>NC_092721.1:90910692-92279163 GCF_047496885.1 Scyliorhinus torazame
GACTATACACTCTGTCTATGCCCCTCATAATTTTGTAGACCTCTATCAGGCCTCCTCTCAACCTCCTTCGTTCCAGTGAGAACAAACCGAGTTTATTCAACCGCTCCTCATAGCTAATGCCCTCCATACCAGGCAACATTCTGGTAAATCTCTTCTGCACCCTCTCTAAAGCCTCCACATCCTTCTGGTAGTGTGGCGACCAGAATTGAACACTATACTCCAAGTGTGGCCTAACTAAGGTTCTATACAGCTGCAGCTACCCCGACCAACCCAACCAAAACAGTGCCCAACCGCCCCAGCCACCCTCACCGACCCGAAAGAGAAAAACACAGAGAAAAAGAAACCTGGAGCAATACAAAGGCCCCCCCTCGAAACAAAAATAAACATAACATATCAACCGCAGTCCCCAATTGCCCATCCCGATCCTCAATCTGTGTCCAACTTCTCGGCCTGAACAAAGGCCCACGCCTCCTCCGGAGACTCAAAATAATGGTGCCGGTCCTTGTAGGTAACCCCACAGTCGCGCCGGCTGCAACATGCCAAACTTCACCCCCTTCCTGTGCAGCACCGCCTTCGCTCAATTGTACCCGGCCCTCCTCTTCGCCACCTCCGCACCCCAGTCCTGGTATATCTGAACCTCCGCGTTCTCCCACCTGCTGCTCCTCTCCTTCTTGCCCACCTGAGCACACACTCCCGATCGACGAACCGATGGAACCGCACCAGCACCGCCCGCGGAGGCTCGTTAGCCTTGGGCCTCCTCGCCAGCACTCTATGGGCCCCTTCCAGCTCCAGGGGCCCCTGGAAGGACCCCGCTCCCTCAGCGAGTTCAACATGGTGAGAACATAGGCCCCCACGTCCGGCCCCACCAGCCCCTCCAGGAGGCCCGGAATCCGCAGATTCTTCCGCCTCGACCGATTCTCCATCTCCTCAAACCGCTCCTGCCATTTCTTGTGGAGCGCCTCGTGCGCCTCCACCTTTACCACCAGGCCTAAGATCACGTCCTCATTGTCAGAGATCTTTTGTCGAGCCTCGCGGATCGCCACCCCCTGGGCTGTCTGTGTCTCCAGCAGCTTATCAATAGAAGCCTTCATCGGCTCTAGCAGGTCCGTTTTAATCGCTGGATACCCTCCTGCTGCTCCTCCGCCCACTGCATCCATGCTGCCTGGTCTCCGCCTGCCGCCATTTTGTCCTTCTTCCCTTGCACCTTCTTCGGGTCCACCACCACCTTTTTTGTCGCCCCGCTCCTAGTTGAAGCCATATACTGACGGGGAGCTGTTATAGACTCCTTCCCACACCGGGAAACGTCGAAAAAGTGCCTTTGGGGGCCCTGAAAAGAGCCCCAAAAGTCAGTTTTTGCAGGAGCCGCCGAATGTGCGACTTAGCTCTGCATAGCCGCAACCGGAAGTCCCATCGGGAGACTAAGTCCCGACACCGGACTGAAAACCGGAGTGTTTCACTCCGGCGTAGGAGGCCGTTCCCAGCCCCCTATTCTCCCACCCCCCCGGGGGGCTCGGAGCGGCGCCGCGTCATTTACGTGCGCCGGGCCTTGGCGGCGTGTAAAAGCAGCGCCGCGAAAATGACGTCACCCGCGCATGCACGGTTGCCATCCTCCCCGCGGCAAGAAGATGGCGGATCGATCTTGCGGGGCAGCGGAGGAAAGGAGGGCCTCCTTCAGACCCCTTTTGAGCCCCCCCCGGGGCAGGAACCCCCCACGCCCCCCCCACAGGCCGCCCCCCCCAGCGTTCCCACGCTGTTCCCGCTGGCAGGTGTGGATGGCGCCGGCGGGAACCTGTCATGTTGGGCAGGCCGCTCGGCCCATCCGGGCCGGAGAATCACCGCTCGCCCATTACCAACGGCAAGCGGCAATTCTCCCAGCGGCCAGTCGTGATTCGCGCCGCGCCGGTTTGGGAGGGGTGGGGAGAATCGCGTGCGGGCGTCGGGACGGCGTGGAGGGACTCGCGCGGCGGCCGGGCGATTCTCCCACCCGGCGTGGGGGGGGGGGGGGGGGGAGAATTCCGCCCCACATTATTGCTTGCCTTGCTTACAAATACCACTGATCACCTGTAGAGGGCAATGTGATGTTTCAGACACCCAATGACACCAAGAGCGGGAGTGTCCGACCCCCTGACGGGACGGAGAATCGCCGGGGGTCGGCGTGAATCCCGCTCCCGCCGGCTGCCGAATTTACCGGCCCCCCAAAAAATCATGCTGACACGAATCGCGCCACCCGCCTTGGAGAATGGCGAGGACCGGCGCAGCGCTATGAGCCCCGGGGGCTACCTGAATTCTCCCAGCCGGACGGGCCAAAGTGCCGCCGACGTGACCCGTCAATTAAACCACCTATTTAATGGCGTCAACCAGTTGTGATGGTTGACGCCGGCCAGCGTGGAGGTAGGTCTCGGCGTGGGATGACCGCAGGATAAGTGTCGGCGCGGCCGCAGTTGGTGTGGAGGGGGGGTATGTGGAGTGGGGGGGGTGGAGTGGGGGGTGGGGGGGGTGGAGTGGGTGGGGGGGGTGGAGTGGGGGGTGGGGGGTGGAGTGGGGGTGGTGGGGGGGGGTGGAGTGGGGGGGGGTGGAGTGGGGGCGGTGGGGGGGGGGGGTGGAGTGGGGGGAGGGGTGGAGGGGGGTGGAGTGCGGGGGATGTGTGGAGGGGGGGCTGCAGGGGGAGGTGGAGAGGAGAGGGAGAGTGACGGGGAGGAGGGGAGGGCGAGTGTCGGGGAGGAGGGAAGGGCGAGTGCAGGGGAGGAGGGGAGGGCGAGTGCCGGGGAGGAGGGGAGGGCGAGTGTCGGGGAGGAGGGGAGGGCGAGTGCAGGGGAGGAGGGGAGGGCGAGTGCCGGGGAGGAGGGGAGGGCGAGTGTCGGGGAGGAGGGGAGGGCGAGTGCAGGGGAGGAGGGGAGAGCGAGTGCAGGGGAGGAGGGGAGGGCGAGTGCCGGGGAGGAGGGGGAGGGCGAGTGCCGGGGAGGAGGGGAGGGCGATTGTCGGGGAGGAGGGGAGGGCGAATGCCGGGGAGGAGGGGAGGGCGAGTGCCGGGGAGGAGGGGAGGGCGAGTGCCGGGGAGGAGGGGAGGGCGAGTGCCGGGGAGGAGGGAAGGGTGAGTGCCGGGTAGGAGGGGGGATGAATGCCGGGGAGGGGGTTGGGGGGGGGGGGGAGTGCCGGGGAGGGGGGGGGGGTGGGGCGAGTGCCGGGGGGGGGGTGGGTGAGTGCCGGGGTGGAGTGGGGGTGAGTGCCGGGGGGGGGTGAGTGCTGGGGAAGATAGGGCGAGTGTCGGGGAGGAAAGGGGGGGGCGAGTGCCGGGGAGGGAGAGGGGGGGCGAGTGTTGGGAGGGAGGGGGGGGCGAGTGCCGGGGAGGGGGGGGGGGTGAGTGCCGGGGGGGGGGGTGAGTGCCGGGGAAGATAGGGCGAGTGTCGGGGAGGAAAGGGGGGGGGCGAGTGCCGGGGAGGGAGGGGGGGGGGGGCGAGTGTTGGGGAGGGAGGGGGGGGGCGAGTGCCGGGGAGGGGGGGGGGGGGCGAGTGCCGGGTAGGGAGGGGGGGCGAGTGCCGGGGAGGGAGCGAGTGCCGGGAGGGAGGGGGGGGCGAGTGCTGGGGAGGGAGGGGGGCAGAGTGCCAGGGAGGAGGGGGGGTGAGTGCCGGGGGGGAGGGGGGGCGAGTGTCGGGAGGGAGGGGGGGCGAGTGGCGAGGCGAGGGTGGGGCGAGTGCCGGGGAGGGGGGGGGCGAGTGCCTGGGAGGAGGGGGGGCGAGTGCCGGGGAGGGGGGGGGGCAAGTGCCGGGGGGGGGGGGGAGTGCCGGGGAGGGGGGGGTGGGGCGAGTGCCGGGGGGGGGGTGGGTGAGTGCCGGGGTGGAGTGGGGGTGAGTGCCGGGTGGGGGGTGAGTGCCGGGGAAGATAGGGCGAGTGTCGGGGAGGAAAGGGGGAGGTGAGTGCCGGGGAGGGAGAGGGGGGGGCGAGTGTTGGGGAGGGAGGGGGGGCGAGTGCCGGGGAGGGGGGGGGGTGAGTGCCGGGGGGGGTGAGTGCCGGGGAAGATAGGGCGAGTGTCGGGGAGGAAAGGGGGGGGGCGAGTGCCGGGGAGGAGGGGAGGGCGATTGTCGGGGAGGAGGGGAGGGCGAATGCCGGGGAGGGAGGGGAGGGCGAGTGCAGGGGAGGAGGGGAGAGCGAGTGCAGGGGAGGAGGGGAGGGCGAAGTGCCGGGGAGGAGGGGAGGGCGAGTGCCGGGGAGGAGGGGAGAGCGAGTGCAGGGAGGAGGGGAGGGCGAGTGCCGGGGAGGAGGGGAGGGCGAGTGTCGGGGAGGAGGGGGAGGGCGAGTGCAGGGGAGGAGGGGGAGAGCGAGTGCAGGGGAGGAGGGGAGGGCGAGTGCCGGGTAGGAGGGGAGGGCGAGTGCCGGGGAGGAGGGGAGGGCGATTGTCGGGGAGGAGGGGAGGGCGAATGCCGGGGAGGAGGGGAGGGCGAGTGCCGGGGAGGAGGGGAGGGCGAGTGCCGGGGAGGAGGGGACGGCGAGTGCCGGGGAGGAGGGAAGGGTGAGTGCCGGGTAGGAGGGGGGATGAATGCCGGGGAGGGGGTTGGGGGGGGGGGGGGAGTGCCGGGGAGGGGGGGGGGGTGGGGCGAGTGCCGGGGGGGGTGGGTGAGTGCCAGGGTGGAGTGGGGGTGAGTGCCGGGGGGGGGTGAGTGCTGGGGAAGATAGGGCGAGTGTCGGGGAGGAAAGGGGGGGGGCGAGTGCCGGGGAGGGAGAGGGGGGGCGAGTGTTGGGGAGGGAGGGGGGGGCGTGTGCCGGGGAGGGGGGGTGAGTGCCGGGGGGGGTGAGTGCCGGGGAAGATAGGGCGAGTGTCGGGGAGGAAAGGGGGGGGGCGAGTGCCGGGGAGGGAGGGGGGGGCGAGTGTTGGGGAGGGAGGGGGGGGCGAGTGCCGGGGAGGGGGGGGGGGCGAGTGCCGGGGAGGGAGCGAGTGCCGGGGAGGGAGGGGGGGGCGAGTGCTGGGGAGGGAGGGGGGGCGAGTGCCAGGGAGGAGCGGGGGTGAGTGCCGGGGGGGAGGGGGGGCGAGTGTCGGGAGGGAGGGGGGGCGAGTGGCGAGGCGAGGGTGGGGCGAGTGCCGGGGAGGGGGGGGGCGAGTGCCTGGGAGGAGGGGGGGCGAGTGCCGGGGAGGGGGGGGGCAAGTGCCGGGGGGGGGGGGGGGGGGAGTGCCGGGGAGGGGGGGGTGGGGCGAGTGCCGGGGGGGGGTGGGTGAGTGCCGGGGTGGAGTGGGGGTGAGTGCCGGGGGGGGGGTGAGTGCCGGGGAAGATAGGGCGAGTGTCGGGGAGGAAAGGGGGAGGGTGAGTGCCGGGGAGGGAGAGGGGGGGGCGAGTGTTCGGGAGGGAGGGGGGGCGAGTGCCGGGGAGGGGGGGGGGGGGGGTGAGTGCCGGGGGGGGGTGAGTGCCGGGGAAGATAGGGCGAGTGTCGGGGAGGAAAGCGGGGGGGCGAGTGCCGGGGAGGGAGGGGGGGGCGAGTGTTGGGGAGGGAGGGGGGGGCGAGTGCCGGGGAGGGGGGGGGGGTGAGTGCCGGGGAAGATAGGGCGAGTGTCGGGGAGGAAAGGGGTGGGTGAGTGTCGTGGAGGGAGGGGGGGGGCGAGTGTTGGGGAGGGAGGGGGGGCGAGTGCCGGGGAGGGGGGGGGGGGGGTGAGTGCCGGAGGGGGGTGAGTGCCGGGGAAGATAGGGCGAGTGTCGGGGAGGAAAGGGGGGGGCGAGTGCCGGGGAGGGAGGGGGGGGGGCGAGTGTTGGGGAGGGAGGGGGGGGGCGAGTGCCGGGGAGGGGGGGGGGGGCGAGTGCCGGGTAGGGAGGGGGGGCGAGTGCCGGGGAGGGAGCGAGTGCCGGGGAGGGAGGGGGGGGGCGAGTGCCGGGGAGGGAGGGGGGGCGAGTGCCAGGGAGGAGGGGGGGGTGAGTGCCGGGGGGGAGGGGGGGTCGAGTGTCGGGAGGGAGGGGGGGGCGAGTGGCGAGGCGAGGGTGGGGCGAGTGCCGGGGAGGGGGGGGGCGAGTGCCTGCGAGGAGGGGGGGCGAGTGCCGGGGAGGGGGGGGGGGCAAGTGCCGGGGGGGGGGGACTGCCGGGGAGGGGGGTGCGAGTGCCGGGGGGGGGGAAAGAGGGCGAGTGCCAGGGAGGTGGGGGGAGGGGGGCGAGTGCCTGGGAGGAGGGGGGGGGCGAGTGCCTGGGAGGAGGAGGGGGCGTGTGCCGGGGAGGAGGGGGGAGGGGGGGGGGGGAGTGCCAGGGAGGAGGGGGGGTGAGTGCCGGGGGGGGGGGGCGAGTCCCGGGGAGGAGAAGGCGAGAGCCGGGAGGGGGGGGGGCGAGTGCCGGGGAAGGGGGGGGGCGAGTGCTGGGGAAGCGGGGGTGGTGAGTTGCCGGCGAGGATGGGGGGCAAGTGCCGGAGAGGAGAGGTGGCCGACTGCCAGGGAGGGTCGCGTTTAGGGAGGTTGTCGGCCTGGCCAGGTGCCAGCTTCCAACACTCGCGACCATGCAGCCCATGGCACCTGGCTGCGGGGGCCGGGGGAGGTACGGGCAATGATGACATGTTGTCTATTCCCCCCACCCCCCAACCCCTGCAGGCTGTTACGTTTCGTCATCACCCAGTGATGTTGGCTGCCGTGGCGGGAGCCGCACTTCTACATGTTGCCCTGGGGGAGCAGGAGCAGGAGCGTGCCAGGGAGGCGGCGGAGGCTGCCGCAGAGGAGCGTGCTGCAGGATGGCAGGCGCCCAGGCTGGAGGACTGCCCGCACGACAGGAGGAGGAGGAGGTGGTGGCGCCACGGAAACGCCCGATGAGGCCCCGTGTGTACCGGCCCCGTTCGTCGTACCCGGACCTCACAGACCGGGCATGCAGGAGGAGATGAGCCAGGAAACCATCGCCCATATCTGCCACCTGATGGCACACCTGGCACTGGGGGAGGACACCCTCTCTCCATGGCCGTCAAGGTTACCTGGCCCTGAATTTTATGCCGCGGGGTCATTCCAGGCACCGAGTGGGGACCTGTCCGGCATCTCGCAGACATCGGTGCACCGGTGCATCCGGGCAGTGACAGACGCCCTATATACCATGGCGCACTGCTACATCCAGTTCCCTGTGGACCAGGCCAGCCAGGATGCCCGGGCAGCGGGATTCGCTGCCGTGGCCAAGATGCCCATGGTCCAGGGGGCGATGGGATGGGATGCACATCACCATGCGGCCACCTGCGGATAACAGGGCCGTGTTCACGAATAGGAAGGGGACCTATTCCATGAACATTCAGGTAGTCTGCGACCACCGCATGATGATCCTGCACGTCTGTGCCCGGTACCCGGGCAGTGTACACGACTCATTCTTATTGGCGCAATCTTTCATCCCCACCATGTTCGAGGGACGCCCCCCCCGGCCGAGGGGCTGGTTGCTGGGCGACAGGGGTTACCCATTGAAGTCGTGGCTGATGACGCCCATGCAGCGACCAGGGGTGTGATAGGTGCTTTGGGCTGCTGAAGATGCGTTTCAGGTGCCTGGACCGCTCTGGAGGGGCCCTCTAGTACCCGTCAGATAGGGTCGGCCGCATCGTTGTGATCTGCTGCGTCCTGCACAACATAGCCCAGCAGAGGGGCGATGTGCTGTAGGCAGAGGAGGGGGAAGTGGAGGAGCAGCAGGACGAGGCGCAGACCTCCCCAGATGAGGAGGATGGGGGCAATGGTCAGGACAGACAGGCTGGACATGAACGGGAGGCTACCCACTGTTACCGGCTGGGCCAGCGGGCACGGGACAGGCTGATAGCCGCCCGGTTCACGGGCTGGAGGGGTGGGGGGGGGGGGGGGGGAATTGCCGAGTGTGGGCACAGACTACACACCACGGCACCAGCCGACCAATCTCACCCCACCCACCCACCACCAACAACCCTCACCCCACCACCTACCACCACCCACCCTCACCCAACCCACCAACAACCCTCACCTCCCCACCAACCACCCTCACCCCACCCGCATGCACACCACCCCTCCATTGCACATCCACCTGCGGCACAAAGGGCCGGGCTCACACGGTCGCTGGTTGGAAGCCATGGAGGATGATGACAACCCGCTCTGCGATGAGCTCTGGGCTCTACATCGTTGCCCAATGCCTGGCCCATGGCCACAGTACCGCCATCCACCCGGACCATCCCTGCATGCGGCTGTGACACTGCAACGCACGGACCAGTCGTCTGCCCGGGGGGATGGCGAGGGCAACCAGGGGGAAGGGGGCAGACTCACCTGAGGCCAACATAATACCACCCCTCACACACACACTGGCGCTCACCTCACACCACACCCCCGCACGCATTGGACAAAGCATAAAGGCAGCTTCTGTAGGTGTGAAAGTGATTTTAATAACAAACAGTTCATACACGTGCCCTAGCCCCTATAACTAATCTGTGCCCTGCACCCGTGCCAACTTACTCAGTGTCTAATTGTTTGGCCTTACGGGCCCTTTGACTACGTCTTGGTGGTTGCCCAGACGGTACAGCAGAAATGGAGGTGGACTCCTGCGATTCCTGCCCTGTGACTAGGGACCCCTTTGGCGGCCGTTTCCATGGGCGGCTCGGCCTAGATGGGCCAGGCTGCGGCTCGGGCGACTGGATGGCGAGCTGCCAGCCTGTCCTGCCCGTTGCCCACCAGATGCACCTGGGACGGAAGGGGGTGGGGGGAAGTCTGAGGTATCGCGGTGTTCCGGGACCTCCCCTACAGGGGGACAGGAATGGGCCTCAGCACCTCCTCCTCCCTCGTGGTGCCCGATGACCCCCGGGCCTCTACATGGGTCGGGGATGCAAACTGACCGACCATCCGGCGCCCCCCCCCCCCCCCGACACCTGCCGCTGCCAGTCCTGGAGGCCCGCCCCGGTATCAACAAGGGTCTGTACGTTTGCAGCCTTGGAGGTCAGGGAGTTGGCCATCCCTGTCTGTGTCTGGGCGACGCCGGCCAGCACCTGGGCAATGGCGCCGATGCCCTCAGCGAAGGCCTGCTGAGACTGGGCCATTGCCTGGAGAGACTGGGCCATTGCCCGCTGAGACTGGGCCACGGCGTTGAGCGGCTCTGTGATCTGCTGCTGGCTCTGGCTCATGGCTTCCTGTGAGAGGGAAGCCATGTCCTGGGCCACAGACGCTGCCTGCACGGAAAGCCCCAGGCCTTGCATACTGCTCCCCATGTCTGACACCGTCACCCCCATTGCCTCCATCGCGGATGCCACCCTTGCGGTTTCGGCCTGGGTGGCTCATATGACCGGCACCACTCCCTGCTCTTGGACGCGGGTGGACTCCTCCACCTTCGTCTGCAGCTGCCGCAAGCCGGCCATCACCCCCTTCGATCATCCCTTGGTCCTTGACTGCATCGGATCTATGGGTGGGTGTGGTAACTCCAGGAACCCGGACCCGTCTGGGCGGCAGATGGTTGCTTGCACCGGGATGCCCTCCGACCACCCGGCCCCTCGCTGCACCTGCTGTACCGGGATGGCTGTGTTGAGCACACCAGTTAGTGTACCAGATGCCTCATCGCTAAAGTGCCCAACCGAGGTGAGTGTCTCTGAGATGGTGGAGGGTGTAGGAGAGAGCAGTGGCATAGTGTCCTGCTCCTCATCCAACCCAAAGTCCATGGTCCCCTGGAGCGGTGGTTCTTGTCCATCCGTCCCCTGGTGTCAGTGTCGCGTGCGTCAGTGGCGTGTGCGTCAGTGTCCTGTGCGTCAGTGTCGTGTGCGTCAGTGTCGTGTGCGTCAGTGTCCTGTGCAGGTGTGTCCCGGGTAGGTGTGTCCCGGGTAGGTGTGTCCCGGGTAGGTGTGTCCCGGGTAAGTGTGTCCCGGGTAAGTGTGTCCCGGGTAAGTGTGTCCCGGGTAGGTGTGTCCCGGGTAGGTGTGTCCCGGGTAAGTGTGTCCCGGTTAGGTGTGTCCCGGGTAGGTGTGTCCCGGGTAGGTGTGTCCCGGGTAGGTGTGTCCCGGGTAGGTGTGTCCCGGGTCGGCTGCGACGGGGGCCGTTCCTGTGGCTGCCCCCCTCGTCGCTGGGTCTGGCCCGCCAGCGTCACTGCACTCGCATGAAATGGGGGCGTCGTCGTCCTGGTGCTCCGAGTCTGTCCCTGGCTCGAGGCCATCCTGGATCGTCCTGGGGGCATCGTATGCCTGATGGGCCGGGTCTCTCCCTGGCTCGTGGCCGCCCTAGGTTGTCCTGGGGGCGGTCGGCATCCGCGGGGACAGGAGCGTCGACGTTTGGTCCTGCAATACAGCATGCATGGTTAGACACGCAGACGGGGATCGGAGGCAAGGGGGATATGGGTGAAGAGGGGATATGGGGGAAGGGGAAATGGGAGGGAAGGGGGATATGGGGGAAGGGGGACATGGGGAAGGGGATCTGGGGGAAGGGGGATATGGGGGAAGGGGAAAAGCAGGGCAGGCCGTGGCGGGTCTCACTTGGTGATGCGCCCCTGACCTCTGCATCCGCAATCTCCCAGTCCTTGGGTCCGCCTGCGAGTTCCAGGGCCCTCTCCTCATGGATGGTGAGTGGTCGCAGTTCAGGTGGACCCTCTCCGGTCCTCTCACGCTCCCGGTTTTTGTGTGTGTGCTTCTCCTGTGGGGGGCGGGTGGGTGGCAGGGATAAAGGGCAACAGTGTTAGGCAAACATATACATGCGGACCAGCGGTTGTGTATATGTTGGCAGAGGTTCACAATCCATCCTGCCACTGCAGGCTGCATGGGTGGATGCAGCCATGTCAGTTGCACCTAGGGCTGTGCCGCACATCGGAGGTGGGGGGTGGGGGGGTACTCACCCTGGCTGCCCTGACTAGGTCACTGACCTTGTGGCACTGGTCGCCTGTCCTGGCTGTTACAGCCACGGTGCTGACGGTCTCTGCCACCTCCCTCCCCAGGCAGCGGCTGAGGCGTGGAGCCACCCTGCGGCCGTGTCCGGGGTACAGGGCCTCCCTCCTCTGCTCCACTGTGTCCAGGAGCGCCTCGATGTCCCGCTCCTGGAACCTCGGCGCTGCGCGGCGGGCAGCCATTTCTGGGGTCTCCGGTGGGGGGGAGGGGGCACTTTTTGTGCTGCGTCAATGACGGCGCGCGTCCATAACGGGTGACGCCGTTGTGAATGGCGTCACGCCGCTGCTAGCCCATTCCGGGCCGGAGAATTTGCAACATTTCGGGGGGCCCGACGCTGGAGTGATTTGCGCCATTTTTGGCGCCGGGTTCGGGCCATCGCGCCGATTATCGAAGAATCCTGCTCCAAGTCTCTGCTTAAAAGCTCACAAAAGCTCTTGGGGAATCTGCGACCATAATGGATGGCGAGTATTGTCCATTCATCGTGGACTGCAACATCCAGACCATTGGCTTAGCGTTATATCAAATCGTAAGTATCAAGCTGCCCAATCTAACAATGCATTGTTTGTGCTGTAAGTAAATGAGTACAGACATTTTATCACCTTTGGAGTGGAAAATAATGCTGCAAAAACTTATTTGTTTGTTCCTGTAACCTTACTAACAAGAGAGTGATAAAGAGAAGACTTGATTTTTGATTGCATTAATCTCAGCAACAAAGTGGTTTGGTACCCCACCCTTTGCACAATGTTACTGTGGTGAATGTATTATGCCAATAATCCACCATTGTATTTGTATCTGTGCTGTTTATCTGTGCTATGCTGTTGCCCTTGTGGGCTCCTGCTGTGGGCCATTGTATGGCATTATCCATAGGGGAACATGTTGGGGCCTGTATGGGCTGCGCCCATCGCTCCTCCCCTTGAAGGGAGGTATAAAGAGCAGTCGATCTGTAGGTGGTTCTCAGTATTGGATCAGTCGCAGGCAGGCACTGTTCTAAGTTGATTAAAGCCACAGTTTACTTCTACTCCTGTCTCGAGTGAATTGATGGTTGCATCAGTTACCTTCTCTTTTAACTTTCCTGACACCGCTCTCGTCTCTTTCTGTTCACCACTCTCCAATGCCCAATTTCTGCTCATCTCAATTTCCTGCCACTGCTTTGCATGCTCTCAGCACTTCTCTTAACCTCCCGATGTTACTTGTTCACTCTATTGGGGCTTCTCACCTCTCTGCTCACTTTATTATGGCCAATTTTCTTATGTCACATTTTAGAGAAAACCACAATGGTTTTATAAAGCATACATGTACGGGTTTTCGATTATTTTACAATTTTGAAATTTGAATTCTTGTTTTTCGTTTGGGATTTAAAAGCAAAATACACTTTTGAATATTTTTTCTCGTAAAATGATTTCAGTTTTGTAACTACACACTATAATTACAAAGAAGTTCAAAAATCCAGATTTGTATTCAAGAACTTTGAATGGAGGAAACATAGATGTTGCATCTCCCCACATGTCCTGTCAGTTAGACATTATTCTAAATGCTTCAACTCTGAAAATGCTGGTACCAACAGTGCATCTCTTTAATCAATTAGCTTTAAGGATTGTGAAAGAAACAGAATGACCGGAATGGAGGATGAATTAGAGCCAAATATCAGTTACAGGAAGAGAAAAAAGAGAGGGAAGGAAAGATTGGTTTGGAAGAGAAGTGGGGAAAATAGAGAGAAAAAGAAAGAAATGTGAATATTGAAAATGTGACCTTTTAAAAATCTCGAACAACAATGAGACCTCACAGTTTATATTGTTTGATTTCTAGCCCAGAGAGAGTGCTTGTCACTGCAGTAACAATTGTCACATTGTTTAAAAGGGACATGCATTGTTAATTACCAGACTTTGCTTGCTGTGATAAATTTAACAGGCAACTGGTGTACAGCTAAAGATGAGATGCTGTTTGTGTGAAGTAACAGTGTGGCACCAATCAATCAGCAAATTCCAAATATTCACAACCTAAGGTATATCTATCTCATAATTCCCTGCAGTTGTTGGGCGATTTGCACATTACTAATTGCCTGTGTCATTAATATGCCAGTATTTTTCCAGCAAGTTCCAGCCCTAATTTTGTTAGTTGCTTTCTCTACATTTAAAGCAATATAGCTGCTATTATCAGGGGAAAATTGCCCGAGACATAGCATGCAATAATCACAGAAATTTGGTTGGAATAATTGTTTTTTTTGCATGTAGAATAATAGATGGCTATTTGGAAGATGTAATTTAATAGTATTCCAGCACTTGCCATCCCACAATTATTAAGGATTCACTTATAGTTTAGCAATTCAACCCACGCCTATTTAACAACAAAATTATAGCAACACAAACTTTATTTACTTGCCAAACCTCTTTCAAGAATTAAAACAAGATCAAAGTATAGCTTGTATTAGCATTTAGAAATCAGATTGGAATGGTGAACAAGTGATTGTAATGGACATTTGATCCTAAGATATAGAAAGACAAATGGATGTGTGACCTTGGAGAATGAAAAACAGTCCCATTATCTGAATTCAAACATGCATGTTTTAAAATTATACAATTAGCGAAGGATATTCTGGAAGGAGTCCATTTGGTCTATCTGGTCTATGCTGGCTATTTGGTAGAGCTAATCCCTGCCTTGACCACATAATCCTGTAAAGTCTATTCCCTATACATATTTATTCAAATCTCTTTTAAAAGTTACGACTGAACCTGCTCAATCCTCAATCCTTTCAAATCCTAACAATTGGCTGAATAAAACAAAATATCACCTCATGTGATATGTACCGGGGGCGGCATGTTAGCAGTGGTTAGCACTGTTGCTTCACAGTGCCAGGATCCCAGGTTCAATTCCCGGCTTGGGTCACTGTCTGTGCGGAGTCTGCAAGTTCTCACCGTGTCTGTGTGGGTTTCCTTCAGGTGCTCCGGTTTCCTCCCACAAGTCCTGAAAGGCTGTTAGGTAAATTGGACATTCTGAATTCGCCCTCCGTGTACCCGAACAGCGTTGGAGTGTGGCGACTAGGGGATTTTCACAGTAACGTCATTGCAGCGTTAATGTAAGCCTACTTGTGACAATAAAGATTATTATTATATTAAATGTCACTTCTGGTTCTTTTGTCAATTACACGTCCTCTAGAAACTGACTCCGCTCCCACAGAAAACAGTTTCTGCAGCAAAATTCTATCTCATTCATTCTGTTCTAAAGAAAATGCAATTTCTGCAGTCTCTCCAAATAACTGAAGTCCTATCCCTGGTGACAAATTTTGAATTCTTTACCCGTCAGTCTGGCCTCAATAAAACTCGAGATGGATTTGTAGGCACAGTATTATATATTTTTAACCAACTTGCAAGTCTGACTCACTTCTCAGGGACACAGAACACAGAACCAGTCTCCTGGACCCCTTGGAAACGAATGAGGAAGGAGACAAAGGGATCTCTGCAAATACATTCAAATGGCATCAAGTTTCACATACACGATTCCCATGTGTCATCCTATACCCCTCCTGACCTGGCCATACATCCTAATTGACTCACTTCTCATTCCTTAACCCTGGCCTCTTGTTACCCAGCATCCTTTTCTCCTCCTCTACCAGACACCCCTCCCCCTTCCTTGCCATGCTTTCTGAAATCCTTTGTCTGTGAACTCACTCGAATTAGACCGGCCTACATCTACATTACTGTAACTAATATATTTAAACTAACTATTTTATATTACATTCGTCACTGGTACCATTCTGATAAACTTCCTTTACACCTTTTCCAAAGCCTTGACAAAGAACAACAAAGAACAAAGAAATGTACAGCACAGGAACAGGCCCTTCGGCCCTCCAAGCCCGTGCCGACCATGCTGCCCGACTAAACTACAATCTTCTACACTTCCTGGGTCCGTATCCTTCTATTCCCATCCTATTCATATATTTGTCAAGATGCCCCTTAAATGTCCCTATCGTCCCTGCTTCCACTACCTCCTCCGGTAGCGAGTTCCAGGCACCCACTACCCTCTGCGTAAAAAACTTGCCTCTTACATCTACTCTAAACCTTGCCCCTCTCACCTTAAACCTATGCCCCCTAGTAATTGACCCCTCTACCCTGGGGAACAGCCTCTGACTATCCACTCTGTCTATGCCCCTCATAATTTTGTATACCTCTATCAGGTCTCCCCTCAACCTCCTTCGTTCCAGTGAGAACAAACCGAGTTTATTCAACCGCTCCTCATAGCTAATGCTCTCCATACCAGGCAACATTCTGGTAAATCTCTTCTGCACCCTCTCTAAAGCCTCCACATCCTTCTGGTAGTGTGGCGACCAGAATTGAACACTATACTCCAAGTGTGGCCTAACTAAGGTTCTATACAGCTGCAACATGACTTGCCAATTCTTATGCTCAATGCCCCGGCCAATGAAGGCAAGCATGCCGTATGCCTTCTTGACTACCTTCTCCACCTGTGTTGCCCCTTTCAATGACCTGTGGACCTGTACTCCTAGATCTCTTTGACTTTCAATACTCTTGAGGGTTCTACCATTCACTGTATATTCCCTACCTGCATTAGACCTTCCAAAATGCATTACCTCACATTTGTCCGGATTAAACTCCATCTGCCATCTCTCCGCCCAAGTCTCCAGACAATCTAAATCCTGCTGTATCCTCCGACAGTCCTCATCGCTATCCGCAATTCCACCAACCTTTGTGTCATCTGCAAACTTACTAATCAGACCAGTTACATTTTCCTCCAAATCATTTATATATACTACAAAGAGCAAAGGTCCCAGCACTGATCCCTGTGGAACACCACTGGTCACAGCCCTCCAATTAGAAAAGCATCCCTCCATTGCTACTCTCTGCCTTCTATGGCCTAGCCAGTTCTGTATCCACCTTGCCAGCTCACCCCTGATCCCGTGTGACTTCACCTTTTGTACTAGTCTACCATGAGGGACCTTGTCAAAGGTCCTAAACCTTTCTAAAGTGTGGTGCTCAGAATTGAACACAATTCATCACCTGAGGCCCGGTCAGTGTTTTACAGAAGTTCAGCAGAACTTTGCTCTTTCTACTCCAGTCACCCAGTAATAAAATCAAAGGTCCCAGATGTATCTTTTTAAACAGCTTTCTCAAGCTGACCTGCTCCCTTCAACAATGTGTGTAATACATCCCCAGTGCTCTCTGTCCCTACATGCCTTTTAATACAGTACCATTCCAAGAATCACTTCATATTCACTGCGTGAAATTTCACTGCCGCATGTGTGCCAATTTGTCGGTTTCTGTTCTCCTGAAGTTTGTTGCTAACTTCCTTATTGTCTTTACGGCATCGCTGAGCTTTGTATCATCTGCAAACTTTGAAATTGGTCAATAGTATACATCATGAAAGGGAACTTTCCAAAAGCCTGGAAAAGTGACCACTGCTCTCTGCTTTCTTTCCCTTAGCCAATTTTCTACCCATGCTGCCACTGACCCTTTAGCCCCGTAGCACTCTCCATAGGTGATCATGGATCTACTAAAAGGCTGTTTTAATCTCTCACTGTTGTCCCATGGGTGGGAAGGCTACGCTGGGGCTAGGCCTTGGGCTATGATGATGGGGGTGGGAAGGGAGTTCAGCGCACATCAGTCCCATGGACGTCCCACATCGCTGAGATGAGACAGGCCATGGGAACCGCAGTGTGAGACAGCCGAGTATAACAGCATCCCCAGTCTATGACCCCAAAGCTTGTTCCATCTCGCCGTCCTCTCCCTACAAATAATGTGGCCCATGAGGAGGAGTTCCCATCGCACAACCTGGGATGGCCCGGACAGACAGGGGCCTGTTATCTAAAAGACGGGAGTCAGATTTTGTCACACAATCAGGAGCACCAAGGCTCATCTTGCAGCGAGTCATCATCGCCCTCCATCCCAGACAAGACCCGCTGACACTTCCAACCCAGGTTTCCCAGCCCTCGAGAACTCGTTCCGCTGCTTGTTGAATGAGATCTGGATCCTCGCCTGGCACATTCTGGACGCTGTCCTCATCCGACGAGGCTAGCTGATCTTCAGCATGTTGCCCTGCTGCTGTGGAATGCTGTGCAGGATGCAGCAGGACACCACGAAGTGCAGGATCCTCTGGGAGCTGTATTGGAGAGTTTCACCAGAGCGATCTAGACAGTGGAAGAATACCGTTAGGAGACCATGCATCACTCAATGACGCTCCTTGCTGTTCAATGAGTGTCATTATAATGCCTCTCTGCCTTGGTCTGGGGCCTCCAAACAGGCATTATCAGCCATGACCTCAGAGGATAGGTCTTGTCGCTCACTGGGCTGACTGTGGTGCTCTGTCCACCGTGCAGCCGCTATGGCAGCAGCGTCCAGGTAATGGTCAGCATGGCAGGCTGAGTTCCAAATTCCATTTCTGTGTGCGGAGTTGGAGGAGAGACAGAGACTGTGAGCAAGGTGAGGCTTCTCTTGACCATCCAAACCTGCAGATTACATGATCATCCTGAGTTTGACTGCTCAGTTACCCTCACCATTGCCCCCCCAATCAGTTCCACACTACCCCTCCCCCCAGTCCCTTCTATGTACTTGACACTGCAACCGTGTCTCTTTCAGTATCTTGCACCTGGCCCTTGATGTGCAATGTCTGTATCCTCACCACCCGTCCCTGCTGAATGAACTGGTGGCTGCCTCAGCAGGTGTTAGTGATAGTCTCTGTGGCCCCTGCCTTGGTTCTTCTAGTGGAATCCACTGTGGGTGCCCACATTGAGTGAGCCTTGTGCCTTCCTGCCAGAACCGTGGCAGCTGGTTGTGTGATGGAGATGTTTCTACTGTGCAGGCATGAGGCTCTATGCTAAGAGAGTGGGGTGCGGGGCACATCCTACAGATGGGTCTCACTGAGGAATGCGAGTCTTTGCTGGGAGTTTGGCTGCAGTGTGATGTGGAGCCTGTGTTTAACACAGGTTGTGACAGAGAACTGTTCAGGTTTCCTGGGTGGGTCTGGAATCTCTGCACTCATACCATGTGATACCAACAGGGCATGGTTAACCTGTAGGGCCTGGAGAATTTGCCTGATCCTTATGAGTAGAATAACAGTGTTACTCTGAGAGGGGCTGTTTGCAAAGGAGGGTTCCAGTGTTCTTTGTGTGAGGTTAACTCTGTCAATCTCCTGTTTCCTCTGCTGTGGGGCTGTGCATCTAAGGAGTGAAATGAGGAGTCCGAACACCTGGTGAGATTGAGCGTGGCCATGCCCATCCCCTGATTATACTGTGAGGACATGAGGGTTTCCAGATGGGCGGGTAAATGGATATCTATATGATCAGGTACCTCAGAGCATTTCAAGGTTACGGGCAGCAGTCAACAGTTTAAACAGTCAGGATTCAGTTAGTAACACCTAACTGGGTGAGTTGCTAGTCTTTTGCAGCAGCAATGGGAGTTTCGGCCACAGCATCCTGATCCCAAGGGGGACATCCCGAATCCACACCCTTGCCACCAAGTCAGTCCGCATTCGTACCAGAGCTCCAGGCATACACCCCCCAGCAAGCCTGAAGGCACTGAAAAAGGTACTTACCGCCTTGCTCCCTCTCAAAGGCCATAGCACCAGGTCCCCGTTTGGAAATCCTTGCACCAAATCATGCCCATGTGACTCTCGGCTGGGAGAGCTGGAGCATTATGGGGACTGGAGATTCGGGCTTCCAGCGTGTTAGTCGCATTCAAGTGAATGCATATGAGCTGTTTGCATCTTCCCACTGGCAAGTGGCAGGGCGGGAATCCCTCTATGGCCGGTGCAGTGGGACTGGGGTTGGGTCTGCCACCTGGTGCTGATCTTGTTTTTGGGCCATCGTGGGATTGGGAATGGAAAATCCCACCCATTGTGTGAATGTGCAGGGATGCCAAAAATTGGTTTGATGGTAAGGTGTGACAAGAAGCCATTGTGACACTTTCAGGAAGTGTGTACTTTATGCAAGATTTATACGTGACATTAAGATGCGTCGGAAAGTAAGTTGTGAAGAGGACATAAGTCTACAAAAGGGATTAAAAATAGGTTAAGTGAGTGGGCAAAAATGTGGCAGATGGAGTCTAATGGGGGAAAATGTGAACTTGTCCATTTTGACAGGAGGAATAAAAAAGCAGCATATTATTTAAATAGGGAGAGACCGCAGAACTCGGAGGTACCAAAGGATCTGGGGGTCCTTTACAAGATTCACATAAAGTTATTATGCAGATGCAGCAAGTGAAAGTCAAACAGAATGACATTATTTATTGTTAGGGGGATGGAATATAAAAGTAGGAAAGATTTGCTGCAGTTGTACAGGACGTTGATGAAACCGCTTCCAGAGTACAGCGTACAACAGATTTGTTCTCCTTATTTCAGAAAGGACATAATTGCATGTGTCATGGGAGTCTCCCTTTAAGACAGGTTTTGTCTTATCACATGGCTTCAGTGATGCCATTGTGTGGGTGGAGCTTGGCTTTGGCTCTGAGAGTTTTTACTTTTGCTTTGAGTTTTGAACTGGTTTGAACTGCACAGGTTGAAACAAGTGTCTTTCTCTATCTTCATTTTAAAAGCAGTTCCAGACTGCTTGGTAACTTAAAAGAGAAATTGCTTTCTGGAAGGAATTCAAACTTGCTGTTGAAAAGGGGAACAAGAGTATCAATAACAAGTCTTATACCAGTAAGAATGCCGTGTGCTGGGCCCCACCTTTGAAAAGGGGTTTCTGGTTTTACTTGGATTGTGTAATTGAATTGGAACAGTTTAAGGGAAATTCATTAAGGGTTATACATGAATTACTGTAGCTGTGTGGGGTCTTTATGTTTGTAAGGGATAAAAGTTCTTGCTGTGTATGTTTATACAAATGTTAACTCAAGTCTGAGAATAAAGCTTGTTTTTTTTGATTAAAAGCACCTAAGAAGTCCATTGAATAACACCTGAAAGGCAGGCTCTGGTGCTCATCTTCGCCAAATTCAACAAAAAGTTATACGTCAGGTGAACTCCATAATATACTTTGGAAGTTACTAAACCATGGCCCATAGCACATGAGAAGCAGTTCAGAGAAGATTCACTCAACGGATACCAGTAATGAGGGGGTTATCCTTTGAGGAGAGGTTGGACAGGTTGGGCCTATGTCATTTTGGAGTTTAGAAGAATAAGAGGTGATTTATTAAAACTAAGATCCTGAGGGGCTGGACATGATGGATGCTGAAAGAATGTTTCCCTTTCAGGGAGGGTATAGGACTGGGAGGCACAGTTTAAAAGTAAGAGGCCTCTCATTGAAAACGGAGATGAGGAGAATTAATTTTTCAGAGGGTTCTGTGGAATGCTCTTCTCTTTTGGTTGTCAAATTTGCTGATGATGCAAAGGTAGGTAGAAAAGTAAATTGTGAAGAGGACATAAGGAGGCTAAAAAAAAGTTAGAGATGAGTAAGAAAACACCTGGCAACCGGAGGATAATGTGGGAAAATGTGAAATTGTCCATTTTGGCAGGAAGAATAACAAAGGATATTAGCAAAATAGTGAGAGAGGTGCAGTAATACACCATATTCTCCCAGGACCCGGGAACTAACAGCCTCCCCAGTGAGGCCTCGACTGGGCTCTATTTAGTACTGATCCACACAAATGTGAACTAGTTAGAATAGCAATTGGGGGGGGGGGGGGGGGTGACAGTTTCCCAGGCCATTGGAGACACCAGGGTGGTCGGGCTCAAGGCATGATGGTACTCTGGCACTCCCATAGGCACCTTGGTAATGCCATCTGGGCACCCTGGCAGTGCCAGGGTGGCACGGCCAAGCTGGTGACAGTGTCAAGATGCCCGGGTAGCAGTTTGGCCATGCCAGGGGTCAGGACTGGTGGTGCCTTACCCATAAGAGGTGGAGTATGGGGGCTTGAAGAGGCAAGTTGGGTACAGTGGGGAGGGGGGGGGGGGGGTGTCCGGAGGGCGCTGTGGGGTCGAAAGATCGGGGCTGCCTTTAAAAATGGCTCCCTGTCCCATGGGTATTCTTCCTTCAAAGGCTGAGCTTGTCAGTGCAGGGAATAATACAAATGCAGCCTCGACGGCGAGTTCCTTGCAGAGACCCCCAAAAATTGTTGAATAGTGGGGATTTCTCGGTGCGAGAAACACCCCAACATGCTAAACATGCCCAAAAGCGGACTATTTTTCTCCCATTGATTTGCACCCTAAATGTTGCTGTCAGGACTGAATCATAGAATTTACAGTGCAGAAGGAGGCCATTCGGCCCATCGTGGCTGCACCAGCCCTTGGAAAGAGCACCCACCCAAGCCCGAATCTCCAACCCATCCCTGTAACCCCACCAACCTTTTTTGGACATTAAGGACAATGTAGCATAGCCAATCCACCTAATCTGCACATCTTTGGATTGTGGGAGGAAACCCACACAGACACGGGGAGAACGTGCAGACTCCGCACAGACAGATACCCAAGCCGGGAATCGAACCTGGAACCTGGAGCTGTGAAGCAACTATGCTACTGTGCTGCCCAAATAGTGTGTGATTTTTGTTCCCGTTCGCGGCGCTGTTTGGAAAGCGAGTCAGGAAATGCAAATGGGCCAGCACTCTGCAGGCACCAATTCCGAGCAATTCCCGGCCCAGCTGGCGTTCTAACTGATGGGGCCGGAGTTAGCACTGAAGTGCCTGGCAGCTGGAGCTGTTTTTGAGCTCTTCACTTACCAACACTCACTGTAGCCACAAGGATGGCTCACAGAAGACCTGCTCTCCGAGCCTGGGAATCCTGAAGTGGACCCACGGCTCCATGCCAGTGAGCAGAAGAGGGACATGGCTTCCCCAGGGTGGGCCATAAAGTCAAGCCTGACCACCTGAACACCACCTGGGCGGTAGTTGCTGAGACAGTCGGTGCTGCCAGTCTCAGCAGGAAGAGACAGCTGGTGATCCTGAGGTGGGGAGTCAGTGGTAAGGCTTCTGCCCTGAGAGGGGCAGAGAACCAAGATGGATGCCAAAGGCCACAGTGCAGGTGTCCTCTGGTTGGGGTTGTCGTGTTCGGTACACTGGTCTAACACTGGCTGCAACTGGATGCAGCTTAGATCAGAAAGATACTCCAGACCTTGAAGTTAGTTCAATAAACCTGATTGAACTAATAGCACAGTTCTCAGTGAGTTCAACACTCTGCTAACTTAAGTGTGGTTACTCTGTCTGACTGAGCCAGACTAGCTCTTAGCCACATGATGGAGGTGTGAGATTGTAACAACACCCTTGACTGACTCTCTAGATGTTCATCAGTGGAAAGAGGTGGAGTATGAGTGCCTCGTGTCTTTTATAGTCAGATCCCACCCCTGAGTGTCCTGCCTGCTTATTGGTCATGTCCTGTTCTCTGTGTCCATTAGCTGCTTGTCTGTATATCATTATGTGTGTGTCCGCATATCATGATAGGGGTAAGCTCTGCTGATCCCCTGTTTCCTCTGTAGTGGGGCAGCACTTCTGAGGAGTGCCCATCCCCTTGATGAAACAGTTAGGGTTTGAGGGTGTCAGAGGGGTGGTCTGGTGGGTTCCCAGATGACCAGAGGTTTTCTGAGCATTCAAAGGACAGAGGCAGCATTCAGCAGAATAAACAGCCAGGGGCCAGGATGGAGCACCAAAGGGGTGCATTTAAATCACATCCTGCAGCAATGGCGATCTGAGCCAGGCCTCCCCAATCCTGAGGGAGTCCATGAATCTGCTGTCAAACGGTTCCCTGTATTGCCCCTGGCCAGGCCCAACAATTTGAGGGTTTTTCAGTGTTTTTTTAGACTCCTGTACCCCCTCCACAGCCGTGGCGTTCAGCCCACACTTACCAGTACTTACACTAATTTGCACACTCGAGACGTCCGCCTAAGAGGGGTGGAGCATTGTGGAAGGGTGGAGCATACGGTGTCCAAGCCACCAATGATATTGAAATCCATGCAAATGATCGTTTAAATGTCATTTAGGGCTGCAAAACCAGTGAGAAACGCAGCGGCTCTTCTGCCATGATTCCCATCGCAATTCACCCACACTTAGCCTTTTGTTTTGGAGCTTAGGAAGATTCTCATTGAATTCTCCCACACTTCAAATTTTTGGGGAAAAAAATCTTTTTGGAGTGGGTCCTAAAGATGCTGGCAAGATCGGCTCCTTAGTGATTGGGGCGCTATTTTTAAAGGCAAGGTGGCACGCTGGTTAGCACTGCTGTCTCACAGGCTCAGGGACTTGGTCACTGTCTGTTTGGTGTTTGCACTTTCTCCCCGTCTGCGTGGGTTTCCTCCGGGGTCTCCAGTTTCCTCCCACAGTCTAAAGATGTACGGGTTAGGTGGATTGGCAATGGCCAATTGCCCCTTAGTGTCCAAAGATGTGTGGGTTTACAGGGATGGGGTGGGGCCCTAGGTAGGCTGGTCTTTCAGAGGGTCAGTGCAGACCCGATGGGCTGAATGGCCTTCCTCTGCAGTGTCGGGATTCTATGATTTCAAAGTTAAGTTGGAGGTCCACCACCCATGGACATCACGTCCTCCAACATGGGCAACAACCCAGCCTCTGACACCAGGGGGGGTAACCTCCCACCCTTGCCCCTTCCCACACCACGCAGCATAAAGGTGATTCAGCTTCCCCCCCAATCCATCCACACTGGTATGAGATGTCACCCCCCTCCTCCTGCCCAGTGTACAATACCTTGCAATGGGATCATCAAGTAGCCCCCCCCCCCCCAATATGACCCTCTTCAGGACCCCGCCTCAATTCCCCACCTTTCTTTTAATTTTTTTTAATGCAAATCAACGCATACATAACATACAAATAAAAAAATACAATCCCCTTTATTTGACACTTTTCTCTTTCTCTCCCCTAAACCCCCATCACCGCCCCTCCACATCCCCTACCCCACCTCCCCTACCCCCCCATTCCTCTATCCACTGCAATGAACAGATCCAACAATGATCTCTCTCATGCCCCGTCCTTTGGCAGTGCCCCTGGTCACCCTGGCACTGCCCCCTGGCCCTGCCCTGTCCTCAACCACCCCGGGGCTTCAATGGTCTCCGAGACCCCAGGTGTGGCCTTCACATCTCGTCTCTTTTTATGGAAACCAGTACTGATTCCCACCGCCCACACGCTACGCCACTGGGGTCGGTGAATCCCAGGAGCCAGGAGACTCCGACCTCAAACAGGCTGAGCATATTTAAATAAGTTTACAGGTCCATTTAAATATGCAAGTCTGGTTCCCGCCCAGTGAGCCAGATCGCGTCGGGCACCGGCGGCAGAGACTATCACATTCCGTTTGGCTGCCAACGTGAACCCAGTTTAGTGGCTCTCCTGTGATTCTCCGGGAACAGTGTGAGGTGCGCCAGGCACAATGGGGCATTAGAATCACACCCATCATCAATATGCTGCTCCGAAACCAAGGGTAGGATTCTCTGATCCTGAGGCTAAGTGTTGACGCCGTCATAAACATGGCCTCAGGAGCAGCAATTCTGACCCCTACAGGGGGCCAGCACGGCACTGGAGTGATCCGCGCCACTCCAGCTGCTGATTCCGGCGTCAGATGGACGCCGCGGGTCTGCGCATGCGCAGTGAGGCTGGCGCCAACGCGCGCATGCGCAGTGGGACCGGCGCGATTGCCGCGCATGCGCGGTGGCTCCCTTCTCCGCCACCAACTCAACATGGCGAAGGGTTACAAGGGCCGGAGCAGAAATAAGGAGGCCCCCAGCCCGAGAAGCCGGCCCGCCGATCGATAGCCCCCGATCGCGGGCCAGGCCACAGCGGATGTCCCCCCGGGGTCGGACCCCCCTCCCCTCCCATCAGGCCGCCCCCGGATCCATTCACGCCGAGATCCCACCGGGTAAGACCAGGTTAGAATGGCGCCAGCGGGACTCGGGGTTTTTTGTACGGCCGCTCGGCCCATCCCGGGTCGAGAATCCCCCGACCGCACCGGCGCCAATTCTCCGCTCTCCGGAGAATCGCGTCCCGGCGCTGTAGCGGTGTGGCGGGATTCGCGCGGCCCCCCGGGGATTCTCCTACCTGGCACGGGCTTGGAGAATCCCGCCCCACAACTCTGCAACCTCAGTTCTTCTCTACATTGCTCCGATGGTGCAATTGTTGTTGCCTTATGTCAAAATTGGTGTGATGTAGCATTTTGGACTTCTCAGCCTTGATAATTTTGAGTTGAGTTGATCATAATTTTTCTCATTTTTTGCAATGTTATTTTTGGCCATACCAATCCTTCATCTTATTTCTTGGTCACGCTTTCGGTCTGCTGTTAACGCACTGCCCAGGATGGATAACAAAATTTGGCTACCTGTTAGATCATTTCATTCTTCAGTGATCTGACATTCTGGTAGGATTTTCATTTTTACAATGTATGCTCTGCCCCTTCTTCTCACAAAACTCTAAACAATTTAAAACAAAATAATTTGTGAAATGCGGTCAGTATTTATTTTCCAATCCTAATTGCTCTCCAAAAAGTGGTGGTGAGCTTCCTGCTTGAATTCCTGCAGTCCTTGCGGTAGAGAGGGAGTTCCCGGATCTTGACCCAGCGATAGTGAAGGAACGGTGAATGATTTCCAAGTCAGGAAGGCGAGTGGCTTCGAGGGGAAAATGCAGGTGGTGGAGTTCCCACTTTCCTTTTACAATTTCTCTTCAGGGTCAGCAATAAGAATGGTATTATCAGCATAGCTTATTAAGATTGTAGCTTCCAACCACTAATCCAGGACAGTCTTCAATTTCTCCAAGAATATTTTCACTATACAAATTGAATAAATCTGGGGAGAAAACATGCCCCTGTCTGACTCCCCAAAATTGTTTTGATAGTTCTCCACTTTAATTGCTGAAGCTTGTTCCTAATAAAGATCTCTTATCACTCTATGGTATTTGCCATCAAGGTCAAGAGACTCTAAAAGGCTCATTAGCTCGCATTACGGCATTAAAAGGATAAAAATGTCTTTGTTCTTGACCACCTCTGAAAAAAATGAAATGGACCGATTCATCAGACGTTTTAGTCACCAGGCTTTTAAAAGCCAGCAAAAGGAGATGATATATTTTGAGTTGCAAATGAAACAATTTGTTGAGGAAGTGGGCAGATTATGTTATTAACATGTAACACTTCACAGCATAAATTCAACTGATATGAACTTATTTGAAGTTTTCTTTGGGAAGTACCGTATAATTATGACCCAATCCATGAGGTTTTAGTCATTCAAACAAAGTAATTTAAACAGAGTTTTGGGATTATTAAAGATCAATCTGCTTCTGTGTTCATCCACTATAACAATAATGAGATTCTGATGGTTGTTTGGGTTGTAGTTCTACTGTTATTTTCACTACTTATATAAATATTAGTGCACAGATTTCTTCCCACTGACTTTGTAATTTGAATGTTAGGCAAATATACAAATGTTCAGGAAGCAAAACACTTAAAAGTCTTGGCATAATTCCACAATTCAGCCAATTTTACTGACGTGATTAAAATTTCAGCTTTCCAAAACTGTGCTTCCCGAGGAATCTGGTGATTATTACTGTGGGGAATCAGGGGAAAGGGATTTCCAAGATAAATTACTTACAAAGTGTACAGTCCAGATTAAAACGTGTGGAAACATGTCATAATAACTCCCAATTGTGACCAATACTAACGCAAAGTTTACTGGCTGGGTTTTTTCATATGAATGTGTTTTTGGATGTATGTTAAGATTTGTACGCCAGGAAAAAACAGATTGATATTTAGCTGGAGGCAGAGAGAATGCAAGGAAGTGGTCAGAGTACCCAGTAAGGACGCCCTGCCAAATTTAACAGCATTCTTGTAAATGTGATTTGCACCCACCAGCCAGACAAACTGACAGCCTGGCCAATAACCAACAGAGTGCCTAACATCAGGAGGCTACAGCCTGAAACCTTTGGGTTAATTCTGACAATCAGGACTTCCAGTGGCGGCCATGGAGGAGTAGGTCGCGCATTCGGTAGCTCCCGCCTGGAACGGACTCTCAAACCTTTTTTCAGGAGTTTTCACGGACTTTTTGGGACAGATTGGTGAAGCGAACATTGCCAAAAAGGATTCCCTCTTTGTTGTATGGATAGCTGGACCAGGAGCGGCCGGGTGAAGCGTTTAAGTCCCGACAGACAGAAGTGTGCGGAGCGGGTGCCGAGGCACAGCATGGCGGCCGGTATAGACCAGGGAGCGTGGGCGCAGTGGTCACAGGAGCAACAGGAGTTCCTCAGGGGCTGCTTTGCTGATCTTAAAAAGGACATGCTGGCCCCGATGAAGGCATCAATAGACCAAATGATCGCAACTCAGGCGACACAAGGGAAAGCAATAAAGGAGATGGAGAAAAAGCTATCCGACCATGAGGACGAGTTGGTCGTACTGGCCCTTAAGGTGGAGGCGTAGGATAACCTCCACAAAAAGTGGCAGGAGAGGCTGGAGGACCTAGAAAACAGGTCCAGGAGACAGAACTTGAGAATTGTGGGCCTCCCCAAAGGTGTGGAGGGGTCGGATGCGGAAGTATTTGTGTCCAAGATGCTGGAGACGCTAATGGGGACTAGGGTATTCCCTCGACCTCTGGAGCTGGACGGGGCGCACAGAGCCCTCGCAAGGAATCCCAAGGCGAATGAACCACCGAGGGCCATGGTGGTGAGATTTCATCGCTTCTTGGACAAGGAACCTGTCTTGCGGTGGGCTAAAAAAGAATGGAGCAGCAGGTGGGAGAACAGCGTGACACGCATCTACCAGGACCTGGGAGCGGAGCTGGCCAAGAGACATGCTGGATTCAACCGGGTGAAGGTGACCCTCTTCAGCAAGGGGGTGAAATTTGGGCTGCTACACCCAGCAAGGCTATGGGTCACATGCAAGGAACGGCATCAGTATTTTGAGACGCCGGACGAGGTGTGGACATTTGTCAAACAAGAAAAGCTGGACTTGAATTAAAGGATAGTTAAGCTTTGGTGGATTGCGATGTGGGGCTGGGTAACACAGTACCGTTTTAATATAAGATTGTATACAACGTTGGGTGTGTGTAAGGGCTGTGGCGTTGGCTGGAGGGTGCTGTGTTTTTGGCAAAGTTGAGATACGGAGGGGGGAGGGGGCCCTGTACATAGTGCGATATTTTGGGAAGTCGGAGCCTTGGTTCAGTAAGTGTCTCCCCACGGGGCAATGTTAGTGTCTTTTGTTTGTTTTTCTTTTCGTATAACTATTGGAGAGGTAGCTAAATTTATTTATTCATGTGGGGAGAGGGGTCCGGACATTGAGGCGACAGTCTGATCGGCGCCAGGAGCGGTAGCTACCGGGGTCAACATGGGTCAGCTGACATTCGGGTGCGCAGTGGGGGGTGAGCAAGTGCTTAGCTGGTGCTTGACTGGAGGGTTTTGGGTTGTGGGGCTGTTGGGGGGGGGAGGTGGGGGGGGGGATGTTGCTTTGCTGACAGAGGAGGTATCAATTTCAGGGAACCAATTGAGGGTCGGGGGCGGTGGCTCCATGTGGGGGTGCTCGAGGAAGCGAGGAGTGCGCGGGCTCAAGGTTGGCCAAAAAAGGGTGATGGCTAGTCGGTGGGGGGGGGGGGGGGGGTAGCCCCCTGTCCAGGCTAATCACATGGAATGTGAGGGGTTTGAATGGGCCGGTCAAAAGAGCACGCGTCTTAGCGCATTTAAAGGGGCTAAAGGCATAGCAATGCTCTAGGAGACACATTTAAAGCTCGCAGATCACACGGGATTGAGAAAGGGATGGGTAGGTCAGGTGTTTCATTCAGGGCTGGATTCGAAGACCAGGGGAGTAGCAATTCTGATCAGTAAGGGTGTGGCATTTGAGGCTGGGAGAATTGTGGTAGATAAGGGGGGCTGGTATTGTGGTAGTCTGTGTAGAGGTATTACGGTACCTGGTAATGCTGGAACACCATTGGTAGATATTGTATGTTTCCTATTGGTCAAGCTGTATGGTAGCACCGCCCTGCAAGGCGGGGTATAAGAGCCTGTGCCACCCCAGCAGCCTTCATTCTGTACCTGAGCTGCTGGGGGAAACATCTAGCTTATTAAAGCCTTCAGTTGGACTACAACCTCGCTTTAGTGGCTGTTGATCGTGCATCAATTTAATAAGCTAGATTTAAAAGGATGAAGCTCCGAATCAAGCCAGAGTGTCTGCAACGCAGCCCCCACGCGGTGAACTCAGCGGCAATCTTCAAGCACTGGCTGCGTGTTTTAAAGGATATCTCGGAACGGCCGAAAACACACCCACGGGAGAAGAGAAAATGCAAGTCCTGCACTCGATGGTGAGCCCGGAAATTTACACCCTCATCGAGGACACGGAAGACTTCGATGCAGCAATAGAGCTGCTAAAAGGACATTATATTCGCCTGGTAAACCAGGTCTACGCCCGACATCTGCTTGCAACGAGGCGACAAATCCCTGGGGAATCGCTGGGAGAATTCTACCGTGCGCACCTGGTGTTGGGGAGAAACTGCAGCTGCCCGCAAGTTTCGGCGAGCGACCACACAGAACTCTTGATCCGGGACGCTTTCGTGGCAGGTATGCTGTCCTCCCAAATCCGCCAGCGATTGCTGGAAAAAGACACCCTAGGCCTCAAGGAGGCACGGACCCTTGCAGGCTCCCTGGATGTGGCCTCCAGAAACTCCCGTGCTTACGTTCCCAACCGTGCGGCAGCCCCCTGGGCAGCGTGGAACCCCTCCGCGGCCGACCCAGAGACGTCCCCCATCCCCCCACAAGCTTGTGCTGCAAAGCGGCCTGGCAACCCAGGGGGGCCCCACTGCTACTTTTGCGGGCAGGCCAAGCGCGCCCGGCCCGCGCATCCACCTGCAAGGGATGCGGTAAAAAGGGCCACTTCGTGGTGATATGCCAGGCCCGTGCGGTCGCCGCGGTCTCCGGCGGCGAATGCGGACCACCACCACAAACCTCTCCACGGTCCCCGTGCGGCCAGTGGGCACCGCCATCTTCCTACTCCAGGGCCACGTGCGGCCCCCGGGTGCCGCCATCCTGTCCCGCGGATGCCACGTTCGATGGATGGGCGCCGCCATTTTGTGTACCAGCAGCCATGTGCGAATGGGAACCGCCACCTTGGATGGACTCCCAGGACCCCAGCTCGGCTGACCGCACACCGCCCGAAGAGAACACTCAACTGCTGCGATTAGCCTCGGTGACCCTGGACCAGTCCCGGTCTCGAACACTCTCAACTGCTACAACAGTACTAATCAGCGGACACGAGACGTCCTGCTTAATCGCCTCTGGGAGCACAGGAGAGCTTCATACACCCCGACACGGGAAGGCGCTGTTCTCTCCTCGTCCACTCCGTTAATTAAAAAATCTCCCTGGCCTCCGGTTCCCACTCAGTAGAGATAAAAGGGTTTTGTGTAGCAAACCTCACATTCCAGGGAAGGGAGTTTAAAAATTACCGGCTCTACGTCCTTCCTCACCTCTGCACTGCCACACTCCTAGGTTTAGACTTCCAGTGTAATCTCCAAAGTCTAACTTGCAAATTCGACACCCTTATACCCCCCTTCACTGTCTGCGGCCTTGCGACCCTCAAGGTCGATCCGCCTTCCCTGTTTGCGAACCTCACCCCGGATTGCAAACTCGTCGCCACCAGGAGCAGATGGTACAGTGCCCAGGATCGGATCTTTATTAGGTCAGAGGTCCAAAGGCTACCGAGGGAAGGAGTCATTGAAGCTAGCAACAGTCCCTGGAGAGCTCAAGTAGTGATGGTAAGACCAGGGAGAAGCATAGGATGGTCATCGACAGTCAGACCATCAACAGGTTTACGCAGCTGGACGCGTACCCTCTCCCCCCCATATCCGACCTGGTAAACAGGATCGCGCATTACAAGGTCTTCTCCACGGTGGATCTTAAGTCCGCCTACCATCAGCTCCCCATCCGCACTAGTGACCGCATATACACTGCCTTCGAGGCAGATGCACGGCTCTATCACTTCGCAAGGGTTCCCTTCGGTGTCACCAACGGGGTCTCAGTCTTCCAGTGCGAGATGGACGGAATGGTTGACCGGTACGGTTTACAGGCAACATTCCCGTATCTCGATAATGTCACCATCTGCCGACAGAGGCCCGCCAGGCCTTCAGCCGCATCAGAGCAGACGTTGCAAAGGCCACGATGCACGCCATCGACGAGTCCCTCCCCTTCCAGGTCGAGAGCAACGCGTCTGACGTAGCTTTGGTGGCCACCCTCAACCAAACGGGCAGACCCGTGGCCTTCTTCTCACGTACCCTCCATGCTTCCGACATCCGCCACTCCTCAGTCAAAAAGGAGGCCCAGGCCATAGTAGAAGCTGTGCGACATTGGAGGCATTACCTGGCCGGCAGGAGATTCACTCTCCTCACTGACCAACGGTCAGTTGCTTTCATGTTTGATAATGCGGTGGAGGATCGAACTCTCCACCTACAACTACGCGATATTGTATCGTCCCGGGAAGCTAAACGAGCCTCCTGATTCCCTGTCCCGCGGCACATGTGCCACCGCACAAGTGGACCGCCTCCGAGCCCTCCACGAGGAACTCTGCCATCTGGGGGTCACTCACTTTTTCCACTTTATCACGACCCGCAACCTGCCCTACTCCAACGAGGTCAGGACAGCCACCAGGGACTGCCAAATCTGCGCGGAGCGCAAACCACCAGAGGAAGCGCACCTGATAAAGGCTTCCCGTCCCTTTGAACGCCTCAGCATGGACTTAAAAGGCCCCCTCCCCTCCACCGACCGCAACACGTACTTCCTGAACGTGATTGACGAGTACTCACAGTTCCCATTCCCCATCCCCTGTCCCGACATAACCGCAACCACCGTCATCAAGGCCCTCCATAGCATCTTTGCACTGTTCGGGTTCCCCGCTTACATACATAGTGATAGGGGGTCCTCCTTTATGAGCGACGAACTGCATCAATTTCTGCTCAGAAAGGGCATCGCCTCAAGCAGGACGACCAGTTACAAACCCCGGGGTAACGGACAGGTAGAGAGGGGGAACGGAACGGTCTGGAAGACCATCCTACTGGCCCTACGGTCCAGGAATTTCCCAGTCTCCTGCTGGCAGGAAGTCCTCCCGGATGCCCTCCACTCCATCCGGTCGCTGCTTTGTACCACAACCAACCAAACACCTCACGATCGTCTCCTTGTCTTCCCCAGGAAGCCCTCCTCTGGGACCTCGCTCCCGACCTGGCTGGCAGCTCCCGGACCCATTACTCCGAAAACACGTGCGGGCACACAAGTCGGACCCGTTGGCCGAGAGGGTCCATCTTCTCCACACTAATCCCCAGCACGCCTACGTGGCGTACACCGACGGCCGACAAGATACGGTCTCCCAACGAGACCTGCCGCCCACTGGAGCCCCACGCCCACCCCAGCCACCAGTTCCACCCTCCCTCCCACCAGTGCACCTTACAGGAGGATCGGTCCTTCCGCCGGCCCCTTCTAGGCCCCCCCACCACCGACGCACACCGCAGACGCTCCCTTTCCAGGTCAACCGTTTTCCCCACCAACGCCGTCTAGGGGTGTCGAAGCTGCTACAGAGATGGAGGCCACGCTCCCGGAGTCACAGACGCCCGAGCCTCCACCGGAGTCACCACTGAAGCTTCGATGATCACAGAGGACGACCAGGGCCCCCAATCGACTGATTGCTTCTTTTTAAAGTGTACAGTTAATTATGAATCATAAATTGTAAATAGTAAATAGAATTGTAAATAGTTACAAAACGCAGTACGGGGGTATTACGGTACCTCCATAACTATAATTTCTACCACGTTACCATGTTGTAATATGAGGCCACCACCCCCGCCGGACTCTTTTTTAACAGGGGGTGAATGTGGTAGTCTGTGTAGAGGTATTACAGTACCTGGTAATGCTGGAACACCATTGGTAGATATTGTATGTTTCCTATTGGTCAAGTTGTATGGTAGCTCCGCCACAATCACAGTCTCGGACCATGCCCCGCACTGGGTGGACCTGCGGCTTAGTGAGGAGAGAGGGCAGCGCCCGCTCTGGAGACTGGATGTGGGGCTGCTGGCGGACGAAGAGGTTTGCGGGCTAATTAACAGGAACATCCAGGATTACCTGGAAACAAATGATACAGGTGAGGTAGCAGCGGCAATGGTTTGGGAGGCTCTGAAGGCAGTTGTCAGAGGGGAGCTCATCTCAATTTGATCCCACAGGGAAAAAAGAGAAGGAGCGGAGAGGGAGAGACTGGTGGAGGAGATACTCCGAGTGGACAGGAGATATGCGGAGGCCCCTGAGATGGGGCTACTGAGGGAGCAGCGGAGTCTGCTGGCAGAGTTTGAACTGTTGACCACAGGGAAAGAGGTAGCACAGCTCAGAAAGGCAAGGGGGGCAGTCTATGAGTACGGGGAGAAAGCGGGCAGAATGCTGGCACAACAACTGCGAAAGAGGGAGGCGGCCAGGGAAATCGGGGGAGTAAAGAATAAGGAGGGTAACACGGTCTTGCATCCAGGGGGGGTGAACGGAGTCTTTAAGGAGTTCTATAGTAAACTATACGAGTCGGAGCCCCCGAGGGAGCGGAAGGGATGAGGCAATTTTTGACCAGTTGAGGTTTCCAAAGGTGGAAGAGGACCTGGTGGAGAGGCTGGGGGCCCCGATTGAATTGGAGGAGATTGTCAAGGGAAAGACAGCATGCAATCGGGTAAAGCCCCGACAACCAATCAGCACTCTTTTCTCACGTGGTGTAAATTGTTGTGATCATTTAGTATTCTTGTGTTTGCCCTGATGAGTGCAAGATGAAAATCTTTGGCAACATGTCTTCCTTTTCAGCAATCTTCAAGTTCTATGTTACTGAGTGACTGTTTGGTTCCTGAACCCAGCCAATCACATCTTTTGAACACATAGCAGCTCAATTCTACTTATTCTAACATGTCTTATTTGACAGATTATTTAGTTTGAAATTGATAGTTTGAAAGTTTAGACAGTTTTCGCATCATTAATGGATAAATCAGAATGTAAGATAGGCTGGTATCCCTGACTTGAGACATGCAAATTAATGCAACATTGCATTCAGCCTTATAGGGCTGCTTTTATGAATAATTGTTGCTGTCTGGGCCAGCAGCACAAGTTTTTGCAAACAAGTGTGCTACACACAATCTATGCATTTCAATGTACAGAAATTCATGGACACAGCATGTAGGTTTTCCTGGGGTGTATGAGCCATTAACCATGTTGCACATGTATAAAATCACTTCTCATATGGGGTCTTGAGGTTCCATGGTGTGCACCCACATATCCAACAAAAGCAAACTTTGACCAATTTCGGGCCAAATAAACCTCAACAGCCAGACACAGGGCTCCTCACACTCACCACCTGCTTGTTGTTGCCTGCACGAAGACTTTTAGAGTCCTGGGCATTCTTCACGTGCCATTCGTGAGCTGCTGGTCCTGAGTAGATGCTTCCCTGACTAGATGGTATGTAAACCCAGCAGAAAAATGTACAAACCTCGGAAGACAGTGTTTTTTATCCGGTAATATGGCTGCATGGAATGCGGCTCAATCTGTGCATTTGGCTTCTTTTTTTAAATAAAAGCACTGTGGTGAATACCCTGCAAGTTGTTTAGAGGGTATAGAGTCGTGTTCCCCAGGGTTCAGGCCGAGAACCATTGCTGTTTTGATCTACATTAATGACTTGGACATAACTAAGGCCATGATGTCAAAATTTGCAGACCACGCAAAACTTGGAAATGTAGGAAACAGTGAGGAAGATAGTATTAGACACCAAGACAGCATAGATAAGCTGGTGGAAGTGCGGATCAAATTTCATGCAGAGAAGGGCACGGTGATATATTTTTGACATAAGAAATTAGAGACACCACTTGCTAAGTTGTATAATTTTAAAGGGTGTGCAAGAAGAGAGACTTGAAGAGGTTTGTGCAAATCTTTAACGGCAGCAGGACAGATTAACAAAGCAGTTAATAAAAGTATAGTGGGTCATCTGGACTCGAAACGTTAGCTCTTTTCTCTCCTAGTAAATCGTAGAATCTCTACAGTGCAGTTGGAGGCTATTCGGCCATCAAGTCTGCACTGACCCTTGGAAACGGTATCCTACCTAGCCCATACGCCGCCCCTATCCCAGTAACCCCACCTAGTCTTTTTTGGGACACTTAAGGGGCAATTTGTTGTACCGTTAAATATGAAAGCAGTTCAGCAATACAATAACATTCTTATCTTATCAAAGGCAGAATTCCGTTGGTTTAGGAATCTTCCTTCATTCCTGTTGAATGGCGCAAACATTTGTTCAACTCTTGTAAACCAAAGCTCACCTACTCTAATCCAGAATTAATCAGTGGTCCCTTCAGGTGAAGTTTAGAATCATACTCTAGTCTGGGGACATTTCAGTACCTATTTATACCTGTATTCATTATGAATGGTACATAGTTGCAAATTCTGAGATTGGCTGCAGCTTTGCACCATTGCCTTATTTTTGCAACATCATCCTCAAGTTACTTAACCAAGAGGTATCCATTTGTTAATTGTGTAATAGTAAATTGACCAATTCCAATCTTCACAGGTTTATATATTTTAATGTTTGGACATGGACAAGTCACCCCTTTACCTAGCCATTTATTAACACCCCACCTCCCATGCACATTTTACTCTTCTATCACTACACTACACCTACAATCGCTCTCCTTTTCCTTAATTAATCTGTATTAGTGTCATAAGTAGGCTTACATTAACACTGCAATGAAATTACTATGAAAATTCCCTAGTCGCCACGCTCCGGCGCCTGTTTGGGTACACTGAGGGAGAATTCAGAATGTCCAATTCACCTAACAAGCACATCTTTCGGGACTGACAAGCAAACACTCACTTGCTGCTCACAATAACCACGGTTTACTTGCTCACAACTGCAAGGCTAATTGCAGTGCAGGTTAGGGATTTTGGAAGGTTACTCCTGGCCTTGCAAGTTTACCTTGTGCCTCGCCTCTTCCAGCTATCTCCCACCTTGCCCCAAATATGAACTTCCTCAATTACCTCTTGCCCCCAACTCCTGACCTACCTTACCAGGAACCATTTCGTTGAGTCCTGGCAATGCCTTACCAACTCTCGTCAACTCCTGCTCATCGGTGAGAGTGTCATTCCTGTATTGGAGCATGTTACTGAAATTTTGGCTTCATACTCCAAGAAGCAGGATAAACCACTGTTTCTGATAAAATTGGGGCTTAGAGAAAATCACCGAATCAGGAGTAGGGCTGCTGGGAATGGGAAACAGGTTAAGCTCAGTGGGGAAGGGGAAGAGATGGATTTAAGAAGATGGTTGCTATTGGAGGAATGAGATGAGAGTCATTCTTCTCTTTAGGATGATAAAGGAGTCACGGAGAACTTTACCGAAAATGGTGACACACTCGTATTTGACACAGCCCAGATCAAGTGATGGATGGTTAAGTCAGAGTATCAGGTACTCAAAAGGCTGCGTTCTTTTAGCTGAAGGAGCAATGTTAAAGGCCTTATTGTGCCTTCCGATGGTAACAAAGCATCTTAAAATTATAAAAATGTTGTAAAGCGGTGCTATTATATTTATTAAAAATTCCCTTTCTAACCATACACTTACACAAGAAATTTAATTGATTTCAATCACTAATTATTAGGTACCCATTTTCACACACCCAAAATACATCTTTTAAAAAGCAATTATTTTTAAATTTTATACAAAACTACAAAAAAATCTTATAGTAGGACCTTCTGATTTTCAGATTTAATATTCTTTTGAATTCAGGCTTGTTTTCAAAACTAGTGAAATTAGCAGCAATGATGTGCTTATTTAGGTGTAAAGTAAACCAGAGGGACTTCCCCCGTCCCACTCTTCCAGCCACAATCATCATTTTCTACCTGATTTCTTTGGTTCAAGGCTATTCCTTGAATTGCCCACATGAATCCTGCTTCTGCTCCACCCTCCAGCCATGACAGCAACCCTGCCAATTTTGGGCAAGGGACGGTTCTGAACCATTCATAAGGCTCTAGAATAAAAATGGTCAAGGTTTCATGCTGTGGTGTGCATGGAATACTCATCTCACACCTCATTCTTCCTGAACGCATTCCCAGTTGAAAGCAACACTAAATAAAGATTTGAGTTCAATGGGAAATCATAGAAGGACATGGAAAAGCACTGCACTCAGAGCAAAATTGGTCATTGTGTTCCCCGTTATCACAATCCTGGATGTGACCACTGACCACAAACTGAACTGGACCAGCCATATAATACTCTGGCAGGTCAGGGGCTCGGAATTCAGTGGCAAATAACTCAGATCCTGAGCTCCACAAAGCCTTTCCACTATCTACAAGACATTAGTGAGAAGTGTGATTGAATATTCTAAACGTGACTGGACGATAACAGCTCCAACAGCAGTCAAGAAGCTCAACATGATCAAGGGAAAAGTAGATCGCTTGATCATCGCCCCATCCACCCACCTTAAGCATTACACCCTCCAGCACAGGTGCACAGTGGCAGCAGCGTGTACCATCCACAAGATGCACTGCAGCAACTCTCCACAGATCCTTCGACTGCACCTTCCAAACCTGCAGCCTCTACCATCTAGAAGGACAAGGGGAGCTGATGCATGGGAATACCACACATGCAAGTTGCCCTCCAAGTCACCCACCATTCTCACTTGGAAATTCCCTCTTGAACAGCACTGTGGGTGTACGTACACCATATGGACTGCAGCGATTCAAGAAGGTAGCTCACCACCATCCTCTCAAGGGCAATTTGGAATGGGCAACAAACGCTGGCATTGGCAATAATCCTCACATCCCAAGAACAAAAGAAAAGAAAGAATTCCAAGAACAGGGTACATTATCTAAGGGCTAACATTGGTCCATCAGGGACTGAAAACACTTGGCACGCCTAAAACAAGAGAACAGAGCACAGATTGCCCAATATTAATTGCTCTGCCTCATTTTAACATTGCACATCAATCGCCCACTCTAAGGTGTCAAGAATTTTACAATTTTATCCCATTGTGGAATTTTCATTTTATTAGATTACACCAGAATAAATCCTAAAATCAGAAGGCTTACTCAGGTTCCAAAAATGTACATTCATTTATAATGGGCAGAATTTTAAAAATAAATTATTGAATATGGAGATGCAGGAAAGTAGCAAGCTAGAACAAATCAAATGGTATTCAGGGGAATTGAGGAGCGGGTTATTCGACTAAAGGACTTCTTCCCACGTAGGTAAATAATAAAACCAAAAAATACCAAAGATATCAGCAATAAAAATACACCAATAATGAGAAGCAATGCCAGCATTAGCTTGATATCACTTTTATCGAGCTTGTTCCCCAAGAAGTCTATCGTTAATTTAGAGCCATCTGTGAAAATAGAGAGACATGTTTACTATTTGTCTTATACACTAATCACAGAAACAGTTGGTTTAGTATAAGAGCCTTGGAAGTTTTCCTGAAAAATAATATTTTTTTCTTGTTTAAGATTCAGTTATTCAGGGGAGGAAGTGGTGTTGGGGTATTGTCACTGGACTAGTGATCCAGAGACCCAGGGTAAAGATTCGGGGACCTGGGTTTGAATCCCATCACGGCAGATTGAATTCCGTAAAAAAAAAAATCTGGAATTAAAGGTCAATTGTCGGTGTCATAAAAACCATCTGGTGAACTAATGCCCTTAAGGTCAGGCCTCCAGGTCCACTGCAATGTGGTTGGCCCTTAAATGTCCCTTCAAGGCCAATTAGGGACAATAACTGCTGGGCCAGCCAGCGATGCCCACATCCCATGAACACATTAAAAAAATATTCAAGTTATAGGTCTGACTGCTTCGTAAAACATCCAACTTGTTCAGATCCTTTTCAATTTATGTGAAACCTCTCAGACTAAATGTTCCACCCATTCAATGACAACGGACAGAAAATGTAGGCAAGCAAGTTTTGCTTCCTAAAGCCCATGTCATTAAATTAATCGATGACATGTATACAATACTCAATCATCTTCTGGATTTTACTCAATATTTGATGCAGGGATTAAATATACACATATTTTAAATCAGCACATCTCAGATCATTGATAAAAGAGCTTCATGAAATTATTTAACCCATATAATGGGATTAACTCCACAGTCATAAAATGATACAAATTTCATGAGTGAGAGATTTAAAAAAATATCTGGAAATTCAGTTCTCCTTCCCAGTTTCTCAATGAAGACACTGGATTGTGCTCCCTGCTTATTCAATGAGCTAATGGAACATGGGAGCCAGTTTTCCTTAACAGGAATTCAGAACAACAGCAGACATCTTCTTCCCCCTCCGACCACCTCCTCCTCACCCCTCGTCCTCCCCTACCCCTCCACTCCACCGACCCGCTACTCCTCCCCTACAATGGGTTCATTTTTAACCCTCCTTACACCTGTCAGGATTGTTTCTCTACATTATCTTGAGAAAGACACACATTTCTGAATCAATAAAATTCACCCCGCTCCGCACTTAGAAAATCTTAAAATGGGAAACTGTGCCCAAGATTTGAGGCTACACACTGGCAGCGAGCGAGCTCATCAACAGGGGACCCAGGATGGGCTGACAGCATGTGGCCATATGTCCGAGCCTCTGTTGTGCTGTGGAGCTGACTTGTACACTGAACGTCTGGGTTTTGCAAATGGTGTTAGGTTGCAGTGTGCTGCTCTGGGGGTTTTCTGTGCTGTAAGCATGGGCATGAGATTAAAACAGTTAAATATTAACGTTTCATCACAGTTCAAGTAGTTCAGTTGGAGGAAAGATGGACAGACAGAGCATTGTGTGCCCAGACTGAGATCTGTCTGCCCACTAAAGGCACTGGCTTAATTATTCATAACTCTGAATTGAGTAGGCAGTCAGAGGACTTTGTATTTGTTTTCCTCTACTCCTGGGACATTGACCACAACATGTGTTGGAAGCAAGAATTAAACATTTAAAAGGCCCCGAGTCGGTTGCAGGGGGAAAAATCAAAGGGAAAATTGAAAATGTTAAAGACCGGAATCTGAGAGAGTGGCCAAGGCAAGTGGGATGAGGTGGCGGTGTGCATGAGAAATTGGGCAGCCCAGTCCATCACCTGCTCATGCCATGTCAATGGCTTTTGGATTTGTTTTATTGTCACATATACCGAGGTAAAGTGAAAAGTATTGTTCTGCGTACAGTCTGATAAATCATTCCATATGTGAAAAAAACATAGGAGTGACATAAATAACAATATAAATGCATAAGCACAGGCAACAGGTGAGCTTATAGAGTGCGGTACTACTCAGTAGAGAAGATGTGTGAAGAGGTCTGATCAGGCCATAAGAAAGTCATTCAATAGTCTGGTAACAGTGAGGAAGAACCTGTTTTTGAACCTGTTAGTGCGTGTTCTCAGACTTTTGTATCTCCTGCCCAATGAAAGAAGTTGGAAGAGTGAATAACCCAGGTGGGAGGGATCTTTAAGTTGCCCACTTTTCCCAGGCAGCGGGAGATGTAGACAGAGTCAATGGATGGGAGGCGGGTTCATGTGATGGACTGGACTGTGTTCACTCTGTAGTTTCTTACGGTTTTCGGCCGAGCAGTTGCCATACCAGGCTGTGATGCAGCCACATAGGATGCTTTTTATGGTGCATCTGTAAAAATTGGTAAGAGCCAATGTGAACATGCTGAATTTCCTTAATTTCTTGAGGAACTATAGGCGTTGTTGTGTTTTCTTGGTCGTAGCGTCGACGTGGGTGGACCAGGACAGATTATTGGTGATGCCCACACCTAGGAATTTGAAGCTGTCAACCATCTCCACCTCGGCACCACTGATGCAGATAGGGGTGTGTACAATACTTCGCTTCCTGAAGCCAATGACAAGCTCTTTAGTTTTGATGACATTGAGGGAGAGATTGTTGTCATTACACCACTCCACTAGGTTCCCCACCTCCCTCCTGTAGTCTTGATTCATCGTTGTCCCGAGATCCGGCCACTACGGTCATGTCATCAGCAAACTTGTGGATAGAGTTCCAGCTTAATTTTGGCACGCAGTCGTGTGTGTGTATAGGGAGTATAGTAGGGGGCTAAGTCCGCAGCTTTGCGGGGCTCACGCATTGAGCACTATCATGGAGGAGGTGTTTTTGTTTATCTTTACTGATTGTGGTCTGTGGGTCAGAAAGTCGAGGATCCATTTGCAGAGAGAGGAGCCAAGTCCTTACATCAGCTTTGGCGACATCTTCCGGAATACGTCCAACCCAAGTTTGCAACCCTATCTCTAGGGAAAAGAACTCCAAACATTTAACAACATTGAAAGAAGACATTTCTCCTCCTCTCTGTTTTCCATGGAAGAGCAAAATGGAGGGTTTGGTGGCAGGCGGGCACAATGAATTGGGCGGGAGCCAAAAAGTCAGAAGCTCGTGGCGTAAAATCTTGTTGCAATTCTCCCAATGGTGGGTTAATGGTGGGTTACTCTTTCCACTGGCAGGTGGTGCAACCGGCATTTGCATTAATTTGCATCTCATGCATGCTCATTAAAACAGTTTCATGCTGGCATTCCATCAGGTCTTTCAACCTTGCATCAGGCCAGTGGCAATTTATGTCATCGTCAAACCTGATTGCTCATGAGTGGCGTGCACAAGGCAGTTCTCAGTCTGCCAGGGACTTCGGAGTGAATGCAACAACTTTCTGTCATATTGCTGCGTTGGTCCTGATCCGCGGTTCACCACTCTGCCGGGACAGACCGGTTCCTGCCTCTATCTCCATGCCAAGCTGGTCTTCATGGACAGAACCATGATGCTGGACCCATCCACCTTCGTCTGTTACCTAGTCCATAGGCTCACTCCCCCACACTATCCTCAGCGCCAGGGACCTGGGTTCGATTCCAGTCTTGGGTGACTGTCTATGTGGGGTCTGCACGTTCTCCCAATGTCTGCATGGGTTTCCTCCGGGTGCTCCAGTTTCCTTGCATAGTCCAGCAAAGTGCAGATTAGGTGGACTGGCCATGCTAAATTGCGCCTTAATGTCCAAAGATGGGCAGGTGGGATTACAGGGGACAGGGTGAGCGAGTGTGCTCTTTCAGAGGGGTGATGCAAACCTGTTGGGCTGAATGGCCTCCTTCTGCACTATAGGGATTCTATGAAGTTTGATGGAGCACTAGGACAGGCAAAGGCACAGAAAGGGACCATGAGAATATACAAGGTTTATGTTGACTTGTAAATTGAATATTGGTTTGTTTGATAAAGTTGTTCAGTATCAGAGGATTGGGAAGATGTAGAACTATTGTTGAATAGGAAATTTGGTTCCCTGGTACTGCAGCTGATGGACTGCCCAACCAGGAAAGAAAATAGTTGATCTCTTCTTTTTCGCTATGCAACTGGTGGCAGAGCTGTGTCCTCATGTGGTGGCGAGGGGGGTGGAGGATGCAGTGGTACCAACAAATCGTGCCACATGTTCTGGTGGGTCCTGCAAGGCTCCTCCAGAGAGGGCCAGGCAGAGGAAGCATTACTTAAGCATCCCAAAAGTGTGCCTAATGACATTTCATATGGCAGCATTGCTCTCCATGAGTTGTACACCGGTGCCATAAACCAGCTGGTCAGCATATATCCCTTGTTGTCCAATAGCCACCGTCTGGTCTATCGTGATGGCTCAAATGTTGATGGTACAGTAGATTGGCAAATAATGAAGGCATCATGTTAGGATACCCCGGCATGGATGTGTGAAGCATGCTCTGGAGCGGGAACCTTTGCAGTTGTGGTACACTCCTGAATTTAGTTATGGTGCTTGCAAAGCAACTTATGTGCAGTCACGGGTAGCATAGGAGGAGCCTGCTACCCTGGCAAGGCTCTGTGCACACTGTGTGGAAAATGAGAATACAATCTATTTCTCTCTCTTTTCATACAAAGTGTCAGTGACCTCCCTTCTAAAAACACTGGACGGTGAACCATGAAATGTTGGCGATTTTATCTGCTGGAGCCTGAAGTGAGTTTGATGTGATGTGAAGAGGTTCATGGTCAGAGTCACCTTTATATCCACTGACAAAGTCCTCATTGCTCTGAGGTTGCAGATTTGCCTGTAATACGTGACAGATTTCAGTGAGACCTCTTTAGGGAATCAGAGATGTCACACACAATCTTCCTCATTGAGTTTGAGGTAAAATAATTGCTCTCTTTAATATTCTCTCCTCCTTCTCCATCAATCTGGGCACTTTGTTCTCCTCTGTGTTGCTTCCACTCAGTCTTCCCATCATGCAGTACAGTAAAAGTAGGTAGCACGGTAGCACAGTGACTGCAAGGGTTTCCTCCTGGTGCTCCGGTTTACTCCCAGTCCAAATATGTGTGGGTTAGGCTGGATTGGCCACGCAATATTGCCCCTAGTTTAGCGGGGTTACAGTAATAGGGCTGGGAAACAGAGCCTAGGTAGGGTTGTCTTTCGAAGGGTCGGTGCAGGCTCGATGGGCCGAATGGCCTCCTTCTGCACTCTAGGGAATCTATGACGCTTATGACTGACAGGGAGTGATCTCAGGTGAATCCTCAAAATGGGAACAAGTGGCTTCCTCATGTCTCACATCACGCTCTGTAGATTTCACCGAAATAATAGTACCAACGTCCAAACAGGTCTCTCAGCTCAGCAACAGCCAATAAAAAATCCGCCATTCCCAGATGACCATAGGCTGCTTTCCCCTTTGAGGAGGAGAACCTGACTCATGGTGATTTAACCTGAGGGTCACCACACCTCAGGCGAGGGGCAAGATTGGGTCTTCATGAATAACCTCAGCCGGTATGGGAATTGACCCATGCTGCTGGCCTTGCTCTGTATCACCAACCTGCTGTCCAGCCAACTGAGCTAGAAATCAATCAGTAAATTACAAACCTTGGGGATGGACAACAAAGGCCAGCTCACATCCCTTCCCATTGCTGCAACGTTAAGTGAGGATGTTAACTGATGTGTTGACATCGAAAACGATACTGATAGGAATCATATCAGTATTATGTGCTGACGGACATCGCAATCTACTCGGCAAACATCCACCAGACATACTCCGTGCCCATGCTAACAACCTACCCAATATGCGCGGCTAGCACTATAGCAACCGAATCTTGGGCCATCTGCTTATCATACCATTCTTCATACTCGGAGGCATTACAACATCACATGCAAGTGGCAATTTTCCATCCCTGAGCATAGACTGTGGATATCAAACTAATCCACTGTAACAGGCATCAATACATTTGAGTTTGTCTTCAACTGCTGTTCATATGAAATATTTTCAGCAAAGGTCAATGATCGTGAACAAGAGCTCTGGTTATTCTTCCCCATCTGCTCGAATCAGGGGTATTATTGTTAACTCCAGTGCTCCAATCCGACCCTAACTGACAGTCAATTTAGCCTGCTTTGGAACAATGGCAAATTAAAATCTCAACTGAAGGACTTAATATTTTATGTTACACATCATTACTTCTGGTTTAGCAGGACTTGTTAGATGGATTTTCTGTCTGATATAGATCCATCAGTCTGTTGTTTCTGTGGTTTTATAGGTAAATCCCAAGGTCTCGCACAAGGTTCTTGAGCCACTCACTAGGACAATAATTTGAGGGGATTTTGCATGGTTTTCTTTACTGTTTCTAACCTTCAGAATGCCTTCACTAATCTGAGCCTGCAAACTTGGCTAAAGTGGCCTACCACCCGTGACAAGAGGGTTGGCCTCCTGCATCCATTGGAATCAAATACCCTCACTGGGTGTCAGCCTGGTAAGTCTGAGCTGGCAGTCAGCTCTCCACTCACTGGTTCTATCTACAGGGGGAATCCCAAATACAAATCTTCGGATTCAGAAGGAGGAATACCAGCACCGGGTAGCCATGGCTCACTCAGCACAGTTGTGAATACCCCATCCTGGATATCGACCCAGTATTTAATGACAACATTTTTTCTCCTCTCATCGGTTCCACGAGTGTCTTGAGTTCTTCATGTTCTGACTTGGCAACAAAAATGCCTCCATCCAGATAAACATTTAAAGACGTTTCTCACAATACCACTACATATACTTACCGTTTGTTGTAGCTTGTGCAAATGGATTTTCCACAGTGGTCCTTGCGTGATCTGTAAGAAAAAAAAAAAAATCAATTAATAAATAACAACAGACTTCCAGGTGCGGCGACGACCAGCTAAATCGCACGTTTCGGCAGCTCCCGGTGGAACGAACTTTTGGGCTCTTAATAGGAGCCCCAACGGCAATTTAAACGGCCCAAAACACTGTGCGGTAAACTAGAAGGGAATCCCCCCGGACACGCATGGATAAGGGAGAGGATAGCGGCCGGATTGCGGAGGATCCTCTGGAGCAGCGGCAAGGAAGGCAAGCTCAAAGGAAGGTGGCGTCGGAAGGTGGCCTTTTGTTATGGGGCCCAGACCAACAAGAGTTCCTGCGGCGCTGTGTGGAAGAGCTGAAAAAGGAGTTGAAGAAGGAGCTGTTGGCCCCGATATTACAGGCGATTGAAGGGCTAAAGGAGGAGCAAAAGACCCAAGAGCAGGAGCTTCGGGTCGTGAAGGCAAAGGCTGCTGAAAATGAAGACGAAATACAGGGCCTGGTGGTGAAGGCAGAGATGCACGAGGCACAGCACAAAAGGTGTGTGGAAAGGCTGGAAGTACTTGAGAATAATTCGAGGAGGAAGAATTTAAGGGTTCTGGGTCTTCCCGAAGGCGCAGAAGGGGCGGACGTCGGGACATATGTGAGCACGATGCTTCACTCGCTAATGGGATCGGAGGCCCCGACGGGCCCTTTGGAGGTGGAGGGAGCTTATCGAGTTTTGGCGTGAAGACCGAGGGCTGGAGAAATACCTCGAGCTATAGTGGTGAGGTTTCTCCGCTATAATGACAGAGAGACGGTCCTCAGATGGGCGAAGAAAACTCGGAGCTGTAGGTGGGAGAATGCGGTGATCCGCGTATACCAGGATTGGAGTGCGGAGGTGGCGAGAAGGAGGGCAAGTTTTAATCGGGCTAAGGCGGTGCTTCATGAAAAGAAGATCCAGTTTGGAATGTTACAACCAGCGAGATTGTGGGTCACACACCAAGGGAAGCACCACTACTTTGAGACAGCAGAAGAGGCGTGGACTTTCACTGTGGACGAGAAGCTGGAATAGTCTGGCGAGAGAAAGAACTTTTGGGACAAAGTGGTGGGGTGATTATGTGGGGCGAGGAAAAAGTGGGGGGGGATGATTTTTCAATTTATTAATCTTGCGATCCTGTAACTCTTCTCTCTTCCCCATGTTGGGGGGGGGGGGGGGGGGGGGGAGTATGAGGAACTGTGGGTGCCGGTCATTAGGGGATTAGGGGTGGGGCCGAGTAGGAAACGCGGGCTTTGTTCCCGCGCTATGGTAATTATGGCGGGAACAGGGACGCAGGAAGGAGGGGGCCTCACACAGTGGGGGCCGAGGACAAGGGGGGAAGCCGAGGTCAGCCAGAGTTCGCTGACTTCTGGGAGCAACATGGGGGGTGCAACTATGCTAGAAAGGGATCTAGCGGGGGGGGGGGTTAACTGGGTTGCTGCTGCTAAGGAGAAGGGGGAGCTGTTATGGGATGGGGTGGTCGAGGCGGGAGGGCACCGTCGGGGGGATACACGGGTACGTGGGAACCGGGTGAGGAGCTGGGTTAAGAAAGGGGATGGCTAGTCGACAGGGGGGGGGGGTAAAGAGCCCCCCAACCCGGCTGATCACGTGGAACGTGAGAGGGCTGAACGGGCTGATTAAAAGGGCACGGGTACTCGCACACCTAAAGAAATTAAAGGCAGATGTGGTTATGTTGCAGGAGACGCATCTGAAACTGATAGACCAGGTCAGACTACGTAAAGGATGGGTGGGGCAGGTGTTTCATTCGGGTTTGGATGCGAAGAACAGGGGGGTGGCTATCTTGGTGGGGAAACGGGTACTGTTTGAGGCAAAGACCATAGTGGCGGATAGTGGGGGTAGATATGTGATGGTGAGTGGCAGATTGCAAGGGGAGGCGGTGGTTCTGGTGAACGTGTGTGCCCCGAACTGGGATGATGCAAATTTTATGAGGCGTATGTTGGGACGTATCCCGGACCTGGAGGCGGGAAAGTTGGTAATGGGGGGAGACTTCAATACGGTGCTTGATCCAGGGCTGGACCGATCCAGGACCGGGAGGAGGCCGGCAGCGGCCAGGGTGCTCAAGGTCTTCATGGAGCAGATGGGAGGGGTAGACCCCTGGAGATTTAGTAGGCCTAGGAGTAAGGAGTTCTCATTTTTCTCCCATGTCCACAAAGTATACTCACGGATAGACTTTTTTGTCTTGGGAAGGGCACTGATTCCGAAGGTGACAGGGACGGAATATACGGCCATAGCTATTTCGGACCACGCTCCACATTGGGTAGATCTGGAGGTAGGAGAGGAAAAAGAACAGCACCCACTCTGGAGAATGGATATGGGCTTATTGGCGGATGAGGGGGTATGTTTAAGGGTGAGGGGGTGCATCGAAAGGTACTTGGAGCTTAATGACAATGGAGAGGTTCAGGTGGGAGTGGTCTGGGAGGCGTTGAAGGTGGTGGTTAGAGGGGAACTGATATCCATAAGGGCACATAAAGAGAAGCAAGAGGGTAAAGAAAGGGAGCGATTGCTGAAAGAACTTTTGAGGGTGGACAGGCAATATGCGGAGGCACCGGAGGAGGGACTGTACAGGGAAAGACAAAGGCTACATGTGGAATTTGACCTGCTGACCACAGGTAAGGCAGAGGCACAGTGGAGGAGGGCACAGGGTGTACAGTATGAGTATGGAGTGAAGGCGAGTCGGCTACTGGCCCACCAATTGAGGAAGAGGGGAGCAGCGAGGGAGATAGGTGGGGTGAGAGATGAGGAGGGAGAGATGGAACGGGGAGCGGAGAGAGTGAACGGGCTGTTCAAGGCATTTTATGAGAGGTTATATAAGGCTCAGCCCCCGGAAGGGAAGGAGGGAATGAGGTGTTTCTTGGATCAGCTGGAATTCCCTAAGGCGGAGGAGCAGGAGAGGGCGGGACTGGGAGCACAGATTGAGATGGAGGAGGTGGTAAAAGGGATTGGGAGCATGCAGGCGGGGAAGGCCCCGGGACCGGACGGATTCCCGGTGGAATTTTATAGGAAGTATATGGACTTACTGGCCCCGCTTTTGACGAGAACCTTTAATGAGGCTAGGGAAAGGGGGCAGCTGCCCCCGACTATGTCGGAGGCAACGATATCGCTGCTTTTGAAGAAGGAAAAAGACCTCCTGCAGTGTGGGTCCTACAGGCCCATTTCCCTTTTAAATGTAGATGCTAAGCTCCTGGCCAAGGTGATGGCGATGAGGATAGAGGACTGTGTCCCGGGGGTGGTCCACGAGGATCAAAATGGTAGTCCTCACGAGATTCCTCTTTGTGTTTCAGTGCCTTCCGGTGATGGTCACGAAGGCTTTTTTCAAGAGAATTGAGAAAAGTGTCATGAGTTTTGCGTGGGCCGGGAAGACCCCGAGAGTGAGGAGGGGGTTCTTGCAGCGTAGCAGGGATGGGGGGGGGGGGGCTGGCGCTACCGAGCCGAAGTGAATATTACTGGGCCGCCAATATCTCAATGGTGTGTAAGTGGATGGGAGAAGGGGAGGGAGCGGCGTGGAAGAGATTGGAGATGGCGTCCTGCAAGGGAACCATCCTACAAGCAATGGTGACGGCGCCGTTCTCCCCGAAAAAATACACCACAAGTCCAGTGGTGGTGGCAACACTAAAAATTTGGGGGCAGTGTAGAAGACATAGGGGAAGGACGGGAGCCTCGGTGCGGTCCCCGATAGGAAATAACCATAGATTTGTCCCGGGGAGAATGGATGGGGGATTTGGAGCATGGCAAAGAGCTGGGGTTGTGCAACTGAGAGATCTATTCGTAGACGGGACGTTTGCGAGTCTGGGAGCGCTGACGGAAAAATATGGGTTGCCCCAAGGGAATGCATTTCGGTACATGCAACTGAGGGCTTTTGCGAGGCAACAGGTGAGGGAATTCCCGCAGCTCCCGACGCAGGAGGTTCAGGATAGAGTGATCTCAGGGACATGGGTGGGGGATGGTAGGGTGTTGGATATATACAGGGAAATGAGGGACGAGGGGGAGATCATGGTGGATGAGCTGAAGGGGAAATGGGAAGAAGAGCTGGGGGAAGAGATTGAGGAGGGGCTGTGGGCTGATGCCCTACGTAGGTTAAACTCGTCATCCTCGTGCGCCAGGCTAAGCCTGATACAATTCAAGGTTTTACACAGGGCGCATATGACCGGAGCACGGCTCAGTAAATTTTTTGGGGTAGAGGATAGGTGTGGGAGATGCTCGAGAAGCCCAGCAAACCACACCCACATGTTTTGGTCATGTCCGGCACTACAGGGGTTCTGGGTGGGGGTGGCAAAGGTGCTTTCGAAGGTGGTGGGGGTCCGGGTCGAGCCAGACTGGGGGTTGGCTATATTCGGGGTTGCAGAAGAGCCGGGAGTGCAGGAGGCGAAAGAGGCTGATGTCTTGGTCTTTGCGTCCCTAGTAGCCCGGCGAAGGATATTGCTTATGTGGAAGGAAGCCAAACCCCCGGGCGTGGAGACCTGGATAAATGACATGGCAGGGTTTATAAAACTAGAACGGATAAAGTTCGCACTAAGGGGTTCGGCTCAAGGGTTCACCAGGCGGTGGCAACCGTTCATTGACTACCTCGCAGAACGATAAAGGAAATGGGAAGGTAACAGCAGCAACCCGGGGGGGGGGGGGGGGGCCCGGGCGGGTCCTCAGGGGTGTTTTTGTATAGATATCTGTATTAGGCTATGTATATTGGATTGTTTGATTTTATTTTTGGAGAGTTATTATTTTTGATATGGCAGTTGCCATTTAGTTTATATATTATTTATTTATTTGTTAAAAACGGCCACTGTTATTTATACTGTTTTACTGTTGTAAAAAGGAAAACCTTTGTATTGTTTTGTTTGGCCAAAAAATTTGAATAAAATATATATATTTTTTAAAAATAACAACATTGTCATATCACTGTCGAGGCAGTTCTGAATGTGCACTGGAAACCACGTCAGTGTATTATCTTAATAAACATTGCATGAAACTGTTACAAGACTGCTGGCAAAAGGAGGGAGAAAAAGGTTACAGGGAATGAAGATTTGACAATGAGTGAAAATTAATGCCTTCCCCTGTGGTGAGTTTATTTGTTGGGGGGGTGGGGGGCGATATTTAATCAGGCAGGAGGGACCCCACCATCTTCCTACCTCCACCCGATTAAGTCCTAAGTGGGAAGGCCTGTGGATAGCCTTTCCACCCACTGCGAATTCAGGCCCGTGGGATATGAATGCCCATTTAAGGGTGTCATCTCACTACCACTGGTAGTGACCCAGTGGCGGGCAGGGGATCTCGCCATGCAGTGAGCATTACAAGCAAACCTGTGCAGAGTTACCCTCAGGCTCCTAACTGGCCCTCAAGTGCCTAATTGAGGAACCATGCATTGAAAAGGGGCAGACTGAAAGTCATCCCCTGCTTTTGATGTCAATGCCCCACACCTCACCCTTGCAGCCCCTACCTCATGACCCCCATCCCACATCACTTACCTGTGGCCTGGAATTCAGCGATAATCCTATGCCTTGCCTTGACTGGGCGCCATATCAGCAGGAGCCACTGCCTTCCCCAGTAGCCCTACCATTCGATAGAACTGCTGATTGACTGGCAGCTCTCACAGAGTGCTTGATCCCGGGCAAGGTCCAATGTTGTCTAAGTGGTACTTAATTCACTGGACCTTCCTTAAAAGAGGTAATATGCAACTCCTCCTGGTTCTTCTGCTGGCAGGTGAGACTCTCATCCGCTCCATTATAAACTGCACAATGTGTACAGAGTTCCTTTCTTACCCAGCAGGTGAAAGACTAAGAAGAGAGCGAGTGATGGGAATGGAATCAGAACAGATGTGTGCAGGGGAATGTCTAGCATCTACACAATAGAAATCATAACATAATTTGTTTGAGATGGACACACGTAACATAAAGACCAAAGTAATGGATCGGAAAAAGATTGATTTTAAGACATCAGAATGGAACTAGGGAAAATTAACTGGAAAAAAGTGGGAAACATTTAAAAAGGATGATTAGCAGAGTCCAGGAGAAAAAAATATCCTACAAAACAGCAGGAACAAAAGTAGCCAGCAATAGAAACAGAGGAAACCGGAGCAGGAGGAGGCCATTCAGCCCTTCAAGCCTGCTCCACCATTCAGTATGATCATGGCTAATCATCCAACTCAGTAACCTGTTTCCACTTTCCCCCCCCCGATATCCTGTGAACCCTTCGCCGCGAGAGCGATATCCAACTCCTTCTTGAAAACATACGCTGAGAGGATTTCTTCTCGAGGGGAAATCTAGAAATTTAAAAATTTAACAATAAGGGGCTGGAGTCTCCGTTCCTGAGACTAAGTGTTGATGCCAGCGCAGAATTCATGAACTTCCACGGCCGAAACAAGTGCCGCACCTGTACCGAGGGGCTGGCACCGCGCATGTGGAACACAATCGATTCCAATGAGAAACGGTGCCGGATCCGCCAGATTTGTGATAGATGCCCAGGAGGCTGACAAGCTGCAGCCACATATACACACTTCACTCCCCGCACACACCATCCCAGCCAACAAGATGGCACTGGAGCACGCCCATACGGCTGAGGGTCAGTTGGGGCCAGAGGGCACAAAGGGAGGGTGGCCTGGGGAGACACCCATACGACCCGTGGCCCGAGGTTCACAGTGGCCTGTCAGCGGCGTGCGAAGCGCATGGCTGCCTTGCAGGCTGCAGCAATGGTGTTCTGCGCCCGTCCACACCGATCCCACAGACCACTCCTGGCCATCCCCGCTACTCCCCCCGCTGTGGACGAAGTCCCCCGGCTAGCGGCACAACTATCAGCAAACTATGACGACGTTGGACACTTTCCATATCCCCTCCCTCTCTCTCTCCCTCAGCAGCTATTTCACAACTTTTAAAAGCACAAGTGAACCTCACCATTGGGAATTCCACCCATTGGAGACAGAGAATCGCAGAGGTCCCAGAGAATACTGGGCCTGTTAATGGCGTTTACTGTACGTGCGTTCTGGAACACGTTAACGCTGCTCTCAAGGCGATGGAGAGTTGCAATTTGGTGTGAAATCAGCACCCGCTGCAATTTCGGCGGTGGAACCAATCCTCCGTCCAATTGTGATTTCCCACTCCGGCATCGGAGAATCCCGCCCACAATGTTTTGGCCTCAGATGTTTCCTGTGGTAGCGAATCCCACAGGCTCACCACTCTGCGTGAAGATATTTCTGCTCATCACAACCCTCCCTGCATCCTCTCTGGCTGTGATCCCTGGTTCTGGACTCCCCTTGCCATCGGGAATATCCTTCCCACATCTACCCTGTCTAGTCCTGTTAGAATTTTATAGGTTTCTATGAGATCATAATCTTTATTATTGTCACAATCTTATTCTTCTAAACTCCAGCAAATATAGTCCTAATCAACTCAATCTCTCTTCGTACATCAGTCCCCCATCCCAAGAATCAGTCTGGTAAACCTTCTCTACACTTCCTCTACAGCAAGAACTTTCTTCCTCAGATAAGGAGACCAAAACTGCACACAATATTCCAGGTGTGGTCTCACCAAAGCCCTGTATAACTGCAGCAAGACAGCCCTGCTCTTCCTCTCACTATGAAGACCCACATACCATTTGCCTTCTTTACTGCCTGCTGGATCTGCATGCTTGCTTTCAGCGACTGGTGTACAAGGACCCGCAGGCCTCATTGCACATTCCCCTCTCAATCTATAGCCATTTAGATAATAATGTGTAAAGGTAGAATGAAACCCTTAGGTAGCATGGCCAACGGAACATGGGGATCGGGCACCTGATCGCAGTGATGTGGTCCATTCTAGTTGGAAGGTCAGAACTCCCTTCTCCACCATCCTGAATGGGCTTATAACTGGAGATTGCCATCTCCAGAATAGAATACCAGGCAGCCCTGAGGGCAGGAATATCGGCCCGGACGAGGATGCAACCATAGGTGCAGTGGCCAACATTATTCTTGTGGCAACCAGAGGAGCATTCTTGATCCTCTTGGCCCCACAGAAAATATTTTTCACTTACCTTTTTGAGGCCTCAGCCTCTTCACGGAGAGATACAGCTGGTACATCCTTCAGTTGTCTATTGAATCTGCATCAAATAGATTTTCATACAGTAATGGGGTTTCTGCCTAAGTGAGACCAATATCTGGGCAACCCATTGGAAGGCATTAGTAAATGTGGCGGTGTGGTGGAAATGGCTGATAAAGTGAGGTTCAGAAAATGAAATTATACTACCTTCCTGTTTCTGTCAAACAGAAAGGGTTAACAATGGTCCAGTGGAAAGGATAGTATGAAGTTAGAAAAAGTGACATTTTTTAAAGTTGTCCAGTACTCTAGCCAACTGTTCAGCGCATACATCTATCATCTACCTGAGACCTGATTCTTCAGCATGAAAACAGAGTCAAACTGTAATCTAGCAGTACAAGTAGAATGGTTAAGTTGGGAGTTGCCCTGCTGTATTAAAGCAGTAAGCAAATGAAGGGATCCCTTATTATGACACACTATTGTATTGTATCTAATTACAGGTAAATCTGTATGAAGCATATGTTCAAGTCATTACTTGCATATCAAAGTTAATGGATTTAAAAGCAGTTTTTTGTCTTTCCACACGGTTGGCACAAAGTGGGCGTTAACTTCTGCATTCCATTTTTAAAAAGGAACCGTCTCATTCGACAGCACGGTGGCACAGTGGTTAGCACTGCTGCCTCACAGCACGAAAGACCCAGGTTCAATTCCGGCCTCGCGTGACTGTCTGTGTAGAGTTTGCATGTTCCCTTAGTGTCTGCGTGGGTTTCCTCCGGGTGCTCTAGTTTCCTCCCACAGCCCAAAGATGGTGGATTGGCCATGCTAAATTGTCCCTTAGTGTCCACAGCTGTGTAGGTTAGATGAGATGCAGGGATAGGGCTGGAGAGCGGGCCTAGGTAGAGTGCTCTTTCAGAGGGTCGGTGCAGGCCTCCTTCTGTGCTGGAGGGTTTCTATAATCCTATTACGGCAAACTGTTTCTGTTAAGGTGGTGTAGCAACCAAGTGCAACCAGAGTGCCCAGAGACACCACAAAACAAATATCACGCCTTCAATGTGTGACATGGCAATTGTCGATTTTAGAACATTGTGCAAGGAAACCACCAAACAACTGAGATTTTCCACACCTTAACACATACTCCACAAATTGTGTTATTGGTAATTTTGTACTTGAATTTCTCCCTGCTGTGGATAAAGTTCCAGATAACACAATGCAGAGGCCAAAAGACAAACCATGGTGTCAGCATCTTTACCGCTGGTGTTCCAACAAAGTAGAACTAACAATTGCTAAGTTTTCCTTTCAGTTACCTGTTTTAGATAAGGATTAGCTATGAAAGATCACTTGATTTTATTTAATACACGCTGGTGTGGCAGTTTAACAGCCATTGATCTGACCAGGCTTTGATATGCACTGTTATTGCTAATTATCGTTTCAGTTGAGAGTTTATTATTAAATTATTGTACCTGTGTTATTCAGAATGGTATAAACAGTTTCCATGCCAGCATGAATATGATCAGTTACATGGCAATGTAACAGCCAAGTGCCAGGGTTCGATGCAACCATTTCTACAGTCTGGAATGTTCCAGGGAAGAGATCGTACACATCTGCTCGGTAATCCTTTTCCATCTAAAAACACAAAACACGAAATGTTCAATATTACCCTGCAGAAAATGCACTTGAGGAACTTTTTGTGCTCCAGAGTGGTGACGTTTGCACAACCTTGTTAACTAGGCTGTAAAAGTTGTCCCCTGCAGCATCTTAATAAGGTGCATGTTTAGAAAACATAACACGCAGTATTACATCCTGATCAGCATTGATCTCTTGACAGACTTTAAGTTCTACTGTAGCTGGTCAAGACTGGAGAACTCCTCATCATTATCGTGGTGGCCACTGCTGGGACTACACGGAGCTCCACAGAACAAGGTGCAGGGAGGCCAGGATACAGGTAAATAATTGGGACCTCACAGTGAGGAGAATCAGGGAGGCTCCTGGGGTGTGGGGGGGCAAGAATAGGGAGAATGAGAGGGGCAGGGTTGCAAAGGCCAAGGTGGGGAGAGGGAGCAGATCTCAGGGAAGTGGTAGACCATAGGTAGTGACCCTGTGAGTGAAAGGGGGCCTGTGAGGGAGATTCCCCCAACTTCCCACCCAAGGCCTGAGCAGGTTAACCTCCCAGATGCCCCCCCCCCTCCGCCCCCAATCCCTGACCTCCTTCCAATCCCCATCCCTGACCTCTTTCCGCCAGCCTAAGGATTACAGAGGGATTAGGAGGAACGCGCAAGTGTCAATGAATTGACGACATAACGTCCTCAATTGAGGGGAGGGACCTATCCCCCCCACCCCCTGTGAAGCTGCTGCCAGGTTGAGGGTGAACGGGTAGATGGCAGGGAAGTCAACCGCACAATTTTAAGGGCCCCTCCTGCTCCACCCCCATCTGAGGATGGTTCAATTCTGCACTGAGATTCTGAAAATGGGTTCAGGCTGGACAGCTGTGTGTCATCCGGCAAAGAAAGGCACAATGAGTCGCCTGGCCTACTGCAGTATTGTAAATTTTCTATGCCCTGAATCTTGTGCTCGTTGGGAGTGTGTAATCCACGGGGCCGGAAGCATGTGTAATATGCACTTCCAGGGCTGATTGTGATTCCACGCTGAACAATTAACTGGCAGCCAGCATGAAGTGTGCACTGAGAAAGGCTCAGCACTGCCAGGGGTGAGGCACCATGGGAAGTGAGGATGTGGGCAGGCCCTCCCTGAAGGCTGACAACTGCTGTGCAGCTGCCTCAGGGAACTACAGTACTGTGAACACAAAATGAGCTCAATTAAATGCTGTGAATACTATCAATACAGTAAAATCAAACACCTGGGGCTGGATTCTCTGAACCCCCTCGTGGTCGGAGAATCGCCGGGGGCTGGCGTGAATCCCGCCCCCGCCGGTTGCCGAATTCTCCGGCACCGAATATTCGGCGGGGGCGGGAATCGCGCCGCACCGGTCGGCGAGCCCCCGCCCGCCGATTCTCCGGCCCACGATGGGCCGAAGTCACGCTGCTGAAATGCCTGTCCCGCCGTCAAGGATCAAACCAGCTCTCTTCCCGGTGGGACTAGGCGGCGCGGGCGGGCTCCGGGGCCCTGGGGGGGTGCGGGGCGATCTGGCACCGGGGGGTGCTCCCACGGTGGCCTGGCCCATGATCGGGGCCCACCGATCCGCGGGCGGGCCTGTGCCGTGGGGGCACTCATTTCCCTCCGCCTCGGCCACAGTCTTCACCATGGCCGGCGCGGAAGAGACACCCCCTCCTGTGCATGCGCGGAGATGACGTCAGCAGCCGCTGACACTCCCGTGCATGCCCGGCGAAGTCCTTTCGGCCCCAGCTGGCATGGCGCCAAAGGCCTTTCCCGCCGGCTGGCGGCGCACCAACCACTCCGGCACGGGGCTAGCCCCTCAAAGTGACGGCTTGGCCCCTAAAGATGCGGAGAAATCCGTACCTTTGGGGCGGCCAACGCCAGAGTGGTTCACGCCACTCCATCCCACCTGGACTGCCCGACCCACCGGGTAGGGGAGAATCCTGCCCCTGGAGCGGGATTCTCTGTGAATCGGCGTGATGGCCCGAACCTGGCGCCAAAAACGGCGCAAATCACTCCGGTGTTATGCCCCCCGAATTCTCCAGCTGGGAATGGGCTAGTAGCAGCGTGACGCCATTCGCGGCGGGGTCACCCGTCACGGACGTGCGCGGCGTCACTGCACAAAAGACTTCCTCCTCCCACCCCCACCCCCCGGAGACCCGGCAAAATGGCCGCTCGCCGCGCCAAGTGAGACCTCCCACTGCGGCGTCACTGAACAAAAGGCGCCCCCCCCCCCCCTCCCCCCGGAGACCCTGCAAAATGTCCGCCCACCGCCAAGTGAGACACCCCACTGCCTGGCCCCCTTTCCCCATCCCCCTTTCCCCCATATCCCCCCTCCCCCCAGGATATGGGGGAAGGGGGATATGGACAAGGGGGATATGGGGGAAATGGACAAGGGGGAGGACACCGACGCCCAGGACACCGACGCCCAGGGCACTCACACACACAACACCCACACACGGGACGGATGGACAGGAATCACCACTCCAGGGGACACCGGACTTCGGGTCGGATGAAGAGCACAGCCTTTTGCCACTGCTATCTCCTACACCCTCCACCATCACAGAGACACTCACCTCGGTTGGGCATTTTAACGATGAGGCATCTGGGACACTAACAGGTGCGCACAACACAGCCGTCCCGGTACAGCAGGTGGATGCAGGAGCAGCCGAGGGGCCAGGCGGTCGGAGGGCAGCCCGGCGCAGGCAACCATCTGCCGCCCAGACGGGTCCTGTGTTCCTGGAGTTAACACACCCACCCATAGATCCGATGCAGTCACGGACCAAGGGACAACCGAAGGGGGGGGGGAAGAGGAGGGGTGGCCAGCTTGCGGCAGCTGCAGATGAAGGTGGAGGAAGGTGGAGGCTATTGCTCAGGGCATCGGGGCCATTGCCCAGGTGCTGGCTGGCATCGCCCAGACACAGACAGGGATGGCCAAGTCTGAGCTCCATGGCTGCAAACTTGCAGACCCTTGTTGATACCAGGGTGGGCCTCCAGGACTGGCAGCGCCAGGTGCCGGGGAGGCGTCGGGTGCTCGGTCCGTTCGCATCCCCGACCCATGTAGAGGCCCGGGGGCCATTGGCACTCTGAGGGAGGAGGTGGTGCTGGGGCCCGTTCCGGGTCCCCCTGTAGGGGAGGTCCCGGAATACCGCGACACCTTGGGCTCCCCCCGCCCTTCCTTCCCAGGTGCATCTGGTGGGCAACGGGCAGGGCAGGCTGGCAACTCGCAGCCGGATGTGCAATGGAGGGGTGGCAAGCATGCGGGTGAGGAGAGGGTGGGTGGTGCTGGGTGGGTAGGGTGAGGGTGGTAGGCTGGTGCCGTAGTGTGCAGTCTGTGCCCATACTCAGCGATTCCCACGCCCCCCAGCCCGTGAATCGGGCGGCTATCAGCCTCACCCATGCCTGCTGGCCCAGCAGGTAATGGTGGGCAGCCTCCCGTCCATGTCCAGCCCATCTGTCCTGACCATTGTCCCCATTCTCCTCATCTGGGGAGGTCTACGCCTCGGCTTGCTGCTCCTAGCCTTTCCCCTCCTCTGCCTAGAGCACATCGCCCCTCTGCTGGGCTATGTTGTGCAGGACGCAGAAGACCACAACGGTACGAACGACCCTATGAGACAGGTACTGGGCCCGTCCAGAGCGGTCCAGGCACCTGAAACGCATCTTCAGCAGGCCAAAGCACCTATCACATCCCTGGTCGCTGCATGGGCATCGTTGTAGCGGTTCTCCGCGTCTGTCTGTGGCCTCCGTATAGGCATCATCAGCCACGACTGCAACGGGTAATCCCTGTTGCCCAGCAACCAGCCCCTCAGCCCGGGGGGGGGGGTCCCTCGAACATGGTGGGGATGAATGATTGTGCCAATAAGGGTGGGTCATGTACACTACCCAGGTACCGGGCGCAGACGTGCAGACCATCTGCACGTTCATGGAATAGGTCACCTTCCTGTTCATGAACACGGCCCTGTTATCCGCAGGTGGTTGCACGGCGACGTGCATCCCATCGATCGCCCCCTGGACCTCCAGGCCACGGCAACGAAGCCCGCTGCCCAGGCAGGCCCAGTCCACAGGGAACTGGATGTAGCGGCCCGCTTGTTGCTTTTTTTACCCGCTATAAATATGGCAATCAATAAGGATGCCCTTCTTTCTTTTGCTATCTATATTCTAATGCTCAGAGTTGCCAGGCATCAAATGACACCACCACAGGGTTCAACCGGATACCGATCAAAGAGCCAAACACCAGTTAGTTAGTTCAAGGTGAAGGGTACTTTATTTACACACACAATTATCATGCAACATAAACACTACTAGTTAAACTACACCTATCGACTATGACAACCTGTACTTAACTTCATGCATCCGGCTTTGGTCAGAGGAACAGTGGCCGTTGTTCGAATCTGAATCTATCGGGTCTGTAGAAGTAACTGCTGCTCAGCTGGGCTCATCCGTCTGGTAGTAGCGGACGTTGAACTTGAACTTGCTTCAGGTGGTGCTGCACTTGGAGGTGGACGTGGCCGGAGCGCCAGGTCCAAGAGAGATCAAACATATGGCGGTCTCTCTCTTTATCCTTGGGGAGTTTCGCGCTCTTTTGGGCGATCCTTTGGGCTCGACCCCATCAATTGGGCTGTTCTTGATCACTGTATTCGATTTGAGCCAATAAAACGGCAGGTGCCTTGATGGCTGGGCGTGTCCTAAGAGGCCATTGACCCTGTTGTTGATGCTTCCAGAGTACAGGGAGTGGCACGAAATGTCTGGGATTGTATCGGTTACTCAAGTATTAGCCTTCTGTCTTACGGAGATGGCCATCAAAATGCTAATTGGTTGGGGGTTTTTGATGCTGTCTGGTTTTGTTGCTCACAAAGATATATTCAGGCTCTGAGCCTGCCTGAACCTTACATTGTCCATTTTGCCCGTTACGCTTTGCGAACGTCCATGTTTCTTGTTGTAAGTGGACATCCCAGATGGCTACAGTCCGTCCTCTTGATCCTCAACGCAAAGCGTGAAGGATCACACTACTGAATCTTCTCCTGTTCTCTGGTATGTCAGGTACCCTCAATCAAGGACAGGTTCTATCCTACTCTGTCCTATGGGTCAGAACATTTACCTACGTTTTCCCAAATACAACACACATCCTTAAAAATTCTAAGGGGGCACTATAACATTCAATCATATATTTCAATGTCTTTACACAAAAAGGGGAACCTCTAATTGTCCTTAACTAAACTACACCCATGCTGCTATCTAATCACCAAAGGAACTTATATTACAGTACAAAATAAACAATAGCAGCATCACATTCCTACTTAACACTTATGTCAATTTACAGAGAAAGTAATTTTATTAAAAAACCGTGGAATTTATTAGGGAGAAAAGGGTTCAAAAGGAGTGTGGGGTCTGCTGAAGCCTGAGAAAGGGGGCTCTGAGTGTGTATACTGGAGGGCGGGAGGCTCTCCTTCGCCATTTCTGAAGTCTGATCGTATGGATGACTGCAAAGTATAGATATAATCAATAGGGCTTCTACAGTGTACGAAAGGGAATACCACTTTATGATATTGTCACACCATATGGGGGTTCCAGTGGTTGTGTCTATATGTGGTGTAGTGTCCGGGCTAGGGGTATCGTGTTGTTGGGTGGTCATGTTTAGGGCCTGTGTGGTGAGGGGTGTAGGGGCGGATAACGCACGCAACTGTATTGATCCAACGACGATCACAATGCAGATCATCAGGTCTGTCTTCATCTTGTCTGTGTCTTCCTCTGTCTCCTGGTCTATTCGTATCTTCCTGGGGGAACAAGCATAATATCTGTTATTATCTTGTTGTTTAATATCCCGTTTGTCTGTCTGCTTCTCCTTAACATCAATTTCCCATTTAGAATCGTCACCATATGTGACTCCCTCGTTGTTGTTTTTTAAAACAACCATTTGGGAGACAAGACATCTGAAAAGTAATTCTGTCACAGTGCGAGCAACCTCGCAACCTGTGTTTGATGGGCTGAGTGGGCGGACAATTTCTCCGTCCGGTGCAAATTTGTCTCAACCAAGTGTCTTAACATGTAAATAGCAGGTGGGGGTTAGCAACTGAAGGGTCGCCGGAAAGCAAACAAAAGTTGTGGCAAAGTGCATTCTTTAAACCACATTTTTAAAGGAGCAAAAGAGTTTCGAAAATAACTTTCCGAATGGGGTTGGATTCCCCGGGTAGGGCGGTGACCAGTGCCGTTGCTCCACTACCCGAGCTTGGCTGACCAAATACATAGCGGGTTCTCAGGCAGGGCGGGGATCAGTGCCGTTACTCCACTGCCCGAGTGACCTTACAAGAACGGTAAGAATTTGAATATTTATGGACTTTCAACAAACGTGTTCCTTTAACGATCATGTGGCGTCAAAGGAGTAGTCCTAACTGTATCAAGAAATTTGCATGAGATCGACACACAAAGTCGTACAAGAGAGGAAAATTCAACATTAAAAAAACAAACTGAAGAAGAAAGCGGGCAGGTTTCATCAGGGACTAGGACACCGTAAATCTCAATCAGTTCCTTTCTCTCATCATCTGGATACCTCAGGGTTGCATTCCGAAAAGGTGTTAGCATGGTGGGAGTCACAGTCGGAGTCATCACCATCTCCCGGTTGCCAAACTTGTGAGTGGAGTTTCTGTGCCAATGCAGCGTGGGCTGATGTGGGATCCATCTCGTTGTTTCTTATTATTCGATAAGAATTGTCGCGGTGCCATTGTTTCTTATCCTGTAGGGTGGTAGGGGCAAGGGGGGGTGTCGCTATCGTCGGGTGGTGGGTCAGGTAACGGCAAATAAATTGTCTCTGAGGGGCCGCACATATCGTGGTCGGTGCCACAGGGGCTGTAGTGACTGGGGCCTGGTCTGCTTTTCCATTCGTCAGGAATATCAAGGGCGTTCGTTGTGCTTTCGCTGTCGCTATCGCCATCGCTAGCGGCCGAATCAAGTGTGAGGGTGAAATTCGACTTTGGGGGCGGAGTCAAGGTCATGTCTGTGGACGTGCGGTCCTGGCTGGGGAGGGCTGGATTGGGTTGTCAGTGTCTTCGTTGTCTGCCATTGCCAGTGAAATGTGGTGTGAGTGGCTGCACTGAGTTCCATAAACCTTAAGCTTGTTTATATGGAACCATCCTGATTTTCCATTTGGATATGTAATCTTATAAACTAAGGGGCTTACTTATCGGAAATTGAGTAGGGTCATGCAAATTTGGGGGAGGGGAATGAACTAGGATTGTACAGGGAGACCATGACTTGCTGTCCAACTGTATACTCTATCGGGTGTACAGTTTTATCAAAGCAGACCTTACTCTGCTTTTTCCTAGCGCCTAGTCGAACAGCTGCAGCGAGCTGTGCTGCTTTAATATTCTCCATTATGTTTTGGACCGCTTTTTCGTGGGTAAGGGCTGTTCGACTAGGCGCTAGGAGAAAGCAGAGTAAGGCCTGCTTTGATAAAACTGTGGGCTGGCCAAATCAAGTCCAAATAAATACTCGGTACCCTTCATGCGTCGTCCGGTCATGAGGGTATGGGGGTGTATCCTGTCCAACTCGACACCGTATTTCTAATAAACATCAGTGTGAATGGGAGCACTGTGTCCCATGTCGTATTTTGCTGCTGTACCATCTTCCTAAGAGTTGCCTTTAGTGTCCGATTCATGCATTCCACAATGCCGCTGGACTGTGGGTGATAGGCAATGTGAAACTTCTGTTTGATTCCGAAAATCGTCAGGATGTTATTCATTACTCTGCCTGTGAAGTGCGAACCTTGATCCGACTCAATACTACGGGGGAGTCCCCATCTAGTAAAAATTTGCTCGGTTAGAATTTTTGCCGTGGCTTTGGCTGTGTTTGTTCTTGAAGGGAATGCTTCTACCCATTTTGTGAAGGTGTCGATGACGACCAACACATATTTAAATCCATTTCTGCCGGCCGGGGTGGGGGGGGGGGGGGAACACACCAATATAGTCTAACTGCAAGTTCGTCCATGGGCCATTAACAGGGCGGGTGTGTCTTAGCTGACCTTTCTTTGCATATCTGTCTGGGTTGTTCAGGGCGCAAATCAAACAATTCTCAATGTAGTGGGTTACATCAGTTTTTACATTGGGCCACAAACAGAGAGGTTTGAGGTGGGCAAGGGTGGATTCTATCCCTTGGTGTCCGTGTCCGTCATGGAATTGACAAATAATCTGGTTCTTGTCCTGGGTGGGGACCACATAAATACCATCTTTTAATACGATTCCCTCATGTATCGTTAACGAGTCTTTAAACCTATCATAGGGAGCCGGGAAGTCTCCTTTTAAAATTTCTTTAAGTGTGTCGTCTTCCTTTTGTGCCTGTGCCAAATCTTGAATATTGATCTGTGAGACCTGGACCGCGTGTACTGGGGAGCTCTTGGGGGGTTGCCAAAAGTGGCCATGCCGTGAGCCTGCCTTCGCTAGGGCGTCTGCTTTCACGTTACCGGATGGGGAGGAACGATGGTGGCTTCTAACTTTTATGATTCCATAAGTTCGACCTTTAGCTTCCTTAAGAATGTGTTTTAGTAATGGCGTTGAGGGTGGGGGTTTTCCGTCAGCAGATATAAATCCTCTAGATTCCCACAGGGGCAGGAATTCTGTCAAGCTGTTGCAAACATACAAACTGTCCGAATATATGTCTGCTGGGGTCGGGAACAAATCGGGGTGCTGCACAATGTAAGCAATGGCTGCCAACTCGGCTGCCTACGAACCTAAATGTCCAGGCAATTTTAACGAGATTTCCTCTAAAGCACGTCCCTGCACGTCTTCTACATAAATTCCACATCCTGTGATCCTTTTTCCATTTAGAACTGTGGAGAGGCCATCTACATTAATTTTTAGAGCTTTGGCTGTGGGCTGGGTCGTCTGTGGTCGGATGCCTGTCTTTTTCGGCACCGATTTTGGAACAAAGAGTCCTGTGTTGTGCTTGGCTGCAATGATCTCACATTTATGTGGGGTTCCTGCATATTGTAAATTGTCGGCCAGAAACGTGTGCGTCTTGTCCTTTTTACCGTAAAGTTGCGTCCTTGTAGGAGTAGGGTCGAGCGCGCTGCTCGAATTTGGCTTACTGTGCTGTCTTTTAGCCTACCATCTAATAGTAGCTGTGTCAGGGTGTGCTCGGTTAAAATGGTTACGGGGTTGAGTCCTGTTATGTATGAGAAGTATTGGACAGCCCAAAAAACTGCGAGCAAGTGCCTTTCGCAGGCTGAAAATCCCTGCTCGACCAGATTTAAAACTCGTGAGGCATAGGCTACGGGTCCTAAACGATCGTGCCTTTCCTGCAGAAGTACGGCCGAAGGGGTTCGGTCGGTGGTCGCTACCTCTATCGTGTATGGCAAGTGTGGGTCTGGTGCCTGTGCTTAGGGCGCGTTTCAACACATCTACGGCATCCGTGTGCTGTGGAAGTAATTTCCATGGGGCCTGTTTCTTAAGGAGCTCGGAAAGTGGGGCTGCTTTTGTGGCGAAACCGTCTATGTGGTTCCTGCAGTAACCGACCCGTCCTAAAAATGACCGGAGTGCTGTAACATTTTGGGACAAGGGCAATTTTACAATTGAATTGATCCGTTTCTGTTCTATTTCACGCTTACCATGCATTATGACCGTACCTAAATAAGTGATCTTTTCCTGGAGAATTTGGGCTTTTTGGGGTTTGATTTTGCATCCAATTTCTTTGAGGAGTCCCAATAGTTCCAAAAGAAGCGAAATGTGCTCTTCCTTGGTGTCAGTCTGTAGGAGCATGTCGTCCACATACTGAACGAGACATTCAGGTTGGGAAATTTTGTTAATCCATTCGCCAATTATCTGTGAAAAATGGAGGGGGAGTTGTGGAAGGCATGTCCATGTGTACTGCTGTCCCTGGAAAGTGAACCCAAATTTGTACTGGCACGTTTTGTCCAATGGAACGGACCAAAAGCCATTGCTAATGTCCAAAACTGTGAAAGATTTTGATTGAAGTTCCTGCTTTAACATGGTCTCGAGACTCGTCTCGAGACTCGTGGCAACAGTGGGGGCTGCTAACGGAGTTACTTTGTTTAATTCTCTATGATCAATGGTCAGTCGCGATGAACCATCTAGTTTTCTGATGGGCCAAATAGGGGCATTGTTCATGGAGGCTACTTGCCGAATTACGCCTTGGTCCAATAAACTCTGGATTACTTTAGCAATCTCTCCCTCGGCTTGCTGGGGGAAGCCGTATTGTTTCTGGATCGGGACCTGTAATGTTGACCATTTCTGGATTCTTACCGCAGTCGTGCTTGTGCTGGGCAAACAATGCTTTATGTCTCTTCAAGACTTCTCTGACTGTTTTGTCCATGGTAATGGTTTGTGGATCAAACCAGTACTCTCCCACTGAACTAATCCTGTGAGCGTAGTCTCCTACTGTGAGTGTGGCGGGGGCTCGTGCTGCTCTAGCCATTTTCCACACATTTATTTACGGGGTTGAAAGAAAGGTTGTGTGAGCTCATAAAATCTATTCCCAAGATGTGTTCTGCTGTCTGTGGTAAATGTACCAAAATGACTGAGTGCTTAGTTTTAATGTTACCAATCTGAATATCCACAGGGGCTGTAATGTGTCCTCTGTAGTGGGCCATATATCTCGCTGGTACATCGTGGAGGAGTTTAACGTGGTTCGGGACCCTCCTGTGTCCCAAAGGAACTCGACTGGGTGTCCCCGGACTGTGCCTGCAACTACCGGTCTTCCGGACTTGTCCCAAAGTGTGTCGCAGACCCAAGTTGGGGAGTCCAAACACCGTCAATCGGTGCCATTTATGGCCAAATTATCTGCACGGGCGCTAACGCTGTGGATATGTCTGGCATTGTTCCTAGTGGGGGCATTTGTGGGCTGATTTCGTTGCTATTTTGGGGTGGCATTGCATTCTCGGGTGTAATGTCCCTCGTGTCCACAATTGTAGCATCCCTGCACTTCAGGGTGCTGCGTGTTACTTCTACCTTCATTTACCCATGCGCGGTCTTCGTGTGCCCTTACGGGATTCATGTTCGCGTCTACTTTCTCCTGCTCCGTCTTTTTCTGTAGGGATTGTTCCCAAGCTCTACATAGTCGCTTCAGTACCCACACTTCATTGTGTGCCGGGTCTGAGGGGTCGTAATTCGCACATGCCTTTTGTCCTGCCTCTGTGGCGTGGGAGACTAAAATACAGGTCCATTTGGCCTTATTGTCTGGAGATAAATGGGCGCGTGTTAAATCACCGAATACTGTGGTGAAGTGGATCCAGAGGCATCCAGCAAATGCTGTTGGATGCTCTCCCTTTTTCTGTCTACACCGGTTGAGTCCTTCTACTGGATCTCCTCTATTGTAGCCAATGACATTTAAGATGGCTGTTTTCATATCTTGGAGGCTACCTCCTCCTACATTTTGTGGGTCAGGAAGGGCTGAACTAACAGATGGGTCAAGGCTCATTACTATGAGTTTCACTTCTTCCTGCTCGTCCAGACAGTATATGACGGTCTGTCGCCTAACTCGCTCAAAGAAATGGTGTGGGTCTGACGTGGGGGAAAAGTTTCTATTTTGTCGCGGGCATCTCTTAATTGGGTGATGGTTAGTGGGGTGGTGTACACAAAATAGTGTTGGTCTTCTGTTGTTACTCTGCGCTGCATAGTGATGGGATTCATTGGGTTGGGTGCTGCCTGTGCAGTCGGTGGTGCGGGTGCTTTCCTTTTCGGGGCCTGGGGGCTCTATTCTGACTTTCTATGTCATTCACATATCGATGGACCATTTCATTAAGTTCCTGCCAATTGGGACCATCTTCCTGATCTAACTGTGGGCCAAAGGTATCTCTGAACCTATTCTGAACGGATAGCAGGGATTACAATCTTGCAATTTGCTGCCTGCACTTGGCATGGTCTACCGAACTCTGCCTCTGTTCCGTGGTGGAACTGTGGACTGCTCGTCGGGCTGCCTTTAAGTCCTCGCATTGTTTTTTCAACTGTTCTGTTTGATGTTCTGTTTCCTCTCTTACCAAAACCGCAGGTTGCATGTCTTGGTAGGTCTTATCATATTGAATCTGAAAGCTACTTAGGTGAGAGAGACAAGATTAGTGTGCCTGTTTGACATCAGCCATCTCTTTGTCCTTCGCCGCTAGCTGCTCTCCGAGTTGCTCATTTACTCTCTCACACTCGCTAACATTTCCATCTCTACTTCTCTCCTTCTCCTCAAGCTGTCTGCAGAGCGTCCTCACGACCTCCTCTGTGCTTCGCAATTGTGCCAAGCAGGACACGATTGCCATCGGCTTACAAACTCTACTCAAATTCTTCTTGTGGATCTCGGTCAGGTTATCCCACCAAGTTTGTCCTATGCTACCAGGACCTGTTTCCTCATTCGCACAAAACTCAGACCATGGGGGCCATCCTTTCCCCTTTAGGTATTTCCTAATCTCCTCTTCCCATATGGGACACTGTTCTGCTCTGTTGGTCGCTGCATTGCCTTCATTTCCATCTCTACGATTATCTCTATTTCTACTGGAAATCTGGAACGGGGGAATAAAACAGTGGTGCAAACAACGGGTAAGGCTCAAGCTATTTTCTGGATTACACAACTCCCGAAAGTTTCACGCAACAAAAATCTATCGAGGTTACCTTAAATCCCTTTTGTTAGTATGCATGCAAATTACACACTTCCGAATCTTGGAGGTTTGATTGATACCGGTCTCACGCTTGTGGTTTCTTTTACTTTTCCAATTTGGATTTCTAATTCAAACGCTTTGTGGGTTCTCTCGGAGTGACACAGTCACTTCTGGATCGTGTCCCACCAGATGTCGCCAATAACTGTTGCCTTTTTTACCTGCTATAAATATGGCAATCAATAAGGTTGCCCTTCTTTCTTTAGATATCAATATTATATTGCTCAGAGTCGCCAGGTATCAAATGATACCACCACAAGGTTCAACCGGATACCGATCAAAGAGCCAAACACCAGTTAGTTTGTTCAAGATCAACGGTACTTTATTTACACACACAATTATCATGCAACATAAACGCTACTAGTTAAACTACACCTATCGACTATGACAACCTGTACTTAACTTCAGGCTTAGGTCAGAGGAACAGTGGCCGTTGTTCGATTCTGGATCTACTGGGTCTGGAGAAGTAACTGCTGCTCAGCTGGGCTCATCCGTCTGGTAGCGGGCGTTGAACTTGAACTTGCATTTGGTGATGCTGCACTTGGACGTGGACGTTGCCGGAGCGCCAGGTCCAAGAGAGATCGAACACATGGCGGTCTCTCTCTTTATCCTTGGGGAGTTTTGCGCTCTTTTGGGCGGTCCTTCGGTTTGGACCCCATCAATTGGGTAGTTCTTGATCACTGTATTCGATTTGAGCCAATAAAGGGGCGTGTGCCTTGATGGCTGGGCATGTCCTAAGCAGTCATTGACCATGTTGTTGATGCTTCCGGAGTACAGGGAGTGGCGCCGAAATGTCTGGGATTGTATCGGTTACTCAAGTATCAGTCTTTTGTCTTGCGGAGATGGGCCATCAAAATGCTAATCGGTTGGGGGTTTTCGATGCTGTCTGGATTCTTTGCTCACAAATATACATTCAGGCTCTGAGCCTGCCTGAACCTTACATTGTCCACTTTGCCCGTTAGGCTTTGCGAACATCTATGTTTCTTGTCGTCAGTGGCCATCCCAGATGGCTACACGCAATGGCATACGGGGTGTCCATCACTGCACAGATGCACCGGTGCACCAACACCTGCGAGGTGCCGGTCAGGTCCCCACTCGGCGCCTGAAATGACCCCGTGGCATAAAAGTTCAGGGTCACCGTAACCTTGACAGCCACGGGGAGAGGGTGTCCTCCCCCAGTGCCACGCGGTGCCAGGTGTGCCATCAGGTGGCAGATATGGGCGACGGTTTCCCAGCTCATCCGGAGTCTCTTCCTGCATGCCCGGTCCGTGAGGTCCTGGTATGACGAGCGGGGCCGGTATACACGGGGCCTCATCGGGCATCTCCGTCACGGTGGCACCACCACCACCTCCTCCTCGTCCTGTCGTACGGGCGGCTCTCCAGCCTGGGCGGCTGCCACCTGCCTCCCTGCGGCACGCTCCTCGGTGGCAGCCTCCATCGCCTCCCTGGCACGCGAGAATATCGCGGGGCGGCCGGGCGGGATTTACGCCGCCCCCCCGGCGATTCTCCGAACCGCCAGGGGGTCGGAGAATCCCGCCCCTTACCATAAGTCACATCGCACCACACCCCTCAAACGTCTTCTTTTATTTTATTTAACTCCGGGCACTTTATCCTGCCCTGGATGGAGTTAGTAGTGAAAATGTGAAGGCAGCCTGGCCAATTGGCCCGTCCACCAACTGTAGAAGTGGACAAGTCATGTAAAATCATTGACAACTTGCTCCTTAATGGGCTTAGTTACATATTTAAATGTAAATGGGCGTGCTTCCAGCTCCCATGCCTGGCATCAAGAGATTTGGGTCGAGTGCATGCCTGCATGTTCAATGTAAAATTCAAGCCCATATTTCTATGTCCAATCCAATTAATCTGCCTTATCCTGATAATAGCCATAAAACTATTTTCCTCATTACTTTTCTTACCTGTCCACTTTTCTTTATGCATCTTCAAATCAACATCTTAAACCTTTCTCAAACCCTCCCACCCAATTTCCCCAGTGTCCAGGTGTCCACTTACTCGATACCAAGTTTTTCATTAAATTTTTCTTCAGTTCTCGATTCAATTATCCAACCCTTCTCCTTATATTAAATTCAACTTTCCCCATTGTAACCATGGTACATCTCTACCGATCGTCATCAGATTTGTCAGGTACCCGAATTGTGTAACTTGATCCAACTGTACTGTGTTTGTTAAAATGCTCACTCTTTCACCTGCATCCCGAGTAACCTTCAATACATTAGATAATGATCTTCATTCCATAATCCATTGCTTCAGCATTCAAGTTATCACCGACTCTAATCCATTCAATGTACTTGCTATCATCAGCAAATTTGACAGTTTTCATGAGCTTACTTTTAACTTTGACCTTCTCTAGACCCATCTTTTGTTTCTGTGGTACTCTGTGTCGAGGTCTTACGGTACCTGGTAATGCTGGAACACCATTGGTAGATATTGTATGTTTCCTTTTGGTCAGGTTGTATGGTAGCTCCGCCCTGCAAGGCGGGGTATAAGAGCCCGTGCCACCCCAGCAGCCTTCATTCTGTACCTGAGCTGCTGGGGGAAACATCTAGCTTATTAAAGCCATTAGTTGGACGACAACCTCGCTTTAGTGGTCATTGATCGTGCATCAATTTAATAAGCTAGATTTAAAAGGATGGAGCTCCGAATCAAGCCGGAGTGTCTGCAACTCAGCCCCCATGCGGCGAACTCAGCGGCAACCTTCAAGCACTGGCTGGCGTGTTTTAAAGGGTATCTCGGAACGGCCGAAAACACCCCAACGGGAGAACAGAAATTGCAAGTCCTGCACTCGAGGGTGAGCCCGGAAATTTACACCCTCATCGAGGATGCGGACGACTTTGATGCAGCAATGGAGCTGCTAAAAGGACATTATTTTTGCTCGGTAAACCAGGTCTACGCCCGACATCTGCTAGCAACGAGGCGACAAATCCCTGGGGAATCGCTGGAAGAATTCTACCATGCGCTCCTGGCGTTCGGGAGAAACTGCAGCTGCCCGCAAGTTTCGGCGAGCGACCACACAGAACTCTTGATCCGGGACGCTTTCGTGGCAGGTATGCGGTCTTCCCAAATCCGCCAGCGATTGCTGGAAAAAGACACCATAGGCCTCAAGGAGGCACGGGTCCTTGCAGGCTCCCTGGATGTGGCCTCCAGAAACTCCCGCGCTTACGTTCCCGACCGCACGGCAGCCCCCTGGGCAGCGTGGAACACCTCCGCAGCTGACCCCGAGACGTCCCCCATCCCCCCCACAAGCTTGTGCTGCAAGAAGGCCTGGCAACCCCGGGGGGCCCCGCTACTATTTCTGCCGGCAGGCCAAGCACCCCCAGCAACGCTGCCCGGCCCGCGCATCCACCTGCAAGGGATGCGATAAAAATGGGCCACTTCGTGGTGGTATGCCAGGCCCGTGCGGTCGCCGCTGTCTCCGGCGGCGAATACGGACCGCCACCACAAACCGCTCCCCATGCGGCCAGCGGGCGCCGTCAACCTCCTCCTCCTTCAGGGCCACGTGCGGCCCCGGGCGCCGCCATCTTGTCCTGCGGACGCCACGTTCGATGGATGGGCGCCGCCATTTTGTGCACCCCCAGCCATGTGCGACCAATGGGAACCGCCATCTTGGATGGACTCCCAGGACCCTAGCTCGGCTGACTGCACACCGCCCGAAGAGAACACTCAACTGCTGAGATTAGCCTCGGTGACCCTGGATCAGTCCCGGCCTCGAACACTCTCAACTGCTACAACAACAGTACTAATCAGCGGGCACGAGACGTCCTGCTTAATCGACTCTGGGAGCACGGAGAGCTTCATACACCCTGACACGGTAAGGCACTGTTCTCTCCCCGTCCACCCCTTTAATCAAAAAATCTCCCTGGCCTCCGGGAGTTCCCACTCAGTAGAGATAAAGGGGTTTTGTGTAGCAAACCTCACATTCCAGGGAAGGGAGTTTAAAAATTACCGGCTCTACGTCATTCCCCACCTCTGCACTGCCACACTCCTAGGTTTAGACTTCCAGTGTAATCTCCAAAGTCTAACTTGCAAATTCGGCGGCCTTATACCCCCCTTCACTGTCTGCGGCCTCGCGACCCTCAAGGTCGATCCGCCTTCCCTGTTTGCGAACCTCACCCCGGATTGCAAACTCGTCGCCACCAGGAGCAGACGGTACAGTGCCCAGGATCGGATCTTTAATAGGTCAGAGGTCCAAAGGCTACTGAGGGAAGGGGTCATTAAATCTAGCAACAGTCCCTGGAGAGCTCAAGTAGTGGTGGTAAAGACCAGGGAGATGCATAGGATGGTCATCGACTACAGTCAGACCATCAACAGGTTTACGCAGCTGGACGCGTACCCTCTCCCCCGCATATCCGACCTGGTAAACAGGATCGCGCATTACAAGGTCTTCTCCACGGTGGATCTTAAGTCCGCCTACCACCAGCTACCCATTCGCACTAGTGACCGCAAATACACTGCCTTCGAGGCAGATGGGCGGCTCTATCACTTCTTAAGGGTTCCCTTCGGTGTCACCAATGGGGTCTCAGTCTTCCAGTGTGAGATGGACTGAATGGTCGGCCGGTACGGTTTACAGGCAACATTCCCGTATCTCGATAATGTCACCATCTGCGGCCACGACCAGCAGGACCACGACACAAACCTCCGAAAATTCCTGCAGACCGCAAAGATCCTTAACCTTACATATAACAAGGATAAATGCGGGATTAGCACCGACCGCCTAGCCATCCTAGTGCGAAATGGAGTTATAGGCCCCGACCCCGAACGCATGTGCCCCTTTATGGAGTTCCTCCTCCCTCACTGCTCCAAGGCCCTGAAGCGCTGCCTAGGGTTTTTCTCTTACTATGCCCAGTGGGTCCCCAAATATGCGGACAAGGCCCATCCCCTGATCCAATCCACAGTTTTTCCCCTGCCGACAGAGGCCCGCCAGGCCTTCAGCCGCATCAAAGCAGACATTGCAAATGCCACGATGCACGCGATCGACGAATCCCTCCCCTTCCAGATCGAGAGCGACACGTCTGACGTAGCTCTGGCGGCCACCCTCAACCAAGCAGGCAGACCCGTGGCCTTCTTCTCACGTACCCTCCATGCTTCCGGAATCCGCCACTCCTCAGTCGAAAAGGAGGCCCAGGCCATAGTAGAAGCTGTGCGACATTGGAATTGGAGGCATTACCTGGCCAGCAGGAGATTCACTCTCCTCACTGACCAACGGTCAGTTGCTTTCATGTTCGATAATGCACAGCGGGACAAGATAAAAAACGATAAGATCTTGCGGTGGAGGATCGAACTCTCCACTTACAACAACAAGATCTTGTATCGTCCCGGGAAGCTAAACGAGCCTCCTGATGCCCTGTCCCGCGGCACATGTGCCAACGCTCAAGTGGACCACCTCAGAGCCCTCCACGAGGACCTCTGCCACCCGGGGGTCACTCGCTTTTTCCACTTTATCAAGACCCGCAACCTGCCCTACTCCATCGAGGAGGTCAGGACAGCCACCAGGGACTGCCAAATCTGAGCGGAGTGCAGACCGCACTTCTACCGGCCAGGGAAAGCGCACCTGATAAAGGCTTCCCGTCCCTTTGAATGCCTCAGCATGGACTTCAAAGGCCCCCTCCCCTCCACCGACCGCAACACGTACTTCCTGAATGTGATTGACGAGTACTCCCGGTTCCCATTCCCCATCCCCTGCCCCGACATGACCGCAACCACTGTCATCAAGGCCCTCCATAGCATCTTTGCACTGTTCGGGTTCCCCGCTTACATACATAGTGATAGGGGGTCCTCCTTTATGAGCGACAAACTGCGTCAATTCCTGCTCAGCAAGGGCATCGCCTCGAGCAGGACGACCAGTTACAACCCCCGGGGTAACGGACAGGTAGAGAGGGAGAACGGTCTGAAAGACCGTCCTACTGGCCCTACAGTCCAGGAATCTCTCAGTCTCCCGCTGGCAGGAAGTCCTCCCGGATGCCCTCCACTCCATCCGGTCACTGCTTTGTACAACCACCAACCAAACACCTCACGAACGTCTCCTTGTCTTCCCCAGGAAATCCTCCTCTGGGACTTCGCTCCCGACCTGGCTGGCAGCTCCCGGGCCCATCCTGCTACGTGTGGGTGCACAAGTCAGACTCGTTGGTCGAGAGGGTCCATCTTCTCCATGCTAACCCCCAGTACGCCTACGTGGCGTACCCCGACGGCCGACAAGATATGGTCTCCCTACGAGACCTGGCGCCCGCCGGATCCCCATGCACACCCCAGCCACCAGTCCCACCCTCCCTCCCACCAGTGCACCTTACAGGAGGATCGGTCCTTCCGCCGGCCCCGTCTAGGCCCCCCCACCCACCGACGCATCCCGCAGACGCTCCCTTCCCAGGTCAACAGTTTTCCCCACCAGCGCCGTCTAGGGGTGTCGAAGCTGCCACAGAGATGGAGGCCACGCTCCCGGAGTCACAGACGCCCGAGCCTCCACCGGAGTCACCACCGAAGCTTCGACGATTAGGACGACCAGGGCCCCCGATCGACTGATTGCTTCATTTTAAAGTGTATAGTTAATTATGAATCTGTAAATAGTTACAAAACGCTGTACGGAGGTATTACGGTACCTCTATAACTATAATTTCTACCACGTTACCATGTTGTAATACCAAGCCACCACCCCCGCCGGATTCTTTTTTTAACAGGGGGTGAATGTGTCTGTGTAGAGGTATTACGGTACCTGGTAATGCTGGAACACTGGTGGCAGATATTGTATGTTTCTCATTGGTCAAGCTGTATGGTAGCTCCGCCCTGCAAGGCGGGGTATAAGAGCCCGTTCTGCCCCAGCAGCCTTCATTCTGTACCTGAGCTGCTGGGGGAAACATCTAGCTTATTAAAGCCTTCAGTTGGACTACAACCTCACTTTAGTGGTCATTAATTGTGCATCAGTTTCTTTATTTGTTTCATTAACATCCTCCTATAGCTCGCTTCATTCCGTTTGTCATTTAATCACTCTTGCCTTTTACCCTATCACAAACCTTCCCTTTTGTCCTGCTTCAGAATGGCAGATTAGTCAGGATAATACATTAATGAGCCTCTGTTCCTGATATTTGGCACCATTTGAATTTTAACCAGGCTTCTCAGACCAGCAGCTAATGGGTGGAGGGAGCAGTCAGATCCAGCAGCTAAAATGTTTTTTTATGGTGCTTCGTGGTCCAGGAGGAGCAGGAATGTTCCCTATGGCCCTTAAACAAATTTTTTTGCCGCAACTCTTCTCATCTTCCAAAGCTACAATGACACCCTGTCCCTGGTCCCTCCCAATCTAATCTTTCCTACACAAGCTCATTGTCTCTCCTGGTTTCGCCTCTCACCCAACATCCCAAACCCCTCCCACCAACCCTGTAAACTTTTCTGATTGTCGGGGGCCAGTCCTTCTACTACTGGCTTTCCCACACAGCAGCTGGTGAACCTGTCAATCTGGATGACTCCTGGATGGGAAACAAAAGGAGCAATCATATTGCTGAGAGTATTCTATAGGCCCCCTAATCCAAGAGAAACAGAGAAGCAGATAAGTAGGCAAATTTCAGACAAGTGTAAAAGTAATAGTGCTAAGTGAGGGGTTTCAACTTCCCCAACATTAACTGGGGTAGCCATAGTGCAAAAAGTTTGTGGGAGTGGAATTCTTAAAATGCATCAAGGAGAATGTTTTAAGTCAATACGTAGAAGGTCCTACAAGAGAGGGGATGGATGGTGCTGAACTCAATTTTAGGTAATGAAGCCGAGCAAGTGGTTGAAGTATCAGTGGGGGAGCATTTTGCAGACAACGATCGTAACTCCGTTAGATTCAAGATTGGTTTGGAAAAGGACAAGGGTGGGCCTGAAATCAAAGTTCTAAACTGGGGGAAGGCCGATTTTAATAAGGTCAGTAAGATTTGGCTAGAGTGGACTGGGAGCAGACACTTTTAGGTAAATCTGTGACAGAACACTGGGACGCATTCAAGGAGGAAACAGGGCCAACATGTTCCAATCAAGAAAAAGGGTGGGACCAACAAATCCAGTGAATCCTGGGTATTGAGGAATATATAGCATTGGATAAGGAGAAAAAGGGAGGATTATAGCAGATAGAGGGCTCAGGAGGCATACAGAAGGTGCAAAAGGGAACTTCAAAAGGAAATTAGTAGAGCAAAAAGGGGACATGAAAGGATACTGTCAGCTAAAATGAAGGAAAATCGTAAGTTGTTTCACAAGTGCATTAAGAGTAAAAGGATAACTAGGGAAAGAGGAGGCCCCATTGAGGACCACAGTGGTAATTTGTGTGTGGAGCCAGAGAACATAGGTAGGGTTCTAAATTAATACTTTGCGTCAATGTTCATTCGTGAGAGGGATAATAATCATCTTTACTGTCAAGAGGAGGCTTACATTAACACTGCAATGAAGTTATTGTGAAAAGCCCCTAGTCGCCACATTCCAGCACCTGTTCAGGTACACGGAGGAAGAATTCAGGATGTCCAAATTATCTAACAGTACGTCTTCCGGGATTTGTGGGAGGAAACCGGAATACCCAGAGGAAACCCACGCAGACACAGGGAGAACGTGCAGGCTCCGCACAGACAGTGACCCAAGCCAGGAATTGAACCTGGGACCCTGGAGCTGTGAAGCAACAGTGCTAACCACTGAGCTACTGTGCTGCCCATTGGTGTGGGTATTGAAATGTGTATGGTGTGGGTAGAAATCAGGGGAAAGTACTGTGATAAAATTAAAGAGATTAACATCGGGAGAGAGGAGGTTTGGAGTGGTCTGGCATGCTTAAAAGTAAACAAATCTCCAGGATTAGATGAAATGTATCCCAGGCTATTGAGTGAGACAAGGGAGGAAATAGCAGGGGCACTGTCAATAATTTTCAATTCCTCTCTGACCACAGAAGAGGTGCCAAAGGATTGAATTATAGCCAATGTTGTACCATTATTCAAGAAGGGATAAACCAGGAAACTACAGGCCGTCTGACTAACCTCGGTGGTGGGGAAACTATTGGGAGCAAATCTGAGACACAGGATGAATCTGCATTTGGAGAGGCAGGGACTAATCAAGCACAGTCAGCAATGTTTTGTAAGAGGAAGTCATGTCTGACCAACTTGACTGAATTTTGAAAGAGATGACCAGCTGCTTCACAGCGCCAGGGTCCCAGGTTTGATTCCCGGCTTGGGTCACTGTCTGTGTGGAGTCTGCGCGTTCTCCCTGTGTCTGTGTGGGTTTCCTCCGGGTGCTCCGGTTTCCTCCCACAAGTCCTGAAACACGTACTGTTAGGTAATTTGGACATTCTGAATTCTCCCTCTGTGTACCCGAACAGGCGCCGGAATGTAGCGACCAGGGGCTTTTCACAGTAACTTCATTGCAGTGTTAATATAAGCCTACTTGTGACAAAAAAGATTATGTGTGTAGATGAGATAAATGCATTTGATGTAGTCTACTTGGACCTCAGCAAGGCTTTTGATAAGGCCCCACATGGGAGACTGATGGTGAAGGTAAAGCCCGTGGGATCCAAGGAAATTGGGCAAATTGGATCCAGAATTGTTTGAGTGGCAGGAAGCAGTGGGTGATGGTCGAGGGGTGATTTTCTGACTGGAAGCCTGTGTCCAGTATGGTCCTGCAGGGATCAGTGTTGGAGCCCATGCGGTTTGTGGTTTTTATAAATTATTTAGACATGAATGTAGGAGGGTTGATCAGTAAGTTTGTGGATGATATGAAAATTGGTGGGGTGGTAATTAGTGAGGAGGATAGCCTTAGATTACAGGGGACATAAACGGGTTGGTCAGATGGGCTGATCAGTGGCAAATGTAATTCAATCTGGAAAAGTGCGAGGTGATGCACTTGGGCAGGACAAACAAGGCAGGCGAATACATGATAAACGCCAGGATCCTGGGAAGCACTGAGGATCAGAAGGACCTTGGTCTGGATGTACATCCATCCCTTAAAGTAGCAGAGCAGATGGATACAGTGGTTAAGAAGGCATATTGTATACTTGCCATTATTAGCTGAAGCATAGAGTTTAAGAGCAGGGAGGTTGTGCTGGAACTGTATAACACGTTGACTAGTCCACAACGAAAGTATTGTGTGTAGTTCTGGAATCCACATTATGGGAGGATATGATAGCACTTGAAAGGGTGCAGAGCTTGCCTGGGCTGGAGAGTTTTAGCTATGAAGAGAGATTGGATAGATTGGGGTAGTTTTCCTTGGAGCAAAGAAGACTGAGGAGTACATTATTGTGATTTATAAAAGTACGAAGGGAACAGATAAGAGTAGACAGGGCAAAACCTTTTCCCTTGGTGGAGGGATCAATGACCAGGGGGAAAAAGGGGCAGGAGGTTTAGAGAGGATGTGAGGAAAAACCATTACACAATTAAAATTTCATAAATAATTTCACATAGAGGAAAGCATTCAAATATGTTCATAACGTTTGCCAATTTAACCTGTATAAATGCAAATAGTGAGAGCGGCAGATTGAAATGGTATCATAAAGCAAAAATAACTCAAAAATCTAGAGTGGGACTTTTTGCTTCTATACTGTTGTTGGCACACAATTTTACAACAAACAAAATTAATTTGTGGAAAATACATGAGCTGACAGGCAAAGAAACGTAAAATCCACATCATTATTTGCTTTCTTCCAAACTCGAAAAGAACACATTGCGAATGAAATGGGGTTTTGGGGGGGGGGGGGGGGGTGATGAACAAAAATTAAATCATTCCTGTCACCAAGTTTTAATTAAAGCAAAGGATAGACGTCCACGAAGCAATTGGCTGAATTATCCAATTGAATAGAAAGGATCCAGGCAAGTTAGCATCTCATACGACAGTACAGTACATTTTGACTTCAGGTGCCAAAGGTACAAAATTATATCTTCATAAATAACTTTGACCTTCCAGTTACTATCTTCAGGTGCATAAGCTCCACAGCCATAAGTTTCTACAGTAAACGGTGTGATATTCGGCATTCCGCCAACCAGAATTCTCCACTAGCCGGAATTTCTGGGGCGGGATTCTCCTTTGCGCCAGCCGGCCAATGGGGTTTCCCATTGTGAGCAGCCCCACACCGTCGGGAAATCTCCGGGCTGCTGGCGCAACAGAACATCCAGTCCCTGGTGTTTCCTTAAATACAAATTGTCATTTTACCAACCGGACGCAAATACAGAGCTATTCAGAACCCGTACCTGTATACTATACTATTTTATACTTTAATTTATGTTTCAATGTATGGTTAAAGATTTAGAAGTAAAGCTAATACTGTTCTTTACTTCCAAAGTACTTGCATATTAGCTCATGATACAAATGTTGCGCTGTATTCCATTGGGAAATGAAACTCTCCATTAATCTTTTTTTTTTGATCAACCGGCATCACCTATTCCCCTTGTATACCTGATAATAAAGATTATTACTGTATATATACCACATAACAAATGGTCGGTAAACAAAAAGTTGCAGGTGAAAGAAGATGTTATAAAATTCCAGAAATATATTACTTGAATTTTCTTACCCTATAGATAAAACTCTGGGCATGGAAATGAACAGTGTGCATATCTACTTCATTTCCCATACCCAGTAAATACCAGTCAACCTTCTCTCCTTTAACCATCGTCAGGCCGTGAAGATTTCCATAGATCTTCCCATTAATTGCTGAAATAAAAATAATGTTGAATTCTAGTAAGTGAATTTTTGAAAGGAAGGCTTGGCTCCACTAGTTTTAGAAATCTCTAATCAGTATGTGTCCATACCATGAATTTTATTGCTTTCTGCAAATTCGTCAGTTTTCTCGAACTCAGCAGGATTCGCATGGAGATAAGTGATGATATTGTTATTCAAGTACCAGGATTCATTTTCATCATATACCAGGAACAATAAAGCAAATTCACGATCAACGTCTTTCCTCAGGCCATTCTGTTCGAGTATTCCTTTACGGCAGGTTATCAGGGGACCAACCAAACCACTGTACATATCCTGAAATAAAATGTTAAATAGATTGTACAAGTTCCTTTTCAGTTACATACTCTTTCATAATGTACAGTAGAGAGATTACTTAAGTAATTATGTGTACGAAACAGCTAACTTTGCATGATGAATTTACAGGCAGTGGAGCTAGATTCCATCAATATATGGGAAAGAGTGCAATTGCTGTGGATTCAGTCCAAATTCGATTTAACATAAATTTTCAGCACATCTCAAAAAGATAGTTTAATTTCCTTCAGCTCTCTACGAGCTGCAGTCCTAAGAATTCACACATTTAATTATTAACTCTTAAATGTCAGCAGAGAGCTGAATGTCATTCGCTCTTTGCGATCATTTAAATTTTAAGCAGTATTTTGATGCTGATGAACACAGCTCTGTGAATTTGTGTAAGCAAAGCTCTGCTTTGTCTGGTCAGAAAGCGATGGGATTATAACTCTGCACTCAAACCAGTTAAAAAGCTCCATCACATTCCAGTTTAGTAAAGGGAGTGACAGAGCTCCTGCAATGTTACTGTGTCAAAATTGCTGCAGTGCTGTCCATGGAATGTAAAACAGTTGCAAAAACAGTAAAGGCAAAAATGGATGCTTGCAATTTCAAAACTGCACTGGAATCTTTTATAAAAGCCAAAATGTGTGAAATATAGCTCTTGAAACATGAAATACTAACATAGAATGCTTATTTCATTAGCCTAAAATTCCTCTTCCACTACTCCAATAGATTTATTAAACCATTTGAAATAAATGACTTCATACTTGCACAAAAGTAAGTGATAAAGAAACTTGTATAAATATTCTAACTATTCATATCTGAGCATTTCCATTCATAGCACCCTTGTATGGTCTGGCATATAAGACAAGAAAATAAATATCACCACAATCCCACAGAGAGACAACAGGAAGCTTTCAAAAAGGACAAGTGCATCTGAAAATGGAAGTTGGATAACAATGCAGAATTCACTTGTGCAGGCTGCTTTTGATGCAGGCAACATGCCAGATAGATGCTGTGTATTTATTGACATGACGGCAGCATGCAGGCACTGCTCACCACATTGTTTAGTGTCACAGCAGAGCCCAGAACGGTGACATATTAATGTTGTAATGTTGGTTCTTTAGATGCCCCAATGATGAGATCTTGAGACTTGCATATTTGAACATAAACCATTATTGTTAGTCTTTAACTATTTACAGATCCCAGGTTACTGTCATATATTGTGTTGCTGCCATGCAGGTGGGCTGCTTCCAGAGTGTTTTTCCCGGGTCTCTTACCATACAACTCTATACATCATACCATGGGTGGTGCTATTCTCTTTTCTAACCTTAAACGTTTCTCTGCTGAGCACCTTTACATTACTATGGCATGCAGGCACATAACACAAGATCCTCCTTTCTCTAAAGAAAACATTCCCCCCCCCCCCTTCCAATGTTGCAATACAATATACTTGGTAACCATGCTCGCAAACCTCAAGTATCTGACTTGATAAATTCAGACTGTCTTGAGGCTTGACAGTTCTCCCACACCTTAGTCTGTCATATTTGGAACAATGGGTAGTAGTATTCTGTGTTTCAGTTACTTGGCTATTTCCACTTGATTCACTTTTTGCGCTCTGATAGAAAGTGACTTTTCTGTCAGTTATAACCATGAGTGTAAGGGAAGATGGTAGAGGTTTAATTGAGAACTCATTAAGAATAATTAACTATAATCATATTAAGCATTACTTCACTGCAACAATAGCTGTAAATCCACTAATGTTAATCCAGGTAATACTCTTTAATTCAATTTCTTAGGTTTCACATTTTGCAAGTTCAAGGTCAGTGACGTCAACTAGCTAAAAGGGCCCATTGTATGGTTAAAAACTGGGTGACTGTCCAGTACGAGTAGTCCCGTTTCTATAGTAACAACTAGTCTAGGGCTAATAATTTCTTAACAAAAACTGTGTTTTTCTAATTAAATTGGCAAGCGATGGAATGGAAAATTGGCACCAATATATTTAAATACATATATCTCTTAAACTGATGAACAGACAGTTTGGCCGAATTGAGTGAATTATAAATTAGTTAAAGCCAATCAGAAGTAAAAAGAAGGCCAGACCTTAAGATAATAATCTCCTTAAGAATCACTTATCGGGTTTGAAAAACTCATTCCGGAATCACCCTACCTATATTTCTGAAACCTATTTCTTTGCTGCTTGCTTTTGCGATTCACCATCTTTCTTTTATTTAAATCACTTAGTTATGTTATCCTGTGTATTATGATTGGAAGAATTACCACAATCTGTAATTGAATGAAAACTCAACTACTGTATTCGCTAAAGACAATCAGTCTGACTAGCTTGTTGAAGGGCTAGTCGGAACTTCCTAAATGTTGTATTGAAAATAAGATCACCAGTGGCACAGCTGACAAATGAAGTACAAGTGGACTTTGCCAAAAAGAACAGACTTGACCTCTGTTATTTGGGAACTGAGACGGGATAATGGATATCCAGGGTTCCGAATAGACACAGAGATCCATCACGCTCCTTCGAGTTGCATTTATCTTCATTACCAACTCGCCTGCATTGGACCCGGGGTATGTCCTCCTCTGAAGGGAACATGCACTCCCTTCATTCCTAGAGTGGACTCAGATTATCTTTTTCCATGCTGTCTGCCATGTTGTTGCTGGAAATACACATTTGTTTTCTATTCAAGGGATGTGGATATCGCTGGCTAGGCCAACATTTATTGGTGTTTAACTGCCTTCTTGAACCACTGTAGTCTGAGGTGTAGGTATGCTTACAGTGCTGTTAGAGAGAGATTTCCAGTGACAGTTAAGGTGATATATTTCCAAGTCAGGATGGTAAGTGACTTGGAGGGAGACATCCAGGTGGTAGAGTTCCCATGTGCCTCCTGTCCTCATCCTTCTAGATGGTCATGGGTTTGGAAGATACTGTCTAATGAACCTTGGTTAGTTCCTGTAGTGCATCGTTTTGCAAATGGAACCTTTATTTCCACTTATTTCACAAGTTAAGCCAAAAGTTTGTTTGCTATTTCAACTTTTTCGGTAACTCAATGGTGGATCTTCTCATTCCTCGTACTAGTGAATTTACATTTTCCAACCCTTTTCTTTCTCTGTATGCAGCTCGGAAAATTCAATCATTTTTCCTTTCAGTGCCGTCTCTTTGCCATTCAACTGCTTCTTCAGCTCTTCAGTCTCTTTCTTGTAGCTCTTGGTTTCCCCCTGTATTAAATAACACTGCTGAGTCTGCTCTGCCAACTGGTTCGTCTGTTTGTTCAGAGAAGCATTAAACTAATTTTACTTCTCTTAATTTTCCAGAGGAATGAACTTTGAACTGAGGGATCTTTGTAACATGTGAAACTTAAACTGGATTTCCTTTTCTTTGTGGAGCTTGCTTACTTCATCTTGAGCTTCCCTGTAATTTAACAAATGTCTCCTCACGTGTGTCTCTTCAGCTGTGCTTCCATTCTGCTGTTTATATTATCGGCTTCATGTAACTGAACGGTTAGACAATTCTTTTCATTTGACCTTGAAGGGCAATCAACTGTTCTTTCACCGTTTATTTTCTTGTTTTTGTTTTTGTTTTTTAAAAAAAAATGTATTCTCCTTTTTCACATTTTCTCCCACATTTACATCCATCAACAATAAACAATAATCAGCAAGATATGTCAGTCCCCATAATAACAACGATCCCATCTACCCACCAACCCCCAAACCTCAACCCGCATGTTTACATAAACAAATGGCAAAAAGGAATCAGGGATTACCCGTAGTCACCCTTAATCTTACACAGCTCTAACCCTAACCCCCCCCCCCCCTTCCCCCCACCCGCCCCCCCCCCCCCCCCACCACAGGTCTCCAGCTTCTCCTGTCCACTCCCTCTTGTAAAACTCCTCCTCCAATCTCGGTTCCTTCCCCCCAACTTTCCACCCCGGCTAGACCACTCGGACCCTGTTCTGCCAGGCTCCGATCGCCGCAGCCCCTCCCCCCACCTGACTCCCGTTCACTGGCCGGCTTAAACCGGCCAACGTGGAGGCCCCCGCCCGGGTCCCTTTCCCACTTGCCCGGCCCTAGGAAAGCCCAAAGGTCCCCTTTTAGCACACAAACCCCACATATCCACCTACACCCCAAAGATCTCTCATTTCGAGTGAAAGTCCCGTCCCTTCCCTTGTCCAAATATATACCACATTGGCTCCTTTAATCTCTACATCCGCACGCAGTGATACAAAAAAGAAAAAAATACAGTCATGAGGTTACATCGGCACATGGCCATTCCTCAATTTGTCAGTTCTGCCACAGTCCTTCTGCTTTCGCAAACTCCTCCGCTGCTTCCGCTGTTCCAAAATGAAAGTCCCTGAGCTTGTAAGTCACCCTCAGCTTCGCTGGATATACAATGCCACACCGCACCTTGATAATGTACAGTGCCCTCTTCACCCGTTTGAAGGCAGCCTTCCTCCTTGCCAGCTCCACCGTAAAGTCCTGGTATACACATATACCAGCTCCAGCCCACTGCACCACCCGCTTCTGCTTGGCCCAGCTCAGGACCTTCTCCTTCACTCTGTACCTACGGAAGCACAGAGTCACTGCCCTTGGCGGCTCACTTGCCTTTGGTATAGGCCTCCACGACCGATGAGCCCGATCCAGTTCATATCGGGAGGGATCCTCCACCTCCCCCAATAGTTTTGCCAGCATCGCGGCAAAGTACTCAGTCGGCTTCGGTCCTTCAACTCCTTCGGGCAGTCCCACAATCCTCAAATTCTGTCGCCTGGATCTGTTTTCCAGGTCTTCCATTTTTCCTCGCAGATCCTTGTTAGTATCCATCACCTTCCGCATCTCTTTCCCCATCGAGGCAAGTTGATCACCATGCTGCAATAACGTCTCCTCCACTTCCTTCAGCGCCTCCCCTTGCTCTCGCACCTCCGCCACTGCGCTCGCCACCTCCATCCTCACCGGGGAAACCGCCTCCTCCACCAGCACACTCAAAACCTCCCTCATCTCCTTCCTCACCGTCTCCATGCATTTCGCAATCTGCGCCAACTGCTTTTCAAATTCCGCAGCCATCACCTTAGTTATTTCTTCAGCCGTAAGCAGTGCGGCCTCCCCTGGTGCTCCAGCCTCCATTTTCTCTGGTGACTCTGCGGTGACCTTTCCACTCCCCGCCGGACCTCCAGCTGTTTTTTTTCCGGCCGTTTTCTTGCTCACCCTCGACATTTTTCTTTGTTCCTTTTTTCCTCCTGTGTCTCCACTGTGCCTTCTCCGTGCCTTCTCCCTTCTTCTGCTGCCTCCGCGGACCCTGGGACCGGGCATAAAGCCCCGAAAATGCCGTTGCCGACTGGGAGCCCTCCATTGTGCGGCCGCCTCCCGCCCGCCGTCACCGGAAGTCGTTTATTTTCTTGTTGACCACTTGCCAACGCATATTGGGTTTCAATGCATCATCTTCTTGACTCAAGCTGGAGTTTTGCAATTCAAATCTATCAGTTCAGTTCCTGTAGGACATCGTCATTTACTTTTTGTACAATTTGCTTCTTCTGAGTGACCTCAGATAGCTTTCCTTCATTCACAACCATCTACACATTCTACATTTCCATCTATGGTTGCAGATTGGGTACTACCCAGTCAGCATTTTCACAAAACTATTTTTGAGCCTTTTGAGTGCTTCTCAGCCATTTCTTTCTTCAGTGCTAAACTCTATAGCTCGTGCATTTCATTTTACTGGCATAGTCGGCAACCATCTTGCGGTTGTCTGAAATATTGCCCCCTTGCTCTGGGGACTTCTGTGTACCTTGGACGGTGGTCTCTTGTTGCCCTCCCGTTGGGGTCTTTTGTTGCCCTTGGTGCTTTATTGACAACTACCCTCGGTGCTTTATTGGGAGTTGTCCTGTCTCTGGGAGCTCTTGTTGCCTTTGATGATTTTGGGGGTTTGTACCAGACCACTTGTGTCTGATGCAGCCATTTCCTTATTCAAATGCATCTGGATCTTTTTCTACCCATGGCTGTTTGCATTTTCTGGAGTTACAGATTTAAATGCTGTCATTTCAAGGTGGAGAGTGTAGAAGCTGTTATTTTTCACACTCGGACTGCGCTGTCTGCAGCTGTTGCCATTTTGTGCTGTAAATTGCCTGTGCTAATTTGTGCTTTGGCAGGCTCTCCCGCCATCATGGGCCCGTTTGTTTTTAAACTTTAAGACTTTCAAGGTAGATGCATTTGTTTTCTGGGCAATTCTTTTATCTCTGCAGGCATTACTTTCCTTCCTGCGCTTTGGCTGTCTGTCTGGTGATTAGTCAGTTCATTTATTTTTAAATGTTTTTAAACGTTGCCATTTTTTTAAAAGCAAAAGCGCTACTGCAGCAATTTATTTATTTTTAACCTCTGCAGGTCCTTTGAAGTTTGCACTTCAGGAGCTTTGGTGGGCATGCTTTTTTCTCTGAAACACTGCAGCTTCCATTTTTAAACTCTGCAGGTTCTTCTTAAACATTTAACTGTGACAGTCAATGTTTACAGTTTAAAAATAAAGTGACAGCTGGCTTCCAGCTTCTCTATGGATATACTGACCTATGGGACTGCCACCTATTCTACACTACAAGAATGGTTTATTTTGGGGGAATGTTTGCTCACTGTCTTGTAAGCTGTCCAGTTTTCTTCACAATGCATCTCTCAGAGTCCCGTAAAAAATTGAAGTGTTTCTCACTGTGCTTGTGGCCCGAGCAGTTTGGTTGCTCTGCATAACTCAGGGGTCTTGCAATTCTTGTAGTTGTGCTCACCTATATTTACGGTCTGATCAGGTTTTTTTCCTTTTTACTCTGCATCACTCGGGATTCTTGCAACAGACTTCCACTCAATGTTCCTCAACTTAAGTCTGCAGTGAAGCTTCCTCAACTGTTTCTTCAATTTTCTGTCTTAGCTGCACATCTCTTTAGCCCGGTTTCAGTTTTTCATCCCTGGGATACTGTTATGGGTCCATTGTTTAAAATGCCACTTTTCATATCACTGCTGATCAGCATGTTGCATGATGATTCCATCGGTATCAACCATGTTGCAATATAATGTCCATTGCAGTGGCTCTGTGATGAGGAGCTCGAGACATCTATATTTAAACATGAACTGTTTATTGTTAGTCTTTAACTATTTACAGATTCCAGGTTACTGTCATGCCATGCAGATAGATTGCTTCCAGAGTTTTCTCTCAGAGTCTCTTAAATGTTGCTGTGCCTGCCTCCACCACCTCCACTGACAACGCGTTCCAGATACCCAGCGCCCTCTGAATGAAAGCTTTTCCTGCACATCTCCCCTAAACTTTCCCTCCCTCACCTTGAACCTGTGCCCCCTTGTAATTGAGTCTTCCACCCTGGGAAAAAGCTTCTGACTATTCACCCTGTCTATATCTCTCGTAATTATGTAGACCTCAAACAGGTCGCCCCTCAGCCTCCATCTTTCCAATGAAAACAATCCGAGTTTATTCAACCTCTCCTGACACCCTCCAGACCAGGCAACATCCTGGTAAACTTTCTTTGCATTCTCTCCAAAGCATCCCCGTCCTTCTGGTAGTGTGGCGAACAGAAATATACGCAATATTCCAAATGTAGCCTAACGAAAGTTTTATACAACTGTAACATGACATGCCAACTTTTGTACTCAATTCCCCAGCCGATGAAGGCAAGCATGCCATGTGCCTCTTTGACCACTTATCCACCTGCATTGCCACTTTCATGGAACTATGTACCTGAATGCCCAGATCCCTCTGTATATCAATGCTCTTTCGGGTTCTGCCATTTACTGTATGATTCACACCTGAAATTGATCTTCCAAAATGCACCACCTCGCATTTGTCGGGATTGAACTCCATCTGCCATTTCTCTGTCCAATGCTCCAATCTATCCATATTCTGCTGTATTCTCGGACAGTCCCTTTCACTATCTGCAACTTCACCTATCTTAGGGTCATCTGCATACGTGCTAATTAGACCATCTACATTTTCCTACAGATCATTTATATATATTACAAACAACAGTGGTCACAGCATTGATCCCTGCAGAGCACCACTGGTTACAGGTCTCCATTCTGAAAAACTCCCTTCCCCTGTAACTCCATGTCTCCTGTTGCCAAGTCAGTTTTTTATCCATCTAGCTAGCACATCCCGAATCCCATGCGTCTTAACCTTTTGTACCAATCTGCCCTGAGGGACCTTGTCAATTGCCTTACTAAAGTCCATGTAGACTACATCAACAGACTTTCCCTCATCAATTAATTTTGTCACCGCCTGAAAAAGCTCTATCAAGTTGGTAAGACATGACCTCCCCTACACAAAACCTTGCACCCTTTCCATTTGTGAGCTCTCCCCAAAATACCTCACTGCAGCATCCCTTCAAGATGTCCTTCCTTGTCACAGCTGTGATTTGTTCCCTAACGAGTAATGCAACTCCCCGCCCTTTTTGCTACCCCCCCCTGTCTCATCTAAAAAAAAAATCGATATCCTGGAAAGTTAAGCTGCCAGTCCTGTCCCTCCTTTAACCATGTCTCCATTGTTATATTACTTGGGAGTAATATATGTTACTCATTTGTTATGCCAGGTTAAACATAACTTTGATGATGAACACTCAAAGTCTTCCAGTGATGACAAATTATTTATTGAGTAACAAGAGCATATACTTGTGAATTATTTTCTTTAATACTTTTACTAGTAGTGGAATTAACTAAGATTGAATTAAATTAACAATGAATATAATACTCTACACTCTGAGCTTGCTACAATTCTGTTCCCTAGCTACAACACACACGAAGAGAGCAGGAAGAGAGCAGGAAAACAGCTTGAGCTTGCTTATATACTCCCTATTAGTGTTGCCCTCTGCTGATCATCTGACTGTACTGACTGCACATTAACCAATCCTGGGCTGGATACTCCCAAAATGGGACTATGTCCCCATGCCGGTGTAAGAACGCTGGAGTTTTACTCTGGAGATTCCTGCAAAAAAGATGAGCTAATTCAAAGCCCTGCAGGGGGCTAGCAGGGACCCGGAGTAATTCACGCAGCTTTAGCTGCAGATACGGGCCCCCACACTTTTGGTTTTCAGTCCGTGCATGCGCACGGCAGCGACCTCGCTGAGCGCCATGGCGGACTCAACCGCGCAGGCAGACAGAGAAATTAGACCCCCCCACCCCCCCAATCGGCCACGCGCCCGAGGATCTGACCATGTGAAAATTAACCCCAGCCGCCTACAAGGCCCCCCTGGTGTCCGATCCCCCCGCCCCCCCACCAGGGCAGTCGCAGACTGAGTCCCGACCAGCAATAGGTGGCTAGTTTCATGCCGTCGGGAACTCGGCCGGTCGGGAGTGAAGGATTGATGAGCAGGCCTCTGTCAATGGTCTCCTAGCCATGCGGCGTGCTCCGCGACCACACCGATTCTCGGGTCCCGGAGAATCACCGGACCGGCGCTGGGCCCGATTTCGGCGTGAAGATACACCAGCAACAATCAGTATTCATATAGCCGTTTTAAAATTTGAAAATCCCAAAGTGCTTTCCTGGAGCATTGGAAAACAAATATGACACCAAGCCACATCGGGAGATATTGCATCAGATGTTCAAAAGCTTGGGGATAGAGGGAGATTTTAAGGAGTGACTTAAAAGTGAGCTAGGAGAGAGGTAGAAACATGTAAGGAGGCAATACAAGAGCTTACACTTTTAAATACACAATCCTGCCTGCATCAATGGTGCCGAGATGGAGATGGTTGTCAGCTTCAAATTACTGGGTGTGCACGTCACCAACAATCTGTCCTGGTTCACCCACGTCGACACTACGACCAAAAAAGCACAACAGCACCCATGCTTCCTCAGGAAAGTAAGGAAGTTCAGCAAAACCACATTGACTCTTTCCAATTTTTTACAGACGCACCAGGGAAACTACAGAGAGTTGTGAACACCGCCCAATCCATCACGCAAACCCACCTCCCATCCATTAACTCTATCTACACCTCCTGCTGCCTTGGGAAAGCGGGCAGCACAATCAAAGATGCCTCCGTCCCGGATTATTCTCTCTTCCATCGGACAGAAGATACAAAAGTCTGAGAAAACGCATTAACAGGTTCAAAAACAGCTTCTTCCCCATTGTTACCAGACTCCTGAATGACCCTCTTATGGACTGAACTGATCTCTTCACACATCTTCTCTACTGAGTAGTACTGCACTCCATATGCATCGTCCAATGTCTATGTATTTACATTGTGTATTTATCATATGTCCTATGTTCCTCATGTATGGAACGATCTGTGTGGACTGTACGCAGAACAATACTTTTCACTGTACCTCGGTACACGTGACAATACAATCGTAGAATTTACAGTGCAGATGGAGGCTATTCAGCCCATTGAGTCTGCACCAGCCCTTCGAAAGAGCACCCCACTTAAGCCCACACCTCCAACCTATCCCCGTAACCCAGTAACCCCATCTAATCTTTTTTTATTTGGACACCAAGGGCAATTTAGCATGGCCAATCCACATAACCTACACATCTTTGGACTGTGGGAGGAAACGGGAGCACCCGGAGGAAACCCACACAGCCACGGGGAGAACATGCAGACTCCGCACAGACAGTGACCCAAGCCGGGAATCGAACCTGGGACCCTGGAGCTGTGAAGCAACTGTGCTAACCACTGTGCTACCATGCTGCCCAGTCAAACAGCTGAAGGATCAGTCACCAATGGTGCAGAGATTAAAACTGTGGATGTTCAAGAGATCAGAATTAGAACAGTGCAGATATCTTGGGGCTGGAAGAGAAGGCAGAGTTAGTGAAGGGATGAGCAGGAGCTGGTTTAGCACAGTGGGTTAAACAGCTGGCTTGTAATGCAGAACAAGGCCAGCAGCGCGGTTCAATTCCCGTACCGGCCTCCCGGAACAGGTGCTGGAATGTGGCGACTAGGGGCTTTTCACAGTAACTTCATTGAAGCCTACTTGTGACAATAAACTATTATTATTATTATGAGGCCATGGAGGGATTTGAGAACAAGGATTAAAGTTTTAAAATTGTTTAAATGGGAGCCAATGTAGCTCACATACCTCAGGTGAAAAGATGCGAGTTAAGATACGGGCAGCAGAGATTTGGATGGCTTAAAGTTTACTGATGGTAGGCCATCTATGTGATGGTAGCCAGGAGTGCAGTGGAACAGTCACGAGAAGAGGAATGCGATGGGAGACGGCTTCAGTAGCAGATGAGCTGAAACAGAGGCAGAATGCAGCAATGGAGCAGAGGTGGAAATAGGAGTCTTACTGACAGCACGGATCTTTAGCTGGAAGTTCAAGTTAGGGTCAAATATGACACCAAGATTGCAAACAGACTGGTTTTGTTTCAGTTGCCAGGGAGATGTATAGGGAACTGGGCTTGTGATGGGAACTGAAGACAAAGGCTTCAGTCTTCTCAATATTTAGTTGGAGGAATTTTTTGCTCATCCAGTTCTTGGCATTAAACAAGCAATCTGACAATTTTGAGACAGTGAGGTCAAACTAGGTTTCATCAGTGTACCTGAGGAGACTGAGGAAAAAAGTGTGTTTTCAGATGATGAGAAATGGGAAGGGACCAAGGGCAGATCATTGGAGACATCAGAGGTAGCTGAGAATGAACGGGAAGAGAAGCCGTTGCAGTTGACTCCCTGGATAAGTTTGAACAGAGAAAAATAGAACCAAGGAGTCCCTCTCAGCTGGATGGATGATTTATTTTTTATTTTTTGGGGAACTACAATTGAGATTAATCCTTGGATAAGAATCATTGCTCATGAACTGGTCAGAATCTAACTGATCATGATCCTACATTTGGTGATGGTAGAGAAAAGACAATGAAAGATGAGGAGATAGCAAAAGATAATGCGCAAGGTCTTGGCTTTGCAAAAACAGGCAAAGTTGGTTTAAAAATGATTGATGCTCTGAAGAGCATCCAATTACTTGAGGGTCTAGTCCTGTAGCCAGTCCTTCACCAGAATGCATTTAACTTAAAAGGAAACCAACATTTAAAGTTCAGGGGAGAGTACTGCAAAGACAAAAACAATTTCTAATGAATAATTTTCAGAAATTGGCCAAATTCCAGCTCCCAACTTCCACAGAAATTTGAAATTGGCCGTAAAAAGGAAATTAAAATGAAACACTTCCGTAGTGAAGTGATTTCTTGAATATACGAAGTAAGAGATGGCAGAGGCCATCAGACCACACAATGATAAATGTGTTTGCCCAAGATTTCAAGGATTTGTTTCCAAGCATTGAACTCCTGTTGCAAAACTGTAAAACTTTAATTTGTACTTCTTATATTCATTCGTGGGATGTGGGCGTTGCTGGCTGGGCCCAGCATTTACTGCCCATGCATAATATCCTTTGAGAAAGTGGAGGTAAGCTGCCTTCTTGAACTGCTACGGTCCATACAGTGCAGGTACACCCTCAGTGCAGTTAGCGAGGGAGTTCCAGGACTTTGACCCAGTGACAGTGAAGGATGGCCAATATATTTCCAATTCACGATGGTGAGTGTCTTGAAGGAGAACTTCAAGGAGGTGGTGTTCCCATGTGTCTGCTGCCCTTCGACCTTCTAGATTGTAGTGGTTGTGGGTTTGGAGGTGCTCCCTAAGAAGGCATATGAGCTATGGGTTCCTTGATGCACACACCCACTCCCTTGGAAATGCTAATCCCAAAGACGGTTTCATTGGAGCAAAACTCATTCACCAATCTGATGATGCTGACAAACCAGAACCTTTCCCAGTGAAACATCTCAATATGTTAATGGACTAAGATGGTAGAACAAAAATGGGTGGGGTTTGTAGCAGCCATTTCACAATACAAAATATAGTTTTAGGGATGGGGTAGAACTTGCAGGTTCTCCACAGACAGAATTGATCATCCACACATATGGGAACGTAATGCCCTGAGTGATCGGTAGGGCGGGTGAGGTTTTGAAGTGACAGGAACAACATTTGTAAGTATTGATTTAACTTGTTGTTGGGTTAGAAGGTGTATTTTCGTTATGCGTAACTTTGTAAATTAATATCTGTAAAGATTGGCTCCAATTTTATCCTTTGCCAGCTGTTTTCTGGAGTATAACACTCAGCCTGTTCTCACGCTTCAGTTTTGGTTGTATGGAATGATAGATTTCATTGAGGGCGCTGTTATTGAAGGTCAGATATCTCACACACTGTCCCTTGTGGTCTTCAAGGAGAATTGCTCCGCAAACACCCTGGATGGATAGAACCCCTATGGGAACCTTTTTCATTTTCCTCCTCTCCTACCAGCAGCTTTGTTTGCGCTGTGTGGCCTGTTTCTTCAAGTCATTCCAAAATCCAGGAGAAATGCCCATCACAGGGCAGCATGGTAGCATAGTGGTTAGCACCGTGGCTTCACAGCGCCAGGGTCCCAGGTTAGATTCCCGGCGGGTCACTGTCTGTGCGGAGTCTGCACGTTCTCCCCGTGTCTGCGTGGGTCACCTCCGGGTGCTCCAGTTTCCTCCCACAGTCCAAAGACGTGCAGGGTAGGTGGATTGGCCATGCTAAATTGCCCCTAGTGTCCAAAAAGGGATAGGAGGGGTTATTGGGTTGTGGGGATAAGGTGGAAGTGAGGGCTTAAGTGGGTCGGTGCAGACTCGATGGGCCAAATGGCCTCCTTCTGCACTGTATGTTCTTTGTTCACTGTAATCATTTCTAGGAGCCTAGGTGTGCGCAGAAGCCTTGGAGTCAGCAAAGAGACAACACTTGTCCCACACTCACTGTAAACCTTTGCATTTTAAAGAACATTAGAAAGAAACAAACACTTGAACAATCACAACAACAACCTGTAGAAATCAATCAGCAACTAATCTGAAAGTAATTAATGATCGCTTTAAACAGCGCTATGGAGCTTCCATCCTACAACTGAACACATGCTCAGCCATGTGTGATTGAGAGAGAGCATTAACTGGAGCATCGAGTTCCAAAATAACAGCCCTGGTATCAGAGTAACGTCACACATCGACAGGAGTGCCTACTCTGTATACTTCCTGTAGGCGTCGCTACACACATTCTGACGTCCTCACCAATATGTCTGGCATGGCTCATGTCAGAGATGTGCAGAAACGCTGCGGGTGCCAATCTAGACCTCAAAGGCTTCACGTAGCACACCAAAGCAAGGGCTACAGGCTTGATTTTGCCTCAGCAATCTCTGAGAAACGTCTGGTGCCTGGATCTGCAAACTGAAAGTGATATTAAAAAGTCCTGCTACGGCCCAAAACCTTCAGAATCCCAAAGTTCCCTCCAAGTTCCTCTTCAAGACACACAACCTTCTAACTGGGAAAACTATTGTCACTCCTCCATTGGGTCAAAAATTCTGGAACTCCCTCCCTTAAAGCATTCTGGGTATTCCTACACCACAAATTGCAGTGATTCAAAAAGTCAGCTCGTCACCATCCTCGCGAGGAATTAGAAATGGGCAACAATGTCTGGCCTTGCCAGTGATGCTCACATCGCATGAACAAATTTTTTCAAAGCATGTTATTTACAAGTTTCTATTGTTTCAGGAAGTCTAGTTCGTAATGTGCAGGAAATTTAATTGAATGTTACCTTTACAAATCTCACTGCAGAATAATAAATCCAGGTGATGCAATTGGAGTCTCCACTACCAGGGCCTGATCTTTCTGGAACATTCCATCTGTAGATTTTCACCTCACCTAGAATAATAATAAGGATACACTTAATTGAAATGAAAAATATAAAATGGTGAAAAGAAACGTACACTGAAAAAGGCGCAGAATGCTTCACAGAAGGTCAAACACTTTCTTGCACAGATTCCACGCATCGATTGGAGACTATCGTAGCAAATACACCAGGGAAGAACAAGACTCCCTCAAATTAAGGGTTCAAATCGCCAGTAAATTAAGGTAGAAGGAAATCAGAACATGTTCACCTGAATGGTAATAGGGCACAGCATAATGTGACAGGGAAAGTCACTGAAGCAACAATGTAACTTATGGATATATTTCAGGAAGGACAGTGTCAGTAGGTTTGATCGATGAGAAATGAACTGGGAGGTTCTCTGTAGCTTAATAGCTATTTCTTATTATTAATGGATAAAATTTAGTTCCAATGATATTTAAATTACTATAGATTATATTCCATGCACTACTGTGAAAGATCTCGGGCGTCATTCTCCGACCCCCCGCCGGATCGGAGAATGGCCGTAGGCCGCCGTGAATCCCGCCCCCGCCGAAGTCTCTGGTCCCGCCGGCGTAAATCGAACCTGGTATTTACCGGCGGGACCAGGCGGCGTGGGCGGGCTCCGAGGTCCTGGGCGCGGGGCGATCTGACCCCGGGGGGTGCCCCCACGGTGGCCTGGCCCGCGATCGGGTTCCACCGATCCGCGGGCGGGCCTGTGCCGTGGGGGCACTCTTTCCCTTCCGCCTCCGCTACGGCCTCCACCATGGCGGAGGCGGAAGAGACTCCCTCCACTGCACATGCGCGGGAAACTGACAGCGGCCGCTGACGCTCCCCCGCATGCGCCGGGAAACTGTCAGCAGCCGCTGACGGTCCCGCGCATGCGCCGCATTTCCGCGCCAGCTGGCGGGGCAACAAACGCCATTTCCGCCAGCTGGCGGGGCAGAAATCCCTCCGGCGTCGGCCTAGCCCCTCAATGTTGGGGCTAGGCCGCCAAAGATGCGGAGCATTCCGCACCTTTGGGCCGGCGCGATGCCCGTCTGATTGGCGCCGTGTTTGGCACCAGTCGGCGGACATCGCGCCGTTGGGGGAGAATTTCGCCCCTCATATGTCACAAATGGGCGGGATTCTCCGACCTCCCCGCCGGGTCGGAGAATCATAGGGGGTCGGCGTGAATCCTGCCCCAACCGGCCTCCGAATTCTCCCACCCGCCAAAAACCGGCGTGGCGGGAGTCGTCCCGCCCGCCTCAGAGAATGGCGCCATCCGGCGCGACTCAGTGGGCCCCAGGGGCACCCGAATTCTCCGGCTCGCAATGGGCCGAAGTCCCGCCCACCTGTAGCCAGTCCCGCCGGCGTAAATTGGAGTTGGTCCCTTACTGACGGGACATGGCGGCGCGGGCGGCCTCCGGGGTTATTGGGGGGTCACAGGGGATCTGGCCCCAGGATGTGCCCCCACGGTGGCCTGGCCCGCGGCGGTCAGGGCCCACCGATCCGCGGGCGGGCCTGTGCCGTGGGGCACTCTATTCCTTCAGCACGGAGGCAGTGGTCATCCGCCATTCCCGGTGCGGAAGTGACTCCATGTGCGCATGCATGGGGATGACGTCAGCCGACGCTGACGCTCCCGCGCATGCCCGTACCCACGCCAGCCGGCGGAGTCCCTTCGGCCCCGGCTGGCGTGGCGCCAAGCCCATTTCCCGCCAGCCAGCGGGGCGCAAACCACTCCGGGGCGGGCCTAGCCCCTGAAGGTGCGGAATGCGGCCCGACGCCGGAGTGGTTCACGCCACTCCGTCCCATGGGACCCCCCACCCCGCCGGGTAGGGGAGAATCCCACCCATAGTTTGTTGTCATCTGCCATTCAATTAACGTTTCAAATGTTACACCCTCAAAATTCATCACTTTGGGTATACAATGTGAGCAGCTACATTTAGATATGCTGTGGGATCCTCCGTCAGCGGGATCCTCGCTTCGCCGGCAACGCACCCATGCCCACAGGTTTCCCGATGGCACGGAATGGCCACAATGGGAATCCCACTGGCCAGCTGCCGGAACGGAGGATGCCGCTGCCGGGGGGGTAGGCGCTGCACCGGAAAACGTGGCTGACGGGACAGAGAATCCCGCCCGTGTAATTTTGAAGGAAATAAATTTAAAACTAATGTTAGCGAATAAACAAAGTTGTGCTGCATAACTCACCTGGATTGGTGACTGGTACTTTGAGATGTTTACCACTGTTTACCTCTTCAACACCATGCGGGTGTATAGAGTAAGGTCGAGAAGCTAAGTTCTTTAATACAACCATGATAATGTCACCAACTTCTGCTCGAATAATTGGACCTAAGTACATAAGATGACAACAAAATTACAACCAGACAACAGCAAGCAAAACATAAGGGAGATCTTCAGTAAACCAATATCTAAATCCACTTCCTGATTAGTTTTCCGATCAACACTACTTTGCAAACAACAACTTGTCCACTGCTGATAAATATCTTTCCTCCACAAGATACCTCATTTGGACATATTTGCAATGCTTCTTCACAGAGCCGTTGCACCAGCTTACCTTAAATCACTTCATACATATCCTGTCAGTGAAAAAAAAATTCACTGTAAATAAATCCAATAACCCCCCTACAGTTTATGACCGACAAACCTTTCCTTGATGTCGATAATGGTATGTATCCTAGCCTCTATCTGATACAGTGCCAAGTTATTTTGACGTGAATGTCTAATGATTTACACCAGCGGCCTGTGAGGAATGCAGTTTGCTTGTGGGCAACGTCCCCTTCGTGAAGAAAGCAAAAGAGGACCAATTGGCGCAATTTTCCATTCTGGAGACTTAAGTATGGTGGCAGGCATGAAGGTCGGTGTGACTTACGCTGGATGGAGGGACAGCTGAATACGTACAATCCTCCGCTTTGCAGCTTATCAGTTATATATCTTCGAAGAGCTTGGTGAATCCTGTGACAGGGCAGGCAGATTCGCCTACCTTGCCATTAGTTCATGGGGTCAAAGGTCCTGGCACCAGATTTAATTGACATCTAGACAGGCATGTATTCTATTTAACAGGAATCTATGATGCTGAGTGCCAAACTTTCAGCACTCTGTGGATCCTCCTCCAGGCTGTTCAGGAAAGGTAGGATGTCCTTTTTCTTCATGATGGGAGCAAGAGGTTCGCCCACCTTACCACGCTGGCCTGGGAGCAGGTCACCAGAGAGGCTAGCACCAGTGGCAAAAATAAAAGGACCAGTCTGCAGTGTCAGAAAAGGATGAATTACCTGATGTGCTCTACCAGGGTAAGTGAAACCACTATCCACTCCAAACTCCAGCATGCAAGCACAACAAAGTCTTCATGAGAAGAGTGGCAGCCTCCTTGGAGACCCAAATCCAGCTTCTGCTGGATTTGCGTTGGGACCTGTACACCATCGCTCTGGTCATGTGTGCATTCCAGCAGTGGCCAAGCAAGACCTCCCCCCAGATGCCCTTCTCCTCAATGAGTCAGAGGGGGCCATCAGGTATCCAAAGAAAGGAAAAGCACCAGCCAGGCACACCGGGACATCAAACAGGGCTCTCCAAGGGTGTACTGCCACTCTAATTTCCCCCTGCCGGTGACCCCCATCAACTCCAGCAAGTCAGGCCAATGAGGGTTCACCTGCCCCAGAGCAGCAGACACTTAGCAGGCTGGGGCCCTCAAGGTTTGGGCTACCAGAGGATGTCTGTCAACGTCATCTCAGACAACAGGACATCGCAGTCAGCAGACTGTCTCCACCTCTGCTGCAGATGTTGGGGCTGCACCTAGTTGTGGTTGCTCACGGGATATACTTATCACTACTCTAAATTTATTTGTATTAATCCTTCCCCAAGTCTCAAAGATTCCAAGTCCTGAGTTCATATAAAGGTCAAAAATGTACCCCCACCAATGAGCTCCCATTTAGATCTTCAGTGATATTAATTTTCATTCAATCTCTCCACACTGTGCAGCTAAATAAAATAAAATAAAATCAAAGCTTTTATTTCCATATCCGCAACATCAACAAAGACACATCAAATGGCTGGCCAATACACTGTAACCCTTAAATCTCAGACAGATCATTTGGGCTCAGGAGAATTGCTCATCGAGGTTAATGATTACCCCGTTGCTGTCACGCTGTCTATTATTTATGGATTGCACAATTATTTGCCGCGACCAATGGGGTAATTGCTTCTCCAGTGTGAACTTTGCAGTAGTATTTACTTTACCAAAGTGAGTACTTGGCAAAAGTATCAAATGGTAAACACAATAGGCTTCCATGCCTCTTTGCGGCTCGTCATTTTCTCCACGGTTAAGGCAGAACGTCATTCCGGCTTCGTTCCTAATCTCCCAATTCATGACACTGAACTAGGAAAGAAAGGATCAATTGGGAAAATGCAAATATCTGCAGGGGGATTAGAGTGTATGATGTCAGAGATCTGGGCTGATCTTGATTAAACCATCTCCTTACCCGGTGAGGATCTTCCATTGCTCCTGGACGGTTGCTCCTGGACGGATGCTTCACATGCTCCTTGTGTGAAGGCACAGCACACAACTTAATATAGAATTCATCTATGACATTGTATTCATTGACTTAAGGTATACAGAAAGGATCAGCCTCAGAAAGGATTGGTCTTTGTGAGTTGAACCATGTCAGGGACTGGCATGCTCTGCAAGCGATGCTTTTGCACATCTCCTTAATCCTCAGCCGGGTGAATGAAGGGAAGTTGTCATTATGGCTGCGTCAATACTGTGTGGGCCATGTTTCTCCCTATCAGGCTTCTGACAATTGCATGGTTCGGAGTGTCAAACTATTGTCCTGGTGAGGCACGCTCTATGAGAACAGTGCAAACAATTCTCGCAGCTTTGGGTAAGATATAGGTTACAGGTCTCTGCGTCCTAATGTGTGAAGGGCCAGTAGCAAGATGATGCCTCTGCATTGTGCATTTATAGAGTTGACGACGGGAGAAATTGATTTCCCCGGATGCTGATCTCTCTTGAGACGTCCAAGTGCAAACCATTGAAGAATGTTTTCTTTTTCGTTCAGGCTGCCTCACTAAGCTTCTGTCTTACTGACCTGAGTGCATCCATGTATGAATTGGCTTTTCAGCTGCTTGATAGCTGAATGCCCATTGACTTGGTGACCCATGGTTGAGAGGACTGTATTATGCGGAGTTGCTTCAGGACATGTACTAAAGGAATGCTAATTATGGGAATTCGGAAGTGGTGACACACGTTAGAACCTTAAACTCTCAGACAGGACAGAAACTACCAAACAATCTACATACTAATGAGCTATCTCCGGGGACAAAAGGGAAACATTTAGATACACAATGTTAAGGCAGACTCCCCGGCGCCAGAAGAATCTAAGACAAAGCAGAATGACAGTCACCAAGACAGGCCCAGCGATCAGGGAACCACCCCTCTATTGGAGGAAAATCGATACAGATGATTGGGAAAGACCCAATTAGTTGAGGCCAAGTTCAAGGCCCGCCCAAAAGCACGCAAAGCCCTTTTTAGTATAAAAGGTATCCCCCAAGGGAGAACCGCCCTCCTTTGGCTTTGGCTCTCACTGAAGAGAGAGACCTGCCTAGCAGCTGCATCAGACCATGTAAGTCCCAAGTCAACGCATGCTACGAGATAGATGCTCCTAGTTGCTACCCTGTAAACAGCTCAACCCAGCAGCCACAGAACCGAACAACGGCCATTGTTCCTCTGACTGAGTGGGCGCCCGAAGCTAAGTATAGGCTTTAGTAATAGCGGTAGTTTAGTCTGTAGAGTTTATGCACGAGTAGATTTGACTGTGTGTAAATAAATGAGCATTGCTTTTGAACTTACTAACTGGTATATTGAGTCATTGATCAGTATTCGGTTCTGAACCTTGTGGCAGTGTCGAAAGATACCTGGTGACTCTTGAGCAAACGTGATTAAAGAGAACCAAATTAAGAGCCAACCAAAAGTTAGCAACAGCAGCCTATGGTCCTCTGGGACTGTGGCGATATTTACATTTACTATTATATTTATTAAATAGGAAGTATTAAGCCTCCAAAAACATATTTTCATTTTGAGAAAATTATCCAGATTAATGATTATGAGAAAGCTCCTCTGGATTGTCATTCAAACACTGCCCAATGCCATATCTAGTGCAGTTAATATGTGTGAAATAGCTTTTTATTAATTACCAAGTATTTCCAAGTGCTGTTCTTCTGGTAGTCTTATTTTCTGCATGGTAAAAGTTCCATCGGTAAACTCCCTGTAAACAACCTTTTTGTACTTTGACCCGATTTTACCTTGCCCTGTCCCAACGAATACATGGCCATAACTGGAAAAACACAAAAGTTGACAATTAGCAATTGTTTCTTTGGTAGGTTCAAAATTTCATCTACGGCACGGTTTATTTATGACAGCTAAAAATTCATTTTCAAGTTATTTCATAAAAACTGTATTTAGAATAGTGTTCAGTCAACATCTTTCAGAAATATTACAACTTTGTAGGAGTCAGAAAACTGTTCTACGCCACCAAGAAATATCTACAAATGCAGAGATCTCTGGATACAGTTCAGTTATATGTTAAGGATGACATTATTGGAAACACTGTATGAAAGTGCGGGAACAAAGTTTAAGTCCACATCTCAAGCACAACCCCAACTCCATCATCACCACCTACCACTTTCAGCTTCTTCAGCAAAGAGCTTTGTTCCATCATAATGTCAGAAGTGGGGATGTTTACTGATGATTATACATGTTCAGTACAGAACTCAAATATTGCTGAAAGGAGAGGCATGTTACTGTTCTTGCGTCCATCAAGAATGCCAAATTTCAAAAGATCATAACGATTTATCACAAGAGAAAAGTGCTGATTCATACATTCAAACACCTGGGGCGGGATTCTCCGTAATCGGTGCGATGTCCGCTGACCGGTGCCAAAAACGGCGTGAATCAGTAGGCATCGTGCCGCCCCAAAGGTGCGGAATTCTCCGCATCTTGAGGGGCCGAGCCCTCACCTTGAGGGGCTAGGCCCGCGCCGGACTGATTTCCGCCCCGTCAGCTGGCGGGAAAGGCCTTTGCCGTGCGGAACATGCGCAGGAGCGTCAGCGGCCGTCAAGGCATCCCCGCGCATGCGCAGTGGAGGGGGTCTCTTCCGCCTCCGCCATAGTGGAGACCATGGCGAAGGCGGAAGGAAAAGAGTGCCCCCATGGCACAGGCCCGCCCGCGGTTCGGTGGGCCGCAATCGTGGGCCAGGCCACCATGGGGGCATCCCCCGGGGCCAGATCGCCCCGCGCCCCCTCCCCCAGGACCCCGGAGCCTGCCCGCGCCGCCTTGTCCTGCCGGTAAAAGAGGTGGTTTGATTCTCGCCGGCGGGACAGGCATTCCAGCAGCGGGACTTCGGCCCATCACGGGCCGGAGAATCGCCGGGGGGGTGGGGGGGCCCGCCGACCGGCGCGGCGCGATTCCCACCCCCGCCAAATATCCGGTGCCGGAGAATTCAGCAACCGCCAGGGGCGGGTTTCACGTCAGCCCCCGGCGATTTTCCGACCCGGCGGGTGGGTCGGAGAATCCCGACCCTGTTCTCTGCAAACAAAAGTAATATGTTCAAGCCTCGCAGATTTTTTGAAATATCCAGAAGCTTAGGGAATCCTTGGTTGCTTTCTTCATGGAAATTCCTCAGCCAATCATGGTCAACTTCCAAACCAATCGGGTCTCCTTCTCTCCTATAGTATAAATTACTGCAGTCATTTGAAATTTAGCATTCTTGCCTTTGTTCTGATGAATAAAAGACAAAACCCTTCAGCAACATTTGCAACTCCTCAAATAATAAAGCAGTCTGTGCTAATATGCAGAAAAACCTGGACAACATTCAGACTTGGTCTGATGAGAGGCAAGTAACATTCATGCAACACAAATTACCATCTCAACAAGAGATAATCTGACTATATACCCTTAACATTCAGTTGCATTACCATTGCTGAATGCCCCACTAGCAACATCCTGAAGGTTACCATTGACCAGAAACTGAACTGGACCAACCATTTAAATATGATGCCTACAAGAGCACGTCAGGCGCTGGGAATTCTGAGGTGAGTAACTCATCTCCTGGCTCCCCAAAGTCTGTCCACTATCTAGAAGGCACAAGTTAGAAGTGTGATTGAATACTCTACACTTGCCTGAATGAGTGTAGCTCCAACAACACTGATGAAGCTTGGCACCATCGGGGACAAAGCAGCTCACTCAATTGGCACCCCAGCCACACTTCAGACCCTCCACCATCAACAGTGGCAGCAGTGTGCATGCACCACCTACAAGATGCAATGCAGCAACACACCAAGAGTCCTTCGACAGCAATGTGACCTCTACCACCTGGAAGGACAAGAGCAGCCGATAAAGACCTGCAAGTTTCGCTCCAAGGGACACAACATCCTTAGGAACTATCCCACCGTCCCTTCACTGTCATGGGATCAAAATGGACTGCAGTGGTTCAAGAAGGTTGCTCACCACCACCGTTTCAAGGGAAGTTATGGACGGGCAACAAATGCTGGCCTAGCCAACAATACCCACATTACATGAAAGAATATTTAAAAAGGAATTCCTAGCTGATATGAAATGATTGACAGCTTATTCTTGATTTGGAATAGGCAAAACCATTCTGTCAGTCAAAATCCCTAAAAGGAATTCAAATAAATAACCCCCGAAAACAAATGTAAACAGAAGAACATAAGAACTAGAAGGAGTAGGTTATTCAGCTCCTCGAGCCTGCATCGCCATTCAGTACGATTATGGCTGATCTTACCTCGGCCTCATCTCCAACTTCCTATCCACTCCTCATAACCCTTCAACTACTAATTAAAAACCTATCTGCTCCTTAAATGCGTTTAGTGTTCTGGCATCCACTAAACTCTGGGGTAGAGACTTCCACAGATTCATGACCCTTTGAAGTAATTCCTCCTCACTTTTGTCTTAAATCTCCCACTCCTTAGCCTAAAACTATGGCCTTTTGTTCTAGAATGTCCAGTAAAGGGAAATATTCACTCGACGATGAACCTGTCAATCCCCTTTAGCATCTTATATACCTCAATTAGATCTCCCACCCCCCGCCCCCCCCCCTCCCCATTCTTCTAAACTCCAGCGAGGTCAGGCTTAAACTGCTCAATCATTCTTCATAAGACAAGTTCTTCATCCCTGAAATCAATCTAGTGAACCTTCTCGGAACTGCCTTTAATGCATTTACATCATTACATCAAGTAAGGGTGCCAAAACCGTGCACAGTACTCCAGATGCGGTCTCACCAATGCCCTAGACAGCACCTCCCTACTTTTATACTCTATTCCATTGGCACTGAATGTCAAAATTCCATTTGCCTTCCTTATTACTTGCTGCAACTGCATACTAACTTTCTGTGATTCATGCACAAGGACACCCAGAGTCCTCTGCACTGAAGAACTTTGATGTTTCTCTCTATTTAGACAATAGGTTGCCTGTTATAATTCCTCTGACCAAAATAGATAACTTCACAGTTAACAACGTTAAATTCCATCTGTCAAATTTTGGCCCACTCATCTAACCTGTCCATATCCATTTGTAAATTTCCTCATTGCAACTTGCTTTCCCACCTACTTTAGTGTTGTCTGCATATTTAGCTATAGTATGTTCTATCCCTGCATCCAAGTCATTAATATCGATGGTAAATAGTTGGGGCCTGGGGACTGAACCATGTGCCACACCACTAGTTACATCTTGCCAACCAGAAAAAGACCCATTTATCCCCACTCCGTTTTCTGTTGGTCAGTCAATCCTCTATCCAAGCTAATATATTACACACAACCCCATGGGATCTTACCTTGTGTATTAACCTTTTGTGCAGCACCTTATCAAATGCCACATCTACATGAACCTCCCCCCCCCCCCCCCCCGCCCCATTATCCCCTTTGCTTGTTACATCTTTAAAGAACTCCTACAATTTAATCAAAAATGATTTACCCTTCATAAAACCATGCTGACTCCAGTGGATTGAGTTTTGAATTTCCAAATGTCCCGTAATACTTCCTTATTAATGGATTCCAGAGTTTCACAACAACTTCAAACTAACTGGTCTATAGTTGCCTACTTTCTGCTTCTCTCCCTTTTTGAATAGCCTTTTATCCAATCCACTGGAGCCTTTCTCACATCCAGGAAATTTTTGAATATTGCAACCAATGGATTCACTATCTCCACTGCCACTTCCTCTCAGACCCTAGGATGTAGGCCATCAGGCCCCGGGGACTTGTCCGTCTTCAATTCCAATAGTTTGCACAGTACTTTTTCCCTATTGCTGATGAAGTTCCTCCTTTTTAACAACCTCTGCATTATCTGCTACTATTTGGATGGTTTTAGTCCTCCACCGTGAAAACAGAGACAAAGTATTGATTTAATGCCTCTGCTATTTCTGTATTTGAATGGACTAGAGTTGATTTTAGCTACTCTTCCTTTTCATAGACTTCTAGAATCTTTTGCTTTCCATTTTTATATTTTGCGCTAGATTTCTTTCATAATTTATCTGTGCTATTTCTTTTGCACTTTTAGTAGTTTTTAAAAAAGGTTTCCCAATCCTTCAGCCTACCACTAACCTTTGCAATATGCTATGCCTTATTTTGTGCCATTATGTTATCTTTAACCTCTTTGCTTACCCATGGATGCAGTTTCCCCTACTGACAATCATTTTTCATCTCTGGATTTTATTTCAGTTGAGTGGAATTGAATATCTCCTGAAATATCTGCCACTGTTCATCAACTGTCCTACCTTTTAGTCTTTCTGCCCTGTCCACTAAGGCCAAATCGATCCTCATGCCTTTGTAATTACCTTGGTTTAACACCAAGGTAGAACGCGAGTGTGAGACTGAAGTTTATTTCTCTCAACCCGAATTGAAATTCAAGCATGCAGGGCAGCACGGTGGCGCAGTAGTAGCACTGCAGTCTCACGACGCCGAGGTCCCAGGTTCGATCCCGGCTCTGGATCACTGTCCGTGTGGAGTTTGCACATTCTCCCCGTGTTTGCGTGGGCTTCGCCCCCACACCCCAAAGATGTGCAAGGTAGGTGGATTGAACACGCTAAATTGCCCCTTAATTGAAAAAATGAATTGGGTACTCTAAATTTATAAAAAGAAAAAAATAGAAATTCAAGCATGCAATGGTCACTCTTCCCAAGAGGATCCATTACTAAAAATCATTAATTAATCCCGTCTCATTACACAATACTAAACCAAAACAGCCTGTTCCCTGGTTAGTTGATAACATATTGTTCCAAGAAGTATACTCTGAACTCTATCTCGAGGCTACCCTCGCCAATTTGATTAACTCAGTCCATATGCATATTGATATGACCCATGATTATTGTCGTACCTTTCTTACAAGCCCCCAATATTTCCTGGATTATACGGTGTCCTAATGTGGAACTACTATTAGGGGACCAATTGATTATTGCCAGCAGGGACTTCTTTCCCTGGCTATTTCTTATTTCCATCCAGATTGATACTGCGTCTTGATCTACAGTGTCAATATGATTTCCGACTACAGCACTGATCCCTTCCTTTACCAACAAAGCTGCACTGCCTCCAATGCCTTTCTGTCTATCCTTCCAAAACACTTGAGTACCCTTGGATATTTAATGCCAAGACCAGGGGCGAAATTCTCCCCCAACGGTGCGATGTCCGCCGACTGGCGCCAAAAGCGGCGCCAATCAGACGGGCATCGCGCCGGCACAAAGGTGCGGAATGCTCCGCATCTTTGGGGGCCGAGCCCCAACATTGAGGGGCTAGGCCGACGCCGGAGGGATTTCCGCCCCGCCAGCTGGTGGAAATGGCGTTTGTTGCCCCGCCAGCTGGCGGAAATGGCGTTTGTTGCCCCGCCAGCTGGCGCGGAAATGCGGCGCATGCGCGGGAGCATCAGCGGCCGCCGACAGTTTCCCGCGCATGCGCAGTGGGGAGAGTCACTTCCTCCTCCGCCATGGTGGAGACCGTGGCGGAGGCGGAAGGGAAAGAGTGCCCCCATGGCACAGGCCCGCCCGCGGATCGGTGGGCCCCGATCGCGGGCCAGGCCACCGTGGGGGCACCCCCGGGGTCAGATCGCCCCGCGCACCCCCCAGGACTCCGGAGCCCGCCCACGCCGCCTGGTCCCGCCAGTAAATACCAGCTTTGATTTACGCCGGAGGGACAGGCAATTTGTGGGCGGGACTTCGGCCCATCCGGGCCGGAGAATTGAGCGGGGGATCCCGCCAACCGGCGCGGCCCGATTCCCGCCCCCGCCCAATCTCCGGTACCGGAGACTTCGGCGGGGGCGGGATTCACGGCGGCCAACAGCCATTCTCTGACCCGGCGGGGGGTCGGAGAATGACGCCCCAGGTCTCCTTGTAACCATGTCTCAGCAATCGCCACCAAATCATACCCAGTTGTCTCTATTTGCACTGTTAACTCATTAATTTTATTCAGAAGCTACGTGCGTCCAGATACAAAGAGCGTGATTCTCCGGCAACACTGCGTCCGAAAAGCAGCCCACTGCAGCGCAGCATGGACTTTGAAAGCTGGGAGACCCTGCTCCCAGGACCTACCCGGCTCGCAACGCCTCACGAGATTCAACACAATCTCGTGAGACTTTGCAAGGTGAATCCCCTCCACACTTTTTAGCAAATCTGCATATTAGAGCGAGGCAGTAAGTCTCACTCTAATTTGCAGTTTCCCGAGGTAACTGAGGCTTTGGGAATCAATCCCTTCATCTCAGGGACCTTGGGCAAGTGCCATTTAGTATGGGTCCCCACAAACAGGGACCAGGTGGAGCGGCACTCGTGGGAATCGGAGGCCCCCAGCTGCATGGCCTTTGGGCTTGGCACGGCCAAGGTGGTCAGTTGGCACTGCCAGCTGGGAGGGACACTGCCAAGCTACCACACTGGCATTTTTGCGTGCATGCGATTGGGCCGGGGTTGCCCGGTGTGGGTGTTGCGGGGGTGGTGGAAGAGAGGTTGGAGATTCTTTTGTGGACTCATTTAAAAGTGGCGTTCCGATCTCTCGCTACAACGAGGAGTTCCTGCAAGTGGAGTTCCCCCATTGTAAAAAACTATGTGCGGCCTCGGCTGCGCATTCCCCATTCAGGTCTTTTATTCAAAGCGAGTTTCTCGGGGATTTTGTTCCCTTTTGGGAAGATCGTGCCCAAAGCCTTTGAGGGGCAATTCTCCGAACCCCGCGCAAGGCTGCAGAATCGCTGCAACTGCGCCACGACGCCTCGACGCTGGTGCACGATTCTCCGTAGTGCGGAGAATCGCCGCCATTTGCGCCGGTGCAGTTGGCGCTGCGCCGGCCGCTGGAATAGGCCCGGATGGGCCGAGCGGCCACGACAGAGGCCCGCCGGCGCTGTTCACCCCTGGTCGCTGCCGGCGGGAACGTTCGGGGGGGGGGTGGGCCTCCGATGGGATCTGGCCCGCGATTGGGGCCCACCGATTGGCGGGCCGGCCTCTCCCCCCCCCCCCCCCCAGGTCGACTTTCCTGCGCGGCCGGCCCCTGAACACCGACGCCATGTTGAGTCGGGGCTGGGGCGCGGAAGAAGTCCCCCGCGCATGCGTAGGTTGGCGTGGCACCCATTTGGCACCGGGAAGGGAGGCTGGAGCGGCGTGAACCGCTCCAGCGCAGGGCTGGCCCCCTGTGGGGGACATAATCGGTCGTACCCTGGCCCGGTTCGCGCCGTCGTGAAACGCGACGGCGTAAACACTTGGGCTCCATTTGGGAGAGTCGCCCCCTTTAAGTTTGTCTTTTATTAGTTTTTCCTATATTGTACGATTCGCTGGTCTAATATGACATAAACATGCTCTGTTCCTCCCTTTCATTATCTGGTAATGTTTAGCTTCATCTTTAACCTGTTGTTGTCTCATATCAAATCATTTAGATTTTTAAAATTTCCATGCAACTGAACCCTTTCCCCAACTATTAAGTTTAAAATCAGAACCCACTGTCAACGAGCGTCTGATAACTGTGTCCCAACTTTCGTTGCAGTATACACAGCTTCTGTTTCTAAGCAATCTAGGTCTGGTTTCTGCACAGCTCAGGCTGCTGTACTGGAGGGTAAGACTGCTGCCATCATGGATCCAGATACCACTGTTGTGAAAGGAGCATCGAGGGTCCCACAACAATGCAGCAATCTGTTCTCCAGATCACTAGGATTGTGAGGCAGGGAGAATGGCAATGGTTCACTGGAGCAGCAACCTATCCAAACCATTGCCACTCAATCAGTCCCAGGAAAGTTGCCTGTCAGCAGAGCAGCACGATGACACAGTGGTTAGCACTGCTGCCTCGCCGTGCTGAGGACCTGGCTTCGATCCCGGCCCTGGGTCACTGTCTGTGTGGTGTTTGCACATTCTCCCCATGTCTGCGTGGGACTCACCCCCACAACACAAAGATATGCAGGGTAGGTGGATTGGCCCTTAATTGGAAATTATTTTTAAAACGAAAATGCAAAAGGGTTATTAGTTCCATTTCATTTATACAATGAGTGATTCACTTGATAAATTTGGATTTGATTTTGCATTTATTGTTAGGTTAAGTAAACTGAGGGAGGTACCAATAAGTATTGGCAGAAAAAAGATAATGGGGAGCAATTTGCAGTTTCAGCTGACGAGTTTGAAGGCATGGGGTTCACAAAATGCAGCAAGTGGAAAGCGCTTGACCTGTTACCCATTTTACTGGGGACAAGGCTTATTATGGCTGGCTTTGAAAGCAGACCACGGCAGGCCAGCAGCACGGTTCAATTCCCGTACCAGCCTCCCTGAACAGGTGCCAGAATGTGGCGACTAGGAGTTTTTCCACAGTAACTTCATTTGAAGCCTATTTGTGACAATAAGCGATTTATTTCATTTCATGTTCCCTTGGGCCTATTGAGACACTTAAGTGGCCATTCCTTCTTCCCCCTCCCCCATACACTATCTTATTTGTGGCAGAGGGAGGCCAACACCCTTCAGCTATCGGTGCGTAGGTAGCTGTTGGACAAGGGGTGGTTACCTCTTTAGGGGATCCCCGTGCCCAGAGGCACCCCTCCCGTTCCCTGTGATGTTACCATGTTTTAACCATTTAGCAGCCCCCCCCACCTCTCAAACCCGATCCAGCAATCCACTCATATCCTTCATTGGACCCGGCAGAGCCAGACTGTCCAGTACAAGTGCCCATTACATGGCATACTGCCTCAAAGCTTGAAGACCGTTTTGCTGAGTAGTGTGTCATGCTCATGGCATATGCCTGTGATCCCATGAAGTTGACGGTCATTTTACTTCTTTAAAAGAAAAGAATAGCATTGAATATGGACTATTTACCTTGACCCAAGGTGGAGTCTGGGGGTCAGAGGACATTTGCAATTTTTGTACAGACAAGCATTCGTGTGTGTGAAATGTCATGAAAATGTAAATATGTGCAGCTGGAGAACCCGGTATTGAGAAGACATTCAAAACATAAAATCACGGGCAGCACGGCGGTACAGTGGTTAGCACAGCTGCCTCATGGTGCCGAGGTCCCAGGTTCGATCCCGGCTCTGGGTCACTGTCCGTGTGGAGTTTGCACATTCTCCCAGTGTTTGCATGAGTTTCGCCCCCACAACCCAAAGATGTGCAGGCTAGGTGGATTGGCCACGCTAATTTGCCTCTTAATTGGAAAAAATGAATTGGGTATTATGAATTTATTTTAAAAAAATACAAGATCAATTGTAGAATTTACAATTCCTAATGTCCGAATAATTAGACACTCTAACACAATGATCCCTCAGACTCAGTGTCTGTGAACCTGAAACCTAATGAAGAGATGTAGGCAGGAGGTTTAACACAAGCAAGTGTGAAGGTTCATATTCCATTGTGCAGCAATGCTTTCCAACATTGTATCGTGTGTGAATAATGGAAGTTTTGATCATGTGCATGATCTACCGGCTGTGTCCCGCCGGAATCGGGATGGGACGCGATGCAGCCGGTAGATCCCAGGAGAGGCCTCTAATGAGATCCTGCAAGATGTCAACCAGATCCAGCTACACTGCATATTAAAGTCTTGCAGTGAGGCACTGATGCATGATCAATTACACAAAGACGAGAGTGGGATGTAATCTAGGCTTTATTACACTGAGATGTGTGGCCTCCTACAGCAGCTGACGAAATGGCTGCTGTACTGGGAGCACACATATTTATACTCCGCCTACTGGGCGGAACCAGCAGGCAGGGATCTGCCCCCGTACCTGTAGTACAGGACCTTACCGTAAATCGGCACTCATGGGGATCGGAGGCCCCCAGCTGCATGGCCTTTGGGCTTGGCACTGCCAAGGTGTTCAGTTGGCACTGCCAGCTGGGAGGGACACTGCCAAGCTACCACGCTGGCATTTTTGCGTGCATGCGCTTGGGCCGGGGTTGCCCAGTGTGGGTGTTTAGGGAGGTGGGGGGGTGGAAAAGAGAGGTTGGGGATTCTTTTGTGGACTCATTTAACAGTGGCGTTCCGATCTCTCGCTACAATGAGGAGTTCCTGCAAGTGGAGTTCCCCCATTGTAAAAAACGGGGCTATGTGCGGCCTCGGCCGCGCATTCCCCATTCAGGTCTTCTATTCAAAGCGAGTCTCTTGGGGACTTTGTTCCCTTTTGGGGAGATCGTGCCCAAAGCCTTTGGGGGGGGGGATTCTCCGAACCCCACGCCGGGCCGGAGAATCGCCGCAATCGCGCCACGACGACCTCGCCGCCGGTGCCAGATTCTCCGTGGTGTGGAGAATCGGCGCCATTTGCGCCGGCGCAGCGCCGGCATAGGCGGGGCTGCCGATTCTCTGGCCCGGATGGGCCGAGCGGCCGTGCGGATACGACAGAGTCCCGCCGGCGCCGTTCACCCCTGGTCGCTGCCGGCGGGAACTCTGCGCGAATGGTCAGGGGGGGCGTCCTGTTTGGCGGGGGGGGGGGGCCTCCGTCCCCGGGGGGGGCCTCCAATGGGGTCTGGCCCGCGATCGGGGCCCACCGATTGGCGGGCCAGTCTCTCTCCCCCCCCCCCCTTGGCCTACTTTCCTGCGCAGCCGGCTCTTGAACACCGATGCCATGTTGAGTCGGGGCTGGCGCGCAGAAGAAGTCCCCCACGCATGCGCAGGTTTGCGCGGCGCCCATTTGGCACCGGGAAGGGAGGCTGGAGAGGCGTGAACCACTCCGGCGCCGTGCTGGCCCCCTGTGAAGTAGCTGTACCCTCTCAACCAACGGGTCCGCCTTGTGGAGTCGAACGTGTCTACGGAGAACGGGTCCTGGGACTGCCAGCCATGTCGGGAGCGAAACCCCGGAGGTGGACTTCCTAAGGAAGGCAAAGAGACGTTCATGGGAGATTTCATTAGTCGCGGTGCACAGGAGCGACCGAATGGAGTTAAGTGTGTCGGGGAGGACCTCCTGCCAGCGGGAGTCCGGGAGATTTCTGGACCACGGGGTTGATGGACGGCCCTCCAGACCGCCCCATTCTCCCTCTCCACCTGTCCCTTTTCCCTGGAGTTGTAGCTGGTCATCCTGCTCGAGGCAATACCTCTGTTGAGCAGGTACTGGCGCAGCTCATCGGTTATGAATGAGGATCCCCGGCCGCTGTGGATGTAGGCGGGGAAGCCGAACAGAGCGAAGATGGTGTTGAGGGCTTTGATGACGTTAGCAGACGTCATGTCGAGGCATGGGACGGCGAAGGGGAATCGGGAATATTCATCGACCACACTGAGAAAGTACGTGTTGTGGTCGGTGGAGGGGAGGGGCCCTTTGCAGTCCACGCTGAGACGTTCAAATGGGCGGGAGGCCTTCACCAGGCACTCACGGTCTGGCCGGTAGAAGTACGGTTTACACTCCGCGCAGACCTGGCAGTCTCTGGATATCGCCCTGACTTCCTCGATGGAGTAGGGCAGGTTGCGGGCCTTGATGAAATGGTAAAAACGTCTGACCCCTGGGTGACAGAGGTTGTCGTGCAGGGTTCGGAGTCGGTTCACTTGTGCGCTGGCACATGTGCCTCAGGACAGGGCATCGGGGGGCCCGTTGAGTTTACCGGGACGATACAAAATCTCGTAATTGTAGGTGGAGAGCTCGATCCTCCACCTCAAGATTTTATCGTTTTTGATCTTGCCCCGCTGTGTGTTATTGAACATGAAGGCAACCGACCGTTGGTCAGTGAGGAGAGTGAATCTCCTGCCGGCCAGGTAATGCCTCCAATGCCACACAGCTTCAACGATGGCTTGGGCCTCTTTTTCGACAGAGGAGTGCCGAATTTTGCAGGCATGGAGGGTGCGGGAAAAGAATGCCACGGGTCTGCCTGCCTGGTTGGTGATGACGGCCAGAGCGATGTCTGATGCATCGCTCTCGACCTGGGAGGGGCGTGTCTCGTCGACCGCGTGCATCGCGGCCTTGGCGACGTTGGCCTTGATACAGTTAACGCCCTGGTGAGCCTCGGCCGTCAAAAGGAAAAATAGTGGATTGAATGAGTGGGCGGGCCTTCTCCGCATAATTTGGGACCCACTGGGCGTAATACAAAAAGAACCCCAGGCAACGTTTGAGGGCCTTGGAGCAGTGGGGGAGGGGGCGTTCCATGAGGGGACGCATGCGATCGGGGTCGGGCCCCAGAACTCCGTTCTGGACTACATAGCCGAGGATGGCTAAGCGGTTCGTGCTGAACACGCACTTTGGCAAGGTTGGCGTCATGGTCCTGCTGGTCGTGGCCGCAGATGGTGACGTTATCCAGGTACGGGAAAGTAGCCCGCAGCCTGTACCGGTCAACCATTTGGTCCATCTCCAGTTGGAAGACCGAGACCCCATTGGTGACGCCGAAGGGAACCCTAAGAAGGTGGTAAAGGCGGCCGTCTGCCTCGAACGCAGTTTTTGGGCGTTCCACCTTGCAGATGGGGAGCTGGTGGTAGGCCGATTTCAGGTTACTGTTGAGAAGACACAGTACTGTGCAATCTGATTGACCATATCAGATATGGGTGGGAGGGGGTACGCGTCGAGCTGCGTGTACCGATTGATGGTCTGGCTGTAGTCCACGACCATCCTGTGTTTCTCCCCAGTTTTGACCACTACCACTTGGGCTCTCCAGGGGCTGTTGCTGGCCTCGATGATCCCTTCCCGAAGCAGCCGCTGGACTTCAGACCTGATGAAGGTCCTGTCCTGGGCGCTGTGCTGTCTGCTCCTGGTGGCGACGGGTTTGCAATCCGGGGTTAGGTTTGCAAAAAGGGAAGGCGGGTCGACCTTGTGGGTCGTGAGGCCGCACACAGTAAGGGGTGGTAGGGGCCCGCCGAATTTCAGGGTTAGGCTCTGGAGGTTGCACTGGAAGTCCAGGTCGAGTAGCAAGGCGGTGCAGAGGTTGGGGAGGACGTAGAGGCAGAAGCCACTGAACTCCATCCCCTGGACAGTGAGAGTGACGGTGCAGTATCCCCGGATCACCACGGCGTGGGACCCGGAGGCCAGGGAGATTCTCTGGTTAGCGGGGTGTACCGCGAGGGAGCAGCGCCTCACCGTATCGGGGTGAATGAAACTCTGTGCTCCCGGAGTCCAGCAGGCAGGACATCTCATGCCCGATGACCTTCACTTTGGTTCAAGCAGTCGCGAGGTTGTGTGGTCGAATCTGGTCAATCGTGACCGAGGCGAGACGCGGCTGGTCGTTGGCGGTTGCAGGCGATGAGCGGCCAGATGAGGTGCCCAACGGGCATGGGTCCTGAGTCGGGTAAGATGGCGGCGCCCACGGGCCGCACGTGTCATGGGGAGAAGCAAGATGGAGGCACCCGTTGGTCCTGGAAGGAACAAGATGGCGGCGCCCACGGGCTGCACGTGTTGCGAGTCGGGCAAGATGGCGGGGTCCACTGGCCGCAAATGGTCCTAGGAGGGGAAGATGGCGGCGCCCACTGGCTGCACGTGTGGGGTGCCGGGACAATAGCGGCGATTGAGTGGGCCTGGCGCACTGCAGCGAAATGTCACTTCTTGCCACAGGCCTTGCAGAGGACGCTCCGCACCGGGCAGCGCTGTCGGGGGTGTTTTGATTGCCCACAGAAGTAGTATTTGGGCCACCCGGGGTTGGTTGGCTGCCGCGCGGCACAAGCATGGGATTGGCGGAGGGCGGTCGCTGATGGGGTCCACGATGGGGCGGCCGTCTGCGGAGTCCACGATGCACAGGGAGGGGTGGGCCGCACGGTCGGGGGCATAGGTCTGAATGTTGCGTGATGCAACCGCAAGTGAAAGCACTAGTTTTTCGGTCACCGCGAGGTCGAGCATGGCCCCCTCTAAGAGGCGCTTGCGGATGTAGTCAGGCCCTATGCCCGTAACAAATGCGTCTCTCATTAGCAAATTTGAGTGTTTCGTGGCCGAAACGGCCTGACAGTCACAGTCTCTAACTAGGGGGAGCAGGGCGCACCAGAAATCTTCCACCGACTCACCGGGAAGTTGATGCCACGTGGAGAGGAGGTGCCTGGCGTAGAGTGTGTTAGTCCGCTGAGCGTAGTTTTCCTTAAGTAGCGCCATGGCCTCTGCGTAGATCGGCGCGTCCTGGACAAGTGGAAAGACGTTGGCGCTCAGCCGCGTGTAAAGGATCTGGAGCTTCTGTGCTTCTGGAATTGGGTCTGGCGCAGACCCGATGTACGCTTCAAAACAGGCTAGCCAATGTTCAAAGTCCTTTTTGCCGTTGTCTGCTTGCGGATGCAGCTGCAGGCGGTCCGGCTTGATGCGGACGTCCATCTTCTGAAAAACTCAGTGTAATAAGTTGATGCACGATCAATTACACAAAGACGAGAGTAGGATGTAATCGAGGCTTTATTACACTGAGATGTGTGGCCTCCTACAGCAGCTCTACTGGGAGCACTGATATTTATACTCCGCCTACTGGGCGGAACCAGCAGGCAGGGATCTACCCCCGTACCTGTAGTACAGGGGCCTTACCGTAAAGCACCTATATCAACATCCTAAATATACAACATATGCATCAGTGGTGACTACCACAGGCACACTTCAATATGCAGTTGCCGGAGTTACACAAGGCGTGGGATCAAATCCCCTCGTCTTGGAGACCCTGAGCGAGTGCCGGTTAGTACCGGTCTCCACAAATGTACCGGCACTTGGGGGGTCGCCCAGGTGATTGGGGGCCCCGGGTGGCTGGGCTCTAGGCAGGGTGGTACCTCGGCACCCCTGATGCCACCTGGCCACCCTGTGTGGCACCGCCAGGTGATCCTGGTAGGATGGTAGGAGCAAGGTGCCTTTGTGGCATTTTGCCCATGTCGGGGATCGGGCCTGGGAGTGTCCTGTCCTTATTAGGTGGGGGCTAGATGACCCCCTTATAGGTGAGGTGAGCATTTGAGGGGGAGGGTGGTTTGGAGGATGGTTGGGAGGGGGGGAAATGTCGAGAACGGGCCCCATTTTGATCTCTTTCTGTACTGGCGAGCGGAGCTCCTCAGTGCAGGAAATGGGACTAAGTGTGGCCTCGGCGGGGCGTCCCCTACTGAAGACCCAAAATGGAGTCCCGTTCGATAGTGTGGTCTTTCTCGGCACTGCAAGCGCTGGGAATACCCGACTAAGCGCACTCAGCACGGGATTCTGTTTCATTTCTGTTAAATCGCACCCAAGATCCACACCATGTAACGTTACATCGGAGAGTGATACATCAAAGTGCAACTATCCCATCACTGGCAAACTAGTGTGTATTAAGTTACCTCCTCCTACCCATTTTACACTCTCAGAAAATAGATAGCAACTTTTTAACTGCAAGAGCAGACGACCAATGTGCACAATAGAAATGCAAGTACAGAATTACCAAGTTTACAGCGAGGTGAACATGTTGTAATCCTAGATCCCACACAAGGTACATGCGGCAACAAGCCAAGGTGACAAGGAATTGTTCGAAACCAAGGTCCTGTTAAGACATTACGCACAAAGACGCATTGGTGAGGTGTGACCAAGGACCAGATCAGATCTATTCCTGGTACAGTCCTGTTGCATCTGGGACAAGATCCCAGATGAAATCAGGGACAACATCCAAGAATGACAAATCCCGTAGATCACTGCGAATAAATAAATTAAAGATACCTCCAGACAAGGTTATCATTGCAAGATCTAAGCATACTTGCAGATTACCTCATTGCTTTTGAGACATAGCTTCATTAGTTTTTTTTTTTCATAGAATTTACAATGCAGAAGGAGGCCATCCGGCCCATCGAGTCTGCACCGGGTCTTAGAAAGAGCACCCACCCAAGGTCAACACCTCCACCCTATCCCCATAACCCAGTAACCCCACTCGACACTAAGGGCAATTTTGGACACTAAGGGCAATTTAGCGTGGCCAATCCACCTAACCTGCACATCTTTGGACTGTGGGAGGAAACCGGAGCACCCGGAGGAAACCCACGCAGACACGGGGAGAACGTGCAGACTCCGCACAGACAGTGACCCAAGCAGGGAATCGAACCTGGGACCCTGGAGCTGTGAAGCAATTGTGCTAACCACTATGCTACCGTACTACCCAGTTCTGTAGACTTATGTAATGGTAACTAAACATGAACATGTAATGTAAATAGTTATACTTCTTTGGGATTTGGGGGGGGGCTTTGGGAGATGTCTTTAAAAAGATGTTATGATATACCATCAAGTGATAGCATGACATTACTGGAATACTGGAATGGACCTCTTAGTTTAGGTTTTGCCTGTGAGTAGAAATAGCACAGCTTTGATGTCTTCAAGCTTTGCATAAATATTTTCTTTGGCCTAGTCTTAATAATGAACTCAAAGTTTACGCAATCCTTTAAGAGTGATTGCTGCCTTTATATCATTTTACAAACATGACAAACACTACTTGAAAAGAGCAGAGGGGTAACTTCTTTGCCCATCCACCTACATATTGCCTGCTTCACCCCAACCAGCTCTAAAACCCTTTCCTTTGCGTTTGGGACTTCCAGCTTCAACTTCCTTTACATTCTCTAGGTTAGAATACAAAATACCTCACATAGATTCCAGAACTTTTCCAACCACATTCTATTCCCTAAACCAAGTTCGACTCATTCATCTAGGACGGCATGGTGGCACAGTGGTTAGCACTGCTGCCTCACAGCTCAGGGACCAAGGTTCAATTCCGGTCTCAGGTGGCTGCGTGGATTTGCACTTTCTCCCTGTATCTGCGTGGGTTTCCTCCGGGTGCTCCAGTTACCTCCCACATTCCAAAAATGTGCAGATTAGGTGGATTGGCCATGATAAATTGCCTCCTAGTGTCCAAAAGGTTAGGTGGGGTTATGAGGATAGGGTGAAGGCGTGGGCTTAAGTGGGGGCTCTTTCCGGAAGCCAGTACATACTCAATGCACAGAATGGACGCCTTCTGCACTGTAGTGATTCTATGATCTTCTACAATCACTTCTGTCCTCTCAGTACAATGACTCCCCTCCAAAGCTATGGATCTAAAAAGGTCTTCCTCATTGGCTTCCACCAACCTCTACCAGCTCTATTATCTAGTCTTTGAGCTTCCAATAGTGAGACTGACACTCATTCCATTCTCTGCTCTATCTACTGGTAGAAAAACTTTGAAGCTTCTTCACCTTACACTTTGTAACTTTCACCTTTGCCTCTCCATTTTCGGTTACTCTCCACCTTCAAAAGCCTTCTTGATACTTAACTTTGCAAACAATCTAATTTCTCTCAGCTCTTTCTCTACTCTTCAGCACATCATCTTGAAACAGGGGGACACACAAACATAAGAACAGGAGATGGAGTAGGCAATGCAGCCCTTCAAGCCTGCTCTGCCAGTCAATAAGGTTATGGTCAATCGTCTAATTTAACTTCACATTCTTTCACTATCTCCCATCACTTGATTTCCTTGGTATCCAAATATATTTGGAATGCTGGCGTTGTATATTGAAAGAGCTGAACATTTCGTCATACTGTCCTCTCTGCTGGGAGCTGTACATAAAGTTAGTTCGGAAATGATTGATTTCAATTGAGCATGTGCTAACTTTAGTGCAATACACAACAGAAAGATGGCAATGAGAGTGGGGTGCAATGCCATTTAAGAAATTAAGGACTGAACAACATTGTGAAATAGAATCCTTACAGTTCAGAAGAAGGCATTCAGCCCCTCGCATCTGCATCAATCCTTCGAAAGAGCACTCTCTCCATGTCCACTCCCCCGTCAACCCTGCCCTATCCCTTTAACCCCATAACCTAATCCCTGGACACTAATTTATTATGGTATGACCAATTCATCTAACCTGCACATCTTTGTACTATAGGAGGAAACCGGAGCACCCAGAGGAACCCCACACAGACATGGGAGAATGTACAAATTCCACACAGACAGTGACCCAAGGCTGGAATTGAACCCGGGTCCCAGGCGCTGTGAAGCAGCAGTGCTAACCACTGTGTCGCCGTGCCTCCTGAAGTTGAATTCATGGAAGTATGAGCAATTTAAAAAATTCCTTCACATGTGCACATTATAACAACAATATCAATCATCTTTATTAGTGTCACAAGTAGGCTTACATTAACACTGCAATGAAGTTACTGTGAAAAGCCCCTAGTCGCTACACTTCAGCGCCTGTTCGGGTACACCAAGGTAGAATTCGGAATGTCCAATTCACCTCACAGAATGTCTTTCGGGACTTGTGGGAGAAAACTGAAGCACCCGGAGGAAACCCACGCAGACACGTTGAGAATGTGCAAACTCTGCACAGACAGTGACCCAAGCCAAAAATCGAATCCAGGCCACTGTCTCTGTGAAGCAACAGTGCTAATCATTGTGCTACCTTGCCGCCCTAATATACATAGGTGTAAAGTGTGTCAGCACAGTAATTTAAAAGATTGGCACTGAAGACAGTTGGGGACAATGGGGTAATTCATCCCTAACAGAGAGGACTGATGTAATTACAAATAAAGCTTAGACATTTGGGCTGAAGGCAACTAAAATGGGAGATGAGGATAAAGTAACTGTTTTCCTCAACATAATGGAGCCAGGTGAGGTGGCGTCTAACCAATGCTGTCCACAAGATCACAGTACTATGGGCTCTTCAGAAATTAATGAGATTCTGGGTTCACATTATGGCCTGACAAAGAATGAAATTGTAGCGAGAGCTGCAATCTGGCAACGGAAACAGTTGCCAAGGAAATTGTTACAGATTACATTCTCAAATTAAAGGAACTCTCTCATCATGGGGACTATGGCACAAATTTAGAAATCAACCTTAAGGACACTTTTGTAGGAGATCTAAAGAACTCGGGTCAAATTATGGGCAATGACATTAAGCCGATATTAGAAAAGGCCTGGGGTGAAGCCACAGCCATGGAAATGGCAGGGAGAGATAGCTCGAAATTGCAAGGGGTTCTAATCTTGAGCTGGTAAATAAATCCACTGGATTTCTGTAATACCGCGCGCCATGGCAGCCAAGTTCATAGTCTCAGACAGAAATGTAGGTGTCACCGTAACCACCAACCTATTAAATACCCCCATTTCCAGTCAAACCGCTGTGCCAGTGAGAAAGGTCAGTCATAGTCAGACAACATGCAGCAGTAGAGGAAGCAGTAATACTCCAGGCTGTGGTAAAGCTCCAGTTGGCAAACAGGCTCCAGTAAAGGTCATGGTAGACATACAACTGGTTCAGGAGCCTGGATATCCTCCAATGTGCATATGACTGATGTAGAAATAGAAGCTGATGTTATTGAGGAGGAAGATCAAGGGTTGTACTTAGTCAGAGAACAAGAAAAACAACATCTGGAAGATGGGAACAAGGAAAATATAATTAAAACACCCACACTAAAAATGAAAGTCAGAGATTCACTTTCATCTCAATACAATTGCAGGCAGTCATTACTGAACTAACTTTATATTAACTTGACCAACAAAGAGGGCAGCAGACAAGCAGAAGAAAAAAATGCTCAGCTCTTGCAACATAATACATCCTTCTTGAATACTTTCAATGATTGCACATCTATCTACAGCTCTCCAGGGTATAAAATGTCATAACCCTTTTAATATTTGAGTTACCTATTTTTCTTAAAATAAATTAATAAAAGATTAGTACCACCTTTCTTCTTTGGTTGTATTGTGTCTTTCCAGCTCCCAGCTCCTGTCAGGAGAATAGTCCCACTCAACCTCCACTGTGGCAATGTAGTATGTTCGGATTGTCTCGTACATCTCTTCCGGGATACTTTTATTGCAGTTTCTAACATGATACATTTGTTTCATTCCACCCATATAGTGATCAGCTGTTCGGCAGATGACCTTAAATGTACCTGAATTAAACATTTTAAACTATTTAAAAACTGAATTAACTGCAATGTACTTTGAAAAGAATTGCCTTATTAATCTTTAACGGTAGAATTGGGACTCTTGTCCATTTCCCCATTCCCTCGTCATTGCACTCGCTCGTTTAATTCTCGAAATATCCATTCTGCTGAACACCATTTTGTCTCAAACACAGTCACACTTTCAGCTATGTTTTGATCTTAGATTTGAGGCCGCGTCCTAGAAAAGTTGCACATAATCAACAGAGGTTTACAGTATAAAGGAGACCCATTTGCGATTACGTGCCTGTACTGGTGAAATCCAGAACTAATCCCACTGCCCTGCTCTCTCCACGTGGGACGAGATTTATTTCAGTTTGAAATATTTATCTAATTATCCCTTAAACTGTTGAGTTAGAAACGCACAAGTAGCTGGGTCAACTGTGATTATGTTAGCACTGAAGGCAGAAGGAGGGAGAGGGAGGAACTCATACCAGTATCATCTGGTTGCATGAAGACTGTTGCAGATGTATGAGGAAACACACTGAATGTATCATGGGTGGTCCCCCTCAGGTGGATTGTGTTGCCTTGAAAGTAAATTCCATGCATGTCGATTTCAGTACCAAGTCCAATCAAATGCCATGAAACATTGTCACCTTTGCACATCTCCAGTCCAGGCAAGTTACCAAACATGTAACCATTAATGGCTAGAAAATGAATATTGTAATTGCATTATTACTCAGCAAAAATATTCCATAATATTTACTGCTTAAAACATTTAAACATATTTACTACTTTAAACATTCAATGCCCTGTTCGAGCAGGAAACCATCAAACCTTTATCAACTGCCCCAGCAGCCTCGGACACACCCATACCTACCATCACAGCTTCCGAAGTCAGATCGGCCTTCTTGAAAGTGAACCCTCGGAAAGTAACGGGTCCTGATGGAGTCCCTGGTCGCGCACTCCGATCCTGTGCTGACCAAATGGCAGGCATGTTCACGTACATCTTCAACCTCTCCCTACTCCATTCCGAGGTTCCCACCTGCTTCAAAAAGACCACTATCATACCGGTGCCAAAGAAATACCAGGCAACGTGCCTCAACGACTACCGTCCAACGGCCTTGACATCTATCATTATGAAGTGCTTCAAGAGGCTGATCAGGAGACACATCAACTCCATACTCCCAAAAAGCCTAGATCCATTGCAATTTGCATATCGCCACAACCGGTCCACAGCAGACATCACCTCCCCGGCCCTACACTCATCCCTGGAGCATCTTGACAACAAGGACTCCTAAGTCAGACTCCTACTCATTGTCTACAGCTCCGCCTTCAACACCATAATCCCAGCCAAGCTCACTACAGCTCTGCCTTCAACACCATAATCCCAGCCAAGCTCACTACAGCTCCGCCTTCAACACCATAATCCCAGCCAAGCTCACATTAAAACCTAGGATTTGGATCCTCACTGTGTATCTGGATCCTCGACTTCCTGGCCCATAGACCATAATCAGTAAGAATAAACAAAAACACCTCCTCCACGATAATCCTCAATACCGGGGCCCTGCAAGTCTGCGTATTTAGCCCCCTACTATACTCCCTACACACACACGGCTGTGTGGCAAAATCTGGCTCCAACTGCATCTACAAGTTTGCCGATGACATGACCTTAGGGGGTCGGATCTCGAACAACAATGAGTCAGAGTATAGGGGGAAGAAAGAGAGCCTAGTGGAGTGGTGTAACGACAATCTCTCCCTCAACGTCAGCAAAACTAAGGAGCTGGTCATTCTGCTCAGGACGCAAAGTACTGTACACACCCCTGTCTACACCAATGGTGCCGAGGTGGAGATGGTTGACAACTTCAAATTCCTAGGTGTGCACATTACCAACAAATGTCCTGGTCCACCCACGTCGATGTTATGACCAAGAAAGCACAACAGCGCCTATACTTCCTCAGGAAATTAAGAATATTCGGCATGTCCAACCGTTGACTCTTACCAATTTTTACAGGTGCACCATAGAAAGCATCCCATCTGGCTGCATCACAGCCTGGTATGGCAACTGCTCGACCCAAGACCGGAAGGAAATAAGGGGAGCCATGAACACAGTCCAGTCCATCACATGAACCCCCCCTCCCATCCATTGACTCTGTTAACCAAATGAACTAAATTTACCGAATGACTTCCAAAGAGAAAGTCAATGGGCAAAATATCATTTTAACAATCAAACCAAAATCAAGGTAATTTGTGGTGAAATTTGCTGACATTACAAAGATAGGTAGGAAAGTAAATTGTGAAGAGGACATAAGGAGGCTACAAGATAGTTAAGTGAGTGGTCAAAGATCTGGCAAATGGAATATAAATCTGGGAAAATTTGGAAATGCTCCATTTTGGCAGGAAGAACGAAACAATACCAGAACCACTCCATTAATGTGCAATTGGTGTGTAACCATGTCAAAACCATCATGGCAGTGAATCTTCACTATCCTGGCAACAATCACAATGCCTTTTTCCTGAGGCAGTAGGCTGTCCCTGCCATTTTCAGATCGCCAAGAAGAACCCGTGGGTATTTGCTTGGAGACGAGGGATAAGCCATCTCCACATGGCTGATGATCCCTCCCCTCCATTTGTCAATGATGTGAGAAAACAGGTGGCTAATAAGAGCCATGCTGTCACCAAAAACAGTATGGAGCAAAGCCTTTAGCTTTATTAATCAACAGTTCAATGGCCTGGATTGCTCAGAGCTACTTTACTCTCCAGGTTTGTTGCGGTCTGCTGCGGCCTCCACTACCTGGCCATTTGCACCAGGCACCCAGCGGCCGCCTCGAGGGGCCAAAGAGGAAGCATAAGGGAGCCATTCACTCTGGACATTCCCTGGGGACATCATCCATTCACCACTGTTGCTTCATTATTTCCCACCAACCCATCTACCTCCAATGTCCCTTCACAGCATCCTGTTTGTCAAAATCCTCCAATGAAACAAGTAAATAGAAACCTTTGCATAACATCTTTATCTAACACCAGATCAAATTAAACAAACATAAATAAAGTATACAGTCTATTTCCTTAATACCTGTCCTGTATTGCATTTGACTGGCTTGCTGCTTCTTGCACTGCAGCATCTTTCAGCTGGTGGAAGGTCGCTGCCTCTCACTGGGAGAGACTGCAGACTGTCTTGTAGGATGCACTGGAGAAGCTCTCGGTCTCAAGAGCCTGGCTTGGACTGCACACCCGGACTGACAATTCTGCGGTCCAAAGGATGCAGGCCGTTGCCTCACAGGGCAACTGGACCAAATGTTGGATTTTTACTCATTTTCCCACTAACCCTTCCTCCTCATAGATGGGATTTTTGGCCCTCCCCTTGGATTCTGCATGGTCCCAAGGTAGTATGGGGGCCTTCATCCGTCGTGCGCCCACTTGGAGGCGGAAGCCCACTTCTGTGACTGTTAAGGGGTCAGCTTGGCTAAGCGTTAGAAGGAACTATACCTTGAGTTGTTCTTAGGCGGGTGAGTTACTATTAAGTTCTTGTGCCTACCTTGCTGATTATGATTATCGGGGAGCCTGATTCCGCTTTTACAACCAGTCAGGCCTAATGGCATCCTTTTATTTGGGAATGCGTCGGCATACCTAACGGCCCCGTTTTCCGAGACCAGTCTTATATATACTAATTGGAATGGGTGTGACTGTCAGTGGGCGTATAATCTGACCCTGGGCAACTCCACAATCATTTGGGCCTCTGACGGCTATGTCGAAGGAGTGTTTGTAGTTATAGAAACACTACTAGGTGCCCGGACCGATTGGCACTATGAGCACTACGACTTAGTAGGATCTGTCGAATTTGCTGGTATACCCAGTCCAATTATACTTTTGTTTGGAACTGGCTTAAGATTCAGTCAGAACCATACCTTTTGGTACCAACCCTTATTCGCAATAGTTCCTTCTGGCTTTCTGGAAATAGGGCCTATAAGACCCTTCCCTGTGATATTGCACCATTGGCAATATTATCCCGGAGGCCTTTGGGGTCCGACACCTTGCCATTCACTTCCACCATAACCACTTTGGACTAGTGGGGCGTTATAAACGATGGTCTCGAACCCACTGGTTACTCGTAATACCGGGTTCCACCAGTTTGCCTGGGCCCTCATCGTGGGTCTGGGAGTCTCAGAATTAGAAAAGGCTATCATTAACATCTCTGCCACTATGGAACACATTGAGAATATAACGGTGGATGCCAGCCAAGGATTGCAATCAGAGATTCAGTCCCTCTCTAAAGTCGTACTCCAGAATCAGGTGGCCCTTGATTTCCTATTCGCAGCGCAAGGGGGAGACTGTACAGCCATTAACTTGTTGTTTTTCTGTGAATGAGGACCAAAGAATCGAGATGGATGTGAGCAATATTCAGGAGCAAGTCTGCATTCTCCATTCTGTGGCTCAAGTAAAGATTGGTGGGGATGGCTCCTTGATATAGGGTGGGGGGGTTTGGAAGATTCTTTAAGACCCTCCTCAAATACCACATGGTAGGCCTTGTCCTTATTGTCCTGTACATGGTCATACACCTCCACCTTTGTTGTGTTCGCTCTGGGTGCCGATTAACGACCCTTCAAGCCCTGGGTAACAACCCAGCAGCTAAGCTCCTTCTCCATGATCACAACCTTATGGACAAGGAAGCCCAGCGATTCGAGGAGATAGAACTTCAGTAAGGTTCTGAGTTGTCCTTGAAGGACAAAAGGGGGAGGGTGGGGGAAATGTGGAATCCATAATTAACTCATCCTTCGCGAAGGACGTGGGTCTGCAGAGACAGACTGATGGATGTAGCCAAAACAAAAATGTACTCCCTGTAAACTGCAATAACCATCAAGGGCAGGTGGAGAGATAAGGAATGCAAACGAAGGATTGAAGATACTTGTTTTCTATCGGTCCACTTAATCTGTTTTGGGACCTTTTCGGTGGTTTCAGCCCCGTAATGTACGTACATATATGCAATAGGAGTCCCCTTCATAGAGGGACTCTTGGTCGATGCAGTTCCCATGGTGAAAGTTTAGATCTTACCTTGCTGGCAGACGTTCAAGTTAACTTAAATCAATCTGGGCCTCTAACCCACTGACCGTGCCATTCCAACCGGGGCCCCTAGCCCCAATTCCAACCGGGGCCCCGAACCCCAAATCCAAACGGGGCCCCTAGCCCCAATTCCAACCGGAGCCCCTAACACCAATTCCAAATGGGGCCCCTAACCCCAAACGGGGTCCCTAACCCGAATTCCAAACGGGGCCTCTAAGCCCAAGGCGGACTCGAACCTCCCTTAAGACACAAGATGACTTACCCCAGTAGTGCCACACAGGTGAGCGTATGCATTTCTTCTGTCAAAACCTCGTAATGCCGAAATCAGGCAGCCGCGGTCTCAGAGTTGTTGACTAGCGAGGCACTACGCTATGTGCCCATGTCCGGCACTCAGGGGGTTTGTCATCTCAGTGGGACCTCAAACAAACTGTGGAAATTAACAAGTAGGCATGGCAAGTACTCTTAAAAATCAACTTTATTGGGTTGTGCACAAGAACAACACAGTGAGATTCACTGTGATGTTCTGCCCGAATCCACCCAGCGAAACAGTAATACTACTAACATTTTCAACTGTTTACAGTCGCAGTCCAATCCCTTATTTGCATGTCAACACACCAATAACACCACAGTTAAACTTTCATTTTAAACCAATGAAAGGACAGTATTTCTAGCCAATAGAAAACAGGGGAAGTGGACGGATAGAAAACGAGTATTTTCAATCCTTCGTTTGCATACCTTACCTCCCCACCTGCCCTTGGGGTGGTTACTGCAGTTTACGGAGAGTACATTTTCAGCTACATCCATCATTCTGTCTCTGCACACCCACGTCCTTTGCTAAGGAACAGTTTATTATGGATTCCACACAACCAAGGCAGAGGTAGCAGCAATATCAGCTCTCTGGCTGGGGCAGGCAACAGCAAGGGCACTGGCAGTGTGGCAGTGATGGGGACACAAATGTCTTCATCCCAAGGACAGCAGGTCTGTACTCCGGAGTGCCACCCTGGACGGCACCTCAGAAATCCTAGTAATCTGTTGGAGGACAGATTGTTGGAATGCTGCAAGAGCCTGCATAACCCCTCTGCGGACTCGTATTCATAGTCATAATGCAGCAGTCGGAGTCTGCTGGGCTGAAACAGTGGACCTAACAATATCAGCCTGAGCCTCTACTGCAGCACAGAGAGGCTTCCGGACTTGCATCTGTGCCTCAATGGAAAGTGAGCCTGTGGCCATCAGAAGCTACATCACAGTCAGGTTCACAGTATCATCATAGAGTAGGCCACCACTTCCACACTGGAAACGATAGGATCCAAACCCGGAGACAGATTTGAGGCCAATTTCTCCATATCCTCAACAGTGACAGGAGACATTGTGGAGGGCTGCCGATGCATCAAGCACCCCGGTGTTTATATCCAGTGTTCACATCTTTGCTCCCCCCCCCCCCCCCATCAAAATCTTCATCCATGTTTCCTGCAGCACAACTATCCGTGACCTCGTGCGATGCTTATATCTAAGCTGGTGGCTGCACATATCAGATCAAGTCATCATGTTTCTTCATCAGTGTCTTGCTGTTGCTCTGTCTCTTCCTCCGAAGAGGAATCAGAAATAGAAAATCAGAAGTGAAGGGAGAGTGGACTCCACCATCTACAGCTTACTCATCATGAATGAAGGCTCGATGAGGAGATACTGCTTTGAAAAGGGGCATAAAACAGAACACACCATCATCCTCAATGTTCTCAGTGACATTGGATGTAACTGTGTCATAGTTGGCCTCACGGCATGGTGAACCAACTTCTCCGTAGGATTCAGGAGACGCAGGAATCCTTGTTCCCCTCAGATTCTGCTCTGTTCCTTTCTATTGCTGGCCATCTTCTCCTTCGAAAGCAAAATGTGAGTCATTGCGTCACACTGCATTTGGGTGATATATCTTCCATAGCTAATCAGCTGTAGGTTTATAGAGGCAACGAGTGTGAGACTGGCATCATTGAGATGTACTAGAATGTGAGATGGAGCATCTGAATGTTAGATCTGTGTCCTGATTGCTGATGATCGACTGATAACGGGTGTTGTACGTTGGGCATGCTGTGCATAAAATGCTTGTGGTATGGTATGTCCAAGATCACATTTAAAGGTGCATTCACTGACTTTGACCATCCCCTTGAGGTCACTGAATACCTTGTGGAACATGGCCTCTCCCCTGTCGATCTCCATCATTGAAATCTCTTCTGCCGCATCTGTGAACCTGGGAGTCCTCCTTGGTGTTTTGGCAGGCAGTCAGCAGCACCCTCCTTGTCATGAGTGCCGCTCCCTTTGTGATAGAACATACAGTGCAGAAGGAGGCCACTCGACCCATCTGCACCGACCCACTTAAGCCCTCACTTCCACCCTATCCCCGTAACCCAATAACCCCTCCGAACTATTCTGGTTACTAAGGGCAATTTATCTTGGTCAATCCACCTAACCTGCACGTCTTTGGACTGTGGGAGGAAACCGGAGCACCCGGAGGAAACCCACGCAGACACAGGGAGAACGTGCAAACTCTGCACAGACAGTGACACAGCGGGGAATCGAACCTGGGGCCCTGGCTCTATGAATCCACAGTGCTATCCACTTGTGCTACCGTGCTGCCGTGATGAACAGGTTGTCTTTAAGAGGTGCAGATGAACTGAAACACATGGTAACTATGAACATTGCTAGGCATACTGTTGAACATTTAATCATCCAGAAACATAGGCCTGGATGAAACATTCTGCTGAGTGCCACAATCGTGCTAATTAGGAGACAGCACAAACCTCAATGGGACCATCAAGGATAGATCATGAATTACAATCCCGTGCCCGAAAAGGGGAGAAAAACGTTTTTAACCCCTAAATATCATGACCAGAAATCACTTGCTAAGTTCAATGAACAGACACTTTCATTACAGAAGTTACCAATTCAGCCATCACGCAGGTGCAAGCCCAAAGTTGCACAAGATGTCAGAAAGCAATGGAGGTTTTTTGAGAATGCTGTGAAAGAACTTTGAGTTACCACAGTGCTAAATAAGTGGTTCGGGTCAGAGGAGAAGGATTGAAGATTCTGAAAAATTAAACAGATTGTTTGAAGCAAGTGCTACCATGGGCAGCACAGTATCATAGTGGTTAGCACTGTTGCTTCACAGCTCCAGGGTCCCAGGTTCCAATCTGCCCCTACTCCAGCTAACAAGTGTAAGATAATCCCTGTAATCTTCCCTGTAGGAAGATGGTTAATGACCTTCGGTTGTTAAGATCAATGATCATATCTTATAATACCATATCCTGCAGACAGCTCCACTAATCTCATCCACTGGGCAATTCACAACTCATCCACCACCATCCATCGGGGCAGCACAGTAGCATTGTGGTTAGCACAATTGCTTCACAGCTCCAGGGTCCCAGGTTCGATTCCCGGCTTTGGTCACTGTCTGTGCGGAGTCTGCACGTTCTCCCTGTGTCTGTGTGGGTTTCCTCCAGGTGCTCCGGTTTCCTCCTACAGTCCAAAGATGTGCAGGTTAGGTGGATTGGCTGTGTGTCCAAAAAAAAAAAGAAAGTTGGGTGGGATTACTGGGTTTCGGGGATAGAGCGGAGCTGTGGGTTTAAGTGGGGTGCTCTTTCCAAGGGACGGTGCTGACTCGATGGGGCGAATGGCCTCCTTCTGCACTGTAAATTCTAGGATTCTATGAGGTTATTGCAAAGGACTATCAACAGGGAACAAGGATAGAATCGATAGCTGAATACAGGGGTAGTAGCTGAAGAGGGCAAATATTGTCCAAAAGATAAAATGGAAAGTCTGAGATTAAAGACCCAACCATGCAGATGGAGATGAGAAATGAGCCGGAGACCCTGTGGTGCCAAGGACCAGCAGCCCACAGAGGAGGGAAAATACTGAAACGTCCCATATATTAGATACGGTCGGAAATACATTGGCAGAGTTCTTGGTGATCTGCATCTCGGGTGTGTTCAGGTGAACAAAGAGCACGATATTTGCCAGCGTCCTCTGCACCATTTCTTTTCCCTTTACTCCAGATGGGGACATTGGATGGTGGAAGCCTCTCAGTGCCCATTTTCACGTGTGAACCTAGACAGGCCGTATCAGCGTAATATTTTGCAGAGAGATCACAGCCAAACCACACGGTGACCCTGCCTCTACAGTCAGACAGAGGTCACTGAAAAGGCATCACAAGTGTATTCCGCCCTTATACTTACCCAGGGACAGAGGTCAGCTGAAACATTCTGTTGCGCTGGTTGAGAGCAATTAACTTGACATGGTCAAGGAATCAAACAAGAGTAATTGAGCCCGTGTGGTTCAGTAACATACGTTTGGGGACATTAACCCACTGAGCGACTGGGGAGGAACACCCAACTTCAAAAAGACATTTCCTCTCATATCACCAACACTTCCGATCGGAAAATTTGCGAGCATTACAGAAGACTTTTGAATTCCACTTTGAATACGTTCAAGCTTGTGTGCAAAGAGTTTTACTGCCATCATTCTCTGGCAGACAGGGTAGAGGTTTCCTACCACACAATACTGGTACAGTGCTGCACAGAATAAAGAAACACCAACAATCCTTAATAAAAACATCTTCAAAACAAAACCACTTTAAAAAGTTTTGATTTTCACCAGGCGTGCATTACTGAATGAGGCAATGGCCCAAAACGGTAGCACAAGTGGCCCACAACAATGATATTCCAAAATTAAATCCAGAAAATGCTGGATAAACTCAGCGGGTCTCGTAGTATCTGTGGAGAGAGAAACAGAGTAAACATTCTGAGTCCATAAGACTCTTCGACAGTTATTCCCATGACAGTCACGCACCATGCATTTTGTTTGATTCTTGAAAATCTTCATCCTCCTGATCGATGTTGGAGGTATTTTGAATGAATGTCTCCAAATTCTTTGAAAGATACCAGCTAAGATTCTCATCAAAAACCGTATACAGCAAGTAAAACTGCTGGTCAATGTCTTTCTGAAAATGATAAAGTAGACATCTCATTAATTGGAAGGGTACTTTCAAGCTGATTATTTGGTATTACTCCACATTAAAAACCCAACTGAATTCCAGTATACCTGTTACTGTGATGGTGAATAAAGAAATGAGGCTAAGTGGACTGATTTGCAGGAAAGGTCAGTGGGAGGTGTGAATTCAGTTTTGACAGAGCAGCAAATAGCCATGTTCAGATCTTCTCTACTGCCAAATAATTCTGGTTTATTTGTAGCAAGAAAGCAGAAACTGAAGCAAGACAATTGATCATGGATGTGGGGGTAAAAGAAAGAAATGCCAAAAACAGGTCCAATATAAGCCTGCAGTTTGCAAAGATTTACTTGCATGGTTCAATTTATTAAAAATAGAAAAAGACATTTCTCAGAAGTGAGTACTATAACACTTAAAAGACAATCTTTCAAAAGCCATGAGCAATTATTTTTGCAAAGGATCTGCCCCTTTCCCAAAGAATGCAGGAGCTGGAAACAAATAGTTAATGATGTGCATCGAGATTAAATAACTCCTCTCTTTTAGTTCTCTGCCCAGCTGCTGGTTCTTAGCGAGTATTAGACAAGCCACCATAAAGTGCCATGACTTTTTACTATGGGTAGGGCGAGGAGGCAGCTGCCAAGTCTACCTCCGGCAGAACAGGGATTGAACCCCTTGCTTTTAGCATTAATCCGATCCACGTGATGGCCATCTAGCCAACTTTAACCTTCCCAGCAGATTTAATAACACACCAAAAAATCATGAATGATTATCAGATACACAGTACAACATTCACTCCTCCAAACGTCACATTGCATAAAGGAAATTGAGATTACTTGGTGGTACAAAAGGAATTACTAATAATTATAATGCTCTAGAGAAAGGAAACAAACAAGCTCCATGACTCAGATTCTTTAGCTATGTTTGTTTGAAAAAAAAGCTAAAATGCATATACACAGCAACTTTTGTAATTTCCACAATATGGTCACTGAATACTATATTTAAATTGCATATTTTCTATTACCGTAAAACCTTAATAACACTGAAAGCCAGTAATATATTTCACTCATATCTCCTTCCAGTCTACTGTGTGGGACTGACAATTTACCCAGAATCCAACCCACAGGATAAGACTACATGTCATGCCGACCTATCTTTGTTAATTGATTAAATGCATATTTTTCTGGTTAAAAATATTTTTTATAATGTGTAAAAGATTTGTTCTCCCGCCAATGCTCGGAGTGCAAATCAGGAAGCGATTCCTGATTTATGCTTGGCAAGGTTCGCGACGGATTGCCTAGGAAATCCCGGTACGAGCTGCCATTTTGAGCGGGTGGCCCGATAGTGAGGTCTGGCGGCTGAGCTCCCCTGAGCTCCCCCGCAATGCAATTCAGCACTCCCCCAGGATTTTTGGGGTGACTCTTTACCCCCTCCCTCCCCCATAGTACAGGGGTGCCCTAATAAAAGAGACCCCCACTAGAGGCATTCCTGCCTGGAAGTCCCACGACAAGAGAGATCCCTGTCTGAACCAACAGAAAGCACTTAACTGGCTTTGATGTGGTCCAGGATCTGTCAATCATAGTTTGATGCTTATAAATATTGCGGTCAGTTTCACAGTTGACCACAAAGTCACTCAAGCATAACGCGGATGAATGAAACAATGCAGACAGCTGGGTGTGTGTGGAAGCTGTCAATCACAGCCTAGTGAAAGCAATTTCACAGAGAGATTAATGAATGGCTTGCAGATCAAAGATCTCAGTGGGTTTAAATCCAGCTGACTGGCTTTCTCTTTCCAGGAATTGACTGGTGCTGCTTCCTGTGCTTGAACCAGCAGGTATATTGCATAGGTGAGTTTTAAAGCAGTGATTTAATTTCACTGCCTTTGCCTGGACTGCTCCCCAACTTCCAGATAGGGGTCTCTCTTCCGGGGGCTTCCAGAGGTCTCTCTTCTGGGTGGTCTCTGGTCAGTGGCCGGGTGAGGGGGGTCTAGGCAGGTCTTACATTATTTGGGGGGGGGGGGGGGGGGGAGGTAGCCCCCCCCCCCCTACCCCCCGATGGACTTGGGAAAACATTTTAGATTGGTTTCCAGCCTGCCCACTGGCCAAAATTGAGAACCCAGCTGGTGATCAGCAATGAAAGCCAGAGGCAACAACTTAGGGCCAGTCAGAAGCTGGGAAGTCAGCAATTACATTGGAGTGAAGGGAGAGGCCATAATTGGCAGAGGCAATTTCAAAGGCTTCCTTGAAGGTCTGTTCCTGTTGGTCTACAAAGACCCTCTTAAATGCACATATCTGATTCAGCTGGAAATTTTCATCTCCCTTTTTCTGAAGGGTTTCCCAAACATTGGGAAAGCCGCACAGAAACAAAGTTTTATTTTAAATTTCACTCCCATTGTACAGTGCACAAAGGACTTAGGAAAGATGCAGCAAAGTTCAGGATTGGGATAGAGCCCACGGTGGAGAGATTTGGACAAAGGAAAAGACAAGAGTCAGCCAATTGGGAGGCAAGGAATGGAGAGAAAGGCAGCAAGGGATCGGGAGACAGGCGACGATCAGAGTTGCAATTGGCCGGGAATGAGGGATTGGGAGGAAAATGGCAAGCAGGGTGGCAAGGGGCCGGAAGAGGGACAATAATGAAAGGAACTGAGAGAGTGGTGAGAGGCCAGGAGTGGGGTTGGCAGTGAGTTGGGTGATGAGGAGGTGGCAGATGACGGACACATGACCACGAAGTTAGGGGTGGGAGAAACCACACATACGCTGGCTGACAGAGTGGTCATGCATAACTGTTCCAGTGAGGCAGCAGCCAACACAGCCCTTCACAAATAGACGTTTGTAGAAATTAATTTAACATTTGCCTAACATTAGTACAGAAAGAAATGTGGGATAAGCACAATGAATATGATGTAAACTTTGGTGAGTTTTTTTAAATATTCTTCAATGGGAAGTGAGAGTTGCTGGCTAGTGCAGCATTTGTTGCTTATATCTATTTTCCCTTGAGGTGGTGATGGTGAGCTGCCTTCTTGAACTGCTGCAGTCCATCTGGAGTAGGTATACCCACACTGCTGTTAGGGACAGTGTTCCAGGACTTTGGCCCAGTGACAGATAAGGAATGATGTGGAGATGCCGGCATTGGACTGGGGTGAGCACAGTAAGAAGTCTTGCTACACCAGGTTAAAGTCCAACAGGTTTGTTTCGATATCACTAGCTTTCAGAGCGCTGCTCCTTCCTCAGGTGAATGAAGAGGTATTTTCCAGAAACATATATATAGACAAATTCAAAGATGCCAGACAATGCTTAGAATGCGAGCATTAGCAGGTGATTAAATCTTTACAGATCCAGAGATAGGGGTAGCCCCAGGTTAAAGAGGTGTGAATTATGTCAAGCCAGGACAGTTGGTAGGATTTCGGAAGCCCAGGCCAGATGGTGGGGGGTGAATGTAATGCGACATGAATCCCAGGTCCCGGTTGAGGCCGCACTCACGTGTGCGGAACTTGGCTATAAGTTTCTGCTCGGCGATTCTGCGTTGTCGCGCATCCTGAAGGCCGCCTTGGAGAACGCTTACCCAGAGATCAGAGGCTGAATGCCCTTGACTGCTGAAGTGTTCCCTGACTGGAAGGGAACATTCCTGCCTGGTGATTGTCGCGCGATGTCCGTTCATTCGTTGTCGCAGCGTCTGCATGGTCTCGCCAATGTACTACGCTTCGGGACATCCTTTCCTGCAGCGTATGAGGTAAACAACATTGGCCGAGTCGCACGAGTATGTACCGCGTACCTGGTGGGTGGTGTTCTCACGTGTAATGGTGGTATCCATGTTGATGATCTGACACGTCTTGCAGAGATTGCCATGGCAGGGTTTTGTGGTGTCGTGGTCGCTGTTCTGAAGGCTGGGTAGTTTGCTGCAAACAATGGTTTGTTTGAGGTTGCACGCTTGTTTAAAGGCAAGTAGTGGGGGTGTGGGGATGACCTTGCCAAGATGTTGGTCTTCACTGATGACATGTTGAAGGCTGCGAAGAAGATGTCGTAGTTTCTCCGCTCCGGGAAAGTTCTGGACGACGAAGGATACTCTGTCGGTTGTGTCCAGTGTTTGTCTTCTGAGGAGGTCGGTCCGGTTTTTTGCAGTGGCGCGTTGGAACTGTCGATCGATGAGTCGAGCGCCATATCCCGTTCGTACGAGGGCATCTTTCAGCGTCTGTAGATGTCTGTTACGTTCCTCCTCGTCTGAGCAGATCCTGTGTATACGGAGGGCTTGTCCATAGGGGATGGCTTCTTTAATGTGTTTAGGGTGGAAGCTGCAGAAGTGGAGCATCGTGAGGTTATCCGTGGACTTGCGGTAAAGCGAAGTGCTGAGGTGACCGTCCTTGATGGAGACGAGTGTGTCCAAGAATGCAATTGATTTTGGAGAGTAGTCCATGGTGATGGTAGGATGGAACTTATTGATGTCATCGTGTAGTCGTTCCAGTGATTCTTCGCCGTGAGTCCAAAGAAAAAAAATGTATCTGTTGTATAACGTCGATTGAAGGTCCTGAGCGGTGAGGAGGTCTTGTTCAAACTTGTGCATGAAGATGTTGGCGTATTGGGGTGCGAATGTGGTCCCCATGGCTGTTCCGTGTGTCTGGATGAAGAACTTGTTGTCGAAGGTGAAGACGTTGTGATCCAGAATGAAGCGGATGAGTTGCAGAATTGCGTTTGGAGATTGGCAGTTGTCGGTGTTGAGTACTGAGGCTATTACAGCAATGCCGTTGTCATGGGGGATGCTGGTGTAGAGTGCCGAGAAGTCCATTGTGACGAGGAATGTGCTTGGTTCAACTGGTCCATGGGTGCTGAGTTTCTGTAGGAAGTCCGTTGTGTCGCGACAGAAGCTGGCCGTACTTTGTACAATGGGTTTCAAGATGCCCTCGATGTAGCCAGAGAGGTTCTCACACAGGGTCCCATTGCCTGAAACAATAGGACGGCCTGGTGTGTTGACCTTGTGTATTTTTGGAAGGCAGTAGAAATCTCCAATGCGGGGAATACATGGGACGAGAGCAGGTAGGGTGCTCTGAAGGTCTGGATCCAAGGTCTTGATCAGTCTGTTGAGTTGGCGGATGTGTTCCTTGGTCGGATCTGCGGGTAACTGTCTGTAGTGTTCCTGGTTGTTGAGTTGTCGGTATACTTCTTTGCAGTAGTCCGTTTTGTTCAGTATGACAATGGCCCCTCCTTTGTCTACTGGTTTGATGACGATGTTGCGGTTGGTCTTGAGAGTGCGGATGGCGTTGCGTTGTGCTTGGGTGACGTTCGGGGCTGTCTTGTGAATGCGACTGATGAATCTGGCATTGATGCGACTCCTGACGGCTTGAGCATACATGTCGAGTCTAGGGCAGTGGCCTCCCGGAGGGGTCCAATTCGACTCTTTCCTCTTCGGTTGGGGTTCTGAAGTGGACTGAGCTCATAGGTCCCTGAGGCAGAAGCCTAGAGCTGGGGAGCCGTCGCGGGCAGTGATCGTGAGGCTCCTCTAATTTGTGGAGAAAAATAAAATTCTGCGATGAGCCAGGGAGAAGCTTACCTGCGACTGGGAGGGGAATAAATCCGAATCTATCAGGACAGCGGAGACGAGTTGGCAAAGCAGTGGGCAGGTTTCAACAAGGCCAAGGCGGTGCTATACCGACGGCAGAGCAGGTTTGGGGTGCTCTACCCGGCGAAATTATGGGTGACGTTCGGAGGCCGAGAGTATTATTTAGAGACCCCATAAGCGGTTGAAGACTTCATTAAGGAGCATAAACTGGGGGGAAACTGAACGGACAATGCTTAGGAACTGGGATGCTGGCATTTTGTAATGGTCGGGAGCATGTTTGAAGGGGGTGTAGGGATTGTGGGATTTTCGTCTTTGTTTGGGGGGGGGGGGGGGGTTGCTGTTTAATGTTGAGATTGTAAAGAATTGTGGGGGTGAATCCCCCCCCCTGCTGGTTTGTGGGGCTGTTTGTTTAACATTTGTTTGTTTGCTTTTGGAGAAGGCTGCCTGGAGTTCAGGAGAAGTCCTTGTTTGGTCGGGGGAGGGCAAGGTCAGCAGGGAGCCTTCTTCCTTGAGCTGAGGAGTGGGGGGGTGGAAATCATTGGGAGGTGCCTTTGAGCAGGAGCAGCCACACAAGCAGGTTATGCTAGTGAACGGAAGTGAGGAAGTGCAGCTGAAGGCCAAGAGGGGTGGCCGGGGGCAGGGGGAGGAAGGAGGGGAAAGGGGGGGAAAGGGGGGGGGGGGGGGGGAGGGGGAAAAGTTGCTGCACTGTGGCAGGGGGTGAGAGATGACATGGTCGGGGCAGAGAAAGGGGTCATCTGCGATGGGCTAGATATAGGATGGAATTAAGGGGACGGGAGTTAAGTAGGGAAGATGACCGATGGAAGAGGGGATTGGAGGCGTAAGCCTCCGTTAAGGCTGGTAACATGGAACGTCCTGGGACTGAATAGCGGAATTTTAGGAGGAATTACGACGGACCTGGCAGCACATCTGTCGGGGGCGTTTAATGCAGCACTGGAGAAGGAGGAATTGCTGGAGACGATGACGCAGGCAGTAATCGCACTAATCCCAAAAAAGGGGAAGGATCCAGTGGAATGTGGGCCATATCACTATTGAGCATGGATGTGAAAGTATTGGCTAAGTTGTTGGCGGGGAGGATGGAGGATTGTGTCCCGGGGGTGGTTGCAGAAGATCAGACAGGCTTCATGAAGGGCAAGCAGCTCACGAGCAATATAAGGCGGCTGTTGATTGTGGTGATGAATCCGTCGGGACTCTGGTACCGGAGCTGGTGGTGTCCATTGACGCGGAGAAGGCAGTTGATCATGTGGAGTGGCTGTACTTGTTTGATGTTTTGGGAAGGTTTGGGTTTGGGCTGAGATTTGTGGCATGCGTGCAGTTGCTGTTTGTGACACCCAGGGCGAGGGTGAGGACGAATGATATGAGCTCACGAAGCTTTGACTTACACATGGGTACGAGGCAGGTGCGCCTGCTGTCACCGCTGCTCTTTGTGCTGGCCATAGAGCCATTGGCGATGGCTCTCAGGGGTTGGCGGAGTGGCAGGGGATTATGAGGGGACAGAGGGAGCATCGGGTGTCGCTCTATGCTGATGACCTCTTGCTGTATGTTTTGAATCCGTTGGAGAGCATGGGAAGGTTTATGGGCCTGTTGGGGAGATTTGGAGGGTTCGGGATACAAACTGAATGTAGGGAAAAGCGAGGTATTCCCGGTGAATGAGCTGGGACAGCGGACTAATATAGGGCTGGCGGGGGGCGGGGTCATTTACGGTTGCAAGGTATAGGTTTAGGTATTTGGGCATTCAATTAGCAGTGGAATGGTCGGGGCTCCATAAGTGGAACTCAACAAAGCTGAGGGAGGATCTTAGGAGGTGGGATACACTGCACTTAACGCTGGCGGGGAGGGTCCAAGTGGTGGAAATGAATATTCTGCCGAGGTTCTTGTTTATCTTTCAAGCTCTCCAGATCTTTATACCAGAGGCTTTTTTTCACAAAGTGGACACGCTCATCTGTGACTTTGTATGGGCGGGGGAGGTGCCAAGGGTGGGGAGGACCCTGCTACAGAGGCAGAGGCAGCGGGGGGGAGGGGGGTTGGCATTTCCAAACTTGCTTATCATTGGGCGGCGAATGTGGACAAGGTGCAGTGGTGGTGGGAAGGAGAAGAGGTAGAGTGGGTTAAGATGGAGGAGAAATTTTGTAAGGATCTAATTTGAGGGCTATGGTGATGGCAGCGTTGCCACTGGATCAGAGTAGATATTCAGGGAGTCCAGTGGTGCAGTCCATGGTGAAGATATGGAATCAGCTGAGGAAGCATTTTAGAATGGAAGGGCTATCGGTGCTAATGTCACTGTGCGAGAATCATGGGTTTGAGCTGGGGGGGGGGGGGGCGGGGGGGGGGGTTGGATAGTGTATACAGGAGGTGGAGGGATGTGGGGCTGGTCAAGGTGAGGGATTTGTATTTGCAGGAAGGGTTCGCCAGTCTGGAGGAGCTAAGGGAGTGGGTAGAGCTGCCGAGGGGTAGTGAGTTCAGGTATCTACAGGTTAGGGACTTTGCACAAAAGGTCTGGAAGGGGTTCCCTAGAATGCCGGGATACACCCTGCTGGAGCGACTGCTGCTTCCAGATGTGGACGGGGATGGAAGAATTGGGGATATATACAAGTGGCTGGGGGAGCAGGGAGGTAAGCGAGGGTGAAGATCAAGGGGAAATGGGAAGCGGAGTTGGGAGGGGATATCAATTGGGGAGTATGGAGAGAGGCACTGCGAAGGGTAAATGGGACCTCCTCTTGTGCAAGGATGAGCCTGATACAGTTTAAGGTGGTGCACAGTATGCATATGACTCGGGCGAGAATGAGTTGGTTCTTTCAGGGGGTAGCAGATGAGTGTGAGAGGTGTGGGCAGGGCCAGCGAATCATGCGCACGTTTTGGAGTTGTGAAAAATTTGGAAGATTCTGGGCGGGAGTGCAGCCAGGGTAGTGGAGGAGGAGGTGGGCTCGAACCCTTTGGTGGCAATATTTGGGGTTTCAGAGAAGCCGGAGCTCATGGAGAGGAGGAAGGCCGATGTCGTGGCCTTCGCCTCTCAGATTGCACGGCGGCGAATTTTGCTGGAGTGGCGGTCGGCATCGCCACCGGGGGTAGGAGCATGGTTCGGTGACCTGTACGACTTCCTGCAGTTGGAGTAAATAAAGTATGATAAAGGGGCTCAGCAGGGGAGTTCGAGAAAAAGGGGGGGATATTTGTGACTGTGTTTGAGGAGCTGTTCGTCGCAGGGGGGTGGGGGGGGGGGGGGGTTGCGGTAGGTGAGGAAGGTGAAAAAGGAGAAAAATCTGTACAAACTGTATAGTTGATTGTTGGGAAGTATGTTCCCCGGGGTGTTTATTTGCTGTAACGTGCTTTGATAACATGTTTGTAATAAAATACATTTAAAAGAATAATAGAGATAAAAACATGTAATAATTATACTACAACAATAGCCAGCTAATCGACTACTCCCTCCTCCCCCCCCTTTTAACATTCCACCCTCCACCGAGACACACATAATACATACACACTCAGAGGGAGGAGGGGGGGAAATAGAAGAGGATTAATGTGAGGTGGAAGAAGAGTGCCCTTGCTTTGGGTGTTGAAGTTGTTTTCTTTCAGCTGACTGTCCTTCCAGGACTCGGAGTGAATAAGAACTACCGGCTGGATGGCTAACAAGGATCTTCTGGCTGGAACATTCAGTCCGAATCCCCAGACTGAGGGATTCCCTCTGGGGCATCACTTGCACTTTTATTGACCTGAACCTTCACTCAGATCTACCTCAGGCCTGTGTAATTCTTATTTGTTTCCAACTCCACCAGATTGTCCCCTAGCTTTACTGAGGAAAAACAGAGTTCCCTACACGAGATGTTAAAGAGGGTTTCTTAAACAACTGACTCTGCTTTCAGCTGTTGCTGGACTGAACTTCCTTGCAGGTCAATCTGACTGTAGAGAGAGAAAGGTCTTTATTTTGAACCTTTTGACAGAGTCCATCAGGTAAGAGAGAGATCAGGGCTTTGACCCTCCAGCTTCTTGATCAAACAAAAACTACAAACAAAAACAGTCTCACAGAGTAAGAAACATTCCAGAGAAAAACATGACCAATTGACACGATCCATGATAAAGCCCAACAATCAGAAACAATCTTTTGGCCGACAGCCAAGTCCATCAAGATGTGTCATCACTGATATCAGAACAACAGCACAGCCTGCTGAGGTTTTTTTTAAGTTAAAGGTGAAGTCCATCTTAAACAGATAGGCAGATTTTTGTCCAGGAACAAAAATTATAAAAGCCAAAACAAAAGAAAGTTTAGGCAACTCGGGTCAGACAGACAGGGATTAACAGGAGGATCCTTACATTTAAAAAAAAAAAATTAGAGTACCAATTCATTTTTTCCAATTAAGGGGCAATTTAGCATGGCCAATCCACCTACCTTGCACATCTTTGGGTTGTGGGGGCGAAACCCACGTAAACATGCGACGAATGTGCAAACTCCACACAGACAGTGACACAGAGCCGTGATTGAACCTGGGACCTCGGCACCATGAGGTACTAACCACTGCACCACCATGCTGCTCCCCTTACAGTTGTAACAACAAACATAATGAAAATAAATGACGTTTAATTATAAAGAGTTGAAGCAGAATCCCTATGCAACGTACCTGCGAACCATCTTGATTTAACGTATCCTGTCTGCAAATGATCAGTGGTCCAACAAGGCCAGAATTGGTATCCTCAACTGGATTGGTGGCTGAATAGTACATCCAAGTCAGACATGGTGGATCACTCACTGTAGGTCCAACATGTTCTGGAATTGTCCATTTGTACATGAAAGATGTACCAGGCTCTACGTGGGAGCCATTTTTCTCAAAACCTAAAATTTCAAATTTAAACAGTATTAAAAATAAATAATGATCTTTTACAGAACTATTCTTAAATGTTACCTGAATCAATGATTTCCTAATGAAATTATCGATAATAATATTTATGGCTGTTAGCGTATGCTCATAAGAGGCTGTCTTTAAAACAATCTACATGTACATAAAGCTGCAGTTCCTTTGATCACAAACACTGTACTTTACAGGCACATGGACAGCAGTAAATTGAAGGGATGTAGGTTAGGTTGGTCTTAGATTAGGATAAATGGTCAGCACAATATCGTGGGCCGAAGGGCCTGTCATGTGCTGTACTGTTCTATGTTCTAAAGTCAATGATGCAGCCCATGATTTACAGGTCTAAATAAAATCTTGACAGGGGCTCACAAAAACCTAAATGCCGTTAAAAGGCCCATTGTACTTATCCTGAAAGTTTGTGGGCAGCTTAAAGGCCATTCTTCTGCAGGTTTGTCTGAGGCCTCCACCCTGTCAGGTTTTCATAGACCTGCTGTATATTCAGCACCAGCAATTCTTTGGGAGCAAAAAATGCCACAGAAACCTTCCCAGTCCCCTTTAGTTTAGGTTCATGAAGCTCCTGCCAGCTTTGCGTGTGAGCTTTATATCACAGGTATTTCTGCAGGATAGGCTAAAGTTTAAAAATGAGCAGTAATCTAGTGGAATAGATTTCTGTTAGATATCCTGACCTCTTTATCATCCTACCAGAACCCCAATTCGGACACTAAGATGACACCAATTGCCACCTATCATTTTCAACAGGCAAATGTACAGTCTCAATTTCAAATGGGGGTGAAAGGAAATTTTAAATAGTTCTGTCAAAGAATGAAAATAAATTTGGTGTGCAATATTTTTAAATAAAGTGCAGTTTTTACAAACAGGAGTTCACAAATAGTGGTGCAAACTTACCATCAACATATTTTGTTCCATCAAACTCCTTGGTAAAATGGACACCATGAGGCTGAATACTGTAGGCCCGGTTTGCATTATTCAGAAATGTAACAAAAATGGTGTCTCCAACTTCAGCTTTGATTACTGGGCCTTTTAAAATCACAAATAAAAATAGTCATTTTGTTTGCTTTCAAGTAAAAGAAACAAAGTTCTAAGAAAAAACAAATCATATATAATACCAAGTATTCCTAAATGTTCCTCCACTTCTGATCGATTTTTTCTTGTGCTAAAGGTTTCGTCAATATATTCAATGTAGCGAACTTTCCAGTATTCTCCTCCTATTCTGTCACTGCTTCTCTTGAAGAAAATCTCAGAATCACTGTAAGGAATCAAAAGTACACATTGCTTTAATTGTCAAGAGTCTGAAAAGGTTAAAAAAAAATACATTTTCCACTTACAACAATATGCACGAGTATTTTTTAGAATGGTAGAAGTACTTATTGAGCTGTATAAATGGACCTGTCACTTTGAATTCAATACTAGCAGCAGACAGGAGATGGCTGGGAAAAGATGCGTTAGGCAGTTAAACCGACATGCACCAACTTCATTTCTTCACAGCAGCAATGGAAGATTGGCTGGCAGCTGACGTACCTGAAAGAAAGCTGCCCTACAGCCATAACACACAGTGGGTGGGCTAAACAAGGTGATCGTGGGATAACTACGTCTCAGTTGGAGGAAGTCCTGCCCTTGAGCCAGCTAACCTGATGAGCCGACAGCTCTAGCAATCCTGCTGGTGCCAAGCTCAGTAGTGGGCACAGCTGGGACTGTCAGCAGGCTCAAAAAGAAAAGATGAATGTCAGAGCCAGGGGTTCAGGACTTTTTGGGTAGCGAGGGATCGGGTAGCCAAGGGAGCTGGGTGTAGCAGAGTGGGGGGTTGGTTTTGGAACGCAGGAGGGGGTAACATTTTGGTGGGTTTCCATAATGCACATGGGCACCTCCACAAAGAACGTACCCCAGTCTTTCCTGCCTTTTAAACAGTTGTGGGTTTTTTAAATGGCCTGCCCAAGCCAACAACATTATGGCATGGTCAGTGTATTTCCGGGTCAAGTGGATGAAGTGTTGGGTGCTCTGCCACACAGATGAACCAACACGGTTGTGAATGGTACAACGCAGTTTTATTTCAAACATCTATTTACATTGGTAAACTGTTTACGGAGGTTTGATCATGACCCTCGATTCTGTGGACCTATTCCTAATTCAATCATGTAGTGGCACTCAGCACATGGTAAGTGTTGGCCGGCCAGTATACCGCCTCCCGGGCCCTCCGTCTGCACTTCTCGACCCCCAGGTGGCCTTCGTGTAGTTGGTCGAGGACCAGCTTGAGCATGCTGTGTGGAATCACAATCGGGTCCAGCTTTAGAAGGACACCATCAATGACGACCAAGTCGTCTCGGACATTGTAGAACTGCGGGCACTGTCCTTTGAGCCACCCTCCCGTCATGTGGCGCATCACACGTTGTAGAAGGGGGTCGGCCGCAGTCTCTCGGCGAATACGGGCCAGACTGGAGTCGGCAGCTGGCAGATTTGCCGATGTGAAAGCCACCTGCGCCTCGACCTGACAAAGGAACCCCTCCGAATCTGGCGGCGTGCTCACTGCTCTAGATAGGGCATCCGCAATGATAAGGTCCTTACCCGGGGTGTAGACCAGTTGGAAGTCATACCTCCTAAGTTTAAGTAGGATGCGCTGGAGGCGAGGGGTCATCTCGTTTAGATCCTTATTAATGATGCTGACCAGGGGGCGGTGGTCCGTCTCAACGGTAAACCGGAGGAGACCATACACATAGTCATGGAACTTGTCTAACCCGGTTAGCAAGCCCAGGCACTCCTTTTCGATCTGCGCGTAGCGCTGTTCTGTGGGGGTCATGGCCCACAAGGCATAGGCGACCGGGGCCCATGACGCAGTGTCATCCTGCTGTAGGAGTACCGCCCCAATGCTGGACTGGCTGGCATCAGTCGAGACTTTAGTGGCACGAGATGTGTCGAAAAACGCCAACACCAGTGCTGTGGTGAGCTTAAGTTTGAGCTCCTCCCATTCCTGCTGGTGTGTGCGTAGCCATTGGAACTCCGTGGACTTCTTGACGAGGTGGCGCAGAGCTGTCGTGTGGGAGGCAAGGTTGTGAATGAACTTCCCCAGGAAGTTGACCATGCCTAGAAAGCGTAGCACTGCTTTCTTGTCTGCCGGCTGCGGCATGGCTGTAATGGCGCTCACCTTGTCTGCATCCGGATGGACCCCTGACCGGGAAATGTGGTCCCCCAGGAACCTCAGCTCAGTTTGGCCGAAAGAACACTTGGCTCGGTTGAGGCGCAGGCCGTTTTCGTGTATGCGCGCAAAGACGCGCTGGAGACGCTAGATGTGCTCCTGTGGTGTGTTGGACCAGATGATGACGTCGTCCACGTAGACGTGCACCCCTTCGATGCCTTCCATCATCTGCTCCATGATCCTATGAAAGACCTCGGATGCCGAGATGATGCCAAATGGCATTCCGTTGTAGCAGTGATGCGCTAAGCGTCAAGAACCACAAAGACATGTGAGACTTTAACTCAGGCTTTAATATACTACATGGGAGGCTTACCCGACACAGACGACCCCAGACAGAATGGGGCCGGTCCCAGAAGAGGTTCTTATACTAACTCCCGGGGGAGTGGCTAAGGCAGAGCTCTCCGTGGCCAGGTCGGGTTACCTACCAGTGACCGAACCTCTGCAGAGTTACAGTACAATACACAGTATTACAGGGCCACGTTACGCACAACTATTATATACTATGTACAATGGTAGGGAAGTACAGTGGTGTATCACCACAAGCAGAACCTGCCGAAAGGGGTGTTGAAGGTGCACAGCTTTCGGCTGGACGGATCCAGTTGGATCTGCCAAAAACCCTTCGAGACATCCAGTTTCGTGAAGATTTTAGCCCGGGCCATTTCGCTCGTGATCTCTTCCCGTTTGGGTATGGGGTAGTGTTCCCTCATAATGTTGTTGTTGAGGTCTTTTGGATCAATGCAGATCCGGAGCTCGCCGGAGGGCTTCTTAACACACACCATGGAGCTGACCCATGGCGTGGGCTCCGTGACCCAGGCTAGGACCCCTTGGTCCTGGAGATCCTGCAGCTACTGCTTGAGGCGGTCTTTGAGTGGCGCCGGGACCCTGCGAGGTGCGTGAATGACCGGGGTGGCGTCCGGTTGGAGCCGGATTCTGTAGGTGCATGGCAGTGTTCCTATGCCCTCGAATGCCTCCTGGTTGTGGGCGAGGAGCAATTGGAGCGCTGAACTCTGCAACCGGGAAGTCAGATGTGTCGGCTGGAGAGAGAGAGAGTGGACTCGTTGCACGAGGTGGAGAGCTTTGCATGCCTGTGTGCCTAGCAGGGAGTCCTTCAATGAGCCGACTATCTCGTATGAGAGCGTGGCTATGTGTGTGTTGTGTGTCACCTGGAGCTGGCAGGATCCCATAGCCGGGATAACGTTCCCGTTGTAGTTGACCATCCTGCAACGGGACAGCCGAATTGGTGGTTTGACCTTCATGGCGTAGAAGGCTGACCATGCTATGAAATTGGCGGAGGCGCCAGTGTCCAGGCGGAACGTTATAGGTGATAGGTTGACCATTAGGGTGGCACACCATTCATCACCCGGATTGATCGTGTTAACTTGCACTGGCTGGTAGGTCCTGGGTGGAGACATTCGGTTCCCATCAATGACCGCAACACGGAAGGCGTCCCGGTCGTCTGTGACACTGGTCTGGACATCGGCTGGGCACGATTCGTAATAAGGAGGCTGAATGGTCCGCACGTCCCTGCGAGGTTGTCGGAGTTGGGGAACATTGACGGGTTGAGCTGCTTGACATCAGGCAGCGTAGTAGCCCACCTTGCCACAGCGGAGGCATTGTCGGGTTCTTGCGGGACATTGCCGCTTTAAATGTGCGGCTCCACAGTTGCCGCACGTCGTGACGTCATGGCGTTCGTTGCGCCACTGCGCATGCGCGGTTCGGTCTTGCGTCGGGCGCGCCTGCGCATCACGTCCCTCAGTGTTGCCGTAGTTTTTGGCGCTCACAAGCGCAGGAGGCCTCGAAAAGCACGCGAAATGTCCGCCCTTGTCTGGGCCGCGGCGGGCTGGGAGGAACTCGATTGCCTGGATCCGTTCGGCCTCGTAGGGCGCCTGCCTCGCTGATCCGGCCGCGTAGGACCCCTGCCGCGCCGATTTGGCCGCCTGAAATTGGGTATAATGGCTAGTCGCGTTTTCATGCAGGACACAGGCTTCGAATGCGGAGGCTAAGGTGAGGCCTTTTATTTTTAAGAGCTGCTGGCGTAGGGTGCCCGAGGTGACCCCAAAAACGGCCTGGTCCCGAATCATGGAATCGGAGGTGGTGTCGTAACCGCAGGACTGCGCGAGGATGTGGAGATGCGTAAGGAATGACTGAAAGGGCTCATCCTTACCTTGCAGGCGCTGCTGGAAGAGATACCTCTCAAAGCTCTCGTTGAGCTCGACGTTGAAGTGTTGGTCGAGCTTGAGAAGGACCGTCTTGTATTTGGTCTTGTCCTCGCCTTCCGCAAACACCAGGGAATTGTAGACATGGATGGCATGTTGACCTGTCGTGGTGAGGAGGATGGCGATCTTTCTGGTGTCCGAGGCGCTTTCCTTTTCGTTGGCTTCCAGAAAGAGCTGGAAGCGCTGTTTGAACAGCTTCCAATTAACGCCGAGGTTTCCAGCGACTTGCTGCGGCTGCGGTGTGTTGACGGTGTCCATGGCGCAGGATGGCAGATTCCGGAGGATCTTTAGGCAGGTACCAAATTCACACCTGGTACTATGAAGTGTTGGGTACTCTGCCACACAGATGAACCAACACGGTTGTGAATGGTACAACGCAGTTTTATTTCAAACATCTATTTACATTGGTAAACTGTTTACGGCGGTTTGATCATGACCCTTGATTCTGTGGACCTATTCCTAATTCTATCTTGTGGTGGCACTCAGCACATGGTGGATATCTGAGTGGCCTGCAATGAGCTCTGTGCCCTGAGCCGCCTCCTGCTCGAGTGCCCAGGAAGTGTCGTGTTCCCTGTTTTGTACTGTGTATGCTCTTGCCTGTGATTGGCTGTCGTGTTGTGTGTGTTGATTGGTCCGTTGATCTGTCCATCAGTATGTATGTATGTATGTATGTGCTATGATGTTGACCTGAATATCATGACAGTGGATTGTTAACAAGGCCAACTGGCCCATGATTATTTATTTATAAATGGTGGGTGGGCAAATTGCCAATTTCAGTGTTACCGTGGTATGGGGACAGCTCACTGGTGGGTTGGAAGAGTCGCCAACCGTTGTATTTCACATGCTCCTCTGCCGTAAACACATCGTAAAGGGGCTGTAAAATCCAGACCAGGGCTTCCAAGTGTCCTACCGAGGAGAGGTGGCACATTTCGTCCCAAACCTATATCGGACATGCACAGTGCAATTGAGAGTCTGGGTTAAAATTCACTGTGGCTGCGCTCGTTTCCCAGGACTCTGGATGTGTTTAAATTCAATAAGGCGGCATACCTCAGATTTAACAGCTGTAGGCCAAGCTTCCCAGGGCTAAGGAATCGCAGGAGGTGGAGGGCATTGACAACTGCTGACTGTAACATCCACGTGTTTTTCCAGCACAGCTTGTGGGCCAGGAGAAACAGGAGTGCTTGTCCCCAGCTCCCCCAGCTAACCTGCACGCTCCCCTCCCCCTAAGGATTCCACGTGCGCAATCTATTTGCCGCATTGCACCTGAAAGGCAGCGTGGCACAGCAAGAAGATGCTGGGAGATCCTGCTTCCGGAATATAACCGGCTCACCGCGCCTCGCAAGATCTAACGGAGATTTTGTGAGACATCGTGATCTGAATTCTGCCCATGGGTGGGATCACAATTTTACAAACTTGCATGTTAGAGTGAGACAGCTAGTCTCACTCTAACATCCAATTCCCAGAAGTGCCCGAGGGGTTAGGATTGAACCCCTTCAACCTCAGCGACCTCGGGCGAGCACCATTCAATACTGGTCTCCACAAACAGGGACCAGACGGCACTCGTGGCAGTCTCCCAGGGAATTGCAGGTCCCTGGGTGCTTGCCCTCTGGGAAGGTTGGCACTGCTGGTGCCACCCAGGAAACCTGGCAGTGCTACCTGGGCACCGCCAACCTGGCATCCAGGCAGTGTCATCTGGTTGCAGCCTGGCACTTCAGAGGTGCCCAGGTGGCACTGCAAGCTGGCAGGGGCACTTTCAGGGTGTCCAGCTGGCACTGTCAAGATGCCAGACTGGCACTTTGCTCACACCAGTGTTTGGACCCGGGAATGCCGTGCACAGGTGCGGTGGGTCCCCGAGGACTTCATTATAGGTAATTAGGGCTTTTGGGGGTTCAGGGTCGCGTTGGGGGGGGGGGGGGGGGGGTCGAGAGATCGCTCTCTGTACGGAGGAGTTTTGCCAAGCAGAGCTCATCAGTGCAGATAACGTGACTAAGTGCAGGTTCATTGGGCAGTTCCTCGCTTAGGCCCCAAATCAAACCAGAGTCCCGATAGTGTGGTGTTTCTCGGCACTGCGAGCATTTGGAAACATCCAGATAAACGCACCGGTGCCAGGACTCTGTTCCCATTCGGTTAGATTGTGCCCTACGTCTCGCACCCTTCCCTGATCGTGCCCCACGTCTCACACCCTTCCCTGATCGTGCCCCACGTCTCGCACCCTTCCCTGCCATGATCAGCTACCACCGGTTCACTAATTCCTCCTGCAGTGATCCACCCAACTCCTCCTGTTCCCTGCTCCTGATGAGCACCATCAGGTTTCCCCTCCTGGCAGCCAGCCAACCACACAATCTGGCTGGCTGCCATGCAGGAATTTGGCAGAAATCCCCTTTTCCAATGCCTTTGAGTTTAATGACAGTCACCCCTATTCCTTTTCTACTTCCTTATAGATACCTATAAATTACCATAGTGAAGAGGATTCATCGGAGATTAGGGCTGTAATTTTTGAATAGACTTACACAATTGAATGTAGTTCCATAAGGAAAAGATTGAAATAGGCCGGGTTTCAAAATGGTGAGGTGCAGAGATGCTGGAGCTACAGGCAAGTCCTTGCTTTCCTCCACATTAAGATAGGTTTGTTTTTAAATTTACCTTTTTGGTGACATATTAATCTTACGGAAGGGTGCAGAAGCAGGCACCACGTCTCCAATTAACTTCATCCTTTCTTCGGCGATGGCCAGTGTTGCAAGTCCAGCATCTGAACCTATATGATGATAGACCCATTTCTGGGTTTAGATAAAGGAGGTTGGCACTCCCCCCACAAATGGTGCCTCACTCCTCAACCGCCCCCCCCCCCCCACCCCCAAATGGTGCCTCAGTGCCCGTTTTCTGCTCAAAGAGGTCCAGTTTCACCTAGTGATTTTCGTTTTGAGAATTGCATGGTCATCAGTAAACCTGTAGATGGAATTCTCTGCCCTTTCCAGTGACATATTTAGAGGTGGGGATGGCATTTGATAAGCAGACGAGTGGCAGGTGAGCACCCCACCAATTTCCCACGCCCACCCCGATTAAGTTTAGCATGGGAAGGCCCACGGTGGACTTTTCCACTTCACCGTCAATTGAGGCCTTAAGTGGACAATTAATGACCAGCGTTAATGACAAGCTAGTATCAACCCAATAGCAAGCAGGCTTGTTGCCACGGAGGGAGCACCAGAGTGAACCTGTGCTGGGTGCTTTCAAAGGCTGCATCACCTTCTTCTACTGTCTCTTATAAATACAGTTTTGCCACCTCTTCTTTTCCCTACTTATCTTTTTGAAATATATTGGACGGGATTGGGCATCGGCGGGGGGGGGGGGGGGGGGGGGGGGGGGGATCCTCCGCTTCGCCGGCACGCATTGACACCTGCGGATTTCCCAACGGCGTGGGGTGTCCACAATGGGAAACCCCATTATCCGGCTGCGGGGACACACGATCCTGCTGCCAGCAGGGCCGACGCCACACCAAAAAACGGATGCGGAGAGATGGGGTATCCGCCCGCGATACCCTGTATAGTTTAAATCCCAGTCCTGATTTTTCAGTGACTCTGTAAACCTTAATCTATCTGGCTCCTCACAACATATTATTGCCAAAAGTTCCTCTCTTTCATTATGGACATGGTGTTCAGACAGTTTTATTCATTTTAAATAGCAACTCCACCAGGCAGCACGGTAGCACAGTTGCTTCACAGCTCCAGGGTCCCAAGTTCGATTCTCGGCTTGGGTCACTGTCTGTGCGGAGTCTGCACGTTCTCCCAGTGTCTGCGTGGGTTTCCTCCGGGTGCTCCGGTGTCCTCCCACAGTCCAAAGATGTGCAGGTTAGGTGGATTGGCCAGGCTAAATTGTCCTTAGTGTCCAAAGAAAAAATGGTTAGTCGGGGTTATAGGAATAGGGTGGAGGTGTGGGGATAGGAGGGAGGTGTGGGCTTGGGTAGGGTGCTCTGGCCAAGGGTCGGTGCATACTTGATGGGCCGAATGGCCTCCTTCTGCACTGTAAATTCTATGATATCCTCAATTTATTCTTAACTGTCTTTTAACACTCTAGCTCTATTTATTCCCTGGACATTTATAGGCTTGCTCCCTTACATCGTTCCTTATTCCATTTATATTTAAGCTCATTGATGTAATTTCAATAATTCCCCTACCCTACATGAAGTCTCTGCCACCTTTGTCTATTTACCCTTTCCACGTGGCCACTGGTCCCATTCCATTGGTACAGCTCCTTCCTATCCCAGCAATGGTGGTAGCACCACGTGCAAAGGCATACCTTTTCCAACACCAGCTCTTTAGCCACTTGTTAACACAACTGTCTGGCCTGTCTCTATGCCAATTTGTTATAAGTTTGTTTATAAATTTGCTGTATATATGAGGTAGCAGGTCTAGAAGGTTAAAAAGTGCACATAGATTTTTAATCAGTATTCGAGATTACAGATTGATTGATTTAAAGTACCTTCCCTCTGCATCTAGTGGTTGACCGTTAAATAGGTTCCTGGTTGTGGGACCGTATTTCCACAGCTCCATTTCAGCTGCAATGTAGTACTTTCTCTCTTTACCGGTGAGTGTAGTTTCTGAAGAATTGTGCCCACATTCCTCCACAACAAACAATGCCTGCATGCCAGCTAGAAAACACGACGAGGAAATGCAAATCTTAAATGTTAAAACTGCACCACAATTCAGTAAGAGAAACAAAATAGACAAACCTTTTCTTCTGAGAAGCTGCCTCTCAATGTTATAAAACCAGAAAATGCTGGAAATACTCAGGCCAGGCAGTACCTGTAGAGAGAGAGAGACAAAGGCTAGATGTTATGCAGAGGCCGGGGCACCGCTGCTCTCACCTCCACCAGAGCCAGCTGAACTATGTTACTATGGGCAGAATTGTCTGCACCTGCCAGCAACAGGAATCGTGGTAGGCAAGAAATCGGTTTCCCGACAGCGGGATAACTGCAAATTTTGTTCTCCCAATTTTCATCTATTGAGTTGGATGGCCAGCCATGATCATGATGAATGGCAGAGCAGGCTCGAAGGTCCAAAAGGCCTCCTCCTGCTCCTATCCTCTATGTATCTATGTTAAACTAGAGATCGACTGGAGCAGCTGTTACCTGGCGGTGGTTTCCACGGGAATAGATTAGGTGCCAGAGGCCAACACTCCAGGTAGGCTTCGTGACTCCATATAGAAACCCTACGGTGCAGGAGGCCATTTGGCTCATCGGGCCAGCACCAACCCTCTGCAAGAGCACCCTACCCCACTCTATCCCCGTATCCCTACCTTACCTGCACATCTTTGGACTGTGGGAGGAAGCCCACGCAGACACACAAAAAACGTGCAAACTCCACAGTCACCCAAGGTTGAAATTGAACTCTGGTCTCTCATGCTGCAAAGCAGCTGTGCCAACCCCTGTGCAGCTATGCCACCCTCCTTGCTTGCCTATCTTCAGCTGCAGCTGTCCCGTGAAGGCCACCCCCTCCACAAATTATGTCTAGGCTGCGAAGGATGTTTTTATTTTAAAGTTAAAAATGTTGGAGGATGTGCCTCAAAATGAAGGTGCCACAACTCTCACTTACCGGAAAAGACCAACGTTTACCTCTTCAATGGAACAGCAAGTCTGCCCTTTGGCAAATAATTGGTCAAATTGGGGTAAGTCACAGCCAGATGACTGTTCGCAACACAAGGGGCAAAGTCAGACTTCTGAAGCCTGCAGGGAAATTCTGTCCATTCATTCTGTTTTTCTCCCCTTCAGATTCTGCCTAACCTGCTGGGTATTTCCTGCATTTTCTAATTTTAATTCATATTTCCATCATCTGCAATATTTTGCTTTTACGTCTTGCTGGGATATGGTCCTACAATTGTCAGAGCACCTCTTTACCCAAACCATTTTTCACCACACAGCTATTCAATGAGGTATTGTGATGATATCTTTCATCACAATCTATATACAATATATTCCACTAGGAATCACTTCAAGGCAAGAAGGAAAATGGTCCATTGGCTCACTTTTCGTTATCATACGAAGTCAAGATCAGATTATACCAGATCAGATTCCAGGGGACCGGCAGCTCTGGGGTTGCTCCCGTTGTTTACACAGCTGGATCCAACTCCGCTATCTCTGCAGCAGAAGACAGAGCCACAAAGAATGGCCAACAATTTTAAGATCATAGAATCATAGAATTTACAGTGCAGAAGGAGGCCATTCGGCCCATTGAGTCTGCACCGGCCCTTATAAAGAGCACCCTACTCAAGCCCACATATCTATCCTATCCCCGGAACCCAGTAACCCCCACTTAACATTTTTTGGACACTAAGGGTAATTTATCATGGCCAATCCACCTAATACGCACATCTTTGGACTGTGGGAGGAAACCGGAGCACCCGGAGGAAACCCACGCAGACATGGGGAGAACGTGCAGACTCCGCACAGACAGAGACCCAGCCGGGAATCGAAATTGGGATCCTGGAGCTATTAAGCAACTGTGCTAACCACTGTGCTGCCCAAGATACGTGGATTGGGTTGGGGAGAGATGATAAAATCTGAAAAATCAGAATCCCTACCCACCCTTTCTCAATTTCAGCTTTAACAGAGGTGTCTCGGTGAATGGGCAACTGACCTGCTTCAGGGAGGTGGGTTGGTACCTTAAATATCACAATGAGGTTGTGGACCCCATTGTTATTTACCTTGTCTGACTTTATCTATGGGTTGTTAGTTTTTCTGGGTTTAAGGGAACCAACACATCAGCTACACCCAGGTGAGGGCAGACAGATCCAGGTGAATACATTTACACTGACCAGCTGGATCGAGTGGCCTGTTTGGACAACCCCCATGGATCAGGCAGCAATCAACTCCCCAGGCCTCCCCAATCCCATTCCAGGCATCCAATTCCCTTTCAGCCCCCTATATGCCCACCCCACATCTATGCTTCTGAACTCCTCCTGACTATCCAATCCACACCCACCAGTCCAGACCTCCGAAACCGTACATCGAAACTTCGGATTTGCCATCTACCACTCTCTCTGACCCTCAAGAGTTTGGCAAGATTGGTAATCATAGAATGTACCGTGCATAAGGAGGCCATTCGGCCCATTGAGTCTGCGCCGGCTCTTGGAAAGAGCACCGTACCTATGCCCATACCACCACCCTATCCCCACACCTCCACTCTATCCCCGTAACCCCTTCTCACCTTTTTTGGACACTAAGGGCAATTAGCATGGCCAATCCACCTAACCTGCACATCGTTGGACTGTGGGAGAAAACCGGAGCGCCCAGAGGAAACGCACACACGGGGAGAATGTGCGGACTCCACACAAACAGTGACCCAAGTCGGGAATCGAACCTGGGACCCGGGAGCTGTGAATCAACTGTGCTAACCACTGTGTTACCGTGCGTGCAATCAGGAAGGGAAGATAGTAACATAGTGGTAATGTCACTGGACCAGTAATCTAGAGGCCCAGGTTAATGCGCTGGGAAGATAGGTTCAAATCTCTCCCTGGCAGCTGATGGAATACAAATTCAATTAGTTAACTTTTTTTTTTTACAAAATCTGGAATCCAAAGCTAATCTCAGTAAATTGCCAATTGTTGTAAAAACCCATCTGGTTTTCTCATGCCCTTTAGGGAATGAAATCCTTACCTGGTCTGGCCTATATGTGTCTACAGACCCAATGAAATGCACTGGCAAACCATTCAGTTGTACTAAACCACTACAGAAAAGTCAAAGAAGAATAAAATGGGGTGAACCACTGGAAACAATAATGGCATAACCAGCCATCTAACAGCAGGCTGGTGCCAAAATTGGGACAAGTTTCACAGAGTAGTCACACAAAAGCCTGACTTAGTTATACTCATGGAATCATACACTGGCTCGCAACAGGACAGACCCAGCACCGACGGTACCACAGCGGTACAGTCAGGATGGATGCTCTGAAAGTCCTGAACATTGACTCAATGAAATTACATGGTATGAGGTCAAAAATGGGCATAGAATCTCCTACTGCCTACTCCTACTGATTACTGCCACCCATCACATGCTCTCCCCTAACCTCAGCTGATCAATCAGTGCTCCATGTTGAATACCACTTGGAGGAAGTTGCAACAGCACAGAATGTGCAATGTCCATCACCATATGTGGCACCATTGCTGGAAGAGTCTTGAGGGACATATTTGATGCACTGGTCCTGTGCCAGGTGCAGAGGGAACCAACAAGTGGGAAAACCTACTAGACCTTGTCGTCGCCAATCTGGCTGTCACTAATGCAGCTGTCCAGGAGAGCATTGGTAGTGATGACCACAGCACAGTTTATGTGAAGATGAAGTCCTGACTTCACAATGAGCATATTTACCATCGTGTTGCATGCACTACCACCGTGCTGAATGGGATAGATTTTGAACTGATCTAGCAACTCAAAGTGGGCACCCATGAGGTGAAGTGGACCATCAAGAACTGCAGAATTCTATTCAATCACAATCTGTAACGTCATGGCCTGGCATGTCCCTCACTTTACCATCAAAAGCAATCCAATGGATCAACCCAATTCAATAAAAAGTGCAGGAATCCATGCGAGGAGCAGCACCAGGCATACCTAAATATGAACTGTCAACCTGATAAACTACAATACAGAACTACTTTCATGCAAAACAGTGAAACCAGCATGCAATAGAGGCAAATTATCCCACAATCAACAAAGCTCTACTGTCCTACCACATCCAGTCATGAATGTTGGTGGACAATTTGACAACTAACAGGGGGCCAAAAATATCCCCATCTGCAATGGAGGCGGTACCCAGCAAATCAGTGCAAAAGGCAAGGTATGAGCATTCGCAACTGCCAATTCAAGACATCAAGAAATGGCTGAAGGCACTGAATACTGCCAAAGGCTATTAGTCCTGACAAAACCCAGAAATAGTACTGAAGTCTTGTGCTTCAGAACTAACTCTACCCCGAGCCAACTCTTTCAGTATACCAACAACACAACCATTACCCTACACTGGTAAAATACCCAGGTACATCCAGTCCCTAAAAAGTAGGGCAAATCCAACTTGGCCAATTACTTTCCCAATTATCAGCAAAGTGCTGGAAATAGTCATCAACAGTGCTATCAAAGGAAATTTACACAGCAACAACTTGCTCACTGATTGTCAGAAGTGTTCCACCAGGGTTCCTGACCTCATGAGACTTGGACCAATCATGGACATAAAAGTGAAACTCAAGAAAAGGAGTTGAGAATGACTGCCCTCGACATCAAGGCCGCATTTGATAGAGTGAGGCATCAAAGAGCGCCTGGAAAAATGTAGATCAATTAGAAACAGAGGGGAAACTCTCCACTGGTTGGTTGGAGTCATACCTAACACAAAGGAAGATGCTTGTGGTAAGAGACCAATCATCTCAGCCCCAGAAGTTCCCCAAGGTAGTGCCTGAGGACCAACTACCTTTAGTTACTTCATCACTGACCCTCCCTCCATCACAAGCTCAGAAAGGGGGAGGTTCACTGATGATTTCACAATGTTCAGCACCATTACAATTCCTTGGATACTGAAGCAGTCTGTGTCAAAATGCAACAGGCAGGAATAGCATTCAGGCTTGGATTGAAAAATGACAAGAAAGGACTTCCGGTTGCGGCGATGCCCAGCTAAGCCGCACGTTTCGGCGGCTCCAGCTCAAACGGACCTTCGGGCTCTTTTAAGAGCCCCAACGGGGAATTTTTTCAGGACGAAACCCGGTGTGGGGTGAGTTAACAGGGAATCCCCCCCAACGAAAGAGAAAAATATCGGCGGCGGTGGCTACATCGCGAAGAATCCTCGAAGATAGGGACGGGAGGAAAAAAGAAGCAAGATGGCGGCGGAGAAAGCCCAGGCGACATGGGGGCCCGATCAGGACGAATTCTTAAGACGGTGTGTGGAGCTACTTAAGAAGGAGGTGCTGACCCCGATGCTACAGGCAATTGAGGGGCGTAAGGAGGCACAAAGGACCCAGGAGACGGAGCTCCGCGTGGTGGAGCAGAAGGTGACGGATAATGAAGACGAGATCCTGGGCCTGGCGGTCAAAACACAGACGCACGAGGCGCTCCACAAAAAGTGCATTGAAAGGATTGAGGCCCTAGAAAATAGAGCACGAAGGAAGAACCTTCGGATCCTGGGTCTCCCCGAGGGAGTGGAAGGAGCAGACTGCGGGGCTTACGTGAGCACGATGCTAAGCTCGTTGATGGGAGCTGAGGCCCCTTCGGGCCCCTTGGAAGTGGAAGGGGCTCATCGGGTCCCTGCGAGGAGACCAAAGGCGGGAGAACCACCTAGGGCGACAATCGTGCAATTTCATCGCTTCAATGATAGAGAAGTGGTTCTGAGATGGGCCAAAAAGGTACGGAGTAGTAGATGGGAGAATGCGGTGGTACGGGTGTACCAGGATTGGAGTGCGGAGGTGGCGAGAAGGAGAGCGCGTTTTAATCGAGCCAAGGAGGTGCTATACAAGAAGAAGGTGAAGTTCGGGATGCTGCAGCCGGCGCGATTATGGGTCACGTACCAGGAGAGACATCACTACTTCGAAACGGCGGAAGAAGCATGGACCTTTATTAAAGACGAGAAACTGGATCGGAACTGAGGGACTGATCTTAGAGGGAAAATGACACTGTCGATGTAGATAGGGATGTAAATTGGGAAGGGGGGGACACTAAGAAATGTGGGCGCCGGTGGGGGGGAAAGAAGAGACATAGGCAGGGGATGAGGAATGGGAGTGGGGCGGTAGAGGGAGCTGCGCCACAAGGGGCGGGACAACTACAGAGAATATGGGGCCTACTGTCCTTGTTCCCGCGCCAGAAAGGTGATGGCGGGAAGATAGGCGCAAGGTAGATGGGAGTTCCCCACACGGGGGGGTCAAGGAGTGAGCGGGAGAAGCCGGGGTCAGTTGAAGTCAGCTGACTTTTGGAAGTAATATGGGGGGAGCAATCACGCTAGATGGGGATCTAGCAGGGGGGGGCGGGGGGAAGATAACTGGGTTGCTGCTGCAGAAATCAAAGAGGAACTGGTTAAAGAAAGGGTGGTCGGGGCTGGAATGCACCACCTGGGGAACGAGTGGGAGCGCGGAATCGGGACGTGGGACTGGCCTAGAGAGGGTGATGGCTAGTCGACACGGGAAGGGGGCAGGTAGCCCCCCAGTGCGGCTGATCACGTGGAACGTGAGAGGCCTAAATGGACCGATTAAAAGGGCCCGTGTGTTCGCGCACTTGAAAGGACTGAGGGCAGACGTGGCCATGCTTCAGGAGACGCACCTGAAGGTGGCGGACCAAGTTAGGTTAAGGAAAGGATGGGTGGGACAGGTGTTCCATTCAGGGCTGGATGCAAAGAATAGAGGGGTGGCCATACTGGTGGGGAAACGGGTATCATTCGAAGCTAGGAGCATTGTAGCAGATAGTGGAGGCAGATATGTGATGGTGAGTGGCAGACTGGAGGGAACGGAGGTCGTGTTGGTTAACGTATATGCCCCGAATTGGGATGATGCGGGATTTATGAAGCGGATGCTGGGACGTATCCCGGACCTGGAGGTAGGAAACTTGATAATGGGGGGGAGACTTCAACACCGTGCTGGACCCAGGGTTAGATAGATCTAGATCTAGGACCGGAAGAAGGCCAGCAGCGGCCAAGGTGCTTAAGGGGTTTATGGACCAAATGGGGGGAGTGGATCCATGGCGATTTGTTAGACCGAAAGTCAAGGAGTTCTCCTTCTTCTCCCATGTTCACAAAGTGTACACCCGGATAGATTTTTTTGTTTTGGGAGGGTCGTTGATCTCGAGGGTGGAAGAAACTGAGTATTCAGCCATAGCTATCTCAGATCATGCCCCACATTGGGTGGACATGGAAGTAGGAGAGGAGAGGGAGCAGCGTGCACTCTGGCGATTAGATGTGGGATTGTTGGCGGATGAGGGAGTCTGTGGAAGGGTGCGGGGATGTATCGAGAGATACCTGGAGGCCAATGACGACGGGGAGGTCCGAGTGGGAGTGGTATGGGAAGCACTAAAGGCAGTGGTCAGAGGAGAGCTGAACTCCATCAGGGCCCACAAAGGGAAAACAGAGGCCAAGGAAAGGGAAAGATTACTGGGGGAGATTTTAAGAGTGGATAAAGAATATGCGGAGGCCCCGGAGGAGGGACTATACAGGGAGAGACGACGACTCCAGGCGGAGTTCGACCTTCTGACCACTAGGAGGGCGGAGGTGCTGTGGAGGAAGGCACAGGGGATGAGATAGGAGTATGGGGAAAAGGCTAGTCACCTGTTGGCCCATCAGCTGTGAAAGAGGACAGCGGTGAGGGAGATAGGGGGAATTAGAGATGAAAAGGGAGCTACGGTGCGGAGAGCAGGGAAGATAAACGAGGTGTTTAAGACCTTTTACGAAAGACTTTATAGGTCCCAACCCCCGGAGGGAAAAGAGGAGATGCGGCAGTTTTTGGACCAATTAAGGTTCCCGAGGGTGGAGGAGCAGGAGGTGGAAGGCCTGGGGGCACCAATTGGGGTGGACGAGGTTACCAAGGGGCTGGGGAACATGCAGGCAGGGAAGGCCCCGGGACCGGATGGGTTCCCGGTGGTATTTTATAGAAAATATGTGGACTTGCTGGCCCCGCTGTTGGTGACGACTTTTAACGAGGCCAGGGAAGGGGGGACTCTACCCCCGACAATGTCGGAGGCGACGATATCGCTAATTTTGAAGCGGGATAAAGATCCGCTGCAGTGCGGGTCCTCTAGGCCTATTTCACTACTAAATGTGGACGCCAAATTGCTAGCAAAGGTGCTGGCAACGAGGATAGAGGACTGTGTCCTGGGGGTGGTGCACGAAGACCAGACGGGATTCGTAAAGGGGAGACAATTAAATGTCAACGTGCAACGGCTATTAGGGGTGATAATGATGCCCCCAGCAGAGGGGGAGGCAGAGATAGTGGCGGCAATGGATGCAGAGAAGGCATTTGATAGGATGGAGTGGGAGTATCTACGGGAGGTGCTGAGGAGGTTCGGGTTCGGGGACGGGTTTGTTAGCTGGGTCAAACTCCTCTACGGGGCCCCAACGGCAAGTGTGGTCACGGGTCGGCAAAGATCGGAGTATTTCCGACTATACAGGGGAACAAGACAGGGATGCCCGCTATCTCCATTACTGTTCGCGTTGGCAATTGAACTACTGGCCATGGCGCTGAGAGACTCCAGAAAATGGAGAGGGGTGATTAGAGGGGGAGAGGAACACCGAGTGTCACTCTACGCGGATGACCTACTGCTGTAGGTCCGTCACGGACCCAGTGGGGGGGATGACAGAGGTCATGAAGATATTGAGGGAGTTCGGAGATTTCTCGGGATATAGGCTTAACATGGGAAAGAGTGAACTTTTTGTGATACACCCTGGGGACCAGAGTAGAGGGATAGATGGCCTGCCTTTAAGGAAAGTGGAAAGAAACTTTCGATACCTGGGGATTCAGATAGCCAGGAGCTGGGGAACCTTGCACAGACTTAATCTGACACGACTGGTGGAACAAATGGAAGAGGACTTCAAGAGGTGGGACATGCAGCCACTGTCATTGGCGGGTAGAGTGCAGGCAATTAAGATGATGGTCCTCCCGAGGTTCCTATTTGTATTCCAATGTCTCCCTATACTGATCACTAAGGCCTTCTTTAAAAAAATAGACAGGAGCATCACGAGCTTCGTGTGGGCAGGGAAAGTTCCGAGGGTAAGGAGGGGGTTCTTACAACGTAGTAGAGACAGAGGGGGACGGGCGCTGCCGAATTTGGGCGACGACGACTGGGCCGCCAATGTGGCGATGATCCGTAAATGGATGATAGAGGGAGAGGGAGCGGCGTGGAAAAGATTAGAGAGGAAGTCCTGTAAAGGGACGAGTCTAGAGGCGCTGGTGACGGCGCCACTACCGTTCTCACCAAAGAAATTTACCACAAACCCAGTGGTGGCGGCAACATCAAATATCTGGGGACAGTGGAGGCGACAGAGAGGTGTGCTGGGAGCCTTGGTGGGGTCCCCAATTAGAAACAACCATAGGTTTGCCCCAGGGAGGATGGATGGAGGTTTCCAGAGCTGGCACCAGTTGGGAATTAGGAGGGTGGGAGATTTATTTATAGATGGGACGTTTGCGAGCTTGGGAGCGCTGGAGGAAAAGTATAAGCTGCCCCGGGGAAATTTCTTTAGGTATATGCAGGTGAGGGCGTTCACAAGACAACAGGTGAGGGAATTTCCATTGCTCCCGACACAGGGGATCCAGGATAGAATGCTCTCAGGGGTGTGGGTCGGGGAGGGCAAGGTGTCAGAGATATACCGAGAGATGAGGGAAGAGGGGGAGGAGCTGGTGGGCGAACTGAAAGGAAAATGGGAAGAAGAGCTCGGGGAGGAGATAGAGGAGGGTCTGTGGGCTGATGCCCTAAGAAGGGTAAATTCCTCTTCCTCGTGTGCCAGGCTTAGCCTGATTCAATTTAAGGTGCTGCATAGAGCACACATAACGGGAGCAAGGTTGAGCAGGTTCTTCGGAGTGGAGGACAAGTGTGGGAGGTGCGGCGGAAGCCCGGCAAACCACACGCATATGTTTTGGTTGTGCCCGGTATTGGAAGGGAGTGACGGGAGTGATCTCGAAGGTGGTGAAGGTCCGGGTCAAACCAGCCTGGGGGTTAGCTTTATTTGGTGTTGCGGATGAGCCGGGAGTGCAGGAGGCGAAAGAGGCCGATGTCGTGGCCTTTGCGTCCCTAGTAGCCCGGCGTAGGATTTTACTCATGTGGAAGGAAGCGAAACCCCCTGGACTGGAGGCCTGGATAAACGACATGGCGGGGTTCATAAAATTGGAGCAGATTAAGTTTGCGCTGAGAGGATCGGCTCAAGGGTTCACCAGACGGTGGCAACCATTTCTCGCCTACCTAGCGGAACGTTAGAGGGAAGATAGATGACCAGCAGCAGCAACCCGGGGGGGAGGGGGGGGAAGTTTCATTTTATGTTATTTGGTTAGTTTACCATGTTAGTTAGTTACTCTTTATTAGATTGTAGTTATCATGTTACTTGTACTGTTAACTTTTCTTTTTGTTTGATGTGTAAGGGGGAAAAAAATTGTGAACGAAAAACTTCAATAAAATATATATATTTTTTTTTTAAAAAGAAAAATGACAAGAAACATTCATGACACACAAGTGGCAGGCAATGAACATCTCCAACAAGAGTGAATCTAATTATCTCACCTTTACATTCAATGACATTACCATCGCTGAATAGCCCACAATCGACATCCTGGGGTTTACTATTGACCAGAAACTGAACTGGACTAGCCATCGACATCCTGGGGGTTACCATTGACCCGAATCGGAACTGGACTAGCCATGAAAATACTATGGCTACAAGAGAGGCCAGAGGCTGGGAGCTCTGCAGTGAGTAACTCACCTCCTGACTCCCCAAAACGTGCCTGCGACCTACAAGGCACAAGTCAGGAGTGTGCTGGATAAGTGCAGCTCCAACAACACGCAAGAGGCTCAACATCATCTAAAAGCAGCCCGTTTGACTGTCACCCAGCCACCAAAATTAAACACTAAAACACAGTAGCAGCAGTATGTACAATAAAAAAAGATGCACTGTAGCCAGGTCTCCTCCAAAACCCCTGACCTCTACCAGCTAGAAGGGCAAGATAAATGGAAGCCATGATGTGGAGATGCCGGCGTTGGACTGGGGTGAGCACAGTAAGAAGTCTTCAACACCAGGTTAAAGTCCAACATGTTTGTTTCAAACGCTAGCTTTCGGAGCGCTGCTCCTTCACCCGAGAAAGGAGCAGTGCTCCGAAAGCTAGTGTTTGAAACAAACATGTTGGACTTTAACCTGGTGTTGTAAGACTTCCTACTAAGATAAATGGACTCATGGGAACACTACCAGTTGAGGGTTTCCCTCCAACTCACAAGCCATTCTGACTTCAAATAATATCATTGTTCCTTCACTGTCGCTGGATCAAATCCTAGAACTGCTTCCTAACAGCACTGTGGGTGTACCTACATCAGAGGTACTGCAGTGTTTCAAGAAGGCAGCTCACCACCACCTTTCCAAGGGCAATTAGGGAGGAGTAATAAATGCTGGCCTAGCCAGCAATACCTACATCCTGTGAAATAGTCATTTAAAAATTCCCCAAGTTGAGCCCTTTTCCCCCCTCCCAGGATCAATGCCCGATCCCACCCAACAATGACACCCCTCCCCCTTTTCCCCCCACTATCGTTTCACCCACTCCGACATGGACCTACTTTGTCATCTGGCCTCCTGTTCATTGTCCATTGGAAGCCAAGCCTATCGATCAGACTGGCTTCTATGCATGAGCCTGATCAGTTTGAAACTCCAAAGGGTGCAGGGGAACCCCGATGTCCAGGTTCGCTACACCTTAGCAAACCCATTGCTCCCCAACAGGTCAGCTGTATTAAAATCCAGGCCAAGGTTTAGCAGCATAACCAACAGGAGCCATCTCACATTCACTGGGCTACTGGAATCTAACTCCACAGTGCTACCAAGATAAATCGCAATCAAAACATTGTTTTAAATAAAACATCTCAACCATTAAATCTTCTTTCACGTTCCGAGCAAATAAAATGTAAACCGATCCAGTTAAAGATAGAAAGTCAGCTTCTCACCTTTAATATGGTCATTCACTTGGCAGCTTAACAACCATTTCCCCACATTTCTAGAAACCATCTCCACCGTGACAAAGGTAGCTGGGAAAAGACTGATGACATCCACCTTATGACCCTTGTTAATGAGAGTCTGGCCATGAAAATAGACTGAATGAATATCAACTTCATTTCCTATTGAAAACAAGTGCCAGGAAACAGGCTGACCGCTGCACATGTTCAGCCCAGGTAAATTTCCAAAAAGAAAGCCATTGATAGCTGAGGAGTTAAAGCAGAAAGTTTAAAATGAGGCCTTGAAAAGAAACATATTAAACCTCAAAACACTAGCAAAATAATTTTGAAAACAGATTGGTTCCCTTGCTGCTTGTTCAGTCATTCGAGCTCCAAGTTTATGCCATGATTTAGGAATGCATGAAGTCAGATTATTGCGTGATTTAGCTACGTTACGATCCCAGTTGATGTTAAAACTGGATGGGAAGATTCCAGAATAGTATCCCGGCTCAAAAGACCGTAACTTTTACTTTTGTTTGTAAAACTTGGAGGAACAGAGTCACAGGACTGCCAATTAGTTTTAACAACAAGAAAAAACATTTATTAAACATGGAAACTTGAAATATAATACAACACTCCTTTACTCTCCTCTTAGCTTCACAATTACACAGGTTTTCATGTCAACGCGTATGGCAAACCATATCTTAAATTACAAGAGTCTCAGCAACACAATGTGCCTTTAAACACACAAGATGGCTGTGGTCAAATACATTCTCCACTCTAAACCTGAAGTGAATGTCTGTGGTTTTTCTCCTCAGAATCCCAGCAGGGATTGTCACATGAGAGTTTCCAAACTCCATTCCCCAAAAGAAACTTTAAATCTTGTTAGTGATTTACATTAATGAAATCCAGCCTAGGTTTCACAAATCACACTTTTAAGCAAAGTTTCTGCTCCACTTTTAGCAGCAAATCCAGTCCAGGATTTACACCAATCTCTTCAGGATTTCTTTGTCTTGACAGCGGTATGAACTGTTCACAATTGTGTTAACTCTTGATTCCCAGGCTCTGGTAAAAAGGTATCAAATGTTTCATTTACCTCTGAAGTCAGCTGTCCCACTTTAAATCTGGTTATTGCAACTGTCTCTTTAACTCTTTGTTTACTCTTCCTTAAATTCTTCTGATAAGTACCTTTGCATCTGTTCTCTTAACTCCCATGATGTGGAGATGCCGGCGTTGGACTGCGGTGAAGAACACCAGGTTAAAGTCCAGGTTCACCTGAGGAAGGAGCAGTGCTCTGAAAGCTAGTGATTTGAAACAAACCTGTTGGACTTTAACCTGGTGTTGTAAGACTTCTTACTGTGCTCTTAACTCCAGTCATGTTAGAAATTCTCTCTGTCCCAATTCCATGATTTTCTGGACTCTAACTGGTTATTTAGAAAAGCTTGCATCTTTGCAATTTTCTTGTCCCGTCTAACTTCTCCTGGCAACATTGAGAGATGTTCACTCCCTGAGTATTCACAGTGTCAAGTCTCAAACTGCAATATTCCCAGCTAAAACTAAGAACAAAAGGCTTTTTTCCCTTAAAAGGGCCTCCTGCATACCTCTGCTGGCCTATTTACTCTTCACACCGTAGCCCTCTCTAAGCACAATAGAATCACAGTGGGAATTGAACCCAACCCCCACACATACAAACCATCTTTCTCCAGTATCTAACTATAGCGTGCACTTTTCCCACTGTGTGTACCCAGAGCCGATCTGGGTGCACCGCGTGAATCGTGATAGACCCCCAAATTGGGCTTCACGCCAGGCGCATAACCCTGCAGAAGTCACACGACCTGTGGCACCCAGCATGATCTCGATCAAGCCCAGCGATCATATTTAAATAAACCATTAGGCTCATTTACATTGTGTATGTTGTGTTGCCCTTTTATGTATTTTCTTTTATTCCCTTTTCTTCTCATGTACTTAATGATCTGTTGAGCTGCTCGCAGAAAAATACTTTTCACTGTACCTCGGTACACGTGACAATAAACAAATCCAATCCAATCCAATCCAATTTAAATATGCGCAGCCCTGTTGAGGCCATATTCTCCCGGTGTCTGGGAGTCACCAGCCGCACCTAGGAAGCTTCAACCGGATTGCTGTCCACAAGCGGAGGCTAGTCAGGATAGCCACTCAGGGAATCTTTGAGCACCCCTTCCCCAGAGATACCCTAGAACTCCACTGGCATCTGGGCATCTTGGTAGCTTACCTGGCACTGCCAGGGTACTCTGTTGAAACATCCAGGTTGCCAGTGCCCGGATGCCAGGTTGACACTACCACAGGTCAGGACCTGAGGGGGGCCATGCTCATGAAAATGAAAATCGCTTATTGTCACAAGTAGGCTTCAATGAAGTTACTGTGAAAAGCCCCTAGTCGCCACATCCCAGCGCCTGTTCGGGGAGGCTGGCACGGGAATTGAGCCGTGCTGGCCTGCCTTGGTCTGCTTTAAAAGCCAGCTATTTAGCCCAGTGTGCTAAACCAGCCCCATGAAAGGGGGTCCTCAGCGACTCCATAGAGGGTGCGCTCATTTGGGCATGAATGCCCATGTTTGCGAGGGAGGGGGGCATTATCCATGAGTGAGAGGGGATAGATCGGGACACCCTTTCAAAACAGCGCCCCGATCTCCGAGGAGCTGGACTCGCCGGCGAGCTCAGCTCCCCACTGCTGAAAACATTTCTAAGTGTGGGATTGAAGGGGGAGAAACACCCCAAGTCCCAAGCAAATAAATGTGGGTGAATACCGATGTGGATCTTACCCACAATGCTGGCAGGAAACATCCTGGGTAGGTGGATTGGCCACACGAAATTGCCCCTTAATTGGAAAAAATTAATTGGGTATTCTAAATTTTTAAAAAAAGATTGTGATCCGGATTGTCCCATCAAGGCTGCTGGGAATCACATCAAATTTTCTCGCCAAAAATGACACATTTCCATTTTTAATTAAATCCACGTTACATGATGCATTTCTTTTCAAACTTAGTATTAAGACGCTTAGTAAGCGTTTAGCAGGTAGATCGGTGAAAGAGACAAGGAGGGGACAGTTGGGGTTGATGAGGAGGCAATAATGGGCAAGTTGCTGAATCTTTGGTGAATATCAAGGGACACACAGCTATGGGGCGGGATTCTCTGGTCTTCTGCCAGAATCGGGTGCAGCACCGCTTTTGCGATGCTCCGCCCCCTCCAAAACGGCATACTCTTGCTGCAGGCCGTATGGACGGCTTCAGGGCGTTACCTGAGGCCCTCCCTGTGATGCTCCACCCCCGACGCCGTGGGTCTCTCAGCATGGCAGCTGCGGACTGAGTCCAGCGCCGCCACAGTCAGGGGGAGAGCCGATCCGTGGGCAAGGGGGCTTTGGCAGGGGCTGTGGGCACTGGTGGGGGGTGGTCCGGCGCTGGCGAGCCTGGCCAAAGGGGGGGGCATTATTTGGTCGGCCGGGTCCACGCGCAGCCAGTGCCATGTTGCACGGCGCGGCCGCCCGCCCTACGCGGCAATTTCCGGCCGTATCGGCAGCTGGAGCCGGGTGCTTTACGCTGCGTGCCTGCTAGCCCTCCACCACGCCGGTATCAGGACACAGTCTCCAAATCGGAGAATCCAGCCCATGGGTTTCCAGGCGATGGATTCAAACCTGGGACAGTGTCAGCTGAGGAAGAATAATGACAACTTGTATTTATGTAGCACTATTAATGTAGTAAAACACCCCAAGACAATACTCAGGAGCACAATCAGACAAACATTGACAGAGCCAGTGAAGAAGACATGAGAATGGATGGGGATCTCAGAAGTAGCTTATAAGACCATCTTTATTGAGGAAAGAGAGACAGGCAATGCAGTTTAAGGAGAGAATTTCACAGCTTCCTGCCTAAATGGCAAAAGGAAAAGCTTTCAATTTTAGGGTGAAAGAAATAGGGATTGGACAAAAGACAGGAGAAATGTAGGCCCGATCAATCGGCCTCATCGCGCCCAGACTCGGTGATGCGATGAGGCCGTTAATTCTCGCAAGAAGCCTCGTGCATGATTTACGATGCACAGGACACTTTGCAAGATCTAGTGAGATGTCGCGATCTGGATCTCACCCTCGCTGGACTGGATCCAGATTTGCATACTTAAGTGAGCAGTTAGTGTCTCCCAGGCGATTGGAGACCCCGAGGTGGTTGGGCTCTGGATAGGGTGGCACCCCGATATCACCCAGGCATCCTGGCACTGCTATTTGCTTTGCTCACCAGCTGTGCTGCCGGGGAATCTACCACGGGGGGGGGGGGGGGGGGGGGCATCTTTGATGGGACAGGGTGATCCCGCTCGTTGGAAGGGCCAGGATCCTGTCCTAGGAGAGACATGTCCTGGCTGTAAACTGGCGACAGGGAGGAGACAATATGAAGTATCCCAATATTGAAGTCTGTGCTTGGATGAAATTGACTTGTAGATAAGGTGGCTTCAGCTTGGAGCACCCACTAACCAAACGATGGTATTCTCTGCAGCCTGCAGCCAAATTACTGTATTATCTCAAATTGCCTAAATAAATAAATAAAACAAATAGAAAATCGCTGTAAATCAATGTCTACGGCAGCGGTCAACTTTAAATCCTGAGACCATTGTAACATTCGCATCCATGTTATTAATGTGCTCTAATAATTCCCACGTGTAAAGCGCTCCCCCAGAAATTATTAAAAAACTGTTACAAGAGAATGAGGAGTAAAAACAAATCAGATTAAAATACCCACAATGCATTTTGTTGCTTTCCTGAAAAGCTTCATCCTCTTTGTCAACCGAAGATGGCAGAGTGCAGTATTTATTTATATTATCATCTAAATACCAGCTCAAATTCTCATCTGCCACACTGAACATCACGACAAAGTCCTGGTCAACATCTTTACGTTTCAGTGTCACATCATCCAGAATTCCTGCCAACATTAAAGCAGAACAAAGAACTTAGTCTGAAGTTAGGAAATGTGTTTGCTCCTTTCGCAAGGCTGAAAGTACAGGTCTCCCTTTATTTAGATTTAAAATACTAAATTCCGTTCAATCTTTAGTTCACATACAGACAGTCCGTTTACAGAATAAAAACAGTCTGACAGCATCTGTGACTGAGAGAAACAGAATGAAGATTTTGAGTCCAATGTGACTGCTACGGTTCAGTCATGATTCCATGAGAGTCGATGTTTCAGACCTGCCTGCAGAACAAGTTGAGCTATTGAATGAGGGAAATTGAGTTCCTTTAACCATTGTCCTATAACCCTGATCTGTGAATTTTACTTTGAATACTATCCAGTTCTAAGGCCTATCCAAGTCCAGTAAGTGTTATTCAAGGTAAAGCTTCTAAATCTGGTGAACTAATTTCAAGTTTAGAGACCTAGAATTCAATATGCACGGATAATTCAACCAAGAGGGATGTGCTGTACCTTTCTTACATGTCAACAATGCTCCAATCAAACCTGAGGAAATATCCCTTGGTGCATCTACATGGGAATGGTAAATCCAGGTTAAACAAGCAGGGTCAGCATTTGTAGGTGCATATTCTTTCTTTACTACCCATGTGTACATGTGGCTTCCCCCTGGTGGAACAGCATCATCCATCTTGTGTTTATCGGGTGTACCGTCAGGATAGAAAGCACCTGTAAGGAAGAACTCATTTGTAACATGTGCACTGATATCTCTCGGAATTCATCAAAACGTTAGCACATAAAAGCGAGATTGCATCAATGGTTACTGGTCAACTACACAATATTGCTGCTCAAATAAATTAGAAATGTCATTGGAAACAGTAGAGCTCAATCACTAAACAAAGGAAGAACGGCGTCAGATGGGAAACGTGTTGAAAAAGGGAAGGAACATATAAAGAAATGACCTTGAGATCCATCTGGTAAAGAAGAAAACCAATAAGTTCTCAGCAAGAAATAGGGAAGGGTCTCTACATTTTATGGAGCACTTTGCTGCACATTTTCTTGGTGTTGTAAGAGAAAAATTCCTCTAAATAAAGGCTGGATTCAAATCTTCACCATGAGAAAACATCCAGCAGAGTCAGAATGGTTAAGAGTCATACGATAATTATCTCACATAAACTTCTGTCTTCTTAACGTGAACTAGCAAATGTGATCACTTGGAACAATTCTAGCTCTAACTGGTAATCCTAAAGCGGAGTTCTACTCAGCTGATTGATGGCCCAGTCTAAGATATTTGCAACGAGCAGAATCTAACTATGAAAAATTAGAGGAAACCAGGACAATTCTAGAAATGACAAAGGGGAAAAGTGATTCAAGCTCTTTTCTGGCCAAGGATGTGCCTCCATCCTTTTGATATAGGCCACAAGCAAACTTCCTGCCATCTCCACGCCCTGCTGACTCATCACCGTCTCAACAGGGGAGGGGATCCAGCAGTACGTGACGCTGGTGGTAGAGTCGACGTGGGTGGACCAGGACATGTTTTTGGAGATGTGCACCCCTAGGAATTTAAACTGCTAACCATCTCCACCTCGGCCCGTTGATGCTGACAGGGGTGTGTACAAACAAGCTGGTGCAATGCACAGCCTCTTAAAGGCCACTGCTCCTCTTGGATTGGATTGGATTTGTTTGTTGTCACGTGTACCGAGGTACAGTGAAAAGTATTTTTCTGCGAGCAGCTCAACAGATTATTAAATACATGAAAAGGAAATAAAAGAAAATACATAATAGGGCAACACAACATATACAATGTAACTACATAAGCACTGGCATCGGATGAAGCATACAGGTTGCAGTGTTAATGAGGTCAGTCCATAAGAGGGTCATTTAGGAGTCTGGTGACAGTGGGGAAGAAGCTGTTTTTGAGTCTATTCGTGCATGTTCTCAGACTTCTGTATCTCCTGCCCGATGGAAGAAGTTGGAAGAGTAAGCAAGCCGGGTGGGAGGGATCTTTGATTATGTTGCCCGCTTTCCCCAGGCAGCAGGAGGTTTAGATGGAGTTAATGGATGGGAGGCAGGTTCATGTGATGGACTGGGCGGTGTTCACGACTCTCTGAAGTTTCTTGCGGTCCTGGGCCGAGCAGTTGCCATACCAGGCTGTGATGCAGCCCGATAGGATGCTTTCTATGGTGCATCTGTAAAAGATGGTAAGGGTTAATGTGGACATGCCGAATTTCCTTAGTTTGCTGAGGAAGGATAGGCGCTGTTGTGCTTTCTTGGTGGTAGCGTCGACGTGGGTGGACCAGGACATGTTTTTGGAGATGTGCACCCCTAGGAATTTGAAACTGCTAACCATCTCCACCTCGGCCCCGTTGATGCTGGCAGGGGTGTGTACAAACAAGTAAGGGGGAAAAGTGATTCAAGCTCTTTTCTGGCTCTTTTCTGAAAGGGAGGCTGCACTCATTCAATTGGAGCTGCTGCAGATCGTCTTGCGAGAACTTGGATGGAAAAATAAGTACAACAAGAGGACCAATAGGCAAGAGAGGGGTTCACAGGTTTTCAGATGCGGCGTGGGAGGCATTAGTACTAAAGATGAAAAGGAGCAAAACTGCCATATGCTGGAAGAGCATAGGAGGCCCTCAAGGCACACGCTGAGGAAGGAATGCGAGCTAGTAAGCAGGGAGGTCGATTTGAAGGGGGTGGCACAGAGGACCTGGCTGCACAGCTGGTCAAGGCCAGTGAATGCTCATTTACATGATAGCTTCTGCTCACTGCTCCATCAACATCTCACTCTGTGCACCACAGCCTTATCACTCACTCATCAGCAATCAGGACTGCCACATACCTCCAGCTATTCCACTACAGCAGGCACACCAATCAAACTCAGTGGCTGGAATTTTCTGGTCTTTCTCACTGGAGGAAGCTTCCGATCCCGCCAATAGCGAACCCCCATTGCAGGTTTCCCAGTGGCGAGGGGTGCAGAGAACGGGAAACCCCGTTGGTAAGGATTGGAGAAAATTAAGAGTTAAAAAATGGAAATGGGATAAAAATAAAAGAGGGCGTTGATAAGGGCAGCTGTCTGAGATGCAAATTAGCAACCAGTGAGAAAAGCAAGTGTTTACCTATGTGACCAGAGGAAAACAATGGGGTGTAGAAGAGCTGCCATTTTGGCAATATTTGTTTTAAATGCACCCATTTGGTATTAGTTACAGGCCCCTGGCTGCTCACTCTGCTGACTGTGTCCTGTAAATGTCCACATTCCTCTGGTCATTTGGGAGCCCACCCAGGCAGCGGCACTGGAAACCCTCAGACCCCAGCTGACCCATAAAACATAGAACATGGAATATACAGTGCAGAAGGAGGCCATTCGGCCCATCGAGTCTGCACCAACCCACTTAAACCCTCACTTCCACCCTATCCCTGTAACCCAATAACCCCTCCAAACCTTTTTTGGTCACTAAGGGCAACTCCACTATCCCTGCAGCAGAAGATAGAGCCACAAAGAATGGCCAACAATATTAAGATCATAGAATCATAGAATTTACAGTGCAGAAGGAGGCCATTCGGCCCATTGAGTCTGCACTGGCACTTACAAAGAGCACCCTACTCAAGCCCACGTATCTACCCTATCCCCGGAACCCAGTAACCCCCACTTAACATTTTTTGGACACTAAGGGAAATTTATCTTTGGACTGTGGGAAGAAACCGGAGCACCCGGAGGAAACCAACGCAGACACGGGGAGAACGTGTAGACTCTGCACGGACAGTGACCCCGCAGGGAATCGAACCTGAGACACTGGCGCTGTGAAGCCACAGTGCTAATCACTTGTGCTACCGTGCTGCTTTGGGCAGGATGGGCGTGGACAAGCTCAATCAGTGGCACACCAGCTGGCACTCATCAGAAGCACTATCCCACTGCAGGGGATTAGCAGAGTTCACACTAAACAAAGGATACATGCACCGTGACACACTGCCCCTCGCAGGGCCGAGGCCTCAACAGTTACACTATCAGCTAGCCCACTCCGCAGGACCATTAACTGTCCACCATGTTCCTGCTCCCATCCATCTTGCCCCCAGTCAGGTTGTGACACCCAGGACCCACTGCAGCTACGCTCCCAGCAGGCGCACACTTCCCTGCCTAACCCAATCTGTCGGACCTGCCCACACACAAGCCCCCAAGCATGGAGTCAATTGGTGGCACATAGTGACCCTCCCAACCAGGTGCCACACTGCTGGCAATTTAACACATGGCCCAGTGAGGAAACCCACAGTAGACCCCACTGGGGAGACAGGACAGGGGCCACAGAGCCTATCCCTGACACAGGCTGCGGCAGCCACCAGTACCCCTGGTGAGGACAGAGGCTCCCCATATCACAGACTCAGTGCCATTCACTGATGGGGACAGGGGTGCTGTGTGGAAGGCCACATATTAGGTGGAATGGCTGAGGGGTGGGGGTGGGGGGGGGGGGGGGGGGGGGGGGGGGGTGGAGCTGAAATGCAACTCAGGGGCACCATGTAGCCTGTTGGATGTGAATGGGCAAGGGAATACTCATCTTGCTAACATGTCTTCTCTCTCCCCCGTCACCCCCCCCCCCCAAATCCCCCACCCCTTGCAGATAATTAATTTTGAAGTGAAGCCAGGAATGCTCACTATCTACCTGGCCGCAGCTGCCATGGCAGGCGCACGGACACTGGGAGGCATACGGCCTGCTCGGGGAGGACCCTGTACAAGAGGAGCCTGCCCCTAGAAGAGCAGGGGCCAGCCAGTGAGGTTCCAGTGCCGGCCGTTCAATAGGCCAAGGAGGTGTGCAGGAGGCCCTGCATCCATTAGCGCCTGTCCTTCGAGGAAATACCGGACCGCCTGTGCTGCCAAAGACTTTGGCTAACCAGGAAGACCACGTGCCACCTGTGCCAGATAATGGCACACCTGGCACCACGTTGGTGTGAAGGCAATACTTACTCCCTGTGGCTGTCAAGGTGATGGTCGCCGTGAACATTTATGCGTCTGGGTCTCTTCAGGGGCTGAGTGGGGATCTGTCTGGTATCTCGCAGACGTCTGTGCATCTGCGTTGTGTCGGATGCCCTATATGCCCAGGCAGCAGACTATATAACCTTCAATCTGGACCAAGCCCACCAGGATGCCGTGCAGCAAGATTTGACGCCATCTCTGGCATGCCTAGGTCCATGGGTTAATTGATGGAACACATGGCCTCTGTGAGCACCGGCGCCATCAGGGGGTGCCCTTCATCAATCGGAAGGGCTTCCACTCCCTGAATGTGCGACCATGAGCTGCACATAATGTACATCTGCGCCTGATATCCAAGCAGTGTGCATGATGTATACATCTTGGCACACACTAGCCGGATCCCGGTGCCTTCGAGGCACTCCCTCGGGTGAGGGGTTGGCTCTTCAGCGACAAGGTTACCTGCGACAAAGATCTTGGATGATGATGCCTGTCGCATGCCCCAGGCCGACGCGGAGAAACGCTATAAGGACGCCCATGCAGCAACCAGCAGTGTCACTGGGCGGTGCATCAACATCCTAAAGATGCGCTTCTGATGCCTGGACTGCTCTGGTGGGGCACTCCAATGTAGCCCCAAGAGGATCTCGAACATCATGCTATCCTGCGGCGAAGTACACATTGCGTAGCAGAGGGGAGACATGCTGGAGCTGAAGGAAGAGCACCGCCTTGGCCTTGTTTTCCTTGGAGCTGTTGCTGAGCAATGTGTTCAGATGATGTGCCTGCCAAAGCTGAATAGCCAGAGGTATGTGGAAGCTGCGAAAGGTAGGAGCGAGGCAGACAACATTGGTAAGTGAGAAGGGTCAGGTGGAGTGTCAGAATGATAGGTATGAGTGTGGATTGCTTATGGCTGAATGATGGGGCTGTGGTGCATTGAGCAAGTAGTGGATGAAGCGGATGTCTTTCGTTCAAGCAAGTTGGGTGAATTACAACAAAAAGATTCAAAGACAAAGACGTTTTATCAGAAAGCATATATGGGAACGGAATCGGAGTGTATACCGGAATGTTATTACATTAGAAATAATGTATTAAGAAATGGAGATCTTTACATATTGAAGCAGATGAGAAATGGGCAGAAGTTCAAGTGCATTCATGGTAGGTTATGGAGTCTTTGTGGGTAGCACATGTGGTTACAGTCGGGGTTATTTAGGGATGAGGAAGACTCATGCAAAAATACAAGTACATTTTTATTGGCCTGTTCTGCACAAGGATGTAGTTGAACTTTGCCGTACATGTCACACATGTCAGATAATAGGGAAACCTCAGGCGGTAATCAAACCAGCACCTTTCATACCCATTACCGCATTCATAGAATTTAACATGCAGCAGGAGGACATTTGGCCCATCGGGTTTGCACGGGCCCTTGGAAAGAGCACCCGACTTAAGCCCATGTATCCACCCTATCGCCATAACCCAGTAACCCCACCTAAACATTTGGACACTAAGGGATAATTTAGCATGGCCAATCTACCTAATCTGCACACCTTTGGACTGGGGGAGGAAACTGGATCACCCGGAGGAAACGCATGCAGACATAGGGAGAATGTGCAAACACCACGCAGACAGTCACCCGATGCCGGAATTGAACCTGGAACCCTGACCGAACCACTGTGCCCTTCGAGGAACCATTAAAAGCAAGATTTAGTGGGAAGTATCAGATTGAAAGGAAACACAGTGAGATTAATTATTTGATAAGAACGCCAAACAGAAGGAAGGATCGTGTGTGCTGCTAATATGCTGAAAAGTTATGTTGATAGAGAAGAAAAGGAGGAAGTGATAGTTGTTGTAACTCATGAAGAGATAAATCCAGACAATTCTGAATTTGATATTCCTCAAATTAATTGGACAATGAGGAAACATTCAAAATTTGGGATAAATTGAATTACCTGAAAACGTCATTGCAGTCACTTGTGTGGGGGATAATTCGGGAAGTACAAAGTAATTACGCCGCCGGATGTAGCTATCAGAAATGATGTTCCCATTAAACAACATCCAAGCAAGCTCAATCTGCTAACGACAGCAGGTACAAACAAAGATAACTGATTTACCGGCAACAGGTCAGCATGCGAGGAGAAGATAGAGATTAATAGGATGAACAGTCAGAGCCAGTCTAACGACTGCGGAGGGGAAGGAAACCTAAACAAAAATCTAAATGTAAGATGACTGTTGGAGTGAAAGTTGGGGATGAAGCTGAGTGTTATCAGTGATTATTAAAGGAGGTCAGAATGTGTGGAAAGTATAGTGCACAAGAAAATCCTGCAAGGGAAAGGCAAATCAGTCGGCCATATTTAAAAACCTCGTACTTAAATGCACGCAATAGTTGGAATAAGGTCAATGAGCTGACGGCACAAATAGAGATAAATGGGTATAATTTGGGATTACTGAAATATGGTTGCAGGAGGACTAGGACTGGGAGTTGAACGTCCAAGGATACTCAGTATTCTGAAAGGATAGACAGGATGGAACAGGAGGTGGAGTAACTTTATTGGTAAAGGTGACATCAAGGCTGTATTAAGAAATTATATTGGCACTAAGGGTAAAAATGTTGAATCGATCTGGATGGAAATAAAAAACAAGGGAAGAAAACTCCTTTGTAGGAGTAATATACAGGCCCCAAGCAATTCTTCCAAAGTGGGGCATAGTATAAACCAAGAGATAATGAGGGCTTGTGAGAAGGGCACAACGGTAATCATGGGTGATTTTAACAACCACATTGACTGGACTAATCAAATTGGCAAGAGGGAGATTTCATAGAATTTACAGTGCAGAAGGAGGCCATTCGGCCCATCAAGTTTGCACCGGCTCGTTGAAAGAGCACCCATCCACCCTATCCCCATAACCCAGTAACCCCACCCAACACTCAGGGCAATTTTGGACACTAAGGGCAATTTAGCATGGCCAATCCACCTAACCTGCACATCTTTGGACTGTGGGAGGGAACCGGAGCACCCGGAGGAACCCCACGCACACACGGGGAGAACGTGCAGACTCCGCACAGACAGTGACCCAAGCCAGAAATCGAACCTGGGACCCTGGAGCTGTGAAGCAATTGTGCAAACCACTATGCTACCATGCTGCCCCATAGAGTGTATGAGGGATTGTTTCGTCGAGCAATGTTTATGGAGCTAACCAGGGAGCAGGCTATTTTAGATTCAGGAATATGTAACGAAGAAGGTTGATAAATAGACTTGTCGTTAAGGATCCTCTTGGAAGTATTGATCACAGCATGCTAGAATTTCAAATTCAGATTGAGCGAGAGAAGATGGAGTGAAATATTAGAGTTTTAGCGTTGGGCAGAGGGAATTATACAGGCCTGAGGAAAGAGTTGGCCCAAGTAGACTGGACAAAGATAATGGAGGGTAGGACAGTTGAGGAACAATGGCGGATGTTCAGGGAGATATTAAATACTTCTCAATTGAAGTATATTGATGGGAGAAAAAAGTTCCATGGTTAAACAAGGAAGATATAAAGGCAAAATCTAGGGCATACCAGACTGCAAAAGCTAGTGGTAAGCTGGAGGATTGGGATAACTTTCAGCAAAAGGCTACTAAAAAGAGAACCAATGTGAACTATGAAAAGAAAACTAGCAGAAAACAAACACGGATACCAAAAGCTTCTATACGTAAAGAGGAGAATAGCTAAAGTAAATGTTGGCCCTTTATAGGACGATACTGGTGAGGTAACAATGGGGAACACAAAGATGGCAGTGGGTGGAACCAATATTTTACCTCTGTCTTCATGGTAGATGATTATTTAAAATTCCTAAAACTACAGTTAGTGCAGAAGAACGTGGTGCAATAACCATCACTAGGGTGAAGGTATTGAATAAACTAATAGGATTAAAGGCAGATAAGTCTCCGGGACCTGCTGGCCAGCACCCCAGGATGTGAAGGGAAGTTGACAGCAGAGATAGTGGATGCATTGGTTATGGTATTTCAGAATTGCCTGGATTCTGGAAGGGTTCCGATGGATTGGAATGTGACACCCCTATTCAAAAAGGGGGAGAGACAAAAAGTAGGAAACTATAGACTGGTTAGCTTGGCCTCTGTGGTGGCGAAGTTGCTGGAAGCAATCATTAAGGAGATAACTGAACATTTGGAAAGACAAAGCTCAATCCACCATTGTCAGCATGGTTTTATGAAGGGCAAGTCATGCTTGACAAATATGCTCGAGTTCTTTGAGGATGTAACCAGCAAGGTGGATAATGGGGGAACTGTGGATGTGGTATATCTAGATTTCCAGAAGGCATGTGACAAGGTGCCACAGAAAGACTGATCCAGGAGGCGAGATCACAGGGAATTGGGGATAGAATATTAGATTGGATTGAGGATTCGCTGACTGACAGAAAGCAGAGGGTCGGGATAAATGTGTCCTTCTCTGATTTGTGGACTGTAAATAGCGGGGTTCCACAGGGTCCAGTTCGCGGACCTCAACTATTTACAATCTATATAAATGATCTGCAACCAGGTACAGAGTGTAACGTAGCAAAATTTGCAATTGAAAAGAAAATAGGTGGGAAAGCAGGCAGTGAAGAGGAGGTAAAGATTTTACTGACAGATATTGATAGGCGAGGAGATTGGGCCATAATTTGGCAGGTGGAGTTTAATGTAGATATATGTGAGGTTATCCATTTTGGCCAAAAAAATAGAAAAGCAAATTATCTAAATGGAAAAGAGATTCAAAATCCATATGGGCAGCCGGATCTGGGTGTCTTTATTCGGAAATTGGGAGCATTCATGGAACAGATGGAGGCAGTGGACCCTTGGTGATTCCTACACCCTGGTGAGAAAGAATTCTCATTCTTTTCACCAGAACACAAGGTATACACAGGATCGACTTCTTTGCAGTGGGGAAATGGGTGCTTCCAGAAATAGTCAGAGCGGAATACACCACGGCAGTCCTCTCCAACCACCGCCCCATATGGAGGTTGGGCACAGACGTCTTGGTCAACAAGGCCTTCTGCCAGAAAACATCACAGGCCATAGGCGAGTAAGTTACTAATAACCAGAACGGAGAAGTCTCACTTTCCACTGAAGTCGGTGATTAGAGGAGAGATTATAGCCTACAAGGCTCGTAGAGGTAGGGAAGAGAGGGCGGCCAGGCAGCAACTGGTTGACTCCATCTTGGAGGTCAACAGAAAATACTTCAAGGCTCCGATCGTAGAGCTTCTGACGGAGATGAAAAAACTACAAATGGACTTTAACCTGCTATCCACCAGGAAGGCAATGCACCAACTCCGCCAGATACAGGGGACCTTTATGAGCACGGAGAGAATGCTAGCCACATGTTGGTTCACCAGCTAAGAAAGCAGAAAGCCATTGGGGAGATAGCACAGGCGGATTGGTAGCCGAATCAAAAATGGTCACCACGCATCTGAGGCCTTCTACCAGTTACTGTACACCTCCGAGACCCCCACAGGGACTCGGGGATGAAACGGTTCCTCGATGGACTGGATATGACAGATGTGGGAGATGATAGACGGAGGAAGCTAGAAACACCAATAGAACTGGGAGAGATCATAGAGAGCATCAGCTCCATACAGGTGGCGAAGGCGCCGGGACCAGATGAATTCTCAGCAGACTTCTATAAGACATTCACACCAGCCTTGGCCCTGCACCTACGGGAGATGTTGGCAGATTCGATAGAGAGGGGCACCCTGCCTCCAACGCTAACGCAGGCCATTGTATCATTGATACCAAAGAAAGACAATGACCCAATGGAATGCGGATCATATAGACCCATTTCGCTGCTCAACGTAGATGCAAAAATACTCACGAAATTCCTGGCCAAGAGACTGGAGAACTGCGTACCAGAGGTGATCGCAAAGGACCACATAGGCTTTGTCAGGCTTTGTCAAGGGTAGACAGCTAACAGCGAACATCAGACAGCTGCTAATGTATACTGACCTCATATGGGGAGAGAACACCAGAGGTGATCATCTCCCTGGATGCAGAAAAGGCCTTCAACAGAGTCGAATGGAAGAGGTATCGGAGCGGTTTGGGCTAGGAGCAGGGGACGGGATTCTCTCAGCCTGGGGCCGGGCCGGAGAATCGCCGCGACTGCGCGAATCGTGCCACGCCGACCTGATGCCGGGACTCTATTCTCCGCAGAGCTCTACGCAGACCCCCCCCCCCCCCCCCACCAATTCTCAGCCCAGGATGGGCCGAGCGGCCGTAGTAAAAAACCCGAGTCCCGTCGGCGCCGTTCTTTTTTTTTTTTAAATTTAGCATCCCCAATTCATTTTTTTCCAATTAAGGGGCAATTTAGCGTGGCCACTCCACCTACCCTGCACATCTTTGGGGTTGTGGGGGTGAAACTCACGCAGACACGGGGAGAATATGCAAACTCCACACGGACAGTGACCCAGAGCCGGGATCGAACCTGGGACGTCGGCACGGTGAGGCTGCAGGGCTAACCCACTGCGCCACCGTGCTGCCCTCGTCGGCGCCGTTTTAACCTGCTCTCAGCCGGCGGGACCACGGCGTGGAAGGGTCTAGGGGCGGCCTCCGTCGTGGCCTGGCCCGCGATCGGGGCCCACGCTGGAAGCCTGCTCTCTTCTGCGCCGGCCCCTGTAGCCCTACGTGTCTGGGTTGGCGCAGAGAAGGGAGCCACTGCGCATGCGCGGACCCCGTGGCGCCCAGTTGACGCCGGGATCAGCAGCTGGAGCGGCGAGGGTCGTTCCAGTGCCGTGCTGGCCCCCTGTTGGGGCCAGAATTGCTGATCCTACAGCCACGTTGACGGCATCGGGAAACGTGAAAGCGTTTCCGACGGGGTCAACATTTAGCCTCAGGATCACAGAATCCCGCCCAGGGTTCACCTCGTGGGTGAAACTGCTGTACAATGCCCCCAAGATGAGCATTCAGACCAATACCATCAGCTCTGAATACTTCCTGCTGCACAGAGGCACCAGGCAGGGATGGCCATTGTTCCGCTCCTGCTCGCCCTGGCAATCGAACCCTTGTCGATCGCTCTGCGAGATGTGAAAGGCTGGAAGGGCATCCGAAGGAGACAGAGGGCAGAGTCTCACTCCATTCGGATGACCTGCTCCTCTACATCTCAGAACCAAAGAACAGCCGGAAAGTAATCTGCATTGCGCAGGTCAAGGAGACACAGCCTGAGTGAGTGAGACACAGACAGAGAGTGAGAATTTGGTAATTTGGTGCAGTGACGTAACCAGGAAAGGTAAGTGGTTAATCTAATTTTGCTGTTTTTCAGTTAAAAGCGCAGTGTAGATTAGTGTCTGATTGGCTGAAGCTGCCCCCACCCTAATTGCTGAGAGGCAGTTATCTGGCAGTCACCTGAGGCCTGTTAAGGGGCACAAAGGTACACATTGTATTCTTCTCTTTGAAGTTTTAGTGTGAGTCATCCTAAAGTCTGTATAAAAGGCAGACAGAAAGCGCACATTAGTAAGCATTGCGCAGGTCAAAGAGACACAGCCTGGGTGAGTGAGACACAGACAGAGTGAGAATTTGGTAATTTGGTGCAGTGAGGTAATTCGGTGAAGAGTGGGGGAAGGTGCTTTTTTGCGACTGTTTTGTTCTCTCTCTTTCTTCGGCCTAATTTCGGGAGCCGTTCGGAGGAGGAGGAGCAGTCTCTGTGTGAGTATAAAAACCTAACGGTAACTTCCTGTTTTCCAAAAGTGACGTCAGAGGGAAGCTGTGATCTGATTGGTTGATAGCAAATCTGCCCCAAATTTAAAAAAAAACACAGCTAAACTCGTAAACTTAAATTAAACTAATTAATTAATTAGTGATGGCTGGTCAGGTGATGTGCTTGAGCTGCTTGATGTGGGAGCTGGCAGATCCCATTGCGAGCTGCAGCGACCACATCTGCGGTAAGTGTTGGCTGCTCGAAGAACTCCGGCTCAGAGTTGATGAGCTGGAGTCTGAGCATCAAACACTGAGGCACATCCGGGAGGGGGAGATTTACCTGGACACTGTGTTTCAGGAGGCAGTCACACCTGTCAGAGGAAGTAGCTTAAATCCTGCCAGTGGCCAGGGACAGCAGGGTGTGACTGAAAGTCAGGCAGGTAAAGGGAACCAGCAGTCAGGAACTCAGGAGCCTCAGCCCTTGACCCTGTCCAACAGGTATGTGGCACTTGCTCCCTGTGTGGATGGCGAACAGGGCTGCAGGAAGGATGAGTCAGCTGACCAAGGCACCATGGTTCAGCAGGCCATTCAAGGGGAGGGAGTAAATAGGCAAGTTGTAGTTGTAGGGGATACTATTATCAGGGGGATAGATAGTATCCTTTGTGAGCAGGATAAAGAGTCCTGCATGGTATGTTGCCTGCCCGGTGCTCGGGTGCGGGACATCTCTGACCGGCTTGAAAGGATACTGGAGAGGGAGGGGGAGGATCCAGTTGTTGTGGTCCATGTCGGTACCAACAACATAGGCAAGTCTAGGAAAGAGGACCTGTTTAGAGATTATAAAGAGCTAGGATTCAAATTAAAAAACAGATCCTCAAGGGTCATAATCTCCGGATTACTGCCCGAGCCACGTGCAAATTGGCATAGCAAGGCAAGAATAAGGGAACTTAACACGTGGCTGAAAGAGTGGTGTGGGAAAGAGGGGTTCCTTTTCATGGGACACTGGCATCAGTTTTGGGACAGGGGGGACCTATACCGTTGGGATGGTCTCCACCTGAACCGAGCTGGGACCAGTGTTCTGGCGAAAAGAGTAAATAGGGTGGTCAATAGGACTTTAAACTAAAGATTGGGGGGGGAAGGGAAAGTCAGGGAACCAAGAGGTGAAGTAATCAGTGGAAAGCTTAGCTGCTTAGGAATACAAAAAAGCACGAAAAGACAAAACTCAGGAGAGGTTACGATAGTCCCCATCCCACAAAATATGATGCAGTGTATGGAAAGGCTCAGTAAACCAAGGTCCACCACACTAAGAAAACAAAAAGGGAAGGTCAATAGAGAATTAAAGGTGCTATATTTAAATGTGCGCAGTGTACGGAACAAGTTAGATGAGCTTGTGGCCCAGATTGTGACTGGCAGGTATGATGTGGTAGGCATCACAGAGACATGGTTGCAGGGGGTTCAGGACTGGCATTTAAACATCCAGGGATTCACAACCTATCGAAAAGACAGAGAGGTGGGCAGAGGGGGCGGGGTTGCCTTGTTAATTAGGAATGAAATTAAATCAATAGCACTAAACGACATAGGGTCAGATGATGTGGAGTCTGTGGGTAGAGTTGAGGAACCACAAAGGCAAAAAACCCATAATGGGAGTTATGTACAGGCCTCCTAACAGTGGTCAGGACCGGGGGCACAAAATGCACCACGATATAGAAAGTGCATGTCAGAAAGGCAAGGTCACAGTGATCATGGGGGACTTCAATATGCAGGTGGACTGGGTAAATAATGCTGCCAGTGGACCCAAGGAAAGGGAATTCATTGAATGTTTACAGGAGGGCTTTTTGGAACAGCTTGTGATGGAGCCCACGAGGGAACAGGCCATTCTGGACTTAGTGTTATGTAATGAGCCAGACTTGATAAAAGATCTTAAAGTAAGGGAGCACTTAGGAGGCAGTGATCATAATATGGTAGAATTCAATCTCCAATTTGAAAGAAAGGTAGAATCAGATGTAAAGGTGTTACAGTTAAATAAAGGTAACTACAGGGGCATGAGGGAGGAACTGACGAAAATCGACTGGGAGCAGAGCCTAGTGGGAAAGACAGTAGAACAGCAATGGCAGGTGTTTCTGGGAGTAATTGAGGACACAGTACAGAGTTTCATCCCAAAGAAAAGAAAGGTTATCAGAGGGGGGATTAGGCAGCCATGGCTGACAAAGGAAGTTAGGGAATGCATCAAAGCAAAAGAGAAAGCCTACAATGTGGCAAAGAGTAGTGGGAAGTCAGAAGATTGGGAAGGCTACAAAAACAAACAGAGGATAACAAAGAGAGAAATAAGGAAAGAGAGGATCAAATATGAAGGTAGGCTAGCCAGTAACATTAGGAATGATAGTAAAAGTTTCTTTAAATACATTAAAAACAAACAGGAGGCAAAAGTTGACATTGGGCCGCTCCAAAATGACGCTGGTAATTTTGTGATGGGAGACAAGGAAATAGCTGAGGAACTAAATAAGTACTTTGCGTCAGTCTTCACAGTAGAAGACATGAGTAATATCCCAACAATTCCGGAGAGTCAGGGGGCAGAGTTGAATATGGTAGCCATCACAAAGGAGAAAGTGCTAGAGAAACTAAGAGGTCTAAAAATTGATAAATCTCCGGGTCCAGATGGGCTACATCCTAGAGTTCTAAAGGAGATAGCTGAAGAAATAGTGGAGGCGTTAGTTATGATCTTTCAAAATCCACTGGAGTCAGGGAAAGTCCCAGAGGATTGGAAAATCGCTGTTGTAACCCCCCTGTTCAAGAAGGGAACAAGGAACAAGATGGAAAATTATAGGCCAATTAGCCTAACCTCGGTTGTTGGCAAGATTCGAGAATCCATTGTTAAGGATGAGATTTCGAAATTCTTGGAAGTGCAGGGTCGGATTAGGACAAGTCAGCATGGATTTAGTAAGGGGAGGTCGTGCCTGACAAACCTGTTGGGAGTTCCTTGAAGAGATAAAAAATAGGTTAGACCAAGGAGAGCCAATGGATGTTATCTATCTTGACTTCAAAAAGGCCTTTGATAAGGTGCTTCACGGGAGACTGCTGAGTAAAATAAGGGCCCATGGTACTCGAGGCAAGGTACTAACATGGATTGATGATTGGCTGTCAGGCAGAAGGCAGAGAGTTGGGATAAAAGGTTCTTTTTCGGAATGGCAACCGGTGACAAGTGGTGTCCCGCAGGGTTCAGTGTTGGGGCCACAGCTGTTCTCTTTATATATTAACAATCTAGATGACGGGACTGGGGGCATTCTGGCTAAGTTTGCCGATGATACAAAGATAGGTGGAGGGGCAGGTAGTATGGAGGAGGTGGGGAGGCTGCAGAAAGATTTAGACAGTTTAGGAGAGTGGTCCAAGAAATGGCTGATGAAATTCAACGTGGGCAAGTGCGAGGTCTTGCACTTTGGAAAAAAGAATAGAGGCATGGACTATTTTCTAAACGGTGACAAAATTCATAATGCTGAAGTGCAAAGGGACTTGGGAGTCCTAGTCCAGGGTTCTCTAAAGGTAAACTTGCAGGTTGAGTCCGTAATTAAGAAAGCAAATGCAATGTTGTCATTCATCTCAAGAGGCTTGGAATATAAAAGCAGGGATGTACTTCTCTGAAGCGTTATAAAGCATTAGTTAGGCCCCATTTAGAATACTGTGAGCAATCTTGGGCCCCACACCTCAGGAAGGACATACTGGCACTGGAGCGGGTCCAGCGGAGATTCACACGGATGATCCCAGGAATGATAGGCCTAACATACGATGAACGTCTGAGGATCCTGGGATTATATTCATTGGAGTTTAGGAGGTTGAGGGGAGATCTAATAGAAACTTACAAGATAATGAATGGCTTAGATAGGGTGGATGTAGGGAAGTTGTTTCCATTAGCAGGGGAGACTAGGACCCGGGGGCACAGCCTTAGAATAAAAAGGAGTCACTTTAGAACAGAGATGAGGAGAAATTTCTTCAGCCAGAGAGTGGTGGGTCTGTGGAATTAATTACCACAGAGGGCGGTGGAGGCCGGGACGTTGAGTGTCTTTAAGACAGAAGTTGATAAATTCTTGATTTCTCGAGGAATTAAGGGCTATGGAGAGAGAGCGGGTAAATGGAGTTGAAATCAGCCATGATTGAATGGTGGAGTGGACTCGATGGGCCGAATGACCTTACTTCCACTCCTATATCTTATGGTCTTATGGAAGCTCCTGGAAGAATTTGAGGCCTTCTCGGGTTACAAACCCAACCTGGGTAAGAGCGAGACATTCCCGGTGATCAGAGCTGGAGGGACTACTATTCAAACTAAAGCAAATGCCGCTATCTGGGGATCCAGATAGCCCACGACAGGACACGGATCCACAAGTAGAATTTGACCAGTCTGGTTGAGAAAGTTAAAAAGGACCTACACAGATGGGATGCACAACCGCTTCCTCCGGCGTGGAAGGGTGCAGATGATCAGGATGAACATGATGTCAAGGTTCCTCTTCCTGTTTAAATCCATGCCGATCATCATGTGTGTGCGTGGGTGGGTGCCACGACAGTGTTCCCATCAACACTGGCAAAATACATGTCCAGCCCAGTGGTGGTAGCCACACCGGAAACATGGAACCATATGAGACAACACTTCAGCTTAGCCAACATGTCGACCGTGGCCCCACATCTATGGTAACCACAAATTCCCACCAGCCATGCTGGATACCACTTTTAAGAAGGGGAGACAGGACGGGTGGGACACTAGGGACAGACTCAGAACTCTAGATAAACTAATGGAAGGACTGGAACAACTGAACGGACATGAGCTCTGACATTTATAAATCAAACATTTTCTCCGCCAGGAGACGTCGAGGTACCCGAGGGCCCCAAGAGACACACTGCTGGAGGAACTGCTAGATGCGGACAGTAGGGAGAAGGGGAACTTTGGGGGCATGTACGGACGACTTTTAGAAAGGGCAAGAACACCATTAGACAGGGCAAGACAGAAATGAGAGGACGAACTTGGGACAGAAGCAGTGTGGGGGCTCTGGAGAGAAGCACTAAGTAGGGCCAACTCCACCTCCTCCTGCGCAAGGCTAAGCCTCATGCAATTTAACATGGTGCACAGAGCGGACCTAACCAGAACCCGAATGAACAGGTCCTTCCCGGTGGTGGACGACAAATGTGAACGGTGCCAGGGAGGCCCGGCCAACCACACCCAGATGTTCTTGGCCTGCCCCAGACTTGTCGAGTTCTGGACAGCCTTCTCCGAGGCAACAGCCAAGGTTGTGGGGTGAGGGTAGAGCCATGCCCAAGAGTGACAGTCTTCCGGGTTTCAGACCAGCCAGAACTTCATATGGGGAAGAGTGCCGATGCCCTGGCTTTTACTTCCTTAATTGCACGCCGGAGAACCCTGCTCGGCTGCTGCAGACTGGCTGGCAGACCTGTCGGAATTTCTCCATCTGGAGAAGATCGTCCGAGGGTCGGACAAAGGCTTCCACAAAGCGTGGGGACCATTTCCCTGCCACTTCCTAGCCAATAGTAATTAGGAAGGGGGGGGGGGGGGAAGAGAGGAACCAATGACATAGATAGATACATAGAAGACAGGAGCAGGAGGAGGCGTTTTGGCCCTTCGAGCCTGCTCCGCCATTCATCACGGATCATGGCTGATCATCCAACTCAATAACCTAATCCTGCTTTCTCCCCATAGCCTTTGATTCCATTCTCCTCAAGTGCTATATCTAGCTGCCTCTTGAATATATTCAATGTTTTAGCATCAACTACTTCCTGTGGTAATGAATTCCACAGGCCCACTAGGCTTTGAGTGAAGAAATGTCTCCTTATCTCTGCCCGAAATGGTTTACCCTGAATCCTCAGGCTGTGACCCCTGGTTCTGGACGCACCCATCATTAGTAACATCTTCCCTGCATTTACCCTATCTAGTCCTGTTAGAATTTTATAAGTCTCTATGAAATCCCCCACATTCTTCTGAACTTCAGCGAGAATAATCCCAGCCTAGTCAATCTCTCCTCACATGACAGTCCCACCATCCCTGGAATCAGTCTGGTAAACCTTTGCTGCATTCCCTCGAGAACAAGAACATCCCTCCGCAGAGAAGGAGACCAAAACTGCACACAATACTCCAGGTGTGGCCTCACCAAGGCCCGGTATAATTACAGCAACACATCCCTGCTTCTATACTCAAAATCCTCGTATTGAAAGCCAACATACCATTAGCCTTCTTTACTGCCTGCTGCACCTGCATGCTTACCTTCAGCGACAGGTGCACAAGGGCACCCAGGTCCCACTGCACACTCCCCTCTCCCAATTTATAATCATTCAGGTAGTAATCTGCCTTCCTGTTTTTGCTTCCAAAGTGAATAACCTCACACTTATCCAAATTATACTGCATCTGCCATTAATTTGCCCACACGTCCAACCTGTCCAGATCATGATGTAGGATCCCTGCATTCTCGTCACTGTTCACCCTCCCACCTAACTTGTATCAACTGCAAACTTTGAGAGGTTACATTTTGTTCCCTCATCCAAATCATTAATATATATTGTGAATAGCTGGGGTCCCAGCACCGATCCCTGTGGCACCCCACTAGTTACTGCCTGCCAATTTGAAAAGGATCCATTAATTCCTACTCTTTGCTTCCTCTCTGCCAATCAGTTTTCTATCCACCTCAATACATTTCCCCCAATCCCATGCGCTTTAATTTTGCACAATAATCTCTTATGCAGGACTTTGTCAAACACCTTCTGAAAGTCCAAATATACCACATCGACTGGCTCCCCCTTATCAACTGTACTGGTTACATCTTCAAAGAATTCCAATAGATTTGTCAAGCATCATTTTCGCTTCATAAATCCATGCTGATTCTGACTGATCCTGCCACTGCTTTCTAAATGTTCCGCTATAAAGTCCTTGATAATGGATTCAAGAATTTTCCCCACTACCGACGTCAGGCGTACTGGTCTATAATTCCCTGCTTTTTCTCTACCTCCCTTTTTGAATATCGGAGTGACGTGAGCTACCCTCCAATCTGCAGGGACAGTTCTAGAGTTTATAGAATCCCGGAAGATGACCACCAATGCATCCACTATTTCCAGAGCTACCTCCTTAAGCACTCTGGGATGCAGATTGTCAGGCCCTGGTGAATTATCCGCCTTCAATCCCATCAATTTTCCCAGCACCACTTCTCTACTAATGTTGATCTCCCTCAGTTTTTTCCTCTCACTAAGCCTTTCATTCTCCAACATTCCTGGTATCTGATTTGTGTCCTCATTTGTGAAGACAGAACCAAAGTATGTATTCAATTGCTCAGCCATTTCTTTGTCCCTTATTATGCATTCCCCTGTTTCTGTCTGTAGGGGGCCTACATTTCTCTTTACCAGTCTCTTTTTCTTCACATATCTATAAAATCTCTTAAGTGTCAGTCTATGTTCCCTGCATGCTTCCTTTCGTACTGTACTTTCCCCTTCTTAATCAATCCCTTTGTCCTTCTTTGCTGAATTCTAAACTGCCCACAATCCTCAGACCTATACTCTTCTTGGCCAATCTGTATGCTTCTTCCTTGGATCGGCTACTATTTCTAATTTCCTTTGTAAGCCATGGTTTGGCCCTCTTACCCATTTTGTTTTTGTGCCAGACAGGAATGAACAGATGCTGTAGTTCCCCCATGCGTTCCTTGAATGTTTGACATTGCCCATCTACTGTCATCCTTTTAAGTAACTGGCTGTTCACCCTCCCCCTCCAGAATGTCCTGTACCCGCTCCGAGACAAGATCGCACAGAGCAGAGAGGAACAGGGTTTGGGGGGGGGGGGGGGGGGGGGGGGGGAATGGATAAGGAAGGAACCCAAGGAAGTATCACGACGGGACATGGGAAAAGAGCGGGGGGGGGAGGAGGTCAGAGAGCACCCCCACCCCCCAGCAAAGCCACAGGGGTAACAACAAAAATCACAAAATGAAGGAAAGAATATAACAATACAACATGCAAGGGAAAAGGTGGGGCCAGGATGGAGCCCGGCTATCAATGGAGGGGGGAGCAAGGGAAGGGGGAGGGCAGATAAAAGGGGTTTTGTAACATTGTACATAATAAACGTCGCATTCTGTAAATATCATGTGTTTTATATGTCTAATTGTTGAACGGTTAAAATTGGAAAATGCCATTAAAAATATTAAAAGAAAAAAATGGGACCTCGGAAAAAAAGTTTTAAAACACTGGTATGGAATGTATACTATACATAATCTTAAGAAATATTTCGAATTGGAAAAAAAGCATTCAGAAAATGAAACTATGTATACTGATGGTTCATTTTCTCTCAAGGAAGGGAGGTGTTAAGTGAGGGAGGCTTTAGAAAATAGAGTCCAGAAATGGCAATCTGGGGTTAAACAGACAGAGGGATAAAAAAAACTGCTAGCACAGAGTCAGAGGGATACGCCCACAACTGGCATGACTTATTTTGTCCCATTCAGACTTGTTAGTGGGAATACACAGGATGGCCCTGTTCTGAAGGGTGATTTACACGAGATCCAGTGCCCTTCTGTCTGATCAACTATTAGCTCATTACAGAATCTGACGGCCTCTTTGTCTGTCGATGGGAGGTTAGTTGCATATCAATAGCATGGCTCTGTTCTTACGGGAATGGGAACTCAAACAGCCACGATAATGCTGATGGGTTCAAGTCTGAGCACCCCAGGAGGGGTTTTGAGGGGCTTGGCAGAGCTGAGAGGGAAGAGGGAGAGGGAAGAGAGAGAGGGAAGGAATCCTGTTTTGAACAGGTACAGAGAGAAAGCTTTGTAAAGCGACCAAGGGAGGTCATGAAAGTTGCCACCGAGACAGGCTTTGGAAAAGGTTTCTGAAAGGGCTTTCCGAACAGAAGAAAAATTGCTTTGCTCACCTGTGCAAGTAGAATGAGAGCTACATGTTCATTCAAAGTGCTGTTTAATGGGAATTCATGCTTTAACAAACATGTAATCTGTTATTGTTAGGGTTGAAGTTTAAAAGTTAACTTTGTCTTAATAAAGTTTGTTTATAAAATAAACAAGCCCTCTTTCTTATATTATCACTCCTGGAATGAATTGTTCTTCGCATTAAAACTTTTAAAAGTTTGAATAGTAACCAATGTATATAGTTTCTGTGTATGTTCACATTCATCTTTGCTTTGTATAAAAAGAAAAACGATAATAAAAACATTTTTTTTAAACTTTAAAAAGTTGCGGCTCTGATCCAGTACGTTCGCCACTGCTGAGAGTTGACCAGGTGTGTAACACTAGCACTCCAGCCAGGTTTTCAGTGCCAGACTCTAGGAATTCAATTCTCATGTCACCTACACCCAGACTCTTCACAGGGTGTGTCTTTGCAATCTCCTGCCTCCTGTGAAAGCACAATCTATTTGCTCCTCGTGTCCTCCTGGTCTATGGCCCCCAACCCCATATCAAACAACCTGGGAGCTCAGCTCCACGGACAGACTCGGATTGCACCCCCTTTAAGGAGTGCAAGTTAGCTTGTCCCTGCTGAACATAGTCAGTCAGTAATGGTGACACGGTAGCACAGTGGTTAGAACTGTTGCTTCACATCGCCAGGGATCCATGTTCAATTCCGGTTAGGGTCACTGTCTGTGCAGAGTCTGCACGTTCTCCCAGTGTCTGTGTGGGTTTCCTCCGGGCACTCTGGTTTCCTCCCACAAGTCCCAAAGACGTGCTTGTTCGGTGAATTGGACATTTTGGATTCCTGAACAGGCGTGTGGTGGTTAGGGGACTTTCACAGTAGCTTCATTGCAGAGTTAATGTAAGTTAATGTGCTACTTGTGGCACAGACAACATGAAGTTTGAATACCTTCTGCCTCAACTCTCCTGGACATGAGGTAATTGGGGTGCCTGATAACAGGCATAATCAAATTTGCAACCTATAAAACCTCTGCTGCCTGCTTACCTCATGTTATAGCCTCTTGGTGAATTTTACCATTAATCACAAAGGCAATTCTTCCCCCTTCATCAACTTCCCCGTAACCAGATTTATTTAATTCCCTGTACTGACTGTCTTGCAGCCATGTCTCAGTCATAGTTACCAAGTCATACTAATCAACTGGAATTTGCCTCAGCAGTTGATGAACTGTGGACATGTATTGCTTCTTTCACAAGCTCTCACAAATTTATAGATATCAGATGTTTTGGAAAACACCACAGCGAGTCTGATTCAAGACTATTATTGCTACCGGTGGAATGTTCCAAGACATTTTGTTGAATAAACTTCCATTTTTATTGCTTACTGTCAACTCAATTTAGAATTACTTCATAATCCAAAATGAATTTGCTTCTAATAGTGCTGTTGTGTCCATTTGGTAGTTAACGTTTCCTGCAGCCCAGACACAAGACTGCAAACATTTCATAATTGACTCAGTCAAGGTTCAGTGGGAGTACTTCCAGCTCAGCCTGAAGGTCACAAAGTTCAAGTTCCCCTCCAGAAAATTGAACATATAATAGACTAAAGTTCCGCTGCAAAGTTGAGAGAGTACTGCAGTGCTAAAGGTGCCATTTTTCAGAGGTCAGGGGCGAAATTCTCCCCCAACGGCGTGATGTCCGCGACTGCCGCCCAAAATGGCGCAAATCAGACGGGCATCGCGCCGCCCCAAAGGTGCGGAATGCTCCGCATCTTTGGGGGCCGAGCCCCGACATTGAGGAGCTAGGCCGGCGGCGGAGGGATTTCCGCCTCGCCAGCTGGCGGAAACGGCGTTTGTTGCCCCGCCAGCTGGCGCGGAAATGACATCCCCGGGCGGCGCATGCGCGGGAGTGTCAGCGGCCGCTGACAGTTTCCCGCGCATGCGCAGTGGGGAGAGTCTCTTCCGCCTCCGCCATGGTGGAGGCCGTTGCGGAGGCGGAAGGGAAAGAGTGCCCCCCACGGCACAGGCCCGCCCGCGGATCGGTGGGCCCCGATCGCGGGCCAGGCCACCGTGGGGGCACCCCCCCGGGGTCAGATCGCCCCGCGCCCCCCCCAGGACCCCGGAGCCCGCCCACGCCGCCTTGTCCCGCCGGTAAATACCTACTTTAATTTACGCTGGCGGGACAGGCAATTTCTCGGCAGGACTTCGGCCCATCCGGGCTGGAGAATTGAGCAGGGGGGCCCGCCAACCGACGCGGCCCGATTCCCGCCCCCGCCGAATATCCGGTACCGGAGACTTCAGCAACCGGCGGGGGCGGGATTCACGGCGGCCCACGGCCATTCTCCGACCCGCTGGGGGGTCGGAGAATGATGCCCCTGAAGTCCCAACTGCCCTCTCAGTTGGACAGAAAAAAATCCCAGGTCACTATTCAAAGATAATTCTCCTCAGTGTTTTGGCCAATACCTCTCAACCAATATTACTAAAATAATTACCTTGTTATTCTCACATTGCTGTTTGCAAACTTTTGTGCAGGCTGCCTCATTTCCTACATTACAACAGTGACCAAATATCAAAAGTACTTAAATTACTGGAGCGTGCTTTAGGGCACGAAAGGCACCATGTAAATGCAAAGTATTTTTGTTTAGCTCAGCAAAGTTACCTTCAGAATCTTTCTTATAGAAGACTCCATGTGGGTGCAGAGAATAGGGACGTGATGCAAAGTTTTTGAAGTGAATAATAATGACATCTTCCACCTCTGCCCTGATCACTGGGCCAAGGAATCCAAGCCAGTCAGGTTTGGGAACCTCAACTGAATATGTTCCATCAGTGAACTGTTTGTAGATAGCCTTCTTGTATATTCGTCCAATCCGCTGTTCGCCCCCCATCAGAAACTCGGCTGCAGCCCTGTATATAAATCAAAATATGATTAGGCATAAAAACATTCTTTATAAAATGCACATTCAAAATTTCAATTCCCCCTTCCTGGGTGCTCAGGCTAGTGTCCTAGGCCCAACCATCTTCAACTGCTTCATCAATGACTGCTTTCCATTATAAGGTCAGAAATGGGGATGTTTGCAGATAATTGCACAATGTTCAGCAGCATTCGCGACTCCTCAGATAATGAAGCAGTCCATGTCGAAATACAGCAAGACCTGGACAATATCCAGGCTTGGGCTGATAAGTGACAAGTTACAGGTAATGACCATCTCCTACAAGAGACAATCTAACCACCCCCCTTGACATTCAATGGCATTACCATCGCTGACTCCCCCAGAATCAACATCCTAGAGGTTACCATTGATCCGAAACTGAACTGGATTAGCCATATTAATACTGTGGCTACCAGAGCTGGTCAAAGGCTAGGAATCCTACAGCGAGTAACTCACCTCCTGAACCCTCAAAGTCTGTCCACCATCTACAAGGCACAGGTCAGTGTAATGGAATACACTCCACTTGCCTGGATGAGTGCAGCTCCAACAACACTCAAGAAGCTAGACACTATCCAAGACAAAGCAGCCCACAAGATTGCTCCCCTTTCCACAAACATTCAAACCCTCCACCACCGACAAACAATGGCAACTGTGTGTACCATCTACAAGATACACTGCAGCAGCACTCACCAAGGTTCCTTCAACAGCACCTTCCAAACCCACAACCACTACCATCTAGAAGGACAAGAGCAGCAGATACCACCTGGGAACCCTACAACCTCAAGGTTCCCCCTCCAAGTCACTTCCCACCCGGACTTGGAAATATAGTGCCATTCCTTCACTGTCGCTGGGTCAAAATCATGGAACTTCCTCCCTTTTTAAAAAAAAAAATGTTTATTCAAAGTTTTTCCAACAAAAATTTTCAACCAGTTGAACCCCCCCCCCCCCCCGCCGTAACAGAAAAGAAAAAGACAAAAGAGCAAAACAAAACATAAACATATCAAGCAAACATAGTACAGAACTTATACAATGGGTTTCTCCCGCACATATTAACCCTCCCTATGTTTGTACAAATACTACCTGGGAAAAAAAACCTCCCCCACCCACCCAAATATCCCCCCTGAAAGAAATACCGCCCCCCCCCCCACTTCCCTGGGTTGCTGCTGACCGAGCTCCTTCTAGCGCTCCGCGGGATAGTCAAGGAACGGTTGCCACCGCCTGAAGAACCCCTGCGCAGACCCTCACAGGGCAAACTTTATCCTTTCTAGCTTAATGAACCCTGCCATGTCATTTATCTAGGCTTCCACACTGGGGGGCTTTGGGTCCTTCCATAATAACAAGATCCTCCGCCGGGCTACCAGGGATGCAAAGGCCAGAATGCCGGCCTCTTTCGCCTCCTGCACTCCCGGCTCGTCCGCCACCCCAATAATGCCAGCCCCCAACTTGGTTTGACCTGGACTTTCACCACCTTGGACATAGTCCTCGCGAAACCGCTCCAGAACCCTTCTAGTGCCGGGCACGACCAAAACATGTGGACGTGATTCGCCAGGCTTCCCGAGCACCTCCCACATCTGTCCTCCACCCCAAAGAACCTACTCAGCCTCGCACCCGTCATATGCGCTCTGTGAACAACCTTAAACTGTATCAGGCTGAGCCTGGCACATGAGGAAGAGGAATTAACCCTACTCAGGGCATCCGCCCATAGACCCTCTTCAATCTCCTCCCACTTGCCCTTCAGCTCCTCTACCAAAGCCTCCCCCTCTTCTTTCATCTCCTGATATATCGCCGAAACCTTGCCCTCTCCGACCCATACACCCGAAATCACCCTGTCCTGGATCCGCTGTGCCGGGAGCGACGGGAATTCCCTCACCTGCCGCCTCACAAACGCCCTCACTTGCATATAATGAACATATTTCCCGGGGGTAACCTGAACTTCTCCTCCAGCGCCCCTAGGCTCGCAAACGTCCCGTCTATAAACAGGTCCCCCATCCTTCTGATCCCTGCCCGATGCCAGCTCCGAAACCCCCCATCCATCCTCCCTGGCACGAACCGGTGGTTCTCCCGGATCGGGGACCACACCGAGGCTCCCATCTCACCCCGATGTCGTCTCCACTGCCCCCAGATCTTTAGCATTTCCGCCACTACCGGACTCGTGGTGTACCTTGTCGGCGAGAGCGGCAGCGGTGCCATCACCAGCGCCGTCACCAGCGCCCCAAGGCTCGTTCCTTTGCAGGACGCCATCTCCAAACTCTTCCATGCCGCCCCCTCTCCCTCTATCACCCACTTACGGATCATCGCTACGTTGGCTGCCCAATAATAGCCCTCCAGATTCGGCAACGCCAGCACTCCCCTGTCCCTACTACGCTCCAGACACCCCCTCCTTACCCTCGGGGTCTTGTTTGCCCACACAAAGCCCATAATGCTCCTACCTACCCGCTTAAAAAAGGCCTTGGTAATCAGAATAGGAAGGCACTGGAACACAAAAGAAACCTCGGGAGGACCGCCATTTTAATTGACTGTACCCTGCCCGCGAGCGAGAGTAGCAACACATCCCATCGTTTGAAGTCCTCCTCCATCTGCTCCACCAGCCTTGTCAAATTAAGTTTGTACAGGGCCCCCCAGCTCCCTGGATCCCCAGGTACCGAAAGCTTCTTTCCGTCCTCCTCAACGGTAGGTCGTCTATCCCTCTTCCCTGGTCCCCCGGATGCACCACAAAGAGCTCACTCTTCCCTACATTGAGCTTGTAGCCCGAGAAGTCCCCAAACTCTCTTGGGATCCGCATGACCTCCACCATCTCCTCCACTGGATCCGCCACATACAGCAACAGGTCGTCTGCATACAGTGACACTCGATGCTCTTCTCCCCCTCGGACCACCCCCCTCCAGTTCCTGGACTCCCTTAATGCCATGGCCAAAGGCTCAATTGCTAATGCAAACAACAGGGGGGACAGGGGGCACCCCTGCCTCGTCCTTCGATACAGCAGAAAATGCTCCGACCTCCGCCGATTTGTAACCACACTCGCCACCGGGGCTCTATATAGAAGCTTAATCCAACTAATAAACCCCTCCCCAAACCCAAACCACCGCAACACTTCCCAGAGATACTCCCACTCCACCCGGTCAAAGGCCTTCTCCGCGTCCATAGCTGCCACTATCTCCGCCTCCGCCTCCACCAATGGCATCATAATCACATTCAGCAGCCTCCGCACATTGGTGTTTAGCTGCCTGCCCTTTACAAACCCCGCCTGGTCCTCGTGAATCAACCCCGGGACACAGTCCTCAATTCTCGTAGCCAGCACTTTTGCCAGCAGCTTAGCGTCCACATTGAGGAGCGAGATCGGTCTATATGACCCACATTGCAGTGGGTCCTTGTCCCGTTTCAGGATCAGAGAAATCAGCGCTCCGGACATTGTCGGGGGCAGGGCTCCCTTGCCTCATTGAAAGTCCTCACCAGCAACGGGGTTAACAGGTCCGCATACTTCCTGTAAAACTCAACCGGGAACCCATCTGGCCCCGGGGCCTTCCTCGCCTGCATGCTCCCCAGTCCTTTAACCAGCTCCACCAACCCAATTGGCGCCCCCAAACCAGCCACCTCCTGCTCCTCCACCCTTGGGAACCTCAGTTGATCAAGAAACCTTTGCATCCGCTCTTCCCCCACTGGGGGCTGAGATCTGTACAGCTCCTCATAGAAGTCCTTAAATGCCTCATTAACTTTCACCGCACTCCGCACCATAGTTCCCCTGCTATCCTTGATTCCACCAATCTCCCTCGCTGCCATCCTCTTACGGAGCTGATGTGCCAGCATCCAGTTCGCCTTCTTCCCATACTCGTACGTAGCCCCCTGTGCCTTCCTCCACTGTGCCTCTGCCTTCCCTGTGGTCAACAGGTCGAATTCCGTCTGGAGACTTCGCCGCTCCCTAAGTAGTCCCTCCTCGGGGGCCTCTGCATATCTCCTGTCTACCCTTAGGGGGAAGAGAGAGGGCAGGGAAAGGGAGTGGTTAGTGGGGGAGATCCTGTGAGCCCTGATGGAGATGATCTCTCCCCTGACCACCGCCTTCAGCGCCTTCCACATTACCCCTACCTGCATCTCCCCATTGTCGTTGGCCTCCAAATACCTTTCAATACACCCCCGCACCCTCCCGCACACCTCCTCATCTGCCAGTAATCCCACATCCAGACGCCACAGCAGGCGTTGGTCCCTCTCCTCTCCTAACTCCAGCTCCACCCAGGGCGGGGCGTGGTCTGAGATAGCTATGGCCGAGTACTCCGTTCCCTCTACTTTCGGAATCAGCGCCCTGCTCAAAACAAAAAAATCTATCCGGGAGTAGGCTCTGTGCACGTGAGGAAAAAAAAGAAAATTACCTGGCCAGGGGCCTAGCAAATCTCCACGGATCTACTCCCCCCATCTGGTCCATAAACCCCCTAAGCACCTTGGCTGCAGCCGGCCTCTTCCCCGTCCTAGATCTGGAGCGATCTAATGCTGTGTCCAGCACTGTGTTGAAATCCCCCCCCATTATCAAGCTTCCTGCCTGCAGATACGGAATCTGCCCCAACATGCGCTTCATAAATCCAGCATCATCCCAGTTCGGGGAATAGACGTTCACCAATACCACCCACACCCCCTGTAGCCTACCGCTCACCATCACGTATCGACCCCCATTATCCACTACAATATTCTTGGCCTCAAACGACACCCGCTTCCCCACCAGTATTGCCACCCCTCTGTTCTTTGCATCCAGCCCCAAATGGAATACCTGTCCTACCCATCCCTTTCGTAACCTGACCTGGTCTGCCACCTTCAAATGTGTCTCCTGAAGCATGACCACGTCTGCCTTCAGTCCCTTTAAGTGCGCGAACACTCGGGTCCTCTTAACCGGCCCATTCAGGCCCCTCACATTCCAAGTTATCAGCCGGATTGGCCCCCACCCCGCCGACTCGCCATCTCCTTTTCTGGGCCAGTCCCGTGCCCGCGCCTCCCACACCCTCCAGTCCCCCAGGCTGGGGACCCCCGTCCCGACCACCTCTTCTGTTTCCAGTTCCCCATCGGCCAATGCAGTTGCAACCCAATATCCCCCCCCCCCACCCCCCCTCCACCCGCTAGACCCATGTCTAGCTCTTTTGCTCCCCCCATAACACTCCCGTACGTCAGCTGACTCCTCCTGACCCCGGCCTCCCCCGCCATCCCACTGACCCCCCCCACCGTGTGGGAATCCCCCCTCCCCCTCCTCCCCAGCAGTCAGTGAGCGCTCCTCCACCCCCCCTCCGTCTTACCCTAGCGCAGGAAAAAGCCCGCGCTTTCCCGCCCCCTCTGGCGCAGCTCCTTTTGCGGCCTTATCCCAATTCCCCCATCCCCGGGCCTCCCCTCCCTCCAGCACTGACGCCCACATTCGCTCACAATCTCCCCATCAGATCTCTTCCCCCATCCCCATCCATCACCCAACCCGTGGAACATTCCCGACGCATAGTTAAACCCTGTATACAACTGACATTCCCCCACAACCACAAACCCACAGTTTGAGTCCAACTTTTCAGTTTGGATAAAGGTCCAAGCCTCCTCAGGCGTTTCAAAGTAGTGGTGTCGATCCTGAAACGTGACCCACAATCGCGCTGGCTGCAGCATTCCGAACCTCACCCCCTTCCGATGGAGCACCGCCTTGGCCCGATTAAAACCAGCTCACTTCTTTGCCACCTCCGCACTCCAGTCCTGGCAGATTTGGATCTCCGTGTTCTCCCACCTGCTGCTCCGCTCCTTCTTGGCCCATCTCAAAACACAGTCTCTATCCACGAGACGGTGAAACCTCACCATTACCGCCCTTGGCGGCTCATTGGCCTTGGGTCTCCTCGCCAGGACCCGATGAGCCCCATCCAGCTCCAGGGGATGCGGAAAGGCCCCCGCACCCATCAGCGAATTGAGCATTGTGCTCGCATATGCTCCAGCATCGGCCCCCTCCACTCCTTCAGGGAGACCCAGAATCCGAAGGTTCTTCCTCCTCGACCTGTTCTCCAGGTCCTCGAATCTTTCCGCCCACCTCCTGTGCAACGCCTCGTGCGCCTCCACCTTCACCGCCAGGCCCAAGATCTCATCCTCATTCTCTGCGGTTTTCTCCCGCACCGCCTGGATCGCCGCCCCTTGGGCCTTCTGGGTCTCCACTAACCCCTCGATCCCCGTCAGCATTGGCACCAGCACCTCTTTCTTCAGCTCTTCAAAGCAGCGCTTGAGAAACTCCTGCTGCTCCTGCACCCATGCCGCTTGATCTCCGCCCGCCGCCATCGTGTTTTTTCTCCCTCGCACTTTTCGCTGCTCCAAAAATGCTTTTTTGGCCACTCCACTCCTGGTCCAATCCATATACTATGGAGGGGGGGACCTTGCTCACCTTCCCCACTAGAGGTTGTCGAAAAAACTGCCCTTGGGGCTCCTCAAGAGAGCCCAAAAGTCCGTTATAGCGGGAGCTGCCGAATGTGCGGCTTAGCTCCGCATAGCCGCAACCGGAAGTCGGAACTTCCTCCCTAACAGCACAGTGGTACCTACACCTCAAAGTCTGCAGCGGTTCAAGAAGGCAACTCACCACACCTTCTGAAGGGCAACTAGGGATGGGCAATAAATGCTGACCTAACTAGTGATGCCCACATCCCGCAGAAATGGATTTCAAAAAAGCTGGACTGACACACCCTTGTAGGAACAAGAGTAGGCCATTGGTCTGGCCCTAATTTCGAGACTGTGCCCCCTAGTTTTAGAATCTCCAACTGTTCTGGGCCAGGGTTTAGAGAACCCCAAAGTGTATCATGGAGTTCCCCTGACCCACAACTTTTAATAGATTGTGGTATGGGGAGCACACGGCCCACTCTACAGGTGTGGTACAGCAGAAATGGAAAAGAATTTTTTAAAGCAAAACAATGTTTATTCGATGAACTCAAGTTAACCTTATTAAAACATAGTGAACATCTTAGCAACCATTAATTCAAATACAATCCCCAAAGAATACAACACTAAGTAATCCTTACTAAAATCCCAAACAACATTCAGAAGACAAAAGGCCCTTTTAAAACAAAAATCAGGTTTAAATTCACTATTGAGAACATTTCTAATTCTGAATTCACCAAATGGTCAAGAGATAGTCTTTTCATGGCAGAGAGAACAACAGTACACCTGCTTTGTCTGGCTTCAGCTCCAACATTGAAATGAAACCAAAAAAACACACACACAAACTTTTCTCAAAGAGAAACCAAAAGCTGACAGACAGCCCAGCTCCACCCACACTCTGACATCACTGCAGTAATAAACACCCATTTTTTAAAGGTACACCCACTACAGTTATCCTATAAAAATACCCATTTCTTAAAAGGTACTCTCACATGACACTAACCAATGGAAATAGTTTATCTTTATCTACCCAGTCTTTCCCTGTTAATATCTTGAATACTTTGCTCAAATCACCCCTTAACCGTCTAAATTCCAGCGAAAACTAATTGTGGACATGGGGTCCATGTCATTTTAAGTCCTGAGCCTCACTAACATTTGAAGGGCAGTTGCCTTCGCAATTGCTTGCAAAATCAGGCAGCTCGCCCACATGACCCACACAATTTCTAGTATGTTCTCCAGCTTGACTTTTGTTGGCTGCAGAGATGAGTCAAAGAGCTGCTGCCTGCTTTCCTGATGTATTGTTGAAGGCCCCAGTGGAAGGCTGGGAGGAAGATATCCAACCAAACTCCTGCAACCACATCCCCAAGATCACAATTAACCAGGCCTGAACAGAGATTCAGTGGCAAGACTTGGGTTCAATAAAGAAAGGTATCTAATGGCCATACAAGAGCAGCAAGAATGAATATGCCTCATCATTTCTTCACCTCTATTACCACACCTGACAACACAACATCACCACCTCCACACACAATCTTTTGACAATTCCCTCCATCACTTCCTTCACCGTACAATCACAAAAGCCACTTTAAAGCTCATTATTTCTGCAAATACACTGCAAGAAATCCCACTACTCCTTACTCACATCATGTCACACACTTTCCCCAATAGTGGACACCTCCCATCATGTTTCTGCAACCTTAACACATTCACTACATACACAAACTGCACACATTTCGATTCAGATTTCCAACACACGTTTTTGTGCACATTTTCTTGCAGGACACAGCACACAATGCCAGAGAGTGGAACAGGATGGAGTCCATCATTGTCATCCCACAACAGAACAACGAGCCCTGGAAATCACTGCCCCTGCACAGACCCAAAGAGCGTGTCTGAATATTATTTGCATTCCTACATTCAACTCAGAAGAGATGGGGCTTTCGGTGGCAAGGTCACACACAAGGTAGCTCAGGCCATGGTCTTTGTTTTTTGGACATTTTAACCCAGCTCCCAGGGATTTGGGCATTCAAAACCAGCCCCTCGTATGGGACAAGGAATTTGTCGGTGAAAATATGTTGAAATCAATGAAAAAGGTTGGTGGTAGCATTACAGGGGGTGATGGAGCCAGAAGGCCCACGGAGCTCAGCAGGAGGGAAGGCAGCAGACCCGGACATGGGTGTGGCTTCTCATATCACCATGGAAATGCTGACTGGGGTGATGATGCAGGAGTTTGAAAAACACTTTGCAAAGCATTTTGAGGTGCAGGACAGGGTGATGATGGAAACCTTTAAGCAGTCAATTGAGGTGGGACTGGCCCGATTTGGGAGATGCTGGAAAAACCTTGGAGACAGTGAAGAAGCATGGAGAGGCGCTGAAGGGTGTGGAGGTGGCTTTGTTGGGGTATGGCGATTGAATCACCTCGTTGGAAGGTGAGATTTTGCTGGCAGAGAGGAAGGAACAAGACTCTGAGGGCAAAGGTGGAAGACTTGGAGAACAGGACGAGGAGCCAGAATCATGGGGTGATCGGAAGGGGTGGTGGGGGGGGTGGGGCGAAGCTGACTGAGTACTTTTCGCAGATGTTTGTCAAGCTTTTGGGGGAGGGGCAGCGCATCGTCCCCCTCTAGTTGGATCGGGCCCACCGAGTATCCTGACAGAAGCCAGGGGCGAATAAGCCGCCACAGGCGGTGATTATTGGATTCCACAGCTTCCAGGAGAGGGAAAAGATTCTGCAATTGGCCAAAGTGAATCGAGACTCGAGGGGGGGAAGGAAGCATCATTCAGATATACCAAGCTGTCGGAAGAGAATTTGAAAAGCAGCGTGTAGCTTTGAATAAGGCAAAGTCAGCGCTCTTCAGTGACTTTTCGGTCGCACGATCATGGGCTAGATTCTCCAAAAATGGGGCTAGGTCCCCATGCCAGCGTAAAAACACTGGCGTTTCACTCTTGACTTTCCTTCAAAAAGTTAAGAGCAATTCTCCTACCTGCCATGGGCTAGCAGGGCCCCGGGGAGGTGCTCGCAGATCTGGCTGAGGAAACGGCCCCCGCACGGCGGCGGCCTGCAGCGGCATGGCGGACTCAGACTGCGGAGCGCCATCCAAAACGTAGCCCCCCCACCCCGAGATGGCGTACGCCCGCGGATCCAAGCCGCCCGATCGCCGCCCCAGCCGCCCATGAGGTTCCCCCCCCCGCAGCCCGATCCCCCCGCCCCCCACAAGGGCGGCTGCAGACTCAGTGGCATAGTGCTACATATATTGTTGTGTGTTGGGTATGGTTTAGTTCTGTGCCTCTTTGTTTCCACTCATTCGGCGCATGCACACACCCGAGATCGTCTGCACCCTCCCTGCCAGGAAGTGGGAGTATATTTAATCTCTGCAGGTCCTTTTCGACTTCCTCACCAGGCTGATAACTTCCATGTCCAGTTCATAGACTGGATGGCCAATCCACCTGACCTGCATATCTTTGGACTGAGAGAGGAAACCGGAGCACCCGGAGGAAACCCCCGCAGACACGGGGAGAACGTGCAGACTCCGCACAGACAGCCACCCGAGGCCGGAATTGAACCCGGGTCCTTGGAGCTGTGAGACAGCAGTGCTAACCACTGTGCCACCCTGGTCGAATTGTATCCCCAGCTAGCAGAATTTATGTCGGGCCTGTTTAAATGTCCCTCCAGCTCTGCCCCTCCACTTGTGGGTTCACCTCACTCTTGCTCAGGTTGAGTTTGTAGCCAGAGAAGGTTCCAAACTCTGTCAAGAGCACCTTGATTCTGTCCATGCTGCTTTGCGGGTCGGAGATGTGGAGAAGCAGATCATCCACATAGAGCGAGATGTTCCTTCTCCGAATCCCCTTCCAATTCTTTGCCGCCCTGAGCACGATCACTTGTGGTTTGATCGCTAGGGCGAACAGCAGCAGGGACAGCAAGCTTTTTCCCCCTGTTTTAGGGGGCTATTTTGGATAAAAGAGCCTATTTTCAGGTTCGTAGGAGAGCTACCTGATGTGTGACTACTCAGCACATCCCCGTCACCAGATGTTTTGTTTTGGGGGGGGGTGGGGGTTTACCTTTGCGAGCAGTAAGGTTTCAGTTGGTGAATGGGAGTGACATGGCAGGAGGGGCTGCGTCTTGTTGGGCCTGCTTGGACAAGGTTCAGTGAACCTAGCTTATTTGTTTAGTTGGTGGGGGAGTTGCATTTTCTAGGCTATTAACTGATCAAGTGTGAACGATTCCTTGAAATCCCGTGTCTTCTTTTTATTGTTGCTCTTTGACTTCCCTAGGTCTTAACCTCGACATGAGAAGAGGCATGCAAAGCAGGTACGGCACTTTGGCAGAGATCTAGAGAAGTCTGCACCCAGCCTCTGTACCATCATCGTCCATGGCATCAACACACCGCAGTGTACCCTACAGAGTATCGGAACAGGACCCTCACAGCAGGAGTCCACGCGGATTCATTTTGTCACGGATGTCCATATGAGAAACAACTGCCTTTCACCCTCTGTTCAGGCCAGTACAGCAGAGTCACTCAGAATACCAGAATTAGAAAGAATTAGTGCAAGTAGGTCTGGGTAATTCACTTGACCAGGAAGTTTTTGCATTATATTTATTCTAGTAATCTAACAAGGTCAAGAGAACATCTTGTACTGTCAGGCCAAAGAAGTAATTTCATAATCTGTAAATAACCGACAGAGTGACACACCAATCAAGAATTACTGTGCGATTAACCAGCCAGAAATGTATGATTAAACAAAGTGAGCCTCAATGCTAGAAGTGAAGAATAAGTAATAAAATAGATAGTTATTAAGGCTGGGTAATATTCTAATGGTTGATGCTTAAGCATTAATTTGCTGCAAACCAATATTTTCTCAAGTGCTGCTATAAGCTTTGTCCATCAGAAAGGGAGCAATCATATACGAGTGAGCATGAATTTCCATTTTGTCCTTGGACGTCTGAAGCAGTTGCATGGTAATGAATAAGGATTTGTAAAAATTCAGATGAGGGAAACATCATGAAGAGTTGTTCTGCTCAGTGGAGCAACTTGGTGCAAATGGTTAAATCCAACCAAATTAACCCAGTAACAACAATGCCCAATTGGTTAGTAACATCAGGCTCAAATCAAGATGAGGTGATGCTAATTCAAGGGTAAAAATGAAGGATTCAAGAATCATTTTTACTAAATTCTATGATTCTATCAGCCATGAGAAAGAGGAACTATATTAATAAGAGACACAGTGTCCCCTGGAACAGAATTTCAGGGAATTCGCCATCAGTGAGCCAAGCTCGGATCGATTTACATTTCTACTTGGAAAAGTCCACTGTGTATTTTAATAAATATGGCATTTTCCTTTCCAAAATAAACTTTTGATATTATTTGCTATTCCTGTCTTGACTTATTTGAGGGGGTTTAAATTGGAAGTGAATAATTAGGTGTGCACGATTAAAATTAAACCCCGCTGGGTCACTGTCTGTGCGGAGTCGGCACGTTCACCCCGTGTCTGTGTGGGTTTCCTCCGGGTGCTCCGGTTTCCTCCCACAGTCCAAAGACGTGCATGTTAGGTGGATTGGCCATGCTAAATTGCCCTTCGTGACCCAAAAGGTTATTGGGTTACGGGGATAGGGTCGAAGTGATGGTTTAAGTGGGTCGGTGCAGACTCGATGGGCCGAATGGCCTCCTTCTGCACTGTATGTTCTATGTCTATGTCCATATTAAATTAAACGCCATTATTTCTCCCAGTGTCTGCGTGGGTTTCGCCCCCACAACCCAAAGTTTGCAGGGTATGTAGATTGGCCACGCTAAAATTGTCCCTTAAATTGGAAAAATGAATTGGGTAATCTAAATGTATTTAAAAAAACAAATTAAACCCCATTATATCACCTTTGACGGCTGCAGTTAGGCTTAACGTTAGTTTCAGATCCTCCATGGTCAAATAAGGACCATTACGCAGGAGGGTCTGTAAAATCACAGGCAGGGACTTCCGGGTGCGGCGATGACCAGCTAAGTCGCACGTTTCGGCAGCTCCCGGTGGAACGGACTTTTGGGCTCTTAATAAGAGCCCCAACGGCAATTCTAACGGCTAGAAGCACTGTACGGTAAACCAGAAGGGAATCCGCCCTGGAAACGGATGGAAAAAGGAGGGGGAAGTGGCCAGATTGCAGTGGATCCTTTGGAGCAGCGGCAAGGAAGGCAAGCAAGAACCAAGATGGCGACGGAAGGTGGCAGTTTAACATGGGGCCCTGAACAAGAGTTTTTGAAATGTTGCGTGGAAGAACTGTTGGCCCCAATATTACAGGCGATCGAAGGGCTAAAGGATGAGCAAAAGACCCAGGAGCGGGAGCTTCGGGTCGTGAAGGCAAAGGCTGCCGAGAACGAGGACGATATACAGGGCCTGGTGGTGAAGACGGAGATGCACGAGGCACACCATAAACGATGTGTGGAAAGACTGGAGGTGCTGGAGAATAACGCGAGGAGGAATAATTTAAGGATTCTTGGTCTTCCTGAAGGTGCAGAAGGAGCAGACGTCGGGGCATATGTGAGCACGATGCTGCACTCGTTAATGGGAGCGGAGGCCCCGGCGGGTCCGCTGGAGGTGGAGGGAGCATACCGAGTGATGGCGCGAGGACCGAGAGCAGGAGAAATTCCTAGAGCCATAGTGGTGAGATTCCTCCGTTTTAAGGACAGAGATATGGTCCTTAGATGGGCAAAGAAAACTCGGAGCAGTAGGTGGGAGAACGCGGTGATCCGCGTATATCAAGACTGGAGTGCGGAGGTGGCGAGAAGGAGGGCGAGCTTTAATCGGGCCAAGGCGGTGCTTCACAAAAAGAAGATAAAATTTGGAATGCTGCAACCGGCAAGACTGTGGGTCACATATCAAGGGAGGCACCACTACTTTGAGACGGCGGATGAGGCGTGGACTTTTATTGTGGAAGAAAAACTGGAATAAGCGGGTTATTAAAAAAGAACGTTTGAAACAAAGTGGTGGGGCGAGTATGGGGGGCGAAGAGGGGGGAAAAAGGGGGGGAAAAGATGAGTTTTATGTTATTAATCCTGCGATGCGGTAACTTTTCTCTCTTCCACAGGTGGTGGTGGAGGGAGGAAGGGAGGTGGAGGAGATGGGGCGTTGGCCATGGGGGGACGGGGCCAAAAGGGAAGCGCGGGCTTTGTTCCCACGCTATGATAATCATGGCGGGAATAGGGAAGCAGGAAGGAGGGGGCGTCGCACGGTGCGAGCCGAAGTCACGGGGGGGAAGCCGAGGTCGGCCAGAGTTTGCTGACCTCTGGGAGCAACATGGGGGGTGTAACTACGCTAGTGGGGGATCTAGCGGGGGGGTGGGAGGGGGTGTTACTGGGTTGCTGCTGCTGGGGAGAGGGGGGAAGCCGGAATGGGGTGGGGTGGGCGGGGGAGCACCGCCTGGGGGGGGACACAGCTGCGTGGGAACCGCGTGAGGAGCTGGAAAAAGGGGATGGCTAATCGACAAGGGGGGGGGTAAAAAGCCCCCCAACCCGGTTGATCACGTGGAATGTGAGAGGGCTGAACGGGCCGATAAAGAGGGCATGAGTACTCGCACACCTTAAGAAACTTAAGGCAGACGTGGTTATGTTACAAGAGACGCACTTGAAACTTCTAGGCCAGGTTAGACTACGCAAAGGATGGGTGGGGCAGGTGTTTCATTCGGGACTAGATGCGAAAAACAGGGGGGTGGCTATACTAGTGGGGAAGTGGGTTATGTTTGAGGCAAAGACCATAGTGGCGGATAGCGGGGGCAGATATGTGATGGTGAGTGGCAAATTACAGGGGGAGGCGGTGGTCTTGGTAAACGTATATGCCCGAACTGGGATGATGCCAATTTTATGAGGCGCATGCTAGGACGCATCCCGGACCGAGGAGGTGGGAAAGTTGGTAATGGGGGGAGATTTTAATATGGTGCTGGAGCCAGGGCTGGACAGGTCGAGGTCCAGGACTGGAAGGAGGCCGGCTGCAGCCAAGGTGCTTAAAGATTTTATGGAGTAGATGGGAGGAGTAGACCAGTGGAGATTTAGTAGACCTAGGAGTAAGGAGTTTTCGTTTTTCTCCTATGTCCACAAAGTTTATTCGCAAATAGACTTTTTTGTTTTGGGAAGGGCATTGATCCCGAAGGTGAGGGGGACGGAGTATACGGCTATAGCCATTTCGGATCACGCTCCACATTGGGTAGACTTGGAGATAGGGGAGGAAACAGAAGGGCGTCCACCCTGGAGAATGGACATGGGACTAATGGCAGATGAAGGGGTGTGTCTAAGGGTGAGGGGGTGCATTGAAAAATACTTGGAACTCAATGATAACGGGGAGGTCCAGGTGGGAGTGGTCTGGGAGGCGCTGAAGGCAGTGGTTAGAGGGGAGCTGATATCAATAAGGGCACATAAAGGAAAGCAGGAGAGTAGGGAACGGGAGCGGTTGCTGCAAGAACTTCTGAGGGTGGACAGGCAATATGCGGAGGCACCGGAGGAGGGACTGTACAGGGAAAGGCAAAGGTTACACGTAGAATTTGACTTGCTGACAACGGGTACTGCAGAAGCACAGTGGAGGAAGGCACAGGCTGTACAGTATGAGTATGGGGAGAAGGCGAGCAGGTTGCTGGCCCATCAATTGAGGAAAAGGGGAGCAGCGAGGGAAATAGGGGGAGTGAGGGATGAGGAAGGAGAGATAGAGCGGGGAGCGGAGAGAGTGAATGGAGTATTCAAGGCTTTCTATAAAAGATTATACGAAGCTCAGCCCCCGGATGGGAAGGAGAGAATGATGTGCTTCCTGGACCGGCTGGAATTTCCTAGCTTGGAGGAGCAGGAGAGGGTGGGACTGGGAGCACAGATCGAGATAGAGGAAGTAGTGAAAGGAATTAGGAGTATGCAGGCGGGGAAGGCTCCGGGACCGGATGGATTTCCAGTCAAATTTTAGAGGAAATATGTGGACTTGCTTGCCCCGCTACTGATGAGAACCTTTAATGAGGCGAAGGAAAGGGGACAGCTGCCCCCGACTATGTCAGAGGCAACGATATCACTTCTCCTAAAGAAGGAAAAAGACCCGCTGCAATGCGGGTCCTATAGACCTATTTCCCTCCTAAATGTAGACGCTAAGATTCTGGCCAAGGTAATGGCAATGAGGATAGAGGATTGTGTCCCGGGGGTAGTCCATGAGGACCAAACTGGGTTTGTGAAGGGGAGACAGCCGAATACGAATATACGGAGGCTGCTAGGGGTAATGATGATGCCCCCACCAGAGGGGGAAGCGGAGATAGTGGTGGCGATGGATGCCGAGAAAGCATTTGATAGAGTGGAGTGGGACTATCTGTGGGAGGTGTTGAGGAGATTTGGCTTTGGAGATGAGTATATTAGATGGGTACAGCTGCTGTATAGAGCCCCGATGGCGAGCGTGGTCACGAATGGACGGGGGTCTGCGTATTTCCGGCTCCATAGAGGGACGAGGCAGGGATGTCCTCTGTCCCCATTATTGTTTACACTGGCGATTGAGCCCCTGGCTATAGCATTGAGGGGTTCCAGGAAGTGGAGGGGAGTACTCAGGGGAGGAGAGGAACACCGGGTATCTCTTTACACGGACGATTTATTGGTGTATGTGGCGGACCCGGCGGAGGGGATGCCAGAGATAATGCGGATACTTGGGGAGTTTGGAGAATTTTCAGGATATAAGCTGAACATGGGGAAAAGTGAGCTGTTTGTGGTGCATCCAGGGGAGCAGAGCAGAGAAATAGAGGACTTACCGCTGAGGAAGGTAACAAGGGACTTTCGCTACTTGGGGATCCAGATAGCCAAGAATTGGGGTACATTGCATAGGTTAAACTTAACACGGTTGGTGGAACAGATGGAGGAGGACTTCAAGAGATGGGACATGGTATCCCTGTCACTGGCAGGGAGGGTACAAGCGGTTAAAATGGTGGTCCTCCCGAGAATCCTCTTTGTGTTTCAGTGCCTCCCGGTGGTGATCACGAAGGCTTTTTTCAAAAGGATTGAGAAGAGTATCATGAGTTTTGTTGTGGGCCGGGAAGACCCCAAGAGTGAGGAAGGGATTCTTGCAGCGCAGTAGAGATAGGGGGGGGCTGACGCTACCGAGCCTGAGTGAGTACTACTGGGCCGCCAACATCTCAATGGTATGTAAGTGGATGGGAGAAGAGGAGGGAGCGGCGTGGAAGAGATTGGAGAAGGCATCCTGTAGGGGGACTTGCCTACAAGACATGGTGACGGCGCCGTTGCCGTTCTCACCGAAGAAATACACCACAAGCCCGGTGGTGGTGGCTACTCTGAAAATTTGGGGGCAATGGAGACGGCATAGGGGAAAGACGGGAGCCTCGGTGTGGTCCCCGATAAGAAATAATCATAGGTTTGCTCCGGGGAGAATGGATGGGGGATTTGGAACATGGCAAAGAGCAGGAGTAACACAATTGAGAGATCTGTTTGTAGATGGGACGTTTGCAAGTCTGGGAGCGCTGACCGAAAAATATGGGTTGCCCCAAGGGAATGCATTCCGGTATATGCAACTGAGGGCTTTTACGAGGCAACAGGGGAGGGAATTCCCGCAGCTCCCGACGCAGGAGGTGCAGGACAGAGTGATCTCAAAGACATGGGTGGGGGACGGTAAGGTGTCAGACATATATAGGGAGATGAGAGACGAGGGGGAGATTATGGTAGATGAGCTGAAAGGGAAATGGGAAGAAGAGCTGGGGGAGGAGATTGACGAGGGGCTGTGGGCTGATGCCCTAAGTATGGTAAACGCATCGTCCTCGTGTGCCAGGCTAAGCCTGATACAATTTAAGGTGTTACACAGGGCGCATATGACTGGAACACGGCTTAGCAAATTTTTTGGAGTAGAGCATAGGTGTGCGAGATGCTCGAAAAGCCCAGCGAATCACACCCACATGTTCTGGTCATGTCCGGCACTACAGGGGTTTTGGGTGGGGGTGACAAAGGTGCTTTCGAAGGTAGTGGGGGTCCAGGTCGAACCAAGCTGGGGGTTGGCTATATTTGGGGTTGCAGAAGAGCCGGGAGTGCAGGAGGCGAGAGAGGCTGATGTTTTGGCCTTTGCGTCCCTAGTAGCCCGGCGCAGGATACGGTTGATGTGGAAGGAAGCCAAGCCCCCGGGTGTGGAGACCTGGATAAATGACATGGCAAGGTTTATAAAGCTGGAACGGATTAAGTTCGTCCTAAGGGGACCGGCTCAAGGGTTCACCAGGCTGTGGCAACCGTTCATCGAATACCTCACAGAAAGATAGAGGGAACGGAAAAGAAGACAACAGCAGCAGCAGCCCATGGGGGGGGGGGGGGGGGGGGGGGGACCAGAGGGATTCTCAGGGATGTTAATATATAAGTATAATATGTATAGGTTGTTGTTATAGATAATTGTATATTGGACTGTTAAAACATATTTTTGGAGAATATTTATCTGGGACAAGACAGTTGCCATTTAGTTTTGTTTTTGTTTATATATTATTTATTTCTTGTTTATAAAACTGGCCATTGTTATTTATATTGTTATATTACTGTGTAAAGGATACACAATGTACTGTGATGGTTGGCCAAAAATTTTCAATAAAATATTTTTTTTTTAAAAATCACAGGCAGGCATCTGAGAAGCTCAGGAGAATCAATGAACCGTTGACTGATGTCTGGTATCTTTCGGTACAAGGCACCGATAGGATCCTCTTTCCACTGCTGATTCCGCTCTTCCTCCCAGGTTTACCTCTATCTGATAATGCCCAGTGTCTTGTTCTCCCTCCTCCTCCAAATGGGAGTCTCTCTTTAATGAAATGTTGTGCATCATGCACCAGACCATGACTGATGTCTTGTCTGTAGCATATTGGAAGGGATCCGAGTCTCCAGACCTAAACCTACATTTTCTCCTCCTGACTAAAACTGTAAAGAATGTTTGTAAGCTTATATTACTCTTGCATTCCTAGTCCCCAATGTAGTTCCCGATAGCTTTGCCAGGCAGGGAAACCACAACAGTGTCCTATTCAGGCTCATATCAAAAAATATAATTGAGACCTTTCATGCAATTAGAGGCTGATATACATTTTCTAGAAGGCCCTCAGTGGGTATCTGTGCCCTTGCTAATTATGACATTGATAAGAGCAGTGTAAGAAGAGGGTGCATAAGTTGCCTGCTCCATTTTAACTGCCCTATTAATAGGGCAACTACGTTCTTTCACTTTTCTAACATGCTTTTTACTGGCTATGATAGTGCAGCAGGAATTGTTGTGTTTAAAGCTGGGTGGATAGACGTCAGTGTATGTGGGAGCTTAAAGAAACAAAAATATCAGTGAGCTGAGAAGTCAGCAGGAATCCACCGACTTCCATACTGAACCCAAAGTGTGTGTTAGCACGTGTGGGAAATCTGCAATTGATATACTTTAATAGCCAGGACAGGCTGCATCTTCAACCTTGGAATTCTGGATTCTGTTAGTCCCTGGGTTTACCAAGCTGAACCCACCTGGTTAAACAAAAGTAGGAAGACAGCAGGGATGACAGGGCTGAGCAATCGACAGGTTGAAACCTTTGAATCCTCCTCTATATCAGCTGTACCTCTGTGGAAGCGAAAAGCTTTTTCTCGCAAGATTTATTCTGAGAGAGTGTGTCTTCACAGCTTTGGCGGTCATTTCTATCACACTGGAGATCTTTTCAGTTACCTGAAACTTTGATCTACACTTGCCAGCGATCAGCCTTCACAGGAATACAGGAGCTGTTTGTGTCGCGCTAGATCTCGGATGAGGAAGAGGAGCGGGACCAGCAACATCAACAGTAACAGGAGCACCTCCAGCACCTGCCTTCTCCTCGGCTACCTGCCACTCCACACAACAGAGGGGATGGACACAGAGCTCGAGCTCAAAGGAGGTGATATTCTCAAAAATAGAGGATTTGCTTTCTCACATTAGGGAGCAACAGGGCCTCGGAGGCTCAGATTTACTTGGCAGGTCATTGCGGACACCTGGAGGATATCCTCCTGCCAAATATGCCAGGTGTTCTCATCTGCCACATTACCTTTGACAAGAAGGTCACCACAGCCCTGAATTTCTTCACCTCCTGTTCCTGTTGCACAGGCAACAAAGGAGCTTTGAAATAAAGTTGATGGAGCATAAACATTGACAATAAAACAAACTTTGAAACACTCAAATGATTTCTCTGTTGAAACTACAAATGATTTCCCTTCCTTGTCCCATTACTCTTACATGGTGCAATCTCTAGGATTTCAGCAGGACTGCAGATAGGTGACTTGCTCCCCCGCCCTGACTGCTCAGATGCTCATGGCCAACGTTTTCGGCATTTTGACCAGAGACTACCTCACGTGCCCCTGTGCAGGGGCAAACTCAGGTATTAGGACAGGAGTTAGCATATGCAGGGGTCTGACTAAGACTGGGGGGGTTGGTAGTGGTGGGGGGGCGTAGGAGAGAATGGGGGCATCTTGACAGATCCCTCACCAACTTGTGTCCACTCTCCATTTTCCCTCTTGCAGCCCACCCAGACTTCCCTTCTATCTGAGAGCTGGAGAGCTTTTAGCTGCATTTAAGTGAGGGATTGAATGGCCAAAAAGTGAGTTTTTTCTCCATCCACTATAAAGTGGCAAACCGAGCAAGGTGGCCATTGGTTAGGGCCCGCACTTACATAGAATCATAGAATTTACATTACAGAAGGAGGCCATTCAGCCCATCGAGTCTGCACCAGCTCTTGGAAAGAGCAACCTACCAACCCCACACCACCGCATCCCCGTAACCCCCATCTAACTGAAGGGGACTTTGGCATGGCCAATCCACCTAAACTGCACATCTTTGGACTGTGGGAGGAAACCGGAGCACCCGGACGAAACCCACGCATAAACGGGGAGAACGTGCAGACTCCGCACAGACAGTGAACCAAGCGGGACTTGAACCTGGGACCCTGGCGCTGTGAAGTCGTAGTGCTAACCACTATGCTACTGTGCTGTCCTACAATGCTGCATCTGCTGCTTCACGTAGGTGGCCACTTTTCCACGGGGATAGACATCGGAGCAAACCCGAGAACACCATTGCACATGGTGGAGATGGACTCCTCCAATCCCTCCCAATCATGTGCACTGATCTTCAAAACTGAAATTAGCCTTATATTAACTGTTGTTTTCTGTCAGTCATCTTCTCCCTTGTTTCCCCACATTTACTCCGTATAGGAGACTACATTCACCTGTCTGCAATTTGTTCCCAAGTGTGTTAAACCAGACATTTGAGGCTAGGCCATTTATTTCCATGATAGAAAGCTGCTCTATTTCATTTCCATCACTTGGATGTCAAAATGTCTTTTGAAAATCTTAAGCTATCTTTGCTCGGCATCACCGAGTAATCTTTAAGCCTATTTATTTCTGCACAAACTTGGGTGCTTTCTTAATATAGTTCTCAACAACAGCAACTTTAATTCATATTGTAGCAAAACGTTCCACAGTACTTCACATTTGGAAGTCAGGCACAAGGAGAAATAGAAGTGGGACCAAGGGATGTAACTAAAGAGGTATATTTAAGATCATTTTTAAAGTGAGGGACGATCTAGTAAGACAAAAGGATTCAGAGAGAAGTTCTTCAATGTAGGGCAAGATGGTTGTTTCAAACAGTAGAGCAGAAGAAAGATAAACATAGTAAATCAGCAACATATGGTAACTGCAGGAATAGGGGCTAAAAGTGGTTGTAAAGACAGACAGTGAGAGATCTGAAGGTAAATATGGGGATTTTGAAGACCGGATTGATGGCAGAAAGCTAAGGAAGTTAACAAGAGTGGCAGTGAAAGGCAGGTGTGTTTTACAAATAGCTCAAGGAAGAAAATTGATATTGGGAGAACCTTTAAAGTTTGTGTCAACATCATTACTTAATCTCATCTCCTGGGTCTTTCTCCAGCCCACACCTGTCACGAAATAGGTAGCATTAAATGATCTACATTTGTATTTTGAGAAATTAGAAATAGGCTATCACTTTAAGTTTAATTTTGTTTTTCTGTATTTGAAAAGCGTTATTAACTTCAGTTTGGTTTAAATGCATGTACAGTTACGTCCCGAAAGCAAACAGATCTCAAAGAAAAGCTAGGTTGTTGCCTAGCAACCAGGGGCTCACCCTCGGAAATAAAGAATTAAGCTAGAGCCAGGAGAAGCTGAACTGATAATGGAATTACCAAATGCAGAATTTCCAAAAGAACAAAAGAAAGACCCCCCAAATAGGGAGTGAGGACAAAAAGAATGTCTCAGAAAGACAGTTAAATTAAAGGAATGAAGAACAAGAAGTTGAACTAGGTCCTGAACAGTGAAGTTACAGAAAAAGCAGGGAAAGTCATCTGAATTAAAGAGACAGTTGCAAGAACCAGGTTTTAAAGTCAGTGAGGTGAAAAGCCAGGCATCAGAGGTTTGTTGACATCTTAATACAGCCTATGAAGCAGTAGTGTTCTGTTGGCGTGGCCAGATACCGGAGAGATTTGTGAAGCTTGAAGACATGTGGCCATCCAAACAAAGGAGGACGAAAAGGAGAGACTGAAAACCTAGAGGTGAATCCTTGGCGAAGACATCTGAGAGAAAGCATTGTTTGGGGGAACTTTCAAGCATGTTCTTCGAGACTAGAAACACTTGTGTGAAAGTCAGAGTCCCAGTGAGATCATTTAGCTCAGTATGATAAGCATCTGGGGGGGATTTGATGGGAAATCTACAGAAGTGGTGTTGAGTGGCATCAGCCACTGAGTTTCAGAGTGGGGCTCGTCAGACCACAGTTAGCCTGTGTACTTACCGAGAACATTATAAGTACAAGATATATAATTTGTAAATTGTGTTATCCTTACAAATCTGTGCACACCTGTGAAGATACAGATGAGGTGAACGAGTAGTGAATTATAGTTAATCTTTTCTTGTTTAATAGAGATTTTATTCTTTTGCTAAAAGTTATTCGGCAGTCCTATGACTGTTCACCCACGTCTTTAAGCAAAAAGAAATAATGGTATTATCCATCAAGCAAGGGTTCTGCTCTGGGACCTGATTGCAATCTCATTTAAATTGTTGCAGTCGATTATTATATTCCCGAGAATATTTTTCCTTCTTTCTCCCCCTCAACATGTGTGTTATTTTAATTAACCTATTCCTTCTTCTTGTCAAATATCTATTAGCTTGCCTTATTGGCATATGCTAGCCAGCATTCTCAATATTATTGTTATTTTAAATTTGCTTCATTTTTTCCAGCTGAGTGACACTTACGGGGTAACTTATTCAATTCTCATCCTTTTGAAGTTTGCCTTTTAAAAGTCACATTTATTTTTATGTTGGTAATAACAGGTGCTGTTTGCCTAATAATCCTAAATGTAATCCAGAAGGTGTTGTTGGCATACTACAAAGTTCAATTGTGTGTTACTAACATTTCTGAAAGTATTCTCATTGTCCTTTAACTAATGGCATTCCTGTGCTCAGTAGTACGTGCAAACCATGTAATTCTCAGTGGCCAACGGAGCATTAGGACGGATTCAAAAACTGACTGATGCTCAACAAGTCTGGCATATTTCTGTACCCCAAGTGTGCTCCAATATGCTTGGAAAATGAAGATCCATCCAAACAAGAACCATTCAAATGACCAAATGGTGCAAATGCTTATCCACGATCTGCAGGAATGGAAGGCGATTCTATCAGATGCGGAAAGGCATCTTGCTCAATATCAGATGGTTCAGCAAGCACTGAAGCAGATTTTAGACAGAGTGGTATTGTTTTCAGAATTCAGGTGATCTGGATGCAGGCCAAAAATGTAACTGAGCCAAAAAAGCCGACTAAGAAACAGCTGCAGTACAACTTGCTATGCAAAATGCCTAATGCCTGTCCCAAACTTGGATGCCGCAAAGTACGAGCAATTCAAAGCAATTCAAGACCTTCATGTAAATTCATATTGTAGATGTCAACATAATGGCATGATACATTCTCAAATGGGATGAGCAACTGTACACACGTGTGCTAACTTCACAAAATCTCAAGACTACTCATCTTTCTAGAGGACAAGAATATGCATAATCAAAGGAAACACTTGCACAAGAAGCGTCACACAGCACCCAGCCCTGTCATTTACCAACTCCAAATGCTGGTGCACAAGGCCCAGGAGAACATAGGTAAACACTTAATCAATCTCAGTTTGAGAGGGAGGATGGTCCACCAGAAACTAATCAGCACGGCCAGCAAGGCGGGGAGGAAACTGTGGGAGCATATATGGGTGGTTGCTGGACAGGGCAAGGCTACAACTGGGTGAAGCTAGACGGAAATGACAGGACGAATTGGGGGTGGAAGTGGGTTGGGGACTCTGGAGCGAAACGCTGAGCAGGGCCAACCCCACCTCCTCCTGCGCTAGACTGAGCCTCATGCAGCTCAAAGTGCACCTGACCAGAACCCGAATGAGCAGGTTCTTCCCAGAGGTGGAAGACAAATGTGAATGTCAGGGTAGCCTAGCCACCCACATGTCCTGGGCATGTCCCAGACCTTTTGGGTTCTGGGCAGTCTTTTTCAAGGCAATGTCCAGGGTTGTGGGGGTGAGGGTGGAGCCGTGCCGGAGAGTGGCAGTCTTCGGGGTATTGGACCAGCCAGAAGTACATATGGGGAAGAGGGCCAACGCCTGGCTTTTGCTTCCTTAAATCGCACGCCGGAGAATCCTGCTTGGTTGGCAAATCAGCAGCACCACCCACAGCTGCAGACTGGCTGGCAGAATTTCTCCACCTGGAGAAGATCAAATACACCATCCGAGGGTCGGACGAGGGCTTCCACAAAGAGTGGGGGCTAGTCATCAGCCTGTTCCAAGACCTGGTTGACACCAATAGCATCTCAGAAGTGTGTGTGTGGGGTGGAGAGAAAGAGAGGGAGGAAGTCATAGGAAGGCGCACACACACACAAGAGAAAGGAGCATGGGGGAGGGGTGAAGGGGAGGGAAGGGAACCCAAGGCAAGCACAAAACAAAGCACGGGGACAAGGGGAAGACGGGGAAGGGCCACCAGCCCCTCACCCCAACAATAAAAACGAAAAGCCCCAGCAGAAAGAAGCGGAGCACAATACAGGGCGGCCTGGGCAGGCGGCAACACTAAGAGTGGAACTAAACCACCAACGAGAGATGGGAGGGAAGGGGAGGGGAGGACCACATGTAAAAACCATTGTAAATAAGACACAAATCAGTTTGTAAATACCAGATACACTTGAGCTGTTAACTCTGTAAAAACTGGAAAATACCAATAAAAATATTTTTTTGAAAAGATCATGAGCTGTCTCCTCCTGGTGAGGCTGGCAGCACTGACTGCCTCTGCCCCTCCTCCCAAGCACTGTCAAGATTGCAGGCATGAGCCTGTGACCCTGGGGAAGGGGATGTCCCTCCTCTCCTCACTGGCATTGAGTAGTGGGTCCGCTTCAGATTCCTCCATCTCAGTGGCTGCAATGAGTGTGTGGTGAGTGGAACTCTCATAAGCGGCTCCAGTTGGCGTTAGCAGGAATTCCAGGGCCCCATTAGTTACACTGTCCGCTGGGCTGGGATATGCTTCCAATTCATGCCGGCAGTGTACTGGCCCATTTGTATGTCCGGAATCGCGGAACGAATAACGCCCCTAACGGGAACGCGAATTGCACGCTGTTCAGTTCCAGCAGGACACAGGGCTGGATTCTCCGGTCACTGACATCGCATTTGGCAAACGGCCGGAGAATCACATTTCCCGACCGAATCAGGGGCGGCGGCGCTTTCACGATGCTCTGGCGCCGGATCGATGGCCTCAGATCATAGCCCCAGAATTGGAAAATCCAGCCCACAGTCTCCCAAATGGAGAATCCAGCCCAGTGTGTTTTTGATGCAGGGTATCCAGCCTCTAATATTGCTTTTGCTGGTTAACATTCATTAAGTCAAGGGTCGGAGAGAACTAAAAGCAATCCCCATTGCTGTGAATTCTCTGTCCTCACAAAGTACGCTGGTGCTGCACGTGTCTTATTATTCCTGCCATTTGAGAACATCCATGTCATCTGGATATAAATGATTGGCTGCTTCATGTACAATTGACACCACAGGATACACCGTATGAGGGGACGGCACGGTGGCACAGTGGTTAGCACTGCTGCCTGACAGTGCGGAGGACCTGGGGTTTGATCCCTGCCCGTGTGGAGTTTGCACATTCCCCCCATGTCTGCGTGGGTCTCACCCCATGACCCAAAGATGTGCAGGGTAGGTGGATTGGCCACACTAAATTGTCCCTTAATTAGAAAAAAATAATTGGGTACTCAATTGCTTTCTTTAAAAAATGACGCACTGTCGGATTAGGTTACTTTGACAATAGCCCAACGATATTGGGACCTCCACCAGCAAATACAGCAATGTTATGGGAAACGTTACAAGTTCCTCTCCAATGTCTCAGCCTGTAAAATCACTTAGATATGAACACAAGAGTAAAATAGGGGTAGATTTAACATGTCACTCTGCCTACCTATCCATTGGAGAAACTCTCAAATCCTTCATTGGATATATATCACTGCCATCACTTTATTATTGTTTAGTCAACACCTACATCCTAGAATTACCCTCCTAACTCCATCTGGGAGTATCACCACAATGACAGCAGCAGTCCAAGAATAAGATCCCCCTCACCTTTGCAATGCAGTTAAGAATGGTCAATAAACATCCCCTAAAGCCCATAAGTACACTTGTACAGATATAAACACTAACGCATGCCACATGTATCCTGCATAAGTGTGCCGTTTCAGAGAAAGTGAGCAGACTAGTTTTAATGTGCATCGTAGTTAAGGGAGACGTTTGATGGTTCCTGTTCTAGCATGAGACACAATGGGGTGAATCTTCAGCTTGCCATCCGAATGTAAAGCAGCTTTGTGGATTGATTATCATCAATTTTGGAAACTGCTTATTTTTATTTGTTTTAGTTGATAAAAACAAAAAAAGTCAAAGAGTTTCTATAATAGTTTGATAAAACCCAGCGGTTTGTCATCTGGGTATGTTGAAAATCTAGCCCAATTTTACTCTGATGGATTGCATTATTAATATTATTTGTGGACCAACGGCAATGTGGTCAAATTGGAGTGTGATTTGACAGGCTGAGGTACAATAGGCCACATGTATTTTCAGATCAAGGCTGCGAATTTGATGGAAAGGTTTAACTTCACTGCAGGCATGAATTGTGAGTGGGTGCTTAGCTCTTCAGTTAATTGTGGAACAAGAAGTCCTGAAGATGAAGTGATTTTCACCATTTCATTCTTAGACTATTGTAAATGTTTTGCTGCTGCTAAACAATATCCAAGAAATGTTCAAGGATCAGCATAACTTTGCTTTAAAACATCTCCCCACCTCCCAGCCTCAAGCAACCTATGCTGCAATTACTAAAGGAAAGCTGTGAAAATTAATTTTGCTTCAATATTTTGAACATAAATATTAGTTCATCCATGGCTTTATTTTAAGAAAACAAATCACCCCCTTCTTAAGACTCCCTAGTGGAAGCCTGTTTGCACCCATTCCGGAGTATATAGAACTTTCTTTATATTCATTCACAAGGTGTCAGGATCGCTGGCTAGGCCAACATTTATTGCCCCCCCTAATTGCCCGAAAAGGTGGTGGTGAGCCGCCTTCAGGACCCGCTGCAGTAGATTTAGTGTAGGGCCACCCACAGTGCTGCTAGGAAGGGAGTGCCAGAATTTTGAATCAGAGGCATGTGAGGAATGGCAATATATTTCCAAGTCAGGATAATTTAAAGGACGCAAGAACTAGGAGCAGGAGTAGGCAATTCAGCTCCGCCATTCAATACAATCAGAGCTGATTTCATCCCGGCCTCAACGCCACCTTCCTGCCCGTCCTCTAGAGATGGGCAGTAAATGCTGGATTAGCCAACAAAGCCCACATCCCTTAAATGCTAAATAGAAAATAAGAATTCCCAACCTCTGATATGGCAGATGCAATTACATTTCTGGTCAATGGTAACCCTCAAGAATGTGATAGTGGGGATTCAGTGATGGTAATGATGTTGAGTGTCAAGGGGAAACGTTTGGATTCTCTCTTGTTGGAGATGGTCACTGCCTGGCACTTATGTGGCACAGGGAGCACATATAGCACAACGCAGATAGAGGTCTATCACAGTTGTGTTGGTGCTTCATAATAATCTGATTAGTCTCTTTGCTCATAACACTGCAATTGCTTGCTTTTCAAAGTAGCCTTTTGAAAGTGGCTACTCAAATCTTCTACTTCGGAGTCTCCTCACTATTGAATCGTCCTTTCAGGAAGTGCATTCCAGATCGTAACAAATCGTCCCATATATCTCATTTCAGTTTGTGCCAATTTATGAAGCTCTGCAGACACTGTGGCTGTTTCAAAGGGAACTGAAATTACAACTTTAACCTGTGACTTGTACAACTCAGCTGACAATTCTTTCATTGTTTGTCAGCCATTGGAAACAATGATGTCCTTTACTTCACATTTCCCCCAAAGCATCTGCCCACAATTCATTCCACAGTATAAATAGCTGCCAGATAATACAGAATTGGGAATGGCTTATTTTTTTTAAGATGCTTTATGGGAGCTGGTAACTTTTAAAATGAGCGCTGCACTATCCACTTCATAATGTTTCAAATAGGCTACCCGCCTATTTTCACAAGCTTTGTGTGGGCTGCTGCGCTACAACAAACATTTCTGTAACTATTCTTTTTTTTTGCCATATTTTAATTAAGTTTTCAACATTTTATACATAACAATTAAAACACACCCCACCCTAACATCCCCGCACACCCCAGCCGCCCCAAACCCTACTCCCCTTCCCCTCTCCCCCCCCCCCATCCCTAGCAGCTGACAGTGACCAATGAAATACAGACTGAACGGGCGCCATTTTTTATTGAACCCCTCAATCGCCCCTGTCAAGGTGATGTTCAAGGTGCAGGAATTCCATTAAGTCCCTCAGCCATACTGAGGCACAGGGTGGAGAAGCTGACCTCCACCCCAACAATACCCGCCTGCGAGCAATCAGCAAGACGAAGGCTAAAACATCCACCCCATCTGTAGCTCTGGCAGGTTCAACACCCCAAATATGGTCCCCAGGGGATTGGGCTCCAAATCCATTTACGGAATTGCTGGCATGGTGAAGAACGAGCCGCAAAACCTCCCCAGCTCTGGGCAAGACCAGAACATGCAAACATGATTGGCCGGGCCCCTCCCACGCCGCTCTACTTGTCCCCACTCCCTCAAACAACTGACTCATCCTTGACCTTGTTAAACGTACACTTTGAATTAAATCAACCCCATCTCACACATGAAGTGGTGACGTTTACCCTGCGCAACACTTCACACCACACCCCCTCCTCCAGCGCCATTCCGAACTCCTTCTACCACTTGGCCTTTAACCCCTCCAGCGGTACCATTTCTTCCTCCAGAATCCTCCCATAAATTCCTGAAGTACCCCCTCCTCCAATGCACTACTGACTCTCATCGATGAGGGCAACATCATCGATGTCAGAAAGATCTTCCTCACAAAATTCTGCACCTGCAAATACCAGAAACTATTTAATTTTTAAGCATAATAATAATCTTTATTGTAACAAGTAGGCTTACATTAACACTGCAATGACGTTATTGTGAAAAAAGCCTAGTCACCACATTCTGGTGCCTATTCGGGTACACAGAGGGAGAATTCAGAATGTCCAATTCACATAAGAGCACGTCTTTCGGGATTTGTGAGAGGAAAGCGGAGCACCCGGAGGAAACGCATGCAGACACGGGGAGATCGTGCAGACTCCACACAGACAGTGACCCAAGCCGGGAATCGAACCTGGGACCCTGGCGCTGTGAAGCAACAGTGCTAACCACTGTGCTGCTGCATATACTTATACAAAAACATTCTCCCAATATTTCACCAATCTTGACAAGTTCCTGTACTGGATGAGAAAGAGAGATTTACCATCAAAATGACCAAGTATTACTTCATACAAATGCGGAGTTGTGCATTTTCAAAATGAGAGAGACTTGATAAATGTCACAAATAAGGTAAAGTTGTTGCAAGGAAACATTTGAACAAACTGATCACTGTTCAGCTATTGAGTAATCGAAAAAAATTCCGCACTGCAGGACAATTTTCAGAAACTGAGCTATGTTTCTTGTATGGGGAAAACTTGTCTGCAATTCCTACCCATACCTTGCCAAAATATAAAACGCATAAATAAATGTTAAAGAAGCACTGCTGCTTAACAAGGTGTGCTAAGTGAGTTGCTTCAAGGAAATGGTTTCATGCTCACTCTATCACAGGGATGCTTTGTACTCTACATCTGCCGCAGGGTAAACTGCTGGATTATTTGAACTCTTTTGTAATCCTATACTTAAAATAGCCGATAGTTTTAAAATAGGGGGATGCGATGCTATTACTTAACACATCACCGGTCATTCATGCATTCACAAACGCGTAAAAACATTATAATGGTGTCCCCTTTGGGCAGCACGCTGTGGGTTAGCCCTGCTGCCTCACGGCGCCGAGGTCCCAGGTTCGATCCCGGCTCTGGGTCACTGTCCGTGTGGAGTTTGCACATTCTCCCAGTGTTTGGTGGGTTTCGTCCCCACAACCTAAAGATGTGCAAGGATAGGTGGATTGGCCACGCTAAATTGCCCTTTAATTGGAAAAAATGAATTGGGTACTCTAAAAAAAAATCTTTAAATAAAGAAAATAATTGTGTCCCCTTTAAAACAATTCATCATCACAATAAACATGGGAGGTTATTCAACTTCTCAAAGTCAAACAACGTAGTACTAAAAACGTAATGACAGACCAGAAATTGTAGCATAGTGATTATCTTATGGGATTCGGAATAAAAAGACTTGAGACAAAAGTTTTAATCTCACCACAGCAGCTAGGGAATTTAAATTCAGTTACATAAATTACATAATTTAAAAAACTAACCTAGTATTAACCATGAAATTACCAGACTGTCGTAAAAAACCCATCTAGTTCTTTAACTTCCTTCATAAAAGGAAATGTACCGTGCTTATCCAGTTTACACCCACAGCAATATGGTTGACTCTTAACTTCCTCCTGAAATGGCCTAGCAAGCCACTTAGTTGCATCAAACCACTACAGAAAAGTCAAATAAGAATAAAGTCAGACAGGGCGGCACGGTGGTACAGTGGTGAGCGCTGCTGCCTCGCAGCTCCAGGGACCCGCGTTCAATTCCAGCCTTGGGTGACTGTCTTGTGTGGAGTTTACACTTTCTCCCTGTGTCTACGTGGGTCTTCTCCCGGTGCTCCGGTTTCTTACCCAGCACAAAGACGTGCAGGTTAGGTGGATTGGCCATGATTGATGTGTGGAGTCAAGGGATTAGGGCAGGGGAGTGGGCCTATGTAGGGTGTTCTTCCAGGGGGTGGGTGTAGACTCCACTGCAGGGATTCTGCAGATCATCTGACATTGAGCTTAACTGGCAGAGTGCTGAAAGACAGTGGGCGGAATTCTCTGCCCCCACGCCGGGTGGGAGAATCGCCTGGGCGACGCGTGCGTCCCGCCACACCGCCACGACGCCCTCACGCGATTCTCCCCCCCCCCCCAAAACCGGCGCGGCGAGAATCACGGCTGGCCACTGGGAGAATCGGGGCTTGCTGTTTGTAACGGGCGAGCGGCGATTCTCCGGCCCGGAAAGGCCAAGGGCCTGCCCAACACGACAGGTTCTCGCCGGCGCCGACCACACCTGGTCGCTGCCGGCGGGAACAGCGCAGCAACGCTGGGGGAGGGTTCCTGCACGTGGGAGGCCTCAAAAGGGGTCTGGCCTGCGATCGGTGCCCACCGATCGGCAGGCCGGCCTCTCTGAAGGAGGACCTCCTTTCCTCCGCCGCCCTGCAAGATCCATCCGACATCTTCTTGCGGGGCGGCCGCATGGAGGACGGCATCCGCACATGCGCGGGTGATGTCATTTACGCAGCGCCGATTTTACGCGGCACCAAGGCCCGGCGCGCGTAAATGACGTGCCGCTGCTCCTAGCCCCCCTGGGGCCGGGAGAATAGGGGGCTGGGAGCGGCCTCCGACGCCGGAGTGAAATTGTGAAGCCAAAACACATGCCAAAGAGTGGAAGTAGCATACTGTAGACAGAGATAAGTGATCCCATAACCAATTGGATTAGATCAAAGCACCACAGTCCTGCCCCATCCAGCCATGACCAGTGGTAGCATTTAGAAAAACAGGGTAAGGAGCTCCATGAACATCCCCATCAAACATTATGGGGGATTCCAGTGTATCAGTGCAAAAGACAAGACTGAAGAATTTGCAACCATTTTCTGTCATAAATGCTGAGTTGGTGATTCTTCTTGGCCTCTTTTTCAGTTCCCAGCATCACAGTTGCCAGTTCTCAGCCAATTTGATTCACTCATCTCCATATCAAGAAATGGTTGAGCACACTGGTTACAAAAATGGCTCTGACATCATTCCAGATGTAATGCTGAACTAGCCTTGCCCCTGACCAAAATGTTCCACCAAATACTTTGTGTCTAACCAACAGATTTGCCCTGTTCACAAAAAGCAGGACAGATCCAATTACCATCAGTCGACTTGCAGTCAATAGCAAAGTGACAGAAGGTGCCATCAATGCTGCCAAGCGTGACTTACTCACCAATAACCTGCTCATCAATGGTCAAGTTTTGGATGTGCCAGGGCCACTCAACTCCAGACGCCATGACAGCCTTGGTACGATGTAGTCAAAAGAGCTGAATTCCACCCATAAGGTGGCCTTGATACGAGGATAGCAACAGACCGAGTGTGCCATCAAGGAGTCTTGGTAAAATTGAAGTCAATGGGAATGAGGGACAAAACTTGAACAATGGATGGAGTTGTATCTAGACAAACAAAGATGGCTGTGGATGTTACAGCCCAGTTGTCACAGTCCAAGGACATCACTGCATTAGTTACACAGATAGTGTCCTAAGCCCGACCATCTTCAGCTGCTTCGTCACTGACTTTCCATTTCATCATAAAATCAGAAGGGGGATCGGCACTGATGCAATGTCCAGCTCCATTCACAACTCCTCAGGTGATGAAATAGTCAGTCCTGCAAATAGTAGGATCTGGACAACATTCGAGTTTGGGATAATAAGCGACAAGTAGCATTTGCTCTACAAAGTGTCAGGCAATGACTATCTCCTACAAGAGAGAGCCTATCTCTCCTCAACATTCAATACGATTACCATCAATTAATTCCACACCATCAACATCCTGTTAATTATCTTTGATCAGAAACTGAACGGGACTAACAATATAAATATTGTGGACAGAGCAGGTCAGCGGCTAAGAATTCTGGATTGAGAAAATCAACACCTGAGTCCCCAAGTCTTTCACCATCCACAAGCTAAGAGTGTGATATAACACTCCTCACTTGCCTCGATGAATGCAGCTCCAACAACGTTCAAATAGTGCCCGCCAGCATGCACAAAGATGCCCGTTTCATTGGCAGCCCATACACCTCCACACAACATTTAAGAAGCATTTAGATAAGCACTTGAAACTCCATCGCATTCAAGTGCTGGAAAATGGGATTAGAATAAATGCTTGATGGCTGGCGCAGACACGATAGGTCAAAAGGCCACATGCAGTGCTGTAAGATTCTAGCAAGCAAAGTCGCCATAGTCCCAGATGACCATATTCTGCTTTCCCCTTTGAAAAGGTGAGCCTTCATGAATAACTTCAGTTGGTATAGGAAATGAACCCAGGCTGGTGGCCTCACTCTGCATCATGAACCAGCTGTCCAGCCAACTGAACTAAACTGGCCCCCATTAAACTCTTCTGACTATGACATCACCATAAACATTCACTCCCTCCACCACCAGTGCACAGTGGCAGCAGTGTGTACCATTTGTATGGGTGGATTGCATCAAGGGGTGGTCATGTCTGACAAAATTTGTTAATAGTTCTTTCAGGAGGTAATGAGGAAGTTAGACAAAGGAGAACAAGTGGACGTGATCTATTTAGATTTCCCGAAGACCTTTGACAAGGTGCGTACAAGAGGCTGTTATATACGTTTAAGAGCCCATGCTATTAAGGGTAAGATACTGGCATGGATAGAGGATTTGCTAACTGCCAGAGGACAAAGAGTGGGGATAAAGGGGTCTTTTTGAGGATGGCAGATGGCGGTATGCAGGGGTCGGTGTTGGGACCACAACTTTTCACAACATACATTAATGATCTGGAAGAAGGAACTGAGGGCACTGTTGCTAAGTCTGCAGATGATACAAAGATATGTAGAGGGACAGGTAGTATCGAGGAAGCAGGGGGCTTCCTCAATAATACCTATTGGACAGGCTAGGAGAGTGGGCAAAGTGGCAGATGGAATACAATGTGGAACAGTGTGAGGTTATGCACTTTGATAGGAGAAATGGAGGCATAGACTATTTTCTAAATGGGAAAAGGCTTAGGAAATCAGAAGCACAAAGGGTCTTAGAAGTCCTAGTTCAAGATTTTCTTAAGGTTAACGTGCAGGTTCAGTCGGCAGTCAGGAAGGTAAATGCAATATTAGCATTCATGTCAAGAGGACTAGAATACAAGAGTAAGGATGTACTTCTGAGGCTGTATACTGCTCTGGTCAGACTCCATTTGGAGTATTGTGAGCAGTTTTGGACCCCTTATCTAAGGAAGTAAGTGCTGGCCTTGGAGAGGGTCCAGAGGAGGTTCACAAGAATGACCCCTGGAATGAAGAGATTGCCTTATGAGGAGCGGTTCAGGACTCTGGGTCTGTACTCGTTGGAGTTTAGAAGGATGAGGGGGAAATCTTATTGAAACTTACAGGATACGAAGAGGCCTAGACAGAGTGAATGTGGAGAGGATGTTTCCATAGTAGGAAAAACTACAACCCGAGGCCACAACCTCAGACTGAGACAAAGAGAAAATTCTTCAGCCAGAGGATGGTGAATCTGTGGAACTCTTTGCTGCAGAAGGCTGTGGAGGCCAAATCACCGACTGTCTTTAAGTCAGAGGTAGATAGTTTCTAGATTAATAAGGGCATCAGCGGTTATGGGGAGAAGACAGGAGAATGGGGATGAGAAACATATCAGCCATGATTTAATGGCAGAGCAGACTCGATGGGCCGAGTGGCCTAATTCTGCTCCTATGTCTTATGGTCTAACCCCTTCTAGAGAGCCTTCCAACCCCATTACTTGTACAGCCTAGAAGAACAGGGGAACGGACACACAAAAACACCACTGCCTGGGATTCTCCTCCAAATCACACACCATCCTGACATCAATGTTCCTTCATCATCCCTGGCTCTAAATTCTGAAATTTCCTCCCGAACAACAATGTGGGTATACCTACATCACTTGGAAGACAGCGATTCCAGATTGGGACTTGCCACCACCTTCACAAGTAGGATGGGCAATTAATACTGGCCGTGCCAGCCATGCCCGCATTCAAAGAACAAATATTAAAAAGTAGCAAAAAAAAAAGGACATCATGAGGCGCTGAGTGTAAGCGAGCTAATTACATTCCACTGTCGACAAATGCAGTTCAAATTTTGAAGACACCACTGATCACACAATGACAGACTAAATGTTGAGAAACACAAACGCTGCCGGCTGGAATCACCAACTCTGAGCCGCTGAATGATTCCCTTCTCTACATACTCATCCTGCTCCAGCTCTTGGTTTGTCAGGACGTTTGTGCCGCTCGGTGCGTAGTCCCACGCCTCTTCTTTGATTGCGATGTAGTAAGTTCGACTGCTGGAGGCTGCGATCTCGGAAAGACTGAGGATGAGGAGAATCTGAACCGGACCCATTTGGTCACTTGTGCCTCATTCCTTCCCCTGCTTGCCGCCTTTGTGAAGCCAGAAGCGATGTTCAAACAAATATCACATTGAGCTCTCGCCCCTTTCCTCACGTCAGTGGGTCATGTGGCTGACTGTGACTGCAACTTTTCAAAAGGTGCCAGCCAATCCTTCACTGTGTGGACATGTGGAATGTATGGAGCTGAACAGTGATTTTATTCCAGCGTGTGCTCCCAGTTTCCTCTTTCACAATTTTGTAATGGTCTTTATTTCATTAAACTTGGAAGCGCGATTAATTTTATTCTTGGATACGAAATAAACTGAATTTTAACCGAGGGGATTAAATGTAATTTTGTTAATTACTTACATGGAATAAGCTTAAAATGTTCACATTTTTCCTAAGTGTTGTATTGGAAAAAGTAAGCAAAGAAATAAACTGGATCGTGCCATCATTTCAACATGTAAATACAAATATATTCAAGCAGCCAGTATCTAAATGTTGCAATAAGCGCTCATCGGTGGTATCCCCCTCCCCCGCTGATAACACCAGGTTAAAACCCAAGGCCTGAGAGCTGCAGACTTTTGCCAAGAGCGAATTGAGCACATTACCAGTATCCTGTGCATCAATTTAGATGGCTGCAAATCTGAGTAGGTGCTAAAGTTCAGTGTCTCCAAGGTTAATGAAGTCTGTCGTAACCTTGCCCTGGAAGGGGTCAGGGCTGTGGAATAAGCAGGAGAAAAAAGGCAATTGCAAACATGGAGGAAGACGAGCAGGAGGATGAGTAAATTAGGAGATAAAGAAGAAAAGAGATAGGATAATTAGCTTAGAGCTTGCAGAAAGAACCTCCATGGTTTACTTATCATTGGTAATTAACGTGCGGCTCTATTGCTTTTCCCTCCCCCTAAAGTTTGCACGTGTCTTTTGCTCTGACTCCAGCAACTTGAAATCAGAATGAAAAAGTAAATGTCACTCAATTACTCTGGTCCAGTGAATCTTTTGAGTTGTATATTCTGGTACTCTTTGCTTGTAGCACCATGGGACTTGTTGTTTGCTATATGATCTAAAGAGTTAAGATAGCAATGCCACACAGGAATAACACATGTACGTTTAGAAAGATGAACAATTAGTGAACACAGGACCTTCTCCCTCTGTTATGAGGTTTGCCAAGTTGTGCAATTCAGGTATAGTATAATCGTTGTTATTGGACTAAGAATTTTAAAAAAGTTTGTTCAAATCCTAGAATGCCATTTTGAAAATTTTAATTCAGGTTTTGAGATTTGGGAAATTCAAAGCTGGTGAAAGTGACCTAGTTTATGAATGGGGAAGGAAACTTGCTGGCCTTACACCTGAAGCCTACACAAACATGGTTAACCCTTAACTACCTCTGAATTGGCTTGTCAAACTGGTTTAGTTGTATAAAAACAATGGAAAGAATAACAGGCAACTGCAGTTGTAGAACAGCACACGACAATCTTCTCAAGAGGAATAGGCAATAAATTCTGACCTTGCCAACGACACCCACATCCTGAGAAAACATATTTCCTCACCTGGCCTCCGGCTCAGTGCAAAGTGAGACTGTTCATCAGACAGGTAGAATCTATGGCGAGAAAATACTTCCATTACAGAGCTCTTTTCACAACCACCGCCTCAAAGTGCTTTACAGCTACTGAAGAATTTTTGAAGTGTAGTCACTGTTGTAATGTGAGACATGTGGGGCGTCATTCTCCGCCGGCGGGAGTCTCCGTTTTGCCGGCGCCCGGGGGTTTCCCGACGGCGTGGGGCTGCCCCACAATGGGAAACCCCATTGACCGGCCGGTGTTACGGAGACTCCCGCCGGCCGGTCGGCGCAGAAATGTGGCGGGGCGGGGAGGAGAATTTCGCCCGTGGTGTCCAATTTGTGCACAGCAGACTCTCAAAACAGCAATGTGATAGTGATCAGATAATCTATACTGTGTGATATCAAGGGATACATGTTGGTCAGCTCCTTACAGATAATTTCTCTGCTCTTTCTTGCAAGAGGGCCATGGAATCTTCCACACCCAGACAAGCAGGCAGATGGGGCCTTGATTTATCATCTCATCCAAAAGGCAGCACCTCTGACAGTGCAGTGGTCCCTCAGTACTGCGCTGGAATGGGAGGCTTGATTTTTTTTTGTGCTGAAGCCCTAGGGTGGGAGTTGAACACTGAACTTAGTGATTCAGAGGCAAGTGTGCTACCTACAGAGCAATGGCTGTTAACAAAGTTTATGTTTCAGCTTGATGATCAATCAAACGTGGAAAGGGTTAGAGATGTATCAGGTTTTAAACATGCACCAAGCTATGGAAATGGGCTAGCGGCAGAAAGAAGGGGAAAAGATTTGTTATAAGGTGCAAAGCAGAAAAATAAATAAATTGCACAAAGGATGGTGGTGAAAGGCAAAAGTAGATGGTAACTAGGCAATACAGAAACAAAAGATGGATCTATAGGTACAAATGGGAAAACCGAAATCATCCAACTAAAATGGGCACATAAATTTCAGCCTGAAATTGTTGGACTCCAGTGTTGAGTCCAAAAAGCTCTGAAGTGGCTAATTGAAAGATGGAATTCTCGATCTTACATTGAGCTTCATTGCAGGAACAATGTAGGCAGCTAAGCACAGGGAGATCAGAGTGGCAATGGGACAGCACCTTACAAGAAAAGGTGACAGGAAGTTTGGGGTCACATTTACAGACTGAACAGATGTTCCTCAAAGTGGTCACCCAATCGTGTTTGGCCTCCCTGTTGGAGAGGAGACCATATCATGAGCAGTGAATACCTTCTACTATACTAAATTAAAGGAAGTACAAGTAAATTGACTGGGGTTTTGGATAATGGGAAGGGAGGAGATTAAAAAGGGTGGGTTTTGCATCTCTACACTTATATGGGAAGGGGAGATTGTGGCAGGGTGATTGAGTGGACCAATATTTCATTGAGAGAATAATTTCTCTGGAATGCTGACAGGGGAGAGGAAGATAGGTTTTATTGTAATGCTATTGTGGAGGTGTTGGAAATGGTGGAGGACGATCTAGTGAAGCCGGAGATTGGTGGGATGGAAGGTGAGATCAAGGGGAACGCTATTGTGGTTCTGGAAAGGAGGGCAAGGGGTGTGAACAGAAGTGCAGGAAGTGGAGCAGAAACGGTTGAGGGCCCTATCAACTAAGATTGGGGAATCCTTTTCCTCAACCAAGGATCCTGCTGAAAGCCTGTGGGCAGAATTCAGGATTGGAAAAGCAAGACTGTTGGACACTGAGAACCAGATATTCCAAAAGCAAAGGGTTCAAGATGTGAAGCAAAGTGGTAGTTCTAACTCCTGTTGAAATCCTGTTAGCAACCATAAATAGTTGAAGTGAAATCTGAACACCCAGCAATTAACCAAAATAACTATGCCACAAGATTTCACATTTTTACACGAAAGCAAACTTTACTGTTTAGAAAGAAAAAAAATAAACAAAGCAAACACTATTAACTAAGTTTGTAACATAAGTCTTTATAAGTTATGATAACTTATAAAGACTGATGTTACAAACTGAGTTGTACTTTTTACTTCCCCCAGGTGCTCCTTGGAATCCATAGAATCCCTGTAGTGCAGAAGGAGGCCATTCCGCCCATCAAGTCCTCTGAAAGCGCACCCTGCCTAGGCCCACTCACCCGTCCTATCCTCGTAACCCCATCTAACTTGCACATCTTTGGACACTAAGGGAAAATTTAGCATGGCCAACCCACTTAACCTGCACAGATTTGGACTGTGGGAGGAAACAGCAGCACCCGGATGAAACCCACTCAGATACGGGGAAAATGTGCAAACTCCACAAAGACAGTCACTCAAGGCCAGAATCGAACCCAGGTCCCTGGCGCTGTGAAGCAGCAGTGCTCATCACTGTGCCACCGTGCCACTCTTATCTTACAAAATCTTGAAGGTTCATTTGTCTTCACTGGGACCAACCCAAAGGTATGCCACAAGCTTCCAGATTTCCAGTTATCCTCTAACATAAGATTCTTTGAAGTTCCTTCCGTTAGCTTTTTTGGCTATGCAATACTGTACCTTTACCTTTACCTTTTCCCAGCACCTTGCATGGGTTGTGGCAGATACCCAACTGCCTTCCAAAGCTGTCCAAGCTGGGGCGGCACAGTGGTTAGCACTGCTGCCTCACAGCGTTGAGAACCCGGGTTCCATCCCCACTCCGGGCCACTGTCCGTGTGGAGTTTGTACATTCTCCCTGTGTCTGCATGGGCATGGGTCTCACCCCCCCCCCCCCCAAACCCAAAGATGTGAAGGGCAGGTAGATTGGTCATGTTAAATTTCCCCTTAATTGGAAAAAAAGGGTGGATAAGGGGAACCAGTAGATGTGATGTATGTGCATTTCCAAACAACATTTAATAAGGTGCTACATAAAAGATTACTGTGAAGTTCGTGGAAGAACAGCATGACTCAGCAAGATGCATTCAGAATCAGAACTGCATGTGATGTCAAAACACTTGGATTCCTTTATTCCACTTCTAGACTCCCTCTGCTCATACATAGGTAACATAGCCTTAAGTGGATAACATGTACCATGCAATTTTCAATAAACTTCCCTTCTTAGTAAATTAGAACTATAGTGTGTTTCTATGGTTTGCTTCTTCGGGCAGTATCTTGCGTTGGCAGTGAGGGTCTCGCCTGCTGGCTGGAAAGCCGATCAATGACCCGTGCTGCCCCTCCTGGGAGGCCCACCAGATCTTAGACCAATCAGGAAGATCCACCCAGGGTACAACACCAGAACCTCCTCCAGAATTATCCCAAGAGGCGTAAATCACATCCACCCAGAGCTGCCAGTTAATCTGGAATCTGTTAGAAACAGCAAACACCCTCCACCACCACCCCAGTCCCAGGACCTTGGAGAAAGGTAAGTGATGATTCGGCGGGGGGGGGGGGGGGGGGGGGGGGGGGCACAGCAGTCAGGAGCTAGGGCAGGGTTGGCTCCTAGCAGGTACCCTCCAGCCTAGTGCCCTTGATTAGGCACTGAGTATCTTTTATGACACTCTTTGCTCGCACCCTTTTACCTGTCACGCAGGCCACAAGTCGGCAGGCCCACCTGGAGTTGTGTTAGTCCCAGCAGCAGCAGAAAGGGGCCCTTACCTGGTCATTAATTGGCCATTTAATAGTATTAATTGACGGCGTGGCGGGAAGGTCGAGCATGGGCCTTTCCGATCAAGACTTAATTCTGGTGGAGGTGAAAAGGCAGCAGGGTTCAGGTACGCCACTACCCCAACTAATGAAGTTTCCCACCTTCAAACTTGTCACAGAAGATTCTGCCCCAAAAGTGTAAACAGCAAATTTAGGTATAACTTGAACATTTAATTTTACCAGTAACACTAACTTCTGTATTAGTTTAACAATGCACTCAGTCGTGTACAATGAGATGAAAGATGTTTTCACCAACTGAAAATAGTTCACTTTGTAACTTAATCATTTAAGTATGGTGGACGTCTTTTTTTATAAGTAGGATATCATCTGACATCAAATGTGGTCTAATTTACTCATGTTTGTCATCTGAGGTCCCATGTAACTTGGAAATTTGTTGTTGAATGGCGGTCCATTGTCACTCCTCACCATTTGAGGGACTTCAAACAAAGCAAAAATCTGATCGAGCTTTAGGATGATTGCTTTTGCTGAGGTAAACATAAATATTTCTACAACTGGGAATTTGCTGTAGTCATCAGTGACAACAAGCATGTGTTCGTTGGTGTGCAAATCTGTGACTTCAATCCATTGTCCTGGTGGTACTTAAGGCATCTTGAGAGGATGATGAAAGTTTTACATTGTAGTTACTTGACGTGGCAAACACTAGCTGATTTTGTGCTCTATTATGTGGTAATTTCCCTAAGGAGCTATTTGGTTTTGACATTTCTCTGCTGACCTTCATGTGTATATCCACAACCCATTCCCACAGTGAGTGCATGTTTGTAGGATCCACAGCTTTTGCAATAACTTCAACTATCCATAGATTCGGTGATACTCCTTCATTATTGATCAAATGATCAAGGAATTCAATTCTGCTTTCATTGCACAAGCACTTGTCTTTGTTCAAAGGTAAGGTTACATTCTCTAATACGTTGTAGGTGTCCCTATAAGCAGATTGCAAGTTCACTTACTGTGCAATGTAGATGAGAATGTCATCAATGATGTTTAATGTGCATTCAAATCCTTGAAGTGCAGACTAATCATGTGCTGAAATACCTCAGCTGGTGTGGCACAGTGGTTAGTATTGTTGCCTATGGCGCTGAGGACCTGGGTTGGAATCCCGGCCTTGGATCCCTGTCCATGTGGTTTTGCACATTCTCCCCATGTCTGCGTGGGTTTCACCCCCAAACCCAGAGATGTGCAGGATAGGCGGATTGGCCACACTAAAAAATACCCCTTAATTGGAAAAAATAATTGGGTACTCGAAATTAAAAAAAAAAAAAGAAATACCTCAGCTGCTGCGGTGACTCCAAAGTTGAGCCGCTTACACTGGAAAAGTTGAATTTGAGTGGAGAGTATTGTAAAATATCTCAATTCTTCTGCAGCTTTGATTTGACGGTAGACTGCATTGAGGGCAGGGGATTTTCACAGTAACTTCATTGCAGTATTAATGTAAGCCAACTTATGACAATAATAAAGATTATTATAAAAAAGTTCAGCAAAGTGTTTATCACCATTCAATTTCTCTGTGATATCATCAATTGTTGATGCCAACTATCCTTGTTGTATGGCTTGGTTTGGTATGGCACATCAACAGAGGTTCAGATCCGGTTCCTGCTCTTGGGTTTCTTGACAACTTGTATGGGTGAGACTCAAGGGGTATCACCAACTTTCTCAATAATGGCAAGGCCAAGTAGACACTGAAATTCCTTCCCTGTCTGCTTCCTGATGGGAAATGAAATGGTTGCCATTGATGAATGACTGGGAGCACATTGGGATCCACGAGCAACATGTTTGTCACACTTTACAGTTTGCCGATACCAATGAAGTAGTCAGCATACAATTCAAGAATGTTGATATGTGTAGGAATCACTTACATGACTTCAATCTTATGCAGTTCTGTTGCTGTGTGAAAGCTGATAAGTGCGTCTCATTTTCTAGCTATGACATAGAATATAGCATTCTTTGAATGAGATAGGTGTTTCAAAAAGTTCAACATAGCAAAGCTGGTAAGACCAGTTACCCAAAGTGTGAAAGAGCACCATATATTGTATATCAATGGCCATTGACCACGTGACTGGCATCATAGAATTTACAGTGCAGAAGAGGCCATTCGGTCCATCGTGTCTGCACCAGTCCTTAGAAAGAGCACCCTATTTATATCGAGATCCTTTTATCCCAAATCTCAAAAGAGACATTTATGCAGTCTGCAGATTAACACTAAGAGAGAAATCAGGAGGCAAAAAAGGGGACGTGAGATTGTCTTGGCAGATAAGGCAAAGGAAAATCCAAAGAACTTTTACAGATACATAAAGTGTAAAAATGTGCCGATCCACAAAGGACGGGAAAGGTTCTAAATGAATATTTCTCGCAGGTATTTACTATTGAGAAAGTTCGGAAAATTGGGGAAATAAAAAGTGATGTCTTGAGGAGTGTACATATTACAGAGAAGGAGGTGCTGGAGGTATTAAAGCACATCAAGATAGATAAATCCCCGGGACCTGATGAAATGTATCCCAGGATGTTGTGGGAGGCCTGGGAGGAAATTCCCGGCCTCCTAGCTGAGATATTTGAATCATCGGCAGCCACAGGAGAGGTGCCTGAAGATTGGGGGGTAGCAAATGTTGTGTCTTTGTTTAAGAAGGGCTGTAGGGATAAGCCTGGGAACGAAAGATTGGTTAGCCTTACTTCTGTAGTGGGTAAATTGTTAGAAGGTATTCTGAGGGACAGTATCCAGGCATTTAGACAGGCAAGGGCTAATTAGGGAAAGTCAGCATGGCTTTGTAAGAGGAAAGTCATGTCTCACAAATTTGATTTAGTTTTTTGAACGGGTAACCAAGAAGGTAGATGAGGGCAGTGCAGTCGATGTTGTCAACATGGACTTTAGCAAGGCCTTTGACAAGGCATCTCATGGTAGGTTGTTGCAAAAGGTTAAATCTCACGGAATCCAGGGTGAGGTAGCCAATTGGATACAATATTGGCTTGATGACCGAAGCCAAAGGGTGGAGGGTTGTTTTTTAAACTGTGACCAGCGGTGTGCCTTAGGGAACGGTGCTGGGTCCACTGTTATTTGTTATATATATTAATGATTGGATGAAAATGTAGGAAGCATGGCTAGTAAGTTTGCAGATGACACCAAGATTGGTGGCATAGTGGATAGTGAAGAAGGTTATGTAAGATAAGATTGCAACAGGATCTTGACCAATTAGGCCAGTGGGCTGATGAATGGCAGTTTAATTTAGATAAATGTGCGGTGATGCATTTTGGTAGATCAAATCAAGGCAGGACCTACTCAGTTAATGATAGGAAGTTGGGGAGAGTTACAGAACAAAGAGATCTAGGGGTACAGGTTCATAGCTCCTTGAAGGTGGAGTCGCAGGGGGACATGGTGGTGAAGAAGACATTTAGCATGCCAGGTTTTATTGGTCAGAATATTGAATACAGGAGTTGGGATGTCTTGTTGAAGTTGTACACGACATTGGTAAGACCACACATGGGATACTGTGTTCAGTTCTGGTCACCCAATTATAGGAAGGATATTGTTAAACTAGAAAGAGTGCAGAAGAGATTTACGGGGATGTTACGACGACGTGATGGTCTGAGTTATAAGGACAGGCTGGATAGGCGGGGACATTTTTCCCTGGAGCGTAGAAACCTTAAGGGTGATCTTACAGAGGTCTATAAAATAATGAGGAGCATAGATAAGGTAGATAGTCAACGTTTTTTCCCAAAGGTAGAGGGGTCGTGAACTACAGGGCATAGGCTTAAGGGGAGAGGGGAGAGATACAAAAGAGACCAAAGGGGAAATTTGTTCACACAGAGGGTGGTGAGAATCTGGAATGAGCTGCCAGAGGCAGTGGTAGAGGCAGGTACAATTTTTTCCTTTAAAAGACAGTTAGACAATTACATTGGCAGGGTGGGTATAGAGGGATATGGGCCAAATGCGGGCAAGTGGAAATAGTTTAGTGATAGAAACTGGGCAGCATGGACAAGCTGGGCCGAAGGGCCTGTTTCCATGCTGCAAACATCTATGACTTTATGACAAGAAAACAGCTGCAGAAAATGACTGCCACCATTGCCTTTTAAGAGACAAGGGATTTAAATGTATTTTAAAAAGACTCCCGCCTGATTCCAAAGCTCCAAGTTCACCATAAAAGAAATTGGACACCCTGATACAATAGCCACCAGTGCCTGACATCACGATCTGCTGAACAGTCCTCTCTTGGAAGCAATCCTCATGTCCGCCATCCCCTCCACTGCCCCCCCCCCCCCCCCCCCCCCCCCCCACTTCCCGGCTCTATCTCTCACCTATTCATATGTTTGCACTAAGACCAGTAACTATTATGGGCCCTTGGAGTGATACAAGTCTATGTCCTCCTTTCTGTGCCTTGTGCAGTGGCAATTGATTAGAGTTTGTATTGGGAGCTGAAGGCCTTCCCGATGCTAAGCTGGAGGAAGTCACAAAATGACCAAGAATGACTGAGTCAAGCAGCCAAACGTCCAAGGAATTAGGTGAAGAAGTGAATGATTTTATTAAGACGGCATAATGGTAAAGAAGACAAGGTGACCAGGAAAGAATCCTTGCGGCAATCTCTGGCCACAGTTGTATGGAAAGCCTTCACATCATTGACAAAGAAATATGTGTACCTTTTTGATTTAGCATTTGTAGTGGGGGTGGAGGGATATGGTAGACAAATTGGGACATAAAGGAATCTCAGACTTATCCTTAGCCTCAGAGATATTCCAGAAGAATAGACATTGTTAGCTGAGAAGAGCAAGACATGACTGTGCGTGAAGTGATCAAGCCAGATCTGCCAATAAATGATTAAGTGAATGATTTACCAGGTGTGCTGAAATGTTTGCAAGGGTTTTTAACAGAAAAAATGTGTCCCTGTTATATGATTAAAAAAAACTCTATAGGGCGGCATGGTGGCGCAGGGGTTAGCACTGCTGCCTCACGGCGCCGAAGTCCAAGGTTCGATCCCGGCCGTGGGTCACTGTCCGTGTGGAGTTTGCACATTCTCCCTATGTCTGCGAGGGTCTCACCCCCATAACCAAAGATGTGCAGGGTGGGTGGATTGACCACGCTAAATTGCCCCTTAATTGGGGAAAAAATGAAAAAAACTCTGAAAAACTAGTGTGGGATCTGATTAAAAAGCTGCAACTGGTGAAGCACACACTTCTTACTTCCTCCTCTCTCATCACCACAACCTAACTCTTGTCCCTTTTTCCATTGCAGATACACAAGAAATGGCGCCTTCTTAGCCAGTGGGTGAAGAGGAAGAAGATGGTGAAAAAGAAGAGACACCATCACTTGACTTTACTCGCAGAGAGACTTGCTCAGACACTGTTTTAGAGGCTAGAATAGAGGAGGGATCTACACTTAGTGAGCCACTGGGCACAAGTGTGTAGGAGCCAGGGCAGGGGAAAGCAGCTCATAAATACCAGCTGACCTGAACCTGACATAGATCTCGGAGCTAAAGGGATCAAGGGATCAAGGGATATGGGGAAGGCGAGATCAGTTTATTAAACTTGATGATCAGCCATGATCACAATGAATGGCAGAGCAGACTCGAAGGGCCGAATGGCCTCCTCCTGCTTCTATTCTCTATGTTTCTATGTTTCTATGACATCACACAATAAATCAGCTGCAGAGGAGACAGGTGAGAACATTGATGGGCCAGGGTGCTGAAAGATGCTGTGTTATGGACCGGAGAGGGATCAATTTAAACAGCCCTCATTTCTCTTCTGGCAACCGTCTGTAAACAGAAAGGTGTTTTCTTGATTCTCCCCTTTTTAAGTTGCGGTGTATTGTCCCCAACCCTTAAAGTCCCTCTAGGAATAACTCATGGCAAACTCAAGATAGGATAAAACAAAGGGATTGGTTTATTTGTACGTACTCGTGTGAGAGAGGGGTTTCGAAACGTCCACCCTCTGTATTCATACAATACAAGAGGGATACGAAAATCGGTTCAGGGAAAGGACCACAATACAATACAAGTTAGGGTTACGTGTGTCCAGCGCCCTGAATCAGAAGTCTAATGGGATGTTTCTTCAGAGGGGAGGTTTCCTGATTTCTTTTTCATTATGTTTATTGAGGTTTTACATATTAACAATTAACCAACTGTGGTGGTGTGTATTAGGGGTATTAAGGTACCCTGTGATGCCGAGAGGCTATTGGTGGATAGACACTGGGTTCCGATTGGATCAGCCGCCTGCTGGCTCCACCCAGTAAGGCGGAGTATAAGAGCCCGGGTTCTCCCAGCAGCCGCATTCTGTAACTGTGCTGCTGGGGAACAAGTCTGCGTAATAAAGCCATCGTTCAACTCCTTCTCATCTCGTCTCGTGAGTGATTGATTGTGCTACAATTTATTACGCAAACTTTTAAGGACATGGAGCTCCGAATCATTCCGGAGTGTCTGCGAATCAGCCCCCACGCGGCAAACTCAGCGGCCACTTTTAAACATTGGTTAGCGTGTTTTCAGGGATACCTCCGAACGGCTCCCGGCATACCTACAGAAGAACAGAAAATGCAGGTCCTGCAGGCCAGGGTGAGCCCTGAAATCTACACGCTCATAGAGGACGCGGACGATTTCCAGGTGGCGATCGCCATGCTAATAGGAACCTACGTTCGGCCCGTCAACCAGGTCTACGCACGCCACCAGCTCGCGACGAGACGGCAAATCCCCGGGGAATCGCTAGACGAATTTTACAGTGCGCTGGTAATACTGGGGAGAAACTGCAACTGCCCATCGGTCTCGGCTAACGAACACACAGAGCTACTGGTCCAAGATGTGTTCGTGGAAGGTATGCTTTCATCCCAAATTTGCCAGCGATTGCTGGAAAGAGACTCAAAGAGGCACGGGCCCTCGCGGCCTCGTTTGATGCGGCATCGCAGAACGCCCATGCTTACGCCCCCAACTGCGCGGAAGCCCCTTGGGCATCGTGGACCCCCGCCGCGACCGAACCGCCGGGACCCCCTGCCCCCCCCCCGCAGGCCAGCGCTGCCAGAGCGGCAGATCACCCGGGGGAGCCCCGCTGCTACTTTTGTGGGCAGGGAAAACACCCCCGAATGCGCTGCCCGGCCCACTGGGCCCTCTGTAAAGGGTGCAGCAAAAAGCGGCACTTTTTAGCAGTGTGCCAGGCCCGGGGGGTAGCCGCAATCTCCGGAGAACAACACCAAACTCAACCCCCCCAGCGATCCATGTGCAGCCAACGGGCGTCGCCATCTTGGGTCCCGGACTCCATGCGGGAGGGAAGGGCGCCGCCATTTTGTGCTCCTCCAGCAACGTGCAATCCATGGGCGGCGCCATCTTGTCCACCCCCGACCGTGTGCGACCCGTGGACGCCGCCATCTTGGCTGACGGCTAAGGACCCCGGGATGGACGGCCCCACAGGGCCTGAAGAAAATGCCCCAATGCAGCAACTACGACTGGCTTCTGTGACCCTGGACCAGTCACGGCCCCGAACGCTCCAAACAGCAACAATGACAGTATTTATAAACGGGTACGAGACGCCCTGCCTGATCGGCTCTGGGAGCACGGAGAGTTTTATCCACCCCGACACGGTAAGACGCTGTTCCCTTCCGATCCACCCGAGTAATCAAAACATTTTTCTGGCGGCAGGGTCCCATTCAGTAGAGATAAAAGGGTTCTGCATCGCGAACCTCACGGTGCAGGGGAAGGAATTCAAGAACTACCAGCTTTACGTCCTTCCCCACCTCTGCGCTGCCACACTCCTGGGATTGGATTTTCAGTGTAACCTCCAGAGTTTAACGATTAAATTCGGCGGCCCTATACCCCCACTCACTATCTGCAGCCTCGCGACCCTCAAGGTTGATCCGCCTTCCCTGTTCGCGAACCTCACCCCAGATTGCAAACCAGTCGCCACTAGGAGCAGACGGTACAGCGCCCAGGACCGATCTTTTATCCGGTCAGAAGTCCAGCGGCTGCTGAGGGAAGGCATAATCCAGGCCAGCAATAGTCATTGGAGAGCTCAGGTGGTAGTTGTAAAGACCGGGGAGAAGCAGAGGATGGTCGTAGACTATAGTCAAACCGTCAATAGGTACACGCAGCTGGATCCATACCGTCTCCCCCGCATATCCGACATGGTCAATCGGATTGCACAGTACAAGGTCTTTTCCACGGTGGACCTTAAGTCCGCCTATCACCAGTTCCCCATCCACCTGAGCGACCGCAAATACACTGCTTTTGAAGCAGATGGGCGGCTCTATCACTTTTTAAGGGTTCCATTCGGCGTCACTAACGGGGTCTCGGTCTTCCAACGGGAGATGGACCGAATGGTTGACCGGTACGGTTTGCGGGCCACGTTCCCGTACCTCGGCAACATCGCCATCTGCAGCCACGACCAGCAGGACCACGACGCCAACATCCGCAAATTCCTCCAGACCGTGAGCGCCCTGAATCTCACATACAACAGGGAGAAATGCGTGTTTAGCACCGACCGTCTAGCCATCCTCGGCTACGTAGTGCGAAATGGAGTCATAGGCCCAGACCCCGAACGCATGCGCCCCCTCATGGAGTTCCCCCTCCCCCACTGCTCCAAGGCCCTGAAACGCTGCCTGGGCTTTTTCTCTTATTACGCCCAGTGGGTCCCCAACTACGCGGATAAGGCCCGTCCGCTAATCCAGTCCACAGTTTTTCCCCTGTCGACAGAGGCCCGCCAGTCCTTCAGCCGCATCAAAGCGGATATCGCAAAGGCCACGATGCATGCGATCGACGGGTCCCTCCCCTTCCAAGTCGAGAGCGACGCGTCTGACGTAGCTCTGGTGGCAACCCTCAACCAAGCGGGCAGACCCGTGGCCTTCTTTTCACGCACCCTCCACGCTTCAGAAATCCGCCACTCCTCAGTGGAAAAGGAGGCCCAGGCCATAGTGGAAGCTGTGCGGCATTGGAGGCATTACCTGGCCGGTAGGAGATTCACTCTCCTCACTGACCAACGGTCGGTTGCCTTCATGTTCGATAATACACAGCGGGGCAAGATCAAGAACGACAAGATCTTGCGGTGGAGGATCGAACTCTCCACCTATAACTATGAGATCTTGTATTGTCCCGGAAAGCTGAACGAGCCTTCCGATGCCCTATCCCGCGGCACATGTGCCAATGCACAAGTGGACCGCCTCCGAACCCTCCATGAGGACCTCTGCCACCCGGGGGTCACTCGGTTCTATCACTTCGTAAAGACCCGCAACCTGACCTACTCCATCGAGGAGGTCAGGACCGCCACCAGGAACTGCCAGATCTGCGCGGAGTGCAAGCCGCATTTCTACCAGCCAGATAAAGCGCACCTGATAAAGGCTTCCCGCCCCTTTGAACGCCTCAGTCTGGACTTCAAAGGCCCCCTCCCCTCCACCGATCGCAACACGTACTTCCTCAACGTGATTGACGAATACTCCCGGTTCCCATTCGCCATCCCCTGTCCCGACATGACCGCGGCCACGGTCATTAAAGCCCTCTGCACCATCTTTACACTGTTCGGTTTCCCCGCCTACATACATAGCGATAGGGGGTCCTCCTTCATGTGCGACGAACTGCGTCAATTCCTGCTCAGCAAGGGCATAGCCTCGAGCAGGACAACCAGTTACAACCCCCGGGGGAACGGTCAGGTAGAGAGGGAGAACGGAATGGTCTGGAAGGCCGTCCTGCTGGCCCTACGGTCCAGAGGTCACCCAGTTTCCCGCTGGCAGGAAGTCCTCCCGGACGCCCTCCACTCCATCCGTCGCTGCTCTGTACAACAACGAATCAAGCACCTCACGAACGCCTCCTTGTCTTCCCCAGGAAGTCTTCCTCCGGAACGTCACTTCCGACCTGGCTGTCAGCCCCGGGACCCATCCTGCTCTGAAAACATGTGCGGACGCACAAATCGGACCCGTTGGTCGAGAGAGTTCATCTCCACGCGAACCCTCAATACGCCTACGTGGCGTACCCCCACGGCCGACAGGACACGGTCTCCCTGCGGGACCTGGCGCCCGCCGGAGCTCCACCGCCACCCCCCCCCAACACCAGTGATCCCCTCTGGAGTCACACACACCCCTCCAGCACCAATCACCCCCTCCCTCCCACTGGCGCACCCCACAGCTGTCCCCTTCCCGGGTGGATCGGTCCTTCCCCCGGCCCCGATTCGGGGTATTAGAGCGGGAAGAGGCATCGCGACGCTCCCAGAGACGACGGGGCCCGAACCAGCGCCTGCATCACCACCGGTGCTGAGACAATCGGCGAAGATGACCAGGGCATCCATTCGACTCATCGAATCAGTATAGTAAAGCAAGAAATCCCTCTGTAAATAATTTTTTTGGGTTGCCCAGTAAAAGCGGCATTGCAAGTAGTACTAGTAGTTGATATCGGAGCATAGCCGCCGTGTCAGCGGCATCCTAGGTACCGACTCTGGAAACCCCTACCACCATACGGCCCACTATCCCGCCGGGTTCTTTTTTAACAAGGGGTGAATGTGGTGGTATGTATTAGGGGTATTAAGGTACCCTGTGATGCTGAGAGGCTATTGGTGGATAGACACTGGGTCCCGATTGGATCAGCTGCCTGCTGGCTCCACCCAGTAAGGCGTAGTATAAGAGCCCGGGTTCTCCCAGCAGCCGCATTCTGTAACTGTGCTGCTGGGGAACAAGTCTGCGTAATAAAGCCATCGTTCAAATCCTTCTCATCTCGTCTCGGGAGTGATTGATTGTGCTACACCAACAAAAACACAAGAATGTAGATAATACAAACAAAACCAACTTAAACATAAAACCTAAAACCCCTAATCGTTGACGGTGTCTAGATATTTGAAAAAATAAATAAACGGTTGCTAACGCAGATAGAATCTTTCCACTGAACCCCTTATGGAGTATTATATTTTTTCAAAGTGCAAAAAGGACATAAGTACCCTAACCAGCCTGAGACAATAGGCGGAGCGGGCGACCTCCATCCAACAGTATCTGCCTCTGGGCTATCAATGAGGCAAATATGATAATGCCAGCCTCTATCCTAGAGTGAACAGCCGAAGAGTCCGAAACAACAAATATGGCCACCATCAGACACTCATCCTTGCCTTGGTCAAGTGCGTCCTGTGTGTAGCACCTTGAACTGAATTAGGTTCCAATGAGCACATGAGGATGTGGAATTAACCCTGTAAAGGGCCTCTCTCCACACCTCTTTAGTATGTATAAGGCCCAATTCAATCTCATATTTCACCCTCACTCCGTCTAGAAGGGATGGATCAGACGAGAGAATGTGGCTATGTAGGTCTGATATAGACCCCTTGCCCAGCTACACTGAGAATCCTTTTTAGCAAGAAGGAAGGAGGAGCCAGAGGAAAAGAAGGGATGAGGGAAATCACAAACTTGAATGTAGCGAAAAAGACTAGAGTTGGGTAACTGAAATCGGTCCACTAACTCTTTAATCTGGCAAACGTCCCCTCCATGAACAGGTTACCAAAGTGTTCAAGTCCCTTCATTTCCACAAGTTAAATGTTGAGCGCAGCCCTGAAGGTAATAAAGGTGGTTGTTGCAGATAGGGACCAGTCAGGAGAAGTTTAAAATGTTGTCGGAACTGCTTCCAGATTCTGGGAGGAGACGACCAGCGGGTTTGAGGAAAAGCTAACAGGAGAAAAGGGCAAAGGTGCAGTGACTATGGTCAGGAGAGTGGCTGTAGTGCAAGAGGGATTCTCCATTTGGCCCCACATTGAACCGGGATCACTGATCAACAATAAGGGGCGCGATTCTCCACTCCCACACCGGTTGGGAGAATCGCCTGGGCCGCCAAAATTTCCGGGGACGCCGGTCCGACGCCCTCCCGCGATTCTCCCAAGCGGCGGGAACGGCCCCGTCGAGTTTGCGGGCCGCAGGCCGGAGAATCGCCGGAGACACCGAAAATGGCGATTCTCCGGCACCCCCGCTATTCTGAGGCCCGGATGGGCCGAGCGGCCAGGCCAAAACGGCGGGTTCCCCCCGGCGCCGTCCACACCTGGTCGCTGCAGTCGTGGGCGGTGCGTGAACGCTGGGGGGGGGCAGCCTGTGGGGGGGGCGAGGGGGGATCCTGTACCTGGCTTCAACTGGAATGTGGGGTGGCCCGCGATCGTTGCCCACCGATCGTCAGGCCGTCCTCTCTGAAGGAGGACCTCCTTCCTTCCGCGGCCCCGCAAGATCCGTCCCCCATCTTCTTGCGGGGCGGACTTAGAGAGGACGGCAACCACGCATGTGCGGATGACGTCCGTTATGCGCCGCCGGCCGCGTCATCTATGCGGCGCCGCTTTTACGTGGGTGACAAGGCCTGGCACGTGTAGATGACGCGGCCCCGATACTGGCCCATTGTCAGGGCCTGAATCGGTCGGGACCGGGGCCGTTCCGCGCCGTTGTGAACCTCGACGGCGTTCACGACGGCGCGGCCATTTCGATGTGGGAGTGAAGAATCCCGCCCAAGATGTTTTGGGTATTGGCAGCCCAGTATTAAAACAATAAGTTTGGGAGTCCAAGTCTGTCAGTCCCTCTGGTGTGGGATGCTGTGGATTCTGGGATTCATACCCGCACAAATAAAGGCAGGTATCAATTTATTAATCTTAATAAAAAAGCATTTGAGCAGGAAAACAGAGAGGCATTGAAAGAAAAAGAAAAAATTAGGGAGGGTGTTTATTTTTATTGTTTGAGGGGACTTCCGATGATGGGGGTGTTCTGAGTGGACACACGAAAGGTGTCTCTCCTCATGAGAATTTGGATTTAGGCACTTTAAACTCAAAATAACTCGCTAGAATCGGGAAATAATCATCCCCCTCGCCCTAACCCAACAACATCAAGACTAGTCATGCGGGTGCAGCAGCTCCAGGGGTCGAAAAGAAGGAAAATGCAACAAATTCCTGGAGAGGCGAACCCAGGAGACGGTAAACACGCAGGGCGACAAAACCCCAGCCACATCCGATCGAGAGGGACCGCCAGGCCGCGCACTGAACTCCCCCTCCCTGGCGAGAGGATAGAGGGAATTCCTTACCAAGGAACCAGGAATTCAAGGAAGCCATTAAAGTTGATATGATGCAACGGTCAAGGTGGCGGAGGTTCTGATCACCATGCAGGCAGCCCTGGAAAAGGCGGAGAGGCAACTGGAAACTCAGGGGCAACCATAAGGGAGCTGAACATGGCTTCAGTGGACCAGAGCGACTGGATCACTGCACTGGAAATGGAGGTGGCAAGATTGGTGGCTACTCGAAGGACGCTAAAGGGAAAGATCAAAGATCAGGAGAACCGATCGCGGCGCCAGAACCGATGCATAGTGTGCCTATCGGGGTGAACTGAGGGCAGAACCCTACGGAATATGTGGCCCAAATTCTGGGCAACCTGGTGGGGAGAGACAGCTTCCCCAAGCCATCAAAAATAAACAGAGGCCACAGGTCACTCCGGCCAAAGCCCAGGGCCAGGGAACAGCCAAGGGCCATAATTGCAAAATTACACCAGTACCAAGACCAAGAAAGGATCCTGAACTGGGCCAGGCAGACAAGGTCCTGCAACTGGGAGAGACACCCGATCAGGATTTATCAGGACATTGGGGAAGATCTGGCCTAGCGCCGGGAAGAATTCAATACAGCCAAAGCAGCCTTGTGTAAAAAAGGAGTGAAATTTGGAATGCTGTAGCCAGTCAAGCTCTGGGTCACCTTCCAGAGCAAGGAGCATTACTTCAGAACACCTGTGGACATGGAAGAATTTGTCCATAAACACGGGCTGAGAAGACAGCAACAGGGCCAGCGATGAAGCAGACACCCTGGCAGACTGGAACTGTGAAAGAATATTTGCGTGGGACTGCACTGCCTCAGTTTGAATGTGAGCGCTAAGGCTCAGAAAGGAGGGGGGGGGGGGGGTGAGAGCAGCTGGGTGCAGGAGAGAGTGAGGAGGAGGAAGGGGGAACAGACCGCAGCGGGCGAAAGGGAGGTTTAGGCCGACCCCAGGAGAGGGGGGGGGGGGGTGGCGGGGAGGGGGGGCGGGGGGGAGCACCACACTAGCAGGAAAGCTAGCATCAGGAGGTACTAACGATGGGGGGGCCATGTCGTATCTTGGGGAGCAGGCGCCTGGTGATATTGGGGGGTGAAACCACCAAAGGGGGGGGTAGTAAGAGGGGTGAATGGGGGGAAGAACAGAGGATGAGGACGCCAATAGAGGCAAGAGGGGGAAGGGGTGGAGAAACAGATCCAAAGGGAAAACAAAGGGACAAGGGGGGGGAGAGGGGCTCCAGGCTGGCTACGATCGATCACAGATGGCAGCAAGGAACACAAAGGCACTGCAGACAGCAACTTTGAGGGTCCTCAAACAAAGGGAAACCCCGGAGTGCAGGGGCTCACCCACATAATAATAATAATCTTTATTATTGTCACAAGTGGGCTTACATTAACACTACAATGAAGTTACTGTGAAAGCCCTCTAGTCTCCACACTCCGGCGCCTGGGTACACTGTGGGAGAATTCAGAATGTCCAATTCACCTAACAAGCACGCCTTTTGGGTATTGTGGGAGGAATCACGCGCAGCCACAGGGAGAATGTGCAAACTCCGCACAGACAGTGACCCAAGCGGGAGTCGAACCTGGGACCCTGGCGCTGTAAAGCAACAGTGCTAACCACTGTGCTACCTTGCCGCCTATGTACACAAAGATCGTGGCCATTTTGGTTGGCCTCTGGACAAAGGGAAACCCTGGAGCGCAGGGATCCAGCCTCATGGTGAGTATGGTGATTGCGACCATTTTGGATGGCCCCCTAACAAATGGAAACCCCAAGGTGCAGGGGCGCATACTCAAGGTAAGTATGGTTGATCCCGCAAGAGGGGGGGGGGGGGGGGGGACAAAAACCCTCCTTCAGAATAGTCACCTGGAATGTCAGGAGACTTACCGGCCCAATGAAAAGATCCAGAGTCTTCGTCCACCTGAAAGGTATGAAACCAACATTATCTTACTCCAAGAAACGCACATGAGGGAGAAGGACTGACTGCGGGTGAGAAAGGGCTGGACGGGACAGATGTACCATTCATGCTACAGGATGAGAACTGGGGGGTGGACATACTGCTCAGCAAGAGGACGGTGTTTACTGCGATGAGGACAGTTACGGACCAAGGGGGACGGTACGCCATGGTTAGTGGTGTCCTGGAAGGGGCACAAGTGGTCCTTTTTAATGTGTAAGCTCCCAACTGGGACGACAAGGAATTTGTAAGGAAAACCATGGTGGAAATCCCCGACATAAACAAGCACAGACTCATCATGGGAGGGACTTTAACTGTGTGCTGGACCCACTGACAGACAGAAGTAAACCCGAAGAGGGGGAAAAAGTATAACATGGCAAAGGAACTAAACCCGTTCATGGAACAGATGTGGGCAGTGGATCTATGGAGGTTCACCCACCCAGGGGAGAAGGTGTTCTCCTTCTTCTCCCAGGTACACAGTGTATTTGTGGATCGACTTCTTTGAAGTGGGGAAATTGGTGCTTCCAGGGATAGAAAGAGTGGAATAGTCCACAATTATAATCTCGGACCACGCTCTATACTACATGGGATCAGTGGGATCAGATCTAATCCCCGCCTGTTAATGGCAGACCACAGCCTTTTGGGCCAATTTATTATCCACCAGCCAAATCAATCAAACTGCGTCATCACTGATGCCAACCAGTCTGCAAACACCAGTCTAAAACAACACAAATTTCTGGAATCTTCTGTTTGAATTAAAGGCACAGGCCACTCACTACTTCTGCTTGAATAAAGATATAGGCTGCCTTAAAGACACATGTTGCAAAATCATCCATGGATCAAAAATGTAATAGTAAAAATAAAAGGGGAAATAATGGAATAAACAGGAAGGACCCTTTCACACTGTGATTGGGAGCTGATATTCAGGATAAGACAAAGTTGATAAGAGGAGAAATAACTGGAAGATTTGATTTGCTAGAAGCTAAAGGAAGAAATCTGCAGTAATCCTCACAGTGAAAGATAGTTAACCACGTTGCAGTTGGAGTTCGGGAAGTATTTAGCTTGTTGCAGTTTAAAACTGCAGCAGCGACTGCTGGAAACCAAGGGTGTTTTCTGAGCGTTTTGAGCCAGTGTACAGGAGGTGCAGAGAGGGCTGTCGTGTTTTGTATTCTGGGATAACACAGGCTGCAACTGGATGCAGCTTTAACCAAAAGATACTCCAGACCTTGAAGTTAGTTCAATCTGATTTATTGAACCAGTAGCACAGTTAGCACAGTTCTCATTGAGTTCGACTCTCTGCTAACCTAAGTGTGGTTGCTCTGTCTGACTGAACCAGACTAGCTCTTAGCCACGTGCTGGCGGTGTGATACTGTACATACACCCTGACTCACTCTGTAGATGTTCATCAGTGGAAAGAGGCGGAGTGTGAGTGCCTCGTGCCTTTTATAGTGAGATACCACCCCTGAGTGTCCTGCCTGCTCATTGGTCATGTCCTGTTCTCTGTGTTCATTAGCTGCCTGTCTCTGCATGTCTGCATATCATAACAAGGGCCAGGCTGGAACTGTAGTATCCAGAGTCATAGGGCAGGATTCTCCATAGTCCGACACCAAAATCGGGATCAGCGATTGGGTAGCAAATAGCTTCTGATGCCTGAATCAGGGCAGGCGCTGGTTTGATGCCGGTTGGCCAGTTGCCGATGCTCTGCCCCCTTAAATTGGCATCACCTTTGGACACTAATAATAATAATAATAATAATAATCACTTATTGTCACAAGTAGGCTTCAATTAAGTTACTGTGAAAAGCCCCTAGTCGCCACATTCCAACGCCTGTTCGGGGAGGCCGGTGCGGGAATTGAACCCACACTGCTGGCATTGTTCTGCATTACAAGCCAGGTGTTTAGCCAAGGGGCAATTTAGCATGGCCAATCCACCTAACCTGCATATCTTTGGACTATGGGAGGAAACTGGAACACCCGGAGGAAACCCATGCAGACACGGGGAGAAAGTGCAAACTTCACACAGACCTTCACCTGAGGCTGGAAATGAACCTGGGACCCTGGAGCTGTGAGGCAGCAGTGCTAACCACTGTGCCACCATGCCGTCCCTTTTTTTAAAGAACCTCATGGTCATCAGGTCCAGGAGGGAGTAGATCTTCTAAATTTTTGTACCACTATCTGAAGTACACCCTCACCCTCTGGAAGCACTGCTGACCCAAGACATCAAGGAAGCTGACACCGAGTAGTCCAACTTGCCTGGGTACATTCTGGTCAGCCTGCATCCAATTGCAGCCTATGACCACCAGGTGGCTGTTTTAGTACTGCTGTGTAACTGGCAGCCTGAGACTTGTGGTGAAATTAAAAATAAGTTGCAGTGCTGACGACATCATTGGACCATGACTTTTCCATGTTAAATAAAGCTCCACATGTTTTTAGCAGGAACTTCGCCCAGGACAGGAAATGAGCTGGGCTGTTCGATTCCAATATTTAACCCTCCCCTGTCCTTCAAGAATGAGGGTTAACAAAAAGGTTCACAGGAATCCACTGTGAGCTAAAATCCACACTCCACCCCTTTAACCTACCTCAGGATTCCTTACATGGTGATATCAGCCCAGACAATCCTCCCTGCTGTCAAAACATCATAGTCCCACTTCAATGCTCCCAAAATCCAAGTGCTTCAGCACCAATGCATCAAAATGGCGGAATCTGGTTTCCTATATCAGACAGGTTTCGATCAAGGCTTTGATATTTATGTAATGATCCACAATGAATGGCAAAAAACTTGGCTCAGATTGGGGGTCTTTTCCGGGATGGGGGTCGTGTGGTAAATATTCTGTAGCCTTGAAAATATTTAAACCCTCTTTCAGCATGTCAATATCAATAATTTGTCATGGCTGATCACCCAACACAATAACTTGCTCCCACAAGCGTGGCATTGTGGCACAATGGTTAGCACTGCTGCCTCACAGCACCGGGACCCGGGTTCAATTCCGGCCTCGGGTGACTGTGTGGAGTTTGCACATTCTCCTAGTGCCTGCATGTGTTTCCTCTTTGTGCTCCGGTTTCCTTCCACAGTCCAAAGATGTGTAGATTAAGTGGATTGGCCATTCTAAATTACCCCCTAGTGCCCAAAAGGTTAGTTGGGGTTATGGTGATAGAGTGGGCATAGGTAGGGTGCTCTTTCCAAGGGTCAGTGCAGTCTTGATGGGTTGAATGGCCTCCTTCTGCACTGCAGGGATTCTATGGGTTCTACGAAACATTCCCCCATACCCTTTGATCCTTTAGCCCCAAGACTTATTTCTAACCCCATCTTGAAAACAAACAATGTTTTGGCCTCAACCATTTTCCGTGATAACGAATTCCACAGGCTCACCACTCTCTGACTGAAGTGTTTCTCATCATCTGAGGTTTACCCCATATCCTTTGAGTGTGCCCCCTGGTTCTGGACTCCACCACCATAGGGAACATCCTTCCTGCATCTACCCTGTCTAGTCCTGTTAGAATTTTATAGGTTTCAATGAGATCTCCCCTCATTCTTCTAAACTCCAGTAAATATAATCCTGACCGACTCATTCTCACCTCATACATCAGTCCCACAATCCCAGGAATCAGTCTGGCAAACCGTTGCTGCATCCCCTCTATAGCAAGAACACCCTTCCTCAGATAGGAAACCAAAACTGCACACAATGGGGGCAATTCTCTGGCCTCGTTGCGCTCGGCAAAAATTCCAAGCGGGTGAGGCCTAAAACAGGATTTGCACCGTGTGCAGATCAGTCTCACATTCTCCCAGCCTGCTCCAGCTGGCGTAATCACAAGTCATTTGCATTCATTTTAATCTCATTAGTGAGAATAAAGTTGAATGCAGCAGCCTCCCGGTATTCACCCGGCAACCCCAGCGGGAAGTCACCCAGGTACAAGTCACTACTGGTGCCTAAAAGTGCAGAACAGCCATCAGGAACACCATGGGGGAGCAAAGGGATGAGTGCCCTCTCTACATTTACCTCCAGTGTGCCGAGGAGGGTCAGTCAGAAGAGATAGGGGTTGGAGGGGCTAAGGCTGGGCTGGGGGCCCCCAGATCGGGGGTCTTTCCCAGGATGGGGGGGGGGGGGTCATGTTGCAAGTCTTCCCTCTGCAGTCTTGAAATTCTTTAAACCCTCTTTCAGCATGTCAATGTCATTAATCTGTCAGATGAAGATATGTCTTCCCTCTGTAGCCTTCAAACATTGATGTCTTTTCCAGCATGTCAGTATCAATGATCTGTCAGATGAAGTTAGAAAGCTTCCCTTTGATGTGTTGAAATCTTTGAAGTGATTTTTTCACATTCAATTCATTCCCCTTTAACTTTTTCGAGCCTCTAGGCTTGCTGAGAAGCCTAATGCTTTGAACTGAATTGTTTACATTAAATTTGTGGCGGTAAATAGTGAAGAGGATAGTTTTAGATTGCAGGAGTATATAGACAAGCTAGTCAGATGGACTGATCAGTGGCAAATGGAATTCAATCTGGATAAGTGTGAGGGGATGCACTTCAGCAGGACAAACAAGGCGAGGGAATACATGATAAATGGCAGGACCCTGGGAAGAACTGAGGATCAGAGAGACCTTGGTGTGCATGTACACCGATCCCTTAAGATAGCAGGGCAGGTAGATACAGTAGTTAAGAAGGCATATGGTATACTTGCCTTCATTAGCTGAGGCATAGAGTTTAAGAGCAGGGAGGTTACCCTGGAACTGTATAAAATGTTGGTTAGGCCACAGCTAGAGTATTGTTTGCAGTTCTGGAATCTACATTATAGCAGGGATGTGATAGCACTAGAAAGAGTGCAGAGGAGATTTACCAGGATGTTGCCTGGGCTGGGGAGATTTAACTATGAAGAGAGATTGAATAGACTGAGGATATTTTCCTTGGAGAAGAGGAAACAAAGTTTGGACATGAATAAGATGTATAAAGTTACGATGGGCTTGGATAGAATAGGCAGGACAAAACTTTTCGCCTTGGTGCAGGGATCAATGATCGGGATTTAAGGTAAGGGGCAGGAGGTTTAGAGGGGATGTGAGGAAAAATATTTTCACTTCGAGGATGGTGGGAGTCTGGAACTCGCTGACTGAAAAGGGTGGTGGAAGCAGAAACCTTCTTAACATTTAAGAAGCATTTAGATGTGCACTTGCGATGCAAGGCATACAGAACTATGGGCCAAGTACTGGGAAATGGGATTAGAATACTGAGGTGATTGCTTTTGAGTGGCACAGGCATCAGGGCCGAAGGGCCTTTTCTGTGCCGTAGACCTCTATGACCCTACAATTTCACGGACCATTACCTTTTACATGCCTCTTGATTGACAGGTCCAGGCTCTTTCCAAGGAGGGTATGCTTGGTTTGTTTTTATATAGTACATAGAACATAGAACATTACAGAGCAGTACAGGCCCTTCGGACCTGTGAAACCACTCTAAAGCCCATCTACACTATTCACTTATCGTCCATATGTCTATCCAATGACCATTTGAATGCCTTAGTGTTGGTGAGTCCATTACTATTGCAGGCAGGGCATTCCACACCCTTACTACTCTCTGAGTAAAGAACCTACCTCTGACATCTGTCCTATATCTATCTCCCCTCAATTTAAAGCTATGTCCCCTCATGCTAGACATCACCATCCGAGGAAAAAGGCTCTCACTGTCCACCCCATCCAATCCTCTGATCATCTTGTATGCCTCAATTAAGTCACCTCTTAACCTTCTTCTCTCTAACGAAAACAGCCTCAAGTCCCTCAGCCTTTCCTCATAAGATCTTCCCTCCATACCAGGCAACATTCTGGTAAATCTCCTCTGCACCCTTTCCAATGCTTCCACATCCTTCCTATAATGCGGCGACCAGAATTGCACGCAATACTCCAAATGCGGCTGCACCAGAGTTTTGTACAGCTCCAACATGACCTCATGGCTCCGGAACTCAATCCCTCTACCAATAAAAGCTAACACACCGTACGCCTTCAACTGGTCCAAAAATTGCCTCATCCCTTCCGCTCCCTCGGGGGCTCCGACTCGTATAGTTTACTATAGAACTCCTTAAAGACTCCGTTCACCCCCCCTGGATCCAAGACTATGTTACCCTCCTTATTCTTTACTCCCCCGATTTCCCTGGCCGCCTCCCTCTTTCGCAGTTGTTGTGCCAGCATTCTACTTGCTTTCTCCCCGTACTCATAGACTGCCCCCCTTGCCTTCCTCAGCTGTGCTACTGCTTTCCCTGTGGTCAGCAGTTCAAACTCCGCCTGCAGACTCCGCCGCTCCCTCAGTAGCCCCGCCTCGGGGGCCTCCGCGTATCTCCTGTCCACTCGGAGTATCTCCTCCACCAGTCTCTCCCAGGACTCGGGTTTTTTGACACGGCCGTTCGGCCCATCCCGGGCCGAGAATCATCGGAGGGGCCCCGTAGAGCGGCCCCCGGCTGCGCCGTGCTGACCTCGCTGGCGCCAATGATGCCAATTCTCTGCTCTGCGCAGAATCGCTTCCCGGCGTCGGGGCGGTGTGGCGCGATTCGCGCCGGTCGCGTAGATTCTCCGGCCCGGCCCCACCCCCGCCCTTTACATTTTAATTGGAGTCATGTTGTAACTAGAAAAAGCAAGAGAGCCCACTTCTGCCGTCAGTAACTGCGTGCCACAGATAAAGTTCTTCACATCAACCAAATACATTTACGGTAACCTTGACCACCACAGACAAAGTGGCCTCCTACTCCTATTGATGTTATGCCATCCCCATCAGGGCACACAGATAAGCAGCCGACTGACAAGATGGCCGCAGCCTTCAGGGCCACTGCTACTCTGACAAGTCGAGGAAGCTGACTGTCATAACCCAAACGGGACTTGCGAGGTGCCAATGGTTAAATTCCCCATGAGCCTCACCGAATGCGAGCTCCCCCCGTTAAAGGGGGCGGGAAACCCTAAACCATGAATAGTTATCTTCTGTCTAAAGTCGGCCAGTTTGGGTACCGACAGGAGAGACCCGGATGGGATCTTTCGTGCTGTGGAAATAATAGTTATTGTAATAAAACCTCATTTCCTTTTAATACTGGACTCCTTATTGGTCTACAAAACTGACCCTAGGCCTCTGGATCCTGCACAGTGCATCCTTCTACACATTCTCTGTACTGTGTCCTGACGTCATTCCCGTGATGGATGCTGCAGCTGCTGGTCCTGTGATGCTTGCTTTCCTTGCAGCCCTGGATGTCGAGTTGCAGAGGATTACTTCTCTTCCCCATTGACAACCAACCTCAGAGTATGTGGAACCAATAAGGTGTTATGGATGTAAGACTTTATAAAGTGATTATGTTTTAAACTCTCCCTTTTGATTTAAAGTGAAACAAAATGTCCTGGAATGGGGGGGGGGGGGTGAAATCATGATGAACGCTGCCCAGAAACAGGCCTATGTGATTTGTTTGAAATGGGAGTCCCAGGTCTGAAACCCATAGATAACCAAGTTCCACTTTTTACACCTTGACACAAAAGAGAAGCAGCTGGTCTTGCTGGATACGAATGTGCAGACAGACATATAGGCAGGGAGAGGAAGACAACAAAAAAAAACAGCTTCTGCTATGCCAGGCCAAGGGGAAAAATGTGTATGTGTGTTAACCACCAAGCTGAATGCTGGTGAGAGTGCAAATCCAATTTAAAGAGCTTGAAGGACGAAGGATTTGCTGGAGAGTGTCTTGCTGCAGGAAATCAGTTTGATGGTGGTCAGATGAATGAGTGAAGGGATTTTAAAAGTATATTACAAGACTTGCCATGGTATCTCTCCTCAAAGGTTATCTGTCTCTATAGGGCTCATAATAAAATGGGGGCTCTTATGGGATACAGATCCACAGGCTGTAAAACAGGTACGCTAGATTTTCACAGTTTAAATGAATAAGATTTTACATTTACTTTTGCTTGTGTGTTGTAGAAAGTCAACAAGGCTATGTTCACTACTCATGCATTTCTGGGAAAAGATGACCTTTCTGTTAATACTTTAGAACAGCGAAAAAAGTTAATTGGAAGGCTGTGGCAGAGAAAGTGAGAGACAGCTGGAAAGTAGGGACAAAAAAAAAAGGGATTGTTGAAGTGTTGGCTCAGCAATTGAACCTTCAAGAGGCTAGCACTCCGGTTGTGTTAGCTAGAATTCAATTACAATTGAAACAACTTGGATTGGAAAGAGAAATGTGGAAACTCGAATTGGAACGAAGGAAAGAGGAGAAATAAAAAAAGTTGGAAAGCGAGGAAAAAGAAAGAGAGAAAGAAAGGGTAAAGCGAAAACTTGAACTTGAATTCCAAAGAGAACGAGGGAAGGGTAAGTTGAACTCTGTTCACAATGCAAATGAGTTAGTGCCAGAGGCTTACAGCCAGACAGAAGCCTAGAAATGTACAGAAGAGACAGTGAGATTTTTGCAGAATTTGCTGGAGAAATGGATATGATAGTTGATGGGTGGTATTGGTCCACAAGGTTTGAACAAGATTTTTGAAAACCTTAGAAAGGTGATGCTGACGGAAGAATTTAAGAATAGCGGGCAGGATTCCCATAATCAGCGATCAGGCAGAGAATCGACTCTGACGCCCAAATCGGGGCTGGCGCCGGTTTGACACTGGTCAGCCATGACCTCCTCGGAAATGGCACAATCGCGTCGGGCGACTCAGAAGGCGAGGGAGCCAGGCATACCGAGAATCTCGTGGGGGCTCATTTTTGGGACTAATACAGATCACGGTCTTGCCAATGTGGCCGACCCGACCTCGCCAATGTGGCCGACGCAAAACACCCCGCCAAACCCGCCCAAAATAACACTTCTAAATATTTCTGCTGAATTGCGCCCGTTATGTTTGGCTGATTAAATGACATGTAAAGGTGGAATGCTGGAAAAGCAAGACTGCAGCATTTGCAAAATGGCCAAGTGTTCCTTCAGATGGTATTCTCTCAGAGAGTAAAGTTAATAACAAACCTATAGGTTCTCCACTAGAGGGAGAGAGGGTGCAGGAAATGATGAACGTTTTCAGCTTAGTATTATCAGTTACATCTGGTGAGGCTGGCAAACAAATTATTACCCTTAGAGACATGTGGTCAACACAATCACTGACTTTTGCAGGTGATGGAACATTCCCTCCAGAAAATTTGCGAAATAAGAATTTATTGATACCAGCTATTGATAGAAATTGTTTATCTGTTTAAATGTGTAGAACTAATTTAAGACAAGTTTTAATTTCTGGTCTGGTAATTATGGAGGTTGTGTCTAATTTTCCATTGATGATATAGATGTTTTATTAGGAAGCAACCTGACCTGGAATATGGTTCAAGGAAAACTTGTTAAAAGGCTGTGAAAACTGAAGTTGGGCAGGGGGAACCAAGAGGCTTCAACGAATCAATAGATTCCTGTAACCCTGCTGCAAAAATTGTTGTTTCAACTAGAAATGTTTCCAAATTTGTCAGAAATTCAAACTGCTAATGCTGAAAGGACATTGAAGCACCAGACTGAAAACAAAGCGTTATTGGCAGTTAATGCCATCTGATTTAGGAATGAGGTGAAACATGAACAGAGGATACCCTACTCCTGAAGCATGTTCATAAGTAAAGGGTGAGAGAGCAGATAACAACAGTACATGGTGAGATATCGGCAGTTGGACAGGCGGGATCGCTGCCAGATCGGTGGCCTCGTGGAGCGAGATGTCCGGAGGAGGCATTATGACATGCGGAGAAGTGCGGCCAGGCGGTGGGCAGGGAACTTTTCGTAGCGTCCTCCTGTTGCGCCGTAGAATGGAGCCATCAGCCATTTTGACAATGAAGGACCTGGGGGCAGCCTGGCTGACGACAATAGCTGGGGCTGACCAACCTCCCTCAGGCAACTGGACGCGAACAACATCGTCTGGAGCCAGCGCAGGTAGACCTTGGCATGAGCATCATACGTGATCTTCTGCTGGTCCCTGGAACGCTGCACTTTCTGCAGCACCTTGAGGCGGTCAAAGTCTGGAACATGGATGGCTGGAACAGTCGTCCTCAGGTTGCGGTTCATGAGCAGCTGCGCCGGAGACAAACCAGTCGACAGAGGGGTTGCCCTGTGTGCCAACAGTGCCAGGTTGAAGTCCGAGGCGGAGTTTGCAGCCTTGCACAGCAACCATTTGGCAATATGGACCCCTTTTTCGGCCTTCCCGTGTGATTGCGGGTAATGGGGACTGGATGTGGTGTGACTGAAGTGGTAGGATCGTGCAAAGTCGGACCACTCTTGGCTGTAGAAACATGGGCCATTGTCACTCATTACTGTGAGTGGTATGCCGTGCCTGGCAAATGTCTCGTTGCAGGCTTTAATCACTGACCTGGACGTGAGGTCCGACAGTTTCACCACTTCTGGGTAGCTGTAATCATGGCCATTTGCATGAAAGAGGTCTATCCCCCACCTTGGACCACGGAGAAGTCATGATCTCGTGCTGTTGCAGTGTTTCCTTGGGCTGAGCTAGTTGAAACTTCTGGCATGTTGTACAGTCGAGGACCGTGTTGGCAATGTCCTGGCTGATGCCAGACCAGTACACTGCCTGCCGAGCTCTGCGTCGACATTTTTTGACCCCGAGGTGACCTCATGGATCTGTCTGAGCACCATGGCTTGCATGCTTTGGGGAATGACGATTCTGTCTAGTTTAAGAAGGATCCCCTCGACAACCGTTAACTCGTCCTTAACGTTGAAGAACTGGGGGCACTGCCCCTTTTGCCAGACAAGGGCAAGGTGTTGCATCACGCGCTGCAGTAGAGGTTCTTTGGCAGTTTCTTCACGTATCTAGACAACTCGTTCATCAGAGGCTGGGAGGTTGCTGGCACACAACTGCACCTGTGCCTCGATGTGGCGAATGAAGTTGCCCGGTTCACACGGCATGGTGATGGATCGGGATAGGGCATCCGCGACGATCAGCTCCTTGCACGGTGTATAGACGAGTTTGATGTCATATTGGCGGAGACGAAGAAGAATTTGCTGCAGCCTAGATGTCATGTCATTTAAATCCTTCTGGATTATGTGGACTAAAGGCCTGTGGTCTTTTTCCACCGTGAACTTCGGCAGACCGTATACATAGTCATGAAACTTGACTATTTGAGATACCCTCAATTACGACTCAGGAGAGAAGATTGATAATTTAAAGGCTTTAATTACCAGAGAACCAGACAGCTGCCGAGAAGTGTGCTCACTGCACGCTGCCGACTGAACCTAACCTTATATACAGTTCCCTGGGGGCGGAGCCAGAGGCAGACTCCCCCAGGGATCCAAACCCAGTCTTAAAGGGACCTACGCATTAAAGGTACATGTGTATGCAGATATCATTCATCACATTCACCCCCTGTTTAAAAAAACGCATAGTCCATCGGGGGTGAAGTGGCATTACAAGTTCAGTCTTTTGGGTGGTCTGATTGCCCGTGTCGACCTTCTCAGCTCCGGTGGTGGTGCGGTGGATACGGTCGTCCTCGGTGGTGGTATATCCGGGAGCACGGTTGTCTGAGCCTTTGCCCGCGTTGGAGCAGGGGGGTATCCGGGGTGATCAGGGTGATTGGTGCCTGCGCCGGCTGGGGGGAGGGGGGCACTATGGGAGGGCAGTAGCCGGTTAAAATGGCTAACGCCCGATTAGAATGGCCAAACCCCGATTTAAAATGGCGAACGGAAGAGGCTGATGGGAAAATCAGCCAACAGGACTCAAACAGGCAGCTGCAGGCAAAACTGTGTATTCACCTCTGGAGAGGCCAGACAGAATCGATACCTGCAGCCATCAACACAACAACACACCAGCCATCTGCATACTAGTTAGCAATTCCCGGGAACAATATGCTGCAAATTAGACATACAAAGCCAACCCAGACTTTTCGGCGCCAGCAGGAGCTTACACAAAGAGAGGTGAATGACCACCTCGAAACCGCCCATCGATCAAGGAATCGGTCCAGCATTGGAGAATATCAAACCAAGTGATTGGGACGAAGTCCAATCACTTGGAACCAGGTACAAGGTCCGCCCCGAGAGGCGGGAAGCCCCTGGGGACTATAAGAATAGGGGCCAAGTTCAAATCGACGCTTCTTCTCCTCTCCGCACCCTTCTTCACCCTACTGCAACCCCGCTGCCTTCTGCTGACCCTCTGCAACAACTGCTAGAATTGTAAGTCTTACTTCAACGCTCGCTACGAGATAGGTGCTCCTAGCTATCGACCTGTACCAGCTTCGAATCCCACAGGCTCAGAACCCATACGAAAGGCCATTCATTTCCCTGACCTGGTGGGCCATTTCCAAAGTTAAGTATTGGCCTGTTAGTTGTAGGAAGTAGCTTAGAAGTAGAATTAATGTCTAAGTATTGATTACTGTATATAATAAATGTGCGTTGATTTAACTCTTACTAAGCGGTGTGTTGGATTATTGATCATTACTCGGACTTGAACCACATGGCGGTATCAGAAAGATACCTGGCGACTCAAGAGCAAAGGTGATAGAACAAGAGCAATTATACTAAGGCTAAAACGAGCAACATTTTGGCGACTTCCTGACAGGACCCGATCTAGAAGTGGAAAACCACTCCGGGAGAACCCAAGAAATTTGAATTAGAAATCCAATTGGAAACAGAAAACCACAAGTGTTCACCCAGTTCTGATCAATAGTCATAATTCGGAAGTGTGTGTATGCATGCGTAACTAACAGGGCTATAAGGTAAAACTGATAGATATTGTTGCATCAAAACTGTCGGAAGTCTGTATTTTCGGAACGTAGTGAAAGCCGTACCCGCATCTACGACACCACCTTAGCCCCCTGTTCCAAATTTAAAAGAAGCAGTCGGATAGGAAAGATGGCCATGCAGGCAATGCAGCGCCTCATGAACCCTGAGGAATTTGCGGTCGCAGCGACCAGCAGCAGTAGAGTGGGACAGTGTCCCATTTGGGAGGAGGAAATCCGGAAATATCTCAAGGGGAAAGGATGGCCCCTGTGGAATGATTTCTGCGATAATGAGGAATCAGGTCCCGGGTGTATAGGGCATACTTGGTGGGAGAACCTGAGCGAGATACACAAAAAGAGCTTGGGAAAAGCTCGCAAGCCGATGGCAATCGTGTCCTGTTTGGCACAATTGCGAGGCACAGAGGAGGTCGTCAAGACGCTCCGCAAAGAAGTTGAGGGCATACATCGGATGAGTAAAGTCGATGTAAGCGAAGTTGAAAAAGAGAATTTAGAATTAAGGAGGAAATTGGCAGCAAAGGATGGAGAGGTGGCTGACGCCAAGCGTGGTCACCAGTCTTGTCTGGTGCATTTAAGCAGTTTCCAGTCGCAATACGAAAAGGCCTATCAGGGCATGCAGCGTGCAGTCCTGGTTAGAGAAGAACCAGAAAAACAGGTAGAAGCGTTACAGAGACAGTGTAGCGATCTAAAAGCAGCATTAAGAGCACTCCAATCTGCCACCACAGAACAAAGACAGAGCACAATAGATCACGCAAAGTGCCGGAAGCAGATTGCAGAGCTGCAATCACTGCTTTCTGTTCAAAAGGATTTTCAGGAAACCTTTGGGGAAATGTTAGACCAGGAAGACGGCCCTGATTGGGAAGAGTTACAAGAAACAGCGCAGAGATATGTTCAGGGAACATGTGCGCAGTGAAACCCCCAAAAGAGAAAAGCACCCCAACCCCCCACACAGCAGATAGTTCACGCTCCAGTGAACCCTGTAACCACCCACCGCACAGCCACATCAGACGATGCGGAATATCTATATTCCACCCCCTTAACGGTGACCCAATTACGGGACACGTGCGAGAAGATCACACCGTTCCTCCCCGCATCAGACCCCCACCATTTCTTTGCCACAGTTAGACATCAGGTGAACATGTACGGCCTGGATGAGAGCGAGCAGGAAAAGCTCATGGTTTTAAGTTTAGATCCGTCGGTAGCAGCAGCCCTTCCCGACCCACAGAACGTAGGAGGAGGCACCCTTGCAGAAATGCATACCGTGATCCTGGATGCGATCAGGTATAACCGGGGTGACCCCGTAGATGGCCTCAATAAATGTAGGCAGAAGAAATCTGAGCACCCCACAGCGTTCGCTGGACGCCTGTGGATTCACTTCGCAGCAGTCTTTGGAGACGTAGTCCGTGCCCATTTGTCCCCAGACAACATGGCCAAATGGACCCGCACCCTTATCTCCCATGCCACAGATGCAGGGCAGAAAGCCTGTATGAGTTATGATCCCTCAGAGGAGGCCCATAACGAGAAGTGGGTAGTTAAAAGATTGTCCCGCGTTTGGGAGCAATCTGTTCAGAGCAAACCCACCGTCAAAAATAGCGAGGAAAACAGGCCGCCGCAGACATGCAGGCAGTAAAAACAACACACCAGAACCCCGCATGGGTGAATGAGGGAAAGAACAGCCCCCCACCCAAGTCGCTAGCGTGTTACAACTGCAGACAGTTGGGACATTTCGCAAAAGAGTGCAATGCCCCTAAAAAGCCACAGAGAGCCCAACAAACAGGCACTCTGATTAAGAAAAAGACAGAGACCATCCATAGCATTAGCGCCCATTCGGATCAGACGGACTTGACCGGAGCGGACTGACGGTGTACGGGCTCCCCCAGTTGGGTCTGCGACACCCTTTGGGATAGGTCAGGACGACCAGTAGTTTCAGCGAAAATTCGGGGACAGCCCATCGAATTTCTCTGGGACACAGGAGGGTCCCGCACCACCATAAATTCCTCCACCCTATTTCAAAAGGACACGTGGCCCACTACAGCCACCATCACCCTCAGTGGCTTTACAGGCCACTCACAGCAGGGACACATCACAGCCCCTGTACCCATTCAAATTGGAACCATCACCACCAAACACCCCGTGGTTTTAGTTGACCTGCCCCACACAGCAGAACACATTCTGGGAATTGACTTCATGAATTCCCACAACCTTTCATTCGATCCAGTTAACCAGTGTATCTGGAAGATGGCGAAATCCGCAAGAGCCCCCGCAACGCTCAATATAGGCGAATATATGAACAAGATTAGCGCAGTCGGCGAATTTTGGTTCAACCCGACCACGCTTAGCACGAACAAGCAGGTTAGGGAAGTTCTGCAAAAGAACAGGGCAGCATTCGCGACCCACAAGCACGACTGTGGACGGATGACTGGCTCCGTACAAATAACAGGACCTGACCCTAGACCCCAAAAACAGTACTGATTTCCCCTAGAGGCAGAGGGAGAAATCTTAAAAGTAATAGAGAGCTTATTAGAGCAGGGCGTACTTAGATCAGTAGTCTCCACTAATAATGCCCCGATTTGGCCAGTGAGAAAGGCCGATGGATCATGGCGACTGACCATTGATTATCGGGAACTCAACAAAGTCACCCCCGCAGCAGCCCCCACCGTAGCAACAAGTCCTGAGACCATGCTCAAGCAGGGACTCAATCCCCGCTTCTTCACGGTTTTGGACCTCAGTAATGGATTCTGGTCCATTCCATTGGCAAAGGCGTGCCAGTACAAATTTGCCTTCACCTTTAAAGCACAGCAGTACACGTGGACATGCCTGCCACAAGGATTCCACAACTCCCCCTCCATTTTCCACCGACAGCTGGCAAATGGATTAGCAAAATTTCTCGCCCCGAATGTCTGGTACAGTACGTAGACGACCTACTACTGCAGACAGACACCAAGGAAGAGCACATTGAGCTTCTGTCCGAACTCCTGGAACTATTACATTCAATTGGTTGTAAAGTCAACCCCAAAAAGGCCCAGATTTTGGAAGAAAAAGTGATATATTTGGGAACAATTACCATGCACGGTAAACGCGAGATCGAGCATAAAAGGATTGACTCGATTGCTAAATTGCCCCTTCCCCAGAACGTTTCAGCCCTCCGGTCATTTTTAGGACTGTTTGGCTACTGCCGAAACCACATTGACGGTTTCGCCAGCAAGGCAGCGCCCCTCTCGGACCTCCTAAAGAAAGAAGCCCCCTGGGAATGGCTTCCGCAGCATACGGATGCTGTGGACTCTTTAAAACAGGCACTCATAGCAGCCCCCCGCACTACAAGTTCCAGACCCGCTTTCCCCTTACGCCATAGAGGTAGCGACCACAGACCGCACCCTTTCAGCCGTGCTCCTGCAGGAACGGCACGACCAGTTAAGACCCATAGCTTACGCCTCCCGACTCTTAGATGCTGTGGAGCAGGGATTTTCAGCCTGTGAGAGGCACCTGCTCGCAGTTTTCTGAGCAGTACAGTACTTTTCATATATTACCGGACTGAACCCCATCACAATTCTGACCGAACACACCCCCACCCAACTTTTACTGGATGGACGACTCAAGGACGGTACCGTCAGTCAAATAAGAGCAGCCAGATGGACCCTTCCCTTGCAGGGACGGGACATCACTGTGAAAAGGACAAAGACACACACCTATTGAGCCGACAATTTACAGTACCCCGGAACCCCCATGAATATGAAATTATCTCTCCACACCACAACACAGGCCCCTTTATCGCTAAAACACCCCCCAGAAAGATAGGTAATTCAACTCAGAGCCCCCCGCACACGGACACGTGTGAGCCCATAAAGATTTATGTGGATGGATCTTCCACAGTCTTGGATGGGAAACGCATAACAGGTTGCGGGATCTCTGTCGAGGACGCGCAGGGACGCGCCCTTGAGGAAATATCGTTGAAATTACCCGGACACATAGACGCGCAGGCAGCAGAGCTTGCGGCCATTGCATATATAGTTGAGCACCCAGATTCCTTCCCCAGCCCAGCAGACATACTCGGACAGCCTCTATGTCTGTAACAGCCTTACGGAATTTCTGCCCCTGTGGGAAGTAAGAGGATTTGTTTCCGCAGACGGAAAACCCCTCCCCTCAGCCCCATTGCTCCGCCATATTTTAGAAAAAGCCCAGAACAGGACTTTTGAGATCATCAAAGTCCGCAGCCACCATCGTTCCTCCCCCCCTGGAAATGTAAAAGCCGACGCACTGGCTAAGGCAGGTTCCAGGCATGGGTATTTTTGGAAACCCCCCGAAAGCGCGCCAGTGAGTGCAGTTCAGGTTACACAGACTAGAATCGAGGATCTAGTAGAGGCCCAGGAGCAGGACACCAATCTCAAAGAGATTGTAAAGGGAAAGTATCCCGCCTCCTACGAGAAGTTTAGAAATACACTGACCACACATGATGGTGTGGTGTTAAAGGACATCCTTTATGTGGTTCCTGAACAGGACAGGAACCAAATGATTTGTTTGTTCCATGACGGTCATGGACATCAGGGTATCAATACCACTGCAGCCCATCTCAAGCAGTTTTGTTGGTGGCCAAATTTAAAGGAAGATGAAAGCCATTACATAGAAAATTGTCTTATCTGTGCACAGAATAACCCCGACAGATATGCCAAAAAGGCCCAACTCAGCCACACCCGACTCATTAATGGCCCATGGACTAATCTCCAGATTAATTTTAAAGGTCCATTGCCCCCTTGCAGGAATGGCTATAAATAGGTACTTGTGGTCATAGACACATTTACAAAATGGGTGGAAGCATTTCCAGCCCGCACAAACACTGCAAAAACCACAGCCAAGATTCTAACCAACCACATCTTTACAAGATGGGGACTCTCCCGCAGCATTGAATCTGACCAAGGCTCCCATTTTACGAGACGTGTCATGCAGAACGTCCTCATGATATTTGGCATCACCCAAAAATTCCACATAGCATACCACCCACAGTCGAGTGGTATCGTGGAGCGCATGAATCGGACCCTAAAAACCACCCTCAGAAAAATGGTCCAGCAGAACAACACCACTTGGGACTCAGTCCTCCCTTTTGCGTAACACTATTTCTACATCCACAGGTTACACCCCACACACTCTCATGACCGGACGCCCCATGAAAGGCACAGAATACTTGTTAGGTTTAGACCTGACCAGCCCCGAAGTAATGGCCCTCACACACAAGAAGGCCGTGGAGCAATTAGTTGCAAATGTTAAAACGGCTCAGTTAGCAGCCGCAGTAAAATTGGGCACCAGAAAGAAACAGAGCAAGGCTTGTTTCGACAAGACAGTGCATGCGACTGATTACGATATCAGACAGCAAGTGATGCTTTCTGAATATAACCCCAGCACATTCCTGTCACCTAAATACTCGGGTCCGTATTCCATTGCGGATATAGTAAGCCCTTCCGTTTACAAAATAACATACCCCAATGGTAAGACTGCCTGGTTTCATATAAACCAGCTGGAGGTTTATGGAACACAGTCGAACCACGCACACCACATCATGCTCGACGCAGCACACCACACCCCACCCCCAGCCAACGTACCCCTACCAACCCCCACCACGTCCAGCCCAGCCACGGACTCGACCTCGACTCCACCCCCGAAATATACACTCTGCCCCGGAACGCCCACAGACTGCAGCAGCAGAGGCAGCGACTGTGAATTGGACGATAGCCACAGCACGCCTCCCTACTATCCCCATGCAACCGGACCCACACCCAGCGACTCCGACTACGATCCAAGTGATCCCTTCCTGATCACTTTCCTGAACAAACCCCACCACCGACCACCGAACAACACTGACGACCCCGATTTTGCCGCCACACAACTAGACACCAATTATTGGCACCGTGACAACTCATGCCGACTCGTCCGCAACAACGAGAGCGACCCCACCTCACACCATGCAGCCCTTTCAGCCCTAATCCACTCCAGAGTTTGGCACCCGGGAGAAGCGGACGACCTTGGGTCTGACTCCCAAGCCGCCAACCCCTTTGCGACTCTGTTCGCAACTGAGAACTGAGGTGTCCAGATGATGTTTTAAAAGGAACCGCTTGTGAAAAGTGTTGTCCTTTCTGATGGAACCTGCAGAATGTTTTATGTTGTTTGTACTTTTGTTACATGTTGTATGTCCGACAGGAGAATTTTTCTCACTGCCACACGCCAATTCACCTGAAACCTCTGAGCACTTGCCCTCAGAGACGCACCGTTGCCACACGCTTGTTCAGAGGAACTAGCTTTTCAGCTGATACTTGTTCGGATATCAGAGGGCCGCTCGTAACTGCCCTTCTGGTTCGAAGGACAGAACCACTACGGCAGCCCCACCACGATGACTACATTTTTGCCCATTCTTGTTGGTTGCTCAGGCAGTGGAGAAACGGCTTGAGACCCGCCCTGCCTGGGAACTCCCCCCCCCCTCCCCGCTGGTCAATCACGCTTGTGTGGGGGAGATACGGCATTGGTAGCCGTCCTACCCGGGGACTCCATCCAACTCTTACTCGTTGCGGCCCATACGCACCTCATTTGGCATTTTTCATTCCAAAAAGTTTTGTTTGTTTAGGTAACCTTTAGGTTGCCGGCCATCTGCTATTTACATCCTGGAACATTTGGATGGTAAATCAGCACTGGTTCATCATTGGGAAGTGTGCCGTGTCCTAAAATTTGTTTTTTGAAAAAGAAAATGTGGGAGTCACACATAGTGACCAATTATAAAGGGAATAATTGGCACCAAAGGACAGACACACTAGCATACCAGATATTAAACAAAGATAGTTACAGATACTATGCTTGTTTCTACAGAACTCCAGAAGCTCCAGGACCGGAGAAAATAAAGAAAGAGAAAAAAAGAGAACAGCCATGAGGACTTCCTTCATATTGATCAACATACTGTATATGAACTTTTGGTTGCGCATGAATGCGAACCCCATGACTTCAAGCCCCCCAGCCGTTAATGTTTCACTATCCCGCAGTACCCAGAGCCCAGTCACCAGCGACACTACATCTTCCTGGTGTGCCAGGTTCATAACCTGGTACTCCGTGTCCTATGTGATCGAAACACTATTAGCGTTGGCGATACTCTGCTGTGTAGTGCAGACTATGCGTCTACGGAAATGGAGAAGGAGAGCCTACCATGCTCGAACCCCGGTATATAGGATCAGATTCCCTATGTTCGGTTACAACCAGACCCCCGACCCCCGCGATCTATTATAAAATAATAAAGTGCATTCACTTGCGTTTATTGTTGTTGTAAATAAAGAGATGTAAAAAACTTTTTTATGAGCAAAATTGTATGATCCTGAGCTTGACTGCCAAGCCAGGAATGACTGTATGAAATGCTGTGATTTTGTTGTATGATTGAGGAAGATAGGATAATGGAATGTTTAGGTGAGTGTAGTATATTAAGAATAAGTTAGAGGTTCCAAGTTTATTGTTTTGGAATGCATGTCCCTGTCTGACATAGCACCCTTAGAATTGTTAGTTAAAAATTTTTGTGCATTGCTATGGTCAGTACAGAGGCCATGTAGGAGGTGCCTCTCCCAGTCAGGGAATGGAAAGTAACAATAATGATGTGATCCTTCACGCTTCGTGTTAGGATCACAAGGAGGGAATGTAGCCAGTTAAAATGGCTAACTCCCAATTAGAATGGCCAAACCCTGATTTAAAATAGCGAATGGAAGAGGCTGATGGGAAAATCAGCCAACAGGACTCAAACAGGCAGCTGCAGGCAAAACTGTGTATTCGCCTCTGGAGAGGCCAGACAGAATCGACACCTGCAGCCATGAACACAACAACACACCAGCCATCTGCATACTAATTAGCAATCCCCAGGAACAATGTGCTATAAATTAGACACACAAAGCCAACCCAGACTTTTCGGCGCCAGCAGGAGCTTACACAAAGAGAGGTGAATGACGACCTCGAAACCTCCCATCGATCAAGGAATCGCTCCAGCATTGGAGAATATCGAACCAAGTGATTGGGATGAAGTCCAATCACTTGGAACCAGGTACAAGGTCCGCCCCGAGAGGCGGGAAGCCCCTGGGGACTATAAGAATAGGGGCCAAGTCCAAATCGACCCTTCTTCTCCTCTCCGCACCCTTCTTCACCCTACTGCAACCCCGCTGCCTTCTGCTGACCCTCTGCAACAACCGCTAGAATCGTAAGTCTTACTTCAACGCTCGCTACGAGATAGGCACTCCTGGCTATCGACCTGTACCAGCTTTGAATCCCGCAAGCTCAGAACCCATACGAAAGGCCATTCATTTCCCTGACCTGGTGGGCCATTTCCATAGTTACATATTGGCCTGTTAGTTGTAGGAAGTAGCTTAGAAGTAGAATTAATGTCTAAGTATTGATTACTGTATATAATAAATGTGCATTGATTTAACTCTTACTAAGTGGTGTGTTGGATTATTGATCATTACTCGGACTTGAACCACGTGGCGATATCAGAAAGATACCTGGCGACTCAAGAGCAAAGGTGACAGAACAAGAGCAATTAAACTCAGGCTAAAACGAGCAACAGGGCGCTGTTGGAGTTGACAGCCGGTGTGGGGAGGGGAGCGTCGGTAGAAGGGGGGCGTCGGTGGGCGAGCCATCAGGTGCCAGGTCTCGCATGGAAACGGTGTCCTGCCTGCCGTCGGGGTGCTCGATGTAGGCATATTGAGGGTTTGTTGGACCCTCCCGACCAGTGGATCTGTCTTATGGCTCCTCACATGCCTCCGGAGTAGAACTGGTCCCGGAGTCGTCAGCCAACGTGGAAGCGAGACCCCAGAGGTGGACTTCCTGGAGAAGACAAACAAATGGTTGTGAGGGGTCTCGTTCGTGGCCGTACAGAGGAGCGACCTAATGGAGTGTAGGGCATCGGGTAGGACCTCCTGCCAGCGGGCGACTGGCAGACTGCTTGACCGTAGGGCTAGAAGGACAGCCTTTCAAACTGTCGTGTTCTCCCTCTCCACTTGCCCGTTTCCCCACGGGTTATGGCTGGTCGTTCTGCTCGAGGTGATGCCCTTGTTGAGCAGATATTGACGCAGCTCATCACTCATGAACGATGTACCCCAGTCGCTGTGGATATAAGTGGGGAAAACAAACAGGATGAAGATGCTGTGCATTGCCTTGATTACGGAGGCCGAGGTCATATCGGGGCAGGGAACAGCGAATGGGAAGCGGGAGAATTCATCGATGACAGTGAGGAAATAAACGTTGCAGTTGGTGGACGGGAGGGGCCCTTTGAAGTCCACGCTTAGTCGCTCAAAGGGCCCAGAGGCCTTTACCAGGCGAGCCTTGTCTGGTCGGTAGAAGTGCGGTTTGCACTCCGCACAGATCTGGCAAGCCTTGGTCATGGCCTTGACCTCCTCGGTAGAGTAAGGTAGGTTTCGGGACTTGATGAAATGGGCAAGCCGGGTGACCCCCGGGTGGCAGAGGTCATCGTGGATGGCCCTCAGGCAGTCTTTTTGCACGTTGGCGCACGTGCCGCGGGACAGGGCATCTGGGGACTCGTTGACCTTCCCCGGACGATATGTAATATCGTACGTGTAGGTGGGGTGTTCGATCCTCCACCTCAGAATTTTATCATTCTTTATTTTGCCCCGTTGTGCGTTATCGAACATAAAGGCGACCGACCATTGGTCGGTGATGAGGGCGAACCTCCTACCGGCTAGGTAGTGCCTTCAGTGCCGCACGGCCTCCAGGCGCTGAGGGTTCGGGAGAAGAACGCTATTGGTTTGCCCGCCTGGTTGTGGGTAGCAGCCAGGGCGACATCTGATGCATCGCTTTCTATCTGGAAGGGAATGGTTTCGTCCATCGCGTGCATGGCGACCTTGATGATATTGGCCTTGATACGACTGAAGGCCGACTGAGCCTCAGTCGTCAGGGGTAAAACCGTGGTCTTAATGAGTGGACGGGCTTTGTCCGCATATCTGGGGATCCACTGGGCATAATAGGAAAAGAGCCCCAGGCACCGTTTGAGTGCATTGAGGCTACGGGGGAGGGGAAGTTCCTTAAGGGGGCGCATGCGGTCGGGGTCTGGGCCTAGGACCCCGTTTTCCATGACGTAGCCGAGGATAGCTAGCTGGGTTGTGTGGAACATGCATTTCTCTTTGTTGTATGTCAGATTGAGGGCACGGACGGTCTGGAGGAACTTCCTCAGGTTTGCGTCGTGGTTCTGCTGGTCATGGCCGCAGATGGTGACGTTGTCCAAGTGCGGGTATGTAGCCCGTAAGCCGTACTGGTCCACCATTTGATCCATCGCCCTTTGGAAAACGTAGACCCCGTTTGTGATACCGAAAGGGACCCTGAGGAAGTGGAAGAGCCGACCGGCTGCTTCGAAGGCCGTATAGGGACCGTCCTCTGGGCAGATAAGGGGTTGATGATAGGCAGATGTTAGGGTGACCGTGGAGAATACTTGATACTGGGCGATTTGGTTCACCATTTCTGCTATGCGGGGAAGTGGGTACGCATCGAGTTGCGTAAAGTGGTTTATGGTCTGACTATAGTCCACCACCATACATTGTTTTTCTCCGGAGCGGACTACCAGTACTTGTGCCCTCCAAGGGCTGTTGCTAGCCTCTATAACCTCTTCGTTTAGTAGCCGCTGAACCTCTGACTTGATGAAAGTCATGTCTTGGGCACTGTACCACCGACTCCTGGTGGCGACGGGCTTACAGTCGGGAGTGAGGTTCGCGAAGAGGGAGGGTGGTGCAACTTTGAGTGTCGCCAGGCTACATACCGTGAGCGGAGGCAGGGGTCCGCCGAACTTCAGTGTCAGGCTTCGGTGGCTGCACTGAAAGTCCAGACCGAGCAGCAGGGGGGCGCAGAGATGAGGGAGGACATAAAGTTCAAAACGGGCATATTTGGCGCCTTGAATAGCGAGGTTCGCGACATAATACGCCGTGATTTGGACCGAATGAGACCCAGATGCGAAGGCTGTAGTTTGGGAGGTGGGATAGGTGCACAGGGAGCAGCGTCTTACCGTGTCTGGAGGGATAAAACTCTCCGTGCTCCCGGAGTCAAAAAGGCAGGGGGTGTCGCGGCCGTTGATTTGAACCTGCATCATTGAATTTCGCAGGTGCTTCGGCCAAGATTGATCGAGCGTGATTGCTCCTAGTTGCGGGCAGTCAGAGTCCTCGGTTGAATTGGACTCGCAAAATGGCCGCCAACGTCGGCCACACGTCTTGGGTTTTGAAGATGGCCGCCCCCATGACTCACACGAGGCCGATGACGTGTCGGAAGTAGGCGTGTCCGGCCACCACGCAGATGCTTTGCGGGGCCTGTGGTCCCGGGAGTTCGATTTCTGGGCCCGATGAGACTTTTGTTTCTGGCCTTTAGGCCCAGCCAGGCAGACCTTCGCGAAGTGCCCCTTCTTTCCGCATTCGTTGCGGATAGTGGAGCGGGCCGGGCAACGCTGGCATGAGTGCTGGCCTTGCACACAGAAATAGCATGGGGGGCCCCCGGTGTGAGCGGGTCGCCGCGCGGCGCAGGCCTGTAGCGTGGCTGAGTCTGGAGGGGATCGAGAAGGGTTCGCAAGGTCTGCGGAGTACGTGCGGAGATTATGGTGGGCCGCTTCCAGGGAAGAGGCGAGCGTTACCGTGCCTTGGAGGTCCTTCGCTCCGTCTTCTAGGAGCCGCTGCCGGATGTACGTGGATCGGATACCGGACACGAAAGCATCACGAATATGTAAGTTCATGTGGACTTCTGCCGTCACCTCTTTATGGTCGCAGTTCCTGGCGAGCGGGTTGAGTCTCTCCAAGTATTCGTCCAGCGTTTCCCCGGAGCACTGGTGGCAGGTCGAGAGCAAATGTCTGGCATGTACCTCGTTTATCGGCTTTACGAAGCGCTTCCGTAGGATTTCAACCGCCATTTTGCACGTCATGGCTTTCTCGATCACGGAGGATAGTCGGTGGCCCACCCGGGCACGTAGTAAGCTCAGCTTGCGAGGTCCGTCAACTTCAGTGTCGTGTTGGGTGCTCTGCTACACAGACGAACCAACACGGTTGCAGATGGTACAACTCTGTTTTATTACTATCAATAACAACATCTGTAAACTTGTTACTGTGGTTCGTTCATTACCCTTTAACCTGTGGACCCAGCCCTAACACTAACTTGGAGAGGCACTCAGCACATGGTGAATGTCTGAGTGGCTTGCTGTGAGCTCTGTGCCCTGAGCTGTCTCCTGCTGGAATGAACAGGAACTGTGGTGTTCCCCATTTTATAGTGCGTGTGCCCTTGCTTGTGATTGGCTGTGATGTTGCGTGTGTGTTGATTGGTCCGTTGATCTGTCCATCAGTGTGTATGTGTGTTTGCACCATGATGTTTATCTGAATATCATGACATTCAGTCTCTGAGGAATTCAGATAGGCCTCAAAGCACCGGAGCCAGTATTTAAAAATTTCAGTGGCCTCCGGCGACCGAGTGTCCAAATTGAGCTGGTCCGGCTTTCGACCGCTGTCCATCTTGATGTAGTCTGGTAATTAAATTGAGATACCCTCAATTACGACTCAGGAGAGAAGATTGATAATTTAAAGGCTTTAATTACCAGAGAACCAGACAGCTGCTGAGAAGTGTGCTCACTGCACGCTGCCCACTGAACGTAACCTTATATACAGTTCCCTGGGGGCGGAGCCGGAGGCGGAGTCCCCCAGGGTTCCAACCCGGTCTTAAAGGGGCCTACACATTAAAGGTTTATATGTTTACAGATATCATTCATCACATTATTCCTGTCAGGAGACCCAGACACTCCTTTTCGATCTGGGCATACCGTTGTTCGGTCGGAGTCATATGCCACTGGAGCCCAGGACGAGGAATCGTCTCGCTGGAGGAGCACCGCCCCAATGCCATCCTGGCTTGAGTCGGTGGATATCTTGGTATCCTTGGTTGGGTCAAAGAACACCAATACTGGGGCTGTGGTGAGCTTCGCCTTCAGCTCAAGCCACTCCGCTTGATATGCGGGAAGCCACTGGAACACTGTCGACTTTTTAACGAGATGCCGGAGGGCAGTGGTGTGGGATGCCATGTTGGGAATTAATTTTCCGAGAAAATTTACCATCCCGAGGAAGCGGAGGACCACCTTTTTGTCCTCTGGTGTCTTCATGGTATTGATTGCCAGCACCTTGTCGGCGTCAGGTTGCACACCTTGCTGTGAAATGTGGTCACCTAAAAACTTGATAGCGGACCGTCCAAATGAGCATTTGGCCCTGTTGAGCTGGAGGCCATTTTCATGATCCCTCTGGAAAATCTGTTTGAGGCGAGCAATGTGACCCTTGGGCGTCGTGGACCAGATGATCACGTCGTCCACATAGACTCGCACTCCCTCGATGCCCTCCATCATTTGCTCCATTATGCGATGAAATACTTCGGAAGCTGATATGATGAAATGAAATGAAATGAAAATTGCTTATTGTCACAAGTAGGCTTCAAACTAAGTTACTGTGAAAAGCCCCTAGTCGCCACATTCCGGCACCTGTTCGGGGAGGCTGGTACGGGAATTGAACCATGCTGCTGGCCTGCCTTGGTCTGCTTTCAAAGCCAGTATGCTAAACCAGCCCCTGCCAAACCGGCCCCTGATGATACCAGCCCCATGTGATACCAAAAGGCATGCGGTTGTAGCAGGACCTGCCGAACGGAGTGTTAAAAGTGCACAGCTTCCGACTGGACTCGTCCAGCTGAATTTGCCAGAAGCCACGGGAGGCGTCCGGCTTCGTAATGAATTTGGCATAAGCCATCTCACAGGACAATTCTTCACGCTTTGGGATTGGGTAATGCTCTCGCATGATGTTGCGATTCAGGTCTTTGGGATCAATGCAAATGCGGAGTTCGCCAGGAGGTTCATCCAGCAGAGGGCAGTAGAGCAAAGCTGCTGATTGGCTGTTGCAAGGGAAATTTGCATACCTCTGTTGTGGTCACCCTAACTTGAAGGTGTACCTGAGCTAGAGACCCTAGCTGTTCGAGTGAAGACAAGCATCCAGCAGAGGGCAGTAGAGCAGAGCTGCTGATTGGCTGTTGCAAGGGAAATTTGCATACCTCCATTGTGCTCACCCTAACTTGAAGGTGGTTTGTGGAGGAGCTGTTGTCAAGTGACACTTAAACCCGAAACACTTCTTCAGTGTTTCCCTCCCTACCCCCTCCTCTAACCAAAAGAAAAACCGCTTTAAAGATCAAGAGGAGGGCTCGAGGTCAGGTAGAAGTAGAAAGAAGTTGAACCGTGACGCCACAGCCTGCAGGTAAGGGATTGGCTGGTGACTGGTAAGTAGTTTTTCTTTTATTTTCCCTCAGGTGTTATCGTGCAGGGCGCAGAGGTTGCTGAGTGAGTGCTTGCTGAGAAGGGGAGTGAATAACAGGTAAGCTCTTTCTTTCTTTTTCTTTTTTTTATCTAGAGGGGATGGCAGGGAAGGTAGTGCAATGTTCCTCCTGCAGAATGTTTGAGGTGAGGGACGCCGACAGTGTCCCTGCTGATTTCATCTGCGGGAAGTGCAGCCATCTCCAGCTCCTCAGAAACCGCGTTAGGGAACTGGAGCTGGATGAACTTCGGATCATTCGGGAGGCAGAGGTGGTCATAGGTAGAAGCTTCAGGGATGTAGTTACTCTAAAGAATAAAGATAGATGGGTGTCGGTGAGAGGGGCTGGGAGGAAGCAGTCAGTACAGGGATCTGCTGTGGTCGTTCCCCTTCTTAACAATTATACCGCTTTGGATACTGTTGGGGGGGGGGGGGGGGGGGGACTTACCAGGGATAAGTCATGAGTGCAGATCTCTGGCACAGAGTCTGTCCCTGTTGCTCAGAAGGGAAGAGGGGAGAGGAGTAGAGCGTTAGTCATTGGAGACTCCATAGTTAGGGGGATAGATAGGAGATTCTGAGGGAACGAGAGAGACTCGCGGTTGGTTTGTTGCCTCGAAGGTGCCAGGGTGCGTGATGTCTCGGATCGTGTTTTGGGGATCCTTAAGGGGAGGGGGAGCAGCCCCAAGTCGTGGTCCACAAAGGTACCAACGACATAGGTAGGAAAAGGGATAGGGATGTAAGGCAGGAATTCAGGGAGCTAGGGTGGAAGCTTAGATCTAGGACAAAGAGTTATTATCTCTGGGTTGTTACCCGTGCCACGTGATAGCGAGACGAGGAATAGGGAAAGAGAGGAGTTGAACGCGTGGCTACAGGGATGGTGCAGGAGGGAGGGTTTCAGATTTCTAGATAATTGGGGCTCATTCTGGGGTCGGTGGGACCTCTACAAACGGGATGGTCTACACCTGGACCAGAGGGGTACCAATATCCTGGGGGGGGGAAATTTGCTAATGCTCTTCGGGAGGGTTTAAACTAGTTCAGCAGCAGCTTACAACCTGAATTGTAGCTCCAGTATACAGGAGGTTGAGAGTAGTGAGGTCATGAGTAAGGTTTTAAAGTTGCAGGAGTGTACCGGCAGGCAGGAAGGTGGTTTGAAGTGTGTCTTCTTCAATGCCAGGAGCATCCGGAATAAGTTGGGAGAACTTGCGGCATGGGTTGGTACCTGGGACATCGATGTGGCCATTTCGGAGACATGGATAGAGCAGGGACAGGAATGGTTGTTGCAGGTGCCGGGGTTTAGATATTTCAGTAAGCTCAGGGAAGGTGGTAAAAGAGAGGGAGGTGTGGCATTGTTAGTCAAAGACAGTATTACGGTGGCAGAAAGGACATTTGATGAGGACTCGTCGATTGAGGTTGTATGGGTTGAGGTTAGAAACAGGAAAGGAGAGATCACCCTGTTAGGGGTTTTCTATAGGCCTCCGAAAAGTTCCAGAGATGTAGAGGAAAGGATTGCAAAGATGATTCTGGATAGGAGCGAAAGCAACAGGGTAGTTGTTATGGGGGACTTTAACTTTCCAAATATTGACTGGAAACGCTCTAGTTCGAGTACTTTAGATGGGTCCGTTTTTGTCCAATGTGCGCAGGAGGGTTTCCTGACACAGTCTGTCGATAGGCCAACGAGAGGCGAAGCCGTATTGGATTTGGTACTGGGTAATGAACCAGGACAGGTGTTAGATTTGGAGGTAGATGAGCACTTTGGTGATAGTGACCACAATTCGATTACGTTTACTTTAGTGATGGAAAGGGATAGGTATATACCGCAGGGCAAGAGTTATATCTGGGGGAAAGGCAATTATGATGCGATGAGGCAAGACTTAGGATGCATCAGATGGAGAGGAAAACTGCAGGGGATGGGCACAATGGAAATATGGAGCTTGTTCAAGGAACAGCTACTGCGTGTCCTTGATAAGTATGTACCTGTCAGGCAGGGAGGAAGTGGTCGAGCAAGGGAACCGTGATTTACTAAGGCAGTCGAAACACTTGTCAAGAGGAAGAAGGAGGCTTATGTAAAGATAAGACATGAAGGTTCAGTAAGGGCGCTCGAGAGTTACAAGTTAGCTAGGAAGGACCTAAAGAGAGAGCTACGAAGAGCCAGGAGGGGACATGAGAAGTCTTTGGCAGGTAGGATCAAGGATAACCCTAAAGCTTTCTATAGATATGTCAGGAATAAAAGAATGACGAGGGTAAGAGTAGGGCCAGTCAAGGACAGTAGTGGGAAGTTGTGCTTGGAGTCCGAGGAGATAGGAGAGGTGCTAAATGAATATTTTTCGTCAGTATTCACACAGGAAAAAGACAATGTTGTCGAGGAGAATACTGAGATTCAGGCTACTAGACTAGAAGGGCTTGAGGTTCATAAGGAGGAGGTGTTAACAATTCTGGAAAGGGTGAAAATAGATCAGTCCCCTGGGCCGGATGGGATTTATCCTAAGATTCTCTGGGAAGCTAGGGAGGAGATTGCTGAGCCTATGGCTTTGATCTTTAAGTCATCTTTGTCAACAGGAATGGTGCCAGAAGACTGGAGGATACCAAATGTTGTCCCCTTGTTCAAGAAGGGGAGTAGAGACAACCCCGGTAACTATAGACCAGTGAGCCTTACTTCTGTTGTGGGCAAAATCTTGGAAAGGTTTATAAGAGATAGGGTGTATAATCATCTGGAAAGGAATAATTTGATTAGACATAGTCAACACGGTTTCGTGAAGGGTAGGTCGTGCCTCACAAACCGTATTGAGTTCTTTGAGAAGGTGACCAAATAGGTGGATGAGGGTAAAGCAGTTGATGTGGTGTATATGGATTTCAGTAAAGCGTTTGATAAGGTTCCCCACGGTAGGCTACTGCAGAAAATACGGAAGCATGGGATTCAGGGAGATTTAGCAGTTTGGATCAGAAATTGGCTAGCTGGAAGAAGACAATGGGTGGTGGTTGATGGGAAGTGTTCAGACTGGAGTCCAGTTACTAGTGGTGTACCACAAGGATCTTTTTTGGGGCCACTACTGTTTGTCATTTTTATAAATGACCTGGAGGAGGACGTAGAAGGATGGGTGAGTAAATTTGCAGATGACACTAAAGTCGGTGGAGTATTGGACAGTGCGGAAGGATGTTACAAGTTACAGAGGGACATAGATAAGCTGCAGCACTGGGCTGAGAGGTGGCAAATGGAGTTTAATGCAGAAAGGTGTGAGGTGATTCATTTTGGAAGGAATAACAGGAAGACTGAGTACTGGGCTAATGGTAAGATTCTTGTCAGTGTGGATGAGCAGAGAGATCTCGGTGTCCATGTACATAGATCCCTGAAAGTTGCCACTCAGGTTGAGAGGGTTGTTAAGAAGGCGTACGGTGTGTTAGCTTTTATTGGTAAAGGGATTGAGTTTCAGAGCCATGAGGTAATGTTGCAGCTGTCCAAAACTCTGGTGCGGCCGCATTTGGAGTATTGCGTGCAATTCTGGTCGCCGCACTATAGGAAGGATGTGGAAGCATTGGAAAGGGTGCAGAGGAGATTTACCAGAATGTTGCCTGGTATGGAGGGAAGATCTTATGAGGAAAGGCTGAGGGACTTGAGGCTGTTTTCGTTAGAGAGAAGAAGGTTAAGAGGTGACTTAATTGAGGCATACAAGATGATCAGAGGATTGAATAGGGTGGACAGTGAGAGCCTTTTTCCTCGGATGGTGATGAGGGGACATAGCTTTAAATTGGGGGGAGATAGATATAAGACAGATGTCAGAGGTAGGTTCTTTCCTCAGAGAGCAGTAAGGGTGTGGAATGCCCTGCCTGCAACAGTAGTGGACTCACCAACACTAAGGGTATTCAAATGGTCATTGGATAGACATATGGACGATAAGGGAATAGTGTAGATGGGTTTTACAGTGGTTTCACAGGTCGGCGCAACCTTGAGGGCCGAAGGGCCTGTACTGCACTGTAATGTTCTATGTTCTATGTTTCTTGATGCAGACCATGGAGCTGACCCAATCTGTGGGTTCCATGACCTTTCAGATGATGCCCTGGTCTTGGAGCTCTCGTTGCTGTGTTTTCAGATGATCCTTGAGAGGAGCCGGCACCCGACGTGGTGCATGGATGACTGGGGTGGGCATTCAGCTTGAGCAATATCTTGTAGCGATATGGGAGCTTGCCCATCCCATCAAACACACTGTGGTATTGTGTGAGAATGTCGTCTATCTCAGCCTGGAGATTCGCATTGGGCGAGTCCGTCGCCGGTGTCGAGGACATGGCATGAACTCGCTGTACTGGATTTAGGAGTTTGCATGCACGAGCACCGAGCAGGGATGCCTTGTCAGGCCGGACGATCTCGAATCTCAACGTCGCCTTAACTTCCTTGTGAGAGACGCCTAGCTGACACGACCCACTGGCAGCAATGGCATTACCATTATAGTCAAGGAGCTGGCAGGCTGGTGGAAGAATGCTAGGTTGGTGTCGGATGCTGTCGAGGTCCGACTGTGATATGAGGTTCGCAGACGCTCCAGTGGCCAATTTAAATCGGATGCGACACTGGTTGACCGTGATGATGGCACACCACTCGTCGTCAGGATCCACACTGAGGATCGAAAGACGGTTGGCAGGCACGGTAGAGACCCACCCGTGTCTGGTGATGATGCCCACCCGATATGGAGACTCGAGGCAGTCAGCATCGGGGTCCGTTGGGCTGTCAGAATCCTGCATGCCTTGTTGTACGCAGCGGTCACGTCTGCGTTGCAGTTGGGATCACTGGCTGTTGTTCGGTGGAGCGGACCTGCAGAAGGCCACGTAGTGGCCAGGCTTTCCACACTGTAGACATCGCCTGCCTTTGGCTGGACATTGCTGCTTTAAATGGGCGGAGCCACAATTCGGACACGTCATGACGCTGACGTCAGCACGTTCTGTGCGCCATCACGCATGTGCAGTGCGGTCGGCCGATGTTCACGGATGCGCATCAGGGACCCGGTCATGGTGCGCATGCGTGGGGACCTGAGAAAAGCGGCGAACCAGCCACTCCTCGATGCTCAGGCCTTGCATTTTCGCTATGGCCTGCACCCTTTCTGCCTCGTGGGAGGCCGGTTTTGCAGTTTCTGCCGCCCTGATGTGGGAGAAGCAATTTCTGGCATGCTCATGGACAACGCACGTTTCGATGGCGACAGAGAGGCTCAACTGTTTGATTTTGAGGAGCTGCTCCCGCAGGGAGGCAGACTGGACCCCGAAAACGATCTGATCCCGGATCGTGGAATCAGTCGTCGAGTCATAATTACATGACTGCGCTAGGATGCGGAGATGGGTCAAGAAGGACTGAAAAGGTTCATCCTTACCCTGAAGCCTCTGTTGGAAGATGTACTGTTCAAAGCTCTCATTCACCTCAATGTCGCAGTGGCTGTCGAATTTCAGCAGAACTGTCTTGATATTTGTCTTGTCTTCGCCATCGGCAAACGTAAGCGAGTTATAGATGTGGATGGTGTGATCCCCCGCAGTTGACAGGAACAGCGTGATCTTTCTGGCATCCGATGCTGCCTCGAGGTCGGAGGACTCGATGTACAGGAGGAACTTTTGTTTGAAGACTTTCCAGTTGGCGTCGAGGTTGCCGGAAATCCGGAATTGTGAAGGAGGCTGGGTCCTTTCCATGCCGTTGGATGGCTGCTTGCTGGTCTTTGCAGCTGCACTCGAGGTAGGTTCGTTAGGATTAATAGCACTCTGGTACCATGATGTGTTAAGTAAGTTGGTTCAACGTTGACTGCAACTGGGTGCAGTGAAACTAGAAACAGGCTTCTGACACAGGAGATGGTCCAACACTGTTTTATTGAACTTCCTGATTGCTGTACATAGTCTGCTGTGAGTTGACACTCTATCAATCTAACTGATAACCTCCTACTGGCTTGACCAGACTAACTCTCTACCTCATGGTGATAGTGCTCACTGCCTTGTGCACTCTTACTATCTCAGTAGCTGTGTCCTGTAGAGAGAGGGAGAGTCTTAATGCCCTGTGGGCTTTTTAGTGGTGGTGTCCTGTCTGGTGATAGGTTGTTATGTGTTGTGTGTGTTCATTGGTTATCTTGTGTGTCAATCACTGCCTGTCTGCATCTCATTATATACATGAGTGGATATTATGACATTAACCACCAAGCAAAAGAGATGGAACTTAAAAAGATGTAAGGATCAATATGTTGCCAGTGGATGCCCTGCTGCTGAAGGTCAATTTGTTGATACTCAGGTGATTTAGTGAATGGACTTTGAAAGGATATTGGGAGACTCACCCATCTGGCAATGAGAGGGGATCCTATTGGAAAGTTTGGGGAGTTTGGGACTTAATACACAAGGCTACATATCCATTGAGAGAATGGCATAGTGTATAAAGTTGGCATAAAGCATTTTCAGTTCTATCAATTAGTTACTGGGGAAATATATTTTCTGCAGTTTGCTATAATAGTTGCTTTCTCAGCAATTTTACTCAATGTTGATGTTGCTTTTAGTTTGTTACAGTAAAAGTATTAAGACATGAAATCTTGTCATGCAACCATCTCTATAGCCACTGGAAAATTCATCTCTTCTTAAAAGTTATTTGTCTCAATGGGAATCATACAAAGGGCACAATGTTTAAGGTTGATGCCGCCCTCTATCTCTCCAGATAGCATCAATATAATGGCACAAAGCCCGTCTCATTGCAAAATCACCAAAATAAGTGCTTCAAGGAGTTCTTCTTGTTCGTGCCAGTCTTACACTATGGCTGGCCCATGCTGCAGTGATTGTGGCTTGTTGTCTCTCTGCTTACTCTATGCTATGTGCTCTTCTTCCTTAAATTGCTGAATTGCCCATATGGTGTATAACCCGTGTGTCACTGAGAAAGAACCACTGCACCCATAAAATGTGTTGTAAGTGTTTATTAGTGTTTACATTGCACAAATTGGCTGTGTGTTTCACTCATGGGCGATCCTGAGTGTTAACCCACTCCTGAGAAATCCAGAGGGAGTTAGGAAGACATTGGGTTGATGGTCCAACATCTATTTCCACGATTTTGTCAGTCTGCCAAAAACTGTACCCCTCCAATTGCCCGATAAAATTCCACCTTCTGTGACCGTTTTGATTCTGCGAGTCCTTGCAGCCTCTGGTCACCAGATGGTGCTGCATTTTCTATTTGCCACAAAACAGGCCAATCCTTTCTGTCAATATACCAGGTTTCAACCTAGGCAAGGACTTTTAATGTATTCATTACAATGTCCCTGAAGCAGGGCTGTGGGACAGGGGGCAGTAAATTAGGGTGAAAGGTGGGGGCAGGAACTCCCTGCACTGGAACATCCCGCTTCTTCAGTTCACATAGATCCTGGCACATGTCTTGAGCATACCCAATTAAATGAGGCTTAATGGTCTCCAGAAGGCAAAGGTGGGCACACATAGTTGGGAAGTACATATTCAGGCCTGGGAAACAACCTAGATCCTAGAAGTACCTTTTTTTGTGGAAAGTTTTCTTTCGAAGGCCAGTGTGGCCTGAGGAAGAGTTTCTCTGGGGAGGGAGACCAGAGAACCCCCAGATTCTAGGTGGTGCCAAACATTCTGTCAGCACTGTGTTGGTGGGTGACTGAGAGCAAGCCACGGTGATGTGGGCACTTGCTAACCCCAAGAAAAAGAGGTGTGCCCGGTTGCGGCGATGCGGAGCTAAGCCGCACATTTCGGCAGCTCCCGCTAGAACGGACTTTTGGGCTCTCCGGAGGAGCCCCAACGGAACTTTTTTGATCGAATGCCATGTGGGAAGGTGAAGTAAGGTCCCCCTTCCATCGTGTATGGAGGGGACTAGAAGTGGAGGGACAAAAAAAGAAGCTTTGGAGCAGCGGCAGAAACGAGGGGGAGAAAACAAGATGGCGGAGGGCGGAGATCGAGCAGCATGGGGGCTGGACCAGCAGGAGTTTCTCAGGCGCTGCATGGAGGAGCTTAAAAAGGAGGTGCTGGCGCCAATGCTGTTGGCGATCGAGGGGCTGAAGGCGACCCAGAAGGCCCAAGCGATAGAGCTCCGAGAGGTGAAGGAAAAAACTAATGAGAACGAGGACGAGATCTTGGGCCTGGCGGTGAAGATAGAGGCGCATGAGGCGCTGCACAAGCGGTGGGCCGAGAGATTCGAAGCCCTGGAGAACAGGTCGCGGAGGAAGAACCTCCGGATTCTGGGTCTCCCCGAAGGAGTGGAGGGAGCTGATGCTGGGGCGTATGTGAGCACGATGCTCCATTCGCTGATGGGTGTGGAGGCCTCTCCGAGCCCCCTGGAGCTAGAAGGGGCTCACCGGGTCCTGGCGAGGAGACCCAAGGCAGGTGAGCCGCCAAGGGCGATAGTGGCGAGGTTCCAGCATTTCGCGGACAGAGAGAGTGTCCTGAGATGGGCCAAGAAGGAGCGGAGCAGTAAATGGGAGAATGCAGTGATCCGAGTTTATCAGGACTGGAGCGCAGAGGTGGCAAAAAGGAGAGCTGGCTTCAATCGGGCCAAGGCGGTGCTGCATTAAAAAAAGGGTGAGGTTCGGAATGCTGCAGCCAGCGCGTCTGTGGGTCACGTACCAGGACCGACACCACTATTTCGAAACGCAAGAAGAGGCTTGGACCTTTATTCAAACGGAAAAACTGGACTCGAACTGAGGGGCTGTGGTAGTGGGGGAGATGTTGATTATATACAGGGTTGTAAATATGGGTAAAGAATGTTTCACAGGTGGGACGATGGATGGGGATGGGGGAAGAGTTTTTGATGGGGGGACAGTGAGGAATGTGGGCGTTGGTGCTGGAGGGAGGTGAGACCCGGGGATGGGGGAATTAGGATAAGGAGGCAACAGGAGCTGCGCCACAGGGGGCGGGGCTGGCTTAGGAAAGCGCGGGCTTTTTCCCGCGCTAGGGAGAGGGGGGAGGGAGGAGCGCAAGGATGAGGAGGGATTTCCACACGGGGGGGTCAACGGGAAGGCGGGGGGGGGGGTTCGGGGTCAGCAGGAGTCAGCTGACTTACGGAAGTATTATGGGGGAGCAAAAGAGCTAGTATTGGATCTAGCGGGGAGGGGGGGGGAGAGGGGGGGATAATAGGGTTGCTGCAATGGCCGAAGGGGAACTGAAAATGGAAGAGGTGGTCGGGGCGGGGGTTCCCCGTCTGGGGGACTGGAGGGTGCGGGAGACACGGGCATGGGACTGGCCTAAAATGGGAGATGGCTAGTTGGCAGGGGGGGCGGGGGGGGGGTAGCCCCCCCAATCCGGCTGATCACGTGGAATGTGAGAGGCCTAAATGGGCCGATTAAGAGGGCCTGAGTGTTCGCGCACTTAAAGGGACTGAAGGCAGACGTGATCATGCTTCAGGAGACACATCTGAAGGTGGCAGATCAGGTCAGGTTAAGAAAGGGATGGGTAGGACAGGTATTCCATTCGGGGCTGGATGCAAAAAATAGAGGGGTGGCAATACTGGTGGGGAAGCGGGTATCGTTTGAGGCCAAGAACATAGTGGTGGATAACGGAGGCACCCGGTACGTGATGGTGAGTGGTAGGTTGCAGGGGACGGGGGTGGTATTGGTAAATGTATATGCCCCGAACTGGGACGACGCGGGATTCATGAAACGTATGTCGGGGCACATCCCGGACCTGGAGGTAGGAAGTTTGATAATGTGGGGGGGGACTTCAACACGGTGCTGGACCCAGCGCTGGATCGCTCCAGATCCAGGACCGGAAAGAGGCCAGGGAATTTTCTTTTTTCTCCCATGAGCATAAGGCCTACTCCCGGATAGATTTTTTTGTTCTAGGCAGGGCATTGGTCCCGAAAGTGGGGGGAACAGAGTATTCGGCCATAGCCGTCTCAGACCACGCCCCGCACTGGGTGGAATTAGAGCTGGGGGAGGAGAGGGACCAACGCCCGCTGTGGCGGTTGGATGTGAGACTATTCGCAGACGAGGAAGTGTGTGGGAGGGTGCGGGGGTGCATCGAAAGGTATCTGGAGGCCAACGACAATGGGGAGGTGCAGGTGGGAGTAGTATGGGAGGGGCTGAAGGCGGTGGTCAGGGGAGGGTTCATCTCCATCAGGGCTCATAGGGAGAAGAGAGAGGGCAGGGAAAGAGAGAGGTTAGTGGGGGATATTTTAAGGGTTGACAGGAGATATGCAGAGGCCCCTGATGAGGGACTACTCAGGGAGAGGCGAAGTCTCCAGACGGAGTTCGACCTGTTGACCACAGGGAAGGCAGAGACACAGTGGAGAAAGGCACAGGGGGCGATGTATGAATATGGGGAGAAGGCGAGTCGGATGCTGGCACATCAGCTCCGTAAAAGGATGGCAGAGAGGGAAATAGGTGGAGTCAAGAATGGAAGGGGCACTACGGTGCGGAGTGCGGAGAAAGTGAATGAGGCATTCAAGGCCTTCTACAAGGAGCTGTATAGATCCCAGCCCCCAGGGGGAAAAGAGGGGATGCGACGATTCTTGGACCAACTGAGGTTCCCGAAGGTGGAGGAGCAGGAGGTGGCTGGTTTGGGGGCGCCAATTGGGGTGGAGGAGCTGGTTAAAGGACTGGGGAGCATGCAGGCAGGGAAGGCCCCGGGGACGGATGGGTTCCCGGTGGAGTTTTATAGGAAGTATGTAGATCTGTTAGCCCCGTTGCTGGTAAGGACTTTCAGTGAGGCAAGGGAGGGGGGGACCCTGCCCCCGACAATGTCGGAGGTGACGATCTCTTTGATCCTGAAGCGGGATAAGGACCCACTGCAATGTGGGTCGTATAGGCCGATCTCGCTCCTCAACGTAGATGCCAAGTTGCTGGCAAAAGTGTTAGCTACGAGGATTGAGGACTGTGTCCCGGGGGTGATTCACGATGACCAGACGGGGTTTGTAAAGGGCAGGCAGCTAAATACCAATGTGCGGAGGCTGCTGAATGTGATTATGATGCCATCGGTGGAGGGAGAGGCGGAGATAGTGGCAGCTATGGAAGTGGAGAAGGCCTTTGACCGAGTAGAGTGGGAGTATCTCTGGGAAGTGTTGAAGAGGTTTGGGTTCGGGGGAGGGTTTATTAGTTGGGTTAAGCTCCTGTATAAAGCCCCGGTGGCGAGTGTGGTCACGAACCGGCGGAGGTCGGAGTATTTCCGGCTGTACCGAGGGACGAGGCAGGGGTGCCCCCTGTCCCCCCTGCTGTTTGCATTAGCAATTGAACCTTTGGCCATGGCGTTAAGGGAGTCGGGGAAATGGAGGGGGGTGATCCGAGGGGGAGAGGAGCATCGAGTGTCGCTGTACGCAGACGACCTGTTGCTGTCTGTGGCGGATCCAGTGGAGGGGATGGTTGAGGTCATGCAGATCCTAAGGGAGTTTGGAGACTTCCCGGGCTATAAGCTCAATGTGGGAAAGAGTGAGCTCTTTGTAGTGCATCTGGGGGATCAGGGAAGAGGGATAGACGACATACCGTTGAGGAGGGCGGAAAGGAGCTTTCGATACTTGGGGATCCAGGTAGCTAGGAGCTGGGGGGCACTGCACAACCTTAATTTGACGCGGCTGGTGGAACAGATGGAGGAGGACTTTAAAAGGTGGGACATGTTGCCACTCTCGCTAGCGGGTAGGGAACAGTCGATTAAAATGGTGGTCCTCCCGAGGTTTCCTTTTGTATTCCAATGCCTCCCAATTGTGATCACCAAGGCCTTCTTTAAGAGGGTAAGCAGGAGCATTATGGGATTTGTGTGGGCGAGCAAGACCCCGAGGGTAAGGAGGGGGTTCCTGGAGGGTAGCAGAGATAGAGGAGGGCTACCGTTGCCGAATCTGGGTGGCTACTACTGGGCAGCCAATGTGGCGATGATCCGTAAATGGGTGATGGAGGGAGAGGGGGCGGCATGGAAGAGATTGGAGATGGCGTCCTGCAAAGGAACGAGCCTGGGGGCGCTGGTGACGGCACCGCTGCCGCTCTTGCCGACAAGGTACACCACGAGTCCAGTGGTGGCGGCAACACTAAAGATCTGGGGCAGTGGAGACGACGCAGGGGTGCGATGGGAGCCTCGGTGTAGTCCCCGATCACAGATAACCATCGGTTTGTCCCAGGAAGGGTGGACGGGGGGTTTCAGAGCTGGCATTGGGCAGGGATTAGAAGAATGGGGGACCTGTTCATCGATGGGACGTTTGCGAGCTTAGGGGCGCTGGAGGAGAAATTTGGACTACCCCCGGGAAATGCCTTCAGGTACATGCAAGTGAGGGCGTTTGTGAGGCGGCAGGTGAGGGAATTCCCGCTGCTCCGGCACAGGGGATTCAAGACAGGGTGATTTCGGGCATATGGGTCGGAGAGGGCAAGGTGTCGGCGATATACCAAGAGATGAAAGAAGAGGGGGAGGCTTTAGTAGAGGAGCTGAAGGGTAAATGGGAAGAGGAGCTGGGGGAGCAGATTGAGGAGGGTCTATGGGCTGATGCCCTAAGTAGGGTTAATTCCTCTTCCTCGTGTGCCAGGCTTAGCCTGATACAATTTAAGGTTGTTCACAGAGTGTATATGACGGGGGCGAGGCTGAGTAGATTCATTGGGGTGGAGGACAGATGTGGGAGGTGCTCAGGAAGCCCGGCGAAACATGTCCATGTGTTCTGGTCATGCCCGGTACTGGATGGGTTCTGGAGGGGAGTTGGAAGAACAGTATCTAAGGTGGTGAAAGTCCAGGTCAAGCCAAGTTGGGGGCTAGCACTATTTGGAGTGGCGGACGAGCCGGGAGTGCAGGAGGCGAAAGAGGCCGGCATTCTGGCCTTTGCGTCCCTGGTAGCCCGGCGAAGGATCTTGTTAGTATGGAAGGATGCGAAGCCCCCCAGTGTGGAAGCTTGGATAAATGATATGGCTGGGTTTCTCAAGTTGGAAAGGATAAAGTTTGCCTTGCGAGGGTCTGCGTAGGGGTTCTCCAGGCGGTGGCAACCGTTCCTAGACCATCTCGCGGAGCGTTAGATGGAGTCCGGTCAACAGCAGCAGCAACCCGGGGGGGGAAGAGGGGGGGGGGATATCTCTTTCGGGGGGGGGGAGAGGGAGGGATAGGGAAGGGGGGTTCTTCGGGGAGGCAGCTGAGCAAGAAAATATATAAACCATCCGGAAAACTGATGTGTACGGGAGGAATCCAATGTACAAAGTTCTGTATCATATTGATTTGCCATGTTTATGTCTTGCTACGCGGGTTTTCTCTTCTTTTTGTTACGGGGGGGGGCGGGGGGGGGGGGGGAGGCGGGGGGGTTGTTTATATGGTTGAAAATTCTGTTAAAAAATTCATAATAAACATATTTTCAAAAAAAATAAAAAGAGGTGTCCTTCTAGTCTCACACAACACTCCATATGGCCAGCGCTGGAGGCATTGTACCTACAATCCAGTGTAACTAATTATTAATAGCCTGTGCATTTTCAGATCCGCAACCTATAATCAGTTTAACAAGACAATATCGGGCAGGATTCTCCGACCCCCCGCCGGGTCGGAGAATCACCGGGGGCTGGTGTGAATCCTGCCCCCTCCGGTTGCCGAATTCTCCGGCACCGGATATTCGGCGGGGACGGGAATCGCGCCGCGCCGGTCAGCGGGCCCCCCCGGCGATTCTCCAGCCCGCGATGGGCCGAAGTCCCGCTGCTGGAATGCCTGTCCCGCCGGCGAGAATCAAACCACCTCTCTTCCCAGCGGGACTAGGCGGCGCGGGTGGGCTCCGGGGTCCTGGGGGGGGATGGGGGGGTGGCGCGGGGTGATCTGGGGTGGCCTGGCCCGTGATCGGGGCCCACCGATCCGCGGGCGGGCCTGTGCCGTGGGGGCACTCTTTTCCCTCCGCTTCAGCCACAGTCTTCACCATGGCCGACGCATAAGAGACAACCCCACCCCTGCACATGCGAGGGGATGACGTCAGCAGCCGCTGAATCTCCTGCGCATGCGTGGACTTCCACCAAAGGCCTTTCCCACCGGTCGGCGGCGCGCCAACTACTCCACGGTCCTAGCCCCTCAAGGTGAGGGCCTGGCCCCTAAAGGTGCGGAGAAATCTGCACCTTTGGGGCGGCCCGACACCGGAGTGGTTCACGCCACTCAATCCCGCCGGGAACCCCCGCCCCATCGGCTAGGGGAGAATCCCGGCCCTTTCTCCACATCATCAACAACAAATCCAAGAATTTTTTGAAATGAAATGAAATTTCACTTATTAAATCATTTAGAGTTTTATCTTTGATAATATTCCCTAAATGACACAAACACCACTATTGTTATAAAACTGTTCGGATTGTGTCTTCCAATGGTCAGGGTCATGGACGATCTGCTATTCATACATTAGAGGTCTCGCACTTGAGCACATTTGCTCTTCCTTGCCATCAAACTTTTTCTGTTTTTTTAATAAATTCTATCATGATTAAGCTAATATAATCATTTTACTTATTTCTGATTGAATCCTCCTAACTTGGGAAGGTGATGTTGTTGCTTATTACATCCAAGCTGTATCTGCAAGATAACTGACACTGCTGTATGGTGTTCCAAAATCCAGCTCATTAATACATACCAAAAGAAGTAGTGGTCCGAAAATCAATCCTTGAAGGACACCACTGCATTCCTGCACCCAGTTTGATAAAGAGCTGCCTATCGGTACTCTCTGGTTTCTGTCCCTTAGACAGTATTGTATCTTTCCTGACACTGCCATTTTATTCCCACCACTCCAATTTTGCTAACAAGTCCAGTGAGTGGTATTTTGTCAACTGCCTTTTGATTGTCCATGCATGCATCAACCACACTACCGTCATCAGCCCTTTCCTTTACTTCATCAAAGATCTCGGTCAAGTCAGTCAAACATGATTTGCCTTCACCAAATTCATGTTGACTTTCATTCATTAGCTCACACTTTTCCAAATGCCAGTGCGTTATGTCCCAGATTGGAACATTGTGGCAAAAGCCTCCACAATTTCTACCGTTAATTCCCTCAGTAACCTGGATACGTCCCATTCAACCTGGGTAACGTTTCTACTTTGAGGGCTGCTAACCTATTAAGTGACTCCCCTTTATCCAGTCCAATATTGCTACTGCAGTGTCATTTCGTAATTAAAACTCTGACTTTTAAAAACATTTTCAAGTACCCAATAATTTTTATTTTTTATTTTTTTCCCAATTAAGGGGCAATGTAGCATGGCCAGTCCACCTAGTCTGCACACCTTTTTGGGTTGTACGGGTGAGGCCCATGCAGACACGGGGATAGTGACCCGGGGCCGGGATTGAACCCGGGTCCTCAGCGCCATGAGGCAGCAGTGTTAACCACTGCGCCACCGTACCACCCGAGAACTCTGCGTGAATTTGAATTGGATGGATGAGGAGTGGCACCAAAGTCAAAGGCAGCTCTGTGGTTGCAGTTTGCTTCTTTCTGATTATTTTTCTTCATTAGACACTCACTGCCCATTGTGGTTGCTGTGTTTGATTCTCGTTAACAATGTGAACTGGTCTCCAGGATTGAGGATTGTGTTCCGGACGTTATTGGGGAGGACCAGATGGGGTTTGTTAAGGGCAGGCAGTTGGTGCGGCACAGAGTCTCGCTCTATGCAGATGACCTGTTTCTGTATGTATCGGACCCATTAGAGGGGATGGAAGAAATCATGAGGATTCTAGGGGAATTTGGCCGGTTTTCGGGGTATAAGCCAAATATGGGGAAAAGTGAGATGTTTGCGGTCCAGGCAAGGGGACAGGAGTGGCGATTAGGGGAGCGGCCGTTTAGATTAGTAGGGGGAAGCTTTTGGTACCTAGGCATTCAAGTGGCGTGGGAATGGAACCGGCTGCATAAATTAAATCTGGCCCGGCTAGTAGACCAAATGAAGGACGATTTTCGGAGATGGGACGCGCTCCCGCTGTCATTAGCTGGGAGGGTGCAGACGGTGAAGATGACGGTCTTCCCAAGATTCCTGTTCGTGTTTCAGTGTCTCCCCATCTTTATTCCGCGGTCCTTCTTTAATCAGGTCAACAAAGTGATCCATGGCTTTGTTTGGGCGGGCAAAACCCCGCGGGTAAGGAAGATAATGCTTGAGCGGAGTCAGGAAGAGGGCGGGCTGGCACTGCCAAATTTTAGTAACTATTACTGGGTGGCGAATATAGCCATGATCAGGAAGTGGGTGGTGGGGGAGGGGTCGGCATGGCAGCGTATGCAGGCGGCTTCATGCAAGGGCACTAGTTTGGGGTGTTGGTAACTGCGCCTCGGCCGTTCCCGCCGGCGCGGTACTCCACCAGCACTGTGGTGGTGGCGGCCCTGAGAGTCTGGGGGCAATGGAGGAGACATGTGGGAGCAGAGGGAGCATCGGTCTGGTCCCCAATCTGTAATAATCACTGGTTTGCCCCGGGAAGTATGGATGGGGGGTTCCGGATATGGCGGAGAGCGGGGATTGAGAGGATGGGGGATAAGTTTAGAGGGGAGCTTTCCGAGTATGAGGGCGCTGGAGGAGAAGTTTGGGTTGACAAGTTTTCCATCTTGTGGGACAGGACGGCCCCAATACCATACGGGGATGCATCACATGTGACGAGCAAAGGCTTTCCAGGATCATAGTGGGTTAGTAACCCAGACGACGACAATTGTTGCTTTACCCGCCGGAAAGCGGTTTCTTGCGGCTGACCCCAAACCCAGGTGTGATTTTTCTTTCGCAGAAGCTGCAAAGGGGCCAGCGTAGTTGCCAGATTGGTGAGGAACTTCCCGTAATAGTTTACTAGACCGAGAAAAGAACGAAGATGCGAAGTGTCAGTCGGGGCGGGGGCCTGTTGAATTGCACGCACCTTCTCTGCGACGGGGTGCAAACCTTCACGGTCCACCTGATAACCTAGGTAGACTACTTCCTTTGCCTGAAATACGCACTTTGTGCGACGTAAACGGGCTCCAGCCTCCGAAAGGCGTCTAAGGACAGCCTCCAGATTTTCCAAATGTTCCTGCTCCGACGTCCCTGTAATCAAAACATCATCTAAGTGTACAGCAACACGTGGTAAACCTCTCAAAATGCCCTCCATAACACGTTGAAAAATTGCGCAGGCAGAGGATACTCCAAAGGGCAACCATGTATATTCATACAGGCCCCGGTGTGTATTAATCGTTACATATGGTCGGGAGACAGGGTCCAGCTCCAACTGCAGGTAGGTGTGACTCATATCTAATTTTGTGGACGAGAGTCCACCTGCAAGCTTCGCGTAGAGATCCTCTATGCGAGGCATTGGATATCAGTCGAGTCGGGAAGCCGTATTCACTGTATGTTTATAGTCGCCACACAAGCGAACTGTGGCATCTGGCTTCATTACAGGTACAATTGGTGCTGCCCAGTCAGCAAAATGGATGGGCCTGATAATACCCAAACTCTCCAAACGAGTGAGCTCCCCTTCTACCTTCTCGAGCAAGGCGTAAGGCACCGGGCACGCCCGGAAATAGCACGGCGTGGCTCCTGGTTCGACTTGGATACGGGCTACGGCCCCTTTTATTTTCCCCAAACAAGGCTGGAATAGATCTGGGTATCATCCTAGCACCTCAGTCAACCCTCCAGAAACTGTTTAGAGGATGTGCTGCCATTGCAACCGCAAATGGCGCAACCAGTCCCGACCCAACAGGCTGGGCCCATGGCCGCGCATCACGATAAGTGGGAAACGCCCCTACTGGCGTCCATAAACAACAGGGGTCATTGTAGTTCCTGCAATGTCCAGTGGTTCCCCCGTGTAGGTGGCCAACCTGGCCTATGAGTCGGTTAATGTAAGGGTCTGTATACCCTGCTTGATGCGGTCGAATGTCCTCTGGGCGATCACGGAGACCGCTGTGCCAGTGTCCAACTCCATCTCAAGCGGGTGGCCATTGACCCGTACTGTCACCTTAATGGGGGCCACACAGGGAGCTGCCACACAATGCAGCTGCAGGCAGTCGTCCTCCGTCTCCACGTCCTCGGGAGTAGTCGCCGCAGGTTCATCCACATGGAACGTACGGCCCCTGGGCTGGTCCCAGTTACGGCCCCTGGGCTGGTCCCAGTTTCGGTCGGAACGACGGCGCCTCTGGCGCCCCCAGGACCGCCGTCCGCGACGGTGTCGGCGCCTACAAGTCTGACACGGACATGGCTCCTCATCCATTGGTTCTGGAGAAGGCTCTCTTCTGGGAGGAATGTCCGACGGCCACTGGCGTCGGTCCGGACGTTGCCTCACCCAAGGTACCGCAGGAGTGCGGGGGGAGACTTCCGGTGACGGCGGGCGGGAGGCGGCCGCACAATGGAGGGCTCCCGGTCGGCAACGGCATTTTCGGGGCTTTAAGCCCGGTCCGCAGAAGAAGGGAGAAGGCACGGAGGATGCACAGTGGAGACACAGGAGGGAAAAAGGAACAAAGAAAATGTCGAGGGTGAGCAAGAAAACGGCCGGAAAAAAAACAGGTGGAGGTCCGACGGGGAGTGGAAAGGTCACCGCGGGGTCACCAGGAAAAATGGAAGACCTGGAAAACAGATCCAGGCGACAGAATTTGAGGATTGTCGGGCTGCCCGAAGGAGTTGAAGGACAGAAGCCGACTGAGTACTTTGCCGCAATGCTGGCAAAATTATTGGGGGAGGGGGAGGATCCCTCCCGATATGAACTGGATCGGGCTCATCGGTCGTGGAGGCCTATACCAAAGGCGAGTGAGCCGCCAAGGGCGGTGACTCTGTGCTTCCGTAGGTACAGAGTGAAGGAGAAGGTCTTGAGCTGGGCCAAGCAGAAGCGGGTGGTGCAGTGGGCTGGAGCTGTTATACGTGTATACCAGGACATTACGGTGGAGCTCGCAAGGAGGCGGGCTGCCTTCAACCGGGTGAAGAGGACACTGTACATTAGCAAGGTGCAGTGCGGCATTGTATATCCAGCGAAGCTAAGGTTGACTTACAAGCTCAGGGACTTTTATTTTGGAACGGCGGAAGCAGCGGAGGAGTTTGCGAAAGCAGAAGGACTGTGGCAGAACTGACAAATTGAGGAATGGCCATGTGCCGATGTAACCTCGTGACTGTATTTTCTTCTTTTTTGTATCACTGCGCGCGGGTGTAGAGATTAAAGGAGCCAATGTGGTATATATTTGGACGAGGGAAGGGACGGGACTTTCACTCGAAATGAGAGCTCTTTGGGGTGTAGGTGGATATGCAGGGTTTGTGTGCTAAAAGGGGATCTTTGAGCTTTCCTAGGCAGGGCAAGTGGGAAAGGGACCCGGGCGGGGGCCTCCACGTTGGCCGGTTTAAGCCAGCCAGTGAACAGGAGTCAGGTGGGGGGAGGGGCTGCGGCCATCGGAGCCTGGCAGAACGGGGTCCGAGTGGTCTAGCCGGGTGGAAAGTTGGGGGGGGGAAGGAACCGAGGTTGGGAGGAGGAGTTTTACAAGAGGCAGTGGACAGGAGGAGCTTGAGACCTGCGGTGGGGGAGGGGGGGGGGGGGGTAATCCCTGATTCCTTTTTGCCATTTGTTTATGTAAACATGCGGGTTGAGGTTTGGGGGTTGGTGGGTAGATGGGATTGTTATTATTATGGGGATTGACATATCTTGCCGATTATTGTTTATTGTTGATGGATGTAAATGTGGGAGAAAACGTGAAAAAGGAGGAGAATTTTTAAAAAATTTAAAAAGAAAAAAAAGGAGTGCGGGGGGACGTTTTCGGACGGAAGGGGTTGCGCCCCAAGGCATGCACTTCCATTCCCTGTAGCCCCTGCACTCCTCATTCTGCGCTCTCTCGGGACAATACTATTTGAATGGCCTGTTGAAAAGTCAATGTTGGCTCAGCTAACAACTTTCTCTGGGTGGCCGCATTGTTAATACCGCAAACCAAACGGTCACGTAACATTCCTGACAAGGTCTCACCATAGTCACAGTACTCCGCAATCCTGCGTAGCCTGGATAGAAAATCGACAAGGGATTCTCCAGGAGTCCTCTCAGCGGTATTAAACCGGTAACGCTGGACTATCGTGGACGGGGTTGGGTTAAAATGTTGCCCCACTATATTCACAAGTTCATCAAACGTTTTGGTGTCCAGCGCAGCTGGGTACGTAAGGCTCCTAATCACCCCAAACGTATGCGGGCCGCAGGCGGTGAGCAATATGACCACCTGGCGCTCGTTCACGGTGATATTGTTTGCCCGGAAATAGTAACGCATCTGTTGTATGTACTGGTTCCAGCTTTCCAGCGCAGCATCAAAAACATCCAAACGTCCGTACAGAGGCATGGTATAATAGAAAACAACTTCCAACCTGTATCCAACAAAAATCCAGGCAGGTGGCTTCAGCAGTGTAGACAGCTATTCACTTTAACCTTCGTCGCCAGTTTTGTGAGGGCCACGAAGAACCCAGCACAAGTTTTAAAGATACAAAGTAATAACATTTATTTACAATAACATATATATATGACAGCAGCAGCAGCAACTTCCCTTGCTGCACACTCCTTCCTGCTGGTTCCTAAACTGGCCAGCTGTATTTAGACTTGGAGTTTACTAATGGTTTCTCCGCCCCCCTCATTGGGGAAGCTCATACTCCCACAGGATTGTGGGATTGTCATTAGTCCCCAGCCAATGGTAAGTCGGCAGGTTATAACCGGGGTTTTGGCAGGGATTTGCAGATGTCATGTTCACGGTGTTAAAAACAAGGGTGGCGCTGTGTCCAGAGGTGGCGATTTTCGGGGTGTCGGAAGACCTGGGTATTCAGTAGGAGAAAGAGGCAGATGTTCTGGCCTTTGCTTCCCTGGTAGCCCGGAGACGGATACTATTAGCTTGGAGTGACTCAAAGCCCCCGAAGTCGGAGACCTGGCCATCGGACATGGCTAGCTTTCTATGTTTGGAGAAAATCAAGTTCGCCTAGAGAGGGTCACTGTTAGGGTTCGACTGGAGGTGGCAACCATTCGTGGACTTCTCGGAAAATTAATCATCAGCAGAAGAGGGGGTGAGGGGGTGGGGGTTTAGTTTATCTTTGCGTAGGGGATTAATAAAGGTGGGACCTGTAAGGGAGGGAGACGGCTTTTGCACTATGTTTATAGTCCCATGTATATTGTTTATTGTGTTGTTGTTATAATACCAAAAAATACCTCAATAAAATGCTTATTAAAAAAGCCCAATATCAACTGATGCTTAATCACCTCAGAAGAAGTATAAACCATGCAGCCAATACAATCTCATCAGTTTGCCACCAAATGGCTTAGATTAACATTATCTCAAACAATTTCAATGCCTTGATCCCAATGTTCTTCTTTTCATTAAGCATTTTGGACATTTACCTATTTCAAATGTAGGTATAAATGTAAGTGGTTGTCATCAATGTCTATTAACACAAGCCTATAAATACATCATGTAGAGTAAAAGTAGAATGAGGCCTTTGTACATTGCATACAACAGCGACAAGTCATCCATTAATAAAATGAATCATTAACATATTTTTGAGGTTTTGAGTCAGACCTTTTACGATTCCTTATCACCAAAGGATTATCATCAAGTTGTAAATTTTTACAAATGATCTAAAACAACATTTCAACTTTTCACCTGAGTTGCTCAACTTTGAACTAAATTCAACAGATACGGTATCTACACAGGGTATAAAAGTAAGCTACATTCTTGTTTCATGATAATTCATAGCTAAAGCGACTCTAGTGTTGGAATGAAGTTAGTTTATCCTTGAGAAGATATATAAAATTCAGGTATGGATTTCTGATATATTCACTTTTGATAATTAGTATCTTCTGCCTGGGAGATTGGGTAATTTATCATATGATTTTGTAGAGCTCCAATTTATTAAAACGTATCTTATTAATCTGACGGAGAGTTGATCAACCTGGCTTTATTTTATTTTACTTAATCTGCCTTTGCACTGTTGCCCATTACATGCAAGAGTGGAATCTATGTTGCAGAAGCTGAGTAACTTGCAGCAAGCATTTTAATCTTTACTCAGTAAGATCTGTGATTGGATTCCCAATCAACCATGAAATAAAGAGGATATTGGGACTGGATTGGGTCAAATATTTTTGTGGGGACCTGAATGATGACTGGATGTGTGTTTATAAAAATTGAAACCAGCAGAAGCAGGATTGTGAGAAAAACAGAAAATGCTGGAAATACTCAGCTGATCAGGCAGCAGCTGTGGAGAGAGGCACAGCATCTGGGAAAAGCATATGGGTTTTGGTGTTTGGGAGCTTAAACCAGGAAAAATGTCAGTGGGTCATGAAGGTAGATGCAGTCTATTGGTTTTTGTATTTCCCTTGAGCGCTCCAGGCTTCATGTGTGCAAACCCTCCAGGAAAGACAGGTTGGCCAATTAGCAGATGACAATCCTCGTCATCGATGAAGACGAACATCTTGCCAAGGTTATCCCCACACCCCCACTACCTGCCTTCAAACAATCGCGCAACCTCAAACCATTATTTACAGCAAACTACCCAGCCTTCAGAACAGTGACCACGACACCACACAACCCTGTCATGGCAGTCTCTGCAAGACGTGCCAGATCATCAACATGGGTACCACCATTAATTGTGAGAACACCACCCACCAGGTATGTGGTACATACTTGTGCGACTCGGCCAACGTTGTCTACCTCTTACGCTGCATGAAAGGATGTCCCAAAACTCTTGCCACGGTTTACCTTGGCTCCCGAGGCCAGTTCAAACTGGTCGCAGGTGGTCAAGAGCCTGCATACAGACGCAGGATCCGAGCAGAAGACGGAAACGTCGTCCATGTACAGGGAGGCCTTGACTTGCATGCCTCCACTGCCTGGGATCGTCACTCCCCTTATACCCGGATCCTTCCTGATGGACTCGGCAAAAGGTTCTATGCAGCACACAAAAAGGGCAGAGGAGAGAGGGCAGCCCTGCCTGACTCCGGATTTGATCTGGAACTTTTCTGATTCCCACCCATTGATTGAGACTGCGCTATAGATGTTTGTGTAGAGCAGTTTGATCCAATTGCGAATTCCCTCCCCAAACCCCATTTTGGAGAGCACATCCATCATGTAGGTGTGCGATATTCTGTCAAAAGCCTTCTCCTGGTCAAGGCTGATGAGGCAAGTGTCCACCCTCCTGTCCTGCACGTAGGCGATCGTATCCCTGAGTAGCGCGAGGCTATCAGAGATCTTCCTGCCGGGCACAGCACAGGTCTGGTCAGGGTGGATCACCGACTCCAGAGCAGACCTGACCCGATTGGCGATGACCTTGGCTAGAATTTTGTAATCCACATTCAACAGTGAAATGGGTCGCCAATTTCGAATTTCTTCCCTTTCCCCCTTCTGCTTGTAGATGAGGGTGATGATGCCTTTCCTCGTCTCGAAGGACTTGGCGGCCTTTGTCAGCTCATCCAGAGTTAGTGGTTTGTCCAGGTTTTCCAGCTCGCTGTCGCCTATGACCTCCGTGAGAGTCGACAGGAAGGTCTGGGAAACAGTGCTATCTGTTGGCTTCAGGTCATACAGTCCGGCATAAAAGGATTGGCTGATCCTCAGGATGTCAGACTGCGATGACTTTACAGAGCCATCTTCTTCCTTCAGGCTGCTGATCACAGAGGTCTCTCTGTGTACCTTTTGGAAGAAGAAACGTGAGCACTTTTCGTCTTGCTCCACGGAGCGGACTCTGGAACGGGTGATAACCTTGGAGGCCTCCGAGGTGTAGAGCAAGGCTTGCTGGCTCTTCACCTCTTGGAGATCCTCCTTGACATCCACCCCCCATCGACTGCAGCTGGAGCAAATTCTGCATACTTTTCTGGAGCCTGGACATGACCCCTCGTCTCTCTCTCACCTTTTGAACGCCCTTGAGGATGAAAAACCTCTTGATATTCCCCTTGATTGCTTTCCACCAGAGATGTGGGGCCTCAAAGAGGGGTTTCACGATTCTCCAACCCTTGTAATCCCTCCTGAGTTCCTCGAGGTTCTCAGGGGTCAGCAGTTTTGCATTTAGCTTCCATGTCCCCCTGCCTACCCCCTGGTCTTCCTGCAGGTGGCAGTCAGCCAGTAGGAGGCAGTGGTCAGAGAAGAACACCGGCCTTACGTCGGTGGACCTGACCGTGAAAGCTCGGGACACAAAGAAGAAGTCTATCCTGGAGCGGACGGACCCGTCTGGCCGTGACCATGTGTATCTACGCTGCGCTCCGTCTGCAGGGTTGCTGCAGACATCGAACAGCTTGGCGTATTTTACCGTTTCCATCAGGAGTCTGGACGTAGGGTCTAGTTTGCTGTCGGCTCTGCTGGATTGTCCAGCCGCATCGATGATGCAGTTGAAGTCACCGCCCAGGATGACCGGCTTGGAGGTGGCCAACAGCAGTGGGAGTTGCTGAAGGACTGCCAGCCGCTCACTTTTTACGGCCGGGGCGTACACATTAATAAGTCTGAGAGGGGTGTTTTTGTATTTCACGTCTGCTACGAGGAGGCGTCCGCCCACCACCTCCTTAACGTCGGAAATGGTGAAGTTACCTCCCCGCAGCAGAATACCCAGGCCGGAGGAGCGGCAGTCATTTCCTCCTGACCAGATGGATGGCCCATGGGACCACCAGCTCGACCAGCGCCTGTAGTTGCTGAGGTGCGGAATTCCGCACTCCTGCAGGAACAGTAGGTCAGCTTTCACATTTGCTAAATAGTTGAGTGAGGCTACACACCGCGAAGTATCTTTGATGCTTCGCACATTTATGGATGCGATTTTTAAACCCATTATAAAAAGGTAGATTTAACAGTCTCAAGAGTCCACAGTCTATACAGTTGGCTGTTCCAGCTGTTGAATGTTCCCCAGCATGCCGGTGGTGCTCGCAAACGTTAGCACAGTTGCAGGGCTGAGAAAACTGTTCTGGTCCGCACTGGCCCCGTGATCTTGATGCAGATGTAACGCATACACCAAACATAGGTGTTGGTTCAATATGATTTATTGAACTCCAGTAACGAAACACACAGCTGCCTGTGGGTTGACTCACTATTCCTCTAAGTAAACTAACACTAACTATCTAGACCAGGCTAACTCTGATCCACGTGTAGAAGGTGTTGAATGATTTGTACACCCTGACTGTCACTACAGCTATCACCAGTGGAAAGAGGCGGAGTGCTGATGCCTCGTGTGTTTTATAGTTGGAAGCCTCTCTCTGCTGTTCTGTCTGGTGATTGGTCGCGTTCTGTTCTGTATATTGATTGACTCACCTGGGTGTCTGTCACTGCCTGCTTTTACCTCATGGTGTGCATGGGTGCATATTATGACAATACCAATCAAGCCTGGATGGTGTCAAGCTTCTTGAGTGCTGTTGGAACTGAGTCATTCAGTTAAGTGGAGAATATTCCATCACATTCCTGATGAGGATGGGCTTTGGGAGTCTTGCTGCATAAGTCCTCCCTCTGACCTGTTCTTGTAGCTACAGTATTTATAGAAACATTAGAAATAGGAGCAGGGTAAGCCATTTGGCCCCTCAAGCCTGCTCCGCCATTCAACGAGATCAGGTCTGATTATCTACTTCAACGTCATTTTGCTGCACTATCCGCTTGACGTCTTTAATATGTAGAAATCTATCGGTCGCTGCCTTGAATATACTCAATGACTGAACCTCCACAGCCCTCTGGGGTAGAGAATTCCAAAGATTCAAAGAAATTCCTCCTCATCTCAGTGCTAACTGGTCGACCTCTTATTCTGAGACTGTGTACCCTGGTTCTGGATCTCACAGCAAGGGTAAACATCCTTCCTGCATCTACCCTGTTGTGAACTCTAAGAGTTTTGTATGATTCAATGAGACCATCTCTCATTCTTCTAAACTCAAGAGAATACAGGCCTAGTATATTCAATTTCTCCTCATAGGACACTGCTGCCACCCCAGAGTTCAAGCTGATGAACCTTTGTTTCACTCCCTCTATGACAAATGTATCCTTCCTTAGGCAAGGAGACCAAAGCTGTACACAATGCTCCAGATCTAAATAGTAGAGGTTGCCGAGTTTGGAAGGTGCTCTCGAAGAAGCTTTGGCAAGTTACTGCAGTGTATCATAGTCATAGAGGTCTACAGCACAAAAATGGCCCTTCAGCCCATCATCCCTGCACCGCTCAAAAACAACCACCTACGTATTCTAATCCCATTATCCAGCACTCGGCCCATAGCCTTGTTTGGCATTGCAAGTGCACATCTAAATATTTCTTATATGTTATGAAGTCCACTTCCTCAACCACCCTTTTAGGCAGCGAGTTCCAGACTTCTACCACTCTCGAGGTGAAATGGTTCTTCCTCACATCCCCTCCAAACCTCCTGCCCCTTACCTTAAATCTATGCCCCCTGGACATTAACCCCTGTACTAAGGGGAAATGTTTCTTCCCGTCTATTCTATGTCCTCATAATTTCATACATCTCAATCACGTCCCACCTCAGTCTCCTCTGCTCCAAGGAAATCACCCTCAGTCTATCCAATCTCTCTACATAACTGACACTCTCCAGCCCAGGCAACATCCTGGTAAATCTCCTTTGCACCCTTTCAGTACTATCACATGCCTCCTGTAATGTGCATTCCAGAACGAGCTGTGGCCTAACCAATATTTTATACAGTTCCAGCATAACCTCCCTGCTCTTAAACTCTATGCCTTGGCTAATGAAGGCAAGTATACCATATGCTTTCTGAAATACTTTATCCACCTGTCCTGCTACCTTAAGGAACAGGTGTTCATGCACACCAAGATCCCGCTGATCCTCGGAGCTTTCCAAGGTCCTGCCATTTATCATGTATTCCCTTGCCTTGTTTGTCCAACCCAAGTGCATCACCTCACACTTACCTGGATTGAATTCCATTTGCCACTGATCAGCCCATTTGACCAGCCCATCTATATTCTCCTATAATCTAAGGCTATTCTCACTATCTACCACCCCACCAATTTTCATATCATCTGCAAACTTACTGATCAACCCTCCTATGTTTATGTCTAAATCATTTATATAAACCACAAACAGCAAGAGCCCCAACACTGATCACTGTGGGACCCCCCTGGACAAGACTTCCAGTCAGATAAACACTCTCGACCATCACCCTCTGCTTCCTGTCACCAATTTTGGATGCAATTTGCCAAAAATCTTTGGATCCCATGGGCTCTTACCTTTGCTATCAGTCTCCCAATTGGGACCTTATCAAAAGCCTTGCTGAAATCCAAGTAGACTATGGCAAATGCATTGCCCTCATCCACACACCTGGTCACCTCTGAGAAAAATTCAATCAAGTTGGTCAGACATGATCTCCCTTTAACAAAACCATGCTCACTGTTCTTGATTAATCCCTGTCTCTCCAAATGCAGATTCATCCTGTCTCTCAGATTTGCTCCCAATAGTTTCTCCACCACTGAGGTTTGACTGACAGGCCTGTAGTTTCCTTGTTTATCCCTTCCTTCCTTCTTGAATAATGGTACCACAATGGCTCTCCTCCAGTCCTCCGGCACCTTTCCTGTGACCAGAGAGGAATTGAAAATTATTGCCAGTGCCCCTGTTATTTCCTCCCTTGCCTCACTCAATACGTTTCATCCAGACCTGGAGGTTTATCTACTTTTAAGCCTGCCAAATGACTCAGAACCTCTACTCTGTCTATGTTAATTTATTTAATTTTATCACAGTCCTTCTCCCTGATTTCTATACCCACATCATCCCTAGTTAACACTGACACCTAGAACCCTACATACACCTGCCAGCTCCACACACACATTACCAATGTGGTCCTTAATGGGCCCTACTCTTTCCCCAGTTATCCTTTTACCCTTAATCTACTTGTAGAATAATTTAGGATTGTCCTTTATTTAACCTGCCAGTATCCTTTCATGTCTCCTTTTTGTTCTTCTAATTTCCTTTTTAAGTTCCCTCTTGCACATTCTATACACCTCTAAGGCGTCTGCTGTTTTGAGCCTTCAATATCTGCCGTAAGTGTCTACTCCCAGTCCACTCTGGCCAAATCATATCTGATCTTATTAAAATCAGCCTTCCCCCAGTTTAGAGCTCTGTTATGGAAAAGACAAGAATAGGCCTGAAATTAATCTTGACTCTAAACTTAAGTCCAGGACCACCCCCTCTCTCGCAGGACCTACTATGCACTGGCTTAAAAGGTTCTCCTGGATGCCTTTTAAGAATTCCGCTGCCTCTAAACCTTTTACACCATGACTACATCAGTGTCATGGCCGAGGGAAGGGCAGGATTGACATTGGCAGCTCAATATTCCAGGATATGGGCGGCAGGATTTTCCGTTCCTGAGACTAAGTGTTGACGCCGGGGTACGATTCGTGGACACCCTCGAGAACAAAACTGGCGTCCAATGTTGGGGAAGTTGAAATCCCTCCACTATCACTCCCTATTACTTTTACACATCACTGAAATTTGCCTACATATCTGCTCTTGTATTCCACTTGGACTGTTAGGGAGCCTAAATAACACTCCCATCAATGTGATTGCTTCTTTTTGGTTCTTACGTTCTACCCATATGGCTTAATTTGAAGAGCCTTCTAAGATGTCGTCCATCCTTACTGCTGTAATTGAATTCCTGGTCAAAACTGCGCCACCACCTCCTATTTTACATCCTTCCGTGTCTCGCCTAAAGATTGTGGACGGATTCTTTCTTGGTTGACACTGGAATCGGGAAACACAATTGGGCAGAGAATCGGTTTTGACGCTGAAATCATGGTAGGCGCCGGTTTCACGCCAAATCGCAATTCTCCGGTGCCTCGACAGCGGCGTCAGTGCGTTCCACTTCGCATGTACAGTAAACACCCTTGGCATATCATTAGCAGACCTGACCCGGTATTCTCTGGGGCCTCTGAGATTCTCCGCCTCCACCAAGCAAATTCCCAAAGGCGAGGCTAGCTTATGCTTGCCGCCGACAAGGGGGCTTCTGCCAGGGCCAGGGGGTGTAGTGGGGGGGTGGCCAGGAGGTGGGCTATGGGGTCGGAGTGGATGGGCACAGAACACCATTGCCACAGCCTGCAAGGCAGCCGTGCAGCTGTGCACACCGTAGATTGCCCACTGTGTTAGGGCCACAGGTCATATGGGTGCCCCCCAGGCCACCCCCCCCCCCTCCCTCCCAGGTGCCCTCTAGCCCCAGCTGACCCATCAGCAGGATGATTATGCTCCAGCACAACTAGTGCCATCTTATTGGCTGGCATGGTGTGTGTGGGGAGTGAAGTCTGTATATGCGGCTGCAGCTTGTCAGCCTCCTGAGTGTCAATCGCGAATCCAGCGAATCCGGCACTATTTCGCATTGGAATTGATTGTGTTCCATGTGGCGCCGGTGCTAGCCCCTAAACAGTCTCTCAATTGGTCCAGATGCGGCGCCAGTTTTGTTCTCGAGGAAGTCCACGAATCCTATCCCGGCGTCAACACTTAGTCTCAGGAACGGAGAATCCTGCCGCCTATATCCTGGAATATTGAGCTGCCAATGTCAATCCTGCCCCTCCCTCAACCATGACATCATATCCCTGTGTTTAAATGTGTGTCCTCAACTCACCTGCCTTGATTGTCAAACTCCTTGCATTAAAATAAATACCATCCTATCTTGCCAAACACCCTTCAGGCTTAACTGGTCTATAATTTATTTGCCTTCCTGACTCAGGATTTGCTTTCTCTTCTAATTTTGGCTGTGTATCCCCCCTGCTGAACCTTCTCTCAGGATCTCACAGGGAATGGGACCAGCAGTACTTAAGGCAGCAGGAGCCGTAGTACGCAATGCAGGCAGAGCGGCGGTATGCAACACAGCCAGAATGACGCAAGGCAGCTGGAGTGCTAGTATACAAGGTAGCCAGAGCCATGATACACAAGGCAGCTGGAGCAGTGGTACGCAATGTAGCCAGAACAACTGCACGCAATACAGGCAGAGCAGTGGTGCCCAAGGCAGCTGGAGCTCTGGTACGCAAGGCAACTGGAGCCGTGGTATGTCAGGCAGCTGGAGCTCTGGTACGCAAGGCAACTGGAGTGACGGTACACAATCCAGCCAGAGCCAAGGTACAAAAGGCAGCTGAAGCAGTGGTACACAAGGCAGCCAGAGCCATGGTATGCAAGGCAGATGGAGCCGTGGTAGGCAAGGCAGCGAGAGCCGCAGTACGCCAGGCAACCAGAGCTGTGGTACCCAAGGCAGTGGTGCCCAGGTACGCAAGGCAGCCAGAGCCATGGTACACGAGACAGCCAGTGCCCAAGTAGTCAAGGCAGCCAGAGCCATGGTACACGAGACAGCCAGTGCCCAAGTAGTCAAGGCAGCCAGAGCCACGGTACGGAAGGCAGCTGGAGCGGAGGTACGCAACCACTTTAAAGAGAGTTAAGTGTATTTCAGGTAACGCCCCCCCCCATTCCCCTTCATGCTTGAATGATTTTGAAGTGCTCAGCTGGAATTTGACAGCACTTAACTCTCTTTGAAATAGTTGATGTTTTTAAACATTGTGCTCAGAGCATTTCAGAGTTTCTGAACTTTGAAAAAGATGAATGAAGCACGGCTGACAACTGTGTTTGTTCAAGCTGTCAATCACAGCCCACCAAGAGAAATGAAGGAATGCCTTGCAGCTCAGAGATCTGAGGCGTTTAAAAAAACAAGTCACTGGTTTACTCTTTCCAAGAATTGACACATGTTGCTTTCCCTGTCTGAGCCAGCAGTTATATGCCCAGGCGAGTGTTACAACAGTAATTGTTTTCACTTGCCCCTGTCTGGACTGCTCGCTAGCTTCCAGAAAGTGGTTTCGTTTCTGGGGGGTTTGAGGGTGGTCCTTTATTTAGGAGGTCCCTGGGGGGGTCCCTTTATTTAGGGGATCTCTGTGGTGGGTCCTCTTATTCAGGGGGTTTCTGGGGGGTGTCCCCCAATTTGGGGGGTGTCTGGGGGAGGGATTACTCTATCTACGGGCTCTCCATGGGTTCTCCTATTTAGGTGACCCTGAGGGGACATCACCTATTTAGGGGGTCTCTTGGTGGTCTCTCTATTTAGGGAGTCTCTGGGGGTCTCCTTATTTTTGGTGTCTCTGTGGGGGTCACTTTATTTAGGAGTCTCTGTGCATGGTCACTTTATTTAGGGGGTTTCTGGGGGGGGGGGGCTTTGGGAGGGGTTCTGGTGGGGGTGGGTTGGGAAGGTCTGGCATTGTGGCGGGAGGGGAGGGTGGCCCTCAATGGACTTTGGTGCAACTCCCTTAAGGCATTACCCCCTTGACCGTGGTGAGGTCCACCATGTTAGGGTCATGCTGGTAAATACAAGTAGTGATCCCACCCACGTGATTCACGGCCCAGAGGACAGGAGAATCACGAGGGCCTGGAGAATCTGGAGCCTGTCCTGCTAAGTAGACACAAATGGGTCATTAGGACCAATTTGCATCCATGTGCATCCTCCTGCTGGTGTGCAGGCACGAACCCTGATCCCCTTTACCCCCAACACCTGATTCTCTGCTGCATCGGAAACCCTGCTACTGGCAATGGTTGACAGCAAGTCCAGGCCAAGGTAAACCACCCTTCAACTGTTATTTTTATTTTGTAAAATGTTGTTCTGAATTGTAAGATAATGTTCTGCATTGCCAGTGCAATGCAGTTATTTTTCAACTATTCTGAATTACTGGGAAAGCTCTTACTATCTGAAAGAGCTGCTGCTTGCAATCCTACATTTCATGTTACAAGAAATGTTTAATGCTTTGGCTAAGTATCGAGACACATGTACTCTTGGGCATAACTAAAAGAGAAATAAGTAAAATTCTAATACGTATTTATATATATATTATGTTGTAACTGGGCTTGCAAAATGGATGGCTTACACGAAATGTCACTGATTAAATGCTGATAGGTCAAGGAAATCTATGAATGGTTCAAATTTAATGCGGGAGGAACCATTTTATTCTCGATTATGCACCGTCGATATTTAAGTTTCCACCTTATAACTGAAAACAAAGCAGAGTTAGGAAATAAATCGGCATGTGTAACTTCTGAACAATATTACTGCTACCAGTTAGCAAGACGACTAAGTTCTCCTGCCGGAGAAGAATCGCCCCTGTCTGCGCTGGCAGTACGAGTTGTGCCCAGGAATGATTCACTCTCCCTTACCATGCAAATTTATGCATGGCGGGGAGCTCTCGGGATGCCTTTTGAAACCTGCTATCGGGCATCCATTTCGAAGTCCAGCTGTGAAGCGATCCACAATGTTTAGAAACATCTACGAGATAAGTGATTTTGCTTCCCTTTTTTTTCAGCGGAAAGCACTTAACTCCTTTTGATGTGGTGATGACCTGTCAATCATATGTAGATGTTTATAAACATTGTGGTCAGGTTCACAGCAGGGTACTTGAGATACATTCAAACTTGAAGGGAGATGAAAATAAACAATCCATACACCTGGCTGTCTGGAAACTATTCCTTTGTCAGTTACAGCCTACTAAAAGCTAATTATCTTTGAAAGTGAATAGAAGTCTTGCCGATCGAAGTATCTGAGGGAGTTTAAAGCATTTTAATGTGTTTAAGTGAAAACACTGATTTATCACTGTGTCTGCCTAGATTGCTCTTCAGATTCCAGGCAAGTGTGACTGATTTCTGATTTGTGGGGTCTCTGAAGGTGGGGGTCTCTGATATGGGTGGTCTCTGATATGGGTTCTCTGATATGGGAGTCTGATTGGGGAGTCTGATGGGGGGTGGTCTGATATGGGGCCTCTGATGGAGGGGGGGTGGCTGGGGGGCAGGATTTGCATTGTAGGGGGTAGCAGCCCTCCGATGGACTTTGGGGTCACCTATGTTACATATTTACCCCCTTGGGTTAAGGACGAGGTCTGCTGCATCAAGACCATGCGCCCAGCTCATCAGTGCTCATGGCCAAAAGGGTAATGTGTGGGACTGGGGAAACAGCAACACCCAGATGATAATGTAAGGGACATATGACTAAGAGTCAAGAGGCGAATGTTGATGACTTAGACTGAGTAACACTTGTTGTCTTGTATATCTGTAAATAGTTATGAATCAGAAATTGTAAAAATAAATTTCAGCTGCTTAAATCCATTCCCCAACAGAAATTTCAATTCTCTTTCCACAATGCAAGACTTCCCACCCCCACCAGACTCCCCAATCAGCCCCAAAATAGATCTCTAAATAAAGGACTTCCCAATGGGATCCCTTAAATAAAGAGAGCCCCCCACAGAGACCTTCTAAATAAAGAGACCCCCAGATATCCCATAAATAAAGAGATCCCCCACTGAGACCCCCTAAGTAAAGATACCCCCAAAGAGACCCTAGAAAAGTGATCCCTGTCAGGAAGCCCCCCGAGAAAAGTAACCCCGCTCAGGAAGCTCCCCAGAAAAGTGACCCCCGACAGGAAGCTCCCTTGAAAAGTGACCCCTGACAGGAAGCTCGCCAGAAAAGTGACCCCCGACAGGAAGCTCCCCAGAAAAGTGGCCCCTGACAGTAAGCTCCCCAGAAAAGAGACCTCTGACAGGAAGCTCCCCAGAAAAGTGACCCCTGACAGAAAGCTCCTCAGAAAAGTGACCCCTGACAGGAAGTTCCCAAGAAAAGAGACCCCTGTCAGGAAACTGGAGAGTAGTCCAGACAGAGGCAGCGAAAACAATTACTGTTGTAACACTCACCTGGACAATACACCTGCTGGTTCAGACACAGGAAGCACCATGTGCTAGAGCACTTCAGAATTATTCAACTGTGAAGGGAGAACAATGGAGCAATGCTGACAGCTGTGTTTGTGCGGAAGTTGTCACTCACAACCTCATAAAATCAATACCAAAAGGAAATGAATGATTAGCTTGCAACTCAAATATCTGAGGTGGTTTAAACACAGCTGACCGGTTTCCAGGAAATGACACATGGGTCAGGATTCTCCAAAATCCCGGCCAAGTGTTGATGCCAGCGTCAGAACCGGCGTGAGCGATGCCGGCGTCAACGGGCCTCCAGGCCCAGGCATTCACCCCTTCTTAGGGGGCTAGTACGGCGCCAGAGTGCTGTGTGCTCGAAAGCCGGCGTGACACGGCCAGCACGGATCCGCGCATGCGCGTTGGTTGCTGTCTCTGTGCCAACCCCGGGCAATATGGTGAAGCCCTATAGGGGCCTGGCTCGGAGGAACATAGGCCCCGCCCGGAATTAGCCCGCCCACCGATCGGTAGGCCCCCGATCGTGGGCCTGGCCACCGTGGAGGCCCCCCGGAGTCGGACCCCCCACCCCTCCACCAGGACGCCCCCCCACAGCCAGAACTCCAAGATCCCGCCGGGTGAGACCATACGTAACACATGCCGGTGGGACTTGGCAGGAACCCGGCCCGCCAAGCGCAGAGAATCGCCGCAGAGGCCACTTTCAAAGGCATTCGACCGGCACGGCCAGCAACCGGAGAATCAGCAGCCCGGCGTCAGAGCGGCAGGCGTGATTCTCCCGCCCCCCCTGGTGATTCTCCAACCCGGCGCGGGATTGAAGAATCCCGGCCATGATTCTTCCTATGTCTGAGCCAGCAGGTGTATTGCCCAGGTGAGTGTTACAACTAGAATATTTTTCACCGCTTCTGTCTGGACTGCTCTCTTGCTTCCAGATAGGGGCTCTCTTCTGGGGGGCTCCCTGACAGGGGCCTTTTTTCTGGGGGGCTTCCTGACAGGGGACTCTCTTCTGGGGGGCTCCCTGGCAGAAGTCTCTTTACTGGAGTCTCTGTGGGGGCATTTCTTCATTTAGTGTTTTCTGTGGGGGGTCCCTTTATTTAGGTGGTCTCTGAGGGTCCCTTTATGTAGGAGATCCCTGGGGGTCCCTTTATTTAGGTGGTCTCTGTGGGGGGCAGTGGGGGATCTGGTCGGCGCCGATCCCGGTTTCTTCACTACCACTGGATTCTCCGCCACACGGGGCATTCCACTTCCGGCAGCGTGAGTCGGAGAATTTAGCTCAGTGTCTTATCAGTCAATTGTCTTCCAGCGGGACGGCACGGTGGCGCAGTGGTTAGCACTGCTGCCTCATGGCGCTGAGGACCCGGGTTCAATCCTAGCTCCGGGTCACTGTCCATGTGGAGCTTGCACATTCTCCCTGTGTCTGCGTGGGTCACACCCCCACAACCCAAAGAGTGAAGGGTAAGTGGATTGGCCAAGGAAATTGCCCCATAATTGGAAAAAAGGAATTGGATATTCTAAATTTAAAAAAAAGAGTATTGTCTTCCATAAACAGATTAAAAAAATTATAAGACAGGTTTCTCCAGCAATTGCAAACATACATCTGATGAGACGTTCTGTGCATGTACGAAAGGCTGAAAGCAACATTTCCTTCTCTCCAGTAGGTTACTGAGGGATATGGCTGTTAACATCCCGGGACTTGTGGCAGTCATTGTCTTCTATGTGCTAATTCTTGCAACTGGAATTTGGGCTGCTCGAAAATCAAAGCAGGAAGAGAAAAAATGCTCTGGAGACAGAAGTGAGGTGGCCATGATTGGAGGGAGGAACATTGGAATCTTAGTTGGAATTCTTACGACCACAGGTAAATAGACGTATCAGTAAAAGTAAAACTGTTGGACGCCACTTTAGTTGTCAAATAAAAATAATCTCCGAGGTGTCAAAAGTTGTGAAAGTCAAAATTCCAAACATTTACCTGCAGTGCCCAACCTGTCCTGTCGAACAGAGTTACAATGGGTAGAATACAGCAAATCACCAGAGTAGATCTTAGTTGTCCAATTTTAAAGTGATCTATGATGGGATTAGGTAAGATCAAATCCATTGGTTCAATCTACAAGTGTCAAGGAACTCCAGTTGGTTTATAAAATGCTCCGTCCCCTGCTTTGCTGGACATTGTTCAATAAGAAGTTAAAGAAGCCGCAGCCGCTATAGGCATTCCGAAAATGAGGTGCTAAACTGGTGAAGCTGCGTCCACCCCTCAACAATGGAAAGAGCACATAACAGAAAGAGCGAAACAATCCTACAACCAATGAATCAGATCAAAAGTCTTGTTGTCTTGCCCCTTCCAGTTGTGAATGGTGTTTTATTTGTTCATGGGTTGTGGGCGACACTGGCATGGCCAACATTTGTCGCCCACCCCAAAAAAGAGCATCAACCACATTGCTATCAATCTGGAGTCACATGTCGGTCATGTTATGGGCCAGGGTTTAGAGAACCCCAAAGTGTATCATGGAGTTCACCTGACCCAATAGATTGTGGTATGGGGAGCACACGGCCCACTCTACAGGTGTGGGTACAACAGAAATGGAAAAGTATTTTTAAAAGCAAAACAATGTTTATTCTATGAACTCAAGTTGACCATTTTAAAACAAACAGTGAACATCTTAGCAACCATTAATTCAAATACAATCCCCAAAGAATACAACACTAAGTACTCCGTAAGCTGTCCTTTTAACATCCAGAAGACTTTTTTAAAAAACCTTTAAACAGAAGCACATCAGGTTAAAGTCACTACTGCGAGCAGTTATTAGTTTTAAATCACCAAAGGATCGATTTACATTCTTTAGATTACAGAGGGAGACTCTAATACACCTTTAGGCTGTGACTGCAGCTACCCAGCTCTGAAAACAAATCTAAAATACACCCTGCAGCAAACAGCCTAAAATGAAAGTAAAAAGCTGACAGACAGCCCAGCTCCACCCACTCGCTGACATCACTGCAGTAATAAACACCCATTTCTTAAAGGTACTTTCACTACAGATACTTATATACACACCCATTTATAAACACCCATTTCTTAAAGGTACTCTCACATGACAGTCAGAAGAGGTAAGGAGGGCAGATTTCCTTCTTCAGTAGACCAAATGGGTTTTTATACCAATCTGTGTTAGTTTCATGGCTCAATCTTTTCAATTTCAGGTTTTTATTAATTGCCTTTAAGTTCCACAGTTGCCATGGTGGCGTTTGAACCCATGTCCCTGGAGCATCAGCCTGGGCCCCTGGTTTACCTGCCCAATGATCTTACCACTATGCCAATGTCTCCCCTTAATTGGTGGACAATTAAACAGCTAACGGGAGAAGGAGGAGTCTCCTTGAATATTTCCATCCTCAATAATGCCAGAGCACAGCACGTGAAAGATCAGCCGCAAAAGAGACTTTTCCAACCATCTTCAACCAGGGGTGTTGATTGGATGATCCATCTCGGCCTCGGGTCTCTACTGTCATAGATGCCAGTCTTCGGTCAATTCACTTCACTCCATGTGATGCCAGATGTGGCTGAAGATACTGGATCCAGCAAAGGTTACAGTCACCAGCAAATTCACTGTCTAGCTCTGAAGATTTATTATCTAGATCTAGCCATGCCATGACTATGCTGTTCCAGTACAGACACAATGCTGACATCTGCACCGGTATGTCTTGTCCAAAAAGCAGGTCAAATTTAATCCTGTCAAATAATGCCTCATCAGTCTGCTCTCAGTCATCAGCAAAGTGATGGAAGGGATCATCAACAATGTTAGCAAGCAGTACTTGCTCACCAACAACCTGTTCACTGAGGCAACATCTGTGAAGAGAGAAGCAGAGCTAATGCCCTGAATTTTTCAGATGGGGAGGGTCTTACTTCCTACCATCTGAAGAGTCGCCTGGGTACACAACCCTGCCATCTCCGAGTGTCCGGCAGCCATTTCACGCTCGAATGAGTGTAAGTGGCTGCAGGTGGGACTTCAGTCCTTCACTTGGGAGGAAGTCTAGCCTTCGAGAGTTTCTGGCCAATCAGAGCTGCAGTGGACTGAAGAAGAAATGTGGGAGGATGTCAGAACATCCAGTCCAGGAAACAGAGGCCCAGTAGTGAAAGAGAGATCAGGGTTTCAGTGAGAGGCGGGGGAGAGGAGAAGGGAGAGAGATCCAACCAGAGGCAACCAAATGTTAGAGAGGTGATCCCAACCTCAGGAGGGGGCTTCTGATGCAAGCACCTAAATTTTGAGGCTGAGCCGGAAATGACCCTTAATTGGTCATTAATTGGCTACTTGGTCATTAATTGGCTACAGTACATCGATGCTGACCCAGATCTAATGCAGGAAGCTGTGAGAGACAGGAGGGAGATTCTCTTCCCAGAGGGTGTCAGGAGGAGGCCAACTTGCCCTGCAGCAGAGACTTCTCCACCTTCACTGTATTTTCCTTCTGTCTCCAATTCCTCCTCCTCGTTTACTTCCTGCTTCTGCTGCACCAGCGATGAGCTGTCTCCTTCCAGGGCCTCACCGATTTCCAGGTTCACGCCTCTCTGTAGGGCCATGTTTTGGAGAACGCAGCAGATTACCACAATGACCGAGACCCTTCCAGGAATGCACTGCATGACACCACCCAACTGGCCCAGGCAGGAATCGCATCCTCAGAAGCCCAATGGCTTGCTTCTACGTCCTTAGCAGCCTTGCTCTTTGCACATCTGCGCCCACAATGCCATGGGGTGCTGATACTGATCAAAGCCCTGATCAAAGCTGCGAACCCACTCTACCAGCCACCTGCACATTACCAAAGATACCCCCTTACTGAATACTGAATTCTACTGGATGTCAGAATATCCAGTCCAGGAAACGGAGGCCCAGTAAGTTCAAGGGGTCCCTGGGGGTAGTGTGAAAGAGAGATGAGGGTTTCAGTGAGAGGCGGGGGAGAGGAGGAGGGAGAGAGATCCAACCAGAGACAAACAAATGTTAGAGGGGTGATCCCAACCTCAAAAGGGGGCTTCTGATGCAGGCACCTAAATTTTGAGGCTGAGCCGGAAATGACCCTTAATTGGTCATTAATTCTGCCCCCACAATGTCATGGGGTGCTGATACTGATCAAAGCCCTGATTCTACTCTGTTCCTTTTCCATCTAATCTAGAGTGTTTTTCAACCTATTACCACTAAGGCAACATACCTGTCAGGACTCTGGTTCAGTATCACTGACAATAAAATTCTGCATTGTTTCAACTCTCCATTTGCCTTTCACTCCCTTGCATAGTCTCTTTCTCCTCAGTGATGCAATGTTGCTCATCACCACCTTTCTCTTTGTGGCTGAAAGGTGCACCTTACACTTGTCCAACACTCTATTGAACTCAGGGGCTCTGTGAGCATACATGAGCTATGTCTCCCTTTGTCGCTCCTATTTCATTCTTTTAAAAAAATAAATTTAGAGTATCAATTTTTTCCAATTAAGGGGCAATTTAATGTGGCCAATCCACCTAGCCTGCACATCTTTTGGGTTGTGGGGTGAAACCCATGCAAACATGGGGAGAATGTGCAAACTCCACATGGACAATGACCCAGAGCTGGGATCGAACCTGGGACCTTGGCGTCGTGAGGCTGCAGGGCTAACCCACTGCGCCACCGTGCTGCCCCCTATTTCATTCTTTTGACACCACCCCTCTGACGTGAATTGTCCAACACTGCCCCTTAGCTGAGCACCGTCTGGAGAAAATGATCCCGAAACCCCTCATCAACAATTAAACTCCTCTTAATCACCTCACATATAATTACAGAAGAAAAGGATCCAATGGCATCTTAAGCTTGAAGTCCCTCTAAAGTTGAACTTCACTATGTTTGTATTAGCCTCTGCCAGCCTAGGAAAATACGTCATGAAAGTGTAAATGCCATGTGCCAGAGGGCTTGAAAAAGAAAGTCACATCCAGCACAGTGAAACTATTTTAATAGGGAATCAATTTTTTTTCATTTTATGAGAAAATGTGGGCATCAAGGATTGATCCAAATGTCTGAAATTCCTATAGGACCACTCCACTTGTGGAATAGCAGTCTGGTCAAATGAAGAGGTTCAAACTCCATCCCAAATTATGAGAAGATCATCACTTATATGTGGGACAGGCATATTGTGCTTCAGTGGAACCCATTTTGAACATTTGCCAGAGTTGGCATTCTGCTCCACTGGTGTGGAGAAGGATGAGGAGATTCTTCTGTGGAGAAATGGGACCTCTTGCTGAATGCAAACGATCATCTCTTGGATTGATTTCCTCTCTGACCAAAGGAAATGGGCCTGTAACATGACTGGTGCAAACTCTCCGCTGACAAAATTTATCCTGAAGCTGCAGAATGGGTGTAACTCCCAGAATCCTCAGCTACGCCTCATTAGAGGTGGAACAGTCAGATGATCGGCTGACAGAAACACCCTCCCTCACTCCCACCAATAGAAAATGGCTAAACGTAGGAAATGGGATGAAAACATCTCAAGGGCAATTAGGAATGGGCAACAAATGCTGGCTTAGCCAGGAAAACCCACAACCTGTAAAAGATGAGTACAAAAAAAATGTAACTGCTCCATCTGACTTTTCACTTTCCAATTTGAGATGCTCAAGATGTCCACCTTGGTCTAGGCCATAATGGTGATGGACGACAGTCTTATCTGAATTCTCACAGCAATGCAAGTTGTCCATTTTCCTTTCTAACTTCAGAAACACAGTCCTGAAGAATGATATGCTCTTTTACAATTGGTGGTTGCAATCGAATTGCTGATTATGTGATCTAATCTTCAGGAATCTGCCTGGTAAGACTATGGCAAGTAAATTACAATGTCATACCTTCACTAGTGTAAGTGTGGCACAACAGGTCTTAAATGCTTTGTGGTCACCAAGTTTGGAGACAGCAAATCCATGCATAAGAGTTTCAATGGCATGGAGGTTCAGATAAGTTTGGAGGCAGGAACATAGAGATGCTGTATATGTGGGCTTTCCATAAAGGATAAAATAACTGGGCGAAAAGAGCTCAACTATACTTTACTTTGTGAATTATTCTGCAACCCCAAAATCTAGCAGCACTGTCATGCTTAACACTGTTCCGCAATCTCCTGAACCATCTCAACTCCGAGCTTCAGCTCCACACATTAGGACATTCCTGCAGTCCCAGGACCCTGTCGAAGGGGTGTAACAAGTAATGGTGCACACCTTCATCTTTTTAAGTCAAGATTCAACATTCAACCCTTTTGGAAACAACTCATGAACCAACAAACAGCCGGAGTGGCTTCATAATACCCTGAAACCAATTGTAAATTTGCACAGCCTCCTTGCAGAAATCCTCACAAAGTACACTGATGCAACCATCAATTCACGCGAGACAAGAGTAAAAGTAAACCGTGGCTTTAATCAACTTAGAACAGTGCCTGCCTGCGACTGATACAATACTGTGCGCCACCTACAGGTCGACTGCTCTTTAAACCCCCCCTCAAGGGGAGGAGCCATGGGCGGAGCCCATACGTGTCCCAACATGTTCCCCTATGGATGATGCCATACAATGGCGCATAGGTGGAGCCCACAAGGGCAACAGCATAGCATAGATGCAAATACAAAGGCAAAGCATGGTACTGATACAATGGTGGATTATTGATATAATACATTCACCACATACACATTTGTTTAGCAACAAGATGAATCTCATGCTGTGGTGGAGTTCAACTGTTACCACAATGGATGAAGATTTTTTGGAATATATGCCAATCCACGTGAATGGTATACAGCCGCTGTCTGGAGTGCTTTATTGATTTTCCATTTCCGTCACACTTCTGGAATTCAGCTATTTGATCAATGGCGGAATTCATCTGTAATGAGGTCTGGAGCTAAGTGGGCCTGAAAGAGCCCAAATTATGTGTTGGTGGGTAGGGTATAGGTGAGTAACTGCAGCTTGACAGCACTGTCAATGCCTCCTTCCAACATTTTACCGAAGAGTAGATTCAAAGAATGGTAATTGGTCAAGTTGGAGTTTTCTTGCATTTTGTGGACAGGACAGACCTGGACAGTATTCCACATTGTCAGGTCAATGCTGGTGCTGTACCTGTACTGAAGCAAGGACAATATCAACCCATTTATACATAGCTATATCACCCAACCAACAACTTTAAAGCAGGAACCGTATCAGATTCAGAACAATCAGAGCAAAATCCCATTCTTAAACACACCATCAAGAGATGGAACTCCCTCCCTCACAGCACAGTGGATGTACCTACACCTGTAGGTCTGCAGTGGTTCAAGAAGGCAACTCACCACACCTTCTGATGGGCAACTAGAGATGGGCAATAAATGCTGGCCTAACCAGCAACGCTCACATCCCATAAATGAATTTAAAAAAAGATGGCCCAGCCCACTGTATCCTCCTGTTTAACTCCTCCACAGAACCGTAACTAACAGAAAGGAAAACTTGAATTTATATAGTGCCTTGCAGGACGTCAGAACATTCCAAGCATTTTCAAGTCATTTGAGATTGTTGTTGTAATGTAAGAAATAAATATATATATATATTGGTTTGAAATGGGATAGCAACTTCATTATAATTATCAACATAGGAATTTTACACAAGTATATTAAGCAATGCACCTAAAGTCAAAGTGAGCACAATTTTAACCCTCATAAAATCTATCATAATTTGGAAATCAAGCAAATGTAGTAGTGACTATTGTAGCTACGATACCAAGTTACAACAAGTTCATGTGAACCATCTTACAGCTGAACTTTATTTTTTACAGCAACGTGGGTTGGAGGAGGCTTCATCAATGGAATTGCTGAAATAGTTTATCTGCCAAATCACGGAGTAGGCTGGGCACAGGCACCCATTTCTTATTGTTTGAACCTTATTTTTGGTAAGAGCTCATAAATAAAATGGTACCAAGCAAGATTAGTCAAGCAATACAGATTTCAATGCAAGCACAGATGCATCTCTCTTGAACAAAAGGAAATGTACAAGAGCTTTATCATTTTTCAGCTGTTCTCCCGGAGAATGTATTGTGAGGTACATCACACCCAAAGATTGTGGGCGTGACCTACCGCCTCTTTTGAGCATGTCTATAAGATGTATTGGTTTAAATTAAACAACATTTTCAAAGCTTATTGGGTAACAAAGGTAACTTCTTGATCTCGCCTGCATAAATATGACTAAAGAAGTGAAGACCAGGCACTTTTCGCGGGAAAGGAAGGAATGTTGGAGAGAAACTTGGTTGTTCTTAAATGCTGTTGAATAGAATCGCACCATTAGCTCTGGGAATTGATCACCTGCCTGTTTCACAGCTAGGCACCTAAGGATGGTGAGCAATGCGAGGACATCATCAAGATGGGAAAATCAGAATAGTTTTACAATAAAGGGTATGGATTTGAAAGCGGTTTAATGTTACTGAAGTATGACCAGCCATTGATCATCAAATATTCAAATGCATCTACAACTCCACTTCTGCTAGCATCGTCATCAGCAAAGTACTTGCCAATTGAAACAAAAACAGGAAACACTGGACAATCTCAGCAGGTCTGCCAGCATCTGTGGAGAGAGAAGGGAGCTAACGTTTTGAGTCAGGATGACTCTTTGTCAAAGTCAGAGTCATCCAGATTCTAAATGTTATCTCTCTTTAAAAATGTTGATGAAGATTAGCCCATTTACAGAGGAAGCAGTGTTAGGGACCATAGCTGGAATTGGATAGGTTGCGGTGGACTAGAGGGGGCTTCGTATTTGGGTGCTATGGATAGTAATTTGCACCTTTGGCAGGATCAACAGTAGAGGGCACTGGCAAGGAAGATCCCAGCAAAACAAACACAATTGCAACCAATTGTCCACTATAAATGGAACAGCTGCTTTTATTTCAAATGCAGGCGGCCTATTCTTTGCAAAGCCAATGAGGAGCAATCGATATGTCACCATGATGGACCCATTCCAGATCAAATTTGGTAATCTCATGACTAGTCTCCTCATGATCCCAGCTGTGTTAGGAGATATATTCTGGTCAGCTGCTATTCTTGCAGCATTAGGTAAGTTTTCAAAAGTTTTCTTAATATGTACATGTTATGGTATTTGTTGACTGGATTTTTTTACAATTCCATAGTTTATGATCAATGATTCACATCTATTTCAGGTGCTACGATGGCTGTTATTTTGGACATAGAAACCTATTTGTCCATCATTCTGTCATCTTGTGTAGTCATCGTGTATACATTATTGGGTGGTCTCTACTCTGTGGCATATACAGATGTGATGCAAATGATTTTTATTATCATCAGCCTGGTAAGTATTTTCTATGTGTAGCCTGATTTCAAAAATTCTGAAGAGGTATCTTTAGAACAGAATTGACCCTAGGCTTTTCTCCTGGATAAATACGTCAAACATAAAAGATTGCAAATGTTTGGACATAGTGTTCCATGTGTAACTATGGCCAAATATTTGCAATCCTCTCAGTGCATCTATTGATCCCTACATCCACAAAATTCAACACGCCTCCAGCACCACACATGTTTCCTCCAGTTACACTTGTTTCAGGGATTTCATTACATTGTTCCCAGGTTCCCAAGTGCACAAGCAATCTATCCATGGTCCAAAGTCAGCTGACTCAAAGTGAGTTAAAGCCTTATTCCTGCTCTGTTGCTGCAGAAATTTGCATTTTAAACAAAACCTTAGCAAGGAAAGGAAATTAGAAATACGTTAGAGTTTGTAAAGAGCAAGTGTCTGCTATCTTCAGCCTCACCCAGAAGGGAATTTTCCCCCGCTTTTTATATGAATCCACCCTGTGTGTACCAACTACAAGATGCAGTGCAGCAATTCACAGCATCTTCCAAACACCAATCTTTACTATCTAGAAGAACAAGGGCAGCAGATACATGGGAACACCAACACCTGGATGTTCTGCTCGAAGCTACTCACTCGCCTGTCTTGGAACTATATCGCTGTTCTTTCACTGTCACTGGGTCAAAATCCTGGAACTCCCTCCCTAACTGTGCTGTGGGGTATACATACATGGACTGCAGCGGTTCAAGAAGGTGGTGTGGTGAACGTATTGTACAAACCATTCACCACTGTATTACACTGCATCACGCTGTTGCCCATGTAGGCTCCACCTATGGACCATTGTACGATATTACACAGAATGTTTCATGTTGGTGCCCTTGTGGGCTCCGCCCCTGGCTCCGCCCCCTTGAGGGGAGGCATAAAGAGCAGCTGCCCTGTAGGCGGCTCTCACTAGCAGAGCAGTCGCAGGCAGGCACTGTTCTAGTTGATTAAAGCCACTGTTCACTTCAACTCTCTGTCTCGCGGGAATTGATGGTCGCATCAATTTAATCGACTACAACATCGCTATGGAAGCAGCCCTCAAACCTGACCGATTGGAACTCAACCCAAAGGCCGCAGAAGCCAAAGGGATTTTTTTCACACTGGCTCCGATGTTTCAAGGCCATCCTCGCCGCCTCCTCCTCGCCCTCCGTCACTAATGACCAGAAGCTGAGCCTCCTCCACACTCGGGTGAGCCATCGAATCTCTATACAACTCGAGGAAGCGACCACATACGCGGACGGCGTCGCGATGCTGAAGCGCCTATACGTGAGGCCGGTGAACGAAGTGTACGCATGGCATCACCTCACCACTCGCCGCCAACACCCCGGGGAATCGCTGGAGGAGTACCTACACGACCTCGAAGTCCTTGCGCGAAGCGGCAACTACCAAGCCGTCACGGCCTCTCAACACATGGAACTCGCCGTCCGGGACGCCTACGTGGCTGGAGTCAGGTCCAACTACGTCAGACAGCGCCTGCTCGAGAAGGGCGCCCTCAACCTAGAAGAGACGGTAAAGCTAGCCACCTCCCTAGAAGTAGCGTTCCAGAGACTCAACGCGTTCCCGTCCGATCCCGCGACCCCCTCATGGACCCCCGACCAGAGAGTACCCCAGGCCTGTGCCGCGCGGCTGCCCGCCCAGCCCGGGGGCTACCATGCTATTTCTGCGGCTAGCACCAGCACCCCAGGCAGTGCTGCCCGGCTCGGAACGCGAACTGCAGTGACTGCGGCAAAAAGGGACACTTCGCTAAAGTTTGCCTGGCCAGGTCCAAATCCTCCAAATCGCAGGCCCGACTCTCAGACTCTCAGACTCGCAGACCCCGCAGTGTCGCTGCGTGCCTGCCGCTCCGCCCCTCCGGACGCATCATCTGCCTCGTGTTGTCCGTGGGGGCAGCCATCTTCAACTCCGCACAACACGTGAGACTCACAGGGGCCGCCATCTTGGCCGCCGTCTCCCACGCGGCACGCCACGTGCGACTCATGGGGGCTGCCATCTTGGATGCCATCTGCAACACCACCCGACACGTGCGACCGACAGGGGCAGCCATCTTGGGACCACCCCATCACCTCCGACCACGCTGGCTACCCGCAACTCGGTACGGTCACCATCGACCAGTCACGACCAAAACACCTCCGGAACTCCATGGTGACTGTCCGGGTCAGTGGACACGAAACGCCTTGCCTGTTTGACTCCGGGAGCACGGAGAGCTTCATTCATCCAGAGACGGTAAGGCGCTGTTCGCTCCAAATCCTCCCCGCACTTCAAACCATCTCTCTCGCTTCCGGATTGCACTCAGTGCAGATCCAGGGGTGCACTGTTGCGAACCTCGCGATACAGGGCGCCGAGTACGCCAATTTTAAACTATATGTACTCCCCGATCTCTGCGCTCCTCTCCTGTTGGGACGGGACTTCCAGTGCAACCTCAGGAGCCTTACCCTGAAGTTCGGCAGACCCCTACACCCCCTCACCATATGTAGCCTCGCGGCCCTTAAGGTCGACTCTCCCCCGCTCTTCGCAAATCTCACCCCCGACTGTAAGCAGTTGCCACCAGGGCAGGCGGTACAGTATCCAGGACAGGACTTTTATCAGGTCCGAGGTCCAGCGACTCTTGCGGGAGGGGATCATCGAGGCCAATAATAGCCCCTGGAGAGCTCAGGTGGTGGTCGTCAGAACCGGAGAAAAGAACCGGATGGTTGTAGACTACTGCCAAACCATAAACCGGTACACACACCTCGATGCGTACCCCCTTCCCCGGACAGCGGACATGGTTAATCAGATCGCGCACTACCGGGTGTTCTCCACGGTGGATCTGAAGTCAGCATACCACCAGCTCCCAATCCGCCTGGGGGACCGCCACTACACGGCCTTTGAGGCAGACGGCCGCCTCTTCCACGTCCTCCGGGTTCCCTTCGGCGTCACAAATGGGGTCTCGGTCTTCCAAAGAACGATGGACCGAATGGTGGACCAGTACGGGCTGCGGGCCACATTTCCGTACTTGGATAACGTCACCATCTGCGACCACGACCAGCAGGACCATGACGCCAACCTCCAGAAATTTCTCCAAACCGCCCAAGCCCTCAACCTCACTTATAACAAGGAGAAATGTGTTTTCCGCACAACCAGACTAGCCATGCTCGGCTGTGTCGTGGAAAACAGAGTTCAAGGGCTCGACCCCGAACGTATGCGCCTCCTCCTGCAACTCCCTCTTCCCCACTGCCCCAAGGCCCTGAAAAGGTGCCTCGGGTTCTTTTCCTATTACACCCAGTGCGGTCCCCAACTTTACGGACAAAGCCCGCCCACTGATCAAAGCCACCATCTTCCCACTGGTGGCTGAGGCCCGTCAGGCCTTCAGCCACATCAAGGCAGATATTGCCTCAGCCGCGATGCGCGCGGTGGACGAGTCCGTCCCTTCCCAGGTGGAGAGCAACGTGTCAGAGATCGCCCTCGCTGCCACCCTTAACCAGGCGGGCAGGCCAGTAGCATCTTTCTCCCGTACCCTCAACGCCTCTGAAATTCGACACTCCTCAGTCGAAAAAGAAGTCCAAGCCATCGTAGAAGAAGCGGCACTGGAGGCACTACCTCGCTGGTAGGAGGTTTACCCTCGTCACCGACCAACGGTTGGTAGCCTTTATGTTCGATAATACACAGCGGGGCAAAATCAAGAACGATACGATCTTGAGGTGGAGGATCGAACTCTCCACCTATAATTACGATATAGTGTATCGTCCTGGGAAGCTCAACGAGCCCCCAGATGCCCTGTCCTGCAGCACGTGCGCCAGCGCACAAGGTGACCGACTCCGGGCTATCGACGATGACATCTGCCACCCGGGGGTCACCCGGCTTCTCCACTACATCAAGGCCCGCAACCTGCCCTACTCCACCGAGGAGGTCAGGGCCATGACCAGGGACTTCCAAACCTGCGGGGAGTGTAAGCCGCACTTCTATCGTCCAGACAAGGCCCACCTGGTGAACGCATCCTGCCCCTTTGAGCGCCTCAGTATCGACTTCAAAGGGCCCCTCCCCTCTACCAACCGCAAAACGTATTTCCTCAACGTCGTTGACGAGTTCTCCCGCTTCCCCTTTGCAATCCCCTGCCCCGACATAACCGTGGCCACCGTCATTCAGGCCCAAATAGTATCTTCACCTTGTTCGGTTTCCCCACTTACGTCCACAGTGACCGGGGCTCCTCGTTTATGAGCGACGAACTCCGTCAGTACCTGCTCGGTAAGGGCATCGCCTCAAGCAGGGCTACCAGTTACAACGCCCGGTAAACTGACAGATGGAGAGGGAGAACCCGTCCTCCTGGCCCTACGGTCTAGGAATCTCCCAGTTTCCCACTGGCAGGAGGTCCTCCCCGAAGCGCTCCACTCCAATTAGGTCCCTCCTTTGCAGAGCCACGAACGAGACCCCTCATGACCGCCTGTTTGTTTTCGTCAGGAAATCCACCTCCGGGGTCTCATTTCCATCCTGGCTGACGACACCGGGGTCCGTCCTACTCCGCAAACACGTAAGGAGCCATAAGTCCGACCCCCTGGTTGAAAGGGTCCAGCTCCTTCACACCAACCCCCAGTATGCATAGGTAGAACACCCTGACGGCCGACAGGATACGGTTTTGCTCCGGGACCTGGCACCCGCATTTTCCCCTACCACCACCCCAACCTAACCCCCCCCCCCACAACCTATGCCGACCAGCGCCCCTGCCCCTACATGGCCACCACACACCCTCCTATACTCCCTTCCCCCTTCACTGACCCACAGGAACAAAGCTCCTGAAAACACGCTCCCGGAGTCCACGTCTGTGCCCGCACCAACGAGTTCACCACCCATGCCCGCACCGGCGAGTTCGACACCCGGGCCAGCTGCAATACCAGAGCTCCGGCGATCGCAGCGCACGATCAGGGTGCCGGACAGACTGAACCGGTGAACCCTTCACCCCCGCCGGACTTCAATTTTTTAACAGGAGTTGAATGTGATGAACGTATTGTACTAACCATTCACCACTGTATTACACTGTATCACGCTGTTGCCCATGTGGGCTCCACCTATGGACCATTGTACAATATTACACAGAATGTGGGCTCCGCCCCTGGCTCCGCCCACTTGAGGGGAGGCATAAAGAGCAGCTGCCCTGGAGTCACATGGCGGCCGGACCAGGTAAGGATGACAGATTTCCCTTCTGAAAGGACATTAACAAATGCTTCTTTTTTTACAACAATCAACAATGGTTTCATGGTCTTCATTCGGCTTTTAACTCCGGGTTTTTAAAACTTTTATTTAATTAAAATTTCACCACCTGCCATGTTAGTCCCCAAAGCCTGGGGGCGGGATTCTGTGATCCTGGGCTAAGTGTTGATGCCATCGGAAACGCCGTCGCGTTTCTCAACGGCGTCAACGCGGCCTCAGGATCAGCAATTCTGGCGTCTACAGGGGGCCAGCACAGCACTGGAGCGGTTCACGCCGCTCCAGCTGCTGATCCTGTCAGGAACTGGTCGCCGCGGGATCAGCGCATGCGCAGTGGCACCGGCGCCAACGCGCGCATGCGCAGTGGCTTCCTTCAACGCCCCGGCCCCGACGCAACATGGTGCAGGATTACAGGGGCTGGCGCGCAAAAAAGGAGGGTGGGCCGATCGCGGGCCTGGCCACATCAGAGGCCCGCCCCCCGTGGTCAGACCCCCCCCCCCCTCCCACCCCCACAGGCTGCCCCCCGACGCTCCCACACCGAGTTCCTGCCGACTGAGAGCAGGTGTGGACGGCGGCGGCGGGACTCGGCATTTTTACAACGGCCGCTCGGCCCATCCCGGGCCGAAGATCGGCAGGCCGGCCACGTAGAGTGGCCCCCGACCGGTGCCACACCAACCACGCCAGTGCCAATGGCGGCGATTCTCCACTCCGTGGAGTATCGCGTGCCGGCATCAGGGCAGCGTGGCGCGATTCGCGCCGGTCGCGGGGATTCTCCGGCCTGGCCCCGGGCTGAGAGAATCCCACCCCTGGGTCTCTGGATGACCTGCCCAGTGAGAATGCCACCACACCATTGCCTTCCTTTGCTTAATTAGTTTGCACAGCAACTTGATACAATTTCACTTTGGCTAGATGGACACGCACTTTAAACACAATTTTCCAATTGCACCCATAAACTCCAGATTATTTGTTGACCCCTATTTATTTAATGTATTGTAGAAAAGATGAAATCTGCTACTATGGAAATATGGACACAAACTATAATTTAAGCAACATTTTAGAAGTTAATAATTCTGTGACTTTTCTTACATTGCGTGCAAGATGCAATGATTCAGATTACACTGTAGCCTCGGTAACTGAAAGCTCAAATTCCTTCCAGATAGCTACTGATCTCCGATCCTTGGACTGTCTTAAGAATTTGATTGATCAATTGGAATAGTTTTGAACAGTCTGTTATGTCAAAAACTTGACTTAATTGAACATGAATTGGACTTGAAAAGTGAAATGTGCAAAAGATCTGGGGCGTCATTCTCCGACCCCCCGCCGGGTCGGAGAATGGCCGTTGGCCGCCGTGAATCCTGCCCCCGCCCCCGCCGAAGTCTCCGGTACCGGAGATTGGGCGGGGGCGGGAATCGGGCCGCGCCGGTTGGCGGGACCCCCCACTGGATTCTCCGGCCCGAATGGGCCGAAGTCCCGCCCAGAAATTGCCTGTCCCACCGGCGTAAATCAAACCTCGTATTTACCGGCGGGACCAGGCGGCGTGGGCGGGCTCCGGGGTCCTGGGGGGGGGCGCGGGGCGATCTGACCCCGGGGGGTGCCCCCACGGTGGCCTGGCCCGCGATCGGGGCCCACCGATCCGCGGGCGGGCTTGTGCCGTGGGTGCACTCTTTCCCTTCCGCCTCCGCTACGGCCTCCACCATGGCGGAGGCGGAAGAGACTCTCCCCACTGCGCATGCGCAGGAAACTGACAGTGGCCGCTGACGCTCCCGTGCATGCGCCGCATTTCCGCGCCAGCTGGCGGGGCAACAAAGGCCGTTTCCGCCAGCTGGCGGGGTGGAAATCCCTCCGGCGTCGGCCTAGCCCCTCAATGTTGGGGCTAGGCCGCCAAAGATGCGGAGCATTCCGCACCTTTGGGCCGGCGCGGTGCCCGTCTGATTGGCGCCGTGTTTGGCGCCAGTCGGCGGACATCGCGCCGTTGGGGGAGAATTTCGCCCCAGATGCCAGCCAGACCTATTTTTCAAAATAGAGCAGCAGTGGGAAAGAATATATGGGGTAGAATTTTCCCATATTTCTTGGGTGTCAGGCTCTGACTGAAAACCAGCATGTCGCTCTTTGGCTGTACAGCTGAGTGTTAGTCCAGACTTTCAGGCAATCTGGGAATAAATGAGGTTTACATAAACGAATGAATGAACAAATTTACATGGCAATCATTTTTGCAGGGACTTCGTAATGACCAGAAAATCGGCTATCCGTGTTGTACGTGGAAGTGCAGTGCTGACACATTTTCACCTACATTACAGTCAAGCGGCAGATCTATCCTGTTGATGTCTGGGGCGTCATTCTCCGACCCCCCGCCGGGTTGGAGAATCGCCGGGAGCTGCCGTGAATCCCGCCCCCGCCGGTTGCCGAAGTCTCCGGCACCGGATATTCGGCGAGGGCGGGAATCGGGCCGCGCCGGTTGGCGGGCCCCCCCGCTCGATTCTCCGGCCCGGATGGGCCGAAGTCCCGCCGATAAATTGCCTGTCCCGCCGGCATGGATTAAACCACCTTTTGAACGGCGGGACAAGGCGGCGTGGGCGGGCTCTAGGGTCCTGAGGGGGGCGCGAGGCGATCTGGCCCCGGAGGGTGCCCCCACGGTGGCCTGGCCCACGATCGGGGCCCACCGATCCGCGGGCGGGCCTGTGCCGTGGGGGCACTCTTTCCCCTCCGCCTCTGCCACGGTCTCCACCATGGCAGAGGCGGAAGAGACTCCCTCCACTGCGCATGCGCGGGAAACTGTCAGCAGCCACTGACGCTCCCACGCATGCGCCGCCCGGAGATGTCGTTTCCGCGCCAGCTGGCGGGGCAACAAAGGCCGTTTCCGCCAGCTGGCGGGATGGAAATTCCTCCGGCGTCGGCCTAGCCCCTCAATGTTGGGGCTCGGCCCCCAAAGACGCGGAGCATGCCACACCTTTGGGGCGGCGCGATGCCCGTCTGATTGGTGCCGTTTTGGGTGCCAGTCGGCGAACATCGCGCCGTTTCCGGAGAATTTCACCCCTGAAAGGGGACAACAAGCCTGAGGCTGCAATATAGATTTTCCCTCAGTCAGTTCCTCATTAGGTCATTCAATTAGAGCTTTTTCATTCTGCCCTTCAGATGAGAAATGGGTTGTTATTAACAGCAAAATTTATTGCGCATATATTACATACAATTATATAAAAATTGCAATATGAAAACTGTCCTTTTTCCCTAGTTGGCTGATGCCTAGAGTGCGGTGCAGTTTGACACCAATAACGAGGTTCAATTATCTTATCGGCTGTAGTAGTACGTGAAGATCTGCTTCCTCACAATGCCTCATGCTTGTGTATTAATATCATGACCGGGCTCAGGATAGAAGAGAGCTGGAACCCATGCTGTTGTAAACTAGTGAACATTTATTGACTATTTATACTATTTACAGAGTTTTAGTAGGACTCAATTGGAACCAAAGATGTGCAGGTTAGGTGGATTGGCCACGTTAAATTGCCCATAGTGTCCAAAGGTTAGGTTGGTTTACTGGGTTATGGGGATAGAGTGGAGGTGTGGGCTTAAGTAGGGTGCTCTTTCAAGGGCCGGCATCGACTCGATGGGTCGAATAGCCTCCTTCTGCACTTTAATTCAATGATTCTATGAACCTTCTTCCTTGGAGTTCCAGTTACATGAGATCTGACAACATTTAACAGCACTGATGATACACTCTACCAGTTAGCCTTATAGCTATTATCCCCATACACTACACATTACCTGAAGTTTTTCATTCTACCCATAAGCAATTTGTATTGTTATCCTACTCCCCCACAACACTCTCTTGCACTAGTGGCATCAATCTCTGACTGTTCTCGGCTCTCTTTGACGATGTGTAGGACATATGCACAAATATTCTTCGCCTTGCAAGGCACAAACCTTTGCAGACCTCCTAGCGGGCCAGAGCATCTCTGGAACTGCATCAGAATATATCCTGTCACCAGCATCAACAGTGAAAGAAACATGCAGGGGCAGCGAAATTCCACTACTGCACACCTATGGCATTAGTAAGATCTGTAGTAAGCACCGCTGATCTCCAGATTTAACTTTGGAGGCAGCAATAGTAGGGATTTGTTCCACAACAGTTGCAGTGGTAACAGTAAGAATTTCTGATCACAGTTGTACATTGTAATCTGTCACTGGTGTCTTCAGCAGAATGAACAGACAGATTTACAACTTTGGGCAGGATTCTCCATTCTGGTAAGACCGGATAGCGAAGGGACAGGTACCGGAGGTAGTGGTCTCTACGGACCTGGAGAAGGCTTAAGACCGGGTGGAGTGGCAGTACGTGTTTGAGGTTTTGAGAAGGTTTGGGCTGAGGGTTTGTGGCGTGGGTGCTTCTGCTGTACATTACTCCGATGGCGAGGGTACGACAAACGAGATGAGTTCATGGAGCTTCAGGTTGCACAGGGAAACGAGGCAGGGATGCCCGCCGTCGCTGCTGCTGTTTGCGCTGGTGCTAGAGTTTTTGGCAGTGTCCATTAGGGGGTCAGTAGAGTGGCAGAGGATTGTGTGGGGGAGTCAGGAACACTGGGTGTTGTTGTACACGGATGACCTGCTGCTGTTCATATCGGACCCATTGGAGAGTATGGGGAGAATCATGGGCATACTCGAGAGGTTCAGGGCCTCCTCAGGCTCTAAGCTGAATGTGGGAAAGAGTGAGATGTTTCTGGTGAATGCGGCAGGTCGGGGAGCCAATCTTGGGCTGTTGCTGTGGTGATGTGCATCACTGTGGGTACATGGGGGGGGTTAATGTAAATACATGTAGGCTAGCTAGACACTAGAGGGAGCACCAGAGACATCACACACACACACTCAACCAATAGATCATTTAGATAGGACACGACAAATGGACATTCACGATACACACAGAGGTGACACGACCACAGGAGGGCATTACACCAACCCATATATAAAGGACACCACACACATGATCTGCCTCTTTCCAGTGGAGACAGTCAGTGAGTAGAGACACAGGGTTGATTCAATATCACTCCCACCACGTGGATTGCAGCAACTGGTTCGTCCGTCTGGGTAGCTCCAGTAGGATTAGCAGTAATTTCGTACCCGATTAATAGAAGTGTAAATAGTTTAATAAACGTGTTGAAGTTATCTCCACGTTTGAACCTTGCTTTGTCAAGTGCACCACAAGGAAGCCGCTTATGCTGCACCTAGAGCATAACAAATCAGTTGCCATTTAGCGTTGCCACGGACAGATTCAGGTATTTGGGTGTTCAGGTGATGGGGGAGTGCACAAATGGAACTTAGCAAAGTTGGTGGAGGAGGCTAGGGAGGACTTGAGGAGATGGGATACGTTACACCTGACATTGGTGGGGAGGGTCCAGGTGGCATAAGAGATGGAGAGAGGTGGGGCTGGTGCTGCGAGGGATTTATATTTGGAGGAGAGATTTGCAAGTCTGGAAGAGCTGCGGGATCGGGTAGAGCATCCAAAGAGAAGCAAATTCAGGTGCATGCAAGTGAGGGATTTGCGCAAAAGGAATGGAGAGGGTATCCCCAGCTGCTGGAGTATATCTTATTGGAGTGGTTGCTGCTCCTGAATATGGAAGGGGAGGATAGGATTGGTATGTATATAGGTGGCTGAGGGAGGAGGGGCAGGAGAGCAGATGGGGAGGATTAAGCAGAAATGGGAGGAGGAGCTGGGTGAGGGGTGGGGGGGAGGTAGGATAGAGAGTGTGGAATGAGGCGATGCGCAGGGTGAATTCGATCTCCGCATGTGCGAGGATGGGTTTGATTCAGTTTAAGGTGGTGCAGTGTGCTTATGACTCGGGCAAGGATGAATGGGATTTTCCAGGGGGTGGCAGACGAATTTGAGAAGTGTGGGTGAGGACCAGCACATCATGCCCATATTTTCTGGGTCTGTGAGAAGTTGGAGAGATACTGGGAGGGGGTGTTTGGTATGTTATCGAAGATTGTGGGGGTAGAAGCTTGGCCGGACCCTATGGTGCTGATTTTTTGGTTATTGGGAATGCCGGAGCTGATGGAGGAGAGGAGGGACGACGTTGTGACCTTCGCCTCTCTTATTGCCCGGCGAAGGATTCTGTTCGAATGGCGGTCGGCAATGCCACTGGGGGTGGCAGCCTGGCAGGGGACCTGTACAACTCTCTCTGGCTGGAAAAGATTAAGTTTGAATTGAGGGGTTCAGCGGAGGGCTTTGAGATACAGTGCGGATTGTTCATGACCATGTTTGAGGAATTGTTTGTCACGGGGGTGGGGGGAGGAGTGGGTGTGAAAAGGCGGAAAAAACTTGCACAAACTGTGCCCTGTGAGGTGTGGCGAATGGTTGTTGATTTATTTGTTTTTGTACTTTTGAATATATTTGGAATAAAATACAGTTTAAAAAGAAAAAGGATTTAATTGAAATTTAGTTTTAGTGCAAAATCTAACACCTGCGCCCAAACCGGGGAGCGGGGGGAGGGGGGTGACACTGTTAGTAAATCACGCAAGAGCCCTCTCATGTGATTTACTTGGCTCGACGCTCCTCACAAGACCGAATGGCATCTCGCGAAACATTGCAATCTGAATCTTGCCCACAGTTGCGGGATCCAGGTCTGGCTGATCTGTATATTAAAGTTTTGCTGTAAGCAGCACTTTGACATGCACTCGCTGGAGTTACCCAAGGCATTGTATCTAACCCCTGTGTCTCGGAGATCCTGAGTGAGCAGCGGTTAACACTGGTCTCCATAAATGGGGACTAGATGTCCTTGCACTTGGGGGGGTCTCCCAGGGGATTGGCAGCCCTGGGTGGTTGACTCTGGGCAGGGTGGTACCCTGGCACTCCAATGCCACCTGGGCATCCTTGCACTGCCAGCATGGCACCCTTGCAGTGACACATGGGCAGCATGGTAGTGCCACCCTGGCATTGCCAAGGGAGGACTCCCATACTGACAGGAGCAGTGCCAGTCTGGCAGTGCCCAGGTGGCATTTTGCCTGCACTGGGAATCAAGCCTGGGGTTGCCCTGCCCTTATTAGTTGGGGTGTGGGGCCCTCAATGACCCCCTTATAGGTGTGTTGTGGATTCTGGAGTTGCGTTGGAGGGTCTCGATTTTGATCTCTTCCTGAACTGACGAGCAGAGCTCCTCAGTGCAGATAATGGGACTGAGTGCGGCCTCGACGGGGTATTCCCTGCTGAGGCCCTGAAATGAAACAGAGTTCTGTTTAATAGCGGCGTCTTTTTTGACATTGCGAGCACCGGGATACACTCGGCTCAACATAGGACTCTATTTCGTTTACGTTAAATCGTGCATGAAAAATGATGGTACAAAAGACATCTCAATACAGAACTGCAATCTTACAGCTGCACAGTTACTGACTATAATTGTCCATAAAACTGATAAGCATGACTTGTTGATTGTTACAGCACTTAAAATGCTATCAGATATCTTTGGCTGCTTGATTATAGAATCAGGTACTGAAAAGAGTTGCCAGAAACATCCAAGGTGAAACAGGATTAAATTACAATTATTTTATTTTGTTTTCCTTACCAGTGGCTCTGTGTGCCTTTCACCATTATAAATCCAGCCGTTGCCGACATCAAATATACCATGGTGAATTACCTTTACCAGAGCCCATGGATAGGTAAAATAGAAGTGAACCAAATCTGCCGATGGATTGATGATCTACTTTATATGGTGAGGACGCTTCACCAATCAAACAATAGTATTAAAAATACTCTATTTAGTCCATAATTTTGTGACAAAGTTTGTTGATGTAACATTCGGGGATACAAAGTATAACCGGGAAGAGGAGATTTTGTAGTTGTTTGTCAGGTTCATAAAACAGCTACTTGTTTGCAATTAACTTGTGTTTGAGATATTGTGATGAAATCACACAACTAAACTGTTTCAGTGTCTGAAATAACTATTTTTAAAGAATTGACCACCTGGATATTTGCATTTTAAATTTCTTTCAGACTCTGGGAGGGATTCCTTGGCAAGTGTATTTTCAGCGAGTTCTTGCTGCATCATCAGTTTCTCAAGCACAAAAAACATCTTATATCGCTGGTGTTTTATGCTTCACATTGTCTTTCCCTTCCATTATTATTGGTGCAGTTGCTGTTTCTACAGGTATGACATTTGGAGATTATACAAAATACTTGTGTGGTTTATTCTATACGTGAGAATTCTGATGGCCTTTGATATTGTTGAGCAAACAAGCCACCATGCAAACAAAATTGTTTTCCTTCTACTAGCTTGCAGCTTCTAAGCAATAAAAACAGCATTCTGAGGAAAGAGGAAACTTGTTGGCTGGATCCACTCAAACTCTGTAAGATGCTGAGGGATATTGACAGGATGGATGTGGAGAGGGTGTTTCCTTTTGTCGGAGAATCTAGAACTAGCGGGTCACTGTTTAAAAATCAGGGGGTCTCTCATTGAAGACAGAGATGCAGAGAATTTCATTCTCTCAGAGGGCCATGAAAGGGTATGCACCTGAGATCATCAGAACAGCCAGGATCAACTTATTTCCATAATGGTTGGTGAACCAAAGGTGCATGTTTCGTGTAAACTGTCATCATCATAGTCATAATCCTCTTGCTCTTCTTTCTCCTCATCTGGCCTGTTGGCTTGCGAGGGGAAACTTGTTGCTGCTGGATTTAAAAGTCTGCAGCACTTCCAAAAGCAGCAGCTTCCCAAAGAATAAGCAAGCAATATGAATTGAAATTAATTATTATGAAAGAATTCTGATGTTCTCAAGATCCTTTTCACAACAGCACAAGAGTTTTCAGGATCCAAAACGTTTAATTTAATCTCCGGCGACTCATGGAAAGCAGTCCCAGACTGTTTCATACTTTTATAAATGACTATTCTAAAGTCATGTTCTAAAGGGTCTACCATGTCAAGGAGGTTCAAGCACTGATTTAAAAAAAAATGTATATCATAAGATTCTAATAGAGCCAATAACACTGTAATTGATTGCTGGGGTTGCATGGGAGAAATGTACGGAAAGAAGTAACCAAATGGAGGGAGATGGCAATAGTGCAGAATGTCACCTCTCTTGTATCCAGTGTAGCAGACCAGTGTCAGAAAGGTTCAACAGCCAGATAAGGAAACAGAACTAAATAAAAGCAAATTACTGCGGATGCTGGAATCTGAAACCAAAGAGAAAATGCTGCAAAATCTCAGCAGGTCTGGCAGCATCTGTAGGGAGAGAAAAGAGCTAACGTTTCGAGTCCAGATGACCCTTTGTCAAAGCAAACAGCTCTGTTTTGTCGGCAGCCCGGGGATTTCCTGACGGCGTGGGGCTGCCCCATAATGGGAACCCCCCATTGACTGGCTGCCGTAACGGAGCATCCCACCGGCGGGGTGAGGCAGAAATGTGGCGCGGCGGGTCGGAGCATCCCGCCGATGGCAGCTGACCCAGGCTATGGAGTTCTGGAAAGGTATTCCAGCTTGGCTATCAATGATGGAGAGGTCAACGGGCTGACGCCAATTATAGGCAACTGAGTGAAAGCTGTGCTTTTACCTGCTGCAGCTCCTTAAAGAAAATCTGGAGCTGTCATCACTTTTCTTCAGGGCTGCAAAGCCATTCCAAATTAATTTCCTCTTCTTCTGCAGGTCAGTCTCAGTAACAGGGGGGCAGATGAGGAGGAAGAAGAACAATGAGATAATGATTATTAAGATGTTGCTGGTAACAATATGGCAAAGAACAGCCTGGCTCCTTTCTTATTGGCCAATGCAATGGACGGTAGAAGTAATGTTGAAGTCATTGCCTTCGTGTACACCAGCAACAAGGAAGCATTTGCCTTCATTCAGATGCCTATGGAATATTTGTAAGCTTCATTGCAGTCTGCAACCATTACTCCCCAACCTACAGCAGTGGCCCAACACAAGTTGGTTCTATGGATGCACAAACTGCAGCCCTTTGAGACCGAATGGATTTGAGAGAGTGCTGCTTTTCAATATTCAGCTGCTTAGAGTCAATTTATTTGAGTTCCTTTATTCTGACTTTCAGGAACTGGTTGGGATAATTTGATTTGCTTTTCTGCTGGTCAGTAGCAACTTCGAATCTGGGCCAAGTGCCAATTCTGTATTTGTTGTTTTTGGTTTTAGTCGTGGTTCTCGATTTACTGAACATGCTGGAGGGAAGGCTGTTGCCAAACTCTCGATTTTATTGTACATTATAAATATTTACAACATAGACTCAGCACGAGGCTTATGTCGTTTTGCTTGTTATTTTGCTCTTGTTCCATACTGTAACTAATTTATTTGTCAATGTACTGTGTACTTTTTCGCATTCACAGTAACTACTTTTTTTGTCCACTGTGTACGTTTCGTTGGCCACAGAAAAATACTTTTCACTGCACTTTGGTACATGTGACAATAAATAAATCAAATCAAATCAAACCAATTCAAATCAAATAGAATTATCTCTCTTGGTGCTCTGTTATTGTGTGATCGTGCATCACTGAAGATGTTGGCTGTATGGGCAGAATTGCCCAGTCTCCCATACAACAGAATTAATGGTGGGTGGAAATGAACATTGCGGCAGGAATTGAAAAATCATTTTCCCGCTAACGAGAAACGACGGCAGGAACGTGCACTCCCTCCAGAAGCCGGCGTGAAGCTGTTTTGCATCCCGTTAATGTGATGTAGATGAAGCCCTAACTGAAATTGACCTCACTTTTGACTGTCCGCGCCATCAGCGGGATATCATGAACACATCCGGACAAATGTGGCTGAACATGTGGGTATTCACTTGCAAGAGGGCTGGGGCAGCTTGCGGAAAGTGGAAGATGGAGGCTTCCAGCGACTGTGGACCCCGGAAAACCACGTGTAGCAGTGGGTGGGTGGAGCAGCTACCACGTAGATCCTCTCGCTGCAGGAGGTACCAGGAGGTGGATCTTCTCTCTGCAGGTAAACAGCGGCATGAGGTACTGTCAGACAGTGATTTTCAGTGCTAGGGGCTGGATTAGACGGCAAGGAGAGGAAGGAAGATGTGGGGTGGGTGTGGAGGCCTAGAGGGAGGGACATGGGAGGTGTAGGGTTCTAGGTGAAAGTTAGAGCTGCTGCAGGGGTTGTGGAATGGAGGAAGAGCATGACGGAGTGTAGGCAGGAGGAGGTGAGGGGTTGTGTCGGTACAACTCGCATGCGGGGGAAGAGGGTGAAAGGGGTCAGAAGGGGGTGTATGTGGTGTCAACTGGGGAGGCAAAGTGAGGGACTTTTATCAGGAAGGGATGGAGAGAGTTAAAGGGGACAGTGGGAGCCGGGAGGGTGAGGATCCTGTGATGATGGCTGGGGGTTGTTGGGTGGGATACGGAAGTAAAGCAAGATTCTGGAGATCGGCAGGACGAGGAAAGGAATGTTGATTTTCATGGGGTGTGCTCCTCACGAAGGTAGGGGGACATGGACATTCACCTGCATGGGATGGAGAGTGATGGGGTTGGGTTGTAGGCTCACTGTGGGTAGGTCAAAGGGCACACCAGGAGGGCCAATAGTTATGGGGGAGAGTGTGGGTCATAGGGGAAGGCTGTAAGGGGTTGAGTTCCATCTGGAAAGTCACATGCGCATTGGCCACATGCAACTCTCCAGAATCTCAAGATGGTTATCTTGAGGTGCTGCATGGGAATTGGATCAGTGGGTGCAGGCGGAGCGGCAGGTCAGATCAATTGGACAACTGAAGGAGAACCCCAGAGTGTAGTACTTACAATGCTAGGCCATTGGGATGGATGTATGTGTGAAGGACAAAGGCTCAGCATGTGGGAGGCTTCTTGCACATGGTCACAAATGCCCTGGCAAAGGTCCTTTTCCTCCCTGCACAGGCATGATTCTGGGTGACATAGACCCAGCCTGGGGTGTGCACAAGCTTAACAACTACAAATTGCAATTAATTAACCCACATCAGACCTCATTGAAGTGCAAGTGTAGTCTATTTACAAAAATGTAAGAAGATTAACAACTATAGTGCAACATGTGAAACCATAGCTTCTTAAAATTTCTCATTGCTTACCACTTCTCCTAGGTGTTCCCCCGACATCCTGAGAAGGGATGGAGGCAGCTGCTGACCATTTTGACTTATTGTTTTGGATCACCTTGGCGGGTGTCCTCTGGAGACCTGAGGCCTGGAAGGCACTGACTTGCTTTGGCTGTCCTGCTGTGGGACTTCTTCCTCTGGCCTTGCCCTCTTCCAGCTAGCGCCTGTCAGTGAGAGAGGAGAGGGTGAGTGACTGCGTGAGCTGCCTCCAATATGGAGGAATGCTTGACCCTTAGGTTTCTATGTGACTACATTATGCATGGACCCTTACTGTATGGAGGCCTCGTGGCGACCTTTCCATCTGCACAAGCTCAGTCTGGGTCCTCCGCTGCCAGCTTGGCTGCCTGTTCCTCAAACTCTGTGGGGCTCCTCAGTTCAGGCAGTGCCCTCCTATCTTCTCTCCCTCTCTCCTGTTGTGCCATAACCTTTCCTGGGGGAAGAGTGGCCATGGGGTTGAGAGCAACTGGGTTTCAGGTTTCTTTCTCATGTTTCCAGTCTTACAAATAACCCACTGGTCTGTGTGCCATCAGATTTATGCACTTCCTGTTAACCAGAAGGTGTCTAGGGCAAAAGCCTCCAGGGCAGTGTGTCCATACAGATAGAAGAGTATGGCTCTCAGAGACAAGTCATTAGTACTGCTTACTGTTGCTCTCATAGAGTAGACAGTCAGAGACTTTTTCCCCGGGTGGAACAAACCATTACAAGGGGACATAAATTTAAGGTGAAAGGTGGAAGATATAGGAGGGATATCGGAGGTAGGTTCTTTACCCAGAGAGTAGTGGGGGCATGGAATGCACTGCCTGTGGAAGTAGTTGAGTCGGAAACATTAGGGACCTTCAAGCAGCTATTGGATAGGTACATGGATTACGGTAAAATGATATAGTGTAGATTTATTTGTTCTGAAGGGCAGCATGGTAGCATTGTGGATAGCACAATTGCTTCACAGCTCCAGGGTCCCAGGTTCGATTCCGGCTTGGGTCACTGTCTGTGCGGAGTCTGCATGTCCTCCCCGTGTCTGCGTGGGTTTCCTCCGGGTGCTCCGGTTTCCTCCCACAGTCCAAAGATGTGCAGGTTAGGTGAATTGGCCAATGATAAATTGCCCTTAATGTCCAAAATTGCCCTTGGTGTTGGGTGGAGGTGTTGAGTTTGGGTAGGGTGCTCTTTCCAGGAGCCGGTGCAGACTCGAGGGGCCGAATGGCCTCCTTCTGCACTGTAAATTCAATGATAATCTATGATTAATCTAGGACAAACGTTCGGCACAACATCGTGGGCCGAAGGGCCTGTTCTGTGCTGTATTTTCTATGTTCTATGTTCTATGTAACCCTCTTCCTCCCCATTTGCAGTCAGCCTCTGAACTCTCTGTGTGGGAGCCACAGTGGCCTCTTCACCTGCAGACTAGATGGACTTCAGTGGAGCTTTGAGGCGTTACCTTATTGTGCCCCTGTGGTCCATGTTCTGTCTACCATTCAATGGGATAGATGTAAGCAGTTAAGCGTTCACCTACCATGGTGGTGTAGATTAGGGCATTCATCCATTTCCAGTACTGCAGGGCTGTACTCTGATGGAGTCCTTAGGCACTGACCAGCCTGGCGAATTCCTCCTATGCAGGGTTGGGCACACAGTTCAGCCTCCTCCTTCCATCCTTGGGGTACAGGACGCCCCTCCTGGCCTCCACTGTATTGAGCAGAACTTTGAGGGAAGCATCGATGAATCTGGGAGCCAGAGCTCCCCGAAATTGGTGGGGTTGGCCATCTCCTCCTTTCATGGTGGGTTTGTGACAAGGAAGTTGATGTCTGGGTGCCTTTTAAATATGACCCCGGATATGATGGTGGGGCATATCTGCCCCACTGCGCAATACGTCAGGAAACCACCAACTGCATATTTAATGAGCTCAGCATCTTGTCATTTTGTGCAAATTACCACCGGGCTCCACGGCAGGAAACAGCCCCCCCCCATAGAACTTCAGCCTGGAATGAAAGTCCAGGGACGGAATTCTCCGTCGGCAGGATGCTCCGTTTTGCTGGCATCCGGGGGTTTCCCGACGACGTGGGGCTGCCCCACAATGGGAAACCTCATTAACCGTCCGGCATAACGGAGCATCCCACCGGCGTGGTGAGGCAGAAATGTGGTGCGGCGGGGCGGAGAATCCTGCCCCAGGCATTTACATAGTTCACATTAATCCATCACCCCCCCACCCAAAATCTCTGACTCAATAAATGCTATTTATATTATTCAACATCTCTCTGTCTTCATCTCTGGTTCACAGAGATAAACATCATGGTGATTTCACCAATCTCCCCAACATTGTTCACTCTCGGAAGTTGTTTCGGATTCTGGGATCTCAATGTTTTCTCTCGGACTCTGTAGAGTAGCATGTGAATCTTCAGAGAATGTTGGTCCTCTGTTCAGGTTGACTTCCTGAACATATGGATAATGAGTCCATTCAATTGATTGTCTTCTCGTTGTTGATATGAGTGCTCTTGTTCTAATTCTTTTCGCTATCCCATTCTCAGTCTCAACAAGATAAAGGGGTGTGATTCTCCAGCCCCCAACTGCATGTTTCAAGCCATCGGGAGGAGGCGCGGGTTCACTGGCGGCGGGATTCTCTGATCACCCCACTGTCAATGGGAAACTTGCGGAGGGGGTGTGCTGCCAACAGGTGGAGAATTTCAGCCGCAGTCTTGGCCTTTCTGTTTTTTCCAATACTTGGCCTTCTTTGTTCTGTTTCTAATCCAGTCTAGTTCTCCTGGTTGGAGTTCTGATAACTCATGAACTCTAGGCGGTGACTGTAATTCTTTGTCTGATTTGCATGATACTCATCCCCCCATTCTCCCTTACTCTCTTGATGTCAGTGGTTTTTAGACATAACATGAGCCTGTGTGGAAGGACAGGAAAATGAGTCCATAGCCTTCTTCCCATTAGTGTGTCAGAGCCAACGCTTTTGGAAGTGATGTAGAACGTTGGCTCAACAGTGTTAATCTTTGACTGTTCTTACTCCTCTCTCAGCCTTATCATTTGCTTGTGGCTACCTGGGGAAACTAGTTTTGTGGACAAATCCATAGGCTTACGTAAATTTCTTGAACCTTTCATTCACAAACTATGGACCATTATCTGAAATGCTAAGATCTGGACTGCTATGTCTGTTTGTGAGGTTGTTAACTGAAGATGTTGAACCTCAATCCACCTGGAATAATAGTCAACAACTATGAGGAATGTCTTCCCCTTGAGCTTGAAACGGTCCATTCCGAGATGTTTCCAGGGTCTGGATGGAAATAAGGATATCATCAAGGGCACCTTTTGCTCTGTAGTTATGTCCTGTCGTGATTTTGAGATTCCTGACCACCAAACTGAATTTCACGTCCTAGCATAACACTTTGTAATGCCTAGGTATCCCTGGTGTATTATTTGATGGATTGAGAGACGGAGGACACTTGATGTGACCTACCTCTTATTGTTGATTAATAAGCCGTGCACAATACTGAGATATCTGCGTTGCTCAAAGTACAATTTCAGGATGAGATTGTGACAAACATATTCTGGTTATCTATTTTTGAAATATTCTCTAATTTTAACACATTTGTCATTTGTATTCTGTGCTTGTCATATTTAATTCAACCTCTATGTGATTGCTGTCGGAATTTTTTAGCTGGTGAGCTCTTTGATTCTAGCAATGCTGTTGCTATTGTTGCTGCTTGCCTTGTACAGTTGTAACATTGAACATCATGAGCCTAAGTTGGAATCTCTGGGCTTTAGGTAGCATCATTGTTAGTTCCTTGATGTTTAATAAGCTAACTAATGGCTTATGGTCATTGATGTAGACCATATGCCTATGTGACTGCCAATGGCTCCTTCTTGTTTACAACATATCTTTGTTCTGTTTTGGTCAATAACTTAGATTGAGAATATACTGGTCTACAGATTCCACCTTTCTGGATTTGGAAGTATACTGCTCCTAGTCCAGCCACTGATGCATTCACAGCAACTACTGTGGGCAGCTTCCGGTCATACTGTGCCAATATGTCTGTTGAAATAAGCATATTCTTGATATTCTGGAACAGTGTTTGTTGATGTTCTTCCTGCACTATGCCTGATTTTGTCCGAGCAGGTCTCATTGTGGTTCCTTCACACGTGCCTACTGAGGGTGGAGCTTCACTTCCTGATTGACTATCTCCATAAAGCGTTGGAGCTCCGAAACGTTGCCGGGTGATGGAAAATCTGTGATTGGCTTCGTCTTTTGGGATTCAGCCTTGATGCCTGATTCGTGAATGTGTCCTGGAAATTTTAAACGTGAAGATAAAAGCAAATTACTGCAGATGACTGAATTGAAACAAAAACAGAAACTATTGGGCAATCTCAACAGGTCTCACAGCATCTTTGTCAGCTTTAACAAAGAGTTTTCCAGACTCGAAATGTGAGCTCCCTTCTCTCTCCACAGATGCTGGCAGGCCTGTTGAGATTGTCCAGTGATTTCTGTGTTTGTGCTGTAAATTCTAAAAGTGTGTTATGAAAACTCACACTTGTTGCTGTGAGTCAGCCTTGCTTCTTCCAAGTGTTGCAACTCTTGTATCATGTTACAGTGTGGTGAACCTGTGGATCTGGATGTTATCCATATGGGGGATGACCCTTTTAATACCTCCAAAAAGGTTGGCATTGTTTTCTGAAAAATGTCTGGAACCGATGCGATTCCAATTGGTAGACAATTAAAACCATGGACTGGATTCTCCGCTCCTGCGGCTAAGTGCTGATGCCAATGGAAGATCCGGGGAGTTCCACGACGGAAAAATCGGCCGCCACACCCACACCGATTCCTCTACCGGTGAGGGGCTAGCACTGCTGCTGCATGAAACACCCGTGGAACATGCGGAAAACAGTGGGAGAATCGGCACGTCTGAGCTGGATACACGTAGGGCTGACAAGCTGCAGCCGCGCATAAACTTACACCCCCCCCACACTCACTGATCGCGGCTGAAAAGATGGCGCAGGTTGTGCTGGACCGTGTACCCGTCCAACCCGACCCCACCTCCCAAGCACACCCCACTACTCCCCCCGCCCCCCCCCCCCCCCCCCCCCCCAGCTCCGGCATAAGCCCCCCGGCCAGCGGCACGACTGTCAGTCATGTATGGCGTTAGTGGACACTGTCCGTACGCCCTCTCTATAGTCTCCACGCCAGGCTCAGAACTATTGAGACGACATCTGGCCCGCGCCGTCGGGAACTCGGTCCATCGGACACGAGTGGACCTGATAATGAGATGCGGACGCGGTCGCAAAGGCGCGTGGCACCTGTCGCAGTTATGACGATTTGGAGGGGGCGGAGCATCGCAATTCGCCACCAAACTGGCGCCTGCCGCGATTTCGCCGTCAGGAGCTGTTCTCCGCCCGATTGCTGTTCACGATTTTGGCATCGGGCAATGAAGAATCCCGCCCCATATCTCCCCAGATGTGTGATAAATGGAGACAGATGTTTGGATTCCGTGTTCGAAGGTCATAAAGGGAAGCTGCTGTTTGTATTCAACAGTGTAAAAGTAGTGCTTTTTTCTAGCTTTTCCAGGATCTCATCCACAGATGCCATTGGATGGATTTCCCTTTCCACTCCTTGTTTAATGCTATAAGGCCAACATCAATGCAGACTGAACCACTTGGAGCTCTGGTACACAAACTATGTTTGGTACCAGTTTGTGAGTTTGGTGACAGGTGAGATGATGCCAGAATTTAACCAATTTTGCTTTCGGTAAAAGTGAGTATCGAACTCTCCTTGGGGTGAACAAGCATGTTGGTTCTGCGTCTGATTGCATCTGCGATGTGATGGACTGTTTTCAACTTCCCCAGACCTCTGAACAGATTTGGGAATTCTGCCCTGAATGCTATTGTTATTTCTGAGCTCCCTAGTTCACTGACTTTGTAGCTGAGTTGTAAACCTGTGCAAGCTTCCCGGCTGACAGTGCGTGTTCTTAATTGTGAATAACATACGCGGTTTCGGTGACTCCTGTTCCTATGGAGGAGGTTGGGGGGGGGGGGGTGCAGTTAGCAGCCAGAGCTCAAAAGAACGCACGTGAACAATGAGTGACGTTAAACCTGTACTTTGTGGGAGACATCTTCATTGCCTATGAGATACAAGTATGACTGATATGTTCAGTCACTGTGAAGGGACACGACCAATGTGCTGGGAATCTTGCACAAAATACATGGAGGAAGTGCTGGAATGAGCCCTTGGCTTTTTCTGGTACAGGAATCCAGTTTTCAGGCCGGGATTAGAGGAACACAGGTCATCAGAACAAGCAGCAATAGAAAGGGTGCAATCAGTGAGAGTCCTTTTACAGAAGTGAACACTATCTGCAAATGCTTAACACCCAGGCCTAGGCTATGCAACTAAAGCTACTTAACCTTTCTAACCCTGCCGCTATGTCTTGGTGCATCCCCAACATCTACTGCAGCCTGCAGTCTGCCACTTCCTGTTGTCTGTAAAGGTCTTCTGGAGGGCCAAAACCAGGCGGGCCATGGCCTGCTCTCAGGGTCCTTCAATGTGGCAGTGCCACCCTTCTCAGCCTGTGGAGCTTGAACTGAGGCAGTCACAGGAAGAGAGAATTTGGGTGGGAAGGACTCTCCTGGAGTCACCTGGGTGGATAATCCCAGCTCATGCATCACATTCTCCTCTTCCCAATGGGTTCCCGAGGACCCCTTGATTCCTCCTTGGGATAGAGGGGCAGCTGGGGTGAGCTTGAGAAGCCCTATCGCCCTCTGACATTGGCACTCGTGGATTCCCCACAAGTGCCTGCACCATCAAGTGCATGTTCTGCAGCAGCAGTGCAGGACAAATGTCTCACACCAAGATCTGCACTGTGGTTGCCACCCTCGCTGTGTTGACCTCGTTGAGTTGGAGTGTCGACACTATCAACTTTAGGCAGAAGGACTCTCTGTTCCGTATCTCAACCTGAGGGAGTTTTTCTGACATCCCCTCCTGATGTTCCTGGCTTTGCCTTTGGAGTCCCAGCAACTGAGGGATGACCGAGTCCAGAGGCCCATCAGCTCACTGGGACTCTGCAAATTCCTGTCCTCCAGCAATCCTCCGAGTGCCTGAACCCTGGGGCATTCCTGTTCTGTCTGCTGTGGATCAGAGAGAGTGAGGCTCTCACCAGATTGTGATCCCGATGCCTCCCTAAATCTAGATCCCACCGAGTTGTGTGTCTCTGTGCTGGTGGAGAGTGTGGCTGAAAGCTGAGATGGCTCTTCAATTATAACATCAGAAAACACACCTATTTTGCTGGAAGAACTCGATTGTTGGGCCTAGTCGGAGGACTCCCTGAGTTACTTTCCAGGTGTGCCTGAGAAAGAAAGGAGAGAAAATTTGGTTCCAACTCCATCTACAAGTTTGCTGACGATACGACCATAGTGGGCCGGATCTCGAATAATGACGAGTCAGAATACAAGCGGGAGATAGAGAACCTAGTGGAGTGGTGCAGCGACAACAATCTCTCCCTCAATGCCAGCAAAACTAAAGAGCTGGTCATTGACTTCAGGAAGCAAAGTACTGTACACACCCCTGTCAGCATCAACGGGGCCGAGGTGGAGATGGTTGACAGCTTCAAATTCCTAGGGGTGCATATCTCCAAAAATCTGTCCTGGCTCACTCACGTCGACGCGAGAAACAGGAGGCGTGGACACATTAGATTCAGATATGGGCCTACTACGCTACTGAAATGCAATTCAAGTACAATCTCGTTGAGGCCAATGCTCCTAAGCACTGTATATAGACACTGCAAATAAACTAGGTTTGCCTGATGATATGCTGGAGGCCCAGTTCGATGTTTTTTCTGGTACTCGCAGCATGTTTCTCAGGATGCACTGACAACACCAGGAGTCAGGAAAGGGGTTGGAATTTCAGGCATCAGCAGCCTGTGAAGGGCCAACGATATCTCTTGGGAGGGGTGATGGAGCTGCGTATGGAGGGTGAGAAGGGAAGGAGGGAAGAAAGAGGTGAAGAAAATATTTTCAAAAAGCCCACCCTCCGTTTCATTCCATTATAGGGAGGAGTGCTAATTAATACCTTTGATATCCCCAATCACCCTCAACGCCCAACCCTTTCCCTTCCTGTGGAGGAATATCAAAGATCTGTTCTGAGGTTTGTAGTTAACTGCACGTCTGAGATGAAGAGTTCATTGTGGGCAAACTGTAATGTGCTCTCCTTTGGCAGAGGCATTTAATAAGTACAGGAGAGCAGCTGGTGGGGATCTCGCCCTGTTCCTGTCACTGCACCGAGTAAGTGTGTGATGGGAAGGCCAATGGAAGGCCTTTCTGGCCTGAAGCAATTGAGGCCCATAAGTGGGCAATTGATGCAGCGGGCAGGAGAATCATGAAGCAGGCAGCCTGAAAGATAAACTCTGTTCGGGTTGTTTGCCGGCTCCCAGAGAGTCCCTTGACCTGGTCAACCTGGAATCAGTAAAGGGAGGTCCAATGAGAGATCCCCAACTGCCCTTGGTGCCACTCTCCTTCCAACACCCTCCCCCGCGACACCCCCATCCCACAACTCCACCATCACTCACCTGGGCTGGGTCCATGGTGATCAGGGCCGGGATTCTCCCCTACCCGGCGGGGCGTGGGGTCCCGGCGGGATGGAGTGGCGGGAACCACTCCAGCGTCGGGCCGCCCCAAAGGTGCGGATTTCTCCGCACCTTTAGAGGCCAAGCCCTCACCTTGAGGGGCTAGGCCCGCGCCGGAGTGGTTGGCGTGCCACCGGCTGGCGGGAAAGGCCTTTGGCGCCACGCCAGCCGGGGCCGAAGGGACTGCGGTGATTGGCAGAAGTCTACGCATGCGCGGGAGCGTCAGTGGCTGCTGACGTCATCCTCGCGCATGCGCGGGGGGGGGGGGGGTTTGTCACTTCTGCATCGGCCATCGCAGAGGCTATAGCCGAGGTGGAAGGAAAAGAGTGCCCCCACGGCACAGGCCTGCCCGCGGATCGATGGGCCCCGATCGCACCCATGGGGGCACCCCCCGGGGCCAGATCGCCCCGCGCCCCCCCCAGGACCCCGGAGCCCGCCTGCGCCGCCAGTCCCGCCGGTAAGGTAGGTGGTTTGATTCCCGCAGGCGGGTCTGTCATGACAGCAGCGGGACTTTGACGCATCGCGGGCCGGAGAATCGCCGGGGGAGGCCTGCCGACTGGCGCGGCACGATTCCCGCCCCCGCCGAATTTGCGGTGCCAGAGAATTTGGCGGGGGTCGGAGAATCCCGCCCCAGATGTGTGAAGTACCAACAACAGCAATTGTATTGCCTCTCCCTTCAGCTGCCGACTAATGAAAAGCCCCTGGCCTCTGATTGACCAGCAGCAGTCAGTGGGCGGAACCCCCGGGGAAGGCCTGACTGTCACTTCATTCTGCATGCCTTCCCAAGAAGAGGGTACATGGGACTCTCCCTATATCTCCAGCAGGTCTCCCTGTCGCCGCTATTAAATACTGCCCGCCTGAATGAGAATCTCCTTCATACCCTTCCAGAACATAGTGCTCAGGGATTTTCCATACTTGTCAAATATTTATTAATCAGGCTTCATGATTTCATAGTCAGAAATTACTGATCTAAAAGCAAATTGTCTTATATCTTCCAGATTGGAATCAAACAGACTATGGCTTGCCAACTCCAAATGAAAGACAGGAATCAAGCATGATATTACCCATTGTCCTTCAGTATCTGTGCCCTGTTTATATTTCCGTATTGGGAATCGGTGCTCTTTCAGCAGCAGTTATGTCATCAGCAGATTCATCACTTTTATCAGCAAGTTCAATGTTTGCGCGTAATATCTACAAGACTATTATTAGGAAAACGGTGAGTATCTGTTTGAACTATTTAGAAAAGGAATAGACAATCGAGCCCTCTTAGTGTAGAGCAATGCTCGTAGTGGCTGGCACAGTGTGGCCTGTCAACATAATGAACAGAAAATCTGACCCATTCTCCGTATGAGTGCTACTCAGCGCTCTACTGCGGAATCAACCATGATATGAATATTGAAATGTAAGCTTTCTACTTCACTTACTAAGAAGATAAATGGGTCAGAATTTAACCTTCCCCTGCTGACATGGGGGTGGGGTGGGGGTGATCTTAGAATTTCTCAAATAGCCTTCCACCAGGCTCCCACCCACCCCATGCTCTCCGCAACTTTATACACTAGGATGGGCAAGGCCTAGGCTGGCCTGCCCATTCTTGTCCCAGTTGAGGCCCAATTAACCACTGAAGGGCCGCTTTCCGCCCAGCCTCAATTTTCAGACAGGCAGGAGGCCTTTAGGGGCAGGGGGAAGCCTGGAAATGAACTGTGTTCAAGCCTCAGGCAGGAAGGTGGGCTGTGTTACCTCCACCAGCAGCCTTTTCACACCGTCACCCTCTCCCCCCAAAATGTCCAGCCCCCAAATTTGTTCACTTCCCCATGGCTTCTCCACCGACACCCCCACCCTCCTGTACAAGAACTGGGGTAGGTGTTCATCAGCACCCATTAGTTGAACCTTCAGTCCCCACTCCCCCATCCTCGTTAGCTTGTCAAAATAAAGTGAAGTTGAGCAACATATGAAGACTTTCTTGCTCTTATTGTTGTTTGTGTGACATCTGCCCCATGAAAAAAAGGAAAAGACTCACATTTACACAGCACTTTTCACAACCTCAGGATGTCCCGAGATGTTTTATCACCAGTGAAGTATTTTAGAAGTGCAGGCATAGTTGCAAGGCAAGAAATGTGGCAGCTAATTATTTCCAACAAACCCCACAAACAGCAAGGTGATGATGACCAGATAAACTTATTTTAGAGACTTTGACTGAGAAGTAAACATTAGAAAGTGGGGATAATTTGCCTACTGTTCTCGTGTCATGGAGTCTTTCATATCTACCTGAGACAGCAGACAGGGACACAATTTAAAGTCTCATTTGAAAAGACAGCAGCTCCAATAGTTCAAGACTGGACTGCCAGCCTAGTTTCTTTCTATTTCAGTCTTTTCCACAACCTTCTGATTCAGAGGTGAGTGAGCTGCCACAGTTAAGAGTAATTGTTATAGGACCTGACGACTTTATCTTTGTTAAAATAAGTCATTGGCTTATTTGGTACCAAGCCCGACTGAAAATATAATGCTGGGCGCCTGATATGTTGAAGCCTGGGGCCTACAGCCTAACTAACGTGCCAATTGTGCCCCAGTGAAGCAATGGACGTAAAGGGACTGGGGAACTTGTGCAAGCTCTCATCCAGGTTCATCAAGGGATATGAATGACGCTGCTGCTTCACCATGCAGTTGAAGTGCTTGAGCTGACTCCATCCATAAAGCTTGGAACTTGCTCCCTCCTTTGTTTACCACCTCTGCCCAATGTCTTCTGCCTCTGTCCCCACAAGCCAGGAAAGTGCTCAGCAGACAACAGACAGCCAACGACCTTCACTGGCTGTGTATATTGAACAAGTCAACCTGGCATTCCTGAAACATCCTGAAAAACGTGTTTGAAGGGCCAGGGAGATAAGTGAATGGGATGAAAACACACAGCTAGGAAGCTGAGATCACTTGTGCACAGATACACATTACGGAATCACCACACAAGTAAAACATGCAATGAGGAAAGGCAAGGCAGTATTAATCCACCAGAGACCTGTCAATTTTCACCATCATGAAATTTACCATACATATTTAACCTTCTGAGTTACAGTTCTTCATACAGTGGGGAGGCAATGGCGTAGTGGTGTGGGGAGGCGATGATATCGTGGTAGTGGTGAGGCTGTGCCGTAGTGGCAATGTCACTGGACTAGTGAACCAGAGACCCAGAGTATTGCTCTGGGGACCCAGATTCAAATCCCATCACTGCAGATGGTGAAATTTGAATTCAATAAAAACCTGGAATTAAAAACGTCTAATGATGACCATGAAGCCATTGTCGATTGTCGGAAAAACACACCTGGTTCACTAATGCCCTTTAGGGAAGGAAATCTGCCGTCCTTACCTGGTCTGACCTACATGCCACTCCAGACCCACAGCAATGCGGTTGAATCTTCACTGCCCACTCAAGAGCAATTAGGGATGGGCAATAAATGCTGGCACAGCCTGTGACACTCAAGTCCCATGAACGAATAAAATATAAATAAATAAACAATCTTTTGCTGAAAACCAGAAAATGCATTACACACATCAAGAAACATTGCTGACAAAAAATCCTGAAGCTGGTTTATAAGTCAAGCTGTTTTTGGTATGGCAAGTCGATCAACAGCAGACAAGTAGTAGGCCCAGTTCAAAAAAATGTGTCCCTCAGCTTAGGCTTAAAGGGAATTTTATTTGTAGCAAGAATTTTATTTGTATCTAGAAAGTTCTTCATTGACTGTAAAGCACTTTGGGACATCCTGCGGCTGTGATAGGTGCTATATAAATTCAAGTCTTTCATTGATTCTTTAATGAAAACCAGCACAAATAAGTGGATAGTGGGGGCCCATATAATGGAGGAACAGTCCATGATGACTAAACCATTTGCTTTATGCCATCCCTTATCACCACAAGGACTGCAGTGGTTGTTGTGGTAATATGTCTATGGACTATATCATAATTGGATGGTGTGTGACCTCCAACCAGCAGGTGGCAGTACAAGCACACCATGTGGTCTCCAGACCAAGGCCATGTGACCTGGGACCCGGATATAAAGGGAGGCACATCCGGCCATCTTGGGAAGAAGATTGAGAGGGTAATAAGACGTACATGTAATTGGTCAGTGCTAGGTGTATGTTTCAGAGGAATAGCCTCCATGATAACGTGCGCTGAATCAGATTACCATCTTACCACACGAGACACAATAAAAGGATCTTGGTTTGGACATATCAAAGTGTTTGGTGAGTTACTTTATAAAGTACAAGGGACCAAACACAAAAGTTCTAAAAGGCCAATCCCCCACCTTTCAACGGGCAATTAGGGATGGACAATAAAGGCAGATTTTCTGGTGTTGCCCACATTCTGAGAGCAAATATTAATTTATATATGTTATAATAGTATATAAATAACATGTGATGGTCTGACTATTGTAGTTCTGGATATAAACTCCCCACTCACACTATCTCATTCTTCCAGTTGTACTGAGGAACCCTCATGAACTCATACAACCCTCATGAAATACCTGGAGTCTATGGGGGTACAAGGTCATTGTTAAAAAAACTCCCATTAAGTGTTGGGTGACTATTTTAATTGTGTCATCTCTATTTGAGCTCCTCTGCTTTTGAATTTATTCCCAGCTATTGGTCACTGCATGATACAGATGTTCCTCGACTGAGAAAACAGGAAGCTACTATTGCAATGGAGTTATGCAAAGTGATGGCCCCTCTGATTTACCCTCCCCGTTGGGAAGGGTTCTGATCAGTGCTTGTCCACCAGGTAATGGCTGTGGTTGGGAAATAGTGAAATGGAGACTCACGGCCATGAACCATGCTCGAGCATGCTGGCATTTAATGATAAAAGCAAAGTTTAATCAAGCTTCACTAATCAAACATATTATTTTGTCAACAGGCTGCTGAAAAAGAAGTGATTTGGGTTATGCGAACTACAGTAATTCTGTGTGGAGCTGCAGCTACAACATTGGCACTTCTAACAAACTCAATTTACGGTCTGTGGTTCCTGAGTGCAGAATTAGTGTATGCCATACTCTTTCCGCAGTTTGTCTGTGTCCTCTTCATCCCAAACACAAATACATACGGATCAGCTGCAGGATATCTTGTTGGATTAACCTTGAGACTATTAGCTGGCGAACCTTTTCTTCGGATTCCACCTCTAATTCAATATCCAGGCATTTCCTTTGAAAATGGCACCTATCGGCAACTGTTTCCATTTAAAACTTTCACAATGGTGCTGTCCTTACTTTCTATTGTGATGTTCTCATACCTGGCCTCATTTGTATTCAGCAGAAAGCTTCTGCCTGTAAGATTCGACGTTTTCAAAATTACCGATAAAACACAGGACTTTCCTGCAACGCCAGAGGAGCAGATTACTTTAAATGATTGCAACAATCATAAACTGGAGCCTGACAAGAATCACATGTAATAATTGCTATGTTAGCGTTCATTAGCTCCTCAGATGTCTATTTTCAGAGAAGGTGTTGGGGATTTATTTCATGCTTGTCCCACACCACTGCCCTAACTTCAGCAGAAGTTTGATGAAAACTCCCATTTCGTGTGGAGGCTTGCTCTTTCACCTACATTATGGTGAAACTTCCAGATGCCTGAGAAAATTCACCCCCATCATTTACATATACACTCACAATAATCGTGACCATTTTACATGGAGATGATGCTTGATATTATTCTTACAGGGTGACTGAGAGGTTCATGTCTCCAAGAACCTGTAGCCGCCTACCCTGGATCTTCTGTCTTCCAATTGAAATTAGGGAGGAGATCCCTAATACTGGCTCTTCCTCACTATGCGTCACACCCATACATTTCCCGGTCAGGAAACTCATTCTGATGTGGGAATTAGAAGGAGTTAACATCACTTTGTCTGACATAATATTTCAGAAACTTTGCAAATCAAGCTGAGCTCTGATCTTCACACCCAGGAAAACTCAGCATCTGGAGTCACTCCAGTTTCAATTGTAGACACACTTGACTTCAATGAAAATAACCATTGGGAACTATTCAGATTGGTTTCACTGACTATTGCACAAAATGACTCCTGCGTTCATTTAAAGAACCTAGTCAGAAGGATCATTCGACAGTGCAGAGGCCATTTCCCAACCATTTCGACTGCCAGTTGGGATTGTTTCCCCTCTCACCAAACCAATGGGCTTCTCAATAGGAGTCTCCCTATCTGAGCTGTGAGCTTGAGAAGAATGAATGGCAGATAGACAAGACAGCACCAAATGTGCTCTATGCACACCCAGCAATCCACTCACATTCACCTACAGATAGAGTTGCATTTACATCGCTTTCCAAGGGAGCACATGGCAAAAGACCTGCTGATATATAAATGTTGGGCGCGACTCAGCCACCGCATTGCACCTGATATGACGCCGGGCACAACGGGTGAATCAACTTAGTTGTCTAGCAGAGTGAGGACGAGGTTCTGGACTAGCTAGGAATGTGAAAAGGCTCGGTCTCAGTGATCGATAACTAGGATAATCACTTCTTAGTATAGCTGACCGAGATAGTCAACTTGAACTGTAGGAACTGTGTTGTAAAATGCAGAGGTTGTACAGCTGGCAGTGTACTGCATGTGTACCGTAGACAGTGGGCTTCAGGCTGCATTTGAGGTCAGGTGGAGACCATCATTCACATGCCCAATGTGGAAGAAATAATTTCAGGCCTTCAAGCAGCTATTAGCAGTTTTGCTTAAAGTTCATAGAGGAAATGAAAAGAATGAAAAATCAATGCAGAAATGGTTAAAGGTGGAAGCAATGAAAGCAGAATTAGAGAATGACGTGGATAAATGTTACGAAGGGGAAGTTAAACAGCTGCAGGAGAATTAAATCCAGCAGTTTAAAGATGAGACAGTGAGCAACAAAGGACCAAAGAAGTTGGTTGAAAACTTCAGCCTAATGGGTAGGATTTTACCATGGGTTTTGGGACCCCAACATCACGATGGAATGGGATCCTGAGCGCATATGTATGCAGGCAGAGGGACTGGTTCAGCAGTTTTAACGGAGGCAGCCTCCTAATTGTCCGCCTCGGGACTCACAGGCCAACTGAGGATGGCGGGTGGTTCCCAGCGTTGCCAGCACCATCACAGGGCCGGCAGCTCGAGACCCTTGGCAGCGGCATCAGGTGGATGCCCCTGGAGCAAAGGATGAAGCTAACTTGGCTAAAATTAGAAAACATGCTGGATAATTGGTAACATCAAAAAGAATCATAAATTACAATCAGCAACATGTATTTGTATAACATATTTAATGTAATAAAATATTCCAAGACACTACACAGGAGCATTATAAAGCAAAATTAGCAACTGCGACACAGATTGAAGCAGGTGGAAAAAACCTTGCTCAAACCTTGGAAAAAAGAGAGGTAGAGAACCAGATAGGTTTAGGGAGGGAATTCCAGAGTTTCGGCCTAGACAGCTGACAGCATAGTGGCCATTGATGGAGGAATTATAATCAGGAAGATTCAAGAGGACTGAATCAGATAAGCACCGATATCTGGGCGGGTTGGGAATTTGGAAAAGATCACAGAGATAGGGGGCTGGATTCTCCGATTCTGGGGCTATGTCCCCACGCTGGAGTGGGAACGATGGCGTTTTACGCCTGAACAACTGACGCAAAACGGCCACCGATTCCCCATTTTTCTGGGGGCTAGCAGGATGGCAGCATAGAGCCCCCGGCTCTAGCTGCCGATACGCCCCAGAGAATTGCCGGGTCCGTGGCCGTGCATGCGCATGGCGGCGGCCTGCAGCAGCCGCGCCATGCTTCACGCTGCCGGCTGCTCGCGGACCCGGCCCACGGAAAATAGTCCCCCTTTCGGCCGGCTCGCACGCTCCAACAGTGCCCTCAGCTCCAAATAATGTCCCCCGCCCGTGGATCGGCCCTCCCCCGACTGTGGCGGTGCTGAACTGAGTCCGCAGCCGCCACGCCGGGTTCCCGATGGGTGAGCCAACATGCGAACCACGGCGCCGGAATCTTGGCCGGTCGAGGGCGGAGTATCGGAAGGGTGGGCCTCAGGCAATGTCCTCAGGCCGCCGATACGTGGCGCGGCATACTGCCGCTTTGGAGGGGGCGGATCATCGCAAAAGCGGCGTCGCCCCAGATTTGGTCAGGAACTCGGAGTGTCCAGCCATTCGCTGAACGAGATTTCGGGGTCGCCGACCGGAGAATCCAGCCCAGGGAGAGGTGAGATCATGGAGGGAGGGATCTGAAAATTAGGATGTGAATTTTTAATTAAGGGCATTGCTTGGCTGGAAGGCAATGCAGGCCAGTGGACTACAAGTGAATGGGACTTGGTGCAAAGGCAACAAAGATTTGGATAGCATTAGTTTTAAGAGGATAGACGGCCAGGAGTGTGTTGGAAGAGTCAAATCTAGAGGTGAGAAGCCATACATACGGGACTGGATTTCTTCTGCCCCACCTGCCGCAAGAACGCCACAGGCGAGAGGCGGACAATGGAGAAGTCCATTGACCTCGGCGGGATCCTCCGGTCGCCGGGCGGGCGCGGCCGGAGAATCCAGCACAAGGCTTTCTGCAGTAGATGAGCCAATGCAGAGACGAAGTTGGGGAATTCTAGAGGGGAGGTGGCAATATGTGGTCTTAGTGATAGCATGGATAAATGGGCTGAAGGTCAATTCGGAATCGAATACAACATCAAGGTTCAATCAGCCTGACTCAGTCTCAGTTCCCAAGGAGAGAGGTGGAGTTAGTAGTTAGGGAATGGAGTTTGTGGCAGGACTAAAGGCAGTGATTTATATCTTCCCACTATTTAATTGGAGGTTATTCCTAATGATCCAGTGTTGGAGCTTATTATATGGAGGCAAGAAAACCAGCAGACAATGATGAGAGATAAAGAAAGTCAAAGATAAGAGCACTGTGTGCTGAACCCTAAGAGAGAGGAGAAATACTGTCACATATTGCTGGGCGACAAACTAAATAAAAATATAAAATCCAGGCTGACAGTGATTTTTCAGCACTGCGTACATTGCAACAGGATAGCATAGGAGAGGAACCATTTTATCTCCCATGAAAAAGAATTCAATCACTCTGTTGTGTTCACCATTATAAAATTGTTTGAGAAGCTATTGTATTATTTCTGGTAAAACACTTCTGTTTGAATGTCAAATAAAATTCTTGAGTTAGTCACCTAAATACCGTCTCATGAATAATCCTTGATCTTTTGTACCCTAAATCCGGAAATCCCACTTCAATGTGAAAGAGCAAAGGGCGTTTGTCTAAAGCTACAAGGCAGGTTACATTTGCGGCATACAAAGCAAATGTCCAAAGAGTACTCTTACATACTTCACAGCTCTTCGGCATGTATCAGTAGGGCTATCTCTCTGGCCCACGTGTAAGATTCCGAATCATGCTGTAATACAAATCAAGCTGCAACTGCTCCAGCCTGGACCAACCTGTCGCAATATTCTGGAGGGTGAGTCAGCCTTGTGTGACACGTCATGCCAAAGTCTGGTCTGTGTCACTGAACTTCAATGTCTAGAAGATAAGATGGCAAACACAAAGTAAGATCTCCTGTGTAGGTCTGGGCACATACTAAAATCAGACAAATTCCGTAAACCTCATGAGGAAACTGAAATTTCAAACAGTGGTCTGGATTTTCATGGGGACAAAGAGGGTCCCTGGCTTTTCCAGAAAGGCACTGAGGCCTTAAATCAAAAGTCCCATCCCTGAACCCATAACCTGCCATTTTCATCAGGAGAAATGAGGGCGGGTTGTACTTTGCACATCTGTCATTCACAGAGGCAGCTGCACATGTTAAAATGCAGCTGCGTGCAATCTGATCGAATTTTGTCCATGGTGTCCAAAACACAACTTGTGCAGTTTAGACCTTACAGGAGAATGTGTGACGTTCTTTCGAAAGTTGGGTACCCTTTGGAAAGGTAGAATACCCCCTTTTGGATAGGCTCAAGGGCACCTTTGGATGAGGTGAGGTGCCCTTTGGGAAGGGGTTGGCTGCCCTTTGGGAATGTTAAAAGTAGACATAAATATGCATTAACAAGTGCATAAACACATTGGAACTAGTTTTTTGTAGCTGCAAAGCTATCAAGGAAACTGTCAAAGCTCTCAGGGAAAATATCAAAACTCATTGGAACTAAAAAGCTATCAACACATTTAAACCTCCTGCCATTCAAACTTAAAATAATGCTTGCTATTTCACACTGCTGATGGCATAAGACTGAGGGTTATTATTATATGATTAGTAATAACTTCACATCTTTATCATTCAATCTATCATTATCAGAGTGGGGTACCTGTCACCTCACCGTTGTAAGATTGACAGCTTCAAGTGCTTATAAAGTCTTTGATGTGAGGCTGTGATTACAAATGCATGTTGTTATAAGGGATTAATGTACTTGAAGTATTTTAAATAGACTTGTTTTTAACCAATGAGTGCTTTTATAAATAGTGAATTCATCAATAAAAACTTAGAAGTATATTTTGTTTCATCTCAGCGTGAGTCCTGAGGTCTCCCATGATGAATACTGGGAGTTGGCACAGAGAGTATAAGGGCAAGGGATGGTGGCTGGGGGGTGGGACATGAGTTTCAGAGAAAGTCACAGATTGGCATGCAGGGTCTGAAGGGCCAATGGAGGGGGTTGGTGTGGGGCACAGGTTTGAGAGGCCATGGGGGTTGATGGGAGCATAAGCTGCCATAGGTTGGAAGGATAGGGCATGGGGAGTATATGGGGATGCGGAGTGTGAGAAGATAAGGCGTAGAGGGCTGCTTTTTGTTTTGAGGGTTAATTTGCAGCTAGGACAAAGTGACAGAGCACCGAGGCCAGCCTTTCATCCATCCCATCTTCACACCTGACAACTGGTAACCCAGCTGACTTCAAGTTGAATCCAGCGGTCTTGTTGCTTTCATTCTGTGGCCTTCTGTTTTAACTGCAGAGGCAGTTTAAAAATCCATATAGATGGTCTATCGGTTCCTCTGGAGACACAAGTGTGGAGTTGATTTCTTTCTTTAATATGCCTTCTTTGCCTGTTGCACATGGAGTGAGAGGCAAACAATAGCAGACAGGGCCCAAAAACTTGTAAGTTGGGTGGAGAGAGAGAGAGGAAGGATTTCTTTCAGCTTCTCAGCTGCTGGTCCTCAGTCCTGCTGAGAAAGCATGTTTTTAAAATTCTTTCACAGGATGTTGGCATCGTTGGCTAGGCCAGCATTTATTTGTCCATCCCTAATTGCCCTTGAGGAGCTGGTGGTGAGCCACCTTCTTGAAACATTGCAGTCCATGTGGTGTAGGTTGTAGCCATCTGGGATGGCCACTTCCAACTAGGTACAGGGAAACTCTCAAAGCCTAGCGGGTAAAATGGACAAGGCAAGACTCAGGCAGGCTCAGAGCCTGAAATGCATATTCGTAAGCAAGAAGTCCAGACGGTATCGAAACTCCGACCAATTAGCATTTTAATGGGGCCGATTAGCATTTGATGGCCCATCTTCACCAAAACAAAGGACTGGTACTGGCAACCGGTACAGTCCCAGACATTTTGGTACAACTCCCTGGTCAAGGGAAGCGTAAACAACGGGGTCAGTAACCCCTTTGAACACGCTCAGCCATCCAGATCCCAGCCCACCTATTGGTTAGGAATCGAACAGAGTGATCAGGGATCACCCAATGAGTAAGGCCCAAACCGAAGGACTGCCCAAAAGAGCGGGAAAACCCCCAAGTATAAGAGGAAGAGTTTGCCACGTGTTCGTTCTCTCTTGGACCTGGTACCCTGGTCACAGCCATCTCCAAGTTTGACTAGGGACAGAGTAGGACCAGTCAAGGACAGGGATGGGAAGTTGTGTGTAGAGTCTGAAGAGATAGGCGAGATACTAAATGAATATTTTTCGTCAGTATTCACTCAGGAAAAAGATAATGTTGTGGAGGAGAATGCTGAGCTCCAGGTAAATAGATTAGATGGCATTGAGGTAAGTAGGGAAGAGGTGTTGGCAATTCTGGACAGGCTGAAAATAGATAAGTCCCCGGGGCCTGATGGGATTTATCCTAGGATTCTCTGGGAGGCCAGGGAAGAGATTGCTGGACCATTGGCTTTGATTTTTATGTCATCATTGGATACAGGAATAGTGCCAGAGGACTGGAGGATAGCAAATGTGGTCCCTTTGTTCAAAAAGGGGAGCAGAGACAACCCCGGCAACTATAGACCGGTGAGCCTCACGTCTGTAGTGCGTAAAGTCTTGGAGGGCATTATAAGAGACAAGATTTATAATCATCTAGATAGGAATAATATGATCAGGGATAGTCAGCATGGCTTTGTGAAGGGTAGGTCATGCCTCACAAACCTTATCGAGTTCTTTGAGAAGGTGACTGAACAGGTAGACGAGGGTAGAGCAGTTGATGTGGTGTATATGGATTTCAGCAAAGCGTTTGATAAGGTTCCCCACGGTAGGCTATTGCAGAAAATACGGAGGCTGGGGATTGAGGGTGATTTAGAGATGTGGATCAGAAATTGGCTAGCTGAAAGAAGACAGAGGGTGGTGGTTGATGGGAAATGTTCAGAATGGAGTTTTGTCACAAGTGGAGTACCACAAGGATCTGTTCTGGGGCCGTTGCTGTTTGTCATTTTTATCAATGACCTAGAGGAAGGCGCAGAAGGGTGGGTGAGTAAATTTGCAGACGATACTAAAGTCGGTGGTGTTGTCGATAGTGAGGAAGGAAGTAGCAGGTTACAGAGGGATATAGATAAGCTGCAGTGCTGGGCTGAGAGGTGGCAAATGGAGTTTAATGTAGAGAAGTGTGAGGTGATTCACTTTGGAAGGAAAAACAGGAATGTGGAATATGTGGCTAATGGAAAAGTTCTTGAAAGTGTGGATGAGCAGAGGGATCTAGGTGTCCATGTACATAGATCCCTGAAAGTTGCCACCCAGGTTGATAGGGTGGTGAAGAAGGCCTATGGAGTGTTGGCCTTTATTGGTAGAGGGATTGAGTTCCGGAGTCAGGAGGTCATGTTGCAGCTGTACAGAACTCTGGTACGGCCGCATTTGGAGTATTGCGTACAGTTCTGGTCACCGCATTATAGGAAGGACGTGGAGGCTTTGGAACGGGTGCAGAGGAGATTTACCAGGATGTTGCCTGGTATGGAGGGAAAATCTTATGAGGAAAGGCTGATGGACTTGAGGTTGTTTTCGTTAGAGAGAAGAAGGTTAAGAGGAGACTTAATAGAGGCATACAAAATGATCAGAGGGTTAGATAGGGTGGACAGTGAGAGCCTTCTCCCGCGGATGGAAATGGCTAGCACGAGGGGACATAGCCTTAAACTGAGGGGTAATAGATATAGGACAGAGGTCAGGGGTAGGTTCTTTACGCAAAGAGTAGTGAGGCCGTGGAATGCCCTACCTGCTCCAGTAGTGAACTCGCCAACATTAAGGGCATTTAAAAGTTTATTGGATAAACATATGGATGATAATGGTATAGTGTAGGTTAGATGGCTTTTGTTTCGGTGCAACATCGTGGGCCGAAGGGCCTGTACTGCGCTGTATTGTTCTATGTTCTATGTTCTAAGTGCAGCAACACCAGAAGGAAGTACAAGTTCAACGCTCGCTACCAGACAGATGAGCCTAGCTGAGCAGCAGTTACTCCTTCGGACTCGATAGATCCAGAATCGAACAGCGGTCACTGTTTCTCTGGCCTAAGCCGGGTGCCCAAAGTTAAGTACAGGTTATCTTAGTCAATAGGTGTAGTTAACTAGTAGTGTTTATGTTGCATGACTAATTTTGTGTAAATAAAGTACCCTTGACCTTGAAATAACTAACTGGTGTTTGACTCTTTGACCGATAGCCGGTTGAAACTTGTGATGGTATCATTTGATATCTGGCGACTCTAAGCATTAGGACATAGATAACATAGAAAGAAGGGCAAATTTGCTGATTGCCATAATTGGAACAGTGCCACAGAAAGGACAGAGTGAAAGAGTAAAAAGAAGGAAAGGCAACAAGGTACTGTAATGATATGTATTTAGGTATGCCTGTGAAGGGTTAATTATTACATCTCAGTGTAATTCAAACACTAGAGGGCACCACCAGTTCCCAGTATAAATATCAGACCTCAGGGAATGCTGGGTATTTAGCAAAGTATTGATCACAGCACGAGGAGTAGTTTATATTAGAGAGAGAGAGTTAACACGGGGTCATCATTAGTTAATACTAGATTATAGATTACTGTTTAGCAGATTCAACCTTACTTTATTCGTAGTTGTAGCTCAGTAGTGTGTGTGAACTTTATTCAATTAATCGTTATTCAATAACTTAGTTTTGCTACAATCTAAAGATTGGTGGTTTCTTTATCATTAACTCATCAGACCTTTCTGGATCACAAGGCAAAGAATAACAACATATTACCACAAAGTGTAAGAGAACATGGTACCAGGTATGTCTACTGTAGCTAACTAGTTTAGTTTAGCGAGGATCCAGTCCACAAAACTAAGAAGCAATTTGAATCTCGAAGCACCAACCTGTGACTGCAGAACTTCGATGAATCCAGGACTGATGGACAAAGCTCAAGCTCCATGACAACTCCGGATTACCGGCAAACTGGATGTTAACTGGCAAGTGTTCAGGTAGCAGTTTCAAATTCATTTCGAGGCTTCAGATTTAAATAGTGCAATTGATGCAAAATTCAAACAAATGAAACTTTTGAGAGTTTTATTTTCAAGAAAAGAATGCAAAACAAAGGTGAATCAATTGATTGCTTTGTGTATGATCTTAGACTGCTAGCTTAATCTTGTAACTTCTCAGCCTTGAATGACTCAATGATCAGGGATTAAATAGTCTTTGGTATAATTGATAAAAAGCTCAGGGAACGCTTGCTGAGACAGAAGGATTTCATGCTTGAAACTCCGATTTAAATATGCCAGTTACATCAGTTATTGAAATGTCAGTATAATGAATTGTTTCTCTGTGAAAAGGGCACAAAAACGAAACTCAAGGTAGAATGTGTTACGGCAGTGTCACAAATGAAGAAAATGCGTGTTTCAGACACCAGCCATCTTGAGCGTGCATTCTAACCCTACACATGTGCACTTCGTTAAAAGATGCGAGACGGACAAAGATCGATCTGCGCATGCGCAAAGACGTTTGGAGCGTGATGATGTGTACGTAATGACGCATGGAAGGTGTGGAACCACCCACAATCAGAAAAAAATGCCCTGCGCGAGGAAAGCTCTGCTCACAATGTGGCAAACAAAACCACTTTGCTGCTCAGTGCAGATCCATACACAGTTAAATCTGCAAAGTCAAAGTCAAGACAGATTAATGTTAGAAGTGTAGTTTAAGGAAGAAGGTTTTGAAGAAAATGTTTCCAATGACACAGTGCTTATTCTTTGGAAGACTCATTCTTTGTTGGCATCATTGAGAAGTATGATAGAACCACAGAAGTATCAACACCTCTCAAGATAGTCCACTCCATCAACACTGATATGGAATGGAACACAGTATTACAAGTCAATGATTATCCAATCAACTTTAAGCTGGATACTGGCCCTTCTGCCAATTTGCTTAATAAGCTTGACTTCACAAAGCTAAAGCAAACTCTGAAAATCCATCAATCAGCTTGTCAACTGTGCGACTACAATGGCAATGTCATCACATCAAAGGGATCTTGCTACTTGTTAGTTACCAATAATGACATAGCGAGTTCTCTAATATTTGAGATTGTTGATTCAAACAAGTCTTCACCCTTAGGTGCACAAGCCTGCAAGGATTTACACCTAATTCAGAGGATTTGTAGTGCAAATTCATCTCACCAATGATTTCCCGAACAGGCGCCGGAATGTGGCGACTAGGGGCTTTTCACAGTAACTTCACTTGAAGCCTACTTGTGACAATAAGCGATTTTCATTCATTCAAGACGACATTCAAGGGATTCTGAATCTTTATCCAGACGTCTTCGAAGGCATGGGTGCTCGTCCCTACAGTTACAAAATGCTGTTACGACCGGATGCCAAACCTGTGGTACACCCGCCAAGAAGTGTTCCTGCACCACTTCGAGAGAGATTGAAACTTGAACTGGCAAGATTACAACATCAAGACATTATATCAAGAATCACAGAACCGACTGATTGGATCAGCTCCATGGTTTGTGTGAAGAAACCTTCTGGTGATCTGAGGATATGCATCGACCCTGAAGATCCGAATAAGAACATTAAGAGGGAGCACTATCCCATTCCCAAGAGAGAAGAAATCACTAGCGAGATGGCCAATGCAAGAAACTTTTCCAAATTGGATGCTTCCAGAGAATTCTGGCAGATGCAACTTGATGAATCTAGTAGAAAGTTATGTACTTTGAACACGACTTTTGGCAGGTCCTGTTTTAACAGGATGCCTTTTGGAATCATCTCTGCTTCTGATGTGATGGAACAGATGACTGAGTGTATTGAAGGTGTTCGTGTATATGTGGATGATATAATCATTTGGTCATCGACAAGAGAAGAACACACCTCAAGATTATTACAGGTATATCAAAGAGTGCATATGTTTGGTTTGAAACTGAATAGAACCAAATGTAGTTTTAGTATTTCGGCTCTGAAGTTCCTTGGAGACCAGGTGCGGGATTCTCCGATCCCCCGCCGGGTCGGAGAATCGCCGGGGGGGTGGGGTGGGGGGGGGGGGGGGCGGCGTAAATCCTGTCCCACCGCTCCGAATTCTCTGGCACCGGTTTTAGGGCGGGGGCGGAGATTCTGCCGGTCGGCGGCCTCCCCGGCAATTCTCCGGCCCCAATCGGCCGAGCGGCCACCCGTTTACGGCTAGTCCCACCGGCATGAAATGGACATGGTCCATCCCGGCGGGACTTGGCTTGTCGGACGTGTCTTCGGGGGGGGGGGGGGGGGCGCAAGGGCCCTAAGGGTGGCCTGGTCCGCGATCGGGGCCCACTGATCTGCTGGCAGGCCTGTGCCTTGGGGGCACTCTTTCCCTCCGCGCCAGCCTCTGTAAGGCTCCACCACGGCCGGCGCGGAGAAGAAAGCCCCTGCACATGCGCAGGAAACACACCGGCGGTTCTGCGCATGCGCCAACTCGCGCTGGCCGGCGGTGGCCCTTCGGTGCCAACTTCTCCAGTGCTGGCCTAGCCCCCGGAAGTGTGGAGGATTCCACAACGTCCGGGTGGCCAGACGCCGGAGTGGCTCACGCCACTCCTGGCGCTGGTTAGGTCCACCCCGCCAATTCCGGGAGAATCCCGGCCCAGATTTCTGAACATGGTTTGCGACCAGGCTGCCATCCAACAAATGAAAGTTCCAGAGGACAAGAAAGCCGTTTTACGATTCTTAGCTGTTGTGAATTTTCTAGGCAAGTTCATTCCCAACCTTTCATTCAGAAACCCTGCTCTCAGAAATCTCATTAAGAAGTTTACCAAGTTTGACTAGACCAACAAAGGAATGACTCGATTTAAAGGCACAACTGACGACACCACCTCGTCTTTCGTTCTTCGATCCGAACAGAGAAAACCTCGACTGATGCGAGTCACGATGGAATACGAGCAGTTCTGTTGCAAAAGGACAACAACTCGTCATGGTTACTGGTTGCATACTCTTCCAGAGCGATGACACCGACTGAACAACGGTATGCACAGATTGAGAAAGAATGCCTTGGTTTACTTACAGGCGTTTTAAAGTTTCATGATTATGTTTATGGACTTCCCACCTTTACTGTTGAAACTAACCACAAACCACTTGTACATATCATACAAAAGGATCTAAATGGTATGACTCCAAGATTACAGAGGATCTTGATGGAGCTTAGGAGATACAACTTCAACCTCATCTATACTCCGGGCAAGGACTTGGTAATTGCAGACGCTTTGTCACATTCAATCATTTTAGAAGGAGAACATCATGAATTTATACAGCATGTAGAAGCTCAAGTGCAGCTTCGAGCTGAAACTCTTCCTGCTTCAGATGTGAAATTGCACCTCATCCGTGAAGAAACCAAGAAGGATTCAATGCTTGAAAGAGTCATAGACCAGCTCAACAATGGTTGGCCAAAAGGGCATTGTTCCAAGTTCAGGAATATAGAAGCAGACTTAACAGTTGTGGATGGATTGTTACTTCGGCTTGATCGCATAGTTATACCTTTGTCTCTCCGACCCATGATTCTTAACCAGATACATGAAGGTCACCTTGGTATTGAAAAATGCAAGAGAAGAGCAAGACAAACTGTGTATTGGCTGGGTATCAACCAAGACATCACCGATATGATACTTGGATGCGAAACATGTCAGAAATTTCAACCTGCATAATGCAAGGAAAAACTACAACAATATGCATTGGAGACATCGCATGGACAAAAGTTGGGATTGATTTGTTTCACTGCAATGGTCGTGATTATATCCTTATAATCGACTACTATTTGAATTATCCGGAAGCCATCAAGTTATCAGATCTCACATCCAGATCTGTTATTAAAGCAACTAAAGAAACTTTTGCCAGATATTGTATTCCAACCACTGTCATGTCTGACAATGGGCCGTACTTCGATAGTCATGAATGGGCTGAATTCTCTCGAGAATACAACTTCGTTCACATCACTTCGAGTCCGCACTACCCTCAGACAAATGGTAAAGTGGAGAAAGGAGTTCAAATCATCAAACAACTTCTTTTTTAATAAAGATTTTATTGAGGTATTTTTGGTTTTATAACAACGGCAAAATAAACAACATACATAAGTCTATAAACATAGTGCAAAAAGCCTGCTTCCTCCCTTACAGGTCCCACCTTTATTACCCCCCTACTCTAATCTAAACTAACCCCCCCCCCCTCCTTCTGCTGACGTTTAATTTTCTGCAGAGAAGTCTCCAAACGGTTGCCACCTCCGGGCGAACCCTAACAGTGGCCCTCTCAAGGCGAACTTGATTTTCTCCAAACAGAAAGCTAGCCATGTCAGATAGCCAGGTCTCTGACATTGGGGGCTTTGAGTCCCTCCAAGCTAATAATATCCGTCTCCGGGCTACCAGGGAAGCAAAGGCCATAACGTCTGCCTCTTTCTCCTCCTGGATTCCCGGATCTTCCGACACCCCGAAGATCGCCATCTCCGGACTCGGTGCCACCCTTGTTTTTAATACCGTGGACATGATGTCCGCAAACCCCTACCAGAGTCCCCTGAGATTTGGGCATGTTCAAAACATGTGGACATGGTTCGCTGGCCCCCCCGCACACTTGAGCACCTATCTTCTACCCCAAAGAACCTGCTCATCCAGGCCACTGTCATGTGAGTCCGGTGAACAACCTTAAACTGTATCAGGCTGAGCCTGTCGCATGTTGTGGACGCATTGACTCTACTCAACGCCTCTGCCCAGAGACCATCCTCTATCTCTCCTCCTAACTCCTCCTCCCAATGGCGCTTCGGCTCCTCAGTCTGCGTGTCCTCTGACCGCATGAGCTCCTTATACATGTCGGAGACCTTCCCTCCTCCCACCCATACTTTGGAAACTACCCTATCCTGAATCTCCCTTGGTGGTAGGAGCGGGAAGGTTGAGCCCTGTCTACGTAGGAAGTCCCTCACCTGCAGATACCTAAATTTGTTTCCCCTCGCCAATCCAAATTTCTCCTCCAGCTCCCTCAAGCTAGGAAAGCTCCCTTCTATAAACATATCCCCCATCCTCTCAATTCCTGCCTTCTGCCATCTCCGAAACCCCCCTCCATCCTTCCCGGGGCAAACAGGTCTGTAATGGTTGTTACAGATTGGAGACGAGACCGATGCTCCCTCCGCTCCCACATGCTTCCTCCACTGCCCCCAGACTCTCAGGGCTGCCACCACCATGGGGCTGATGGAGTACCGTGCTGGCGGGAATGGCAGAGGCACCGTTATCAACGCCCCCAAACTGGTGCCCTTACATGATGCCGCCTCCATGCGCTCCCATGCCGATCCTCCCCCCACCACCCACTTCCTGATCATGGCTATATTCGCCGCCCAATAAGGTTGGCAGCGACAGCCCGCCCTCCCCCGGCTCCGCTAAATCATCCCCTTTTTTACTCGCGGGGTCTTGCCCACCCATACAAAGCCTGTGATAACTTTGTTAACCCGTTTTTAAAAAGGACAGCGGAATAAAGATGGGGCGACACTGGAATACAAACAGGAATCTCGGAAGGACCGTCGTCTTCACCGACTAAACCCTCCCAGCTCGTGACAACAGGAGCGCGTCCCACCTCCACAAATCATCCTTCATTTGGTCCACCAGACGGGCCAGATTAAGTTTGTGCAACCGTTCCCATTCCTGCACCACTTGGATGCCTAGATACCTAAAACTTCCCCCGACCACGCTAAATGGCAGTTCCCCCAATCGTATCTCCTGTCCCCTTGCCTGGATCGCAAACATCCTACTTTTCCACATATTTAGTTTGTACCCAGAAAAACGACCAAATTCCCCCAGAATCCTCATGATTTCTTCCATCCCCTCAGCTGGGTCCGGTACATACTGAAGCAGGTCGTCGGCGTAAAGTGAGACTCTGTGTTCCACTCCCCCCCCGGACCAATCCCTTCCTGCCCCTTGAGGCTCTCAGCGCAATTGCCAGCGGCTCTAACGCCAGCGCGAACAACAGTGGGGAGAGGGGGCACCCCTGTCTCGTCCCCCGGTGTAGCCTAAAATAGTCTGATGTCGTCCTATTCGTCTGTACGTCGCCACTGGAGCCTGATACAGCAACCTGACCCAGTCAATAAAGCCCCACCCAAATCCGAACCGTCCCAGTACCTCCCACAGATATTCCCACTCCACTCGATCAAAAGCCTTCTCTGCATCCATTGTGACCACTACCTCCACCTCCCTACCTTCTGGGGGCATCATGATCGCATTTAGCTACCTTCTTACATTGGACACCAACTGCCTTCCCTTAACGAATCCCGTCTGGTCCTCCCCAGTCATGTCCGGAACACAGTCTTCAATCCTAGAGGACAAAATTTTGGCCAACAGTTTGGCGTCCACATTCAGTAGGGATATCGGCCTGTAGGACCCATAGAGCTCCGGATCCTTATCCCGCTTCAGAATCAGCGAGATCGTGGCCTGTGACATCGTCGGGGAAGGCACCTCTCTCTCCCTTGCCTCGTTGAATGTCCTCATCAACAGCGGCCCCAATATCCCAGCGAACTTTTTATAAAACTCCGCTGGGTACCCACCCGACTGCATGGCCTGCTGCCCCTCCACTATCTCTTCGATCCCGATCGGGGCCCCCAGCCCTTCTACCAGCTCCCCGTCCACCTTCGGGAGATTCAGCCCCCCGAGGAAGTGCCTCACCCCCTCTGGCCCTGGTGGGGTCCCCGACCCATACAGCCTACTATAAAACTCCCGAAATGCCTTATTCACCCCTGCTGAGTCTCCCACCTGGTTCCCGTCTCCATCCTTTAATTTCCATATCTCCCTGGCTGCTTCCCTCTTTCTCAGCTGCTGTACAAGCATTCTGCTGGCCTTCTCTCCATGCTCATAAATCGCCCCCTCGCCTTTCTCAGCTGCTCCACCGTCTTCCCTGTGGTTAACAAGCTGAACTCCGCCTGTAGCCTCCGCCGTTCCTTAAAAGCCCTGCCTCAGGGGTCTCCGCATACCTGCTGTCGACCTGTAGTATCTCCTTTACCAGTCGATCCGTCTCTGTCCTGTCTACCTTCTCCCTGTGGGCCCGTATCGAGATCAGCTCCCCTCTAATCACTGCCTTCAATGCCTCCCAGACCACCGCTGATGAAATTTCCCCCATGTCATTGTCCGCTAGGTAATTCTGAATACATTTCCTCAACCGCCCGCACACCTCCTCATCCGCTAAAAGCCCCACGTCTAATCTCCAGTGTGGGCGCTGGTTACTGTCTTTACTAACCTGTAGGCCAACCCAGTGTGGGGCATGGCCTGAGATTGTGATCGCCGAGTACCCCGTGTCCACCACCACTGTCAGTAGAGCCCTGCTCAGAATAAAGAAATCTATCCGGGTGTACACTTTATGCACGTGTGAGTAGAAGGAGAACTGATTTACTCTTGGCTGCCCAAATTTCCATGTGTCCACCCCTGCCCCCCCCTCCCAATCTGCTCCATGAACCCTTTTAGCTCCTTAGCCATTGCAGGCACCCTGCCCGCTTTTGAGCTTGACCGGTCTAAACCAGGGTCAATAACTGTGCTAAAGTCCCTCCCATGGCCAGTTTATGCAAATCCAGGGCCGGTATCTTTCCCAGCATCCTCTTTATAAACTCCACATCGTCCAGATTTGGCGCATACACATTTAATAGTACCACCTGCACTCCCTCCAATTTCCCACTGACCATAATGTACCAACCTCCCCCATCCAGAACTATTCTTCCTGCCTCAAACACCACTCGCTTGTTGATCAGGATCGCGACCCCCCCTGGTCTTCGAGTCCAGTCCCGAGTGAAAAACCTGTCCGACCCAACTTTTCCTTAACCTAATCTGGTCAGGTGCATTTCCTGCAGCATTACCACGTCCGCCTTCAGTCCTCTCAAATGCGCGAACACGTGTGCCCTCTTGACCGGCCCATTGAGCCCTCTTGCATTCCAGGTGATTAGTCTAGTTGGGGGGCTCATCGCCCCCCTCCCCTTCACCGATCAGCCATCCCCTCTCTTGGGCCAGTTGCCAGTTGCCCCCACGCCTCCACCGGCCTGCCCCCAGGCAGCCTCCGCCCATCAAACAACTTCTTAACAAAGCTTTGGATTCTCGTTCAGATCTGAATCTAGCTTTACTCTTACACAGAGCAACTCCGCTTTCCACGGGTCTATCACCTGCGCAGATGTTGATGAACAGGGATTTGAGAACTATTCTAACCATCTATGTCTCTACCCAATCGAGATCATCTGCCCGTGATACAAAAGATGAATCATCAGCGAGAACAACAGAGAATGTATTATGACCAGTGTGCAAACACACTGGACTCACTGCTTCCAGATTATACCGTCAGGATCAAAGTACCTGATGGAAGTTGGTCAACTCCTGCAAAAGTTATTCGACAAGCAGCACCACGTTCTTATATTGTTCAGACAGCTGAAGGAACAATAGTTTGATGCAATTGCCGAGCACTACTAAAATTCAAACAACACAATAATATCTTTCCAAATCTACAATTCCATGAAAGTATTTTCAATGATACTATGACAAATTCTCAAGTTTGTGAAGATTCACAGATGACTGTAAAAACTTCTGCGTCTCCTCTTCTTGGTTTTAGCAGGTCAACCAGGGAAAGAAGGAAGCCGGACAGGCTCGATTTGTGAATCGTTCATATTGAACTTTTTCCTTATTGATTTTTCACTACTTTTCAAAGTTATATACATAACATGTACTGTAATAATACTGTACATTTTTTCCTTTGTTATACAGAGAAAAGAAATGTAAAAAAAAGGGGGGAAGTGATTGTATGTATATAGGTACGTCAGTGAAGGGTTAATTATTACATTTCAGTGTAATTCAAACATTAGAGGGCACCACCAATTCTCAGTCCAAATATCAGACCTCAGGGAATGCTGGGTAGTTAGCAAAGGAGAAGTATTAATCACAGCACGAGAAGTAGTTTAGCTTAGAGAGAGAGTTATCACAAGGTCATCATTTCTTAATACTATACTATAGATCACTGTTTAGCAGATTCAACCTTTCTTTATTAGTAATTATAGCTCAGTAGTGTGTGCAAACTTTATTCAATTAATCGTTATTCAATAAATTAGTTTTGCTTCAATCTAAAGATTAGTGGTTTCTTTATCATCAACTCATCAGACCATTCTGGATCACAAGACAAAGAATAACGACACATTACCACAAAGTGTATAATAACAGGTACCCACAGTGCCGTTAGGGATGGAGTTCTAGGATTTTGATCCCGCAACAGTGAAGGAACGGTGATATAATTCCAAATTAGGGTGATGCGTGGTGTGGAGGGGAACTTCCTGGTGGTGGTGTTCCCATGCATCTGCTGCCCTTGACTTTCTAGGTGGTAGAGGTTGAGGGTCTAAAATATGCTGTTGAAGGAGCCTTGGCGAGTTGCTGCAATGCTCCTTGTAGATAGCACATACTGCTGCCAATATGTGTTGGCATCAGGATTCCTGGCCTCTGACCTGCTCTTGTAGCCACAACATATATATGAAATGAAATGAAAATTGCTTATTGTCACAAGTAGACTTCAAATGAAGTTACTGTGAAAAGCCCCTGGTTGCCACATTCCGGCATCTGTTTGGGGAGGCTGGTACGGGAATTGAACCATGCTGCCGGCCTGCCTTGGTCTGCTTTACAAAGCCAGCGATTTAGACCTGTGCTAAACCAGCCTGGTTGAGTTTAGTTTCTGGTCAATTCTAACCCCCAGGATGGTGTTAGCGGGGAATTCAGCAATGATAATGCCATTGAATGTCATGAGGAGATAGTTGGTTTCTCTCTTGTTGGAGAAAATGTGCTTAAAATATACAAAGCTTGGCTTGACATATGACTACCCTCTCCAACTGACAAGATTTCAAACGTAATTGTGTATTCCAATTTTAACTTAATTACATCAGGTCTGGGAATACCCGTCTTAGCCGGAGCCCCATTGTTCAAGAGATTAGTTTAATAATAATCTTTATTGTCACAAATAGGCTTACATATACACTGCAATGCAGTTACTGTGACAACCCCCTAGTCACCACATTCCAGCACCTGTTCAGGTACACAGAGGGAGAATTCAGAATGTCCAATTCACCTGACAGCACGTCTTTCAGGTCTTGTGGGAGGAAACCAGAGCACCCAGAGGAAACCCACGCAGACACGGGTAGAACATGCAGACTCCACACAGGCAGTGACCCAAGCCGGGAATTGAACCTGGGACCCTGGAGCTGTGAAGCAACAGTGCTATCGTGCAGCGCACAGTATGAGTATCTTGATATTGTGCTAATGGAATAAGAAATATGGTTCATTCATACTCCTCAGAGGTCATTGTAATTAATGGGCTTTTGCAGCCATGCAGTCTCCATCTTAATTGGGTTGTGATGTGAATTGTACAGCAGTACAAATTAGGTAGCCATCTTGACTGTGAATTCTGTATTTTAAAAACTCTTATTTCTAGCTTGTGGATTTAAAATCATTATTTAGATGAAGCATATCTTCATGACAATAGAGATATTCATCATGAACTATTACCCAGTTTACAACAAATATACATCACTTACACTGTAAGACGTTCAACAAAAAGTTACTCCTTTAAGGCACAAAACACCCAAATGAAAAGCGAGTCAAGTGTGACTAAAAACTGATAAAGAAGTCGGAAAAAGAATATGAATGTAAACTAGTCGAAACATAAAACCTGACTGTAAAAACTCCCACCGGTACGTAAAAAGGAAAAGATTAGTAAAGACACATGTCATTCCATTTCAGGCAAAGTCCAGAAAAACATGGGGCGGGATTCTCCAGCAATTGGCGGGGCGACCCGTACCGGCGGCAAGAGTGGCGCGAACCACTCCGGCGCGGGCCGCCCGGAAGTTGCGGAATCCCGGAATGGAGGGATTGGCGCCGCGCCAACCGGCGCTTAAGGGCCGCCGCCGGCTGGCGAGAGTTGGCGCATGCGCAGGACAGCCAACATGTTCTGGCGCAGGCGCAGAACCGCCGCCGTGTTTCCTGCGAATGCGCAGGGGGTTTCTTCTCTGCGCCGGCCATGACGGAGCCGTACAGAGGCCGGCGCGGAGGGAAAGAGTGCCCCCAGGGCACAGGCCCGCCCGCAGATCGGTGGGCCCCGATCGCGGCCAGGCCACCATGGGGGGCATCCCCCGGGGCTGGATCCCCCCGCGCACCCCCGAGGACCATGCCCATTTCACGCCGGCGCGACTGGCCGGAAACGGGTGGCCGCTCGGCCCATCAGGGCCTGGCGAATTGCCGGGGGGGGCCGCTGCCAACGGCGCGGCACGATCCCCACCCCCACCTAAAAACCGGAGAATCCCGCCCATGCTGTCAGGTAATTTGGACAGTCTGAATTCTCCCTCCATGCACCCGAACAGGTGCCGGAGTGTGGCGACTAGGGGATTTTCTTTTTTGTAAATTTAGAGTACCCAATTAATATTTTCCAATTAAGGGGCAATTTAACGGGCCAATCCACCTACCCAGCACATCTTTGGGTTATGGGGGCGAAACCCACGCAAACACGGGTAGAATGTGCAAACTCCACACGGACAGTGACCCAGAGTCGGGATCAAACCTGGAACCTCAGAGCCGTGAGGCAGCAATGCTAACCACTGCACTGCCGTGCTGTCCTTGGACTTGAGGGGCAGGATTCTCTGAGCCCGCGCCGGTTCGGAGATTCGCCGTTCCCGGCTGTATTTCGCGCGACGCCGGTCCAACGCCATTTTGCTATTCTGCCAACAAGTGAAAATGGCGTGGTGATAATCAGCACCGCGCGGCCCGGAGAATCACCTGAGGGGGTCCGTTTAGCGATTCTCTGGGCTCCCGGCGATACTGTGGACCTGATGGGCCGAAGTCCGACAGCGTGACCCCAGGTCAGCGCCGTTCTAACATGATTTTAAAAATCGTCAGCCAGTCATGCTGGCTGACAATGCGGAGACAGGAGGTGAGGGGCCGGCGTGGGGGGTATCTACGGCTGGCGGGATGGGCATGGCCATGGCTGGGTGGGAGAGCCTCCAGGTTCGGGGGGGGGGGGGGGGGGGGCATGGGGATCACAGCCCCTCCGGCCCGCATTTGCAGGGCGGTGCCAAAGCAACGGGCGTGCGGATGGCTGCCGGATCCCTCAGGGGGCAGCCCTCCCAGCCGGCAGCACCCACCGGCGTGTAGGTCCAAGGCCGTGCCCTTGGCAGCCCCCAGTGAGGGCAGTGCCATCCAACGGTGGCGCTTGCAGGAGGGACGGGCAACAGGAGTCAGGGCACAGAGGGTAATGGCAGGGGTGGGGGTGCATGCGTGGCTGTGGCGCAAGCTGCCAACCAGGGCGGCCATGTAGCCCATGGCATCTGGTTGTGGAGGAGGCCATGCGCCATTGTTAAACCTGTTGTCTACTCCCCTCACCCCCTGCAAATCATAATTTTTGGCCATCAGCCAGCGATGTTGGCCGCCATGGCGGGGGCAACTGCCCTGCATGCAGCCCTGTGGCAGCGTCGGTGCAGGCGGCTCAGAGAGGCGGTGGCGGCTGCAGCAGAGGGACGGGCTGCACAGGGCCAGGTGGCACCTGCTCAGGCTGCAGGGCGCCTGCCCGACAGGCACAGGAGGAGGAGGACAACGACGAGGGCGAGGCACAGGATGAGGATACCAATGTGGATGAGGAGGAGGAGGGGGTGAGGGGAGGGGAGAGGAGAGGAGGAGGTGGAGGAGAGGAGGTGGTGGTGTCCGATGAGACCTCGTGTTTACCGGCGCCGCATGTCCTTCGAGGACCTGCCGGACAGGGCATGCAGGAGGAGACTCCGGATGAGCCGGGAAACCGTCACCCATATCTGCCATCTGATGATACACCTGGCACTGCGTGGCACTGGGGGAGGACCCCATCTCCCGATGGCCGTCAAGGTGACGGTGGCCCTGAACTTTTATGCCACAGGGTCGTTCCAGTCACCGAGTGGGGACCTGTCTGGCATCTCCCAGGCGTCGGTGCACCCGTGCATCCGTGCAGTGACTGACGTCCTGTACGACATCGCAGACCGCTATATCCAGTTCACCGTGGGCCGCGCCCACCAGGATGCTGGGGCAGCAGGATTCGCTGCCATGGCCAGGATACCTATGGTACAGGGGACGATCGATGGGGTGCACGTCGCCATGCGGCCTCCAGTGGATAACAGGGCCGTGTTTATGAACAGGAAGGGGTCCTACTCCATGAACATTCAGATGATCTGTGACCACCGCATGAAGATAATGCACATCTGCGCCCGGTACCTGGGCAGTGTGCATGACACATTTATCCTGACACAATCGTTCATCCCCGCCATGTTCGAGGGACGCCCCCCCCGGCTGCGGGGCTGGATTCTGGGTGACAGGGGTTACCCGTTGCAGTCGTGGCTGATGGCGCCTATACGGAGGCCACAGAACAACACAGAGACCTGATACAATGAGGCCGATGCAGCAACCAGGCGTGTGGTCGAGAGGTGCTATGGTCTGCTGAAGATGCGCTTCAGGTGCCTGGACCGCTCTGGAGGGGCCCTCCAGTACCCGTCGGAGAGGGTCGGCCGCATCGTTGTGGTCTGCTGCGTCCTCCACAATATAGCCCTGCAGAGGGGCGATGTGCTGGAGGAGGAGGAGCAGGAGGCAGAGGGGGAGCCCGGGGAAGGGCACGCCTCTCCAGATGAGGAGGGTGGAGAGGGTAATGGACGTGGCATGGGGGCTGGATGTGGACGTGAGGCAGCACGACACCACCGGCTTGGCCAGCGAGCACTGGAGGCGTTGATCGCTGCCGTTTCGCCAACTAGAAGGTAGGGGTTCGCTGAGCGTGGGCACTGACCCCACTGTATGGCACCACCTCACCACCCCGCACCCCCACCTCTCACAACACCCATGAGACGCACCTCCCACGCCACCCACCACCTTTACTCCCACACGACCTCATGCACCACCCCTCCATTACACATCCACCTGTGGCACAATGGGCTGGGCTCACACGGTTGCTTGTGGAAGCGGGTGTGCTCGATGCCAGGGAGGATGATGACAACCCGCTCTGCAATGAGCTGTGAGCTCAAAATCGTTTGACAATGTCTGACTCATGGCCACATTTACGCCCTCCACCTGGGTGGTCCCTGTATGCGACCTGGACACTCCATCACATGGCCCTGTTGAATCGTGGGGAGGGGTGGCGTGCACGTCCGGGGGGGCACATTACACCCACTGGGGCTCAACGTTCCAATACCCCTGGACCTCAATGGCACTCAATCCCCTACCCAACCTCGCAGGCATCGGACATGGCACAGAGGCAGCTTGCATTGGTGTGACGGTGAGTTTAATTAGAAAGGTTATATACACGTGTCCTAGCCCCTATAACTAAACTGCGCTCATTTCCTGGGGCGGCCCAGTTTGGATGGGCCAGGCTGCTCCCCGTCATCCTGGGTGGCTTTGTGCCACCCTCTTCTGCCCGCTGCCCACCAGATGCACCAGGGGCCAAACGGGGGAAGGCCGCGGTGCCACAGTGTTCCGGGACCTCCCCTGCAGGAGTCACCGGAACGGGCCCCAGAACCTCCTCCGCCCTCTGGGTGCCCGGCGACCCCCGCGCCTCTCTATGGGACAGGGGTGCGAGCGGAGACAAGCCCCGAGGCACCACCGACACCTGGGCGCTGCCAGTCCTGGAGGCCTGCTGTGGCATCGACCAGGGTTCTAACGTCAGTTGTGATGGACATCCCTGTCTGGGACTGCGCCACCTCCCTCAGGGCTTGTGCGACGCCATCCAGCATCTGGGCAATGCCCCCAATGCTCTCAGTGATGGCCTGCTGAGACTCGGCCAGACTGCGGAGCACGGCTGGGATGTCCAGCTGGCTCTGGCACATTGCTGCCTGTGAGAGGGCAGCCCTGTCCTGGGCCATGGATGACACATGCACATGAAGCCGCACGCTTGCATAACCTGACCCATGGCCGAAACCGTTGCACCCATTGCTGCCACCGCGGACGCCACCCGTGCGGTGTCGGCCTGGGTGGCAGCCATGACCGGCACCACTCCCTGCTCCTGGACGCGGATGGACTCCTCCACCTGCGTCTGCAGTTGCTGGAAGCCGGCTGTCATCCCGTCGTCTAGTCCCTGGGCTTCTAACTGCATCAGGTCTATGGGTGGGACTGGAAAGCCCAGGAACTCGGGAACCGTCTGGGTGGCAGCTGGTTGCTGGGGCCGGTCTGCCCTCTGACCGTCCGGAACCTCGGCTGCTCCTACCTCCACCTGCTGTACCGGTACGGCTGTGTGGTGCGGACCAGTGAGTGTCCCAGAAGCCTCATCACTAATGTGCCCAACCGAGGTGAGAGTCTCTGTGATGGTGGAGGCTGTGGTGACAGCAGTGACGAGAAGTCAATGTCTTCATCGAAGCCAAAGTCCGGGGTCTCCTGCTTCAACCCTTGGCCCGATGGTCCTTGTGTCATCCCCGTCTGTGTGTCACTGTCTGGTCTGTCCGTCCTCTGGGTGTCCGTCCTCTGGGTGTCCGTCCTCTGTGTGTCACTGTCCTGGGTGTCGTGTGCATCTGTGTCCTGGGTGTCTGTGTCCTGGCTGTCGGTGTCCTGCCTGTCAGTCCTCTGGGTTTCAGTGTCTTGGGTCTCTGTGGAAGGGCTTCCCTAATGTCTGCCCTCCCCGTGTCGTGGCCTGCGTCCTTGGGGGCAGTGGGCCTGGCACAGGCCGTGGGCCTGCAACGGCAGACAGGCTGGGACGACTGGCAGCTGGTCCTGGAAGACACAAGACAGCCCGTATCATTAGACCGGCGGCCGGCGGGGAGGGGGTGGAGTGGGGGATGGGGGGGGGGGGGTGAGGGGGTGGAGTGAGGGGGTGGAGTGGGGGATGGGGGGGATGGTGTGAGGGGGTGAAGTGGGGGGATGGGGTGAGGAGGTGGAGTCAGGAGGGGGAGTCTCACTTGCTGGTGCGCCTCCGATCTGGCAACCAGCAACCTCCCGGTCCTCGGTTCCGCCTCCGAGGTCCAGTGCCCTCTGCTCATGATGAGGGGGTGCAGTACGGGTGGACCCCCTCCAGTTCTCTGATGCTCACTGTGGCTGTAGGCAGTCTTATCCTGGGGGTGGGGGGAAGGGGGGAAACAAACATCAGTGTTCGGTGGTCCGACGCACACAGCGCAGCTATAGGGTAAATGATGGCATGGCAGCACGGGGCACCCGGCTAAAGCGGCTGGCATGGGTGGGCGCAGCCCACGTGTGTCAGGTAGGGGATTGTGCCGTCCTCCTTGGGGAGGGGCCGCCTTTCACATGTGTGGGTGGTCGGGGGGTGGTGCCAGGGGCACATCACTGTGTACTCATCCTGGCTGCTCTCGTTAAGTCGTGCATCTTTTTGCGTCACTGGTCGCCGGTCCTTGGGTGTGCCCCACGGAGCTGACGGCATTGCCCACCTCCCTCCACATACGCTGGACGTATCCTGTGTATACAGAGGGCTCAGACGAGGAGGAACGTAACAGACATCTACAGATGCTGAAAGATGCCCTCGTACGAACGGGATATGGCGCTCGACTCATCGATCGACAGTTCCAACACGCCACAGCAAAAAAACGCACCGACCTCCTCAGAAGACAAACACGGGGCACAACCGATAGCGTACCCTTCGTCGTCCAGTACTTCCCTGGAGCGGAGAAACTGCGACATCTTCTTCGCAGGCTTCAACACGTCATCGATGACGACGAACATCTCGCCAAGGTCAGCCCCACACCCCCACTACTTGTCTTCAAACAACCGCGCAGCCTCAAACAAACCATTGTTTGCAGCAAACTACCCAACCTTCAGAACAGCGACCACGACACCACACGACCCTGCCATGGCAATCTCTGCAAGACGTGCCAGATCATCGACATGGGTACCACCATTACACATGAGAATACCACCCACCAGGTACACGGTACATACTCGTGCGATTTGGCCAACGTTGTCCACCTCATACACTGCAGGAAAGGATTTCCCGAAGCGTGGTACATTGGCGAGACCATGCAGACGCTGCAACAATGGATGAACGGACATTGTGCGACAATCGCCAGGCAGGAATGTTCCTTTCCAGTCAGGGAACACTTCTGCGGTCAGGGGCATTCAGGACGCGCGACAACGCAAAATCGCCGAGCAGAAACTTATAGCCAAGTTCCGCACATACAAGTACGACCTCAACCGGGACCTTGGATTCATGTTGCATTACATTCACCCCCCCACCACCTGGCCTGGGCTTGCAAAATCCTACCAACTGTCCTGGCTTGAGACAACTCACACCTCTTTAACCTGGGGTTACCCCTATCTCTGGCTCTGTAAAGACTTAATTACCTGCAAATGCTGGCATTCAAAGCATTGTCTTGCATCTTTGACGTTGTCTATATATATGTTTCTGGAACATACCTCTTCATTCACCTGAGGAAGGTGCAGTGCTCCAAAAGCTAGTGACATCGAAACAAACCTGTTGGACTTTAACCTGGTGTTGTAAGACTTCTTACTGTGATAAATAGTGATGAGGAAAGCTTTAGATTACAGGATGATATAGATGGGCTGGTCAGATGGACAGCACAATGGCAAATGGAATTTAACCCTGAATAGTGTGAGGTGATGCATTTTGGGAGGGCTCGCAAGGCAAGGGAATACACAATGAACGGTAGGACGCTAGGAAGTACAGAGGGCTAGAGGGGCATTGGGATGCATGTCCAAAGATTCCAGAAGGCAGCAGGACAGGGAGATAAGGTGGTGAAGAAGGCATATGCGATACCTGCCTTTATTAGTCAAGGCACAGAATATAAGAGCAAGAAGGTTATGATGGAGCAGTATAAAGCACTCGATAGGCCACAGCTAGAGTATTGTGTAGGGTTCTGGTTGCCGTACTGCAAGAAGGATGTAATTCCATAAGAAAGGGTGCGCAGGAGATTCACCAGGATGTTGCCTGGGCTGGAGCATTTCAAAAAAGGCTGACCGGGGTTGTTTTCCTTAGAGCAGAAAAGGCTGAGGGGGGCCCTGATTGGCGTGTACAACATTATGAGGGACATAGATAGGGTAGTTAGGAAGAAACCTTTCCCCTTAGCAGCGGGGTCAATAGCCAAGGGGCATAGATTTAAGGTAAAGAGCAAGTGGGGATTTGAGGAAAAGCTTTTTCACCTAGAGGATGATGGGAATCTGGAACTCACTGCCTGAAAGGTTGGTAGAGGCGGGAACCCTCACAGCATTTCAGAAGTGTTTCGATGAGCTAGATAACTTGAAACTTCGCAGCAAACAAGGCTAAAGACCAAGTGCTGTAAAATGGGATTAGACTAGATAGGTGAGGTGCCTGATGGCTGGCGCAGAGACAATGGGCCAAAGGGCCTCTTTCTGTGCTGTAAAACTCTACCTTCCACAAATCAGTAGTCTCAATCAGTGTGATCGATGAATACTCCCGTTTTCCCTTCGCTATCCCATGCCCCGACATGACGCCTGCCACCGTCATTAAAGCCCTTAATTCTATCTTCACTCTGTTCGGTTTTCCCGCCTACATCCACAGTGACAGGGTATCCTCATTTATGAGTGATGAGCTCCGCCAGTTCCTGCTCAGCAGGGGTATCGCCTCCAACAGATCGACGAGCTACAACCCCTGGGGAAACGGACATGTAGAAAGGGAGAATGGGACAGTATGGAGAGCCGTCCAGCTGGCCCTATGGTCCAGAACTTTCCCAGCCTCCCGCTGGCAAGAGGTCCTCCCTGATGCACTACATTCCATTCACTCATTACTCTGCACTGCTACTAACAGTACACCACATGAACGTCTTTTTGCCTTCCCCAGGAAGTCCACATCCGGGGTATCACTCCCAACTTGGCTCACAGCTCCGGGAACCGTGCTTCTCCGTAAACATGTGCGGCTCCACAAGGCGGACCCGTTGGTGGAAAGGGTGCACCTGCTCCACGCAAACCCACAGTACGCCTACGTGGCGTTCCCCGTCGGCCGCCAGGATTCCGTCTCCCTCAGGGACCTGGCACCAGCAAGTTCCACCCCCACACCACCCCCATCGCCCCCTGGCGCCACCCTCCCCTCCCCCGCCACCCTCATCACCCCCCCTAGGACCGTCCGTCCTCCCCCTGCCCACCCCCATTGATGAAGAGGATTTTGGCACGCTCCCAGAGTCAACTTCGACCACGACAGCACCAACATCGCCGGCTCCACTTCGTCGATCCCAGAGGACAATAAAGGTGCCGGACCGGCTGTACCTCTGACCGGCCCACCGGATGACCAGAGACATTTTTTTTTCACTGTTCTGTAAATATTAAAGATTGCGAATTGTATATAGTTATCCACCACCCTCGCCGGACTCAATTTTAACAGGGGGTGAATGTGGTAAACCACTGTGTTCCTATATTAAGGGTTGTACAGTAGACCCTGCACTTCAGGTCCACCTGGGCCCCTGCATGCTAGCTCCGCCCAGGAGCCGGGTTATAAATATGCGTGGCCTCCAGCTCGCAGCCATTTTGTCAGCTGCTGTAGGAGGCCACACTTCAGATACTAATAAAGCCTCAGTTTGAATTCAACTTCGTCTCCAGCCAAATTGATCGTGCCTCATCCACAAACTCATAACCCCTTATCTCTGCCATTTGTCCTAAATCTCATAGTTAATCTGTGGCTATGCACTTTACCTTCTCAGCTTCTCCAATTTAGAGCTACATGTCCCTCATGTCCTACGTATTATATCCTCTGTGTAATAACTTGTATTTATCTAGTATCTTTAACATGGTAAAATATTCCTAGACATGTAATTCTGCATTTATTTCCATTGTACTAGTGGATTAATCTATGGCCTGTAACTACCTCAGAGTGGCAATTACCAGCGGATTTCCACTCTCGAATGACTTATCGACACTGGGGTCTGAAACCCCTGCCTCTCCCACTCAACCTGAAAAAGACAGGAGCACTGAAATGTAGGGGGGTGGTGGGGGGTGTCAGACTGGGTCACAGCACAGAATCACGGAATCCCTACAATTCAGAAGGAGGGCATTCAGCCCATCGAGTCTGCAATGTGGGGGGTCGTGTGTGTGGGAGGTGCTGTCCTGTGCGAGGCTGGGTCTGGGTTTTTTAAGTAACTACTCTGGAGTTAGAAATGATTTATATCCTCTAACTCTTTCAGAGGAACTATCAGAGTAAAAGTGACAGAACCACCCAAAGTTAGCAATTTAAATTCTTTCTGTCGGTTGGTTCCCAGCCCAGTGCAATTGTTTTTTACCACTTTATCAGAGTTAACAAGCCAGAGCTGAGAGTGTGGACAGAGGCAAATCCCTAATCCAGCTCCTTGCCTGCTCCAAAAAACAATTCAAATTGAATCCAATTCGTGATCCCCACAAGAGAGACATACCAGATCCAGACATTATATCTGGCCCCACGCCCATCTTAGCCGAAAGGACGAGAAGCGATCCAGTGCAATTGTTTAGCGGATGTTAGCATTTCTGGATAATTGCTATGTAAACCCTTTCAAAGAACAAAGAACAACGCAACACAGGAACAGGCCCTTCGGCCCTCCAAGCCTGCGCCCATCACAGTCCTATCTAGCCCAACCACCTGTATCCTTCTATACCCCGTCTGTTCATGTGCCTATCCAGATAAGTCTTAAAGGTCGCTAACGTATCTGTCTCAACCACCTCACTTGGCAGTGCATTCCAGGCCACCCCCACCCTCTGTGAAAAAAAGTTCCACCGCGCATCTCCACTGAACCTTTCCCCCCCTCACCTTGAACTTGTGCCCCCTTGCAATTGTCATTTCCACCCTGGGAAAAAGCCTCCAGCTGTTCACCCTATCTATACCCCTAATAATTTTATAAACTTCTATCAGGTCGCCCCTCAGGCCCCGTCTCTCTAGGGAGAACAGTCCCAGTTTATTCAATCTCTCCTCATAGCTAATACCCTCCATACCAGGCAACATCCTGGTAAACCTTTTCTGTACTCTCTCCAAAGCCTCCATGTCCTTCTGGTAGTGCGGTGACCAGAATTGGACACAGTATTCCAAATGTGGCCTAACTAATGTTCTATATAACTGTAATATAATTTTTGAGCTTTTGTCCTCGATACCCCGTCCTATGAAGGCAAGCATGCCGTCTGCTTTCTTTACCACCATTTCCACACGTGCTGCCACTTTTAAGGATCTGTGGACCTGCACGCCCAGATCTCTCTGTGTCTCTATGCTCCTGATGGTTCTGCCATTTATTTTATAGCTCCCACCTGATTTGGATCTACCAAAATGCATCACCTCGCATTTGTCCGGGTTAAATTCCATCTACCATTTCTCTGCCCAACTTTGCAGCCTATCTATATCCTGTTGTATTCTCTGACAATCTTAGTATCATCCGCAAACTTGCTAATCAGACACGCTACGTTTTCTTCCAAGTCATTTATATATATTACAAAGAGCCGAGATCCCAGGATTGATCCCTGCGGAACACCACTAGTTACAGACCTCTATTCGGAAAAACACCTTTCCACTGCTACCCTCTGTCTTCTATGGCCAAGCCTTTTCTGAATCCATCCAGCTAGTTCACCCCTGACCCCATGTGATTTAATCTTTTCCACCAGACTGTCATGAGGGACCTTGTCAGATGCTTTACTAAAGTCCATGTAGCCAACATCCACAGCCCTTCCCTCATCAATCATTTTTGTCACCTCTTCAAAAAATTGAATTAAATTAATGAGACATGACCTCCCTTGTACAAAACCATGCTGACTGTCGCTAATAAGACCATTCACTTCCAAATGTGCATAGATCCGGAGCTGGATTCTCTGTTTCAGGGATTATGACCCCGCGCCATCGTGAAAACTGTTTTTTTACGCCAGAAAAACTGACGTTGAAAGGCCACAGATTTACAGCTTTGCAGGGGACTAGCAGGCAGCTGTCAAGGAGCTCACAACTCCAGCTGCCGATACGCCCCCCCGCACTTCTGGGTCAGATGCCGCGCATGCCCACGGTGGCGGCCTCCAGTGGCCGCGCTGTGCTCTATGGCAGACTCAGACCGCGGACCTGGACCGCGGAAATAGTGCCCCTGACCAGCCCGCCCCCGACTGTGGTGGCCACGGACTGAGTCCGCAGCCGTCACGCGAGTATTCCGAATGGTGGGACCATGAGCGGTCCACGCCATTGGGATTTCAGCCGGTTGGGCGCGGAGAATAGCAGGGTGGGCCTCGGGCAATGGCCTCAGGTGTGGATAATCGGCACGGCGTACTTCCTGAGTACGCCGCTTTTCAGGGCGCTGAGAATCGCTGAACTGGCACCGGGTCCCGATTTCATGCGGGAAACTAGATTCTCCGCCCCGTCGCCGAACACGATTTCGCCGTCGGGGTGCGGAGAATCCAGCCCCCTATCTCTGAGAATCTTTTCGAACAATTTCAATATCACTGACGTCAAGCTCACTGGCCTATAATTACCCGGATTATACTTGCAACCTTTCTTAAATAACGGTACTACATTGGTTATCCTCTAGTCCTCTGGGATCTCACCTGGCTAATGAGGACACAAAGATTTCTGTTAGAGGCCCAGCGATTTAATCTCTTGTCTCCCTCAGTAATCTGGGATAGATGCCATCTGGCCCTGGGGATTTTGCCCTTAGTGTCCAAAAAATGGTTATGGGATAGGGTAGGTATGTGGGCTTCAGTAGGGTGCTCTTTGTAAGGGCCAGTGCAGTCTCAATGGGCTGACTGGCCTCCTTCTGCACTGTAAATTCAATGATTCCATGATTAATACTTTTTAACATACCTAACACTTCCTCCCTTGTAATAACGACCTGTTCTAAAGTGTTTGCACATCCCTCTGAGACACCACCAATCAACGTGTCCCTCTCCTTTGTGAATACCGATGCAAAATACTTATTAAGGACCTCACCTACTTCCTTTGGTTCTACATATAATTTCCCTCCTTTGTTCTTGAGTGGATCAACTCTTTCTCTAGCTACCCTCTTGTTCCTAATATATGTATAAAATGCATTGGTATTCTCCTTAATCCTGTCTGCCAAGGACATTTCGTGACCCTTTTTGCCCTCTTGATTCCCTGCTTGAGCTCTTTTCTACTTTCTTTCTATTCCTCAAATGCTTCAGCTGTTTTTAGTTGTCTGTACCTCACGTATGCATCTTTTTTCTTTTTGGCAAGATTCACAATTTCCCTGGTCATCCATTGTTCCCGAATCCTGCCTCTCCTGTCCTTCCTTTTGACCGGCACATGCCTGTCCTGCAGTCCCATCAACTGCTTCTTAAAAGACTCCCACGTGCCAAATGTGGATTTACCCTCAAACAGCCTCTCCCGAGCAACAGCCTCCAAATCCTGCCTACTCTGGTTGTAGTTAGCCTTCCCCCAATTTAGCACCTTAACCCTCGGACAATACTCGTCTCTTTCCATGAGTATCTGAAAGTTTAAGGAATTGTGGTCACTGCTCGCCATATTTTCTCCCATGGGGGAACTTCCGCGAGGGATTCCCCAGCGCATTACTGGGCTATCCCCTAAATGTGATGCTGGAGATCCAGGAAGTTATGGGCCGATGTTGAGAGAGAAACACAGAGTAATGTTTCAGGTCAGAGCCTTTCATCAGAACAATTCTGCCAAAAGGTCATTGAGCTGAAATGCTCCTAGTTTCTCTCTCCACAGTTGCTGTGAAATGAGTTGAATAATTTTAGCATTTTCTGTTTTTATTCCAGATTTCCAGCAATTGCAGCATTTTGATTTAGTAACTACCAAACCCACCTCCAGCCCACCCATTATTTGTCTAATTTTCAACTTTAAGTGGGGAAACCCAGCAGCTCCATTCAGACAGGGATTGACAGATCCAAGAGCTGACTGCCATTCCGCCCACGCACTAGGTGCCACATGCCCGTCTGGGCTGCTCGCAGTGCACCGGGTAAATCTCCACTTCCCAGATCCCCAGTCAGGATGTTAAAATCCAACCACCGGGGCAGAAAACCCCGCCCCCTCCCCCCGAAAGGGGCATTTTGCAATAGCAGAGGCAGCCCACCATTGGTCAACAGCAGGATATTCCAGTCCCATCGGGAACCCTCGGCAGGGGGTTGCCGTCTGCAGAACCAGAACATCCCGCCAGCGGGAACGGCCGGAAAATCTTCCATATTTTCCATTTCCCTCAGAGTTCTGTAGAACGACAATTAATTTTGGAACCATGATTTTAACACGAGTAGGTTGCGAGAAGGCAGCACGCCAACGTCATGTCAAGGGCAATTAGGGATGGGCAGTAAATGCTACCCTAGCCACCGACACCCACATCCAAAAACTGTATTATGACCCTTAGACGGTCTCCAGGGTGTGGTAGGGAGATCCAGATAGGGGCCAATAGCATTTTGTTGAGATCCAAGACACCTGCTTTTGGAATAAAGCCACAAGATTCCACAGATTTTTGAACAAACAAAAATAAACTTATTGTACAAGTTCAGAAGAAATATACAAAATGTATCTTTTTAAAAAATAAATTTAGAGTACCCAATTATTTATTTCCAATTACGGGGTAATTTAATGTGGCCAATCCACCTAACCTGGATTGTGGCAGCACGGTAGCACAGTGGTTAGCACTGAGGCTTCACAGCACCAGGGTCCCAGGTTCGATTCCCTGCTGGGTCACCGTTTGTGCGGAGTATGCACGTTCTCCCCGTGCCTGCGTGGGTTTCCTCCGGGTGCTCCGGTTTCCTCCCACAGTCCATAGACGTAAGTGCAGGTTAGGTGAATTGGCCACGCTAAGTTGCCCTTAGTGACCAAAAAGTGTAGGAGGGGTTAATGGGCTACAGGGATAGGGTGGAAGTGAGGGCTTAAGTGGGTCGGTGGAGACTCGATGGGCCGAATGACCTCCTTCTGCACTGTATGTTCAATGTGTGTGGAAGAGATTACAGAGATCAGGCTGTGTTGCTGAGGTGGAAATAGGTGATATGGATATGTGTTTGGAAGCTCATCAGGGGTGAAATATTTCACCAGGGTTGTGAACAGTCTGCTTCAGCCTCAGACACTTGATGGAGGGACAGGGATGGAGTTTATATGGGCAGCATCGCAGCATAGTGGTTAGCACAGTTGCTTCACAGCTTCAGGGTCCCAGGTTCGATTCCCAGCTTGGGTCACTGTCTGTATGGAGTCTGCATGTTCTCTCCGTGTGTGCATGGGTTTCCTCCGGGTGCTCCGGTTTCCTCCCACAGTCCAAAGATGTGCAGGTTAGGTGGATTGGCCATGATAAATTGCCCTTAGTGTCCAAAAAGGTTAATTGGGGTTTCTGGGTTAAGGGGATGGGCGGAGGAGGTGTGTGCGTGAGTGGGGGTGCACTTTCCAAGGGATAGTGCAGACTCGATGGGCCGAATGGCCTCCTTCTGCACTGTAAATTCTATGAATTCTATGAGATCCATGCAGACAGGGAGAAAGTGCTAACTCCACGCAGACAGTAACCTGGGGCCGGGATCGAACCCGGGTCCTCAACGCCATGGCGCAACTGTGCTAACCACTGAGCCACCGTGCCGCCCACAATATGTAACTTATACGAACATACGAAATAGGAGCAGATGTATGTCATTCGGCTCCTCAAGCCTGCTCCGCCATTGAACAAGATCATGGCTGACATGTCTGTGTTTTGAGTTCTATATTATCTTTTTTTTTATTACTTTAAGGAATGTGGGCATCACTGATTAGGCCAGAATTTATTGCCCATCCCTAGTTGCCCTTGAGAAGAAGGTATTGAGCTGCCTTCTTCAACTGTTACAGTCCCTGAGGTGTAGTAACATACTCAGTGCTGTTACGGAGGGAGTCCAACGACAGTGAAGTAACGACGATATATTTCTATGTCAGGATACTGAGTGACTTGGAGGGGAACATCCAGGTGGTGGTGTTCGCAGCTATTTGCTGCCCTTGTCCTACAAGATGGTGGTAGTCGTAAATTTGGAAGGTGCAGCTAAGGAAACCTGGTGAGTTGCTGCAGTGCATCTTGTAGATGGTACACACTGCTGCCATGTACTATTCGTCAGTCCTGTAGGGGTTGAATATTTGTGACAGGGGTGCCAATCCAGTAGACTGCTTTGTCCTGAATGGGGTGTAGAACGTCTTCAGTGTTGTTGGAGCTACACTCATCCAGGCAAATAGAGAGTATTCCATTAAACTCCTGACTTGTGCCTTTATTGATGGTGGACAAGCTATGGGGAGTCAGGAGGTGAGTTACTCACTGCAGGATTCCTAGCCTCTGACCTGCTCTTATAGCCATAGCATTTATATGGCTAGTCCAGTTCAGATTCTGATCAATTGTAATGCTGATAATGCAGGGATTCAGCAATGGTAATGCCATTGAATGTCAAGGGGCGATGATTAGGCCCTCTCTTGTTGGAGATAGTCATTGCCTGGCACTTGTGTGGCATGAATGTAACTTTCCACTTGTCAGCCCAAGTCTGGATATTGTGCAGGTTTTGCTGAATTTGGACATGGACTGCTTCTGAGGAGTTGCGAATTGTGCTGAATATTGTACAATCATCAGCGGATATCTACAATTCTGATCTTATGATGGAAAACCTGAGGACCTTCTACAGTGATGTCCTGGAGCTGAGATGATTGACCTTCAACAATCACAATCATCTTCCTTTGTATTAGGTATGACCCCAATCAGTGATTGACTCCTTAATTCCCATTGGCTCCAGTTTTACTGGAATTCCTTGATACTCGGTCAAATACTGCTTTGATATCAAGGGCAGTTGCTCGCACCTCATCTGCAATCCCATCTACACCCGATAATCATAGAATCCCTACAATGCAGAAGGAGGCCATTCGGACCATAGAGTCATTACCAACCCTCCGAAAGATCACCCTACCCAGGCCCCCTACCCCAACCCTATCCCCATAACCCCACCTACCTAAAGGGCAATTTAGCATGGCCAATCCACCTAACCTGCACATCTTTGGACTGTGGGAGGAATCAGAGCACCCGGAGGAAACCCACACAAACACAGGGAGAATGTGCAAACTCCACAAAGGCAGCCACCCAAGGTCGGACTTGAACCCAGGTCCTTGGCTCTGTGAGGCAGCAGTGCTAACCAGCATGCCACCGTGCCACCATTGATTTTTTTTGGTAACCTTTGATTCCCTTGCATCATAAGAATTTATCTAACTCTGCCTCCCCCTGCCTTTTGAGGCAGAGTTAAAAATTGCACCACCCTCTAAAAGAAAAAACTTGTGCTCTGTTCTATCCTATGGGCGAACATTAAACTTAAAACAGTGTCCCCTAGTTCTGGGCTGTATACTTTAACATCCTGGGTAAGTATGAAGTACATGTGAATTAATGAGCAAACTGTAGTTAAATACAACACACTACAGAGTAAAGGACAGTTGCAGCCAAGCCACAGATTTCTCAAGAACCCACCCAGATGTCCATAAACACCAAGTGAAGCAATCTAATTGAAACTCACTTTCACCAAGGGATTCCAAGCTTCGCCTTCAAAGACCTCGCCAGATAAGTGGAAAATAATATTCATGCCAAACATGTGCCAGGCAATGACTATCTCCAGCAAGGGAGAAACTAACCATCCTCCCTTGTCATTCAATAGCATTACCTTGCTGAAACCCCCACCATCAACAATTGGGGGGTTAACATTGACCAGAAACGTAACTGGACCAGCCATATAAATACTGTGGCTGCAGAGCAAGTCAGATTCTGAGAATTCCACAGTGAGTAACTCACCTGCTGGTTCCTAAAATCCCACCACCTTCATGGCACAAATCAGGAGTGTGATGGAAAACCCTCCACTTACTTGGATGAGTGCAGCTCCAACAGTCAAGAAGCTCGAACAAAGCAGCCCGTTTGATTGGCACCTCATCCGTCAATTTAAACAATCATTCACCCACCACTGGCACACAGTGGCAGCAGTGACACCATCTACAAGATGAACTATGGTAACTCGCCGAGGCTCTGTTTGTGCAGTCTGTGACAAGAGTCATCTATTTAAAGTGTCATTAATAAGTGAAGAGAGAGGTTAGTAAACTTGTGGGCAGCAAATTGTTGGAGTATGGAATATGTCGACAAAGGAAATGGCTGAATCAGAAACATTGCAACTTTTTTTTAATAAATGTTTTTTATTGGATTTTTGAGCAGAGTATATTTTGCCGTTATGTACACAGGATAAGATATATCTATATATAAGTAAGTAGGCATCCATTTGTGCCGGCGAGGCACTTCCAGAGGGCAATCCAAGAATGGGTCCAGGGCCGGTGTTGCCCCTCACATCTCCCGGTCGGATTTCGCCGCCGTTGTCTTCTCGTGCACGTTGCTGCTTCAGCCAGCCCTCACGTTTTAAGGAATACTTGGATAAATATTTGAAATATATTTTTTTAAATTATATGGGAGGACAGAGGGTTGTAGGATTAATTTAGGACTTCTCTTGAAATTAAATGGGCTGAATGGCCTCCTTCTATGCTGTTAATTTAAATGGTTCTAAAGTGCCACAATGCCATGATGCAGCAGGATAGCACAGTGGGCGGCATGGTAGCACAGTGGGTAGAACTGTTGCTTCACAGCGCCAGGGTCCCGGGTTCGATTCCCGCTTGGGTCACTGTCTGTGCAGAGTCTGCACTTTCTCCCTGTGTCTGCGTGGGTTTCCTCCGGATGCTCCGGTCTCCTCCCACAAGTCTCGAAAGACGTGCTTGTTAGATGAATTGGGCATTCTGAATTCTCCCACAGTGTGCCTGAACAGGCGCCGGAATGTGGTGACTAGGGGATTTTCACAGTAACTTTATTGCAGTGTTAATATAAGTCTACTTGTGACAATAATAAAAATCCACTAAAATGTGACCTCGACGAGGAGAAACTATCCGAGGCCCAAAAACCGGCAAAGTGCCAGTGAATAACGGGGTGAATCTCGGCGTTGCAGCTGCCCAGAAACACCCCACCGAAGGTGCCCGAAACCGGACTTTGTTTCATGTCTGCGGAATCGGCCCCATTAACTCTGTTTTCTCTCCTCTAGATATTGTCAGAATTATCTGAGTTTTTACAGCATTCCCTGTTTGTCTCTGGATAACTAGTCTAGTAACCGGCCTAGATAGCTGCTCTGGACAGAGCCTTTCACAAAACTCAAGCTAACGGATGCTCAATTTGCCTATAAATGGGGAATTGGATTTGAAAGAAACAATTGAATCTTATCTTCCCCTGGATCTCCTAAGACTCCCTTTCAGCTTAATCCTTAGCCAGTTTAACACCATTTGTTAAGTGTACATTTGTCTATTTTTCTTCTTATGTGTAATGCTTCACACTTGCTCACATTAATCTTCAGCCATGAGCGCTATGCCCACTATCAATATAGTCCAATTTATTCTGTAATTTCTAAATTGCCTCCTCAAGATACAAGTCACACAAGATAATATTCAGGACTTTGTCCTGGCACAGAACATCTATCTCAGTAAGAGCTGCAATTAGTAAATACAAGCCAAGAGACAGATTTGAAATGAGAATAAACAGCAATAAATACAGCAGTTCAACTGTAGTTGTGACTTTTATCTTCTACAAGAAGAAACATTAACAAAAGCTAACCAAGGAATTATATAAAATAAGGATCTATGCACAACAAATGATTAACCCTATAAAAATCTGACCATGAAAGTAAACCCAGTTAACTTCACTGACTTGAGTAGATAAGCTTACCAACAGTAAAAGGATCGATTTGGTTTTATTGCTTTTCCTGCAATACCACCTAAGGGCATTTGGAATAATTGCAGGTGTTACAAATATATTTCTACTTTCTTATCTCACTCAAACTTTTCTTGAAACAAATTTTGTTACATTTCACTGTGTAAATTTGAACAAGCGAGTTATTGTTAACACCCCTTCGCAGTTGTGTTTGAATAATTAAATATGAATAGTGCTTGTGCAAAACCGAAGCTAACATTTGTTTACAAATGGGGATTTGGAATTGAAAGAAGCGTCTGAAGCTTATGTTCCTCTGTGTTACTCAAGTCTGCAGATTGTTCCAATTGTCAGGAACCTCTTATTTATTAATGTAACGTATTCGCTAACAATGGGTAACTTGAATTATATGAATGGCCTCCTGTAATGGTTGGAAACTTAGATAAAGATTTGCCTGAGGCAATATTTATTACTTTGTCACATAAAGTATTTTTTATGGAGTACGTTATGTACAAGTCTGTTAACAACAGGATGTAATCAGACCATAAGTTGGTTGTAAGGATGCAGATATAGGCCTGGAATCTCCATTCTGGAGTCTATGGGCTGGATTCTCCGATTTTGAGGCTATGCGGACAGGAGCATGTGTCTAGTTTTACGACCAAAAAGTCGGCGGCGCCCCCACACCGAAGCTCTGCCCGGTGGGGGGGCTAGCAGCCTCGCCACGTAAAGCCCCGGCTTTCCCTGCAGATATAGATGGAGAATTGCCGGGTCCGTGGCCGCGCATGCGCACGCCGTCGGCCTACGGCGGCTGCGCCGTACAACATGGCATGAGCCGCGCGCATATCCAGCCTGCCAGATAGTGCCCCCAGTAACCCCTCTCGCCACCCCCAGACCACCCACCCACCAGTTCCCCCAGCCCCCGCTGAAGCCTCCCTGGCCAGCAGAATGGCTTCCCCCCACCCCCACCCCTCTCAACTGTGGCGGCACTGGACATAGTCCGCAGCCGCCACACTAGTATCCCGAAGATTGCGAGCATACGCAACCGACACAGTCGGGAAGTCGGCCCATCGGGGGCGGAGCATTGGGGGAGGCCCTCAGGTGACGTCCTGAGGCCGCCCCAACAGCATGAGGCGTACTCAGCGATTATGCCATTTTTCAGGGGCGGAGCGTCTGAAAAACACCACCGCCCCCGATTTTGACGTAAAAACGGATTCTCCGGCCAATCGCCGAATGAAATTTCAGTCAGCAATCGAAGAATCCCACCCTAAGTGCTCCCACCAGTGGAGAATCAGCACTGGCCTCTGCTGATGCTGGGAGCAGGGCCCAGGTGCAAGTCTCTCTCCTTGACCATGCAAATATATGCATGATGGAGAGTTTGCCGGATTCTATTGGAATCCTGGTATCGGGCCGCCATTTTGAGCGGGTGGCCCAATCCAGAGGCCCCCTCCTCCCCACAAACCTGAACCAAAGCCCGGCCAATGGATTTCCCACTTTGGGGGTCAGTACATAAGGGGTTGGGAGGGGGGCAATGGTAAATCGGGCTTCTAGCCTGTTAATTAAATTGAAATGGATGAAAATCAGTGATTTGTATCCTCCCGCCAGCGTGGGCGGGTAGCGTGGGCGGGTAGCTGCCAGTGGGGGATCAGAGCATCGCACAGCATTTTCCAGGGAACGTTCCATTCTTCGCCCAATCGGGAATCTTGATCATGGTGTCAGGCATTGGAGAATCCACTCCATAATTTTTTATATAATTGTTAGTACAGAATTTACGTATTGCTGAGAACAGAGACATGCTGTTGAAACTTTTAATCTTGCACTCAATCAGCACAGATTCACAAAAATACCAATTGTAAAGGGGACAACAATTTATAGTGCACGAGAAGAGAATGCTGATTGGTTGGCAAATGAACTCTGATCACTAGAGGTGTTGTCATGGAGAATGCACCACAAAATAGTTAACTGCCAAATTTATGTTGAAATCCAAGTCAGGCAAGTTGACTCTGGCTGGTCAAGTCATTGTCCTGGGGAATGAACCAGGGAATGGCTGTCCCCCAAACTTTTGTTTAGTTGAAAAAGACGCAATGTGTGGACATTCTCCTTCTGTATGCAAAGGGATGTGACCAGTGGTGTTCCACAGGGATCAGTGCTGGGACCTTTGCTCTTTGTAGTATATATAAATGATTTGGAGGAAAATGTAACTGGTCTGATTAGTAAGTTTGCAGACGACACAAAGGTTGGTGGAATTGCGGATAGCGATGAGGACTGTCGGAGGATACAGCAGGATTTAGATTGTTTGGAGACTTGGGCGGAGAGATGGCAGATGGAGTTTAATCCGGACAAATGTGAGGTAATGCATTTTGGAAGGTCTAATGCAGGTAGGGAATATACAGTGAATGGTAGAACCCTCAAGAGTATTGAAAGTCAAAGAGATCTAGGAGTACAGGTCCACAGGTCATTGAAAGGGGCAACACAGGTGGAGAAGGTAGCCAAGAAGGCATACGGCATGCTTGCCTTCATTGGCCGGGGCATTGAGTATAAGAATTGGCAAGTCATGTTGGAGCTGTATAGAACCTTAGTTAGGCCACACTTGGAGTATAGTGTTCAATTCTGGTCGCCGCACTACCAGAAGGATGTGGAGGCTTTAGAGAGGGTGCAGAAGAGATTTACCAGAATGTTGCCTGGTATGGAGGGCATTAGCTATGAGGAGCGGTTGAATAAACTCGGTTTGTTCTCACTGGAACGAAGGAGGTTGAGGGGCGACCTGATAGAGGTCTACAAAATTATGAGGGGCATAGACAGAGTGGATAGTCAGAGGCTTTTCCCCAGGTTAGAGGGGTCAATTACTAGGGGGCATAGGTTTAAGGTGAGAGGGGCAAGGTTTAGAGTAGATGTACGAGGCAAGTTTTTTACGCAGAGGGTAGTGGGTTCCTGGAACTCGCTACCGGAGGAGATGGTGGAAGCAGGGACGATAGTGACATTTAAGGGGCATCTTGACAAATACATGAATAGGATGGGAATAGAAGGATATGGACCCAGAAAGTGTAGAAGATTGTAGTTTAGTCGGGCAGCATGGTCGGCACGGGCTTGGAGGGCCGAAGGGCCTGTTCCTGTGCTGTACATTTCTTTGTTCTTTGTTCTTTGTTGACTGGGCTCTCTGTGTAAATATATGTAGCTTCTAACATGCGTAAGCTAGCCGTTTCACCCTACTACTATTAAGTAGCAATATGAGTGGTATTCTCCACTCAAATTATGCTGCTGTCTAGCCAAAAAGATATTCTGCCTCGCACGCAAATGAATAATATCAATTTCAGTGGCGATGTGATGCCAGATATGTAGCCATGCGTCCCAATGACTGATGAATCATATCAAACGGCGCCACCCTTCAGCTGTTCGCAACAGGAAAAGTACTAACCGTACCAACAAGCCTGTGCTTACAAAATTCAAAACAGAGAGAGGGATTCTCCCGCCCCTTCCCACCAGCGGGATCTTCCTGCCTTGCTGAATGTGACCTCTCCCGGCAGGCTCCACAGCAGCAGGAAGGGTGCCGTAGACATAGGTGGGGCCAGAATATCCCTCTAACAGTTAATGGCGAGCCGCATCAACGCCTGGAAAACACGCCAAGGGTGAAGGGGGGGGGGTGCGGAAAGTCCCGCTCATGGTGTCCAACATTAAATTTTATTCTGCAGTTGGACAGCAATTGTTAAACAATTCTGATTAGCAACCAATTTGAGATTATCAGCCAGGTTCCCAGTGTGACCGACTTATGCACGCTGGAAACTACATATAGTCACACATGGAGCCCTGTCCTTTGCAGGCAGGAGGAGTGTGTCCATACATTGTTCCATTTTCAATTAAACAAAAGCTTGGGGGACAGCCATTCCCTAGTTCATTCTTCATGGCAATGCCTTGACCAATCAGAGTCGACCTGCCTGGTTTGAATTTAAACAGTATAGTTTTGAAATCATTGTTCCCTGGTGAATTCTCCATGGCAATTCTTCCAACAAGCAGAGTTGAGTTGCCAATTTTTCGTGCAACATAAAGTGTGCCCTTTACAATTGGTATTCTTGTGAATTTGTCCTGGTGAGTGCAAGCGACTATGGGATTTTCACAGTAACTTCATTGCAATGTTAAATGTAGCCACCTAAAATGGCTGATTCCCGAGTAGAATGGTCAAACCCCGATCTAAAATGGCGAACGAAAGAGGCTGATGGGAAAATCAACCAACAGGACTCAAACGGACAGCTGCAGGCAAAACAGTGTATTCGGCTCTGGGGAAGTCGGCCCAGAACGATACCTGCAGCTATTAACATCGCAACAACCCAGCCATCTGCATAGTAAGCAGCCATCCCCGGGAACAATTGCTACACATTAGCAACATAAAGCCGATCCAGACCTTTCGGCACCAGCAGTGGCTGTGACAAAGGAAGGTAGACGACCACCCCACTTGGATTGGGACCAAGTCCAATCACTTGGAACCAGGAACGAGGTCCGCCCCGAGAGGCGGGAAGCCCCTAGGGACTATAAAAATAGGGGCCAAGTTCAGATCGACCCTTCTTCTCCTGCTCGCAACCTTCGGGACCCTTCGACAAAGAAACAAGTAAGTCTTACTCCAGCGATCGCTACCGGATAGGTGCTCCAGACTATCGACTCATACCAGCCTTTTTGAATCCCGCAGGCCAGACCCAATTCGATAGACCATTCGTTTCCCTGACCTGGTGGGCCATCACCAAAGTTAAGTATTGGCCTTTAGTGGTAGGTAGTAGTCTAGAAGTAGGATTATTGTATAAATATTTATTGCTGTATATAATAAATGATCGTTGTTTTAACTCTTACTAAGCGGTGTGCTGCATTATTAATCATTACTGGAGCTTGAACCACGTGGCGGTATCAGAAAGATACCTGGCGACTCGTGAGCAAAGGTGACAGAATTAGAGCTAATAAAACTAAGGCTAATAAGAGCAACATAATATAAACCTACTTGTGACACTAATAAAGATTATTATGAAGATGAAAATCTTTGACAGCATGTCTCTTTTTTCAGCAATATTGAAGTTTTGATATTGGTCATGAATTGAAGTGCATAATACTAATTGTTTCCTTTAATAGCTTTGATTAAAACAAAGCAAACAGATTTTTGAGCAACAGTTTTAGTGTTTGTCAGTGATTTCAAATTCTTTGAAGTACTTTGAAGTACTGGGGGATGACGGCAGTGTAGTGGTAATATTACTGGACTAGTAATTCAGAAGCTCAGGTTAATGCCCAGGGGATAAAGGTTCAAATCTCATCTCAGTAGCTGGTGGAATTAAAATTCAAGTAATAAATTAAGGGTCTAAATCTAGCTTCTGTAATGTTGACCCGTGATTCCATAAGACATAGGAGCAGAAGTAGATCATGATTATTGTGATATTGCCTTTCTTACACGCCTTTTCTATCTCCTGATTAATTTACTGCCCCACATCCTGACTACTGCTAGGGGCCTGTACACAACTCCAATCAGGGTCTTTATTCCTTTGCGATTCCTCAACTCTACCCACAGAGATTCTATGCCCTCCGATTCTATATCGTTTCTTGCCACCGATTTTATTTCATTCCTTACTAATAATGCAACCCAGCCCCTCTGCCCATCCATTTGTCCTTTTGATAGGTCACATATCCTGGTTATTTAAATCCCAATCCTGATCCCCTTGCAGCCACCTCTCTGTGATGCCCACAATATCGTACCGGCCAATTTCAATGTGCGCAACAAACTCATTTACCTTATTCCATTTCCTGCGTGCATTTAGGTACAATATCCTCAGTCCTGCATTGACCACCTCCCTTCTCACACTTGTCCCCCTTTTTTGCTTTGCCTGGTTAGATATCTGCCACCTTCTATACTCTCTGTTCTATGACGTATTCTGAAAACTTTACTAACTTCTCCTGAGCCCTCGGCCTCTTTAACTAGTTCAAAGTCCTCGTCATTAACCTGCACATCTACCTTCACCTTTAACTTTGACTTTCAATTTCTCCATACAACTGAATCCTCTCCCCAGTATTTAGTTTAGATTCCTATCATCAATTGTTGTAAAACCCATTTGGTTCATTAGTATCCTTCAGAGTAGGGGCTGGTTTAGGACAGTGGGCTAGACAGCTGGCTTGTAATGCAGAACAAGGCCAGCAGCGCGGGTTCAATTCCCGTACCGGACTCCCCAAACAGGCGCCGGAGTGTGGCGACTCGGGGCTTTTCACAGTAACGTCAGTGAAGCCTACTTGTGACAATAGGCGATTATCAGGGGGCAGCACGGTAGCATTGTGGATAGCACAATTGCTTCACAGCTCCAGGGTCCCAGGTTCGATTCCGGCTTGGGTCACTGTCTGTGCGGAGTCTGCACATCCTCCCCGTGTGTGCGTGGGTTTCCTCCGGGTGCTCCGGTTTCATCCCACAGTCCAAAGATGTGCAGGTTAGGTGGATTGGCCATGCTAAATTGCCCATAGTGTACAAAAAGGTACGGTGAGGTTACTGGGTTATGGAGATGGGGTGGAAGTGTGGGGTTAATGAGGGTGCTCTTTCCAAGAACCGGTGCAGACTCGATGGGCCGAATGGCTTTCCTCTGCACTGTAAATTCTATGATTCCATCAGGAGTGATTGGCGCAAGCTTGGAGGGCCGAAGGGCCTGTTCCTGTACTGTTCTTTGATACTTGATAGCAGGCAGGAAAAAGATAGTTTCCAAACTTATTTAAATATCGGTGTATTTAGATTTTTGAAATGATATACATGGAAATAGGTCAATATTTAAACCAAGCTAAAATAAATTGGAGCACAAAATCGAGGCTGCACTCCACTTCAGTACACACCGAGGGCATGCTACACTACTGAAGGTGCCATTTTTGGTGAGACATCCAACCAAGGCCTGTTCATGCCCTTTGGACATAAAATATCCCATGACACTATTCAGAGAAGAGTATGGAATTTAAAATACAGATGGAGGGTGAGAAGGTAAAATCAAGCACTAGTGTTTTGTGCTTAAACAAAGGAGATCACAATGGGATGAGAGAAGAACTAGCTACGGTAGACTGGGAGCAAAGACTTTATGGTAAAACAGTTGAGGAACAGTGGAGAACCTTCCAAGTGATTTTTCACAGTGCTCAGCAAAGGTTTATACCAACAAAAAGGAAGGACGGTAAAAAGAGGGAAAATCGACCGTGGATATCTAAGGAAATAAGGGAGAGTATCAAATTGAAGGAAAAAACATACAAAGTAGCAAAGATCAGTGGGAGACTAGAGGACTGGGAAATCTTTAGGGGGCAACAGAAAGCTACTAAAAAAGCTATAAAGAAGAGGAAGAGATTATGAGAGTAAACTTGCTCAGAATATAAAAACAGATAGTAAAAGTTTCTACAAATACATAAAACAAAAAAGAGTGGCTAAGGTAAATATTGGTCCTTTAGAGGATGAGAAGGGAGATTTAATAATGGGAGATGAGGAAATGGCTGAGGAACTGAACAGGTTTTTTGGGTCAGTCTTCACAGTGGAAGACACAAATAACATGCCAGTGACTGATGGAAATGAGGCTATGACAGGTGAAGACCTTGAGAGGATTGTTATCTCCAAGGAGGTAGTGATGGGCAAGCTAATGGGGCTAAAGGTAGACAAGTCTCCTGGACCTGATGGAATGCATCCCAGAGTGCTAAAAGAGATGGCTAGGGAAATTGCAAATGCACTAGTGAGAATTTATCAAAATTCACTAGACTCTGGGGAGGTCCCGGCGGATTGGAAATTAGCAAACGTGACACCACTGTTTAAAAAAGGAGGTAGGCAGAAAGCGGGTAATTATAGGCCAGTGAGCTTAACTTCGGTAGTAGGGAAGATGCTGGAATCTATCATCAACGAAGAAATAGCGAGGCATCTGGATGGAAATTGTCCCATTGGGCAGACGCAGCATGGGTTCATGGTCGTGCCTAACTAATTTAGTGGAATTTTTTGAGGACATTAACAGTGCGGTAGATAATGGGAGCCAATGGATGTGGTATATCTGGATTTCCAGAAAGCCTTTGACAAGGTGCCACACAAAAGGTTGTTGCATAAGATAAAGATGCATGGCATTAAGGGGAAAGTAGTAGCATGGATAGAGGATTGGTTAATTAATAGAAATCAAAGAGTGGGGATTAATGGGTGTTTCTCTGGTTGGCAATCAGTAGCTAGTGGTGTCCCTCAGGGATCAGTGTTGGGCCCACAACTGTTCACAATTTACATAGATGATTTGGAGTTGGGGACCAAGTGCAATGTGTCCAAGTTTGCAGATGACACTAAGATAAGTGGTAAAGCAAAAAGTGCAGAGGATACTGGAAGTCTGCAGAGGGATTTGGATAGGCTAAGTGAATGGGCTAGGGTCTGGCAGATGGAATACAATGTTGACAAATGTGAGGTTATCCATTTTGGTAGGAATAACAGCAAAAGGGATTATTATTTAAATGATAAAATATTAAAACATGCTGCTGTGCAGAGAGACCTGGGTGTGCTGCATGAGTCGCAAAAAGTTGGTTTACAGGTGCAACAGGTGATTAAGAAGGCAAATGGAATTTTGTCCTTCATTGCTAGAGGGATGGAGTTTAAGACTAGGGAGGTTCTGCTGTAATTGTATAAGGTGTTAGTGAAGCCACACCTGGAGTATTGTGTTCAGTTTTGGTCTCCTTACTTGAGAAAGGACGTACTGGCACTGGAGGGTGTGCAGAGGAGATTCACTAGGTTAATCTCAGAGCTGAAGGGGTTGGATTACAAGGAGAGGTTGAGTAGACTGGGACTGTACTCGTTGGAATTTAGAAGGATGAGGGGGGATCTTATAGAAACAGACAAGATTATGAAGGGAATAGATAGGATCGATGAGGGCAGGTTGTTTTCACTGGCGGGTGAAAGCAGAACTAGGGGGCATAGCCTCAAAATAAGGGGAAGTAGATTTAGGACTGAGTTTAGGAGGAACTTCTTCACCCAAAGGGTTGTGAATCTATGGAATTCCTTGCCAAGTGAAGCAGTAGAGGCTCCTTCATTAAATGTTTTTAAGCTAAAGATAGATAGTTTTTTGAAGAATAAAGGGATTAAGGGTTATGGTGTTCGGGCCGGAAAGTGGAGCTGAGTCCACAAAAGATCAGCCATGATCTCATTGAATGGTGGAGCAGGCTCGAGGGGCCAGATGGCTTACTCCTGCTCCTAGTTCTTATGTTCTTACGTTCTTATGACGGTCTTCCTTGTCCTGTTAAATATTCATCCCTCAACTAACAGATTACAGTATCTGGGCATTGTTACTTTACTGTTAGTGGAAGTTGCTCCCTGCACATTGGATGCCATGTTTCCTCTGTATCATAGTTCAAAAGTACTTAATTAGCTATATAAAGTGCGATAAAAATGCAATCTCTTTATTTTAGGTAAGCTGATTGATTATTTCTGTTGATAACTGATAGTTGTTGAGCCTTAGTACATGCCAGTACCTTTCAAGTATTGATGTGGCTTATGGTGTGAATATTAATAAACTGAGAAGAGGACATAAACAGATCTGTGTTCTTGATCGGTCTTACATGGTTTTGGACATCCTGATTTTAGTAACAACTGGTTTGCAGTGAGGGAAAGAGTGAGAACACTGGACGTTGGGCAATCCCACCATCTATAGCCAAATGAAAAGAATCCATTAATAAATAAGTTAAAGGAAAATATGTGGCATATAAAATTGGATCACTAGATGGAAATATTTGTTAAACCATTTCCAGAATGAACAATGAGGTATTTAATGTGTAATTATTCCGATATATGCCATTTTTGCTCTTGTATTCTGGGACACGTGGGACGGGATTGTCCGAACCCCCGCTGGGAGAATCCCGCCCCGCCACCGCCGGCTGCCGTAGACTCCGGCGCCGTTTTTCGGGCGGGGGCGGGTTTCACGCCACGCCAGTCGGGGGCCGTTGGCAGCTTGCCCCCCCCCGCTTCTCTGGGCCCCAATGGGCCGAGCAGCCGTCCGTATTTGGCCAGTCCTGCCGGCGTCAATCACTCAACTCACATACCGGCGGGACCTGGCAGGTAGGTCGGCGGGGGCGGTACTCGGAGGGGCGCGGGGGGGGGGAATCCGACCCCGGGGGAGGGCCCCCACGGTGGCCTGGCCCGCGATCGGGGCCCGCCGATCTGCGGGTGGGCCTGTTCTGTGGAGGCACATCTTCCTTCCGCGTCGAGATCACGCCGGCCCTTCCGCGCATGCGCAAACTCACAACGTCCCTTTGTCGCCGGCTGGAGCGGCGCCAACCCCACCGGCATCCACCTAGCCCCGAAAATGCAGAGAATTACGCCCTTTCGGGGGCTGTTGACACCAGAGTGGTTGCCGCCAATTCTCCCGCCGGCATGAGGACTTCGTTCCCAGAAGGGAGAATCCCGGCCAAGGCCTTGGAAATCAAAAGAGTGAGCGAGAATTTTACACACTTTTTTTACAAACTAGTGCACATGGAGCATTAAGCTTTGTATGAAAACTATTGCATTGCTTTCTGTTGCTAGAGGCCTGATTGAGCTCCTGGTTAAATAAAATTTCTTCAATTAAGTATTATTCAACTCCCAAAGGTCAATGTTCAGCTGTACACGCTAGTAACACTAACAGCTATGAATCATCCTTTCAATTTCATTGCATGTCAAAGTTCATTAATGTGCTATGAGTTGAATGAAACATGATCTTTGGGTTAATCAGAAACGTGGAATCATCTATGTCCTGATGGCTCAGAGGTAAATTATCCAACTCTGACGCATATAGACTTGCAATCAAAGAACAAAGAAAAGTACAGCACAGGAACAGGCCCTTCGACCCTCCAAGCCTGTGCCTACCATGCTGCCTGTCTAAGCTAAAATCTTCTACACTTCCTGGGTCCGTATCCCTCTATTCCCATCCTATTCATGTATTTGTCAAGATGCCCCTTAAATGTCACTATCGTCCCTGCTTCCACCACCTCCTCCGGCAGCGAGTTCCAGGCACCCACTACCCTCTGTGTAAAAAACTTGCCTCGTACATCTCCTCTAAACATTGCCCCTCGTACCTTAAACCTATGCCCCCTAGTAATTGACCCCTCTACCCTGGGAAAAAGCCCCTGACTATCCACTCTGTCTATGCCCCTCATAATTTTGTAGACCTCTATCAGGTCGCCCCTCAACCTCCGTCGTTCCAGTGAGAACAAACCAAGTTTATTCAACCACTCCTCATATCCAATGCCCTCCATCAGGCAACATCCTGGTAAATCTCTTCTGCACCCTCTCTAAAGCCTTCACATCCTTCTGGTAGTGTGGTGACAAGAATTGAACACTATACTCCAAATGTGGCCTAACTAAGGTTCTATACAGCTGCAACATGACTTGCCAATTCTTATACTCAATGCCCCAGCCAATGAAGGAAAGCATGCCGTATGCCTTCTTGACTACCTTCTCCACCTGTGTTGCCCCTTTCAGTGACCTGTGGACCTGTACACCTAGATCTCTCTGACTTTCAATAGTCTTGAGGGTTCTACCATTCACTGTATATTCCCAACCTGAATTAGACCTTCCAAAATGCATTACCTCACATTTGTCCGGATTAAACTCCATCTGCCATCTCTCCGCCCAAGTCTCCAAACGATCTAAATCCTGCTGTATTCTCTGACAGTCCTCATCGCTATCCGCTATTCCACCAACCTTTGTGTCATCTGCAAACTTACTAACCAGACCAGCAAAGGTCCCAGCACTGATCCCTGCGGAACAACACTAGTCATAGCCCTCCAATTAGAAAAGCACCCTTCCATTGCTACTCTCTGCCTTCTATGACCTAGCCAGTTCTGTATCCATCTTGCCAGCTCAGCCCTGTACCAATTATTGGTGCAATTATTCACCTCTGCCAAATTATCTGGTCTCAGCTACAATCAGCAACATAAACAAATTGCATTTATTTTTATGGCAACTTTAATGATATAAAAAGTCCTGAAGTAATTCAGAAGACCATAAGAAATTAAGTAGGATTAGACCATCTGGCTCTTTGAGCCTGCTCTGCCATTCAATGAGATCAAGGTTGACCTGGTGATGGTCTTAAATACACTCTCCTGCAGCACCCACAACCCCATATTAACTCTCTTGTCAATCAAAAATCTGTCTAACTCAGTCTTGAGCGTATTCAATGCCCCAGAATCTACTGCTCTCTAGTAAAGAGAATTCCAAAGATCAGCAACGCTCTGAGAGAAGAAATTCCTTCTCCTCTCCATCTTAAATGGGAGAAAACCGTGCTCCCTAGTACGGTTACCCCAAGAGAGGAAACATCCTCCCTGCATCTACCCTGTCAAACTCCCTCAGGGTCTTATATGTTTCAATAAGATCACCTCTTCATTCTTCCAAACCCCAAATCTGACCCAAATCTTTAATTCCTCTCTGGCCACAGGGCAGGTGCCAAAGGACTGGCGGACAGCTAATGTGATTCCACTTTTCAAGATGGGTGGTAGAGATAAACCAAGAAATTACAGAGCAGCAGGTCTCACATCAGTGGTAGGGAAACTAGTGGAGAACATTCTGAAGGAGAGACTCAATCTCCACTTGGAGAGGCGAGGTTTGTTCAGGGATAGTCAGCATGGCTTTGTCAGAGGGCGGTCATGTCTAACAAATTTGATTGAGTTTTTCGAGGAGCTGATCGGGTGTGTAGATGCGAGTAGTGCAGTTGATGTAGTTTATGTGGATTTCAGCAAAGCTTTTGACAAGGTCCCACAAGGAAGACTGATAAAGAAGGTAAAAGCACATGGGATTCAGGGTAACCAGGCACGTTGGATCCAAAGCTGGCTGAGTGGTAGGAGACTGTAATCACCCCCACAGGACCCATGGGGAGGAGCCAATTGATCTCTCCATTGGGCCCGTGGAATACGAGCTCCCCCGCTGAGGGGTGAGATCGAACAGCAGGGGCTCGTTGAACCAGACAGTTAAAAACGACCAAGATTGGAACTGGCACCTTCGGATGGTTCCGGCTGGAATGACGTACTGCTCGCCGGCCTTGATTTTCTATGGCAGAATAAACCTGTGAGTTTAAACCTGTGAATATTTAAACCTGTGAATATTATAATGGCGACGAGTAAAAACGGAACTATAGGCTGCGATTCTGGACATCCAAACCACGGTTGGATTTCGCTGCAAGGGAGCAAGGTCAGAGCAAATTTAAAAATGCCACTTTTCGGGAGGCTTGAAGCTTTCGACCCAGTCGTAGAAGATTGGGCCTAGTACACTGAACAGATTTGCTACATTTTTCAGGTGACTGCCAATACAGGAGACGATCGACAAAAGGTGATACGCCTGATGGTCTGTGGAGCCCCTTACTTTAACATTATCAAAAGCCTTACCAACCCTGTAGCCCCAGATTCAACAACCTTTGGCGAGCTGGTAATATTCCTGTTGGACCATTATCACCCCAAATTGTCGGTGATATTACAGAGATACAGGTTCAACATGGCCAACGGACGCTGAGGGAGTTGGTCATAGAATTCTTAACATGCCTAGGCTAGCTGGCCGAGCATTATGACTATGGGCCATCCCTGTCAAAGATGCTGAGGAACCGCCTTGTGTATGGCATAAATAGCATGGCGACACAACACAAGTTGCTGGCAGAACCTTCTTTGGACTTGATAAAGGCGGAGAAAATGTGTGAAAACAGGGAGAAGGGAGTCCAAGAACTGCAGGGATCACTGGATATGGAGGTGAATAGCATTGCCCCCCCCACCCCCTCCATTCCAACAGACCCCTGAGTAGAGCCTGTTGCACCCAGCCACCACCCAAGCAACATCAGGGCCAGACGTCTTGACCAAGCGCCTCTACAGCCTGGTGATACATCTCCCCTGAGCTCCAGGAGGATGACTCACAACAGTGCTGCACCTGTGGTCGAAAGAATCGTGGGGACCAGGAATGCCAAAACTGTCACTGAGCATGTCGCCCTTGTCAGGAGAATGATTGCATACAACCAAACTGGATTGCCGCACCAAGAGTAGCCCCCATCAAAATCACCATCCAGGTTAATGGCTACCCACTAGAGATGGAAATTAACACAGGGGCGGCTGACTCGGTTACAGGACAGCAAACGTACAGGGATGCATCGCCTAGACCTAATGAACACTAAGGCATGATTGGCGATATATAATGGAGAATCGCTGGATATCGTCGGCACAACAACAATTCCGGTTGCCAACAGGCAGCAATCCGCTCGTTTGCCATGATAGTGGGACAGGTGCCCAGATCCAGTCTGTTGGGCCGTGATTGGCTGCAGAGTCTCCACCATCATTGACAGTGGATTTTCTAAATGGGCATAGGCAGGCTGTACAAGGTGCTGGGAAAATACCCCAAAGTTTTTCAGGATAGCTTGGGGAAAATAAAGGGAACCGTGGCCAAAATCTACCCAGAAATGGACCCAGAAGCCCAACCAAAGTATTTTAGGGCCTGCCCAGTTCCCTGTGCCCTGTTCCAAAAGTGGATGACAAGCTCAGCTGTCTGGAAAGCCTGGGGATTATTCATCCTGCGCAGTTCACGGAGTGGTCGATGCCAGTAGTCTTGGTGCTGAAGCTGGGTAAAACCATCCGCCTGTGTGGCAATTACAAATTGATGGTGAACAAGGCCTCCCGGTTGGACGAGTACCCGATGTTGCACATGGAGGACCTTCATGCGAAGTTGGCCGGGGGTCACTCCTTCTCCAAATTAGACATAAGCCCCACATACTTCCAGTTGGAGTTGGATGCGGCGTCCAGAAGATACATGACCATCAATAGCCACAGGGGTCTGCATGAATACACCAGGTTGCGATTCAGAGTATCGTCTGCCTGTGTGATCTTCCAGCAGGTTATGGAGAGCATCCTCCGAGAGATCTCAAGAGTGGCAGTTTGCTAAGGCAACGTCCTGGTTACCGAAGTACCTGAGAAGGAACGCCTGGATAATTTAGAGGAAGTCCTCCGCCATTTCACTGAGGCAGACATCTGCCTAAAATGAGGCAAGTGTGTATTTCAGGCAAAAGTGGAGACCTGGGGGCGGGGTCAACAAGGACAGCTTGCAGTCGATGGAGGAGAAGGTTCGAGCTACCAAGCCCCACGCCTGGGAATACAACTGAACTACAGTCATTCCTCAGACCGTAAACTATTATGGCAAATTCATTCCAGGTTTGGCAACCCAAATTGGCACCACTACATACACTCCTCAAAAATCATCAGGAATGGGCGTGGAGGGCCCACAAGAAGAGGCATTTGCCAAGGTAGAGCGACAGTTTCGACCTCCAGGCTGCTAACCCATTACGAACCTTCCAGACCGCTCCTGATCACAAATCAGGCAGAGCGGCCAATAGCCCATGCATTGAGGACTTCGGCCAATTGAGAGTGCAGGTGTGCTCAAATCGGAAAGGAAGAGCTGGTTACAACCATTGCGGTCAATTCAGAGTGCAGGTGTGCTCAAATCGGAAAGGAAGAGCTGGTTACAATCATCGCAGTCAATTCAGAGTGCAGGTGTGCTCAAATCGGAAAGGAAGAGCTGGTTACAATCATCGCGGTCAATTCAGAGTGCAGGTGTGCTCAAATCGGAAAGGAAGAGCTGGTTACAATCAGCGCGGTCAAAAGGTTCCACCCATACGTTTATGGTCGGCACTTCATAATCACAACAGGCCACAAACCGTTGTTCGGCTTGTTGAAGGAAGACAAGGCAATACAGGATACAGCAATAGGCACTATTAATGGCGGCATATAAATACATTGTCAAGTATGCCCCGGGAATGAAAACCGGGCAGGCTGATGCCCTGAGCGGACTCCCATTGCCTGACACACACTCACCACCCCCCCACCCACCCCCACACCTCCGCCAGTGACAAATGAAGTTGTATATGCACTGATTTAAATGGACACCTTGCCGGTCACAGCCTCACAAATTCCCAAGTGGACACAAAATGCTTGACCTTGGCAGATTTGTGTCACATCACCCTGCACAAGGGGACCACAGGGTAAACGGCCTGAGGAACTGCGGGTTTTTAAGACTAAGCAACAAGAGCTTAGCATTAAGGACGGCATTGTCCTGAGGGGGGCCCGTGTACTGGTCCCATTCCAAGGTAGGAAAGCCATATTGCAGGACCTGCACAATAGACTCCGGGGAGTGTCCAAAATGAAGATGCTCACCAGAAGTTAATTGTGGTGGCCGGGATTTGATGGCGACATCAAGATTTTGGTAAAGCAGTGTACAGGAGCATGAAAAGCTCCGCCGGCAGGGTCTCTTCACCTGAGAGTGGCCAGGCTGGCCCCGTGTGCGGTTACACACCGACTTCACCGGATCTTTCTTAGAGTCAATGTTCCTGCTGCTCATTGACTCGAGGTAAAAATGGTTGGATGTTTACCGGATGCCGTCCACCACTGCATGGACTACCATTAAGAAGCAATGCCAATCGTTTAATGTCCATGGCATCCCGCAGGTGTTCATTACTGATAACAGCATCCCTATTACCAGCGAGGAATGTGCACTTCATGATGATGAATAGTGTAAACCACATTCGGACCACCCAGTACTACCCATCTTCAAACGGCCTGCTGAGCGGGTGGTACAGACCTTAAAAGGGGGCATAAAGAAATGAGCCATAGGTTCCATGGAACTAAAACTGCTGCGGTTCCTGTTTAGCTATCAGCCACACCGTATATAATGACCAGGGTACACGAGCAGAATTCCTGATGGGCCGAAGACTAAGGACCCGTCTTAGCCTGACGTTTCCTAATATTGGAGGGAAGATGGCAGCCCACGGTTGCGCCTTTGGAGACATTTGGGGAGACAGTGGTATAGTGATATTGTCACTGGACTAATAATCCAGAGACCGAGGTTAAAGCCCTGAGGACCCGGGTTCTCCCAATGATTCTTTGTCGGGCATCTAAATAAGCCACAGACAGAAAGACCACTCATAAAAATAAAAATAAAACCTTGGGCGGGATTCTCTGATGCCGTCCCGTTTCTCGACGACGTCAACACGGCCTCAGGATCAGCAATTCTGGCCACTACAGGGGGCCAGCATGGCACTGGAGCGGACACGCCGCTCCAGTTGCTGATCCCGGCATCAACTGGGTGCCGCGGGATCCGCGAATGCGCAGTGGTTCCCTTCAATGCGCCGGCCCCGACGCAACATGGTGCAGGGCCACAGGGGCCGGCGCAGAAGAAAAGAGGCCCCCAGCCAGAGAGGCCGGCCCACCGACAGTGCCAGGCCCCATCGGAGGCCCCCCCGGGGTCGGGCCCCCCCGGGGTCGGACCCCCCCCTACCCCCCTCCCCCCCCCCCCCCCACAGGCCGCCCCCCGACCCTTCCGCGCCGAGTTCCTGCCGGCTGAGAGCAGGTGTGGACAGGGTCGTCGGAACTCGGCTTTTTTACAACGGCCGCTCGGCTCATCCCGGGCCGAGAATCGGCGATGGGGCCGCATGCGATTCGCGCCGGTCGCGGGTATTCTCTGGCCCGGCCCCGGGCTGAGAGAATCCCGCCCCTTATTCCTAACACACACACATATAAATTAATCAAAACTATATCTATTTCCTAACTGCCTCCTCATCCAATTTTACTTGCTATTCTGCTATTATATCAGCCAATTATGGAGGAAAATCCAGATCAATTTCCAGCACTCTACCAACCAGAGTTATCTACTAATCGGAATTTCGGAAGTTCCCCCGAATACAAATCACCACTTTATCAAATTTAAGTAATTACAAAGTTATCTGGAATCCGTACACTGTATTATTTTATACTTTAATTTATGTTTTAATGTACTGTTGAAGATTTAAAAGTAAAATGAATACTGTTTTCTTCCTGAGTACTTGAATATTAGCTCCAATGGTAACTCTATAATAAGAAATAAAAAACAGGTCTTAACTTCTTCAACTCCAAGTTTGTTGTGTTCAGCAAGCCCTTCTCCAACAATACCACATTGCCAACTGCACCCCCTTTATATTTGGTGCAATCTATTAAACAGTTAACACCCCAATTCTAACTTTCAGTACAAGGGAACATTTACTCTTTCCTTACGCATGCTACAGGTATTCTGCTGTATTCCACTGGGAAATGGAATGCTCGGTTAACCAAAGTTTTTGATTAACTGGCACAATAAAGATTTTACTGTATTTCTTAGTGGGAAAGTTTCCCAAGGTTAATGCTTGGCAGCAGAACAGCAACAGAATCACTGGAGAAATAGTGCAAATGATTGGTACAATTTTTTGAATTCATTTATGGGATGTGGGCTAGGCCAGCATTCATTACCAATCCTTAATTGCCCTTGAGAAGTTTGTGGTGTGCTACCTTCTTGAATTGCAACAGCCCATGAGGTGTAGGTACACCCACAGTGCTATCAGGGAGAGAGTTTCAAAGATTTGAACCTGCTATTGTGAAGGAATGGTGATATTTTCCAAAGTCATGATGGTGAGTGGCTTGGAGGGAAACTTCCAGGTGGTGATATGCCCATGTATCTACTACCCTTATCCTAGGTGGTAACGGTTGTGTATTTGGAAAGTGCTGCAGAAGTTACCTTGGTGAGGTCCTTCAGTGCATCTTGTAGATGTCACACACTGTTGCTGCCATTGTACATCAATGGTGGAGGGATTGAATGTTTGTGGAAAGGCTATAAATCAAGCAAGCTGCTTTGTCCTGGATGGTGTTGAGCTTCTTGAGTGTTTTTGAAGCTGCACTCATCCAGGCAAGGAGAGAGTATTCCATTACTCTCCTGGCTTGTGCCTTGTAGATGGTGGACAGGCTTTGGGGGAGTCAGAAGATGAGTTACTCACCGCAGGATTCCTGGCATCTGACCTACCCTGGTAGCCACAGTATTTATATGGCTAGTCCAGATGAATGAACGGTCAATTGTAACTTTCAGGATGCTGATTGTGGAGGATTCAACAATGGTAATGTCAAGGGGAGGATGGCAGGGTGGTGCAGTGGTTAGCAGTGCTGCCTACGGTGCTGAGGACACGGGTTTGATTCCGGCCTGGGTCACTGTCTGTGTGGAGTTTGCACATTCTCCCCGTGTCTGCGTGGATTTCACCCCCACAACCCAAAGATATGCAGGTTAGGTGGATTGGCCACGCTAAATTGCTCCTTAATTGGAATAAAAATAAATTGGTACTCTAAATGGTTTTTTTTAATGAATGTCAAGGGACGATAGTTAGATCCTCTCTTGTTGAAAATGGTAATTGCCTGGCACTTGTGTGGCACAAATGTAATTTGACTCTTGTCAGCCAAAGCCTGGATATTGTCCATATTGTTGCATTTGGACATGGACTGCTTCAGTACCTGAGGAGTCACGAATGGTGCAGAATATTATGCAATCATCAGAGAACATCCCCACTTCTGACCTTATGATGCAGAGAAGGACATTTGATGAAGCAGCTGAAGATGGTTGAGCCTAGGACACTACCCTGAGGAACTCCTCATGTACCTGGGTCATTTTTCGCATTGCTGGGTAGATGCCAGTGATGTACCTGTACTGGAACAGCTTGGCTAGGGACACTGAAACTTAGTGGTTAGCACTGTTGCTTCACAGTGCCAGGGACCCAGGTTCGATTCCGGCTTGGGTCACTGTCTGTATGGAGTCTGCACGTTCTCCCCATGTCTGCGTGGGCTTCCTCCAGGAGCTCCAGTTTCCTCCCACAAGTCCTGAAAGATGTGCTTGTGCGGTGAATTGGACATTCTGAATTCTCCCGCAGTGTACTCGAACAGACGCCGGGGTGTGGGGACTAGGGGATTTTCACAGTAACTTCATTGCAGTGTGAATGTAAGCCTACTCGTGACACTAATATAGATTATTTATTATTTATGAAAGTTCTGGTGTATACACTTCAGTACTATAGTTGAAATATTGTCAGGCCCGTAGCCTTGATTGTATCCAGTGTCTTTAGTCATTTCTTGATGCCACATGAAGTGAATCGAGTTGGCTGAAGGCTGGCATCTGTGATGTTGGGCACCGCCAGAGATGGCCAAGATGTTTCCTCCACTTGCACTTCTGACTGAAGGTTGTAGAAATTGCCTCAGCCTTATCTTTTGCACTGATGTGCTGGGCACCTCCATCATTGAGGATGAGGATATATGTGGAGTCTTTTCATCCAGTGAGTTGTTTAAATGTCCATCGCCATTCAGGGATGGATGTGGCAGGACTGATCGTTTTAATGTGGATCTGTCTAGCTTACAGTCTGCCTGGTGTTGCTCCTGGCATGCTCTCCTGCACTCTTCATTGAACCAGGGTTGATTCCCTGGCTTGGTAGTAATGGTAGAGTGGGGGATATGCCGGGCTATGAGGTTACAGATTGTGGTTGAGTACAATTCTGCTGCTGCTGATGGCCCACAGCCCCTCATAGATGAGTCTTGAGTTGCTAGATCTGCCCATTTAACATGGTAGTAGTGCCACACAACACAATGAAGGGTAACCTCAATGTGAAGATGGGACTCTAAAAGGACTGTGCGTGGCCAAAAATGGCACAAGTCACTCCGGCGTCAGGCCCCTCAAAACATTGTGAATTCTCCAGCCCAGAATGGGCTAGTAACGGCGTGACACCATTCGCGACAGTGTCACCCGTCACGGACCCCCCCCCCCTCCCCGGAGACCTGGCAAAATGGCCACCCGCTGCGCAGCGCCAAGTGAGACCCCCCACTGTCTGCCCCCCTTTTCCCCTTCCCCCATATACCCCATTCCCCATATCCCCCTTCCCCCATATCCCCCTTCCCCCATATCCCCCTTCCTCCATATACCCCATTCCCCCATATACCCCTTTCCCCATATACCCCTCCCCCATACCCCCCATATCCCCCCCTTACCCCATATCCACCCTTCCCACATATACCCCTTTCCCCATATACCGCTTTCCCCATATACCCCTCCCCCATACCCCCAATTCCCCCCTTACCCTATATCCACCCTTCCCCCATATCCCCTCTTCCCCCATATCCCCCCTCCCACATATCCCCCTTCCCCCCATATCCCCCTTCCTCCCCCATATCCCCCTCCCCCATTTCCCCCTTCCCCCATAGCCCCCTTCCCCCATTTCCCCTTCCCCATATCCCCCTTCCCCCCCATATCCCCCCTTCCCCCCATATCCCCCCCTTCCCCCATATATGCCCATATCCCCCCTTCCCCATATACCCCCATATCCCCTTCCCCATATCCCTGTTCCACCATATCGCCCTTCCCCCATATGCCCCCTCCCCCATATCCCTCCTTCCCCATATCCCTCCTTCCCCATATCCCCCTTCCCCCCCATATCCCACCTTTCACCATATCCCCCCTTCCCACATGTCCACCCATATCCCCCCTTTCCCCATATCCCCTTCCCCCATATCCCCCTTCCCCATATCCCCCTTCCCCATATCCCCCCTTCCTCCATATGCCCCCTTCCCCCATATACCCCTTCCCCATATCCCCCTTCCCCCATATCCCGCCTGATGGTCGATCAATAACTCCAGAAGCGAGATTGGAGACAATTGAAGGCTTTATTACACTAGATGTTTCCCCCAGCAGCGCAGGTACAAAAGGCAGCTGCTGGGGAGACATGGGCTCTTATACACCGCCTTACTGGGCCGAACCAGCAGGCAGGCTTAACCAATGAAAACAGTATCTCCTACACTAATAGTCTTACAGCATTACAGGGTACTGTAATACCTCTAATACCGACTACCACATTCACCCCCTGTTAAAAAAAGGCGGTAGGCAGACTTTAGATCCACCGTGGAAAAGACCTTGCATTGTGCGATCCTGTTGACCAGATCGCATATGCGGGGGAGAGGGTATGCATCAAGCTGCATATACCTGTTGATGGTCTGGCTATAATCGATGACCATCCTATGTTTCTCCCCGGTCTTTACAACCACTACTTGAGCTCTCCAGGGACTGTTGCTAGCCTCGATGACACTTTCCCTCAGTAATTGCTGGACCTCCTACCGAATAAAGATCCGGTCGTCTGCTCCTGGTGGTGACTGGTTTGCAATTCGTGGTGAGGTTCGCTAACAGGGAAGGCGGATCGACCTTGAGGGTCGCGAGGCGGCAGACAGTGAGGGGGGGTATAGGGCCGCCGAATTTAAAGGTTAAGCTTTGGAGGTTGCATTGAAAGTCTAACCCTCGGAGTGTGGCAGCGCAGAGGTGGGGAAGGACGTAGAGCTGGTTATTTTTAAACTCCATTCCCTGGACTGTGAGGTTCGCAATGCAGAACCCCTTGATCTCCACTGAATGAGACCCGGAGGCCAGGGAGATTTTTTCGTGAACTGGGTGAACAGAGAGAGAACAGCGCCTTACCGTGTTGGGGTGTATGAAGCTCTCCGTGCTCTCAGAGTCGATCAGACAGGGTGTTTCATGCCCATTGATGAGCACGGTCGTCGTTGCAGTCGAGAGTGTTCGGGGCCGAGACTGGTCCAGGGGCACCGAGGCGAGTCGTGCAGAAGTTGGAAGTTCTCCTCGGGAGGTGTGTGATCATCCGAGTCGGAGTCCTGAGAGTCCAGCCAAGGCGGCGGCGCCCACTGGTCGCACATGGCTGGGGGTGCACAAGATGCGGTGCCCATCCATCACACATGGTGTCCGAGAGACAAGATGGAGGCGCCCGGAGGCCACACGTGGCCCTGAAGGAGGAAGATGGCTTGCCCGCACAAATAGCAGCGGGGCACCCCGGGGCTGCCTGGCAGTCTCGCAGCACAAGCTTATTGGGGGATGGGGGCTGCATCGGAGTCGGTCGCAGGGGGGTTCCACGCTGCCTAAGGGGCTGCCGTGTGGTCGGGGACGTAAGCGCGGGCATTTCGGGAGTCCACATTCAGGGAGCTAGCAAGGGCCCGTGCCTCCTTGAGGCCTAGTGTCTCTTTTTCCAGCAATCGCTGGCGGATTTGGGAGGACAGCATATCTGCAACAAATGTATCCCAGATCAAAGGTTCTGTGTGGTCGCTGGCCGAAACATGCGGGCAGTCACAGTTCCTCCCTAACCAGGAGCGCACGGTAGAACTCCTCCAGCAATTCCCCGGGGATTTGTCACCTCGTCGCTAGCAGATGTCGGGCGTAGACCTAGTTTACAGGGCGAATATTGTGTCCTTTCAGCAGATTCATTGTGGCCTCGAAATCGTCCGCATCCTCGATGAGGGTGTAGATCTCTGGGCTCACCCTCGAGTGCAGAACCTGCATTTTCTGGTCCTCCGTGGGTGTAATTGTGGCCGTCCTGAGATATCCATTGAAACACGCCAGCCAGTGCTTGAAGGTTGCCGCTGAGTTAGCCGCGTGGTGGCTGAGTTGCAGACACTCCAGCTTGATTCGGAGCTCCATTCTTTAAAATCTAGTGTAATGAATTGATGCTCGATCAATAATTCCAGAAGCGAGATGGGCTTTATTACACTAGATGTTTCCCCCAGCAGCACTGGGGAGACACGGGCTCTTATACTCCGCCTTACTGGGCAGAGCCAGCAGGCAGGCTTAACCAATGACAACAGTACCTCCTACACCAATAGTCTTACAGCATTACAGGGTACCGTAATACCTCTAATACCGAATACCACACCTTCTTTCCCGGGGGGATATGGGGGAAGGGGGATATGATGGGGGAAGGGGGGATATGGGGGAAGGGGGATATGGGGGAAGGGGGATATGGGGGAGGGGAGATATGATGGGGGAAGGGGGGATATGGGGGAAGGGGGATATGGGGGAGGGGGGATATAGTGGAAGGGGGGACAGACCCGGCCCATCAGGCGGACGCCGCCCCCAGGCCGTTACAGGGTGGCCACGAGCCAGGGATAGACCCGGAGCACCAGGCGGACGCCACCCACATCTAGTGCGAGTGCGGCGACACCGGCGGGCCACACCCAGTGACCAGGAGGGCAGCCACAGCAACAGGCCCCCATCACAGCCGACCCAGGACACTGACGCACAGGACACTGACGCATAGGACACTGGCACACAGCACACCGACGCCTAGGACATTGACGCACACGACCCCCACACACAGGAGACAGATGGACAGGAATCACCACTCCAGGGGACCCCGGACTTCGGATCGGATGAGGAGCAGGCCATTACGCCACTGCTCTCTCCTACACCCTCCACCATCGCAGAGACATTCACCTCGGTTGGGCACTTCTGCGATGAGACATCTGGGACGCTATCTGGTGCGCACAACACAGCCGTCCCGGTACAGCAGGTGGAGGCAGGAGCAGCCGAGGGGCCGGGTGGTCAGAGGACCACCCTCCCCAACCCCCCCCCCCCTCCTCCCCGGCTTGCATCCTCTCCATCACGCACCCTCTCCGTCACGCACCCTCTCCAAGCCCTCTCCCCCTCCCCTCCCCCTGCCCCCTCCAGCCCCTCCCTCCCCTCCCCCTCCTCCCCTCCTTCCCCCCAGCCCCTCCCTCCCCCTAGTCCCTCCCTCCCCCCCTGCCCCCCACTATCATACGTCTGTCTTTTCTTTCTTTGCCGGCTGCAGAGCCGTGTCCTTGTCATGCATTTTGGTTTCCGTGTTAGCCATGTCTGCCTCTGGGAAAGTTTTAATTTACTTTCTTTTTAAAAATATTTTTATTCAAGTTTCTGATATTTTAACATTTTAAACACACAACATAGCAAAGAAAAAACAACACAACCCCCACCCCCCCCCTTCCCTGTAACCTCTACCAAACACCCCACTTTGCCCTCCCCCCCCCTTAACAGCTGAAGGCAACCAGCTTGAAATGTAGTACAAACCCCATCTCTTGTGGACAAATTTCACCTTCACCAGATACAAAAACTCCTCAAGGTCCTCCAGCCACACCAGGGCACAGGGTGGGGAAGCTGACCCCCACCCCAACAGGACCCACCTGGTGGATCAGTGAGGTGAAGGCTAAAACGTCTGCCCCCACTCCCATCTGCAACTCCGGCAAGTCCAATACCCCAAATATGGCTCGCAAGGGACTGGACTCCAAATCCATATGCAAGATCGCCGACATGGATTTTTCAGACTGTGATTTAAATGACAATGTCTGACCACTGCAGCATTGAACTTATTTTCATGATTTGTGTTGTAGAGGATTTTAAAATTTTTAGCTCACCCCTGCTAGGTCAGCTGACTCTGCACACTGTGGGTGTTAAAGCTGGACTTCCACAGGATTCAGTGGAGTTCTCTGCTGCAGTGAAGAATTTAGTATGGTAGTCGGTATTAGGGGTATTATGGTACCCTGAATAATGCTGTAAGACCATTGGTGTGGGCGGTACCGGAGGCTGCTATTTCATTGGTGAAGCCTCCCTGCTGGTTCCGCCCAGTAAGGCGGAGTATAAGAGCCTGTGTCCCCCCAGCAGCTGCATTCTGTACCTGCGCTGCTGGGGGAAACATCTAGTACAAGAAAGCCTTCAATTGTCTCCAATCTCGTCTCAGGAATTATTGATCGAGCATCAATTTATTGTACTAGATTTTAAAGAATGGAGCTCCGAATCAAGCCGGAGTGTCTGCAACTCAGCCCCCACGCGGCAAACTCAGCAGCAACCTTCAAACACTGGCTGGCGTGCTTCAAAGGGTACCTCAGGACGGCCACGACTGAACCTACGGAGGACCAGAAACTGCAAGTACTCCACTCGAGGGTGAGCCCAGAGATCTACACCCTCATCAAGGATGCGGACGATTTCGAGGCCGCAATAACCCTGCTGAAAGGACACTATATTCGCCCTGTAAACCAGGTCTACGCCCGACATCTGCTAGCGACGAGGCGACAAATCCCCGGGGATTCGCTGGAGGAGTTCTACCATGCGCTCCTGGTTAGGGAGGAACTGTGACTGCCCGCAAGTTTCGGCCAGCGACCACACAGAACTTTTGATCCAGGTCGCATTCGTTGCAGGTATGCTGTCCTCCCAAGTCCACCAACGATTGCTGGAGAAAGCGACATTACTCCTCAAGGAGGCATGGGCCCTTGCTAGCTCCCTGGATGTGGCCTCCCGAAACGCCCGCGCTTATGTCCCTGACCACGCGGCAGCCCCTTGGGCAGCGTGGAACCCCCCCGTGGCCGACTCCGATGCATCCCCCATCCCCCAATAAGTTTGTGCTGCGAGACTGCCAGGCAACCCCAGTGGTCCCCACTTCTATTTTTACGGGCAAGCCAAGCTCCCCGGCAGCGCTGCCCAGCCAGCTCATCTACCTGCAAAGGGTGCGGAAAAAAGGGCCATTTCGTGGCAGTATGTCAGGCCCAGGCGGTCACCGCAGTCTCCGGGGTCGAACCGGGACCGCCACCACAACTCTCTCCACGAGCCACGTGCGGACAGCGGGCGCCGCCATCTTCCTTCTCCAGGGCACGAGCTGCCTCCAGGTGCCGCCATCTTGTTCCCCGGGGACCACGTGCGACGGATGGGCGCCGCCATCTTGCACACCTCCAGCCATGTGCGACCTGTGGGCGCCGCCATCTTGGCTGGACTCTCAGGACCCCGACTCGGGTGACCACATACCGCCCGAGGAAAACATCCACATTTTGCCATGACTTGCCTCGGTGACCCTGGACCAGTCTCGGCCCCGAACACTCTCAACTGCGACGACGACCGTGCTCATCAACGGGCATAAAACATCCTGCCTGATCGACTCCGGGAGCACAGAGAGATTGATACACCCCAATACGGTAAGGCGCTGTTCTCTTCCCATCCACCCAATCAACCAAAAAATCTCCCTGGCCTCCGGGTCTCACTCGATAGAGATCAAAGGGTTCTGCATAGCGAACCTCACGGTCCAGGGAAGGGAATTTAAAAATTACCGGCTCTATGTCCTTCCTGACCTCTGCGCTACCACACTCCTAGCGTTAGACTTCCAATGTAACCTCCAGAGCTTAACTTTCAAATTGGCAGCCCTATACCCTCCCTCACTGTCTGCAGCCTCACGGCCATCAAAGTTGATCTGCCTTCCCTGTTTGCGAACCTCACCCCAGATTGCAAACCCATTGCCACCAGGAACAGACGGTACAGTGCCCAGTAACGGACCTTCATTAGGTCGGAAGTCCAGCGGTTACTGAAGGAAGGTATTATTGAGGCTAGCAACAGTCCCTGGAGAGCTCAAGTAGAGGTTGTAAAGACCGGGGAGAAGCATAGGATGGTCATCGATTATAGTCAGACCATCAACAGGTAGACGCAGCTCGATGCGTACCCTCTCCCCTACATATCTGATCTGGTCAATCAGATTGCACAATACAAGGTCTTTTCCACGGTGAATCTAAAATCCACCTACCACCAGCTCCCCACCCGCCCTAATGCCTGCAAATACACTGCATTCGAAGCAGATGGGCGGCTCTACCACTTCCTAAGCATTCCCTTCAGTGTCACAAATGGAGTCTCGGTCTTCCAACGGGAGATGGACCGAATGGTTGACCGGTACGGTTTGCGGGCCACGTTTCCGGACCTCGATAACGTCACCATCTGCGGCCACGACCAGCAGGACCATGACACCAACCTCCGAAAATGTCTCCATACCGCAAAAATCCTTTATCTAACATATAACAAGGACAAATGCGTGTTCAGACCCGACCGTCGAGCCATCCTCGGCTACGTAGTGCATGATGGAGTTATAGGCCCAGATCCCGAACGCATGCGCCCCCTCATGACGTTTCCCCTCCCCCACTGCTCCAAGGCCCTGAAACGCTGCCTGGGATTTTTTTCGTATTATGCCCAGTGGGTCTCCAACTATGCGGTCGAGGCCCGCCCACTAATTCAAACCACAGTTTTCCCCCTGTCGGCAGAGCCTCGCCAGGCCTTCAGCCACATCAAAGCGGACATCGCAAAGGCCACGATGCACGCCATCGACGAGTCCCTTCCCATACAGGTCGAGAGCGATGCATCTGACGCAGCTCTGGCGGCCACCCTCAACCAAGCGGGCAGACCCGTGGCCTTCTTCTCACGCACCCTCCATGCTTCAGAAATCCGCTATTCAACTGTTGAAAAGGAGGGCCAGGCCATAGTAAAAGCTGTGCGGCACTGGAGGCATTACCTGGCCGGCAGGAGATTCACTCGACTCACTGACCAACGGTCGGTTGCTTTCATGTTCGATAATGCACAGCGGGGCAAGCTAAAGAACGATAAGACCTTACGGTGGAGGATCGAGCTCTCCACCTACAACTATGAGATCTTGTATCATCCCGGGAAGCTAAATGAGCCTTCTGATGCCCTATCCCGCGGCACATGTGCCAACGCACAAGTGGACTGCATCCGGGCCCTCCACGAGGACCTCTGTCACCCGGGGTGTCACTCGATTCTTCCATTTCATCAAGACCCGCAACCTGCCCTACTCCATCGAGGAGGTCAGGACCGCCACCAGGAATTGCCAAATTTGCGCGGAGTGCAAGCCGCACTTCTACAGGGCAGAGAAAGCGCAGCTGATAAAGGCTTCCCGTCCCTTTGAACGCCTCAGTATGGACTTCAAAGGCCCCCTCCCCTCCACCGACCTCAGCACGTACTTCCTGAACGTGATTGACGAATACTCCCGGTTCCCATTCGCCATCCCCTGCTCCGACATGACCGCAGCCACCGTCATAAAAGCCCTCCACAGTATCTTCACACTGTTTGGTTTCCCAGTCTACATACACAGCGATAGGGGGTCCTCCTTCATGAGCGACGAACTGCGTCAATTCCTGCTCAGCAAGGGCATTGCCTCGAGCAGGACAACCAGTTACAACCTCCAGGGAAACGGGCAGGTGGAGAGGGGGAACGGAACGGTCTGGAAGGCCGTCCTACTGGCCCTACGGTCCAGGAATCTCCCAGTCTCCAGCTGGCAGGAGCTCGCCACTCCATCCAGTCACTGCTGTGTACCACGACAAACCAAACCCCTCATGAACGTCTCCTTGTCTTCCCTAGGAAGTCTTCCTCCGGGACCTCGCTCCCAACATGACTGGCAGCTCTTGGACCCATCCTGCTCCGCAAACATGTGCGGGTGCACAAGTCAGATCCATTGGTCGAGAGGGTCCACCTCCTGCACGCTAACCCTCAATACGCCTACGTGGCATACCCCGACGGCCGACAGGATACGGTCTCCCTACGGGACCTGGCGCCCGCTGGATCCCCACCCACACCTCCACTACCGACCCCATCCTCCCTCCCACCGGCGCACCCCACAGCCACCCCCTTCCCAGGTGGATCGGTCCTTCCACTGGTCCCATCTAGGGGTGATGAAGCTGCCAGAGAAGCTGAAGCCACACTCCCGAAGCCACGGATGCCCGAGCCGGCACCTGCATCACCGCCGAAGCTACGACTATCACAGAGGATGACCAGGGCCCCCGATCGACTAATTGCTTCATTCTGACTGTAAATAGTTACTGTGAATAGTTGCGGCATGTAATGAGGCAAAACACTGTGCTAATGTACACCGGGTACCACCATAACCTACACCTCTACCACTGTATAACACGAGACCACCACCCCCGCCGGACTCTTTTTTTAACAGGGGGGTGAATGTGGTAGTCGGTATTAGGGGTATTACGGTATCCTGAATAATGCTGTAAGACCATTGGTGTGGGCGGTACCGGAGACTGCTATTTCATTGGTGAAGCCTGCCTGCTGGTTCCGCCCAGTAAGGCAGAGTATAAGAGCCTGTGTCTCCCCAGCAGCTGCATTCTGTACCTGCGCTGCTGGGGAAACATCTAGTACAATAAAGCCTTCAATTGTCTCCAATCTCCTCTCAGGAGTTATTGATCGAGCATCATTTAGTTTCTGCTTTCAGCTTCCAAGCCTTTCTTTGGAGATTTTCTCTGCCAATTTTCCTCTGTGCCTTCACTTCTTAAACTTTTCTTTCCGTCGTAATGCTAGTTTGATTGTTCCTTCAGTTTTCCAGGATTTTAACTTTCTTCTGCAGCCTCAGTGAGGTTAAAAGTTGTTCCATTTGCTGCAAACATGCTGAAAGGTGTTGGGTATAGTTCAATAGGACTTACTGATGTATTTGTAGTCTTAGGTAATGAACTGGAAGTATTTATTATTAACTACCAGAAATGACATAGGTGCAGTATAGATCCAAGCTCGGAACTGTCCCTAGCTTATTTCTACACTCAGCTCTGGCCAGCACTACCCTGACCCCTTGGTACAGGTCATGTATTCCCTTACATCACTGTGTGAGCAATAACCCTTTTATGCCAGACCCTTATACTACATTCCCACACCAGGACCTATTGGCCATGGAAGAAGCATTCATTACATGATTTAATGGGCTGAAAAATAGCCTAGGAATCCTTCTACTGCCTCCTCACTATGTGGGAAGATATGTGCTACAAGTAAAACAACATTTACTGTCAGCTGTGGTTCAATAGGGAGCATATTTGCCTCTGAGTCACAAGATTCTACGTTTAAGGCTCACTCCAGGGCAAAAATCAAGGCTAAAACTTCATGACGGCATTGTGGGAGTTCTTCAATGTTGGAGGTGTCACGTGTCTTTCAGATGAAAGTTTAATGAAGGCCCTATCTACCTGCTTGTGTGGATATTAAAGATCCCATGGCAGTATTTGCAGGATGGTGTAGTGGTAACATCACTGAATTAGTCATCCAAAGGCCCAGCCTAAAGCTCTGGCAACAGGGGGTTCAAATCCTAGCACGTAAGATGGTGGAACTATCAAAATTTATCAGGGACAGGCTGAACGTGGAGCTAAGACCACAATCAATTCAGCCATAATCTCATTGAATGGTGGAGCTGTCTCAAGGGGCAGAATGGCGTACTCTTGCTCTGAATTTATATGCTCAAAGCCTCCCACTGATTAGCACCTACAGCCTTCCTTAGTTGATGAATCCATGTTGAACACCTCTTGGAGGAAGCATTGAGAGTGGCAAGGGTACTGAATTTTACTCTGGGTGGGGGGCTTCAATGTCCATTACTAAGAGCGACTGGGTATGCCTGGCTGAGTTAAGAAGTACATAACTGCCATACTAGACTTGCGGCAAGTGGTGAGAGAACAAATGAGAGGGAACAACCTACTCGATTTATCCTCACTAATCCACCTGTCGCAGATGCATCAGTCAATGACAGTATTGGTAGGAGTGACTACTACACAATCCTTGTGGAAATGAAGACCTGTCTTCACAAAGAGTTTACCCTCCGTGATGTTGTGGGGCAGCACGGTAGCATGGTGGGTAGCACAATTGCTTCACTGCTCCAGGGTCCCAGGTTCGATTCCGGCTTGGGTCACTGTCTGTGCGGAGTCTGCACATCCTCCCCGTGTCTGCGTGGGTTTCCTCCGGGTGCTCCGGTTTCCTCCCACAGTCCAAAGATGTGCAGGTTAAGTGGATTGGCCATGCTAAATTGCCCTTAGTGTCCAAAATTGCCCTTAGTGTTAGGGTGCCTATCCGACCAAACACTTCCAGGACGGAGCCCTGCTCTTGGTTATATGCCGCAGGCCATTTTAATTCTCTCTGACTGTGAGCATAATAATAAAAATAATAATCTTTATTGTCACAATAAAGGGCCCTTTCCCACCCTTTCTATAGCAGTCTGTGGCCAAATACAACAAGACAAGGGAAACCACTTCAGGGCCTCCTCCCACATCCCGGTCTCCAGTTCCCCCTCCCCCAAGTTCGTCCTCCCATTTCCGTTTGACTTCTCCTATTGGGGATCCCTCCCAGTCCATTAGCTCCTTATAAATCTCAGGCACCTTACCCTCACCCAATCCCTCCCTCGCCAGCACCTTATCCTGCAACCCCAAGGGCAGCAAACCGGGAAAGGACGGCACCTGCTTCCTCACAAAGTCTCGAACCTGTAAGCATCTAAACCTGTTCCTGCTGGTAAGCTCATATTCCTCCTCCAGGTCCTCTAAACTCACAAAGCTGCCCCTTACAAACAGGACCCCGAACTGCTCGATCCCTGCCTGCCTCCACCCCGAAACCACACGTCCAACACACATCCCCCCACCGGTGCAAACCTGTGGTTGTCACTGATTGGTGCCCACACCGAGGCACCTTCCAGCTTCAGATGTTGCCGCCACTGCCTCATACCCTCAAGGCCATCACCACCACTGGGCTCGTGAAGTGCTCCTAAACTCGTTCCCCTAAAAGACGCCGCCTCCAACCACCCCCACCCCGACCCCTCCCCTACTACCCACTTCCTAACCATAGTGATATTAGTTGGCAAGGCCAACCAGCAACCCCCCCCCCCCCATTGCCCCCATTCCAACAGCACCTTCTTAACCCGTGGGGTCTTCCCCGCCCACACAAACCCCAAAATCAACGAGTTGACCTTCTTAAAAAATGTTTTTGAGACGAAGATCGGGAGGTTCTGAAACACAAATAGGAGTCTTGGCAGCACCGTCATTTTCACTGTCTGCACCCACCCAGCGGCAGCGGCAACACATCCCAACTCGTCATCTCCATCAACCGAGCCAGATTCAATTTATGTAGCTGCGCCCATCCCCACTCCACCTGGATGCCCAAGTACCTGAAGCTCTGTGCTCAACCACCCCCACACCGTACAATCCCTCTCCAACCCCTTTACGCTCTAAGAGCCATTACCAGTGGCTCTGCCATGGGGAGGGTGGGACCCCTGCCTTGTCCTAGGGTGTAAACCAAAGTACCCCAAGCTCACCTGGTTCATCTGCACGCTTGCAACCGGCACTCGATACAGCAGCCGGACCAAATCCACAAACCCCTGCCCGAACCCAAACCGTCCTAACACTTCCCACAGATACTCCCACTCCACCCGATCGAAAGCCTTCGCTGCAGCCATTGCTACTGCCACCTCCACAACCTGGCCCTCCAAGGGCATCATTATTGCATACAGAAACCTCCCAACATTTGCCGACAATTGCCTCCCCTTTACAAACCCGGTCTGGTCTTCACCCATCACCCCGGCACACAGTCCTCAATACGCGAGGCCAGCACCTTCGGCAACAACTTGGCGTCCACATTTAGTAACAATATCAGACGGCAGGACCCATACTGTTCTAGATCTTTATCTTTCTTCAGTATCAGGGATATGGACTCCTGACATAGCGCTTGTGGGGGGTGGGTCCCTTTTCCTAGCCTCGTTGAACACCCTCACCAGCAGAGCCCCCAGATCCCCACCGAACATCTTATATAATTCCACCAAAAATGGGGATATGGTTGATCGGCAGGGGAGGGGGGGGCAGGAAGCCCCCCGACTAGGCTGGTCACATGGAATGCGGGGGGGCTGAATGGGCCGGTCAAACGATCACATGTGTTCGCGCTCCTGAGAAAACTGAAGGCGGACGAGGCTTTTCTACAAGAGACACATTTTAAGATTGGGGATCAGACAAGGCTGAGGAAAGGATGGGTAGGGCAAGTTTTCCATTCAGGACTGGACATGAAGACGAGGGGGGTGGCGGTGTTGGTGAATAAGCGGGTGGCATTCGGGGTGGGGAACATTGTGGCAGATTCGGGGGTGGGGAGATACGTGATGCTTAGCGGGAACTGGAGGGGATGTCGTTGATCCTGGTAAACATTTATGTCCCAAATTGAGATGATATCCGGACGAGCCCAAGGTCGGCGAAGGTGTCAGCAGTGGCGAAGGAGCTGAAGGGGTTTATAGATCATATAAGACCATAAGACAGAGGAGCAAAATTAGGCCACTCAGCCCATCGAGTCTGCTCCGCCATTCAATCAAGGCTGATATTTTCTCATCCCCATTCTCCTGCCTTCTCCCCATAACCTCTGAACCCCTTATTAATCAAGAACCTATCTATCTCTGTCGTCAAGACACTCAGTAATTTGGCCTCCACAGCCTTTTGCGGCAAAGAGTTCCACAGATTCACCACCCTCAGGCTGAAGAAATTCCTCCTCATTTCTGTTTTAAAGGATCGTCCCTTTAGTCTGAGATTGTGTCCTCTGGTTCTAATTTTTCCTACAAGTGGGAACATCCTCGCCACATCCACTCTATTCAGGCTCGCAGTACCCTGTAAGTTTCAATAAGATCCCCCCTCATCCTTCTAAACTCCAACGAGTACAGATCCAGAGTCCATTTCTCATACGACAAGTTCTTCATTCGAGGGATCATTCTTGTGAACCCCCTCTGGATCCTTTCCAAGGCCAGCACATCCTTCCTTAGATACGGGGCCTAAAACTGCTCACAATACTCCAAATGGGGTCTGACCAGAGCCTTATACAGCCTCAGAAGTACATCCCTGGTCTTGTATTCTAGCCCTCTTGACATGAATCATAGAATCATAGAATCATAGAAGTTTACAGCATGGAAACAGGCCCTTCGGCCCAACCAGTCCATGCCGCCCAGTTTTTACCATTAAGCTAGTCCCAGTTGCCCGCACTTGGCCCATAACCCTCTATACCCATCTTACCCATGTAACTATCTAAATGCTTTTTAAAAGACACAATTGTACCCGCCTCTACTACTACCTCTGGCAGCACATTCCAGACACTTACTACCCTCTGAGTGAAGAAATTGCCCCTCTGGGCCCTTCTGAATCTCTCCCCTCTCACCTTAAACCTATGCCCTCTAGTTTTAGACTCCCCTACCTTTGGGAAAAGATGTTGACACTCTACCTTATCTATGCCCCTCATTATTTTATAGACCTCTATAAGATCACCCCTAAGCCTCCTACGCTCCAGGGAAAAAAAGTCCCAGTCTATCCAGCCTCTCCTTATAACTCAAACCATCAAGTCCCGGTAACATCCTAGTAAATCTTTTCTGCACTCTTTCTAGTTTAATAATATCCTTTCTATAATAGGGTGACCAGAACTGCACACAGTATTCCAAGTGTGGCCGTACCAATGTCTTGTACAACTTCAACAAGACGTCCCAACTCCTGTATTCAATGTTCTGACCAATGAAACCAAGCATGCCGAATGCCTTCTTCACCACCCTGTCCACCTGCGACTCCACCTTCAAGGAGCTATGAACCTGCACTCCTAGATCTCTTTGTTCTATAACTCTCCCCAACGCCATACCATTAACTGAGTAGGTCCTGGCCTGATTCGATCTGCCAAAATGCATCACCTCACATTTATCTAAATGAAACTCCATCTGCCATTCGTCAGCCCACTGGCCTAATTGATCAAGATCCCATTGCAATCCTAGATAACCTTCTTCACTATCCACTGTGCCACCAATCTTGGTGTCATCTGCAAGCTTACTAACCATGCCTCCTAAATTCTCAACCAAATCATTAATATAAATCACAAATAACAGTGGACCCAGCACCGATCCCTGAATGCTAACATTGCATTTGCCTTCTTAAGTGCCGACTGAACGTGCACGTTAACCTTTAGAGAATCATGAACAAGGACTCCCAAATCCCTTTGTGCTTCTGATTTCCTAAGCATTTCCCCATTTAGAAAATAGTCTATGCCTAAATTCCTCCTTCCAAAGTGCATAACCTCACACTTTTCCACATTGTATTTCATTTGTCACTTCATTGCCCACTCTCCTAGCTTGTCCAAGTTCTTCTGCAGCCCCCCTGCTTCCTCAATACTACCTGTCCCTCTACAGATCTTTGTATCACCTGCAAACTTAGCAACAGTGCCTTCAGTTCTTTCTTCCAGATCATGAATGTATATTGCGAGAAGTTGTGGCCCCAGCACAGACCCCTGAGGCACATCACTAGTCACCGGCTGCCATTCTGAAAAAGACCCCTTTATCCCCACTCTCTGCCTTCTGCCAGTCAGCCAATCCTCTATCCATGGATCTTACCCTTAACACCATGAGCTCTTATCTTATTTAACAGTCTCCTACGCGGCACCTTGTCAAAGGCCTTCTGGAAACCTAAATAAATCACGTCCACTGGTTCTCCTTTGTCTAACTTCCTTGTTACCTCCTCAAAGAACTCGAACAGATTTGTCAGACATGATCTCCCTTTGACAAAGCCGTGCTGACTCAGTCCTATTTTACCATGCACTCGCAAGTATTTCGCGATCTCATCTTTAATAACAGACTCAAAAATCTTACCAATGACCGAAGCCAGGCTAACCGGCCTATAATTTCCCGTCTTCTGCTTCCCTACCTTCTTAAACAGCGGTGTTACATTAGCCACTTTCCAGTCCTCTGAAACCCTTACTGCCTCCAGTGATTCCTGAAAGATCACCACCAATGCCTCCACAATATCCTCAGCTATCTCTTTTAGGACCCTCGGATGTAGACCATCCAGTCCAGGTGACTTATCCACCTTCAGACCTTTCAGTTTCCCCAGAACCTTCTCCTTAGTGATGGCCACTGCACTCACCTCTGTCCCCTGATTCTCCTGGAGCTCTGGCATCCCACTGGTGTCTTCCACCCTGAAGACTGATGCAAAGTAACTATTCAGTTTGTCTGCCATTTCTTTGTTTCCTATTATGACTTCTCCAGCCACGTTTTCCAGTGGTCCAATGTCTATTTTTGCCTCTCTCTTACCTTATATATATTGAAAGAAACTCTTCTTATCTTCTTTTATATTACTAGCTAACTTGCACTCATATTTCATCTTCGCTCCCCTTATTGCTTTTTTAGTTGTCCTCTGCTCGCTTTTAAATGATTCTCAATCCTCTGGCTTCCCACTAATCCTTGCCACTTTGTATGCTTTTTCTTTTGCTTATATGCTGTCCTTGACTTCCCTCGTCAACCATGGCTACCTTGTCCTGCATGTTTCCTGCTCCTTGGGATGAATTTCTGCTGTGCCTCCCGAATAACCCCAAAAAACTCCCGCCATTGCTGTTCCACTGTCTTCCCTGCTAGTCTCCTTTTCCAAACAACTCTGGCCAGCTCCTCTCTCTGTCTTCATAGTTACTCTTATTTAATTGTAATACCGTTACATCTGATTGCAGCCTCTCCCTCCGAAACTGAAATGAAATGAAAATCGCTTATTGTCACAAGTAGGCTTCAAATGAAGTTACTGTGAAAAGGCCCTAGTCGCCACATTCCGGCGCCTGTTTGGGGAGGCTGGTGCGGGAATTGAACCGTGCTGCTGGCCTGGCTTGGTCTGCTTTAAAAGCCAGCGATTTAGCCCAGTGTGCTAAACCAAATTCTATCATATTGTGGTCTCTGCTCCCTAAGGGTTCCTTCACCTTAAGATCCCTAATCAAGTCTGCCTCATTACACAGCACCAAATCCAGAATTGCCTGTTCCCTAGCGGGCTCTACCTCAAGCTGCTCCAAAAAAACATCTCTTAAACATTCCACAAATTCCTTTTCTTGGGATCCAGTACCAACCTGATTTTCCCAGTCCACCTGCATATTGAAGTCACCCATGATTATTGTGATATTGCCTTTTGTACAGGCTTTCCCTATCTCCTGATTTATTTTCTGCCCTACATCCTGACAACTGCTAGGGGGCCTGTACATAACTCCCATCAGGGTCTTTTCACCTTTGCGATTCCACAACTCGACCCACAGAGATTCTATGCCTTCTGATTCTATATCGTTCCTTGCTATAAATGTAATTTAATTCCTTACTAACAATACAACCTGTCATTGAAAATATGGAAAGATGTGTCATTTGAAAGATGGAAGTCTGGCAATATCTGGTCTGAGAGAAACATGAGAGAATACAGGGCAAGATCCCACAAAGGGTTAACAGCAGCTGCCAGGGAAGGATTGTAAAATGCAGATATCCTTGGTCAAGCAGGCTTAGCAAACAAGACAAACAAGATTTTGAATGAAGCCAAAAACAATGGCTCACACCTTCATTGAAAGTAAATATCTTAGTAAGGATCTGGAAAAGAATGGATGAGGTTCAGTTGAATTTGGTGAGAATTCTAGGTGTGAAAATGTGCTAATACCAGGTAAATTAAAGAAAACTGGAGACTATCAGTCTACGAGAAACATATTTCATTGCCAAAATCAAAGTCAAAATTATGAGCTGAGGACACAGTTGGAAAATAAAACTATAGAAATGACAGGAATTAAAAGTAACACCTCTTGAAGTCAAAGCATTTTGAACATCACAAAGGACACAATGTAATGAGATCTATGAGATGAGGTTATGCCAAAATGAATACTTAGTTGGATTAGAATGTTTAGCTCAAAGATACTTTTTACAATCAAAGAGAATCAAGAGTTACTTTACAATAAAGTCATAAAAACTAGATAACTGTTAGAAAAATATATAAACACAAAGAAAGGGTTCAGCCAGCAGAGCCAGCTCTCACAGCTCGGTATATGGGTGTTATAACTGGCGACGAAGGTTAAAGTGAATAGCTGTCTACACTGCTGAAGCCACCTCCCTGGATTTTTGTTGGATACAGGTTGGAAGTTGTTTTCATGCCTCTGTACGGACGTTTGGATGTTTTTGATGCTGCGCTGGAAAGCTGGAACCAGTACACACAACGGATGCGTTACTATTTCCGGGCAAACAATATCACCGAAAACGAGCGCCAGGTGGTCATAGTGCTCACCGCCTGCGGCCTGCATATGTCTGGGGTGATTAGGAGCCTTACGTACCCAGCTGCACCGGACACCAAAACATTTGATGAACTTGTGAATATAGTGGGGCAACATTTTAACCCAGCCCATCCACGATAGTCCAGCGTTACCGGTTTAATACCGCTGAGAGGACCCCTGGAGAATCCCTTGCCGATTTTCTATCCAGGCTACGCAGGATTGAGGAGTACTGTGACTATGGTGAGACCTTGTCAGAAATGTTACGCGACCGTTTGGTTTGCGGTATGAACAATGCGGCCACCCAGAGAAAGTTGTTAGCTGAGCCAACATTGACTTTTCAACAGGCCATTCAAATAGTATTGTCCCGAGAGAGCGCAGAACGAGGAGTGCAGGAGCTACAGGGAATGAAAGTGCATGCCTTGGGGCGCAACCCCTTCCATCCGAAAACGTCCCCCCGCACTCCTGCGGTACCTTGGGTGAGGCAACGTCCGGACCGACGCCAGTGGCCGTCGGACATTCCTCCCGAAGGGAGCCTTCTCCAGAACCAATGGATGAGGAGCCATGTCCGTGTCAGACTTGTAGGCGCCGACCCCGTCGCGGACGGCGGTCCTGGGGGCGCCAGAGGCGCCGTTGTTCCGACCGAAACTGGGACCAGCCCAGGGGCCGTACCTTCCATGTAGATGAACCTGCGGCGACTACTCCTGAGGACGTGGAGACGGAGGACGACTGCTTGCAGTTGCATTGTGTGGCAGCTCCCCGTGTGGCCCCCATTAAGGTTACAGTACGGGTCAATGGCCGCCCGCTTGAGATGGAGTTGTACACTGGCGCAGCGGTCTCCGTGATCGCCCAGAGGACATTCGACCGCATCAAACAAGGTATACTGCCCCTTACATTAACCGACTCACAGGCCAGGTTGGCCACCTACACGGGGGAGCCACTGGACATTGCAGGAACTACAATGATTCCTGTTGTTTATGGACACCAGGAGGGGCGTTTCCCACTTATCGTGGTGCGCGGCCATGGGCCCAGCCTGTTGGGTCGGGACTGGTTGCGCCATTTGCGGTTGCAATGGCAGCACATCCTCCAAACAGTTTCTGAAGGGTTGACTGAGGTGCTAGGACGATACCCAGGTGTATTCCAGCCTGGTTTGGGGAAAATAAAAGGGGCCGTAGCCTGTATCCAAGTCGAACCAGGAGCCACGCCGCGCTATTTCTGGGCGCGCCCGGTGCCTTACGCCTTGCTCGAGAAAGTAGAAGGGGAGCTCACTTGTTTGGAGAGTTTGGGTATTATCAGGCCCATCCGTTTTGCTGACTGGGCAGCACCAATTGTACCTGTAATGAAGCCAGATGCCACAGTTCGCTTGTGTGGCGACTATAAACTTACAGTGAATACGGCTTCCCGACTCGACTGATATCCAATGCCTCGCATAGAGGATCTCTACGCGAAGCTTGCAGGTGGACTCTCGTTCACAAAATTAGATATGAGTCACGCCTACCTGCAGTTGCAGCTGGACCCTGCCTCCCGGCCATATGTAACGATTAATACACACCGGGGCCTGTATGAATATACACGGTTGCCCTTTGGAGTATCCTCTGCCTGCGCAATTTTTCAACGTGTTATGGAGAGCATTTTGAGGTTTACCACGTGTTGCTGTCTACTTAGATGACGTTTTGATTACAGGGATGTCGGAGCAGGAACATTTGGAAAATCTGGAGGCTGTCCTTAGTCGCCTTTCGGAGGCTGGAGTCCGTTTACATCGCACAAAGTGCGTATTTCAGGCAAAGGAAGTAGTCTACCTAGGTTATCGGGTGGACCGCAAAGGTTTGCACCCCGTCGCAGAGAAGGTGCGTGCAATTCAACAGGCCCCCGCCCCGACTGACACTTCGCATCTTCGTTCTTTTCTCGGTTTTGTAAACTATTACGGGAAGTTCCTCCCCAATCTGGCCACTACGCTGGCCCCTTTGCACCTTCTGCTAAAGAAAAATCACACCTGGGTTTGGGGTCAGCCGCAAGAAACCGCTTTCCAGCAGGTAAAGCAACAATTGTCGTCGTCTGGGTTACTAACCCACTATAATCCTGGAAAGCATTTGCTCGTCACATGTGATGCATCCCCGTATGGTATTGGGGCCGTCCTGTCCCACAAGATGGAGAATGGGGCCGAGCGACCGATAGCTTTCGCCTCCCGCACATTGACTGCAGCGGAGAAAAAGTACACGCAGATCGAGAAGGAGGGCCTGGCAGTGGTTTTTGCGGTGAAACGCTTCCACCAGTACGTGTATGGCCGCCATTTCACTATCGTGACTGATCATAAGCCTCTGCTGGGACTTTTCAGAGAAGATAAGCCAATACCGCCCATTGCTTCCGCACGGATCCAGCGCTGGGCTTTGTTGCTTGCTGCATACGAGTATTCTCTGGAGCACAAACCAGGTACGCAGATAGCAAATGCCGACGCACTGAGCTGATTGCCTTTATCGACCGGCCCCATGTCGACTCCCACAACCGGTGAGGACACCTTGCCTGTTACGGCATCACAGATCCGTGAGTGGACCCAGACGGAGCCAGTCCTGGCAAAGGTTCGGCACATAGTCCTGTATGGTGGGTAGCATAGACAGCTCCCAGGCGAGTTGCGGGCATTTTCCTCCAAGCTGTCAGAATTCAGCGTGGAAAACGGCATCCTCTTGTGGGGGACGCGTGTGATTGTCCCGGGAAAAGGCCAGGAGCTGATACTAACAGACTTGCACAATGGGCATCCAGGTGTGACCAAAATGAAAATGTTGGCCCGGAGTTATGTCTGGTGGCCAGGCCTCGACACCGACATTGAGAAGGTGGCCCAAAACTGCTCCATTTGCCAGGAGCATCAGAAGCTTCCGCCAGCCGCGCCCCTAAATCACTGGGAATGGCCAGAGTGGCCTTGGGCACGCTTGCATGCAGATTTCGCAGGCCCTTTTCAAGGATCCATGTTCCTTCTATTAATTGACGCCCAGTCTAAATGGCTAGAGGTGCATAAGATGCAGGGGACAACGTCCTGCGAAACAATTGAAAAGATGCGTTTGTCTTTTAGTACGCATGGCCTCCCCGAGGCGCTGGTCACGGATAACGGCACTCCATTCACGAGTGAGGAGTTTGCGAGGTTCACGAAGATGAACGGCATACGCCATATCCGCACTGCCCCTTACCACCCAGCTTCAAATGGGTTGGCAGAGCGCGCAGTGCAGACATTCAAAAGAGGACTAAAGAAGCAGTCTTCCGGATCAATGGGCACGAGACTGGCTCGCTTTTTGTTTACGTATAGGACCACCCCCCATGCGGTGATTGGGGTAGCTCCCGCAAAACTCCTAATGGGCCGGAGACTTCGCACCCGCCTTAGTATGGTTTTCCCGGACATTGGCGCAAAAGTACGCCGCACACAAGAACGGCAGGGACAGGGATTTTCTCGGCATCGGCCGATTCGGCAGTTTGCGCCCAGTGACCCAGTGTTCGTTCGCAATTTTGCTGGTGGTGCCCAGTGGGTTCCTGGTGTAATCTTTCGCCAAACGGGCCCTATATCTTACCAGGTGCAAGCCCAGGGTCGTCTCCAGCGCAAACATGTAGACCACGTTCGGTCCAGAAGACTATCTCCTCAAAAGATTCCCCGCCCCCGGAGCTCATTTCTACAGCCGCAGAGACCAGAGACAAGGGAAGGTAGTCGTCACAATCCTCCACTGGTGCCTCACTCGAAGGTCGTTACAAAACCGAATGGAGATAGAGACGCTGACATGACGGAGGCAGCAGACTCTGACTCCGAGATGGAGACGCAGGCTGCATCAGAGGGGGAATCCTCGGGTCCACGGGCCGTGGATGTACAACCGCTGCGCCGTTCATCACGGAAGCACCGGTCTCCGTCTCGTTACACGCCGCCTGATCCAGCGCCGCGTGCAAATGGTGTCCGGCCTGCAGCCAAACGAGTCCGACGCCCTCCTTCGCCACGGTCTTTGGTGGATTCCTTGGACTTTGGGGGGAGGGATGTTATAACCTGCCTACTTACCATTGGCTGGGGACTAATGACAATCCCACAATCCTGTGGGAGTATGAGCTTCCCCAATGAGGGGGGCGGAGAAACCATTAGTAAACTCCTAGTATAAATAAAGCTGGCCAGTTTAGGAACCAGGAGGAAGGAGTGTGCAGCAAGGGAAGTTGCTGCTGCTGTTATATATATATGTTATTGTAAATAAATGTTATTAGTTTGTATCCTTAAAACTCGTGCTGGATTCTTCGTGGCCCTCACAAAAATGGGAAAGATAGGACACAGGAACCGAGCTCATCAGCGAATACATCTAAAGAAGACCAGATTTTAAAAAGAAGATTGATTGTCAAGTTGGGCCTGAAGTCTGAACCAGAAGGATCCAGAAGCAAGATCTTTTTAGTTTTCTGTAAAGACAGTGATTGCATCTTTTAAAAAGAAAAAAAAAATATTATAATAAAATAACTTAAAAGTTTTAACCTGAAACAGTGGTTATTAGCCTACTTTACTTACTTAGCAATGCAGGAACCAGGATATCAATGCTACTGAGGGGTAAGTAGGTACAATTCTTCGGTGAAGGTATGGGTTATACCGGGGGATAACTTGAAAATATAGTTTGACCTGAATAGCACCCACTGAAGCCTGTATCGGAGTCAGGGAGTGAGAATCCCTGTTCACCAATTAGAATATCGACCTTTTTTTGGTATGGGGGAATTCTAAGAATAGTGGTGAGTTTTTAAACTTCATGGCACCCAGCGTGGAGGCCTAGAATATTAGAAGTTTCTAGGTAAAGCGAGGCTAGAATATTAGAAGTTTCTAGTTAAGCAAAGTGGGGGCTAGAATATTAGAAGTTTCCAGTTCCCAAACAACGGTTAGAATATTAGAAGTTTTTAACCGGCACAAATGCTGGAATATTAGAAGTTTCTAGTCTATGTGTGAGTCAAACTTTACCTGCCGAGTTTAGTTTGGAAAGTCATGTGTGATTGACTTTTGTAAGGATATTCTGTGGATCAAGGGGACATAAAACTCAGATTGGGTGTAAATATCAGTAGACTAGAAGATACTGACCCTGAGAAAAAGTCTGCAAGACATCTTGGTGACAGCACTAAACATCTTGCATCCATTACTGGTAAAAGGAGGCCAAAAAATAAATCATCCTTAGAGTGAGGCAGATTGTGAGGAATCCTAGAGAAATAGGGCGCACCTAGAAACCTTTAGAGACCAATAACCAATCGACCCTTAACTAAAACAGGAAGATAGTGCCTTAGTTAGCCTTGGATAGGGCCCAGAAAGGGTACTTATCCTTAATTTCAGAGTGCACCTGAAAGGGACAACCAGGAACAGAACTTAGAATTCCGAAAAATGGCAATTAGGGTAATACAGTCCTGGAATACAGTCAAGAGAGATGAAGCAATGAAACAAGAATGGAAGAAATTAAAAGAGCTAAAAAAATCCTGGAAGAAAGAGACGTATCAAGACAGAGACATCTCCTTCTTTGTTGAGTGCCTAAAAACCTGCAATATAGAGATGCAGTCGGGATTCTTAAAGCACTTTGTAAATTTGCATTTGAAAAGCAAGCTGAATCACTAATTTTGTTCGGACGCAGACAGAAGCATGCAGCTGCTCAAGTGGGCAAAGAGTGCTCTAAACTGGTTAAAATCATTGACGAAGAAAACATGAAAGAAATAATACAGGTCCCTAGTGAACACAAAACTAAGTCTGAAGTGACAAACGAATATCGTAAACAGCTGCAGAAAAATGAAGCTTTAGAAATGGAAAATGACGAGGAATCCGTCCTAGAATCAGATAGCACAGTGAAAACAGTAGGGCTTCAAACAAATGCGCCAGGTAAAATCGAAGATGAATGGGAGCAGTCGAGACTTATAAAAAAATTGTACGTAGGAGGAAAGCAGATCCACTTAGTGGAAGGAGACTTTACAAATGCCCAAAAGGACGTACAAGTTAATCCTTCCAATAGAAAGGGGAAATTAAGGGCAGGAATTTCAGGGGTATTGGCTCATAGATACAATCCGGAGTTACAGCTAAAAATGGATGAAGAGGTAGTTCTAAGAGGAGAATTTAAAGAAGGGATAGCTAGAGCCACAACTCTGAGCCATGGGACAAAGGTTATACATGTGGTATCACTAAACAATTCTGGACAGCAGTATAGTATGATGGATGAGACAGAAGTAAATCAAGCAAAAATGGAAGGAATCCTGAGACATAGTGTAGGGAGAGATGTTGATATGACATTATTAGGAGACGGAATATTCAAAAATAACTCAAGGGAATCTCTGAGAGCAATAATAAAGTCATGTGCATTAACCCCTCTGGCTAGGACAGGTCAGATAATAAGGATTTGGCGAGAGCAATGGCCACAATTCATTTTAGACACAGCAGGAACAAGACAGCAATCTGAATTTCAATTCAACCAAGTGCCAACACCCCTGTCAGAGACAGAAAAAACACGTCCCAGTCCCCCAGATAACCAAGGGAATTTGGACCCCTTTGGAAATTTCCCAAAGGGATACCATTCTCAATACCCAGATTTAAGTCTGTTTCGGGAAGAAAATTGGCCTAGGCAATCTGTCACACATAAAGGAGTTTTTATAGATTATTTTTTTGAAACACAAGAAAGTGAAGAGGAACAAAGCCCAGTTGGGATTATTGCGCCTCCTGCGCTGGGACAGGAAGAATCATCATCCTCATCAGAGAATGAGGAAATATTAAAACGAAGGAGAAGAAAAAGGAATAGAAACAATTCTAAACTATTAGAAATAGGGGATTATAGCGATTACTGGAAACAACAACAACCTTCCACTTATCGACCAATAAATAAGGATTTACCATAGTATATGTATAATCCAAAGGAAAAAATGGTACACCACAGAGATCAGGAAGGATGGGAAAGAGAGGTTATATCTAGGGGACGTAAAATAGGAGAAATATTAGGAGGAAGTCAACAAATTGATTCTACAAAATTACTGGGATTACCAAACGTTACCCCCAAAGCTAAAATTTGGCAAATGGGCAAAGGGTATGATAGTTTCGGAAGAGCCATGAGTAGAGTAAGGAACAGCACAGAAATACAAGGCCAGATAATAGCAGCATTAAGACCACAAGAAAGGATACAGAATCTCCCAAGACCCCGAATAACTGCACCTACTCCCATAGATAGGGTATCTTTTGCTCCACGGGATAGCCAAGTACCAATTGCAATGTTCGATGAATATATAGAACCGGTGGAAGATTTTGTACAACAGGGTACCCCCTATCTTGAAGAAGAACCGGTACAACGACAAATACATTTCTCAGAACATAGGGAACCAGATAGAAATGCCCCTTTAAGAACGCCGTGCCCCAGAAGTGAGAAAGTAGTTTGGTCATTTACACCAGGTCCAGAGGAAGGACAGGGAGGTATGGTACCGAATAAAATAGTAGCAGCAGTAATGAAGACAGCAGGCCCAAAGAAAGATGGGGAGAGTAGAATTGAGTATTCACTGAGGGTAAAACAGTTAGCGAAGAAAATGGGGGCATCAGGAGAATCCACCAAATTGATTGATTTACATACAGTGGGAGAAATAGTTACAGGCAAAGTCTCAGATTTAATAAATGAGTTAGATTTGGGAAATGAAAGAGCTAAATTAATGAAAGAAATGACAGAGGCAGCATATGCAGGTGTTGCTAACTTTGCCTTAGTTTAATTGCTCTGTTTTATCACCTTTGCTCTTGAGTCGCCAGGTATCTTTATGATACCACCACGTGGTTCAAGTCCAAGTAATGATCAATAATCCAATACACCGCTTAGTAAGATTTAAATCAAAGCACATTTATTATATACAGTAATCATTACTCATGTACAAATTCTACGTCTAAGCTACTTCTACAGCTAACAGGCCAATACTTAACTTGGAACTGGCCCACAAGGTCAGGGAAATGAATGGCCTTTCGCTCGGGTTCTAAGCCTGCGGGATTCGAAGTTGGTACAGATTGGTAGCTAGGAGCGCCTATCTCGTAGCGAGCGTTGAAGTAAGACGTACAGTTTTGAGCGGCTGTTGAAGAGTGAAGAGTGAGTGCAGAGAGCTGGAAGCGGTGGAAGAGAGAGCTGGAAGAGAGGAAGAGCTGGAAGCGGTGGAAGAGAGAGCGCCTTGAACTTGGGGCTCAATTCTTATAGTCCCCAGGGGCTTCCCGCCTTTCGGGGCGGACCCTGTACCTGGTCCCAAGTGATTGGACTTTGTCCCAATCACTTGGTTCAATTTTCTCCAATGCTGGAGCGGTTCCCTGATCGATGGGCGGTCTTGAGGTGGTCGTGCACCTCCTTTTGTGTAGGCTTCTGCTGGCGCCGAAGAGTCTGGTTTTGCTTTGTGTGTCTAAATGTTGCTTATTGTTCCCGGGGATTGCTCATTAGTTTGTAGATGGCTGGTGTTTTGTTATGCTGATGGTTGCTGGTATCGATCTTGTCTTGCCTTTCCAGAGGTAAATACACAGTCAACCTGCAGCTGCTCGTTTTTGTTCTGTTGGCTGACTTTCCCATCAGCCTTTGCCATTCGCCATTTTAAATCAGGAGTTGGCCATTTTAAGTGGCTACACAGGGGAATACCTCACAATATATGTTGACCGAATATATGAGGTTAATAAGGAAGAGGGGGCCGATGTAGTCAGATTCCTGAGGGAGTTAGGACCAAAGATTCCAGGAGGGAATAGCTTCTCAACAATACTGCTAACAACCCCCAGAAAAGAAATAGGAAGAGAACTGGTCAAATTTGATTTAGCAGGTAAAGCAATTAAGGATAAACAAACAAAGAAGTGCAGCAGCTGCCCAAAATAATGTTTCAACACAAAATGCTCAGACCAGACCACCGAATCGACAGATATCCGACAAAACGGGACAAAATCTAGCCCAACCAGCAATGCCACAACACGGGTATAATCTACGGCCACAAGGACCACCCCCACCACAAAATCTAAATTACTTACCAAGGGAACAATTCCTAGCCCTCAGTCGGGAGGAAAGAGACAGACTCATTGAGGATAGGAGAAGAAGAGCAGCTGGTCAGGGGAGGATTGAGCAAGGTAGGTATCAACCACCAGAGTGGTACTCGGGACCCTCACGAGGGGGATTCCGAGGAAGAGGCAGCGGAGGCCCCGGTATAAATTAAACAGATTTGGCTTCTCCCCTTAAACAGGCTATCCAAAATCAAACAATAGAAACAGAAAAAGGGGAATTAGTAGTAGAATACAAGGGAAAGAGATTTATTGTGGACACAGGGGCTGAGGTATCAATGATAAGGGAAGAAGTTGGAAATCTTACAGGAAAAGAATACATAGCAGAAGGAGCATTAGGGAATAAGGATATTAGACCAGAAATTAGATTAGGAGAATTATTTGCAATATCAAGAAATGAGAATTTGATGGCAGGAAAAGATTTAATAAAAATAGATACAGGAAAAATAAGGATATTAAAACCAATTGATAACATGGAGGAAATAAGGAAACAGAAAGAAAAAAGTATTTTAAATGACGAAGGATGGAAGAAGTATTAATGGGAGCAAACCTAGCAATAGGAAAGAATGACACAGGTTTAATTAGCAAGAGGTTCCAACACACAATACACGGAGGACAACACAGATCACAAAAACAGTATCCTTTGACCCGAGGAGCTAAGAGCGAGCTGGAGATAACAATCAAGGAATTAGAGCAGCAGAGGATTATTCAAGAGGTCACATATGCCTCGACAAATAGTCCAATTCAAGTAGTAAGTAAACCAGATGGCACATTTAGGATGATAACAAATTACAAAGCTCTAAATAAAGTCACAAAAAAAGATAAGAGATATTTGATGAATCCACAAACTACCTCAGAGCAAGTTGCAGGAAAAACTTTCTTAACTAGTATAGACCTGGCGAATGGATTCTGGAGTGTTCCATTAGACCCAGACAGCAGGGAGAAAACAGCATTCACCTTCGGCACTAAGCATTACGTTTATTGTAGACTGCGACAGGGATATGTTAATTCTCCAAATCATTTTCAGGCAATAGTCAGGGAACTGATTAAAGAAGATTTGGCTTTAGTATATATCGATGATGTATTAATTGGAGATGACAATCAGGACAAACATGTGGAAAGAGTGGCCAGGATTATTAAGACACTTAATGAAGCAGGTTTTAAAATAGGACGAAGAAATGTCAAAATGGGAGAAGCAAAGTCAACTATTTAGGTTATTCAGTAACAAAGGAAGGTAGGGAGGCCAGTATTGAAATGAGGAAGAAGGTAGCTGAAATTACTGCGCCCGTCTCGAGAAAAGGGGTTCAAAAAATAATGGGAATATTGGGATATTTAAGGCCAGTAGTGAAGGACTTCAGTCTTTATGCTAAACCCATTTATGAAACGTTGAAAGGGGATTTTATTTGGACCAGCAAGGCCCAGAGGGGGTTAGATCAGTTAAAGACAGCAGTTGCAATATCGGGACCATTGGTTGGGAGGCAAGAAGAGGATGATTTAAGCATTAAATTAGACATATATAAAAATGGATATGGTATGGTGCTCGCTAATCATAGCAATCAGACACCTATCAAACATCTGACAGGTAACTGGGCGAGAGCTGAACAAAAATTTTCAGACATCGAGAAATGTCTGGCAGCTATAACAAAAAGAATAGCAGAGATAGAAAACTTGTCGGTTGGTAAGAAAATTTATGTCACAACTGAGTTTTTGGAATTAAAAGAGCTAACTAAGAGACAGATTTGCCAGCAAGGTGCAAATACAGCTCGATGGGAAAGATGGGAAACCATTCTTCTAAACTCTGACATAATGTTTATTCATAACATTAAAAAGGGACAGAAACTTGATGAAGCAGTTAATAAAACGGAGTTGGTGAATGCTTGGGTATTATATGGTAGTAAAGTCAAGGAGGACGAAGAACAAGCCAGTGATGGACAAAAGACCTTTTTGGTTACTGATGGACTGAGTTGTGTGCTGTTTCTAAGAGACATGAGGAAGCTTCTACGGTACTGCTACCGCAAGGACGTAAAATGCTTTGGAGGTAGTGGAACACACGGATATAGCCATTGCGTTGCCTTCCTGAGCAGCTGCGGCTATGGTTCATGGTAATTGGACTTGAGGAAAGAACAAAAAAAGACACTGGTCTGTGATATGGATACATTTACGAATTTATTTCGGTGCACAATTTAAAATCACAAAACATGTACATACAAATGAGAAAGATCGGGGTTAAATGTTAGTCAATACAATTAGATGGGGGGATAATTGACCAAAAGATATAGTTATGTTTCAAATGTCAAGACGGGGTGTTATTGAAAATATGGAAAGATGTGTCATTTGAAACATGGAAGTCTGGCAATATCTGGTCTGAGAGAAACATGAGAGAATGCAGGGCAAGATCCCACAAAGGGTTAACAGCAGCTGCCAGGAAAGGATTGTAAAATGCAGATATCCTTGGTCAAGCAGGCTTAGCAAACAAGACAAACAGGATTTTGAATGAAGCCAAAAACAATGGCTCACACCTTCATTGAAAGTAACTATCTTAGTAAACATCTGGAAAAGCATGGATGAGGTTCAGTTGAATTTGGTGAGAATTTTAGGTGTGAAAATTTGTTAATACCAGGTAAATTAAAGAAAACTGGAGACTATCAGTCTACGAGAAACATAATTCAAAGCCAAAATCAAAGTCAAAATTATGAGCTGAGGACACAGTTGGAAAATAAAACTATAGAAATGACAGGAATTAAAAGTAACACCTCTTGAAGTCAAAGCATTTTGAATATCACAAAGGACACAATGTAATCAGATCTATGAGATGAGGTTATGTCAAAATGAATACTTAGTTGGATTAGAATGTTTAGCTCAAAGATACTTTTTACAATCAAAGAGAATCAAGAGTTACTTTACAATAAAGTCATAAAAACTAGATAACTGTTAGAAAAATATATAAACCCGAAGAAAGGGGACCACCAGCAGAGCCAGCTCTCACAGCTCTGTACATGGGAAAGATAGGGCACAGCAACTGAGCTCATCAACGAATACATCTAAAGAAGACCAGATTTTAAAAAGAAGATTGATTGTCAAGTTGGGCTTGAAGGTCCCTTCAACCAACCAGAAGGATCCCGAAGCAAGATCGTTTTACTTTTCAGTAAAGACAGTGATTGCATCTTTTAAAAAGAAAAAAAAATAATAATAATAAAATAACTTAAAAGTTTTAACCTGAAACAGTGGTTATTAGCCTACTTTACTTACTTAGCAATGCAGGACCCAGGATATCAATGCTACTGAGGGGTAAGTAGGTAAAATTCTTCGGTGAAGATATGGGTTATACCGGGGGATAACTTGAAAATATAGTTTGACCTGAATAGCACCCACTGAAGCCTGTATCGGAGTCGGGAAGTGAGAATCCCTGTTCACCATTTAGAATACCTTTTTTTGGTATAGGGTGAATTCTAAGAATAGTGGGGAGTTTTTAACTTCAAACCCCGCCCCCTTTGCCCATCTGCCTGTCCTTTCGATAGGACATATATCCTTGGATGTTTAGATCCCAGCCCTGATCCCTTTGCAGCCACGTCTCTGTGATGCCCACAACATCATACTGGCCAATATCAATGTGCGCAACAAGCACATTTACCTTGTTCCATATACTGCGTGCATTAATGTACAACACCCTCAGTCCTGCATTGACCACCTCCCTTCTCACACTTGTCACCTTTTTTTCTCTGCCTGAGGGTGATGTTCTTTTATTTTTGTTCCCTATTTCCCCTTCAGTTATGACACCTTCTAAGCTAACACCCTGGTCCCCCCCCCCCCCCCCCACCCGCCATATTAGTTTAAATCCTCCCGAGTGACATTATCAAACCTCCCAGCCAGGATATTGGTGCCCCTCAAGCTCAGATGCAACCCGTCCTTCTTGTACAGGTCCCACCTGCCCCGGAAGAGATCCCAATGGTCCAGAAATCTGAAACCCTCCCTCCTACACCACTGGCTTAGCCACATGTTTAGCTGCACTATCTTCCTATTTCTAGCCTCACTGGCACGTGGCACAGAGAGTAATCCTGAGATTACAACCCTAGAGGTCCTGCTTCTTAGCTTAGTGCCTAACTCCCTGAACTCCTTCTGCAGGACCTCATCACTATTCCTGCCGATGTCATTAGTACCTATGTGTACTACGACCTCCCTGGCTGTTCACCCTCCCCCTTCAGGATGTCCTGTGTTCGTTCAGAGACGTCCTTTACCCTGGCACCAGGGAGGCAACACACCAACCTGGAGTCTCTTTTACTTCCACAGAAGCACCTATCTGTGCCCCTTACTATATAGAGTCCCCTATAACTATCACTCTCCTGCACTTTGCCCTCCCCTGCTGAGCAACAGAGCCAGTTGCGGTGCCACTGTTCTGGCTGCTGTTGTTTTCCACTGATAGGCTTTCCCCCCCTAACAGTATCCAAAAAGGTATACCTGTTAGAAAGGGGGACAGCTACAGGGGATTCCTGCACTGACTGCCTGCGCTCATCCATCTGTCTGCCTGCACCTTGGGTGTGACCACATCTCTATAACTCCTATCCATGCGCTTTCCGCCACCTGCATGCTCCTAAGTGCATCCAACTACTGTTCCAACCGAACCACGTGGTCTGTGAGGTGCTACCATTGGTTACATTTGATGCAGATGTAGTCGACCGGAACGCTGGAAGCGTCACAGATCTGCCACATCTCACAGTTGGAGCACTGCACCCCACTGGGTCACATTTAAGCACTAGTTAGAGAACATAGAACATACAGTGCAGAAGGAGGCCATTCGGCCAATCGAGTCTGCACCGACCCACTTAAGCCCTCACTTCCACCCTATCCCCGTAACCCAATAACCCCTCCTAACCTTTTTGGACACTAAGGGCAATTTAGCATGGCCAATCCACCCAGCCTGCGCGTCTTTGGACTGTGGGAGGAAACCGGAGCACCCGGAGGAAATCCGCGCAGACACGGGGAGAACGTGCAGACTCCGCACAGACAGTAACCCAGCGGGGAATCGAACCTGGGACCCTGGCGCTGTGAAGCCACAGTGCTATCCAATTTTGCTACCGTGCTGCCCTGGAAGTTAATTAATTTAAAATAATTAGTTAATTAATTTAAAATAAACACTTGAATTGTTGTTAGATTGAGTTATAATTAACTATATGGCCCTGACGCTAGATTTTTATTGTAAAATTAAATGCTAAATACCAATCTCTTCCCTCAGGTTTAGTTACTCCACTATCTAGTTAATCGATTAGAATTAATTGCTTTCTCAATGGTTTTTTTCAAATTTAACAGATTTCTTACTGTGGGGGTCGACCTGTGGAGGTTTGGGAAGAAGAAGGCAAAGAAATTTTCAGATTTTTCCCATGTGCACAGGGTGTACTCCCGGATTGACCTTTTAGTGGTTGACAAGGCGTTGTTGGCATGGGTGGTCAATTCAGAGTATTCGGTGATTGTGTACTCAGACCACATGCCACACTGGGTGAATTTGCGAGTGGATCGGGTGGGGGGCCTAGCCCCCGCATTGGAGGCTGGATGTGGGGCTGTTGGCGGATGAGGAGGCGTGCGAGCGGGTGAGGTCCGCCATTTAGGGGTAGTTGGAGCTGAACGAGAGCTCCCGGCTGGCTGGAGGGAATGCGGCAGTTCCTGGATGGGTTGAGGTTTCCCAGGATGATGAATTGGTGCAAGCATTGGAGGCCCCAATCAGGTGGATGGAGGTGATGGAGAATATGGGGGCAATGCAGGCAATGAAGGCCCCGGGCCTGGATGCGTTCCCGGTGGAGTTTTACAAAAGGTTTGGGGAGCGCCTAAAGCCGTTGCTGGTGAGGTCATACAATAAGGCCAGGAGAGGGGATAACTGCCCCCTACACTATCGCAGGCATCCATCTCCCTGATATTAAAAAAGATAAGGATCCGGAGTAGTGTGTATCATACCGTCCGATAGCGTTGTTGCATAGGGACGCTAAGTTGCTGGCGTATGTGTTGGCTTCGCGAATTGAGCACTGCGTCCCAGTGGTGCTAGGACCAAACGGGATTTGTAAAAGGGCGACAGTTGTCAGCTGATGTGAGGAGGTTCCTTAACATGATTATGATGCCCCCAGAGGAGCAGGAAGTGGAAGAGGCAGTGACAATGGAAGCAGAGAAGGCTTCAGACCAAGTGGAGTGGGAGAACCTGTGGGAGGTGCTGATGCGGTTTGGGTTGGGGCAGGGGTTTGTGGACTGGGTCCAGTTGCTGTACAGGGCGCCGGTCTCAAGTGTGTGGAAGAAAAGAGTGAGCTCAGGGTATTTCGGGTTGCACCGTGGGACAAGGCAGGGATGCCCGCTCTCCCTGTTGCTTTTTGCATTGGCTATAGAGCCATTGGCAATGGAGCTTAGAGCGTCAAGGGACTGGAGAGGGATTGTCCAGGGAGGAGGGGGAGACGTCGAGCACAGAGTTTTGTTGCTTGCGGACGACGTATTGTTATATATTTTGGACCCACTGAGGGGCATTGGCACCATTATGGGGATTTTGGAGGACTTTAGTCGGTTCTCTGGGTACAAGTTGAACAGGGGGAAGAGTGAGGTAGTCCCGATTGAGACCACAGGCCAGGAGAGGAGGCTGGGGGAGCTGCCATTCAAGGTGGTGGGAACGAGCTTTGGATGTGCTGCCACTGTCATTGGCGGGACGGGTGCAGACAGTGAAGATGACGGGGCTGCCAAGGTTCCTGTTCATATTTCAGAACCTGACGATCTTTGTCCCTAAGTCATTCTTTAAGAAGGGTAATGCGTTGATCTCGGGGTTTGTATGGGTGGGGAAGGCCCTACGGGTCAAGTGGGCTATTTTGGAGTGGGGTGAGGGGGGTGGTGGGGGGTTGGTGCTGCCAATATAATGAACTACTACTGGGCGACAAATATCGCTATGGTCAGGAAATGGTTAGTGGGGGGGGGGGGGGGTCGGTGTTAAGGGGCAAATGGAGGCGGCCTCTTGTAGAGGAACAAGCTTGGGGGCATTGTTAATGGCGCCTCTGTCGTTCTCGCCGGCCAGCTACTCCGTGAGCCCAGTGGTGGTGTTGGCCTTGACGGAATGGGAGCAGTGGAGTCCGAGGTTTCAGGAGTGGCAGCAGGCGGGGATTGAGCGGTTTGGGGATCTGGTCATAGGGGGCAGCTTTGCAAAATTAGAGGACCTGGAGGAGCTCCCGGGGGAATGATTTGGGGTACTTACAAGTCCAGGATTTCGTGAAGAGAGAGGTGCCTTCCCTTCCCAGGTTGCCGCCCTTGGGGCTGCAAGATTAGGTGCTGTCGAGTGAGGGGATAGGGGAGGGGAATGTGTCCGAGGTCTACAAGGAGCTGATGGATTGGGAGGGGCCCCAATGGGAGACATTAAACAGAAGTGGGAGCAGGAGCTGGGGGAGGCGGGGTGGAGCCCGGGACATAGGAGGAGGCTCTGCGGAGGGCGAATGCGTCCTTGTTCTGTGGAAGGCTCGGTCTTATTCAGTTAAAAGTAGTCCACAGGGCGCATATGATGGTGGTGAGGATGAGTAGGTTTTTTGAGGGAGTAGATGATAGGTATGGGCGGTGCGCGGGGAGGCGTACAAACCATGTCCACATGTTCTGGGCATGTCCAAAACTGAAGGGGTTCTGGCAGGGGTTTGCGGACGGAATATCCGAGGTGCTGAGGGTGAAGGTGGTCCCGAGTCCAGAGGTAGCGATGTTTAGGGTGTCGGAAGACCCATGTGTCCAGGGAGCAAGAAAGGCCGGTGCCCTGGCCTTGGCCTCCCCGATAACCCGGAGATGGATTTTGCTTGGTTCGAGGGACTCGGAGCCACCAAAATTGGGGGTGTAGGTGAGCGACTTGGCAGAATTCCTGAGGTTAGAAAAGATTAAGTTTGTCTTGAGAGTGTCGGTCCTTGGGTTGCCCACAGGTGGAAATCGTTCATCAACATCTTTAAGGAGGTTTAAGGAGTCAGCAGGGGGGGGAGACATGGTAGAGGGGGATAATGGGGTTAAAATGGGGATGGCAGGATAGGAGTAGGGGAAGGGCAGGGGAGTTTGGGTGTTGATTAGTTATTTATTCTGATGCCCCTGTTTGTTCTTGCTTTTGTTTGTGTATTTGCTGTTTAGATAAACGCCTTAATAAAAATATATTTTTAAAAAAACTTTTTGGGCCAGCCCCGGCCCGTGTCACATGACACTCCAGGCCCACCATCATCACTCCCTTTCCAACTGCGCCACAACAACCTCACCCTTGTCAGCATCCCTCCTCCCCCAGACAAAACAACAACACCATCCTCCTCCCCTTTACCAACCACCGGACCACCCCCCACTGTGCTCCCATTAACTAGCACGCCCAGCTAGCCTGGCAGCCTGCCCAAGGCTTCCAAACCTCCTACTCCCCATGACTCCCATCACCCCACGTCCACACTCCCTCAAGAACCAAAGAAACAGAAAAAAGGTGCACTCACCCTTGATACTCCCCAAGCACCCCACCACCAAACCCAACAAAACATTTCATTGGAGAAAAAGTTTTCCAATATCAACCAAAAGAAAACACTTCCTCACATAGTGTCCCCCTTCTCCTGCCAGTCCACTGTCCCTCAAAAACTGCATCGCCTCCTCTGGCATACAAAATAGTATTCCTGATTCTCGAAAGTCACCCAGAGGCAGGCCAGGTACAGCACTCCAAACGTCACCCTCTCCTTGAAGAGGGCAGCCTTGACCCAATTAAACCCCACCCTCCTCTTCGTCAGTTCCACGCCCAGGTCTTGGTACACCCGCAACTCGTTCCCTTCCCAGGTGCACCTTCTCATCTGCCTCGTCTACCAAAGAATCTTCTCTTTCTCCAAGAAGCGCTGCAACCGCACCACCATTGCCCTCAGCGACTCGCTCGCCTGCAGCCTGATCAACTCCCTGTCCGCTCGGTCGACCCCCAAAGGCCAATCAAAGGCCCCCTCCCCCATCAGCCTCCCCAGCACTTCGGCCACACATGCCGGCCTCCGCACCCTTGATGCCCTCGAGCATCCCCAGCATCCGCAAACCTTGCCTTCCAGATCCTCTATCACCCACCTTCAGTCTCCCCCGCACCATCACCATCTCGATCACCAACGCGGTGAGCCACTCCCCGCGCTCCCCCCCCCCGCCCCCCACCCCCACCCTCTGGACCTCCCAGCCCCAGGATTCCAGCCCCACTCGGTCAATCCCTGCTTTGAGCGGCTCTACCATCCTGGCCAGGTCCCCTAGAGCTTTCCTTCTCTGCTGGCTGAATGTCTAATTTAAACAGTCCACCAGCTGCTCTGTTGACCACCAGGCGAGCAGAACAGGCCCCCCGCCCTCTGCCACCACAACCCACCGCACATAAAGACTCTCCTGTTCCAACAGCTATTTTCTTCTAGACCCACCCCCCCCCCCCCGCCGTGGATCCACCACCAGCCACACCAGAGGAGTTACACCTTCTCCTGGCACTCCTGCACCTCTTTGCATCCAAAATTCCACCCCTCAGATGGTCAAAGGACCAAAGAATTCCACCTGAGCGGGAACTCACTCCATGGCCACCACCGGAAGTCCAGCATAGGTTAATTGCTAACAGAAACTACGGCGGGATTCTCCGAGCCTCCGCGCCGAAATCGCGCTTGGTGCGGGGACGGAGAATGTGGCCTCAGACCCGCGATCGGGTCCAACGCCGGGAAGCGATTCTCCAGCGACCGAAGAATCGCCGCCAGCCGCGCGCACGCGGTCGACACGATGCTGGTCGGGGGACGTTGAAAGAGGCCCCCGTGGTGATTCTCCGCGGTCGACTGGCCGAGTTCCCGCCGGCGTGGTTCACGTATGGTTCCACCTGGTTGGAGTTCGGACTCGTGGTCGGGGTGGCCGTAAAGGTGGGGTGGGGCAGGAGGGCCTTCACGACGGCCAGGTCCGCGATCGGGGGCTACTGATCGGCGGGTGCGTGCGATCTGGGGGGGGGGCCTACCTTCTGCGCCGGCCCGCTGTGTGGCTCCGCCATGTTGCACGGTCCCGGCGCGGAAGCAGCCACCGCGCGCGTGCACAGACCCACGGCCGGCCACCACGCGCATGCACGGATCCGAGGCCAGCGGTGCAGGGCAGCGTATCAGCGCCGGAGCTGCGCGGAGAACTCCAGTGCCGTACTGGGCCCCTGTGGGCTTCAGAATCGCTGGGGCAAGAGGCTCGTTGACGCCGGTGTGAAACTCTCCGGTGTTTATGCCGGCGTCAACACTTAGCCGTGTTTTTGCAGAAACTCGGCCTACAAGTATTTTCAAATCCTTTAAGGTGAAAAACCACAAGCTATACTTGTGAGAAAAGTGTCTCTAAAGTGTCACCTGAGAGCAGCTCAAAATGACTGTTAGAGGTGAAAATATTCCCACGAAGGCCTGAGTATAAGTAAAAAAAAGCAGTTTATTATGTCAGAATTCTGGGAGTGAAGGCCTGAGACTCCGCTGCCTATTGACAGCACCGTTTCTCAGTTGAGCTAAGGCTCACATGGGTTAATATACAGATTCAAGGGGCGGATTCTTATTTACATACAATCAATCAACTATATTCACGTCACACTTTATTATATGCAGTCAATCTATTTTCTTAGCATCCCAGTTGTCACATATATGGTTAAAGTGGGTGTTGTCTTACCTGCCCCTAACTTCATACAGATTTCATTCAAAACTAACACAAGGATATGTCCTGTCTACAGCTGTGGATCAAGGATACATTGTATGTCTTGTTCTGTGAAGCTGTTATCAGCGGCTGTTGGGATACTCCCTATACATACCCACGGTTGGTTCTCATGAGACAGTTTACAGGGAATGTGGCTTGTTCAGCCATTTTGTATCTTTAATATCACAAAATAGCTAACAGCCTTTTTGTGTCTTTTCTGATATTAACAGCATTGTGTGTACACTATCTATTTCTACAAATTGCCTCTTCTAAACAGGCATCTAAGCCAATGAGTACCTTTTGTCTCATCAGAACTATTCAAAAGTAATATAGGAGCACAAATGTAGTTACAGGACCACCTATAATTTATATCATAGTCCAGTATCAGAAAATTCCCTCCAACAATGACTATACCCTGTCATGATATCCACATCAGCATATCATGGTGCAATCACACACACACTAATGGACAGGCAGTTGGACCAACCAGCACACACATAACATCGCAGCCAATCACCAGTGAGAGCACACGCACTATAAAACAGGGAACACAACAGTTCCCGCTCATTCTACCAGGAGATAGCTCAGAGGACAGAGCTCACAGCGCGCCACTCAGACATAGACCATGTGCTGAGTGCCTCACTAAGATAGTGATAGGGCTGGGTCCACAGGTTAGCTGGTGAAGCACGTACCCAAGCCAGTAGTTAGTTGGTACAGTTGTTTAGACAATAAAACTGAGTTGTACCATCTACAGCCGTGTTGGATCATTTGTGCATCAGAACACCCAACACGACATGATACCAGTAGTGGAAGCTAACCAGCGACTGTGAGACCTACCTGCACCCTTTCAGAAATCCGCCATCTGCTCCATGGAAACCATCAGCCCGCCGCAGCCGCTCCGAATCGCTGGTAATCTCAGTGTAAACAGGAAGCTGTTTAAACAGCGCTTCCAGCTCTTCCTAGAAGCCACAGACAGGGAGAATGCATCGGACACCAGGAAGATCGCCCTCCTCCTCTCCATGGCGAGGCAACACGCCATCCACATCTACAACTCCCTGGCATTTGCGGAAGGCGAGGACAAGACAAATTATAAGACGGTGCTTCTGAAGTTCGAGGAACACTTCAACGTGGAAGTCAATGAGAGCTTCGAGAGGTACCTCTTCCAGCAGCGCCTGCAGGGTAAGGATGAGCCTTTCCAATCTTACTTGACACACCTCCGTATCCTCGCGCAGTCCTGCGGCTATGAGGCCACCTCCGACTCCATGATACGGGATCAGATAGTTTTTGGGGTCATCTCAGACACCCTACGCCAGCAGCTCCTTAAAATAAAGCGCCTCACCCTAGCGACTGCCATTGCGACCTGCGTCCTCCATGAGAACGCGACCAGCCGGTACTCCCAAATCCAGGCGGCCGAAAAGGCACGGCTCGGGTCCTGCGAGGCGGAGCGGGTCCAGTCGATTGAGTTCCTCCCGGCCCGCGGCATGGACAAGGGTGGTCATCTTGTGCGCTTTCCGAGGCCTCCCGCGCTTGTAAGCGCCAAAAGAGGGGACGTTGACGCAGAGGGACGTGATGCACAGGCGCGCTCTACGCAGGACCGCACCGCGCATGCGCGGTGGCGCAACGAATGCAACGAACGCCATGACGTCACGACCTGTGGCAACTGTGGCTCCGCCCACTTAAAGCGGCAATGTCCGGCCAAAGCGCGACAATGCCTCCGCTATGGCAGGATGGGCCACTATGCTGCCTGCTGTCGAGCAGCTCAACCTGCCAACTCCCAACAATTCCGCCAGCCTCGCAGGGACGTGCAGCCGATTCAGCCCCCCTACATTGAGTCATATCCAGATAGTATGCAGAGCAGCGATACAGAAGACAGGGAGCCCTTCCGCGTTGCGGTAATCCACAAGAACCGGATGTCCCCAAGTCAGAACCACCAGCCGCTGCCAGTGCACAGCATTGATCTAGGCGATGAGTGGTGTGCCACCCTAACGGTCAACCGATCCCAGATCACATTTCGCCTGGACACTGGTGCCTCCGCCAACCTCCTCGCATGGTCAGCCTTCCAGACTTTGAAGGTTAAACCACCGATGCTGCCATCCCACTGTCAGTTGGTTGACTACAATGGAAACGTCATCCCGGCCATGGGGTCCTGCCAGCTCGAAGCTACACACAACTCACACAAAGCCACATTATCTTTGAAATCGTAGGATCCGCAAAGGACTCTCTGTTAGGCGCACAGGCGTGCAAGATCCTCCACCTCGTTCAACGGGTACACACTGTCTCCAGAAGGCACGTCCGATTTCCCGGATGCAGACCTTAGGGCGCAGCTCCACTCACTCCTCACGCACAGCCAGGAGGTTTTCGAGGGCATGGGCACACTGCCCTACACGTACAAAATACGGCTCAAACCGGACGCCACCCCGGTCATTCACGCACCTCGTAGGGTCCCAGCACCACTCAAGGACCGCCTCAAGCAGCAGCTGCAGGACCTGCAGGACCAAGGAGTGCTTTCCCGGGTCACGGAGCCAACGCCATGGGTCAGCTCCATGGTGTGCGTCAAGGAACCCTCCGGCGAGCTGCGGATCTGTATCGACCCAAAAGATTTGAATCACAACATTATGAGGGAACACTACCCCATACCCAAACGAGAAGAAATCACGAGCGAGATGGCTCGGGCAAAAATATTCACCAAGCTTGATGCCTCAAAGGGCTTTTGGCAGATTCAATTGGATCAGTCCAGCAGGAAGCTGTGCACTTTCAACACTCCATTTGGCAGATACTGCTACAATAGGATACCATTCGGCATCATTTCGGCCTCCAAAGTATTCCATCGCATCATGGAACAGATGATGGAGGGCATCGAAGGGGTACGCGTCTACATAGACGACGTTATCACCTGGTCCACCACACCACAGGAGCACATCAGTCATCTCCAGCGTGTCTTTGCATGGATACGGGATCAGGGCCTGCGCCCTAACCGAGCCAAGTGCTCTTTTGGCCAGACTGAGCTAAAGTTTTTGGGGGACCATATCTCCCAGTTGGGTGTGCGGCCGGATGCCGACAAAGTGGCAGCCATCGCAGCCATGCAGCAGCCGTCAGACAAGAAGGCAGTGCTGCGCTTTCTCGGGATGGTCAACTTCCTGGGGAAGTTCATTCCTAACCTTGCTTCGCACACGACTGCTCTTCGCCACCTGGTCAAAAGGACAACGGAATTCCAGTGGCTGCCCGCACACCAGAGTGAATGGGAGGAGCTCAAGGTCAAGCTCACCACCGCCCTGGTACTGGCGTTTTTCGATACCACACAGTAAACAAAAATCTCAACTGACGCCAGCCAGTCCGGCATTGGGGCGGTACTCCTGCAACGGGACGACACCTCATCATGGGCTCCAGTCGCCTATGCGTCGCAGGCGCCACATAACGGAAGTGCCTAGGCCTGTTGACTGGCATCGACAAGTTTCACGACAATGTATATGGTCTTCTGCAGTTCACTGTGGAGACCGACCATCGCCCCCTAAGCCATCATTCAGAAGGACCTCAACGACATGACCCCTCGCCTCCAGCGCATTCTGCTCAAGCTCCGGAGGTACGACTTCCAACTTGTCTACACATCGGGGAAGGATCTCATCATCGCAGATGCTCTGTCCAGGGCGGTCAACACACCGCCCGACACGGAGGGGTTCGTTTGTCAGGTCGACGCACAGGTAGCCTTCACATCGGCCAATCTGCCGGCCACTGATGTACGTCTGGCCCACATTCGCCATGAGACTGCGGCTGACCTCCTTCTACAACGTGTGATGCGCCACATAACGGAAGGGTGGCTCAAGGGGCAGTGCCCACAATTTTACAACGTCCGGGACGACTTGGCCGTCATTGATGGTGTCCTCTTGAAGTTGGACCGGATCGTGATCCCACACAACATGCACTGGCTTGTCCTCGAACAACTGCACGAAGGCCATCTTGGAGTTGAAAAGTGCAGGCGGAGGGCCCGAGAGGCTGTGTACTGGCCAGGCATCAGCGACGACATCGCCAACATGGTGCTCAACTGCCCCACCTGCCAGAGGTTTCAGCCGGCGCAACCTCCTGAGACCCTTCAGCCCCATGAGTTGGTCACGTCCCCCTGGGCGAAGGTGGGTGTGGACCTCTTTCATCCGCTCGGCAGAGACTACATTATTCTTATTGACTACTTCTCAAGTTATCCAGAGGTCATATGCCTGCACGACACGACATCATCAGCTGTCATCCGGGCATGCAAAGAAACCTTTGCTCGCCGTGGAATTCCGCTCACCGTCATGTCTGACAACGGGCCTTGCTTTGCGAGTCAAGAATTGTCTTCTTTTGCCACTTCATACAACTTCACACAAGTGACGTCCAGTCCCTTGCATCCTCAGTCAAATGGCAAGGCAGAAAAGGGCGTCCACATTGTGAAGCGGCTCCTCTGCAAGGCTGCTGATGCCGGATCTGACTTCTGTTTAGCCCTGCTGGCCTATCACTCGGCCCCACTGTCCACAGGCCTCTCGCCGGCCCAGCTGTTGATGAGTCGCACCCTCAGGACCACTGTGCCGGCCATTCATGTTCCTGACCTCGACCATGTCCAGTATTGCGAAGGAAGCAACAACAGCGTGCTCAGCAGAAGGTGGCACATGACGCTCGGGCGACTGATCTTCCTGCCCTGGCACCTGGAGACAATGTCCGCATACACCTACCGGAGGGTGGCTGGTCGGCAATCGCTGAGGTTCTCCGCCACGTGGCTCCCCGCTCATTCCTGGTTCGTATGCCTGATGGCTCCATTCACCGCCGTAATCGGCGGGCCCTTCGTCTGGTTCCACGCTCGCTACGAAATCATGCACCAGTGCCACGCCCTCCTGTTGTCCCTGATGTAGACTTTGTTGAGCTTCCTGACACTCTACCTCTTCCTCTGTCGCCCCTGTCCAGGCCCATTCCTCAGCCGGTGGATCCTGACCCATTCCTGAGGCGGTCAACCCGAATTCGTCGCCCACCTGAGAGACTTGACTTATGAGCCTGTTCGCACATTGGACTCACTGAATTGTTTTACAGTACTGTTAACGAATTTCTTTTCTTGTCGTTCATTGTTCCAGAAGTTTTCTCTCGTCGTTTGTTGATTGCATTTGTTCTGTTATTGGTACAACGTCGTTGTTCTGTTGCACCTGACACCTTCCTCTGTATATAGTTTAGCCTCATGTACATGTTGTAAATATTGCACACACACATTCAGCTGTACTCAGTACACATTTCTATTTATTAGCATGTAGGCACATATCCTTTATGAAAGGGGGGGATGTCATGATATCCACATCAGGATATCATGGTGCAATCACACACACACTGATGGACAGGCAGTTGGACCAACCAGCACACACATAACACCACAGCCAATCACCAGTGAGAGCACACGCACTATAAAACAGGGAACACCACAGTTCCCGCTCATTCTTCCAGGAGATAGCTCAGAGCACAGAGTTCACAGTGCGCCACTCAGACATAGACCATGTGCTGAGTGCCTCACTAAGATAGTGATAGGGCTGGGTCCACAGGTTAGCTGGTGAAGCACGTACCCAAGCCAGTAGTTAGTTGGTACCGTTGTTTAGACAATAAAACTGAGTTGTACCATCTACAGCCGTGTTGGATCATTTGTGCATCAGAACACCCAACACGACATACCCCATTTTATGACATGCGTGACTGGTGATTTAGCACACTGGGCTAAATCGCTGGCTTTTGAAGCAGACCCAGGCAGGCCAGCAGCACGGTTCAATTCCCGTACCAGCCTCCCCGAACAGGCGCTGGAATGTGGCGACTAGGGGCTTTTCACAGTAACTTCATTGAAGCCTACTCGTGACAATAAGTGATTTTCATTTCATTCATTTCAATAGGAACTAATACAACTGATCAGAATAAAAATTACACTGGAGTCTAAATGAACCATCTGTACAAGATTCCCACCTATTCTAGACCAGTGGTCTGACCACCAGAAGTGATGTCCACCAGGACTGGGACTGCCTGTAAATGCAGTGGTAAGTGGGTGGGACAACACTGCCAGTTTATTTGCCGCCCGCTGCTAATCATTTCTGAACTCAAACAGGGAGGTAACAAGAGAAAAATCACTATGTGTTGTGAGTGACAATAAAACCAGTGTTTGTTTTCTAATGCAGGGAGCCTGAATGCAGGTCAAATAAGATAAATTGTGTAAGTACACACACCTTTGAGATAACCATAATTGACTTAGGGTGATGGGAAGTGCAACTATTACTTTGCACAGATTGTCTATTACAAAAGCGTTTACAAGACTTTAGCACAGCTTTCAGTGAACAAAAGGACATAGGAATAGCGAGAATTTAAAGTCCCTTGGGGGAAATATTTAGACATAATACATTTTGATATTAGAGTGCGAGTCAAGGAATGTAAATCATCGAAATATACTGCTTTGACAAGAATACATAGCTGGAATTATAGCATGTTATTGTGGGAATATGTTGTAATACTGGATTATTTTAAAGGAGCAATGCTTCAACATATGAATTTGATTTTGATTTGATTTATTGTCACCTGTACCGAAGTACAGTGAAAACATTCTGTTTTTGTGTGAATGTGATTGTATCAGCTGAAACTGATGTCATAACGGTAGCATGGTGGTTAGCACAATTGCTTCACAGCTCCAGGGTCCCAGGTTCTATTCCGGCATGGGTCACTGTCTGTGCGGAGTCTGCACATCCTCCCCGTGTGTGCGTGGGTTTCCTCCGGGTGCTCCGGTTTCCTCCCACAGTCCAAAGATGTGCAGGTTAGGTGGATTGGCCATGATAAATTGCCCTTAGTGTCCAAAATTGCCCTTAGTGTTGGGTGGGGTTATGGGGATAGGGTGGAGGTGTTGACATTGGGTAGGGTGCTCTTTCCAAGAGTCGGTGCAGACTCGATAGGCCGAATGGCCTCCTTCTGCACTGTAAATTCTGTGATCTATGATAATGGCCCAGATTTGGGTTCTGTATAGCGTTGAGACCAGGGACGGGATTCTCTGTCCCGCCAGCAGGAATTTTCCCAATCCATATAATCCCAAGAGTGCAGAAGGAGGCAATTTGGCTCATCAAATCTGTACCAGCCCTCCAAAGGAGCACATTACCTAGTCCCATTGCCCTACCCTATCCCCGTAACCCCACTGTTGTAACCTACACAAGACCCGTTGGGCCAGGCCGATTAAGCTTCCCATGAGCGAGTCTTGTGGAGTACGAGCTTCCTCATCAGCAGGAGAGCAAATCAGGCCATAGAAGCCCAGGCCCTAGTGTGGGCTGGGTGCAAGTTGTCCCTTCCGGGACCAGTGTACATAGAATTTTTGTTCCACGTCAATAAACCTTTTGTTTCCTTACACTCCTATTTGGTCGCTTCCTTGAACTCAACATCCACTTAATTGTTGGACACTAAGGGGCAATTTAGCATGGCCAATCCGCCTAATCTGCACATTATTGGAGATTGGGAGGAAACCGGAGCACCCAACAGTGTTTACTGTCCTTAGCTTTAATAGGCATGAAGCCATGAAATAAATAACCCTTAAAGTTTAAGAAATAAGGAAGTAATGAAAAACAATTTTAGCATACCACAACTGAATATAAATTATCTCAATTGCAAACTGCAGAGTCATACAGATATGCTGGAGTCTCTACTGAATATTAAACATGGCATTTCTCAATATGTACTCTTTGGAGAAGGATCCACAATCGCCTCCAGGATAATCTTAACACATTTCTTGTATCAGGCCGGTTGCCAATTTATATGCAAATGCAAAGCAAACTAGTTTGTCCAGTACACCTCCAGGGTGACGTCCATTAAAACAGGCTTCAGAGAAGCAGAGGCTGCATAAACACATGTGTGCTTTAATAATCCATCTCCCAAAGAATGGTTGAATGTTTCTGATGAGGACGAGAAGCTGGAATAACAACAGTCTGCTTTTAATCTTGTGTTTAACAGGATTGTATTTACAAAGTAAGTAATAGATTTCATTTATGCTTCTGGCTATGAACAAAGATGGTGTATCCCTAATTGAAAGGAGAGAGACAGCCTGAGGAAAGGGAACTACATGTTAATCAGCATGGGGGGCAGGAAGGAAAGTCAGGAACGAAAGTCAGGAACGGATAGAATCAAAGGGAGGAGAGAGATGGGAAAGGGTTGTTTTGATGAGTAAAGAAAACAAGGAGAATTTGCTGGGATCTGAACAGAAGCTAGTGGGGATTGTTGACAATCGGCACCGGAGTAATGTTGTGTAGCGCACAATGACTTACGAGAGAGACGAGAAGTGATGAAGTCGATTCAGGCTTTATTAAGTGAGACTTGTCCCCAGCAGCTCAGCAACAGAATGAAGCGGCGGGGAGAAGCTCGGGTTCTTATACTCCGCCTTCAGGGCGGAGCCAGGAGTCAGCAGCCAACCAGGACCCGGGATCTGTCAGCCAATAGCATCACGGCTTCACAGTCCCACATGACCCCTAATACATACCACCACATTCACCCCTTGTTAAAAAGGAACCCGGCGGGGTGGTGGTTCGCATGGTGGTAGGAGTTTAAAAGGCTGGCGCTGGAAGGAAAATTTTGGACATGTTACTATAGTTTTAGCCCTACACTGGGCTATGTACAAGTTTGTGAAAACTATTTACAATATTAGCAAAACATTTTTTTTGTTACAACAACATTCTTGGTGTCACGCGGATTCCACGAGTCGAGCGGGCGGTCTGGTCTTCCTCGTCGATCGCCTCAGCCCCGGTGGTGGTGCAGGTGCTTGTTCAGGCGTTGTCGTCTCCGGGAGCGTTTCGGTGTTTGTTCCTGTTTTACTCCTGGGCGGGCACGGGAGGAGGACCGATCCCCCCGGGAAGGGGGCGGTCGCGGGGTGCGCCGGTGGCAGGGAGGGGATGATCGGTGTAGGGGGGGTGTGTGTGTTGGCGGCAGGCGCCAGGTCCCGCCGGGAGACCGTGTCCTGTCGGCCATCGGGGTTCGTCACGTAGGCGTACTGCGGGTTCGCGTGGAGAAGGTGAACCCTCTCGACCAACGGGTCCGATTTGTGCGCCCGCACATGTTTCCGGAGCAAGATGGGTCCTGGGGCCGCCAGCCAGGTCGGCAGCGACGTTACGGAGGAGGACTTCCTGGGGAAGACAAGGAGGCGCTCATGAGGCGTTTGGTTAGTGGTGGTACACAGCAGCGACCGGATGGAGTGGAGAGCATCCGGGAGGACCTCCTGCCACCGGGAAACTGGAAGATCCCTGGACCATAGGGCCAGTAGGAGGGTCTTCCAGACTGTGCCGTTCTCCCTCTCTACTTGCCCGTTCCCCCAGGGGTTGTAGCTGGTCGTCCTGCTCGAGGCTATGCCCTTGCTGAGCAGGAACTGGCGCAGCTCGTCACTCATGAAGGAGGACCCCCTGTCGCTATGGATATACGCGGGGCAACCGAACAGTGTGAATATGGTGCCAAGGGCTTTAATGACTGTGGCCGCTGTCATGTCGGGGCAGGGGATGGCGAAGGGGAAATGAGAGTACTCGTCCACCACGTTCAGGAAGTATGCGTTGCGGTCAGTGGAGAGGAGGGGCCCTTTGAAATCCAAACTGAGGCGTTCAAAGGGGCGGGAAGCCTTGATCAGGTGCGCTCTATCCGGCCTGAAAAAGTGCGGTTTGCACTCTGCGCAGATGTGGCAGTTCCTGGTGACTGTACGGACCTCCTCCACAGAGTAGGGGAGGTTGCGGGACTTTACGAAATGGTAGAATCGAGTGACCCCCGGGTGGCAGAGGTCCTCGTGGAGGGCTTGGAGGCGGTCTATTTGTGCGTTGGCACATGTGCCGCGGGATAGGGCATCGGACGGCTCGTTCAGCTTTCCGGGACGGTACAAGATCTCATAGTTGAAGGTGGAGAGTTCGATCCTCCACCTTAAGATCTTGTCATTTTTAATTATCGAACATGAAGGCTACCGACCGTTGGTCGGTGAGGAGAATGAATCTCCTGCCGGCCAGGTAATGCCTCCAATGTCGCACAGCTTCCACTATGGCTTGGGTTTCCTTTTCCACTGAGGAGTGGCGGATTTCTGAGGCGTGGAGGGTCCGGGAGAAAAAGGCCACGGGTCTGCCCGCTTGATTAAGGATGGCCGCCAGAGCTACGTCGGGTGCGTTGCTCTCGACCTGGAAGGGGAGGGACTCGTCGATGGCGCGCATCGTGGCCTTTGCGATATCCGCTTTGATGCGGCTGAAGGCCTGGCGAGCCTCTGTCGACAGGGGAAAGGTAGTGGACTATTAGCGGGCGGGCCTTGTCTGCATACTGGGGGTCCCACTGGGCGTAATATGAAAAGAAACCCAGACAACGTTTCAGGGCTTTGGAGCAGTGGGGGAAGGGAAATTCCATAAGGGGGCTCATGCGTTCGGGGTCGGGGCCTATTATCCCATTGCGCACTACGTATCCCAGGATGGCCAACCGGTTTGTGCTAAAAACGCACTTTTCCTCATTATATGTGAGTTTCAGGGCGGTAGCGGTCTGGAGGAACTTTTGGAGGTTGGCGTCGTGGTCCTGCTGATCGTGGCCGCAGATGGTTACGTTGTCGAGATACGGGAATGTGGCCTGCAACCCGTGCTGGTCAACCATTCGGTCCATCTCCCGTTGGAAGACCGAGACCCCGTTTGTGACACCAAATGGGACCCTTAGGAAGTGGTATAGACGCCCGTCTGCCTCGAAGGCTGTGTACTTGCGGTCACCTGGGCGGATGGGGAGCTGGTGGTAGGCGGACTTGAGGTCCACGGTGGAGAAGACCTTATACTGGGCAATCCGATTGACCATGTCGGATATGCGGGGGAGAGGGTACGCATCTAGCTGCGTGTACCTGTTGATGGTCTGACTATAGTCTACGACCATCCTTTGCTTCTCCCCGGTCTTTACTACTACCACCTGTGCTCTCCAGGGACTATTGCTGGCCTGGATTATGCCTTCCTTCAGCAACCGCTGGACTTCAGACCGAATAAATATCCGGTCCTGGGCGCTGTACCGTCTGCTCCTAGTGGCGGCGGGTTTGCAATCCGGGGTGAGGTTTGCAAACAAGGACGGCAGTTCAACCTTGAGAGTTGCGAGGCCGCAGATAGTGAGTGGGGGTATTGGGCCGCCGAATTGGAATGTTAGGCTCTGCAGGTTACACTGGAAATCTAATCCCAGTAATGTGGGCGCGCAGAGTTGGGGAAGGACGTAGAGTTAGGTTCGCGATGCAGAACCCTTTGATCTCTACGGAGTGGGATCCTGCAGCTAGGGAAATCTTTTGCGTGCTTCGATGGATGGTCAGAAAACAGCGTCTTACCGTGTCTGGGTGAATAAAACTTTCAGTGCTCCCGGAGTTGATCAGGCATGGCGTCTCGTATCCGTTGACCAGCACCGTTGTTGTCGTCATCTGGAGCGTCTGGGGCCGCGATTGATCCAGTGTCACCGAAGCCAGTCGTGGTAGTAGTGTCGCGGCGTCTTCTTCAGACCCCGTGGAGCCGTCGATGCTGGGATCCTTTGTTGTCAACCAAGATGGTGGCGTCCATGAATCGCACGCGGCCGGGGGTGGACAAAATGGCCGCCCCCATGGATCGCACGTGGTCGGGGGTGGACAAAATGGCCGCCCCCATGAATCGCACGTGGCTGGGGGGTCACAAGATGGCGGCGCCCATCCTCCCCTCGTGGTGCCCGGCACCCGCGGGTCGCACATGGGGCGCTGGGGGGGTTGCGGAGCCTGGGGGGGTTGGGGAGCATTTGGGATGTGCTGGGCTCGTTCTTCTCCGGGGATTGCAGCGACCCCCCGGGACCGGCACACTGCCGCGTAATGGCCCTTCTTGCCACAGCTTTTACAAATAGCTGCGCGGGCCGGGCAGCGCTGCCGGGGGTGTTTCGCTTGTCCGCCGAAATAGCAGCGGGCCCCCCCGGGATGGTCCGGCGCTTTAACCGCGCAAGCTTGCGAGGGAGGGTGGGGGTTGTCCCGACGGGGGTCCACGGAGCCCAAGGGGCTGCCGCGCGGTCGGGGCCGTAGGCGCGGGCATTTTGCGAGGCCATATCTAGGGAAGCTGCAAGGGCCCGTGCCTCTGAGAGTCCTAGTGACTCTCTTTCTAAAAGTCTTTGGTGGATTTGGGGAGAGTTCATACCTGCCACAAATGCATCGCGAATTAGCATGTCCGTGTGTTCGATTGCGTTCACCGGCGGGCAGCTGCAGCCCCGTCCCAAAATTAGCAGCGTGGCGTAGAATTCTTCTAGCGATTCTCCGGGACTTTGCCGTCTCGTCGCGAGTTGGTGGCGCGCGTAGACCTGGTTAACAGGCCGAACGTAGATGCCCTTCAGCAATGCGAGCGCCGTCGGGAAATCCTTTGCATCTTCTATGAGAGGGTAAATTTCCGGGTATACCCTCGAATGCAGGACCTGCATTTTCTGGTCTTCTGTGATCCGGCCGGGGGCCGTTCGGAGGTAGCCTTCAAAACATGCTTGCCAGTGTTTAAATACTGCTGCCGAGTTCGCTGCGTGGGGGCTGATCCGCAGGCAGTCCGGGGCGATCCGGAGCTCCATAGTCTTTTAAGCTCGCTTAATAAATTGTAGCGCACAATGACTTACGAGAGAGACGAGAAGTGATGAAGTCGATTCAGGCTTTATTAAGCGAGACTTGTCCCCAGCTGCTCAGCAACAGAATGAAGCGGCGGGGAGAAGCTCGGGTTCTTATACTCCGCCTTCAGGGCGGAGCCAGGAGTCGGCAGCCAACCAGGACCCGGGATCTGTCAGCCAATAGCATCACGGCTTCACAGTCCCACATGACCCCTAATACATACCACCACATGTTGCCAATTAATAATGATGCTCTTTAGAGTCGCCAGGTATCAAATGATACCACCACAAGGCTTTACCGGATATCGATCAAAGGACCACACAACCAGTTAGTCAGTTCAAGTTCAAAGATAGTTTATTTACACACAAGGATTACTTCGACATGCAACACAAAACACTACAAGTTAAACGACACCTAACAACTACAATAACCTTTACGCAACTTCAGGGCAACCGGCTCTATGCAGATGGACTAGGCCTTTGTCCGGATCCTGCGTGGCTGGGTAGAAGATGTGGCTCTGTTTCTGCTGGGCTCATCCGTCTGGTAGCGATCGTTGGTCTTGAACTTGTCTGTCTGGTCGTTATGGTGCACTTGGGTTGGCATAGGCCGGATCCAAGAGAGACCGAGCACATGGCTGTGTCTCTTCTTATCCCTCTGGGATTTTGCGCTCTTTGGGGCGGTCCTTAACTTGAACCCAATAATTCGACAGGCTTCGATCACTGCCTTCGATTTTGGCCAATAAACGGGCGGGTGCCTTGATGGCTGGGCGTGTCCTTAGCGGTCATTGACCTTGGCTGTTTGGGCTCCCTGAGTAAAGGGAGTGGCGTCTGTATCTGTATCGGTTTCTTGAGTGCAGTCCTATTGTTCTGGGGAAATGGGCCATTAGAATGCAAACGAGCGGGGGTTTCGATCATGACTAGCTATCTAGGTTGCAAATACATACACAAGCTCTGAGTCCTGGGTTGGCCATAATTCCCATGGTCCTTTGCAGGTGGCCATCTGAGATGGCTACAGGATAAAGAAATGTAACAGTGTCACAAATATGTTCGAAGTGAGAGTGGACAAAACAGACAGGAAGAGTTCAAGGAGATGGCTAGAAGTGGAGAAGTTGGGTGTTATCTTTGCCGTCCAAGATTATCCCAGTTTGGTAGACAGCTTTGACAGAGCAGAGCAAGGCTAGCTTGAGTTTAATGTAATTAAATAATGACTGGCTAACAAAAGCAAAATATTGCAGATGGTGTATTTTGTGAGGGCCACGAAGAATCCAGCACTAGTTGAAGGAGAGAAAGAAATAACATTTATTTACAATAACATATATATACACAACAGCAGCAGCAACTTCCTTGCAGCTCACCCTCCTCTAGCCGGTTCCAAACTGGCCAGCTTTATTTATGCAGGGAACCTGCTAATGATTTCTCCGCCCCCCTCATTGGGGAAGCTCATACTCCCAAAGGATTGTGGGATTGCCATTAGTCCCCAGCCAGTGGTAAGCAGGCAGGTTATAACGTCCCTTCCCCCCCAAAGTCCAAGGAATCCACCGAAGACCCTGGCGAAGGAGGGCGTCGGACTCGTTTTGCTGCAGGCTGGACACCATTTGCACGAGGCGCTGGATTGGGCGGCGTGTAACTAGACGGAGAACGGCGCTTCCATGATGAACGGCGTAACGGTTGTACATCCACAGACCGTGGGTTCCCCCTCTGAGGCGTCCTGTGTCTCCATCTCGGAGTCGGAGTCCTCTGCCTCCGTCATCTCGGCGTCTCTATCTCCACGCGGTTCTGCAACAACCTACGCAGGCTTTGAGTGCGGCACCAGAGGAAGATTGTGAGGAATATTTGCACTGTGTCTGGTCTCTGTGGCTGTAGAAATGAGCTCCGGGGGCGGGGAATCTTTGGAAGGGATGGTCTTTTGGACCGAACGTGGTCTACATGCTTGCGCTGGAGACAACCCTGGGCTTGCACCTGGTAAGAGATAGGGCCCGTTTTGCGAAGGATTATGTCAGGGACCCACTGGGCACCACCATCAAAATTGCGAACGAACACTGAGTCACCGGGCGCAAACTGCCGAATCGGCCGATGCCGAGAAAAACCATCTCCCTGCCGTTCTTGTGTGCGACGTAGTTTTGCGCCAATGTCCGGGAAAACCATGCTAAGGCGGGTGCGAAGTCTCCGGCCCATTAGGAGTTCTGCGGGAGCTACCCCAGTCACCGCATGGTGTCCTATATGAAAATAAAAAACGAGCCCGTCTCGTGTCCATTGACCCGGAAGACTGCTTCTTTAGGCCTTGTTTGAATGACTGCACTGCCCGCTCCGCCAACCCATTTGAAGCCGGGTGGTATGGGGCGGTACGGATATGGCGTATGCCGTTCATCTTCATGAACCTCGCAAACTCCTCACTTGTGAACGGAGTGCCGTTGTCCGTGACCAGCACCTCGGGGAGGCCATGCGTACTGAAAGACAAACGCATCTTCTCGATTGTTGCGCAGGACGTTGTCCCCTGCATCTTATGCACCTCTAACCATTTAGACTGGGCATCGATTAATAGAAGGAACATGGATCCTTGAAAAGGGCCTGCAAAATCTGCATGCAAGCGTGCCCAAGGCCGCCCTGGCCATTCCCAGTGATGTAGGTAGCCGGCGGAAGCTTCTGATGTTACTGGCAAATGGAGCAGTTTTGAGCCACCTTCTCACGCCAGTGCTTATGTAGTTACATTGTATATGTTGTGTTGCCCTATTATGTATTTTCTTTTATTCCCTTTTCTTCCCATGTACTTAATAATCTGTTGCGCTGCTCGCAGAAAAATACTTTTCACTGTACCTCGGTACACGTGACAATAAACAAATCCAATCCAATTAAATCCTTCTCAATGTCGGTGTCGAGGCCTGGCCACCAGACATACCTCCGGGCCAACATTTTCATTTTGGTCACACCCGGATGCCCATTGTGCAAGTCTCTTAGTATCAGCCCCTGTCCTTTTTCCGGGACAATCACACGCATCCCCCACAAGAGGATACCGTCTTGCACGCTAAATCCTGACAGCTTGGAGGAAAATGCCCGCAACTCGCCTGGGAGCTGTCTTTGCTGCCCACCATACAGGACTATGTGCCAAACCTTTGACAGGACTGGCTCCGTCTGGGTCCACTCATGGATCTGTGGTGCCGTGACAGGCAAGGTGTCCATAAAATTTAGGGTTGCAATCACCTCACCGGTCGTGGGGGTCGACATGGGGCCGGTCGATAAAGGCAATCGGCTCAGTGCATCGGCATTTGCTATCTGCGTTCCTGGTTTGTGCTCCAGAGAATACTCGCATGCAGCGAGCAACAAAGCCCAGCGCTGGATCCGTGCGGAAGCAATGGGCGGTATTGGCTTATCCTCTCGGAAAAGTCCCAGCAGAGGCTTATGATCAGTCACGATAGTGAAGTGGCAGCCATACACGCACTGGTGGAAGCGTTTCACCGCAAAGACCACCGCCAGGCCCTACGTCTCGATATGCGCGTATTTCTTTTCCTCTGCAGTCAATGTGCGGGAGGCGAAAGCTATCGGCCGCTCGGCCCCGTTCTCCATCTTGTGGGACAGGACGGCCCCAATACCAAACGTGGATGCATCACATGTGATGAGCAAAGGCTTTCCAGGATCATAGTGGGTTAGTAACCTAGACGACGACAATTATTGTTTTACCCGCCGGAAAGCAGTTTCTTGCGGCTGACCCCAAACCCAGGCGGAATTCTTCTTTAGCAGAAGGGGTAACAGGGCCAGTGTAGTTGTCAGATTGGGGAGGAACTTCCCGTAATAGTTTACGAGGCCGAGAAAAGAACGAAGATGCAAAGAGTCAGTCAGGGCGGGGGCCTGTTGAATTGCGCGCACCTTCTCTGCGACGGGGTGTAAACTTTTGTGGTCCACCCGATAACCCAGGTAGACTACTTTCTTCGGTTTGAAAGACGCACTTTGTGCGACGTAAATGGACTCCAGCCTCTGAAAAGCGCCTAAGGACAGCCTCCAAATTTTCCAAATGTTCCTGCTTCGACGTCCCTGTAATCAAAACATCGTCTAAGTAGACAGCGATACGCGGTAAACCTCTCAAAATGCCCTCCCTGACGTGTTGAAAAATAGCACAGGCAGAGGATACCTCAAAGGGCAACCGTGTATATTCATACAGGCCCCGGTGTGTGTTAATCGTTACATATGGCCGGGAGGCAGGGTCCAGCTCCAACTGTAGGTAGGCGTGACTCATATCTAATTTCGCGAACGAATGTCCGCCTGCAAGCTTCGCGTAGAGATCCTCTATGTGAGGCATTGGATATCGGCTGAGCCGGGAAGCCGTATTCTCTGTAAGTTTATAGTCGCCGCACAAGCGAATTGTGGCATCTGGCTTCATTACAGGTACAATTGGTGCTGCCCAGTCAGCAAAACAGATGGGCCTGATAATACCCAAAGTCTCCAAATGAGTGAGCACCCCTTCTACCTTCTCAAGCAAGGCGTAAGGCACCGGGCGCGCCCGAAAATATCGCGGCGTGACTCCTGGTTCGATTTGGATACGGGCAATTTTCCCCAAACCGGGCTGGAATACATCTGGGTACCGTCCTAGCACCTCAGTCTCGATCTGCGTGTATTTCTTTTCCGCTGCAGTCAATGTGTGGGAGGCGAAAGCTATCGGCCGCTCGGCCCCATTCTCCATCTTCTGGGACAGGATGGCCCAATACCATACGGGGATGCACCACATCTCCAGAAACTGTTTGGAGGATGTGCTGCCACTGCAGCCGCAAATGGCGCAACCAGTCCTGACCCAACAGGCTGGGCCTGTGGCCGCACACCACGATAAGTGGGAAACGCCCCTCCTGGCGTCTATAAACAACAGGGGTCATCGTAGTTCCTGCAATGTCTAATCGTTCCCCCGTATAGATGGCCAACCTGGCCTGTGTGTCGGTTATTGTAAGGGTCTCTATACCCTGCTTGATGTGGTCGAATGTCCTCTGGGCGATCACGGAGACCTCTGCGCCAGTGTCCAACTCCATCTCAAGCGGGTGACCATTGACCCGTACTGTCACCTTAATGGGGGCCACACGGGGAGCTGCCACACAATGCAGCTGCAGGCAGTCGTCCTCCGTCTCCACGTCCTCATGAGTAGTCGCCGCAGGTTCATCGAAATGGAAGGTATGGCCCCTGGGCTGGCCCCAGTTTCTGTCGGAACGACGGCGCTTCTGGCACCCCCAGGACCTGTGTCCGTGCCGGGGTCGGAGCCCACAAGTCTGACATGGACATGGCTCCTCATCCATTGGTTCTGGAGAAGACTCCATTCGGGGAGGAATGTCTGACAGCCACTGGCGTCGATCCTCACGTCGCCTCGCCCAAGGTACTGCAGGGGTGTGGGGGGGACACTTTTGGACGGAAGGGGTTGCACCCCAAGGCATGCACCTCCATTCCCTGTAGCTCCTGCACTCCCCGTTCTGCGCTCTCTCGGGACAATACTATTTGAATGGCCTGTTGAAAAGTCAATGTTGGCTCAGCTAACAACTTTCTCTGGATGGCTGTATTGTTAATACCGCAAACCAGACGGTCGCGTAACATTTCTGACAAGGTCTCACCATAGTCACAGTACTCCGCAATCCTGCGTAGCCTGGATAGAAAATCGGCAAGGGATTCTCCTGGGGTCCTCTCAGCGGTATTAAACCGGTAACGCTGGACTATCGTGGACGGGGTTGGGTTAAAATGTTGCCCCATTAAGTTCACAAGTTCATCAAACATTTTGGTGTCCGGTGCAGCTGGGTACGTTAGGCTCCTAATCACCCCAAACGTAAGCGGGCCGCAGGCGGTGAGCAATATGACCACCTGGCGCTCATTTTCAGTGATGTTGTTTGCCTGGAAATAGTCCCAAGCTTCACTCCAAGACCTTGCACTCACCTTGGTTCATAAGATATAGAAACAAAATTAGGCCATTCAGCCCATTGAGTCTGCTCCGCCATTCACTGTCCCTGCATCCACCGCACTCTGGGGTAGAGAATTCCACAGATTCACAATCTTTTGGGAGAAGTAGTTTATCCTCAAATCTGTTTTAAATTTGCTCCCTCTTATTCTAAGATTATGACCTCTCGTTTTAGAATGCCCCACAAGAGGAAGCATCTACTTTATCCATACCTTTTAGCATCGTGTACACCTCACTTTGATCTCCCCTCATTCTTTGAAACTCTAGAGAGTATAGGCCTAAACTGTTCAATCTCTCCTCATACGACAAACCCCTAATCTCTGGAATCAATCTAGTGAACCTCCTCTAAACTGCCTCCAATGTCACTACATCTTTCCTCGAATAAGGAGGCCAAAACTGTGCACAATACTCCAGGTGCGGTCTTACCAATGCCCTGCATAGTTGCAACAACATTTCCTTGTCTTTATACTCAATTCCTTTTGCTATAATGCCAACATTCCATTTACTTTCCTTATTATCTGCTGGACCTGTATGCACATTTTCTGTGACTCATGCATAAGGACACCCAGATCCCTCTGCACTAGAGCACCCTGAAGTCTCTCCCCATTTAGATAATAAGTTGCCTTTCCATTTTTTCGACCAAAATGCATGAGCTCAGACTTATACACGTTAAACTCCATCTGCCACATTTTGGCCCACTCTCCTAACCTATCTATATCCATCTGTAATTATTTCCTCATTGCAACTTACTATTTTTGCAACCGTCCCACCTATTTTTATGTCGTCTGCGAATTTGGCTATAGAACCATCTATCCCTGTGTCCAAGTCATTAATGAAGATTGTAAATAGCTGGGGCCCAAGGAACAAACCCTGTGGCACCCCGCTAGTTACATCTTGCCATCCAGAAAAAGACCCATTTATCCCGACTCTCTGTCTCCTGTCTGTCAGCCAGTCTTCTATCCAAGCTAATAAGTATCCCTAATCCCATGTGGTCTCACCTTGTGAATTAACCTTCTATGTGGCACATTATCAAACGCCTTCGGGAAGTCCTGATGTATTACGTCTACAGGATCCCCATTATCCACTTCATAGAATCGTAGAATTTACAGTGCAGAAGGAGGCCATTCGGCCCATCAAGTAGTATCGACGGTTTACGGGGCTATTGTGGAAGAGGAGAAGGCACCGCTGGAAGGGATCAAGGCAAAGTGGGAGGAAGAGTTGGGAGAGGGTATGGAGGAGGGGTTCTGGTGTGAGGTGCTCCGGAGGGTGAACACCTCCACCTCGTGTGCGAGGATGTGGCTGATAGAGCTGAAGGTGGTATATAGAGCACACCTTACAAGGGCAAGGATGAGCCGGCTCTTTGAGGGGTAGAAGATATGTGTGAACGTTGCGGGGGACGGGGGCGGGGGGGGGGGGGGGGGGGGGGGGGGGCGCAAATCACGTTCATATGTTTTGGTCCTGTCCAAAGCTGGAGGATTACTGTAAGGAGGTTTTTAGGGTAATCTCTAAAGTGGTGCACGTGAAACTGGACCCGGGCCCTCGGGAGGCCATATTCGGGGTGTCGGACCAGCCGGGTTGGAAACGAGCGCGGAGGCAGATGTTGTAGCCTTCGCCTTGTTGATCGCCCAAAGGCGGATCCTGTCAGGGCGGAGATCAACCTCTCCACCCTGTGCCCTGGCGTGGCGGGGGGACCTGCTGGAATTCTTGGCTCTTGAGAAGTTCAAATTTCCCCTGCCATCCATGGTTCCCTAATCCTGCCATTTCTGTCCTTCGTTTTCGCAGGGATATGTCCGTCCTGCACCCTAATCAATTGCTCTCTGAAAGACAGAGGGTAGTGGGTGCCTGGAACTCGCTACCGGAGGAGGTGGTGGAAGCAGGGATGATAGTGACATTTAAGGGGCATCTTGACAAATACATGAATAGGATGGGAATAGAGGGATACGGACCCAGGAAGTGTAGAAGATTGTAGTTTAGTCGGGCAGCATGGTCGGCACGGGCTTGGAGGGCCGAAGGGCCTGTACATTTCTTTGTTCTTTGTTTTGTTCTTTGACTCCAATATATCAGATGTGGATTTATCCTCAAACTGCTGCTCCCAATCCACATTCTCCAGCTCTTGCCAAGTTCTGTTGTTGTTAGATCTCCCCCAATTTAACACCCTCAAGCCAGGACCACTCTTGTTCTTATCCATGAGTATTCAAAGCCTTATGGAATTATGATCACTATTCCCAAAATGTTCCCCTACTGAAACCTTGGTCATCTGGATGGGCTCATTCCCCAATACTAGGTCCAATAAGACCCCCTCCTTTGTTTGGACTTTCAACATACTGTTTCAAAAAACCCTCTTGGACACACCTCACAAATTGCTCTCCATCCGAACCTCTGGCACAAAGTAAGTCCCAGCCAATATGGGGGAAATTAAAATCACCCACCACAACAACCCTGCTATTTTCACATCTTTCCAGAATCTGACTACACATCTGTTCCTCTGTACTCGCTGGCTGTTGGGAGGCCTCTAGTACACCCCCAACATTGTGATTGCACCCTTCCTATTCGTGAGCTCTACCCATAATGCCTCACTAGAGAATCCCTCCAAGATATCCTCCCTCATCACAGCTGTGATATGTTCCCTAACCAGTAATGCAACCCCCCCACCTTTTCTGCTATCCCCTTTCTCTTGTCTAAAACACCAATTTCCCTGAAATGCCAGTCCTGTTCCTCCTTTAGCCATGTCATCGTAATTCCGCATATAAATCCAAGCTCTAAATTCATCTGTCTTGCCTGTTATACTTCTTGCTTTGAAGCAAATGGACTCCAGACCTCCAGACCCACTGAGATCAGTGACTTCCCTCTACATATTCTCCATCTTTGCTATATTTGTCTTAGTTTCAAGCTCTTTCCCAGTCTCTACACTTGCTGGCCTGCTGCTGCGGTTCCCAACCCTTAAATTGTGCGACTAGTCAAAAAAAAGGAAGCTTACATAAGATCTAGAACGTAGAACATAGAACATAGAACATTACAGCGCAGTACAGGCCCTTCGGCCCTCGATGTTGCGCCGCCCTGTGAAACCACTCTAAGCCCATCTACATTATTCCCTTATCGTCCATATGTCTATCCAATGACCATTTGAATGCCCCTAGTGTTGGTGAGTCCACTACTGTTGCAGGCAGGGCATTTCACGCCCTTACTACTCTCTGAGTAAAGAACCTACCTCTGACTTATATCTATCTTATATCTATCTCCCCTCAATTTAAAGCTATGTCCCCTCGTGCTAGACATCACCATCCGAGGAAGAAGGCTCTCACTGTCCACCCTATCCAATCCTCTGATCATCTTGTATGCCTCAATTAAGTCACCTTTTAACCTTCTTCTCTCTAACGAAAACAGCCTCAAGTCCCTCAGCCTTTCCTCATAAGATCTTCCCTCCATACCAGGCAACATTCTGGTAAATCTCCTCTGCACCCTTTCCAATGCTTCCACATCCTTCCTATAATGCGGCGACCAGAATTGCACACAATACTCCAAATGCGGCCACACCAGAGTTTTGGCCAGCTCCAACATGACCTCATGGCTCCGAAACTCAATCCCTCTATCAATAAAAGCTAACACACCGTACGCCTTCTTAACAACCCTCTCAACCTGGCTGGGAACTTTCAGGGATCTATGTACATGGACACCAAGATCTCTCTGCTCATCCACACTGCCAAGAATCTTACCATTAGCCTAGTACTCTGTCTTCCTGTTATTCCTTCCAAAATGAATCACATCACACTTTTCTGCATTAAACTCCATTTGCTACCTCTGAGCCCAGCGCTGCAGCATATCTATGTGCCTCTGTAACTTGTAACATCCTTCCGCATTGTCCACAACTCCACCAACTTTAGTGTCATCTGCAAATTTACTCACCCATCCTTCTACGCATTCCTCCAGGTCATTTATAAAAATGACAAACAACAGTGGCCCCAAAACAGATCCTTGTGGTACACCACTATTAACTGGACTCCAGTCTGAACACTTCCCATCAACCACCACCCTTTGTCTTCTTCCAGCTAGCCAATTTCTGATCCAAACTGCTAAATCACCCTGAATCCCATGCCTCCGTATTTTCTGCAGTAGCCTACCGTGGGGAACCTTATCAAATGCTTTACTGAAATCCATATACACCACACCAACTGCTTTACCCTCATCCACCTGTTTGGTCACCTTCTCAAAGAACTCAACAAGGTTTGTGACCTACCCTTCACAAAACCGTGTTGACTATCTCTATTCCTTGCCAGATGATTATACATCCCATCTCTTATAAACCTTTCCAAAATTTTGCCCACAACAGAAATAAGGCTCACTGGTCTATAGTTACCGGGGTTGTCTCTACTCCCCTTCTTGAACAAGGGGACAACATTTGCTATCCTCCAGTCTTCTGGCATTATTCCTGTAGACAAAGATGACTTAAAGATCAAAGCCAAAGGCTCAGCAGTCTGCTCCCTAGCTTCCCAGAGAATCCTAGGATAAATCCCATCCGGCCCAGCGGACGTATCTATTTTCACACTTTCCAGAATTGCTAACACCTCCTCCTTATGAACCTCAAGCCCTTCTAGTCTAGTAGCCTGAATCTCAGTATTCCCCTCGACAACATTGTCTTTTTCTGTGTGAATACTGACGAAAAATATTCATTTAGCGCCTCTCCTATCTCCTCGGACTCCAAGCACAACTTCCCACTACTGTCCTTGACTGGCCCTACTCTTACCCTAGTCATTTGTTTATTCCTGACATATCTATCGAAAGCTTTAGGGTTATCCTTGATCCTACCTGCCTGAACAAAGACTTATCATGTCCCCTCCTGGCTCTTCTTAGCTCTCTCTTTAGGTCCTTCCTAGCTAACTTGGAACTCTCGAGCGCCCTAACTGAACCTTCATGTCTCATCTTTACATAAGCCTCCTTCTACCTCTTGACAAGTGTTTCGACTGCTTTAGTAAACCACGGTTCCCTTGATCGACCACTTCCTCCCTGCCTGACAGGTACATACTTATCAAGGGCACACAGTAGCTGTTCCCTGAACAAGCTCCACATTTCCATTGTGCCCATCCCCTGCAGTTTTCCTCTCCATCCGATGCATCCTAAGTCTTGCCTCATCGCATCATAATTGCCTTTCCCCCAGATATAACCCTTGCCCTGCGGTATATACCTATCCATTTCCATCACGAAAGTAAACGTAATCGAATTGTGGTCACTATCACCAAAGTACTCACCTACCTCCAAATCTAACACCTGTCCTGGTTCATTACCCAGTACTAAATCCAATATGGCCTCGCCTCTCGTTGGCCTATCTATATACTGTGTCAGGAAACCCTCCTGCACACATTGGACAAAAACGGACCCATCTAAAGTACTCGAACTATAGTGTTTCCAGTCAATATTTGGAAGGTTAAAGTCCCCCATAACAACTACCCTGTTGCTCTCCTATCCAGAATCATCTTTACAATCCTTTCCTCTACATCTCTGGAACTTTTCGGAGGCCTATGGAAAACCCCTAACATGGTGACCTCTCCTTTCCTGTTTCTAACCTCAGCCCATACTACCTCAGTGGATGAGTCCTCATCAAACGTCCTTTCTGCCACCGTAATACTGTCCTTGACTAACAATGCCACGCCTCCCCCTCTTTTACCACCTTCCCTGAGCTTACTGAAATATCTAAACCCCGGCACCTGCAACAACCATTCCTGTCCCTGCTCTATCCATGTCTCCGAAATGGCCACAACATCGAAGTCCCAGGTACCAACCCATGCCGCAAGTTCACCCACCTTATTCCAGATGCTCCTGGCATTGAAGAAGACACACTTTAAACCACCTTCCTGCCTGCCGGTACACTCCTGCAACTTTGAAACCTTACTCATGACCTCACTACTCTCAACCTCCTGTATACTGGAGCTACAATTCAGGTTCCCAGGCCCCTGCAGAACTAGTTTGAACCCTCCTGAAGAGCATTAACAAATTTCCCCCCCCCCAGGATATTGGTACCCCTCTGGTCCAGGTGTAGACCATCCCATTTGTGGAGGTCCCACCGACCCTAGAATGAGCCCCAATTATCCAGAAATCCGAAACCCTCCCTCCTGCACCCCAGACAAAGCTTTTGAAAAATATAGGCAAAGTAGAAACAAACTCAAACGGGGATATAGAAGGGCTAAAAGAGGTCGTGAAATGTCATTGGCAAGGAAAATCCCAAGGCCTTTTATACATATCAAAGGAACAAGAGAGTAGCTAGGGAAAGAATAGGCCCACTCAAGGACAAAGAAGGGAAGTTATGCGTGGGTCAGAAAAAGTGGGTGAGATCTTTAATGAGTACTTTGCATCAGTGTTCACGAAAGAGAGGGACATGATGGGTGTGGAGGTTAAGGATGCGTGTGTGAATACTCTCGGACATGTCTGCATAATGAATGAGGAAGTGTTGGATATCTTAAAATGCATTAAACATAGAACATACAATAATAATAATAATCGCTTATTGTCACAAGTAAGCTTCAATGATAAACCAATCAGGCAACTATCCGATAGAAATAAGATTGGATAGAAACATTGATCATAAATGGTTCAGAGGTATAATTTAGATTGGGCACTGGCGCACATGCTAATCTGATAACAGGGACGTCATTCTCCGACCCCCCCAGCGGGTCGGAGAATGGCCGTTGGCCGCCGTGAATCCCGCCCCCGCCGGTTGCCGAAGTCTCCGAAGGGAGAAAAGTCGGCGGGGCGTTAATGGCGCCGCTGACGTCGGAGAATGGCATGGGTCTGCGCAAGGCAGACGATTTTGGGCCTGCCGATATTCTCCCTTCCGGATGGGCCGAAGTCCCGTCGGCGTGATGACCGTTCACGTCGACGTAAATCAAACCTCCTTTTCATCGGCGTGAACCTGTGCTCCAGGTTCACGCCGACCAGCGTGGAGGTGAGTGACGGCCTGGGGGGTTGGCTCTGGGCAGGCAATGGCGTGGCCGCAGTCTGAATGTGTGGGGAGAGGTGTGTCTCGGGTTGTGTGTGTGTGTGTGCGGCGGGGCGGGGTGGTTAGAGTGGGCTGGGCTCCGGGGGAGTGCCGGGAGGGGGGTCCGTGCCGGGGAGGAGGATGGGGGGGGGAGGCCCGTGCCGGGGAGGAGGATGGGGGGGGGCCCGTGCCGGGGAGGGGGATGGGTGGGGGTCTGTGCCGGGGAGGAGGATGGGGGGTCCGTGCCAGGGAGGAGGTTGGGGTCCGTGCCGGGGAGGGGGATGGGGGGGGGTCCGTGCCGGGGAGGGGGATGGGGGGGGGTCCGTGCCGGGGAGGGGGATGGGTGGTCCGTGCCGGGGAGGGGGATGGGGGGTCCGTGCCGGGGAGGAGGATGGGGGGGTCCGTGCCGGGGAGGAGGATGGGGGGGGGGCCCGTGCCGGGGAGGATGATGGGGGGGGGTCCGTGCCGGGGAGGGGGATGGGGGGGGGTCTGTGCCGGGGAGGAGGATGGGGGGTCCGTGCCAGGGAGGAGGTTGGGGTCCGTGCCGGGGAGGGGGATGGGGGGGGGTCCGTGCCGGGGAGGGGGATGGGGGGGGGGGGGTCCGTGCCGGGGAGGGGGATGGGTGGTCCGTGCCGGGGAGGGGGATGGGGTGTCCGTGCCGGGGAGGAGGATGGGGGGTCCGTGCCGGGGAGGGGGATGGGTGGTCCGTGCCGGGGAGGAGGATGTGGGGTCCGTGCCGGGGAGGAGGATGGGGGGGGGCCGTGCCGGGGAGGAGGATGGGGGGGGGTTCGTGCCGGGGAGGGGGATGGGGGGAGTCCATGCCGGGGAGGGGGAAGGGGGGTCCGTGCCGGGGAGGAGGATGGGGGGTCCGTGCCGGGGAGGAGGTTGGGGTCCGTGCCGGGGAGGGGGATGGGGGGGGGTCCGTGCCGGGGAGAGGGATGGGGGGTCCGTGCCGGGGAGGGGGATGGGGGGTCCGTGACGGGGAGGTGGGTGGGTGGGTCCGTGCCAGGGAGGAGGATGGGGGGGGGCCCGTGCCAGGGAGGAGGTTGGGGGGGGCCCGTGCCAGGGAGGAGGTTGGGGGGGGCCCGTGCCGGGGAGGGGGATGGGGGGTCCGTGCCGGGGAGGGGGATGGGGGGGGGTCTGTGCCGGGGAGGGGGATGGGGGGGTCCATGCCGGGGAGGGGGATGGGGGGTGTCCGTGCGGGGGAGGGGGATGGTGGGGGTCCGTGCCGGGGAGGGGTATGGGGGGTCCGTGCCGGGGAGGGGGATGGGGGGTCCGTGCCGGGAGGAGGTTGGGGGGGTCCGTGCGGGGGAGGGTGATGGGGGGGCGGTCCGTGCCGGGGAGGGGGATGGGGGGGGTGTCCGTGCCGGGGAGGAGGATGGGGGGGGCAAGTGAGTTGGTCCACCTGGCCAGTTGCCAGCCTCCAACTGATGGACCCATGCTGTCCATGCCACCTGGCTGGGGGGAAGGAGGGGCTATGGGCAATGAGGACATGTCGTCGTTCCCCCCCCCCACCAGGCCGTCATGGTTTCCGATCATCCAGCGATGTTGGCCGTCGTGGCGGCAGCCGCTAATGTCCATGTTGCCCTGGATGAGGAGGAGGAGGAGGAGCGTGCCAGAGGGGCAGGCGGCAGCCGCCCAGGCTGGAGGGACCCCTGACCGACAGGACGAGGAGGGGGAGGAGGACGTCGCGGCCCCACGGCAACGGAGGCACCCGAGGGCGCCCCGTGTGTACCGCCCCCGGCAGTCATACCAGGACCTCACAGACCGGCGCACCGCTACATCCGCTTCCCTGTGGACCGGGCCAGCCAAGATGCCCGGGCCGTGGGCTTCTCTGCTGTGGCCGGGTTCCCCATGGTCCAGGGCGCGATTGATGGGATGCACGTCGCCGTGCGGCCACCTGCAGATAACAGGGCCGTGTTCATCAATAGGTAGGGGACCTATTCGATGAACATACAGGTGGTCTGCGACCACTGCATGATGATCCTGCAAGTCTGCGCCCGTTAACCAGGCAGTGTACACGACTCATACGTGTTGTCGCGGTCATCCATCCCCGGCATGTACGAGGGACGCCACCCCGGCTGAGGGGCTGGTTGCTGGGCGACAGGGGTTACCCATTGCGATCGTGGATGATGACGCCTGTACGGAGGCCACGCAATGAGGCGGAGAACCGCTACAATGATGCCCATGTAGCGACAAGGGGAGTGATAGAGAGGTGCTTTGGCATGCTGAAGATGCGTTTCAGGTGCCTGGACCTCTCTGGGGGCGCCCTCCAGTATCGGTCAGATAGGGTCGGCCGCATCATTGTGGTGTGCTGCGTCCTGCACAACATAGCCCAACAGAGGGGCGATGTGCCGCAGGCAGAGGAGGGCGGAGTGGAGGAGCAGCAGGAAGAGGCACAGTCCTCCCCAGATGAGGGGGATGGGGGCAATGGTCAGGGCAGACGGGCTAGACACAGGCGGGTGGCTGTCCACCGTTACCGGCTGGCCCAGCGGGCACGGGACAGACTGACTAGCCCGCTTCACTGACTAGATGGGCGTGGGAATCGGGTAGTATGGCCACAGACCGCACACCATGGCAACAGCCGACCACCCACACCCCCCACCCTGCCACCCACCCAGCACCCTCACCCCCCTCCCCAACCCCACCCACCCCACCCGCATGCACACCACCACCCCCCATTGCCGATCCACCTGCGGCACAACGGCCGGGCTCACACAGTTGTGGGTGGACGCGTGTCTATTGCAGGCCATGGAGGATGATGACAACCCGCCCTGCGGTGAGCTCCTGGCTCCACATCGTTGGACTATGTCTGACCCATGGCCACAGTACCAACATCCACCCGGACCATCCCTGCATGCGGCTGTGACACTGCAGCGCACGGTCCCGTCCTCAGCCCGGGGGGATGTTGATGGCGGCCCAGGGGAAAGGGTGCAGACTCACCTGGGGCTGAGGTAAGACCACCCCTCACACACACACTTGCGCTCAACGTACATGACACCCCCGCAGGCTTTGGGCAGAGCACAAAGGCAGCTTCTGTAGGTGTAACATTGACTTTAATAACCAAAGGAGTTCATGCACGTGCCCTAGCCCCTAAAACTCATCTGTGCCCTGCACCCGTGCCAACTTACTCAGTGTCTAATTGTTTGGCCTTACGGGCCCTTTGACTACGTCTACGTGGTTCCCCAGACGGTACAGCAGAACTGGAGGTGGACTCCTGTGATTCCTGCCCTCTGACACTGGATCCCTTTGGCGGCCGTTTCCTGGGGCGTCCTGGCCTAGATGGGCCAGGCTGCGGCCCGGGCGACTGGGATGGCGAGCTGCCAGCCTGTCCTGCCCGTTGCTCACCCGATGCACCTGGGACGGAAGGGGGGGAGTCCGAGGTGTCGCGGTGTTCTCGGACCTCCCCTACAGGGGGACCCGGGACGGACCACACCACCTCCTCCTCCCTCGGGGTGCCCGATGGCCCCCAGGCCTCTACATGGGTGGGGGATGCGAATGGACTGGCCATCCGACGCACCCCCGGCATCTGGCGCTGCCAGTCCTTGAGGCCCATGCTGGTATCGACAGGGGTCTGCAGGTTTGCAGCCATGGAGCCCAGGGGGTTGGCAAACCCTGTCTGTGACAGTGCGACGCCGGCTCGCACATGGCCACTGGCGCCGATGCCCTCAGCGATGGCCTGCAGAGACTGGGCCATGGCCTGCAGAGACTGGGCCATGGCCTGCTGAGACTGGTCTATGGCCTGCTGAGACTGGGCTATGGTGTTGAGCGCCTCTGCCATCTGGCACTGGCACTGGCTCATGGCCTCCTGTGAGAGGGCAGCCATGTCCTGGGCCACAGACGCTGCCTGCACGGAAAGCCCCAGGCCTCCCAAACCGTTCCCCATGTCTGACACCGTCGCACCCATTGCCTCCACCGCGGACGCCACCCGTGCGGTGTCGGCCTGGGTGGCACGCATGACCGGCACCACTTCCAGCTCCTGGACGCGGGTGGACTCCTCCACCTGCGACTGCAGCCGCCGCAAGCCGGCCGTCACCCTCTTCGCTCGTCTCTGGGTCGGTGGTTGCATCGGATCTATGTGTGGGTGTGGAAACTCCAGGAACCCGGGATCCATCTGGGCGGCAGATGTTCGCTTGGGCTGGGCTGCCCTCCGACCGCCCGGCCCCTCTGCTGCTCCTACCTCCACCTGCTGTACCGGGACGGCTGTGTTGTGCGCACCAGTGAGTGTACCAGACGCCTCATCACTAAAGTGCCCAACCGAGGTGAGTGTTTCTGCGATGGTGGAGGGTGTTGGTGACAGCAGTGGCGTTGTGTCGTGCTCTTCGTCCCACTCTGAGTCCATGGCACTTTGGGGTGGGGGTTCGTCTCCACCCATCCACTCTGAGTCACTGTCCGGTATTTCGTCTTCCTGGGTAGTGCTGTCCCGGGTAGGGGTGTCCTGGGTAGTGCTGTTCCGGGTAGGGGTGTCCTGGGTAGCGGTGTCCTGGGTAGTGGTGTCCTGGGTAGTGGTGACCTGGGTAGTGGTGTCCTGGGTAGTGGTGTCCTGGGTAGTGGCGTCCTGGCTCGGATGTGACGGGGGCCTGTGGCTGCCCCCCTCGTCGCTGGGTGGCACACGCCTGCGTCGTCGCTCCCGCACGTGACGGGGGTGTCGTCTCCCTGTTGCTCCAGGTCTCTCCGTCTCCCGTGGTGTGCGAGGGGCATCCTGCGGGCGTCGCATGCCGGAGGGTCCGGGTCTCTCCGTCTCCCGTGGTGTGCGAGGGGCATCCTGCGGGCGTCGCATGCCAGAGGGTCCGGGTCTCTCCGTCCCCCGTGGTGTGCGAGGGGCATCCTGCGGGCGTCGCATGCCGGAGGGTCCGGGTCTCTCCATCTCCCGTGGCCTCCGAGGGGCATCCTGCAGGCGGTCTGCATCTGCGGGGATGGGTGCCTCGACGTTTGCTCCTGCGATACACAATGAAGCATGCATGGTTAGACACGCAGACAGTGATCAGGTGGTATGGGGGAGGGGGGATATGGGGGAGGGGGATATGGGGAGGGGGATATGGGGAGGGGGGATATGGGGAGGGGGGATATGGAGGAGGGGGGATATGGGGAGGGGGATATGGGGCATATGGGAGAGGGGGGATATGGAGGGGGAATATGGGGAGGGGGGATATGGGGAAAGGGGGGATATGGGGGAGGGAGATATGGGGGAGGGGGGATATGGGGGAGGGGGGATATGGGGGAGGGGGCATATGGGGAGGGGGAAATATGGGGAGGGGGGATATGGGGGAGGGGGATATGAGGGATATGGGGAGGGGGATATGGGGAGGGGGATATGGGGAGGGGGGATATGGGGGAGGGGATATGGGGGAGGGGGGATATGGGGGGATATGGGGGAGGTGGATATGGGGGAGGGGGGATATGGGGAGGGGGAAATGGGGGAGGAGAGATATGGGGGAGGGTGGATATAGGGGATATGGGGAGGGGGATATGGGGGAGGGGGATATGGGGAGGGGGAAATGGGGGAGGGGAGATATGGGGAGGGGTGATATGGGGGATATTGGGAGAGGGGATATGGGGAGGGGGATATGGGGAGGGGGGATATGGGGAGGGGGATATGGGGGAGGGGGGTATGGGGGAGGGGATATGGGGAGGGGGGATATGGGGATGGGGATATGGGGGAGGGGGGATATGGGGAGGGGGATATGGGGGAGGGGGGATATGGGGAGGGGGATATGGGGGAGGGGGGTATATGGGGAGGGGGGATATGGGGGAGGGGGGATATGGGGGAGGGGGGATATCGGGGAAGGGGGATATGGGGGAGGGGGGATATGGGGGAGGGGGGATATGCGGGAGGGGGGATATGTGGGAGGGGGGATATGGGAGAGGGGTGATATGGGGTAGGGGGGATAGGGGGAGGGGGGATATGGGGGAGGGGGGATATGGGGGTGGGGGATATGTGGGAGGGGGGATATGGGGTAGGGGGGATATGGGGTAGGGGGGATAGGGGGAGGGGGGATATGGGGGAGGGGCGATATGGGGGAGGGGGGATATGGGGGAGGGGGGGATATGGGGAGGGGGTATATGGGGAGGGGGGGATAAGGGGGATATGGGGGAGGGGGATATGGGGGAGGGGGGATATGGGGAGGGGGTATATGGGGAGGGGGGATAAGGGGGATATGGGGGAGGGGGATATGGGGAGGGGGGATATGGGGGAGCGGGGATATGGGGGAGGGGGATATGATGGAGGGGGGATATGGGGAGGGGGGATATGGGGGAGGGGGGATATGGGCGGGGCTCACCCTGCCTGCTCTGACGAGGTCGGTCACCTTCTTGTGGCACTGGGTGCCTGTCCGTGGTGTCAGGGCCGCAGCGGTGACCGCCTCTACCACCTCCCTCCACAGACGCCGGCTGTGGCGTGGGGCAACTCTGCGGCCGTGCCCGGGATACAGGGCGTCCCTCCTCTGCTCCACTGCGTCCAGGAGCGCCTCCACATCCCATGACTGGAACCTCGGGGGTGAGTGGCGGCCAGCCATCCAGTCGGGTGTTCCAGTCGGGTGGGGGGGAGCAGCGCGGCCTTATGAGCCGTCACGCCGTGCGGCGTGTATGATGCTGCACGGCGTGAACCACGTGCGCAAGCGCGGATGCCGTCACGTCGCTGCTAGCCCATTTCGGGCCGGAGACTTTTGAACCATTTTTCCGGCGTGACGCAAGTCAGATTTGTGCCGTTTTTTGCGTCGATCGGCGGACTTTGCGCCGATAACGGAGAATTTCGCCCCAGAATCGGATTTGGGCAAAGTAGCGACCAGTCCAAAATATAAATAGATACATTGTAGATTAACAGACTACAATGGAAATGAAATACCAACTAAAGGTTCATGCTACCTCACAGTTCAGAGTGGTGACATAAAAATTTCACTTGATTTTGAAATTGTGGATGACACAAAACCCTCACTTATTGGAGTAGATGCATGTATCCAGCTAAACCTGATTCAAAGAATTCACACTGCCACATTTTTCACTGATTCGCTAAACAACATTGAATCCAATTTGAGCAACTTCATACATGTGTTTAATGGAATGGGGGCATTACCATTTACCTACAGCATCAAGCTGAAAGATTGTTAAACCAATCATTCATGCTCCCAGACGAGTATCAGCACCTCTGAGAGAATGGCTAAAGGAAGAACAGGACAGGATGCAGCAGAATGGCATCATATCAAAAGGCACTGATCCAACAGACTGGGTAAGCTCAATGGTCTGTGTGAAAAAAACCAAATGGTGACCTCAGAATCAGTATAGACCCCAAGGACTTAAATAATAATATAAAAAGGGAACATTATCAGATTCCAAAACGTGAAGAAATTACAGCGGAAATGGCGCATGCCAAATTCTTCACCAAACTTGGCATGTCGAAGGGATTTTGGCAACTATGTCTGAATGAGAAGAGTAAACGACTTTGCACTTTCAACACTCCTTATGGTCGATTTTGTTTTAATAGACTGCCCTTCGGCATTATTTCAGCTTCTGAAATATTTCACTGTGCCATGGAGACAATCATTGAAGGCATTCCAGGTGTACGCGTGGATGTGGACAGTGTCATCATATGGTCCAATACACAGGAAGAACACTGTGAGACTACTCAAAGTTCTCACCAGAATTGACTCCTATGGACTCAAACTAAACAAAGAAAAATGCCAATTTGGCATTCAAAAACTAAAATTCTGGAGAGATGTCATCTCAAAAGATGGATTGCAACCTGACCAATCAAAAGTCGAAGTTGTTGGTCAAATGCCAACACCAAAGGACAACGAAGTCATATCGAGAATGCTTGGGATAGTCAACTTTATGGGGAAATTCATTCCGAACTTATCAAGTAGGACAACTGAATTAAGAAAGCTAATAAAGAAAAATGTTGCATTCTTCTGGACTCCACAACATGAAGTGGAATGGCAAGATCTAAAGTCATCTTTAATCTCTGCTCCAGTTTTAGCATTCTACCACTCAACACAAGTAACCAAAATATCAACAGATGCAAGTCAAAATGGTATTGGCGCAGTTCTACTACAAAAAGCAGACGACGATTCGTTGAAGCCTGTTGCGTATACATCTCGCTCCACGACACAAACTGAGCAAAGGTATGCTCAAATTGAAAAAGAGTGCCTAGGTCTCTTGATAGGCATCACAAAATTTCACTACTATGTCTATGGACTGCCACACTTCTTTGTAGAGGCAGATCACTGTCCGCTGGTCAATATAATCAAGAAAGATCTAAATGACATGCCGCCGAGACTTCAACGCATGATGCTGAAGCTGCGTCGATATGACTTTGAATTAATATATGCACCAAGGAAAGACTTAGTACGTGAGGATATGTTATCCAGAACCACAATGCACGAGGATAACAAAGTTGTTGACGTTGTACTCAGTATTGAAGCACAAGCCAACTTCATTACAGCAATGCTACCTGTCACAGATGCTAAACTACAATAATCTTCGAGATATGACTTTTCAGCAAGTGATACAATACCTACATACTACTAGATTAAACAGAAATGTGCAAACTTTCGCAACATCAGAGAAAACCTGACAACAATAGACGACTTTCCATTGAACAGGGGCCGTATTGTAATTCAGACAAGACATTCGCGCACAAATCCGCAAAGGACATCAAGGCATTGAGAAATGTAGAAGAGCACGGCAATTGGTGTATTGGCCGGGAATCTACAAGAATACAGACAACTACATTCAACAGTGCCAGATATGCCAAATGCACCAACTGGCACAGTGTAAGCAGACCTTGGTGGAAAGCGAACTAGTTACTCAACCATGGGCAAAAGTCACCATGGACATATTTTACTTTCAAGTCTGTGATTATTTAATAATCATTGACTATTACACAAATTTTCCGGAGGTTATCAAATTATCTGACTCAACAACGCATTCAGTTGTCAGGGCAATGAAAAATGTATTCGCCAGACATGGCATGCGACTTACTGTTGTCACAGACAATGGACCATGCTTTAGCAGCCTGGAGTGGTTACAATTTGCCAATGACTATAACTTCACACATGTAACTTCTAGCCACTATACCTGCAGGCAAACGGAAAAACTGAGAAAGGGGTGGGAATTGTGAAGCAGCTTCTCAAAAAAGCTATGGAGGACAGAAAGAACTTTGACTTATCACTGTTCGCATACAGGGATACACCAGTATCATTGGGGATTTCTCCAGCACAACTATTGATAGGATGAACTATGTCACGAACTCTAATAGTTCCAAACAAAGATGAACAAGTGGTGCATAAAAAAGTCCAGCAACTGAAGAGTAAGCAAAAGAAATATTACGATAAAAATCCAAACCACTACCTACACTCAAAGAAGGTGATATTGTACGCCTTCGTAATCCTGAAGGTGGATGGATAGACATTGCAAAAGTACTGAATGAACTCACACCAAGATCATACGTGATCAGAACAGAATCTGGAAAGATTGTTTGTAGAAACAAGCGACCTATTGAAGCTCAAACAACCTCACAGAATCAGCTACCATGAGTCAACAACTTATATTTCCTACAAATAACTTTCCAAACATTATATTGTCAAATGTACCAGATAATTCAAATAACACTGCTATAATATTAAGAAGGTCTACAAGACAAAGGAATCCTCCAGATAGATTAAATCTGAAAATCTAACAATAGTTTTATCATTGTTGACATGCTGTATAATACTGTAAACAAGAAAATGTATTGCCAACATTTTTCTCGAAGAAAGGGGGATGTGACATTAAATAAATATATAGCATGCCAAGAGTTAATGTTATGTTAAGCCTAGCCACTAGAGGGAGCTAAGGAACAGAAATATAAATTGCACTGGCTCTTAAGCTAAGAGGAGGAGATTAGACTGGAGCTGATGAAGATAAGATTCATGGTGTATTGCAGAGTTAGTTAAAATATAATAGTTTTAATTAGTAGATAGAGATAGTGGCCGGGATTCTCCGAGCCCACGCCGGCTCGGAGAATCGGCGTTGAGACGGCCCACGATGCCGGTCCGATGACAGGACACGATTCTCCGGCAACCGGAGATTCACCGCCAGCCACGCGCGCGCGCGGTCGACGCGGCGACAGTCGAGTGAGGCCATTGAGAGAGGCCCTCGCGGCGATTCACCGCGGTCGATCGTCCCAGTTCCTGCCTGTCATTCTAACATGGTTTCACCCAGTGGGGGCTCGGACCCACGGCCGCGGTGGCCATCTGGTGGTGGGGCAGGGGGATCAGATCCAGGGGGGCCTCCACGACGGCCAGGCCCATGATCGGGGGCCACCAATTGGCGGGCGCGCACGATCCGGGGGGGGCCTACCTTCTCCCGCGCCGTCCCGATGTGTGCCACCGCCATGTTGCGTGGGCCCGGCGTGGAAGCGGCTGCCGCGCGCATGGGCGGACCCGCGGCCGGCTGTGTAGGGTCGCATATCGGTGCCGCCGCTGCATGAAGCACTAGGGGGCCATGCTGGCCCCCTGTGGGCCACGGAATCGCTGGGCCAGGAGGCCCATTGATGCCGGCGTGAAACACTCCGGTGTTTACGAGAGCGTCAACACTTAGCCGCCGTATTGCAGAATCCCGGCCAGTATTAGTGAGTGTAGTTTAATACTTACATGGATGATGCCTATTCAGAATAATGTCAAACCCAAATTTAGTACTGTTAATAAAATTAGTTTAGTTCTTCAAAACAGCTTTGTGTATCTTTGTGATCACTACGCCTTCCATTCTGGAAACCCCTCACAAAGATCACCACAGGATGGTCATGGCCTCAATGCTGGTGATCTTGGCTTCATCAAGGACGCTGATGTTAGTACGCCTGTCCTCCCAGCTGATGCAGAAAATCTATCTCAGGCTGTTGATCGTACCTCCCAGGGCCTTGAGGTAGTGCCTGTATGTAGCCCACGTTCCTGAGCCATATAGAAGAGTTGAGAGGATGACTGCCTTGTACATGAAAATCTTGGTGTCACTTCCGGTTGCAGTGACGCCTTGCTAGCCGCACGTTTCGGCGGCTCCAGCTCCGACGGACCTTCGGGCTCTTTTAAGAGCCCCAACGGGAAATTTTTGGGCAACGCAACCCGGTGTGGGGTGAGTGAGAAGGGAGTCCCCCCCCCAACGAAGGAGGAAAAAACCGGCGGCGTCGGCTGCAGCGCGAGGAATCGTCGACCAAAGAGACAGAAAGGGAGAAGCACAAGATGGCGGCAGAGAAAGTGCAGGCGACATGGGGGCCCGAGCAGGATGAATTTTTGAGACGGTGCGTGGAGCTGCTGAAGAGGGAGGTGCTGACCCCGATGCTACAGGCAATTGAGGGGCTCAAGGAGACACAAAAGACCCAGGAGACAGAGCTCCGCGTGGTGGAGCAGAAGGTGACGGATAATGAGGACGAGATCCTGGGCCTGGCGGTTAAGACACAGACGCAGGAGGCACTTCATAAAAAGTGTACTGAAAGGATCGAGGCCCTAGAAAACGGAGCGCGAAGGAAGAACCTTCGGATACTGGGTCTCCCTGAGGGTGTGGAAGGAGGGGACTGTGGAGCTTATGCAAGTACGATGCTGAGCTCACTGATGGGTGCTGAGGCCCCTACGGGCCCCTTGGAGGTGGAGTGGGCACATCGGATCCCGGCGAGAAGACCAAAAGCGGGAGAATCACCCAGGGCGATAATCGTGCGATTTCACCGCCTTAAGGATAGAGAAGAGGTCCTGAGATGGGCTAAAAAGGTGCGGAGTAGCAGATGGGAGAATGCAGTGGTACGGGTGTACCAGGATTGGAGTGCGGAGGTGGCGAGAAGGAGGGCGAGCTTTAACCGAGCCAAGGAGGTGTTGCATAAAAAGAAGGTGAAGTTCGGGATGCTGCAGCCGGCAAGACTATGGGTCACGTATCAGGAGAGACACCATTATTTCGAGACGGCGGAGGAAGCATGGACCTTTATCAAAGAGGAGAAATTGGATCGGAACTGAGGGACTGACGCTGCAGGAAATGTTATTGTTAATGTTATGGTTGAAGTTAATTACGAAGTAAATTGGGAAGGGGGGAGACATTGGGAAATGTGGGCGCCGGTGAGGGGGGAAAGACGGGACATAGATGGAGAATGAGGAAGTGGAGGGGGAGGGGAAAGGGAGCTGCGCCACAAGAGGCGGGTCAGGTAAAGGGATGTTCCCGCGCCAGAAAGAATATGGCGGGAAGACAGGCGCAAGGCGGATGGGAGTTCCCCACACGGGGGGGTCGAGCAGTGAGCAGGAGTAGCCGGGGTCAGTTGAAGTCAGCTGACTTACGGAAGTAATATGGGGGGAGCAATCACGCTAGAAAGAGATCTAGCGGGGGGGGGGGGGGGGGGGGCGGGGGGATAACTGGGTTGCTGCTGCGGAAATCCAAAAGGAAATGGCTAACGAGTGGGTGGGCGGGGATGGTATGCGACGCTGGGGGAGCGAGTGGGAGCGCGGAGGCGGGATATGGGACTGGCCTAGAGAAGGTAATGGCTAGTCGACACGGGAGGGGGGCAGGTAGCCCCCTAGGGAGGCTGATCACGTGGAACGTGAGAGGCCTGAACGGACCGATAAAAAGGGCCCGAGTGCTCGCGCATTTGAAAGGACTAAGGGCAGATGTGGTTATGCTCCAAGAGACGCACCTAAAGGTGGCGGACCAAGTTAGGTTAAGGAAAGGATGGGTGGGACAGGTGTTCCACTCAGGACTAGACGCAAAGAATAGAGGGGTGGCCATTTTGGTGGGGAAACGGGTAGCATTTGAAGCAAAGAACATCGTAGCAGATAGCGGAGGTAGATATGTAATGGTGAGTGGTAGGCTGGAGGGAATGGAGGTCGTGTTGGTTAATGTATATGCCCCGAACTGGGACGATGCGGGATTTATGAGACGGATGCTGGGGCGTATACCGGACCTGGAGGTAGGAAACTTGATTTTAGGAGGGGACTTTAATACTGTGCTGGACCCGGGGCTAGATAGATCCAGCTCAAGGACTGGAAGAAGGCCGGCAGCGGCCAAGGTGCTTAAGGGGTTTATGGACCAAATGGGGGGAGTGGATCCATGGCGATTTCTTAGACCTAGGGCTAGGGAGTTCTCCTTCTTCTCCCATGTCCATAAAGTGTACTCCCGGATAGATTTTTTTGTTTTGGGAAGGTCGTTGATCTCTAGGGTGGAAGAAGCTGAGTATTCAGCCATAGCGGTTTCGGACCATGCCCCACATTGGGTGGACCTGGAAGTAGGAGAGGACAGGGTGCAGAGAGCACTCTGGCGATTAGATGTGGGATTGATGGCGGATGAGGGAGTGTGTGCAAGAGTGCGGGGGTGTATTGAGAGATACCTGGAGGTCAATGACGACGGCGAGGTCCCTGTGGGAGTGGTATGGGAAGCACTAAAAGCGGTGTTCAGAGGAGAGCTGATCTCCATTGGGGCCCACAAAAGGAAAACAGAGGCCAAGGAAAGGGAAAGATTACTGGGGGAGATTTTAAGGGTGGATAGGGAATTTGCAGAGACCCCGGAGGAGGGACTGTACAGGGAGAGGAGACGACTCCAGACGGAGTTTGACCTTCTGACCACCAGAAAGGCGGAGGTGCTGTGGAGGAAGGCACAGGGGAGGAGGTATGAATATGGCGAAAAGGCTAGTCGCCTGCTGGCTCATCAATTGCGAAAGAGGACAGCAGCGAGGGAGATAGGAGGAATTAGAGACGAAAAGGGAGACACAGTGCGAAGAGCAGGAAAGATAAATGAGGTGTTCAAGACCTTTTATGAGGGACTGTATAGGTCTCAACCCCCAGAGGGAGAGGAGGGGATGCGGCAGTTCCTGGATCAATTGAGGTTCCCGAAAGTGGAGGAGCAGGAGGTGGTAGGCCTGGGGGCACCGATTGGGGTGGACGAGGTTATTAAGGGACTGGGAAGCATGCAAGCAGGGAAGGCTCCGGGACCAGACGGGTTCCCGGTGGAATTTTACAGAAAATATGTGGACTTGTTGGCCCCGTTGATGGTGAGGACGTTCAATGAGGCCAGGGAAGGAGGGACTTTACCCCCGACAATGTCGGAGGCGACGATATCACTAATTTTGAAGAGGGATAAAGATCCGTTGCAGTGCGGGTCCTATAGATCTATTTTATTATTGAACGTGGACGCCAAATTGCTGGCAAAGGTACTGGCATCGAGGATAGAGGACTGTGTCCCGGGGGTGGTGCACGAAGACCAGACAGGGTTCGTAAAAGGGAGACAACTGAATGTTAACGTGCGACGACTATTAGGGGTGATAATGATGCCCCCAGTGGAGGGGGAGGCAGAGATAGTGGCGGCAATGGATGCAGAGAAGGCATTTGATAGGGTGGAGTGGGAGTATTTATGGGAAGTGTTAAGGAGGTTTGGGCTCGGGAACGGGTTTATTAGCTGGGTCAAACTTCTTTATGGGGCTCCAACGGCAAGTGTAGTTACGGGTCGGCAAAGATCGGAGTATTTCCGACTATATAGGGGAACAAGACAGGGATGCCCGCTGTCTCCATTGTTGTTCGCGTTGGCAACTGAACCTCTGGCCATGGCGTTGAGAGACTCCAGGAAATGGAGAGGGGTGATTAGAGGGGGAGAAGAACACCGAGTCTCGCTATACGCAGATGACCTATTGTTATACGTGTCGGACCCAGCGGGGGGGATGATAGAGGTTATGCGAATGTTGAGGGAGTTCGGGGATTTCTCGGGGTATAGGCTAAACATGGGGAAGAGTGAATTATTTGTGATACATCCAGGGGACCAGAGTAGAGAGATAGAAGGCCTGCCTCTAAGGAAAGTGGAAAGAAACTTCCGATACCTGGGGATTCAGATCGCTAGGAGCTGGGGAACCTTACACAGGCTTAATCTGACACGGCTGGTAGAACAAATGGAGGAGGACTTCAAGAGGTGGGACATGCAGCCTCTGTCGCTGGCGGGCAGGGTGCAGGCAATTAAGATGATGGTCCTCCCGAGGTTCTTATTTGTATTTCAATGTCTCCCTATACTAATCACTAAGACCTTTTTCAATAAAATAGACAGGAGCATCACGAGCTTCGTGTGGGCAGGGAAAGCTCCGAGAGTAAGGGGGGGGTTCCTTCAGCGAAGCAGAGACAGAGGTGGATTGGCACTACCGAACTTGGGCGATTACTACTGGGCCGCCAATGATACGTAAATGGATGATGGAGGGTGAGGGAGCGGCGTGGAAAAGACTGGAGAGAAAGTCCTGTAAAGGGACGAGTTTAGAGGCGCTGGTGACGGCGCCGCTACCGTTCTCGCCAAAAAAGTTTACCACAAACCCGGTGGTGGCGGCAACATTGAATATCTGGGGACAGTGGAGGTGACAGAGAGGGGTGCGGGGTGCCCTGGTGGGGTCCCCAATTAGGAACAACCATAGGTTCGCCCCAGGAAGAATGGATGGAGGATTCCAGAGCTGGTACCAGTTGGGAATTAGGAGGGTGGGAGATTTATTTATAGATGGGACTTTTGCGAGTTTGGGAGCATTGGAGGAAAAGTATAAGTTGCCCCGGGGAAACTTCCTGCGATATATGCAGGTGAGGGCGTTTACTAGACAACAGGTGAGGGAATTTCCGCTGCTCCCGACACAGGGGATTCAGGACAGAGTGCTTTCAGGGGTGTGGGTCGGAGAGGGCAAGGTGTCAGAGATATACCGAGAGATGAGGGAAGAGGGGGAGGAGTTGGTGGGCGAACTAAAAGGAAAGTGGGAAGAAGAACATGGGGAGGAGATAGAGGAGGGTATGTGGGCTGATGCCCTAAGCAGGGTAAATTCCTCTTCCTCATGCGCCAGGCTTAGCCTGATTCAATTTAAGGTGCTACATAGAGCACACATAACGGGAGCAAGATTGAGCAGGTTCTTTGGAGTGGAGGACAAATGTGGGAGGTGTGGCGGGAGCCCGGCAAACCACGCACATATGTTTTGGGCATGCCCGGCACTGGAGGGGTATTGGAAGGGAGTGACGGGAGTGATTTCGAAGGTGGTGAAGGCCCGGGTCAAACCAGGCTGGGGGCTAGCTCTATTTGGAGTTGCGGATGAGCCGGGAGTGCAGGAGGCGAAAGAGGCCGACGTTGTGGCCTTTGCGTCCCTAGTAGCCCGGCGTAGGATCCTACTCATGTGGAAGGAGGCGAAACCCCCCGGACTGGAGGCCTGGGTAAACGATATGGCGGGGTTCATTAAACTGGAGCAGATAAAGTTTGCCCTGAGAGGATCGGCTCAAGGGTTCACCAGGCGGTGGCAGCCATTTCTCGACTACCTAGGGGAACGTTAGAGGGAAGACAGATGACCAGCAGCAGCAACCCAGGGGGGGAGGGGGGGGGGGGGGGGGAGGGGGAGGGGGGGGGGTTAAGTTTAGCTTATGTCAAAAGATTATGGGGTTTAGTTATTTGTGTATTGTTAAAAATTTCTTTACTGTTACGTTTGCTTTGTAAGAGGGAAAAAAGTGTTGTTTGGAAAAAAATTTCAATAAAATATATTTTAAAAAAAAAAGAAAATCTTGGTGTCAGCATGCATGTGGCGGTCTTCAAAGGCTCTTGCCCTTAGGCATCCGAAGGAGGCATAAGCGAATCGGATACAATGCAGGATCTCTGCATCAATGCCAGCCTTAGATGAGAGTTGGTTCCCAGGTAGAGGAAGGTTTCACGTTTGGGAGGGTTTCCCTGTTGATCGTAATGGAGGGAGAAATCAGATCTTGCCCTGGGGCATATTGGTAATGGACTTGAGTCTTCTTGAGGTTGAGGCTGTGACCAATTCTTCAGTTTGCTTCCGCGATGGTGTCGAGATTCTCTTCTGCAAGAGTGGAGATGGTGATGTCATCTGCATGCTGGAGTTCCACAAGTGATCTCAGTGTCGTTTTCTTCTTGGATTTCAGTCGGTTGAGGTTGAAATGTTTTCTGTCTATCCTGCAAGTGATGTTTCCTCCACTGGGAAGCTTGTTCTTGACAAGGTGGAGGATGGTGGTGATGAACATTGAGAAAAGAGTGGGGTGATGACAAATCCCTGCTTGACTCAGTCTTGACCTCGATTGTTTCTGTCTTATTTCCGTCGGTGAAGACTGTCACCGACATCTTGTCGTGGAGGATTCAAAGGATGGTGATGAATTTCTCTGGACAACTGGCCTTTGACAGGGTCATCCATAGGACTTCCCAATTGACTGAGTCAAAAGCCTTGGTCAGATCAATGAAGTCAATGTGGGGTGGTTGAAGTTGAACCTGGCATTTCTCTTGAAGTTGCCGAGCAGTGAAAATCATGTCCATTGTTCCACGGTTTGGTCGGAAGACACACTGACGTTCTGGAAGGAATTCTTCAGTGACTGGGAGAGCAAGGGTTTGGGCGATGATCTTCCTGGTGATGGAGAATCGGAAGATTCCTCAGTAGTTCCCACAGTCTGTATTGTCTCCTTTCTTGAAGATGGTGGTGATAACGGCATCCTTGAGATCGGCAGGAATCTCTTCTCTGTCCCAGGTTTTCAGGAATAGCTGATGAAGATGACAGATGATCTCTTCTCCTCTGAGTTTGTAAATCTCCGCCGGAATCCCACCAATCCTGCGGCTTTTCCATTCTTCATGTGTTTACTGGTGGCTTTAACGTCATCCGCGCTTGGTGGGAGTCGAAGATCATTTTTGATGGGAGTTGGGGGATTTCCTCAAACACATCTTCATCTATGATTGCATCACGGTTTAGGAGTTCTTTGAATTGTTCTTGCCAGTGAGCGGCAATGTTTTCTCCGTCTCCCAAGAGAGTTCTGTCCTCACTCCGCACCTGTTTGAGCCCGAGGGTGTGGGGTCCATATATTGCCTTGGCGGCACTGAAGAAGCTCCAAGTGTCATGTTTGTCAGCAAAGAGTTGCAGCTCCTTATCTTTCTCAGTCCACCATTGGTTCTTGATTCCCCTAGTTCTTCTTCATACCTCCATCTTTTGTTATTGATGAGCTCTCCTCTTTGCCTTGCTGGTTATGTTTTATTGCTAGATTCAGAGAGCTTTCCTCTTCTTGTCAATGAGGTCTTGGGATGGCCATTCGCATCAAACCAGTTTTGGTGTTTCCTGGCCTTAAGCCGATGGTTTCTTCACAGCTTGAGATGATGGCTGTCTTCAGCTCCTTTCAGCTTTCCCCCATTAGAATGAACACATTGAAGATTTTAGAGAAGGCATTGTTGGAAGTTTATTAGCATGCTTCGTTCTTGAAGCCACTTAATGATGATCTTTTTTCCTGAACTGTTTCTTCATCGTCCATTGCTTTTAGTGGAGTTTGATGGACATAGAGGAATGGATGAGCCTGTGGTATGTCCAGCAGTCTCCTGCACTGGTATTCACTTTGGTGATGAGGGCATCCTTTTGGTCTCGGGATCAGACAATGATGATTGTGGATGTCTTAAGGAAGTCTTAAACTTGTCTTTTTGGTGAAACAGTATATTAGTGGTGACAAGTTGGTGTTTCGCGGTGAGCTGGAGAACCCCGTCGAGTTGGATTCCATAGAGCTCCAGATTTCTTGTCAGAGTCCATCATTACTACAAGATAAGGTCAATATAAAAAAGAAACTTATCTTCCACTTTAAACTTAACTTACTCCTAAAGTTAACACTGTGTAAAGGACAAGGAGAAATTATATTCTTGTTTAATATGTTCAGAAAGCTGCTCAGGAAAAGGTATTACGAACATTTTATATTCATCCACAGCAATTTTGTAGTTGTTAAACCCTTTATGTAAATGCTGTCGTGAAAATTGTTAATTTGACCACTAATTCAAAGATTTAACTTACATTGCTGACTCACCTATCCTAACATTGCATAGCATTGTACAGTAACAATCCCTTTCATATTTGTCCAATATTAACGTAAGACCTTAGGCAAATACTTTAGAATTTTACCTTTTATTTACATTATCCGTCTCTGTTAGTATACAGGATCTGTTTAAATAGCCTATCTAGAATAAAGAATAAATCATTGATTGATGTCATCCAAATTTACTTAGCAAATACCACTTTATTGGACAAACATGAACAACATAAATAAAGTTCATTTAATATATTCAGGTAATGAATAGGATCTTTTGGGCCCTCAACATATGCATAGTGTGAAATAAGGCAACAAACAAACATAGCCTTTTAATGGGCTGGAAATGTCTTATCTGGCACATTTAATCAGATTCCTTTATAGGTGTCCAATATGAAAAATACTTGAAAATATGTTCAAGTTTGAGTCCTGTGATTGCTGGAGGAGGAGCTGATTCTGATATTGTTATACCCCAAAACTGACTCATCCATGCTAAATTTGCCCAAAACCCATCACCCCAACAGCCACCAAGGAGTCTTTAGCTGCACCAGTTAAAGGGAACGCATATTACCTGCATATTAGTTGCTTGGTTTGTCATTTTGGGCTTCTTGTTTGTCAGATGTTTTTTGGCCTTTTATCATTGGAAACAGAATTCTGATTGCGGAGAAGCAGGTTTTACTAATAGTTTGAGTGCCTTATAAATCATGTCATTGCATTGAAGGGTGGTCTTCCTTTGGGACTGGAAGTGAAGGTGCAGGAGTAACAAGAGATGGGGAAAGACATTGGCATAGTGCTAATGTCATTGGCCAAGTAATCCAGAGTCCCAGGCTAATGTTTATGGTGATTTACCAAAGTGGCTGACAGCATGCAATGTTACCAACTACAGCCACAACCTGATCTGCAAACCAAAAGATGGACAGCCCTGGCTGTGGCTGTCAACGTTCCCATAACTTTCAGTCACGGGCTGCTTTCTGGCTGCAGCAGATGACATAGCAACATAATCACCCTTGAATATTGAGGCCCCATTGGTTCTGTTCCAATTATCTTTAAGCCTCACTTTACAAATACATAAGATTTGCATGCATTTTATGTTCAAGTGTTTTCTAATCAGGTCAACTTGATTGTAAGTTGACATTGGCAAAAAAGGCATGGGCACAATTTTAGCTCTAAGCTTCAGGTTGTGCCAAATGAGACATTCATAGGTCTGAAACTGAAATTGTATTTTTAACTTAGAAGTGGTTTTAATAAAGGTACTTCCTAGGTTTAACAATTCCCTCGCTTACTGCAGAGAAATGTCAGAGCGTGTATTCAGCACCTGTCCACCAGTGTGACTTAGACTGGGGACCCAGGACCTTCCCTTTCCTTAGTGCTGATTGTATGGCACCAATTTGTAGGGGGAGGTGTTGGCACAGTCAACTGCAGTGGTCACCTAAAGGCTCAGGCCAATGCTCTCAGGACACAAGTTCAAATCGTAATTAGTGGAATTTGAATTCAATGAATAAATCTGGAATTGAAAACTGGTCTCAGTAATGATGACCATGAAACTATCACCAATTGTCACACAAGCTCTGGTCCATGAATGTCCTTTAGGGAAGGAAATTTACCGTCCTTACCTTGTCTGGCCCATGTTTGACTCTAGGCCCACAGCAATGTGATTGACTCTTAACTACCCTCTGAAATGGCCTAACAAGCCACTTAGTTAACGGGCAATTAGGGAGGAACAACAAATGCAGGCCCTGCCAGTGCCACCTTTGCCCCATGAAGAATAAAGGGAAAAAAACACTTCTACAATTGCTTTTCCATTTCCTGCCTCGTTATATAGCTTAAGATGCTCAAGTATTTTGAAACACACTGGAGTAGAAGCATATTTAGTAATATAACAAACACATTTGATTCTGTCATTTTACAGCTAATGGAATTATGGTACTAATACCTCATGATGTTGTCAGTGCTACGGTGGATGAAAGTGTTATTCTATCAGTGGAATACAGATGTAATGGAGTGCCTACTATTAGATGGAAACAGCTGTCAGCATGGGGAATGAAGAACATTATTACCTGGGAACCAGACAATTATCAAAACATTTCAGAGAGCTATGAAGACCGGATTCAGGAATTCAGAAATGGGTCCATCCAGCTTTCAAACGTTCAGTTGTATGATGCTGGTTGCTATGTAGTGACAGTGACAGATAAAGAAGGAAGCAGCAGGGATGGTGTTATTGTGTTGAATGTAAATGGTAAGTTATGATTAGCAATTCAACTCGTGTTCGTTTCCTCCTTTATAATCTGGCTATGTTTTATGATTTTCCTCTTGGCTGAAACAGAAACATTGGCCTGATTTAATTTCCCCCCACCCCCACCACACCTTGGCAGAAGCCAGGCAGAAGGGTAATTAAAATAATGGGAGTCGCTTAACTCAAGCGATCTTGCTCGCTTCCTCCCTTTGAGCCATATTAACCTGCTCTTAGAAATGGTGAGCTGGACCCTGAAGTGGTGTCCTGTTTAAAATATGCAAATCAGGCCTGATGATGTCATCAGGACCTGGTCGGCTTTCTCTACCTCAGCACTGAGCAGTGGGTGGGGACAGTAATAGCTCCCCCATCATTCAAAACCTGCTGGAAACCCTATCCTGACCACAAGAGAATACAAAAGATAGATTTTAATTTTATTCTCAGGTTCTCTGGACCAGGAGCAACTCTTCCAGGTCTCACAAGGGAGCTTTTGGCCTGCCGTACATTATAGAAGACGTAGAAGGGAAAGAGTTTCTGAAATGTTTTTGTGAAGATTTTCTTGATCTGTATGTTTAAGATTGAAGGAAGGAAGTGGAATTCCTGGATATGGTTTTGGTGAATGAGAGGGATCAAGTGTCAGTCGGGGAACATTTAGGCAACAGTCATCATAGTATCATAAGGTTTAACTTAATCATAGAGAAAGGCAAGAAGCAATCTAGACTAAAAAGACTTAATTGGAGATGGTCTGATTTCATTCGATTGAGAGCAAATCTGTCCTGAGTAAACTGGAAACATAGAATGGCAGGCAAAGCTGTAACTGAACAAAGGGCTGCTTTAAATAAGAGATGGTTTAAGTATAGTCAAGGTGCATTCCCACAAAGGGGAAAGGGAGGACAATCAAAATCAAAGCTTCCTGGACGATACAAGATATTGGGTGGGTTTCCTTCGGGTGCTCCGGTTTCCTCCCACAAATCAAAGATGTGCAAGTGAGGTGAATTGGCCATGTTGAATTGCCCCTTAGTGTCTAAACGGTTAGGAGGAGTTACGGGGTTAGGGATAGAGTAGGGGAGTGAGCCTAGTAGGGAGCTCTATCATAGGGTCAGTGCGGACTAAATGGGCCAAATGGCATCCTTCTGAACAGCAGTGATTCTATGATGATAGTGAGTAAGAGAAAGCAGAAAATGTCAGATTGATAATACAATTGAGAACCGGGCTGAATATAGAAAGCTCATAGAAGAAGTGAAAAAGGAGATAAGGGGTGCATTCCAATGGCCATGCTGCGCTGGAAAGCAGCTCGCCGCGACGCGCAATGCCTCGCAAGATCCAACGCAATCTTGCGAGACATGGCGATGTAAATTCCACCCATTGTGGCCGCGTTCACTTTTTGGCAAATCTGCATATTAAGAGTGAGGCAGTAAGTCTCACTCAAATGTGCAGATTCTCGAGATATCTGAGGCTTTGGGATTCAACCCCTTTGCCTCATAAACCTCGCGCGAGTGCCGTTCAGCAATAGTCCCCACAAACAGAGACCAGACAGAATAGCACTCGTGGGGGCCTCCCAGGGGATCGGAGGCTCCCAGCTGCATGCCCTTTGTGCCGGATGATGCCTCCTGGGCAGCTTGGAAGTGCCACACCTTTGTGGCATGGGCACTGCCAAGATGCCAAGCTGGCATTTTGCTTTGGGAGCCTCAGAGATTGGGATGCAATTTTCTGCTACTCTGGGCCGTTCCAACAAGCAGAGGCCCACTGTACAAAATGGAGCTAAGTGTGGCCTCGGCCCCGCGCTCCCCATTCAGGACTCTTATACAACGCAAGTCACATTGAATAGCCATTTCTCAGCACTGTGAGTGCTGGGAAACACGTGGCCAAACGCACACGCTTTGGGACTTTATTTCCTTTTGGGAGAATTGCACCCAAGAAAGAGAGTATGAGGTGACACTGGCAGCTAAAGCGAAATGGAGCCCAAAGGTCGTCTAAAAGCAAATAAATAAAGGATAATAAGAGGATAGTTGGGGCAAATTAATGACCGAAGAGGTGATATACACATGACCATGGTTGATGTAGCAAAGGAAGAAGATGTTCCAATGTCAATGCAAAAGAGGAACGTAGAACATACAGTGCAGAAGGAGGCCATTCGGCCCATCAAGTCTGCACCGACCCATTTAAGTCCTCACTTCCACCCAATCCCCGGAACCCAAGAACCCCTCCTAACCTTTTTGGTCACTAAGGGCAATTTATCATAGCCAATCCACCTAACATGCACGTCTTTGGACTGTGGGAGGAAACCGGAGCACCCAGAGGAAACCCACGCAGACATGGGGAGAACGTGCAGTCTCCGCTCAGACCCAGCAATGAATTGAACCTGGGACCCTGACGCTGTGAAGCCACAGTGCTAATCACTTGTGCTACCGTGCTGCCCTATGGAGGTAGCTGAGACACTAAATATGTTAAAATGTGATGAAGAAGTTAAGTTAAGAAGGTCTGGCTTTCATCCTGTATTCAGAGGGAACAATGATCTACTCAACACCTCCCTGAATAACTCTGCTGATTAGAAATCTATGTGGAGAATTGCTAGGGAAATTATGCAACTTGCCGATCAATAGAAGTATGTTAGTACTATTATGTAATATGAGATCATTTCAATTTATTTTATTTTCCCTCTTTTTTGCACTTATCTGCTGTAATAATATAGATGCAGATTGAGTTTACGAATGATTCATTGCTGATCACATGTTTCCTCATAACTTATAACTGCAACAACATGAATGTTGTATTGCATTTTCTTATTAAAAAGTTCAAAATCAAAAATCTAATTCTAAAAATATACTAAAGACAAGTACCACATCCATGGTTAAAAGGTTTGTCCTGGCTGAGTTTTCATTTATTTTAACATTTTTATTTCTCCAGAACCGGTTGATAAAGATTTGAATTTTGTAGTTGTTGCCGCTACAATTCTTCTTACGATATCTATTGTCCTAATGTTCTTCCTATGGGTCTGCAATCAAAGTGTGAAACTGTGCAAAAAGAAGAGGAGAGCACAAAATGTAAATGGTAATCTCACTGTGGTAAATATGGTTTGATAGAGTAAGGATTTAACTTGGAAAGTATTATTTTTTAAACGGTATAATTTTTGCACAGAATAACAATTCAGGGTTTTAAAAAACCATATGCTAAATTTGCATTAATTTGAAATGAGTAGCCTGCACTGGTGCACTTCTGCCTGCATTCCTAAAATTCCTCATGGGACTGAACCAGCTTAAAACAATTGGTGGCTTTTTATCACTTTTTGAGGGCTAAGTAACAGCAAATGAAGAGAATTGTTCATGCTTGCCTTTCAGCCCAGCTCATGTGAATGATGCTGGCTACAGAGATGACACTAAAGTAGCACACAATTTGTCAAATACCAGCATTGAACAGAGAGAGAGCTATTGCTCAATGTCACTCAGCTGTTTCAAAGCACAGTCCTGTGTCATTGACTCTTACTGGACTGAATATGCTGAATTAATTTAATAATCTTAATTTAATAATTCAATTTAATAAACTTTATTGTCACAAGTAGGCTTACATTAACACTGCAATGAAGTTACTGTGAAAAGCCCCTAGTCGCCACATTTCGGCGCCTGTCCGGGTACACAGAGGGAGAATTCAGAATGCCCAAATTACCTAACAGCACGTCTTTCGGGACTTGTGGGAGGAAACCGGAGCACCCGGAGGAAACCCATGCAGAGACAGGGAGAACGTGCAGACTCCGCACAGACAGTGACCCAAGCCGGGAATCATACCTGGGACCCTGGCGCTGTGAAGCAACAGTGCTAACCACTGTGCTACCACGATCGAAGGAGCAGCAGAGGAGTGTCATAAGACCAGGACCACGAATCAATGTGCCCAATTCAACCATACCAACAATTAATGCAGAGAAAGGTTATTTCTCACCAAAGAAGTCATGAATAAAAGGTGCTGCTTCATCCAAAGGTGGAGCAACATTAACACTGCACTGTCAGTGATGTCAAACCTGACGAAGAGATAGTTTTTTGCTATCGCCTCCTTGTAGCAAATGCTGGAGACCTGTCAGTTTGTGGTTCATCATTGCATTCAGATGCCCTGCTCTGGTATGCTGATTAATATATTAAAATCAACATTAGCATGGCAGATCAGAAGAAGCAGAGACATTTTTTTGAAATGTCTAACAATTATGAGCATCTTTGAATGTTCTGACAAAACCTTCTACCTATATCTCTATTGTCTCACTTGCACAAAATCAATGCAGGGTACTGAACTCCTGTCGCACTACACAATCCAACAGTATATCAATTATTTGCACTGTACTCTGCAGGGAGACATTTGATGTGTATGCGTTAATCCTCCTGATTCAACAGGGTGAAGTTAGACCTCCAGGAGCAGTGAGCCATATTTGCTCCTTTCACATGTTGCTCCTAAAATCCTCCAGAGTAATCTCTGGGATGATACATCCTTGACTAATGATGAACCCAACTACAAACCCATAACAAAATTCTCCGTAACCCGACGCCGAAACGGGATCAGCGGTCGGACGGAGAATGCTTCCGAGGCCGGAATCGGTGCAGGCATTGGTTTGAAGCCAGTTCTTGATGCTCCGTCCCCTCCAAATCGGCATCACCGGGACATGGCCGCGGCCATTGCCGTGTCATCATCAGCCCACCCGCAATGCTCCACCCACCATGGGCCGAGTTCCCAACGGCGCGCACGACGTGTGGTCCCAGTGATGGGGAACCTGGCGTGCCGGCTGCGGACAGTGTCCAGCACGCCACACTCGGCCAGGACCCATGCTGTTGGCCGGGGGGGGCTTCGGCTGGGGCTGGGGGAATGGTGGGAGGTGAGCTGTGGGGTCGGGATGGGCGGGTATGCAGTCCAGCACGGCCGGCGTCATGTTTTCCAGTTTGACCGGTGTAGCTAGTCAACCTTGCACATGCACGGCCCGGGACCCGGTGATTCTCCGGCCATTTTCCGTACGATCCGCCGGTGTTTCACGCGGTGCCAGTGCTAGCCCCTCACCAATACCAAAATCAATGAGGGTTTTGTGTCGATTTTCCCGCTGATCCTCCCTCCGTTGGCCTCAGAAACGGAGAATTCCACCCCATGTGATAAATCAATACACATAATTAGGCATGTTTTAGTAGACAAATAGCCTGCAGAAACACAAAAATGCAGTACATAATTATATTTATATGAACAAAAAGAGTACTTTTCACCTTCAACTTGAACATCACTCATTAACCCTTACTCTCTGACCTACATTGAATTACAGTCCAGCAATGTTTCAACATTAAAATACTCATCACTGTTTGCAAATGCCTCCATGCTTCTTCACTGTATATTCCTGTAACCACCGGCTGCTCATGACTGCTCTACAACATGGGCAGCACGGCGCCGAGGTCCCAGGTTCAATCCCGACTCTGGGTCACTGTCCGTGTGGAGTCTGCACATTCTCCCCGTGTTTGCGTGGGTTTCGCCCTCACAACCCAAAGATGTGCAGGCTAGGTGGATTGGACACGCTAAATTGCCCCTTAATTGGAAAAAATGAATTGCGTACTCTAAATTTATTAAAACAATTTTTTTTTAAATGACTGCTCTACAACGGCACTTTGCGCGATCTACGAAGCTCTGCCTTTGTTCCGTCATAGAAGTGTGGAGCGCTCGTAGGGCTGCTTTTAAATCATTGCACTGTTTCTGCAATTGCTCTACCTGTTGCTCGGTTTCTTGTCTTACCAAGACCGCGCGTTGCGTGTCCTGATAGGCCTTATCCTACTGGGTCTGAAAACTACTCAAATGGGCGAGCCAAGACTGGTGTGCCCTCTTGGCATCATCCACCTCTCTGCTAACTGTTCTCTTAACTCCTTATTCTCCTTCTCAAATTCGCTCACATCTCCCTCACAATTTCTGTCTCTCTCCTCAATCTCTCGACGGAGCGTCCCACCAGAGGTCGCCAGTAAATGTTGCTCTCTTTGGTTGGCTCTGAATATGGCGATCAATATGGTCACCTTCCTTAATCCTAATTACGTTTGCTCTAGAGTCGCCAGGTATCTTTCGATACCGCCATAAGGTTCTAAACCGAATACTGATCAAAGACTCGATACACCAGTTAGTTAGTTCAAAGTCAATGCTTATTTATTTACACACACAGTTAAATATACTCATGCACGAAACTCTACAGACTAAACTATCACTACTGCTAAAGCCTATACTTAGTTTCCGGCGGCCACTCAGTCAGAGGAACAATGGCCGTGTTTCGGTTCTGAGGCTGCTGGGGTGGAACTGGTACAGGGGAACAGCTGAGGTCGTCTGTCTGGTAGCGTGCGTTGACCTTGGACTTACTTGTTGCTGGTGTAGCTGGTGGACAGGTCTCTCCTCGGTGAGAGCCGGGTCCAAGAGAACGATTCTCTCTTGGGGGCTCCTTCTTATACCCCAAAGGGGCTTCGCGCTCTTTTGGGCGGGCCTTGAACTTGGCCCCAATCAATTGGGCTATTTCTTGATCATTCATATTGATCTCATCCAATAAAGGGGTGGGTGCCCTGATGGCTGGGCGTGTCCTAGGTGGCCATTGGCCTGCTTTGTTTTCGGTCTCCTCTGGCGCCGAGGTGTCTGCCTTAGTATCGGTTACTCAAATGTTACTCTTTTGTTCCCGGAGATGGGCCATTAGTATGCTAATGGGCCCACAGTTTTGGTCTTGTCTGGGAGCTGCGGCTCCAATATACAGACAAGCTCTGAACCTGCTTGTTTTCTCAGTATTGTCCATTTTCCCTGCAATCTTTGCAAAGTGTCCATTTTGTAATCGGGAAGTGGCCATCCCAGGTGGCTACACTCTCTACCTAAATAATTCAGCAATAGGAACAATAGATGACATGTCAACATCATCTTTTGCTGTTCCTGGTATTATATTAAGAAGCCTTACAACACCGGGTTAAAGTCCAACAGGTTTGTTTTGAATCACTAGCTTTCGCAGGACAGCTCCTTCCTCAGGTGAGTGAGTTGACCAGATCCGCTCCGAAAGCGAGCGATTTGAAACAAACCTGTTGGACTTTAACCTGATGTTGTAAGACTTCTTACTGTGCTCACCCTGGTCCAATGCCAGCATCTCCACATCATTGCATTATATTGGCATTACGTAGCTCTGAAATAGTATTCTTTTTTTTTACAAACAGTCTCCCCTACTGAACGCTATTCTACCCCCCCCCCCCCCCTCTCCCCCGAACCCCGATATTGATCCTCTTAAGGCGAACTGAATTTTTTTCCAGGCCGAGAAAGCTCGACTGTCCGACAGCCATACTTCGGTCTTTGGGGGCTTTGAGTCCCTCCGGGCCAACAGTATTCGTCGCCGGGCTACCTGGGAAGCAAAGGCCAGAACGTTGGCCTCTATCCCCTCCTGGTCTCCCGGATCTTCCGACACCCCAAGAATTGCCACCTCTGGACTCATCGCCACCCTTGTTTCCAGTACCTGGGACATGACGTCCGCAAATCCCTGCCAGCACCTCCTGAGTTTTGAACATGCCCAGGACATGTGAACATGGTTCGTTGGTCCTCCCGCACATCTAGCACACTTGTCCTCCAGCCCAAAAAAATTTACTCATCCGGGCCACCATCATGTGGGCCTGGTGGAACTACCTTGAACTGAATCAGGCTGAGCCTGGCACATGCTGCGGTTGCGTTTACCCTCCTCAGAGCGTCTGCCCATAAGCCACCCTTTAACTCCCCACCAAGCTCCTCCTCCCACTTGAGTTTCAGTTCCTCGGTCTGTGTGTCCTCTGCTCCCATAAGCTCCTTATAAATATCCGAGACTCTCCCCTCTCCTACCGCGCCCCTGGAAACTACCCTGTCCTGGATCCCCCTCGGTGGAAGGCGTGGAAAGGACGGCACCTGTCTACGTACGAAATCCCGCACCTGCAAGTACCGAAAGTCATTTCCCCTTGCCAGCCCGAATTTCTCCTCCAGTGCCCTCATGCTCGAGAAGCTCCCTTCCAGGAACAAGTCGCCCATCCTTCCCACCCCCGCCCTCCACCACGCTCAAAACCCGCCGTTCATCTTCCCCGGGACAAATCGGTGGTTGTCACATATTGGGGACTGTTGTATCCTCAATAACAACGCTTAGAGAGTAAACGGTAAAGAAGGCTTTAATAAGCTAAGAACTAGCCTGGTGTCGAGATGGGTGCTATCTGGGTGCCGCCCACAAGGCGGCCCCTTGTATACGATTCCCAGGTGGGCGGAGCCAGAGGCGGAGTCCCCCATGGTTCCAAGCCCGGTCTTAAAGGGGACATCACCTTACATGATGATAAGGGTACAGTAATACAGTAACCGTTCATCACAGGGACCAAACCGACGCTCCCACCTCCCCTGTATGTTTCCTCCATTGGCCCCAAATCCGCAGGGCCGCCACCACTACTGGTGGAGTATCTGGCCGGCGGGAGCGGCAGAGGAGCCATGACCAGGGCTGCCAAGCTGGTGCCCCTGCACGAAGCAGCCTCCACCCGCTCCCAAACCGACCCCATACCCACCATCCATTTCCTTATCATGTTAGCTATGTTAGCCGCCCAGTAGTAGTTGCTGAGGTTCGGCAACGCCAGTCTCCCCTCACTATGGTTCCTTTCAAGCATCCCCTTCTTTACCCGCGGGACTTACCCGCCCAAACAAATCCTCGGATGATTTTATCGATCCTTTTATTTATTTATTTTTTTTTATAAATATTTTATTGAAAAATTTTTGGTCAACCAACACAGTACATTGTGCATCCTTTACACAACATTATAACAATACAGATAATAATGACCTTTTTTATTTAAACAAAAAAAAAAACAACAAATAAATAAATATTAAATAACGAAAATAAAAACTAGCCCTAATTGGCAACTGCCTTGTCTCAGGCCACCCCCCCCCCCCCCCACCCACCCCCCCCCCCCATCCCTCCCCCCCCCCCCCAAGTCCTGGGCTGCTGCTGCTGCCTTCTTTTTTCCCCCATCTATCTTTCCGCAAGATATTCGACGAACGGTTGCCACCGCCTGGTGAACCCTTGAGCCGACCCCCTCAGGACGAACTTAATCCGCTCTAACTTTATGAACCCCGCCATATCATTTATCCAGGTCTCCACCCCCGGGGGCTTGGCTTCTTTCCACATTAGCAATATCCTGCGCCGGGCTACTAGGGACGCAAAGGCCAAAACATCGGCCTCTCTCGCCTCCTGCACTCCCGGCTCTTGTGCAACCCCAAATATAGCCAACCCCCAGCTTGGTTCGACCCGGACTCCTACTACTTTCGAAAGCACCTTTGTCACCCCCATCCAAAACCCCTGTAGTGCCGGGCATGACCAAAACATATGGGTATGATTCGCTGGGCTTCTTGAGCACCTCGCACACCTATCCTCCACCCCAAAAAATTTACTGAGCCGTGTTCCAGTCATATGTGCCCTGTGTAATACCTTAAACTGAATCAGGCTTAGCCTGGCGCACGAGGACGATGAGTTTACCCTGTTTAGGGCATCTGCCCACAGCCCCTCCTCGATCTCCTCCCCTAGCTCTTCTTCCCATTTCCCTTTTAGTTCGTCCACCATAGTCTCCCCTTCGTCCCTCATTTCCCTATATATATCCGACACCTTACCATCCCCCACCCATTTCTTTGAGATGACTCTGTCCTGCACCTCTTGTGTCGGGAGCTGCGGGAATTCCCTCACCTGTTGCCTCGCAAAAGCCCTCAATTGCATGTACCTGAATGCATTCCCTTGGGGCAACCCATATTTCTCGGTCAGCGCTCCCAGACTCGCGAACTTCCCATCCACAAATAGATCTTTCAGTTGCGTTATTCCTGCTCTTTGCCACATTCCATATCCCCCATCCATTCCCCCCGGGGCAAACCTATGGTTGTTTCTTATCGGGGACCCCCCCAATGCTCCGGTCTTTCCCCTATGTCGTCTCCACTGTCCCCAAATCTTCAGTGTAGCTACCACCACCGGACTCGTGGTATAGTTCCTCGGTGAGAACGGCAATGGGGCTGTCACCATAGCCTGCAGGCTGGTCCCCCTACAGGACGCCCTCTCTAATCTCTTCCACGCCGCTCCTTCCTCCTCTCCCATCCACTTACTCACCATTGAAATATTAGCGGCCCAATAATACTCACTTAGGCTCGGTAGTGCCAGCCCCCCCTATCCCTACTACGCTGTAAGAATCCCTTCCTCACTCTCAGAGTCTTCCCGGCCCAAACAAAACCCATGATGCTCTTTTCTATCCTTTTAAAAAAAGCCTTCGTGATCACCACCGGGAGGCACTGAAACACAAAGAGGAATCTCGGGAGGACCACCATCTTAACCGCCTGCACCCTCCCTGCCATTGACAGTGCTACCATATCTCATCTCTTGAAATCTTCCTCCATCTGTTCCACCAACCGCGTTAAATTTAGCCTGTGCAATGTGCCCCAATTCTTAGCTATCTGGATCCCCAGGTAACGAAAGTCTCTTGTTACCTTCCTCAACGGTAGGTCTTCTATTTCTCTACTCTGCTCCCCTGGATGCACCACAAACAGCTCACTCTTCCCCATGTTCAATTTATACCCTGAAAAATCCCCAAACTCCCCAAGTATCCGCATTATTTCTGGCATCCCCTCCGCCGGATCCGCCACATATAGTAGCAGATCATCCGCATATAAAGATACCCGGTGTTCTTCTCCTCCCCTAAGTATTCCCCTCCATCTCTTGGAACCTCTCAGCGCTATCGCCAGGGGCTCAATCGCCAGTGCAAACAGTAATGGGGACAGAGGACATCCCTGCCTTGTCCCTCTATGGAGCCGAAAATATGCCGATCCCCGTCCATTCGTGACCACACTCGCCACTGGGGCCCTATACAACAGCTGCACCCATCTAACATACCCCTCTCCAAAACCAAATCTCCTCAACACCTCCCACAGATAATCCCATTCCACTCTATCAAATGCTTTCTCGGCATCCATCGCCACTACTATCTCCGTTTCGCCCTCTGGTGGGGCCATCATCATTACCCCTAACAGCCTCCGTATATTCGTGTTCAGCTGTCTCCCCTTCACAAACCCAGTTGGTCCTCATGAACCACCCCCGGGACACATTCCTCTATTCTCATTGCCATTACCTTGGCCAGGACCTTGGCATCCACATTTAGGAGGGAAATTGGTCTGTAGGACCCGCATTGTAGCGGATCCTTTTCCTTCTTTAAGAGAAGCGATATCGTTGCTTCAGACATAGTCGGGGGCAGTTGTCCCCTTTCCTTTGCCTCGTTAAAGGTCCTCGTCAGTAGCGGGGCGAGCAAGTCCAAATATTTTCTGTAAAATTCAACTGGGAATCCGTCCGGTCCCGGGGCCTTTCCCGTCTGCATGTTCCTAATTCCTTTCACCACTTCTTCTACCGTGATCTGTGCTCCCAGTCCCACCCTTTCCTGCTCTTTCACCTTGGGAATTTCCAGCCGATCCAAAAAATCCATCATTCTCTCCCTCCCATCCGGGGGTTGAGCTTCATACAATTTTTTATAAAATGTCTTGAACACTTCATTCACTCTCTCCGCTCCCCGCTCCGTCTCTCCTTCCTCGTCCCTCACTCCCCCTATTTCCCTCGCTGCTCCCCTTTTCCTCAATTGGTGTGCCAGCAATCTGCTCGCCTTCTCTCCATATTCATACTGTACACCCTGTGCCTTCCTCCATTGTGCCTCTGCAGTGCCTGTAGTCAGCAAGTCAAATTCCACATGCAGCCTTTGCCTTTCCCTGTACAGTCCCTCCTCCGGTGCTTCCGCATATTGTCTGTCCACCCTCAAAAGTTCTTGCAGCAACCGCTCCCGTTCCTTACTCTCCTGCTTCCCTTTATGTGTCCTTATTGATATCAGCTCCCCCCTAACGACCGCCTTCAACGCCTCCCAGACCACTCCCACCTGGACCTCCCCATTGTCATTGAGTTCCAAGTACTTTTCAATACATCCCCTCACCCTTAGGCACACCCCCTCATCCGCCATTAGTCCCATGTCCATTCTCCAGGGTGGGCGCCCTCCTGTTTCCTCCACTATCTCCAAGTCTACCCAGTGTGGGGCATGATCCGAAATGGCTATAGCCGTATATTCCGTTCCCCTCACCCTCGGGATCAATGCCAACCCAACACAAAAAAGTCTATGCGCGAATAGACTTTATGGACATAGGAGAAAAACGAGAACTCCTTACTCCTAGGTCTACTGAATCTCCACGGGTCCACCCCTCCCATCTGCTCCATAAAATCCTTAAGCACCTTGGCTGCTGCCGGCCTCCTACCAGTCCTGGACTTCGACCTATCCAGCCTTGGTTCCAACACCGTGTTAAAGTCTCCCCCCATTATCAGCTTTCCCGTCTCTAGGTCCGGGATGCGTCCTAGCATTCGCCTCATAAAGTTGGCATCATCCCAGTTCGGGGCATACACGTTTACCAAAACCACCATCTCTCCCTGTAATTTGCCACTCACCATCACGTATCTGCCCCCGTTATCCGCCACTATAGTCTTTGCCTCGAACATTACCCGCTTCCCCACTAATATAGCCACCCCCCTGTTTTTCGCATCCAGCCCCGAATGGAACACCTGCCCCACCCATCCTTTGCGCAGCCTAACCTGGTCTATCAGTTTCAGGTGCGTTTCCTGTAACATAACCACATCTGCTTTAAGTTTCTTAAGGTGTGCGAGTACTCATGCCCTCTTTATCGGCCCGTTGAGCCCTCTCACGTTCCACGTGATCAGCCGAGTTGGGGGCTTCCCACCCCCCCCCCCTTGCCGGTTAGCCATCATCTTTTTCCAGCTTCTCACCCAGTTCCCACGCAGCTGTATCTCCCCCAGGCGGTGCCCCCCCGCCCATCCTCTCCCGTACCCACTCCCCCCTTTCCCCAGCAGCAGCAACCCAGTAATTCCCCCCTCCCACCCCCCCCGCTAGACCCCCCGCTAGCGTAATTACTCCCCCCATGTTGCTCCCAGAAGTCAGCAAACTCTGGCTGACCTCGGCTTCCCCCCGTGACCACGGCTCGCACCGTGCGACGCCCCCTCCTTCCTGCTTCTCTATTCCCGCCATAATTATCATAGCGCGGGAACCAAGCCCGCGCCTCTCCCCCGGCCCCGCCTCCCATGGCCAACGCCCCATCTCCTCTCCCTCCCCACCTCCCCCCATCACCACCTGTGGGAGAAAGAAAAGTTACCATACCGCAGGATTAGAACATAAAACCCCTCTTCGCCCCCCCCCATTCGCCCCACCACTTTGTCCAAACGTTCTTTTTCATAATCCACTCATTCCAATTTTTCTTCTACAATAAAAGTCCACGCTTCATCCGCCGTCTCAAAGTAGTGGTGCCTCCCTTGATATGTGACCCACAGTCTTGCCGGTTGCAGCATTCCAAATTTTATCTTCCTTTTGTGAAGTACCGCCTTGGCCCGATTAAAGCTCGCCCTCCTTCTCGCCACCTCCGCACTCCAATCTTGATAAACGCGGATCACCGCGTTCTCCCATTTACTGCACCGAGTTTTCTTCGCCCATCTAAGGACCATTTCTCTATCCTTAAAACGGAGGAATCTCACCACTATGGCTCTGGGAGTTTCTCCTGCTCTCGATCCTCGCACCATAACTCGGTATGCTCCCTCCACCTCCAACGGACCCGTCGGGGCCTCCGCTCCCATTAACGAGTGCAGCATCGTGCTCACATATGCCCCGACGTCCGCCCCCTCCACACCTTCAGGAAGGCCAAGAATCCTCAAGTTGTTCCTCCTTGCGTTGTTTTCCAGTGCCTCCAACCTCTCCACACATCGTTTCTGGTGTGCCTCCTGTATCTCCGACTTCACCACCAGGCCCTGTATATCGTTCTCATTCTCGGCTGCTTTCGCCTTCACGACCCGAAGCTCCTGCTCCTGGGTCTTTTGTTCCTCTTTCAGCCCTTCGATCGCCTGTAATATCGGGGCCAACAACTCTTTCTTCATTTCCTTTTTTATCTCCTCCACGCAGCATTTCAAGAACTCTTGTTGTTCAGGGCCCCATATGAAACTGCCACCTTCCGACGCCATCTTGGTTTCTGCTTGCCTTCCTTGCCGTTGTTCCAAAGGATCCGCTGCAATCCGGCCACTTTCCTCTCCTTTTTCCATCCGTGTCCAGGGGGAACACCTTTCTGGTTTACCGCACGGTGTTTTTAGCCGTTAAAATTGCCGTTGGGGCTCCTATCAAGAGCCCAAAAGTCCGTTCCACCGTGAGCTGCCGAAACGTGCGACTTAGCTGGTCATCGCCGCACCCGGAAGTTTATCGATCCTTTTAAAGAAGGACTGCGGAATGAAAATAGGAAGACACTGAAAAATAAACAGGGATCTCGGGAGGATCATCATCTTCACCGTCTGCACTCTTCCCGCTAGTGACAGCGGGAGCGCATCCCATCTCCGAAACTCACTCCTCCTTTGCTCCACCAGTCTGGACAAGTTCAACTTGTGCAACGCGCCACTTGTATCCCTAAGTACCTGAAACTGTCCCCAACCAGCCTAAACGGCAGCTCCCTCAGCCTGTTCCCCTGACCCCTCGGCTGCACTACAAACAACTCGCTCTTTGCCATGTTCAATTTATACCCCGAAAACCGGCCAAATTCCTTTAATATTTCCATAATCCCGTCCATTCCTGCCACTGGATCCGACACATATAAGAGCAGGTCGTCCGCGTAGAGCGAGGCCTTGTGTTCTACACCCTCCCCCCCGACCATTCCTTTCCAGCCTCTTGCCGCTCTCAGAACAATTGCCAGCGGTTCTATGGCCCACGCAAACAGCAATGGAGAGAGGGGGCATCCCTGTCTTGTCCCGCGGTATAGTCTAAAATATTCGGATGTCGTCCTGTTCATCCTTACACTATCCGCCGGGGCCTGATATGGCAGTCTAACCCAGTCCACAAAGCCTTCCCTGAACCCAAACCGTCCCAGCACCTCCCATAGGTAGTCCCACTCAACCTGGTCAAAAGCGTTTTCGGCATCCATTGCAACCACTACCTCCACCTCTCTGCCCTCCGGGGGCATCATAATCACATTAAGCAGCCTTCTTAGGTTGGCTACCAGCTGCCTGCCCTTTACAAACCCAGTTTGGCCCTCCACAATCACATCCAGTACACAGTCTTCAATTCTGAACGCCAGGGTCTTGGCAAGTAGCTTAGCGTCAACATTAATCAGGGGGATTGGCCGATAGGACCCAATTACTTCTGGATCTTTATCCCGTTTCAATATCAGCGAGATAGTGGCTTGCGACATCATCGGGGGTAAAACCCCTTTGTCTCTCACCTCGTTAAACACCCTAACCAGCACCGGCCCCACGATCCCCGAGAACGTTTTGTAGAACTCCACTGGGTAGCCATCCGACCCCGGGGCTTTACCCAACTGCATGGCCTTCAGGCCCCCCATTACTTCTTCAGCTGTAATCGGGGCCCCCAGCCCCTCTACTAACCCCCTGCCCACTTTTGGGAAGGTCAGCCTCATCGCCTCTGGCCCCATGAGGGGGTTCTGAGATATAAAGCTTGCTGTAAAAGTCCCTGAATATCTTGTTCAGTCCTGCCGGGTCTCCAACACGGTTTCCTTCCCCGTCAGCTACCGTTCCTATTTCCCTGGCCGCCTCCCTCTTCCTAAGTTGCTGTGCAAGCATTCTGCTGGCTTTCTCCCCATGTTCATAAACCACGCCCCTTGCCTTTCTAAGCTGCTCTATGGCCTTACCTGCAGATAGCACCCCCAACTCCGCCTGCAGTCTCCGTCGTTCCCTAAGTAGCCCTGGCTTCGGGGACTCCGCATATTCCCTGTCCGTCCGTATAATCTCCTTAACCAGTCCTTGTTAACCAGAGACAAGATGGCGGCGCCTGAAGATCATGCGGGGGACAAAATGGCGGCGCACATGGGCTGCACGTTGCGGGGGTTGGACAAGATGGTGGCACCCATGGGCCACGCGTGGCCCCGGGAGGTAAAGATGGCGGCAGCCACTGGCCGCGTGTGGCCCCGGGAGGTGAAGATGGCGGCGCCCACTGGCCGTGCGTGATCCGGGAAGATGAAGATGGCGCCACCTATTGTGTGTAGGCTAGGGGGGTGGGGGCGATAGCGGCGACTGTGCGGGCCTGGCACACCGCAGCGAAGTGCCCCTTTTTGCCACAAGCCTTGCAAAGGGCAGGGCGGGCCAGGCAGCGTTGGCGAGGGTGCTTCTACTGGCCGCAGAAGTAACATCGGGGACCCCCGGGCGCGGGCTGGCGTGTGGTGCAGGCACACTGGCTGGGTAAGGCCCCCGCTGGGGCGGCCGTCTGTGGGGTCCATGAGGGGTAGGAGGGGTGGGCCGCGCGGTTGGTGGGGTAGGCCTGAATGTTACATGAGGCAACCGTCATGGAGAGTGCGAGCTTCTTTGTTTCAGCTAGGTCGAGCGTGGCCCTTTCTAACAGTCTTTGGCGTATGAGGTCCGATCCAATCCCCGTTATGAATGCGTCCTGCATAAGAAGGTTGGAATGTTCGGTGGCCGTAACGGCTTGACAGTCACAGACCCGGACGAGTGGGATTAGGGCCCACCAGAAGTCTTCTATGGACACACCAGGGCGTTGAGAGCAAGTAGCGAGTATGTGCCTGGCGAAGAGCATGTTCGTTTTCTGTGCGTAGTTTTCTTTGAGAAGCGCCATGGCGTCGGCATAGTTCGGGGCGTCCTGGATCAGCGGAAACACGTTGGAGCTCAACCTTGAATACAGGATCTGTATCTTCTGAGCCTCCGGAACAGGGGTGGTCGCTGAGTTGATGTACGCCTCAAAGCAGGCTAGCCAGTGATTAAACTCTTTTTTGGCGTCGCTTGATTGCGGATCCAGCTGCAGGCGATCTGATTTGATTCGGAGGTCCATCTTTTCGAAAATCTTAGAGCAATAAATTGAGGCACGATCAATTGAACAAAGACTAGAGTTGGATATAACTGAGGCTTTATTGCTCTAAGATGTGTGGCCTCCCACAGCAGCTGGCGAAATGGCTGCTGAATGGAGGACACGCATATTTATGCTCCGCCTACTGGGGACTACCGGCGAACCTGTAGTACAGGTCCTACCTTACATCACCTAATACAGGTGCAACAGTGGTTTACCACAGAATGCTTTGCAGAATTGACAAAATATGCAGCACGAGAAACAGATTTCAGATATGATTAAGTTTCAGGTATGATTTGTCGACCATTTTGTAGTAACACTCACGACAACGTTTCCACTCCACCATCTATTAATTGGAAGATGTTGAAGATACAACATCAACAAACGAGCGTTGCTTAGCAATGAGGTCTTTCATATCTGAGTGAAAATTTGCATTGTGGTATGAACAGAAACCACACCTGTCAGCAATGATGTTTGACTTTTAAAAACAGTCAGAAACAAAGAGGCGGACTTACAATGGAATGCACAGTACTGCAGCGTGGGGCCCCATGCTGAGAGGTTGCTGCGTGTGCCCCCAAGCGTGTAAATACGCCTCAGTTGCCAAGCCTTCTGAGAGGCGAGGAGAAGACGTTGACCAACGACCACTTTTTAAAAAAAATATTTTTTTATTAAGGTTTTTTAACAACACAATTTTTCCCCTTACAAACAGTAACCCCCCCCCCCCCGTTAAAAATAACACAAAATCTCCCTGAGCAAGATATATACATGGCAAGATGGTATATTTACATAGCTTTACACACTGGTTCTTGGCCGCACGTACAGTTTCCCCCCACCCTCCATGCTATCTCCCGCTCGTCCATCCCCTCGAACAATCTCTCGTTTCCCCCCCCCCCCCAGGGTTGCTGCTGCTACTGATCGACCTTCTTCTAACGCTCCGCGAGATATTCTAGGAACGGTTGCCACCGCCTGTAAAACCCCTGTGCAACCAACGACCATTTAGAGGAGCAGCGGGATGACTTTTGACCTCCAGGCCAGGGCTGAGGAGGGCAAGCGGGCAACCAATCAAAAACAAAGAGAAGCCAGCAGGACAGATAGCCAGCAGCAGCTGCCAGGCAGCCAGCTAGGAGCACACACAGTTGCTGAGGGTAGAGGTCGAGCTCTGGCCACCCAAGCAAGAGCCAAGAGGTGAGCAGAGCAGCAGTCAAGAGGTGCAAAGGTCAGGCAAGCGCCGGCGTCGTGCCTCAGGGAATGGAATAGCACCAGCCGGCAGAGCAACTCAGCCAGAGGCCAGCAGGGCTGAGAGCCAGATGGCTGGGCACAAAAGCAACCGGACTGGGCAGCAAGGATGAGATTTTGGGCTTCTGTGCCTTGCATTGTGTGAGCTGAGGGTGGGTGAGGTCAGGAACACATTGGCTTCATACAGGGTGGGGCACAACAACATTGTGGGCAGGACTCACTATCATCGGGGCGGGGGTGGGGGGGGGGGGGGTGGGGCGGGGGGGGGGATAGCAATTCTGATTTTAAAAAGGGTAAAATCTTCTGCGGCTAAGCTCTTAGTGGATCCTAATGGTAGACATATGATTGTTAGTGGGTCCTTGGTGGGAACCTTGGTGGTCCTGGTTAATGTCTATGTGCCAAATTGGGATGATAGCAGTGTTGCTAACAAGTTGCTAGCCTGCATCCCTGACTTGGACTCGCATCAGCTAATCTTATGGGGAAGAATTCAACTGTGTCCTAGATCCGAGGATGGATCGATCTAGGCCCAAGTCGCTGGCTCCGTCAGGGGTGGCAAAGGTGTTGTTGGCTTTTATGGAGCAGATGCTGGGAACAGATCCGTGGCGATTTTTTGTCTGAGAGATCAAGATTTTTCTCTTTTTCCCATGTCCATCAGGTTTACTCATGGATTGACCTTTTTGTGATGGGAAGGTCTCTCCTTCCCTGAGTGAAGAAGGTGGGATATTCGGCAATTGTGATTTTGGACCATGCACCACATTTTGTGGATTTGGCCCTAGAGTCAGGACCCTCTCAACGCCCACCATGGAAGTTGAATACAGCTCTGTTGGTAGACAAAGGATTTTGCAAACATATATCTTCCGCCATTGGGGAGTATATCAAGTTTAATAAAAGTGAGTTTATCTCACCTTCTACGTTGTGGGAATATTTTAAGGTGGCCATTAGAGGGGAGATAATTTCTTGCAAAGCACATGTGGAAAGGACTGTAAGGGTGGAGCGGCAGAGGCTGGTAGACTCCATCCTTGAGGTGGACCATCAGTACCTGCTTGGTCCCCTGATTTCCTTACGAGTAGAAACACAGTTTGATTTGCTATCAACTGGTAAGGTGATGAGCCAGCTGTGACACTCGAGGGGGACATTTAATGAACATGTGGAGAAGGCCAGTTGGATTTTAGCTCATCAGCTGGGGCAGCAGGCAGCTTCCCAGGAGGTTGTGCAGTTAAGGGACTTAGGTGACTTCTGCTGCATCTAAAGTCAATGAGGCTTTCGAAACAAACTATAGGGTTTGGAGCCCCCAGAAGAGGGTTCAGCCATGCCGGAGTTTTTGGATGGATTGTCCTTTCTATTAGTGGAGAGAGAAAGGTGGGAGGAGTTGGAATCCCTGTTGGATCCTGAAGAAATTATGAAATGTATTGGGTTAATGTAGGCGGGTATTGCTCTTCGCCCTGATGGATTTCCCATTGAGTTTGACAAGACGTTTTAAGATGAGTTAATCCCGTTAATATTGGACATGTTCAATGATTCCTTGTCCCAGTGTTCGTTGTCTGCTACACTGGTGCTGGCCTCTGTTTCCCTGATCCTGAAAAAGGACAAGGACCCTATGGAATTCGAGTTGTTTTGGCACATTTCTCTTTTGAATATAGACGTTAGGTGCTGGCGCTGCAGCTGGAGCCCTACCTTCCAGATGCAATCGTGGAAGATCAGACATGCTTTGTTAAGGGTCGGCAGCTGTCGGCCAATATACGTCTGTTAAATATTGCTCTTTCCCCCTCTCTTGAGCCTGAACCAGAGGTGATTGTATCCATGGCTTGGGGGAAAAATTTATTTCTCGGGCTCGTTTGCTGTATAGGGCTCCCACTGCTAGTGTCTGCACTAATGTGTTGAGGACAGGGGGTTTTCCGTTAAATAGGGAGACGAGGCAGGGATGCTCATTATCTCCTCTTCTTTATGTTTTGGCAATTGAACCACTGGCCATAGTGTTAAGATCCTCCAGTAAGTGGAAGGGGATAGGTTGGGAGGGAGGAATCATAGGCTGCCCTTGTGTGCAGATGATCGGCATTTTTATATTACAGATCCAGTCTCCACTATAGATGGGATACTGAAGCTACCTAAGAGTTTTGGCTCCTTCTCCAGGTACAAGTTGAATTTGGGTAAAAGTGAATACTTTCCGGTTAACCCCCTGGTGAGTGGAGCCTATTTGGGGATGTTGCCTTTTCACCTTGCCAGATCTAGCTTTCGTTATCTGGGAATCTGATAACTTCTGAATTTATCGGAATAAATGGTGGCCCACGATTGGGTCTCGCTCCATAAATTAAATTATGTTAGTCTGGTGAATAATGTCGAGTCTCACTTGTAGAAGTGGGATAATCTTTCCCTGTCCTTGGCTGCAGCATCCAGACTATTAAAATGAATGTCCTCCCGAGATTTTTATTTCTTTTTCAGTGTCGCTCCACTTTTCTCCCTGAATCCTTTTTTGTTAGAGTTAACAAGTTAGTGTCCTTTCTTATTTGGGCGGGAAAGACCCCGAGAATCCGTAAGGCGTTTCTCCAAAGGGATAGTCAGGTAGTTTAGTTTCGCCCAATTTGTTACTTTATGATAGGGCTGCCAATAGTGAGAAAGTACTGGGGTGGCTTAATGATCCGAGTTCCATATGGGGGTAATTGGAGACAAGTTCCTTCAGGGGCTCTAGTTTGGGTGTTTTAGTGACTGCGTCGCTTCCGCTTTCTCCTGTGAGATTTTCTTCGAATCAGGTGGTGGTGTCCATCCTGAGAATCTGAAAGCAGTTCAGACAGCATTTAAAATCTAGTTCGGTGCCGTTGTTGGTTCCTATCTGTAATAATCATCTCTTTGTGCCGGGGGGCTGAGACATGACATTTAGGACATGACAGGGGAAGGGTCTGGAAAGGTGTGGGACTTGTTCGTGGAGGGAAGGTTTATCAGTTTTGAGGAGCTGTCAGAAAAATGTCAACTCCCCGCGACCAATTTGTTTAGTTCTTCCAGATTCGTGATTTTTTTGCGAAAGACTATTCCTTCTTTTCCCCTGGCACCGTCTACCCTATTGAAGAGGATTTTATTGTTGGCTGGGTCTGATGGGGGGAGTATTTTGGATATTTATGGTAATATCAGCCGAGTTGGTTCCACTGGATGAGGTGAAGATAAAGATGAATTGGGTCCTGGTCTGGATGAGAAGGTGTGGAGTGAGGCTCTTTGCAGGATCAATTCCACATCCTCTTGTGCTCAGCTTAGTTTAATCCAGTTCAAGATAGTGCACAGGGCTCATCTGACAAAGGCAAGGATGAGTGGGGCTTTTGGGGGGACGACGACAGGAATGAGTGGTGTTCCCAGGGGCCGGCTAATCATACCCATTTGTTCTGGTCGTGTCCAAAGTTATTAAGCTTTTAGGTCTCTATCTTATAATAATAACCTTTATTATTGTCACAAGTAGGTTTACATTCACACTACAATGAAGTTACTGTGAAAAGCCCCTCATCGCCACATTCTGGCGCTTGTTCGGGTAAACAGGGAGAATTCAGAATGTCCAATTGACCTAACAAGAACATCTTTCGGGAGTTGTGGGAAGAAACCGGAGCACCCAGAAGAAACCCATGCAGACATGGGGAGAACGTGCAGACTCCACACTGACAGCGACGCAAATCAGGAATCGAACCTGAGCGCCTGGAGCTGTGAAGCAAAAGTGCCAACCACTGTGCGACAGTGCCGCCCACGACATTAACAAATTCTTAATGTCTAGTTCGAGTCTTGGCCATTGGTGGCCATTTTCGGGGTCTCAGTGCTGCAGAAGGGGGTGATGGTGGATGTCCCCACCTTTGCCTTGTTTAGTTTTTAAAAAATATTTTTATTCTCCTCCTTTTTCACGTTTTCTCCCAAATTTACATCCACCAACAATAAACAAATATGTCAATCCCCATAACAATAACAACGATCCCATCCTCCCATCAAACTCCAAACATTAGCCCGCATGTTCACACAAACAAATGACAAAAAGAAATTAGGGATCACCCATAGTCGCCATTAACACACACAGCCCCCCTCCCCCCAACCCTCCCACCCACACGCCCCAACTAATGTTATCCAGTTCTTGAAAGTGCATAATGAATGATGCCCATGAATTGTAGAACCCTTCTGTCCTTCCCCTCAGTTCAAACTTAACCTTCTCAAGAGTCAAGAATTCCAACATGTACCCCCGCCACGCCAGGGCACTGGGTGGAGAGGGTGCTCTCCAACCTATCAGGATCCGCCTTTGGGCAATCAACGAGGCAAAGGCTACAACATCTGCCTCCGCACCCGTTTCCAACTCTGGCTGGTCTGACATCCCGAATATGACCTCCCAGGGGCCCGGGTCCAGTTTCACGTGCACCACTTTAGAAATTCCCCATAAACCTCCTTCCAGTAATCCTCTAGCTGTGGACAGGACCAAAACATACGAACGTGATTAGAGCCCCCCTGCGCAACATTTACACACATCTACTACTCCTTCAAAGAATCGTCTCATCCTCGCCCTCGTGAGGTGTGCTCTGTATACCACCTTCAGCTGTATCAGCCCCAACCTCGCGCACGAGGTGGAGGCATTCACTCTCCGGAGCACCACACACCAGAACCCCTCCTCCATATCCTCTCCCAACTCTACCTCCCACTTTGCTTTGATCCCTTCCAGTGGTGCCTTCTCCTCTTCCAAAATAGCTCCATAAACCGCTGACACTACCCCCTTCTCCAGTCCCCCTGTCGTCAGCACCTCCTCCAGCAATGTGGAGGCCGGCTCCACCGGGAAGCTCTGTATCTCCTTTCTGGCAAAATCGCGAACCTGCATGTATCTAAACATTTCCCCTGCTCCAGCCCATACTTCGCTTCTAGCTCCTTCAATCCTGCAAACCGACCCCTAAGAAACAAATCTTTTAGTGTCTTAATCCCCTTCTCCTCCCATTTCTGAAAATTTCCATCCCACCTCCCTGGCTCAAATCTGTGGTTCCTCCGAATCGGCATTTCCCTTGACCCTGCCCCCAACCCAAAGTGTTGGCGAAACTGCCTCCAAACTCTCAATGAAGCTATTATTACCGTACTCCCTGAGTATTTCACCGGGGCTCTCACCATTGCCTTGTTAATAACTGTTTGGGTTTGGGTGGAGCAGTGCCTATGCCTGGTAGGGTGACGTTATGCAGTTTTTACATTTGGAGACGGACAAGTACACCATTAGGGGATCGGTAGAAGGATTCTACCTAAAATGGCAGCCATTCATTTCCTTTTTTAAGAAATTAATCACTATCAGTTGTTAAGGGGGTTTTGGTTAGTTTGATATGGGGGGGGGGGGGGGGGGGAAGGATTGGATGTGTTCTTGGTTGTTGATTGTGTTATTTTATTTTGTAACTTGAAACATCTGTTTTTATTATACTGTTATACTGTTTTGTTCGAATGAAAAAACTTTCAAAAAATATTATTTTAAAAGAAAACAACGGCAGTTTTAAAGGATTTATATTTACATTGATAAATATTAGAAAGAAGGTATAGTTTTAAGTGAGTTTAATTTAATGTTTCCATGCCTGGAAGGATTAAACCTAGTTGGATTAATGCTGGACAAAGGTGTGGCTGTTGATTAAGTTCCAACTGTGCTTCTATTGTGCTGAGAGAGAACTACAGAGTGTAAAATAAATAAAAAGTTATAAGCATGTGGGCATTGCTTAGCAACTGCGGCCTTGCAGAGAAGTTTGAGTTGTAATTTAGCTAAGTTGATTGCAGTTAGAGATATGTAGTAAGAGAGAAGATAGCTCTCACAGCTCTGCTAGAAGCAGTTGGATTAGAAGGCTAGAGGGGGAAACATCTCGCTCAGCTTTGTTAGAAGAAAAGCCATACCATGGAGTAATGGTTAAGAAATCAAGTGCAGAGATCAGAAAAGCAGCTAGTTAAGGAAACTAGAGAAATGAAGGGAAGTGTCCAAGCAGTCTGGAGTTCAGTGAACAGAGAACAAAGAAAAGTACAGCACAGGAACAAGCCCTTTGGCCCTGCAAGCCTGTGGCGATCATGATGCCCTAACTAAAAATCAACCCTTCGGCCCTTACTCGGTCCATATCCCTCTACTTTCTCCCTATTCATGTATCCATCTTAAATGTTGCTAATGTGCCTGCTTCCACCACATCCTCTGGCAGCGCGTTCCAAGCACCCACCACTCTCTGTGTGAAAAGCGTACCCCGCAATTCTCCCTTAAACTTTCCCCCTCTCACCTTGAACCTGTGCCTCCTTGTAATTGTGCCTTCTTCCACCCTTGGAAAAAGCCTCTGACTTTCCAACCTATCTATGCCTCTCATAATTTAGTGATGTGGAGATGCCGGCGTTGGACTGGGGTGAGCACAGTAAGATGTCTTACAACACCAGGTTAAAGTCCAACAGTTTTGTTTCAATATCACTTCCTTTCAGAGCGCTGCTCCTTCCTCAGGTGAATGAAGAGGTAGGTTCCAGAAACATATATATAGACAAATTCAAAGATGCCAGACAATGCTTGGAATGCGAGCATTAGCAGGTGATTAAATCTTTCCAGATCCAGAGATGGGGTAACCCCAGGTTAAAGAGGCATGAATTGTGTCAAGCCAGGACAGTTGGTAGGATTTCACAGGCCAGATGGTGGGGGATGAATGTAATGCGACATGAATCCCAGGTCCCGGTTGAGGCTGCACTCATGTGTGTGGAACTTGGCTATAAGTTTCTGCTCGGCGATTCTGCGTTGTCGTGCGTCCTGAAGGCCGCCTTGGAGAACGCTTACCCGGAGATCAGAGGCTGAATGCCCTTGACTGCTGAAGTGTTCCCCGACTGGAAGGGAACATTCCTGCCTGGTGATTGTCGCGCGATGTCCGTTCATTCAATGGTTTGTTTGAGGTTGTGCGGTTGTTTGAAGGCAAGTAGTGGGGGTGTGGGTGTGACTTTGGTAAGATGTTCGTCTTCATCGATGACGTGTTGAAGACTGCGAAGAAGATGTCGTAGTTTCTTCGCTCCGGGGAAATACTGGACGATGAAGGGAATTCTGTCGGTTGTGTCCTGTGTTTGTCTTCTGAGGAGGTTGGTGCGTTTTTTCGCTGTGGCGCGTTGGAACCATTGTTTGCAGCAAACTACCCAGCCTTCAGAACAGTGACCACGACACCACACAACCCTGCCATGGCAATCTCTGCAAGACATGCCAGATCATCGACATGGGTACCACCATTACACATGAGAATACCACCCACCAGGTACGCGGTACATACTCGTGCGACTCGGCCAACGTCGGCTACCTCATACGCTGCAAGAAAGGATGTCCCGAAGCATGGTACATTGGTGAGACCATGCAGACGCTGCGACAACGGATGAATGGACATCGCGCGACAATCGCCAGGCAGGAATATTCCCTTACAATCGGGGAACACTTCAGCAGTCGATGGCATTCAGCCTCTGATTTTCGTGTTCTCCAAGGCGGCCTTCAGGACGCGCGACAACGCAGAATCGGCGAGCAGAAACTTATAGCCAAGTTCCACACACATGAGTACAGCCTCAACCGGGACCTTGGATTCATGTTACATTACATTCACCCCCCACCATCTGGCCTGGGCTTGCAAAATCCAACCAACTGTCCTGGCTGGAGACAATTCACACCTCTTTAACCTGGGGTTACCCCATCTCTGGATCTGTAAAGGCTTAGTTACCTGCAAATGCTGGCATTCAAAATATTGTCTTGCATCTTTGACTTTGTCTGTATAAATGTTTCTGGAACTTACCTCTTCATTCACCTGAGGAAGGAGCTGTGCTCCGAAAGCTAGTGATTTGAAACAAAACTATTGGACTTTAACCTGGTGTTGTAAGACTGGATCTGGTGGGCAGGATTCTCCACTCCCGCGCCGAAGTGGCCGCGCCGTCGTGAACACCGCCGAGGTTCACGACGGGGTGAATCGGCCCCGATCCCGACCGATTCAGGCCCTGACAATGGGCTAGGATCGGGGCCGCGTCATCTACACGCGCCAGGCCTTGTCGCCCGCGTAAAGGCAACGCCACATAGATGACGCGGCCGGCGCCGCATAACTGCCGTCATCCGGTCATGCGCGTGGTTGCCGTCCCCTCTAAGTCCGCCCCGCAAGAAGATGGCGGACGGGTCTTGCGGGGCCACGGAAGGAAGGAGGTCCTCCTTCAGAGAGGACGGTCTGACGATCGGTGGACACCGATCGCGGGCCACCCCACATTTGAGGTACCCCCCGGTGCAGGATCCCCCATCGCCTCCCCCGAAGGCTGCCCCCCCCAGCGTTCGCGCGCTGTTCCCGACGGCAGCGACCAGGGGCGAAATTCTCCGTTATCGGCGGAAAGTCCGCCGATCGGCGCAAAAAACGGCGCAAATCCGACTTGCGTCACATCGGAAAAATGGGTCGATAGTCTCCGGCCCGAAATGGGCTAGCAGCGACGTAACGGGATCCGCGCTTGCGCAGTGGTTCACGCCGTGCAGCGTCATACGCGCCGCACGGCGTGACGGCTCATAAGGCCGCGCTGCTCCCCCCCACCCGACCGCAACACCCGACCGCAACACCCGACTGGATGGCTGGCCGTCGCTCAGCCCCGAGGTTCGAGTCACGCGATGTGGAGGCGCTCCTGGACGCGGTGGAGCAGAGGAGGGACGCCCTGTATCCCGGGCACGGCCGCAGAGTTGCCCCACGCCACAGCCGGCGTCTGTGGAGGGAAGTGGCAGAGGCCGTCACCGCTGTGGCCCTGACACCACGGACAGGCACCCAGTGCCACAAGAAGGTAAATGACCTCGTCAGAGCAGGAAGGGTGAGCCTCCCCCATATCCCCCCTCCCCCATATCCCCCCTCCCCCATATCCCCCATATCCCCCCTCCCCCATATCCCCCCTCCCCCATATCCCCCCTCCCCCATATCCCCCATATCCCCCCTCCCCCATATCCCCCCTCCCCATATCCCCCCTCCCCATATCCCCCCTCCCCCATATCCCCCATATCCCCCCTCCCCCATATCCCCCCTCCCCCATATCCCCCCTCCCCCATATCCCCCCTCCCCCATATCCCCCATATCCCCCCCTCCCCCATATCCCCCCTCCCCCATATCCCCCCTCCCCATATCCCCATATCTCCCCTCCCCATATCCCCCCTCCCGCATATCCCCCCTCCCCCATATCCCCCCTCCTCCATATCCCCCATATCCCCCCTCCCCATATCCCCCCTCCCCCATATCCTCCCTCCCCCATATCCCCCCTCCCCCATATCCCCCATATCCCCCCTCCCCATATCCCCCCTCCCCCATATCCCCCATATCCCCCCTCCCCATATCCCCCCCTCCCCCATATCCCTCCTCCCCCATATCCCCCCTCCCCCATATCCCCCATATCCCCCCTCCCCCATATCCCCCCTCCCCCATATCCCCCCTCCCCCATATCCCCCATATCCCCAAGTGAATCCAGCCCTAACCTTAACCTCTGCAATGCACGCGCAACCGATGGCGTGCAATCATATACCTGCCTAACACTGTTGCCTTTTACCCATGCCCCCCCCCCCCCACAGGAGAAGCGCGCACACAACAATAGGGAGCATGTGAGGACTGGAGGAGGGCCCGCTGATGAGAGGCCACTGACCGAACACGAGGAAAGGGCCCTGGAACTGGCTGGCGGACCTGAGGACCGGGAGGTTGCTGATGCAGAGGTCGGGGGCGTACTAGCGAGTAAGCCACCGACAGCCCGTCACCATATCCCCCCTCCCCTATATCCCCCTCCCCCGTATCACCTGATCACTGCCTGATATCTAACCATGCATGCTTCATTGTGTATCGCAGGACCAAACGTCCAGGCACCCATCCCCGCAGATGCAGACCGCCCGCAGGATGCCCCTCGGAGACCACAGGAGACGGAGAGACCCGCACCCTCCAGCATGCGACGCCCGCAGGATACCCCTCAGAGACCACAGGAGACGGAGAGACCCGCACCCTCCAGCATGCGACGCCTGCAGGATGCCCCTCGGAGACCACGGGAGACGGAGAGACCCGGACCCTCCAGCATGCGACGCCCGCAGGATACCCCTCAGAGACCACAGGAGACGGAGAGACCCGCACCCTCCAGCATGCGACGCCTGCAGGATGCCCCTCTGAGACCACGGGAGACGGAGAGACCCGAACCCTCCAGCATGCGACGCCCGCAGGATGCCCCTCGCACACCACGGGAGATGGAGAGACCTGGAGCAACAGGGAGACGACACCCCCGTCACGTGCGGGAGCGACCACCCAGCGACGAGGGGGGCAGCCACAGGCCCCCGTCACATCCGAGCCAGGACACCACTACCCAGGACACCACTACCCAGGACACCACTACCCAGGACACCACTACCCAGGACACCCCTACCCGGGACAGCACTACCCAGGAAGACGAAATACCGGACAGTGACTCAGAGTGGATGGGTGGAGACAAACCCCCACCCCAAAGTGCCATGGACTCAGAGTGGGACGAAGAGCACGACACAACGCCACTGCTGTCACCAACACCCTCCACCATCGCAGAAACACTCACCACGGTTGGGCACTTTAGTGATGAGGCGTCTGGTACACTCACTGGTGCGCACAACACAGCCGTCCCGGTACAGCAGGTGGAGGTAGGAGCAGCAGAGGGACCGGGCGGTCGGAGGGCAGCCCAGCCCAAGCGAACATCTGCCGCCCAGATGGATCCCGGGTTCCTGCAGTTACCACACCCACACATAGACCCGATGCAACCACCGACACGGAGACGAGCGAAGAGGGTGACGGGCGGCTTGCGGCGGCTGCGGTCGCAGGTGGAGGAGTCCACCCGCGTCCAGGAGCTGGGAGTGGTGCCGGTCATGCGTGCCACCCAGGCCGACACCGCACGGGTGGCATCCGCGGTGGAGGCAATAGGTGCGACGGTGTCAGACATGGGGAACGGTTTGCGAGGCCTGGGGCCTTCCGTGCAGGCGGCGTCTGTGGCCCAGGAAATGGCTGCCCTCTCACAGGAGGCCATGAGCCAGTGCCAGCGCCAGATGGCAGAGGCGCTCAACGCCATAGCCCAGTCTGTGCAGGCCATGGCCCAGTCTCAGCAGGCCATGGCCCAGTCTCTGCAGGCCATCGCTGAGGGCATCGGCGCCAATGGCCATGTGCGAGCCGGCGTCGCACTGTCACAGACAGGGTTTGCCAACCCCCTGGGCTCCATGGCTGCAAACCTGCAGACCCCTGTCGATACCAGCACGGGCCTCCAGGACTGGCAGCGCCAGATGTCGGGGGGGCGTCGGATGGCCAGTCCGTTCGCATCCCCCACCCATGTAGAGGCCTGGGGGCCATCGGGCACCCCGAGGGAGGAGGAGGTGGTGTGGTCCATCCCGGCTCCCTCTGTAGGGGAGGTCCCGGTACACCGCGACACCTCGGACTCCCCCCCTTCCGTCCCAGGTGCATCGGGTGGGCAACGGGCAGGATAGGCTGGCAGCTCGCCATCCCAGTCGCCCGGGCCGCAGCCTGGCCCATCTAGGCCAGGACGCCCCAGGAAACGGCCACCAAAGGGATCCAGTGTCAGAGGGCAGGAATCACAGGAGTCCACCTCCAGTTCTGCTGTACCGTCTGGGGAACCACGTAGACGTAGTCAAAGGGCCCGTAAGGCCAAACAATTAGACACTGAGTAAGTTGGCACGGGTGCAGGGCACAGATGAGTTTCAGGGGCTAGGGCACGTGCATGAACTCCTTTGGTTATTAAAGTCAATGTTACACCTACCGAAGCTGCCTTTGTGCTCTGTCCAAAGTGTGCGGGGGTGTCATGTACGTTGAGCGCAAGTGTGTGTGTGAGGGGTGGTCTTACCTCAGCCCCAGGTGAGTCTGTCCCCTTCCCCCTGGGCCGCCATCAACATCCCCCGGGCAGAGGACAGGACCGTGCGCTGCAGTGTCACAGCCGCATGCAGGGATGGTCCGGGTGGATGGTGGTACTGTGGCCATGGGTCAGACATAGTCCAACGATGTAGAGCCAGGAGCTCATCGCAGGGCGGGTTGTCATCATCCTCCATGGCCTGCGATAGACACGCGTCCACCCGCAACTGTGTGAGCCCGGCCCGTTGTGCCGCAGGTGGATCGGCAATGGGGGGGTGGTGGTGTGCATGCGGGTGGGGTGGGTGGGGTTGGGGAGGGGGGTGAGGGTGCTGGGTGGGTGGTGTGTGTGGTCGGCTGTTGCCATGGTGTGCGGTCTGTGGCCATACTACCCGATTCCCATGCCCATCTAGTCAGTGAAGCGGGCGGCTATCAGTCTGTCCCGTGCCCGCTGGGCCAGCCGGTAACGGTGGACAGCCACCCGCCTGTGTCTACCCCGTCTGCCCTGACCATTGCCCCCATCCCCCTCATCTGGGGAGGACTGGGCCTCTTCCTGCTGCTCCTCCACTCCGCCCTCCTCTGCCTGCGGCACATCGCCCCTCTGTTGGGCTATGTTGTGCAGGACGCAGCACACCACAATGATGCGGCCGACCCTATCTGACCGATACTGGAGGGCGCCCCCAGAGAGGTCCAGGCACCTGAAATGCATCTTCAGCACGCCAAAGCACCTCTCGATCACTCCCCTTGTCGCTACATGGGCATCATTGTAGCGGTTCTCCGCCTCATTGCGTGGCCTCCGTATAGGCGTCATCAGCCACGATCGCAATGGGTAGCCCCTGTCGCCCAGCAACCAGCCCCTCAGCCGGGGATGGCGTCCCTCGTACATGCCGGGGATGGATGACCGCGACAACACGAATGAGTCGTGTACACTGCCTGGGTGACGGGCGCAGACGTGCAGGATCATCATGCGGTGGTCGCAGACCACCTGTACGTTCATCGAATAGGTCCCCTTCCTATTAGTGAACACGGCCCTGTTATCTGCAGGTGGCCGCACGGCGACGTGCATCCCATCGATCGCGCCCTGGACCATGGGGAACCCGGCCATGGCAGAGAAGCCCACGGCCTGGGCATCTTGGCTGGCCCGGTCCACAGGGAAGCGGATGTAGCGGTGCGCCATGGCATATAGGGCATCTGTCACTGCCCGGATGCACCGATGCACCGAAGTCTGCGATATGCCGGACAGGTCCCCACTCGGTGCCTGGAATGACCCCGTTGCATAAAAGTTCAGGGCCACCGTAACCTTGACGGACACGGGGAGAGGGTGTCCCCCGCCAGTGCCACGCGGTGACAGGTGTGCCAGCAGGTGGCAGATGTGTGCCACGGTTTCCCGGCTCATCCGGAGTCTCCTCCTGCATTCCCGGTCCGTGAGGTCCTGGTATGACTGCCGGGGCCGGTACACACGGGGCGCCCTCGGGTGCCTCCGTTGCCGTGGGGCCGCGACGTCCTCCTCCCCCTCCTCGTCCTGTCGGTCAGGTGTCCCTCCAGCCTGGGCGGCTGCCGCCTGCCCCTCTGCGGCAGCCTGCGCCGCCTCTCTGGCACGCTCCTCCTCCTCCTCCTCCTCCTCCTCATCCAGGGCAACATAGACATGAGCGGCTGCCACCACGGCGGCCAACATCGCTGGATGATCTGAAAACATGACGGCATGGTGGGGGGGAGGGGAACGACGACATGTCATCATTGCCCATATCCCCTCCTCCCCCCAGCCAGGTGGCATGGACCGCATGGGTCCAACTGTTGGAGGCTGGCACCTGGCCAGGTGGACCAACTCACTTGCCCTCCCATCCCCCTCCTCGGCATGGACCCCCCCCAACCTCCACCCCGGCACGGACCCCCCGCCCCCCAACCTCCACCCCGGCACGGACCTCCCGCCCCCCAACCTCCACCCCGGCACGGACCCCCCGCCCCCCAACCTCCACCCCGGCACGGACCCCCCCCCAACCTCCACCCCAGCACGGACCCCCCCCCAACCTCCACCCCGGCACGGACCCCCCCAACCTCCACCCCAGCACGGACCCCCCCCACAACCTCCACCCCGGCACGGACCCCCCAACCTCCACACCGGCACGGCACGGACCCCCCCCCCAACCTCCACCCCGGCACGGACCCCCCCCCAACCTCCACCCCGGCACGGCACGGACCCCCCCCAACCTCCACCCCGGCACAAACCCCCCCCCCACCCAACCTCCACCCCAGCACGGACCCCCCCCCAACCTCCACCCCGGCACGGACCCCCCCCAACCTCCACCCCGGCACGGACCCCACCCCCAACCTCCACCCCGGCACGGCACGGACCCCCCCCCAACCTCCATCCCGGCACGGACCCCCCCCCCCCAACCTCCACCCTGGCACGGCACGGACCCCCCCCCAACCCCCCAACCTCCACCCCGGCACGGACCCCCCATCCACCTCCCCGGCACGGACCCCCTCCCGGCACTCCCCCGGAGCCCAGCCTACTCTAACCACCGCCCCCCCCCTCCCGCTGCACACACACACACACAAGCCGAGACACACCTCTCCTCACGCAATCAGACTGCGGCCACGCCATTGCCTGCCCAGAGCCAACCCCCCAGGCCGTCACTCACCTCCACGCTGGTCGGCGTGAACCTGGAGCACAGGGTCACGCCGATGAAAAGGAAGTTTGATTCACGTCGACGTGAACGGCCATCACGTCGACGGGACTTCGGCCCATCCGGAAGGGAGAATATCGGCAGGCCGAAAATCGGCTGCCTTGCGCAGACCCGTGACATTCTCCGCGGCAGCGGCGACATTAACGCCCCGCCGACTTTTCTCCCTTCGGAGACTTCGGCAACCGGCGAGGGCGGGATTCACGGCGGCCAACGGCCATTCTCCGACCCTCTGGGGGGTCGGAGAATGACGCCCCAGGTGTGGACGGCACCGGGGGAACCCGCCGTTTTGGCCTGGCCGCTCGGCCCATCTGGGCCTGAGAATAGCGGGGGTGCCGGAGAATCGCCATTTTGGGTGTCTCCGGCGATTCTCCGGCCTGCGGCCCGCGGAACTCGACCGGGCCGTTTCCGCCGCTTGGGAGAATCGCGGGAGGGCGTCGGACCGGCTTCCCGGGAAATTTTTGGCGGCCCAGGCGATTCTCCCAACCGGAGCGGGAGTGGAGAATCTCGCCCATAATGTTTCTCTTGTGGGGACCATGAATTGAATTCAATTTGAATTGGCTTTTGGAGCAGGCAAGGAGCTGGATTAGGGATTTGTCCCTGTCCACACCTCTGAGCTCTGGCTTTGTAACTCTGATAATATAATTTTAAAAATTAAAAAAACAAATGGAATGGAAGTTTTGTTTAAAAGTGTCATTTGGAAAACCTGGGGCGAAATTCTCCCCAACGGCGGGATGCCCGCCGACTGGCGCCAAAAGCCGGCGCAAATCAGACGGGCATCGCGCCGGCAAAAAGGTGCGGAAGTCCCCGCATCTTTGGCGGCCTAGCCTCAATGTTGGGGCTAGGCCGACGCCGGAGGGATTTCCGCCCCGCCAGCTGGCGTAAATGGCGTTTGTTGCCCCGCCAGCTGGCGCGGAAATGCGGCGCATGCGCGGGAGCGTCAGCGGCCGCTGTCAGTTTCCCAGCGCATGCGCGGGAGCGTCAGCGGCTGCTGTCAGTTTCCCGCGCATGCGCAGTGGGGAGAGTCACTTCCGCCTCCGCCATGGTGGAGGCCGTAGCGGAGGCGGAAGGGAAAGAGTGCCCCCACGGCACAGGCCCGCCCGCGGATCGATGGGCCCCGATCGCGGGCCAGGCCACCGTGGGGGCACCCCCCGAGGTCAGATCGCCCCGCGCCCCCCCCCAGGATCCCGGAGCCCACCCACGCCGCCTGGTCCCGCCGGTAAATACCAGGTTTGATTTACGCCGGCGGGACAGGCAATTCCTGGGCGGGACTTCGGCCCATCCGGGCCGGAGAATCCAGCGGGGGGTCCCGCCAACCGGCGCGGCCGGATTCCCGCCCCCGCCCAATCTCCGGGAGCGGAGACTTCGGCGGGGGCGGGGGCGGGATTCACGGCGGCCAACGGCCATTCTCCGACCTGGCGGGGGGTCGGAGAATGACGCCCCTGGTCTGGAGTTTAGAATGCAAATCGCCAAGGGAAAGCATATTTATGAGCGATTTTAAAGTGTGTTTTGGGGAATGGAGTTTAGAAACTCTCATGTAACAATCATTGGGGGGGTTCTGAGGAGACATCCACAAACATTCACTTGGCATTCAGAGTGGAGAATGTATTTGCCCACAATCACCTGGTATGCTTAAGAAGGATTTTGTGATCACGAATGAGAGGTCATCGAGCTCAATGGTAACGAGACAAAGCGTGACCACGCCAGCCACTGGTCGATGGAGCAATGGGTCGAGTACCTGGATGAGACGTTCGCCTGGCATAGCAAGGAGTGCACAGAAGATGTAACCCAGATGATAGCCTCGATTAAGTGGGTGGTTGACCGGGTGAAGGAGAAAATGACGACCCAGGGACAGGAGATTCTAAAGTTGCAGGAGCTGGCGACTGAACAAGAGAAGGAGTCCACTGCAATGGCTTTGGAAATTAGCATACTACAGGACAGCCAGAAACGACTGCTCGATAAAGTGGAAGACTTGGAGAACCGATCTCGCAGGCAAAATATCCGAATCGTCGGGCTGCCAGAGGGAAAGGAGGGATCAGATGTGGGAGCGTATGTGGGGAAGATTTTGCAGGAGATGGTCGGGGCCGATGTGTTTGACAAGCTGCTGGAGGTGGACCGGGCACACAGGGTGCTCGTACATAAGCCCCAGGGTCGTGAGCCCCCGAGGGCCATGGTGGTGAGGCTACATCGATTCCTTGACAAGGAGCGTATCATGGAGTGGGCTAGGCAGACAAAACGGTACATGTGGGAAGAATCAGAGATCCGGGTGTACCAAGACTGGGAACCAGAACTCGCAAAGAGGAGAGCAAGTTTCAACAAAGTTAAGGCGGCCCTGTTTGAGAAAGACATTAAATTTGGACTGTTATACCCAGCACGTCTTTGGGTGACCTACGAGAACCGGGAGCTGTATTTTAATTCTCCAGAAGAGGTGGTTACTTTCATGAAAGACAATAATCTGGTTTAAAGACTCTTAAATTCTAACTGTGGTGGGCTGAGTTTGAGGGAAGGGATGGAGTGGCGGGGAGGAGAGAAAAATGGTTCTGTGTTCTGCGTTGTCTTGTGTAAAAGTTCAGTCTTTTAATTCTGTGAGCTAAGTTGCGATATTCGGGAAGAAAAGAGTTTGTGTGTTTTATTTTTTTTAAAAATGTTTTTCTCTCTTTTCTTTTCTGTCGTCTTGTGTAATTTGATTTTGATTTATTCTCTGTAACAAAGATGGTTGATTCTTGCATGCATAATTTTGATTAAGCTGCTTGAAGCTTCTTCTATTGTGTTTGATTCTCTTTGAAGGTGATGTGACTGATAAGAATCAGTCAAAGGGGGAGGGGTAGAACCTGTCAATCTGGTGTAACGACTTTTAAACTCAAACTGTGGTGGTCTGAATTTGGGGGAAGGGACAGGATGGCGGGGAGGTGAGAAAAATGGTTCTGTGTTTTGCTATTTCTTGTTTAAAATTTTGGTCTTTTAATTCTGAGAGTTAAGTTGCGATGTTCAGGAAGAAAAGGGTTTTGGTGTTTTTTTTTCTTTCTTTCTTCTCTTCTTGTGTAATTTGATTTTGATTTATTGCTTTATGTACTGGATAGAGGGAAGAACTTTTAAGATGTGATGGGGTGTTTTAGTTTCTGCAAGAAGGATGGTTGATTCTTGCATGCATAATTTCGCTTCAGCTGCTTGAAGCTTCTTCTTTTGTGTTGAATTCTGTTTGAAGGTGATGGGACTGATAAGAACCGGTTAAAGGGGAAGGGGTTTGCTTCGTTGCCTGCGTGTTGGGGGATGGTTTGTTTGCTTTTTGGGATTGTTGTTACTGTGTTGAGTGCTTGTATTAGTGCTAGGTGTGATAGAATCTAGCAGTCGGTAGGCTTTTTGACTCCAGAGGGTGGGAGATGCTGAGCCAGCTGGATAGCTGGTTCACTGGAGCAAAGTGGGGGGAGAGCTGAGGAAAGACGAAGTGGGGGGGGAAGGGGGCGGGAGGGGGGTACTGCTGATGGGTAAGGGACAGTTAGGAGACTGGAGATGGAGATCAGATGCCGGTCGCCGCCGAGGGACGGATCAAGTGAGGTGCGGAACACGGGCTAGGAGCTGGCCTAGGAAAGGTCATGGTTGACCAACACCCCCGACCAGACTGGTTACATGGAATATCCGTGGACTGAACGGGCCGGTTAAGAGAGCTCGTGTTCGCACACCTGAGACAGTTAAAAGCGGACGTGGCTATGTTACAGGAGACGCACTTGAAGCTGGGAGACCAAATTAGATTAAAGAAGGGATGGGTCGGGCAAGTGTTTCACTCAGGACTGGACTTTAAAACAAGGGGGGTGGCTATCCTGATTAATAAAAGGTGACATTCGAGGTGGGGAGGATATAAGGTGGGGAGGATAGAGGCAGACTCGAGAGGCAGATTTATTATGGTTAGCTGGAAGCTAGAGGGAATGGCAGTGGTGCTGGTGAATATATATGCCCCAAAACTGGGATGATGTCGCGTTTATCAGGAAGGTGCTGGGGAAGATCCCAGATCTTAACTCACACCGGCTGATCATGGGGGGTGACTTTAATACGGTCCTGGACCCGAGATTAGAGCGGTTGAGTGCTAGGTCGGGGAAGCTATCAGCAATGGCAGAGCAACTGCGGGGGTTCATGGAGCGCATAGGAGGAGTGGATCCATGGAGATTTGAGAGACCAAAGAGCAGGGAATATTCATTCTACTCCCATGTACGTAAGGCGTACTCCAGGATAGATTTCTTCGTGCTAGATAAAACACTGTTAGCAGGGGTTGAGGACACTGAGTACTCAGCAATTGTGGTCTCAGATCATGCACCATACTGGATAGACCTACGGGCAGACACGGGAATGTCCCAGCACCCACAGTGGAGACTAGCTACAGGGCTGTTAGCAAATGAAGAGATCTGTGAGCGAGTGAGAGAGGCCATTCGAGGGTACATAAAGATCAATGACATGGGAGAGACTGCAGCTGGGTTGTTCTGGGATGCACTGGTCATTAGAGGGGAATGTATTTCGATTCAAGCCCACAGATATAAAACTGAGCGGTCGGGGCTGGACAAGTTGGTAGGAGAAATTTTACAGGTGGACAGGAGATATTCGGAGTCTCCAAATGAGGAGCTCCTGAAGGAGAGTCAGAGACTTCAAATGGAGTTTGGGCTCCTTTCCACAGGAAAGGCGGAGGGTCAGCTGAGGAGGGTAAAAGGGGCAATATTTGAACATGGGGAGAAAGCTAGCAGGATGCTGGCACATCAGCTGAGGAAACAGGAGGCAGTGAGAGAAATAGGGAAAATAAAGGATATGAGGGGGAAGATGGTGACGGACCCGGGGGGCGGTGAATGAAGTGTTCCAGGAATTTGATGGCCAGCTAGACGAGTCAGAACCCCCAGTTGGGGAGGAGGTCAGGAATCAATTCCTGGGGAGGCTAGAGTTCCCGAAGGTAAATGAGGAGCTGGTGGAGGCCCTGGGGGGCCCGATTGGGCTTGGGGAGGTGATAGACGGACGGGGGCGATGCAATCGGGTAAAGCCCCAGGACCTGATGGGCTCCCAGTGGAATTTTATAAGAAGTTCTCTGGGTTACTGGGGTCGCTCGTGGTTAAGGCTTTCAACGAATCCAAGGAGCTGGGAGTACTCCCCCCAACGCTATCACAGGCATCAATTTCTCTCATCCTGAAGCGTGACAAGGATCCGGAGAGCTGTGGATCGTACAGGCCAATCTCCCTCTTGAATGTAGATGCCAAATTATTGGCAAAGATCCTGGCCACTCGAATAAAGGATTGTGTCCCAGAGATAATTGGGCAGAATCAGGCGGGACTTGTAAAGGGCAGGCACCTGACATCCAACATTAGACGGCTTCTTAATGTAATTATGATGCCAGCGGAGGGGCGCGAGGCTGAGGTGGTATTTGCCATGGACGCGGAGAAGGCTTTCGACCAAGTGGAGTGGAAGTATCTATGGGATATTTTAGGCAGGTTTGGGTTTGGGCAGGGATTTGTGGAGTGGGTCCGGCTACTGTACCAGGCCCCGGTGGCAAATGCAAGGACTAACTGAGTTTGGTCAGAATACTTTAGTCTTTGTCGGGGGACAAGGCAGGGATGCCCGCTCTCCCCATTACTGTTTGCCATGGCCACAGAACCCTTAGCAATGGCCCTGAGAGCAGCGAATACCTGGAGGGGTATAGTGAGAGGGGGGGTGGAGCACAGGGTCTCGCTCTATGCGGATGATTTATATCACGGAGCCGGTGGGGGGTATGACCGAAATCATGGAGGGATTAGGAGAATTTGGCAGATTTTCAGGCTATAAGTTAAATATGGGGAAAAGCGAGATGTTCGTGATTCAGGCACGGGAGCAGGAAAGGAGGCTGAAGGAGCTACCTTTTAAAGTGGTTGGGAAGAGTTTTAGGTATTTGGAGATTCAAGTGGCCAAGGATTGAAGGTAGCTTCACAAGTTAAATTTGGGCAAAGCAGTGGATCAAATGAGAAGGGATTTTTGTAAATGGGACATGCCCCGCAAACCACATTCATATGTTCTGGTCCTGTCTAAAGCTGTAGGATTACTGGAAGGAGGTTTTTAAGAGTAATCTCTAAAGTGGTGCATGTAAAACTGGACCCGGGCCCTCGGGGGTCTGTATTTGGGGTATTGGAAATGGGTGCAGAGGCAGATGTTATAGCCTTCGCCTCGTTGATCGCCTGAAGGCAGATCCTGTTGGGATGGAGATCAACCTCTCCACCCTGTGCCCTGGTGTGGCGGGGAGACCTGCTGGAATTCTTAAGTCTTGAGAAGGTTAAGTTTGAACTGAGGGGAAGGATGGTGGGGTTCTACAATTCATGGGCGTTATTCATTATGCACTTTCAAGAATTGGATTACATCAAACATTAGGGGGGAGTTCGTGGGAGGGGGACTGTATGTATTAATGGTGACTATGGATGTTTCTTGATTCCTTTTGTTTTTTGTTTATGTTAACATGCGGGCTGTTGGTGGGAGGATGGGATTGTTATTGTTGATCAGGGGATTGACATTGTATTCGTTACTGTTTATTGTTTGTTGGTGGGTGTAAATTTGGAAGCAAATGTGAAAAAAGGAGAATAAAATATTTTTTTTAAAGGATTCTGTGTGTTAATGAGACCATTGTAGCTTAAGATGTACTTTGTAATCCATGTTGATACTAAAATCTGCATGTAATGTGAAGCTAAGGGGACAGTAAAGGAGTATTGTATAATAATCCAACTTTTCATGTTTAATAAATGTTATTTCCCTGACTGTTAATACTATTGAAAGTACTGTGACTCTATTCCTTTACGTTTAAAAAAAAGGTACACCTTATGGTCTTTTGTGCCAGGGTTCCATTCTGGGATCTTTCTGTCAAGTTATAACACCAACTAGGATCACAACACATAAAAAGCTATTTCTTTGTCACGTGGATGTACATTCAAAGCTAACAGTTTTCCTTTATTATGATTCTTTTAATGTGTTGTTTTTTTTTCCTCATAAAGAAGCTTCTCCAGATATGGAACTATCATCACTTTAATGTTGCATGACCACATTTCAGCTCGTCTGTTCAAGCAAGACTCTTGGACAATCTGAAAATGGAAGGAATTTGAAGGAAAAACTAACACCAAGCAACTTTAACAGTCAAAAGGAACATATAGTTTATGTACATTACTTCAAGCAACGTGAGAGCTGATATGACAAGAGGAAACAGTCAGCATTTAAAATAACTAAATTGTCTCAGCAGTTTTCAGAGACTTATTCATTCTAACAACTAATCTCATGTCTGTGTACTTTGGATGCATTCTGAACAATATAGTTGATACGTACAGTGCTTACTTCACATTGTGGATTGTACAACACCAAAAGCAAATTTTTTCACATAAAAAATTAAAGCAATGCATATTTAAATAGGTTTGAGTGAACGTATTCTCCCTTGAGCTGTTTGTTTAAATGCAGATTGTAAAATTATTTTTCAACCTATTTTGGTGAAGTCATGTTAAAAAATAATAATTTAAGAAAACAAATACTTTGCAGCACCACAAACAGTGAACTGAGGAAGTTACACAAACATAATGGATATTTTAATGCACATTATTTTAGGAGACTATGGGCCATTATTAAAACTTTGCTCATTATTGTATTCAGGTTGAATGCATTAATTTAGACAATTATTTTCAATAATTTTCTTTTAAATATTATGAACATTAAACACCATATCAATCATGTTAATATCGATGTGCCAATAAAAGTTAAAAATAGTCTTGTTTCGTCCTACCATATATTGAAAAATGTAAAGTCAGTAGATAACTGTAATATGTTAATAAGCAATACAGCCCAGAAAAGTCCTGTGTTCAAGTCTGAATCTGTGCTCAATTACTAGGTTTCAATAAAACAAGGGAATGTGACTTCTTCCACAGTTAAAGAATGAGAGAAGAATAATAAATAGTTGTTGACTTTCCCTATTCAATGTGTTATAGACCAGGGTTTAGAGAACCCCAAAGTGTATCATGGAGTTCACCTGACCCACAACTTTTAATAGATTGTGGTATGGGGAGCACACGGCCCACTCTACAGGTGTGGTACAGCAGAAATGGAAAAGTATTTTTTAAAGCAAAACAATGTTTATTCTATGAATTCAAGTTAACCTTTTTAAAACATACAGTGAACATCTTAGCAACCATTAATTCAAAAACAACCCCCAAAGACTACAGCACTAAGTAAACCTTTAAGCTTTCCTTTTTAACATCCATACGACTTAAAAACAAAACCTTTATCAGAAGCACATCAGGTTAAAGTCACTGCTGAAAACATATACAATTCTGAATTCACCAAATGATCAAGAAATAGTCTTTTGATGGCAGAGAGAACAGCAGTACACCTGCTTGGTCTGGCTTCAGCACCAACACTGAAAACAAAACTGAAACACACCCTGCAACCTGCTCAAAAATGAAAGTAAAAAGCTGACAGACAGCCCAGCTCCACCCACTCTCTGACATCACTGCAGTAGTAAACACCCATTTCTTAAATGTACTCTCACTACAGATATTTATCTACACATTCATTTATAAACACCCATTTCTTAAAGGCACTCTCACATGACACCTCCCCCCCAAGAAAAAAAACCCCATCAACTTCAAGGCAATTTTATTTTTCACCTTTTCACTATCCTTGAAGAAATGCACACAGTAAATATCCTTTTTGTTTCAAAAAACAACACACGCAAATAGGTATAATAATATAGTCCATTTTTTTTCATTTTTCTTCCTCCAACTGAAATTGCTTCCGTTCAACACTTTTGTGACAAAGCATCGGCTATCACGTTTTCTCGTCCTGCCACATGTACTATTTTTAAATGAAATGGCTGCAACAATAAACTCCAGCGAAACAGCCTCGCATTGTTATTCCGGAATCGCTCCAAAACGTCAACGGATTATGCTCAGTATATATAACGGTGTCAGACAGATTGCTGGTCACATAAATGTGAAAATGTTGCAAAGCCAGCACCAAACTCAAAGTCTCCTTCTCAATCGTGGAATACTTTTTCTGGTGAGAATTCAATTTCTTTGAAAAATAACCAACAGGCCGCTCTAGCCCTTCGTCGTCGTCCTGTAGAAGTATCGCACCTACACCCGCATCACTCGCTTCAACTGCCACTTTGAATGGTTTGGTATAGTTTGGGATGGCTAACACAGGAGCAGTGGTTAACACAGCCTTCAGGCCATCAAATGCCTGTTGACACTCCGCTGTCCACTGGAATTTGTTACGCTTCTTGAGCAAGTCCGTCAGTGGAGCGACCACACTGCTAAAATTGAGTACAAATTTCCAGTAAAATCCACTCATACCAAGAAATCGCATTATTTCCCGTCGTGTCAAGGGTATCGGAAGCTCCCCAATAACTTTTGTTTTCACATCCCGTGGGACCAGTTGATCCTGTCCGATTATATGGCCAAGGAAAGTGACTTGGGCCGTTCCAAATTCAGTTTTGGCTGGATTTATCACCAAACCAGTCTCCTGAAGTCGATTGAATAACTCCATCAGATGTTTCAAATGTTCTGTCCATGTCTGGCTGAAAAATACCAGATCTACGGTGTATACCGCACAATTAAGTTATCCTGAAACGACTTTGTTAGGTTTTTTTTGAATAAACATTTTATTGAGGTATTTCTTTGGCATTGTAACAGCAACAATATCAACAATGTACATAACAAGGAAAATATTAATATATACCGCATATAATAACAAATATTAACATATATCTCCCACAGGTCCCACCATTACTTACCCCCCCTAATCTACGCTAGCCTAAGCCCCTCCCCCCCCCCCCTTCTGCTGACGATTAGTTATCTGCAAAGAAGTCGACGAATGGTTGCCACCTCCGGGCGTACCCTAACAGAGACCCTCTCATGGTGAACTTAATTTTCTCCAGGCAGAGGAAGCCAGCCATGTCCGATAGCCAGGTCTCCGACTTCGGGGGCCTTGAGTCCCTCTATGCTAGTAAGAAGTTGGTGCACACTGGGCTAAATCGCTGGCTTTTAAAGCAGACCAAGCAGGCCAGCAGCACGGTTCAATTCCCGTACCAGCCTCCCCGAACAGGCGTCGGAATGTGGCGACTAGGGGCTTTTCACAGTAACTTCATTGAAACCTACTTGTGACAATAAGCGATTTTCATTTCATCCGCCTCCGGGCTACCAGGGAAGCAAAGGCCAGAACATCTGCCTCTTTCTCCTCCTGGATTCCTGGATCCTGCGACACGCTGAAAATCGCCACCTCTGGACTCATTATCACCCTCGTATTTAATACGTTGGACATGGCGTCGGCAAACCCCTGCCAAAATCCCCTCAGTTTTGGGAATGCCCAGAACATATGGACATGGTTCGCTGCCGCACCCCCCCCCCCCACCCTGCACCCCCCCCCCCCCCCCCCCCTGCACACTTCGCACACCTGTCCTCCACCCCAAAGAATCTGCTCATCCAGGCCTCTGTCATGTGAAACCGGTGAACGACCTTAAATTGGATCAGGCTGAGCCTGGCACATGTTGCGGTCGCGTTGACCCTACCCAACGCGTCCGCCCAAAGGCCCTCCTCTATCTCTCCCCCCAGCTCCTCCTCCCACTTTTGCTTCAGCTCCTCGGTCTGCGACTCCTCCGATCCCATGAGTTCTCTATATATGTCCGAGACGCTCCCCTCTCCTATCCATCCTCTAGAAACCACCCTATCCTGAATCCCCCTTAGCGGCAGGAGTGGGAAGGTTGGTACCTGCCTCCGCAGAAAGTCCCGCACCTGCAGATATCGAAATTCATTTCCCTCCGCCAATGCAAACTTCTCCTCCTGCGTCCTCATACATAGGAAGCTTCCTTCTATAAAGAAGTCCCTAATCCTCTCAATCCCCGCTCTCCACCAAATTCGGAACCCCCTGTCCATCCTCCCCAGGGCAAACCGGTGATTATTGCAGATTGGGGACCATACTGTTGCCCCCTCTGCTCTCACATGTCTCCTCCACTGCCCCCAGACCCTCAGGGCCACCACCACTGGACTAGTGGAGTACCGCGCCGGCAGGAATGGCAGAGGCACTGTCACCTGCCCCCCCAGACTTGTGCCCTTACAAGAAGCCGCCTCCATGCGAACCCACGCCGGCTCTCTTCCCCCCCCCCCCCCCCCCACCCACCCCCCCACCCCACCCCACCCCCCCCCCACCCCACCCCCCCCCCACCCCACCCCCCCACCCCACCCCACCCCCCCCCCCCACCCCACCCCCCCCCACCCCACCCCCCCACCCCCCCCCCCCCCACCCCACCCCCCCACCCACCCACCCCCCCCCCACCCCACCCCCCCCACCCCCCCCACCCCACCCCCCCACCCCCCCACCCACCCCCCCCACACCCCACCCCCCCCCACCCACCCCCCCCACCCCCCCCACCCCCAGCCACCTCCTCACCATGGCTATATTAGCCGTCCAGTAATAATTGCTGAAATTTGACAGCGCCGGCCCTCCATCCCCCTGACTCCGCTCAAGCATTGCCCTCTTCACTCACGGGAACTTGCCGCCCCCCCACACAAAGCCCACAATAATTTTGTTGATCTGCTTAAAAAAGGACCGCGGGATGATGATGGGAAGGCATTGGAAAACGAATAGCAATCTCGGGAGCACCGTCATTTTTACCGATTGAACTCTGCCCGCCAGAGACAACGGGAGCGCATCCCATCTCCGGAAATCCTCCTTCATCTGCTCCCCCAGCCGGGTCAATTTCAATTAATGTATCCGGTCCCAATCCCTCGCCACTTGGACACCCAGGTACCTGAAACTGTCCCCGACCACTCTGAACGGCAGTTCCCCCAGTTGCCTTTCCTGACCCCTCGCCTGAACCACAAACATCTCGCTCTTCCCCATATTGAGCTTATACCCCGAAAACAGGCCGAATTCCCCTAAAATTCCCATAATTTCTTCCATCCCCTCCATTGGATCTGAGACATACAACAGTAGGTCATCCGCATACAGCGAGACCCTGTGCTCCACTCCCCCCTCCCCCCCCCCCCCCCCCCACGGCCCAGCCCCTTCCCGGCCCAGCCCCTTCCAGCCCCTTGAGGCCCTCAGAGCAATTGCCAGCGGCTCTATAGCCAGCGGAAACACCAGTGGGGAGAGGGGGCATCCGTCTTGTCCCCCGGTGCAGTCTGAAATAGTCCGAAGTCGTCCTGTTTGTCCGTACGCTTGCAACCGGAGACCGGGTCAGCAACATAACCCAGTCAATAAAGCCCCTCCCAAAACCGAATCGCTCCAGCACCTCCCATAAATAATCCCACTCAACCTGGTCAAAGGCTTTCTCCGCATCCATCGCAACCACTATCTCAACCTCCCTATCTTCTGGGGGCATCATGATCACATTTAACAGCCTTCTTACATTGGCCACCAGCTGCCTACCCTTAACGAACCCCGTCTGGTCCTCCACAATAACATCCGGGACACAGTCCTCGATCCTGGAGGACAACATTTTGGCCAGACGTTTGGCATCAACGTTCAACAAGGAAATCGGCCTGGAAGACCCACATAGCTCCGGATCCTTGTCCCGTTTCAGGATGAGCGAGATCATGGCCTGTGACATCGTCTGGGGCAGAGCCCCCCTTTCCTTGGCCTCATTAAAGACCTTCATCAGCACCGGCCCCAATATTCCAGAGAACTTTTTATAGAACTCGACTGGGTACCCGTCCAGTCCCGAGGCCTTACCCGACTGCATGGCCTTCAAACCCTCCACTATCTCCTCCAGCGTGATGGGGGCCCCCAGCCCTTCTACCAGCTCCCCATCCACCTTCGGGAAAGTCAACGCCTCCAAGAAGTTCCTCATCCCCTCCGGCCCCGCAGGGGATTCCGACCTATACAACCTGCTATAAAAGACCCAAAAGGCCTTTCACACCCCTGCCGAGTCCCCAACTATGTTCCCATCCCCGTAAATAGCTTTCCATATTTCTTTGGCTGCCTCCTTCTTTCTGAGCTGCTGTGCAAGCATCCTGCTGGCCTTCTCACCGTGCTCGTAAATCGCCCCCTTCGCCTTTCTGAGCTGTTCCACTGCCCTCCCTGTGGTTAACAAACCAAATTCCGCCTGTAGCCTCCAGCGTTCCCTTAAAAGCCCTACCTCTGGAGTTTCCGCATACCTCCTATCAACTCGTAGAATCTCTTTTACCAGTCAGTCCATTCCTGCCCTATCCATCCTGTCCCTGTGAGCCCGGATCGAGATCAGCTCGCCTCGCACCACTGCCTTCAGCGCTTCCCAGACCACCGCTGCTGAGACCTCCCCCGTATCATTTACCTGCAGGTAATTCAGCATGCACTTCCTCAGCCTCTCATACACCGCTTTGTCCGCCAATAGCCCTACATCTAACCTCCATTGTGGGCGCTGCTTGCTATCAATACTCACCTGCAGGTCTACCTAGTGCGGAGCATGGTCCGAGATCGTGATTGCCGAGTACCCAGTGTCCACCACCCCAGCCAGTAGGGCCCTATCCAAGACAAAGAAATCGATCCGGGAGGACACCTCTATTACGTGAGAGTAAAAAGAAAATTCCTTCGCTCTCGGCTGCCTAAATCTCCATGGATTCACCCCCCACCCCCATCTGCTCCATGAATCCTTTCAGCTCCTTTGCCATTGCTGGCACCCTGCCCTTTCTCGAGCATGACCGATCCAGGCCGGGATCAATAACCGTGTTAAAATCCCCTCCCATAATCAGCTTGTGCGAGTCCAGGTCCGGAAACTTCCCTAACACCCTCTTTATAAAATCCCTGTCATCCCAATTTGGCGCATGTACATTGACCAGCACTACCTTCATCCCCTGCAGCTTGCCGCTAACCATGATATATCGACCTCCCACATCCGAGACTATTCTCCCCACCTCAAATGTCACCCGCTTGTTAACCAGGATCGCAACCCCTCTAGTCTTTGTATCCAGCCCAGAGTGGAAAACCTGACTAATCCTGCCTTTCCTCAACCTGACCTGATCCACTACTCTAAGGTGCGTCTCCTGCAGCATTACCACGTCCGCCTTCAGTCCCCTCAGGTGCGCAAACACACGTGCCCTCTTTACCGGTCCATTTAACCCTCGAACATTCCAGGTGATCACCCTAGTTGGGGAGCAAAATGCCCCCCCCCCCTTCCGCCGATCAGCCTTCCCCTTTCTTGGGCCCGCCTCCAGCCCCTGCGCCGCACCTCCTCCGGCCCACCCAACGGCGGCCCCCACCCCCGACCTCCTCAGTGTCCCTCCACCGAAGTCCCTCCCTCGTCAGCAGAACCCATCCCACCTCTCCCCCTCCGCCCCCCCCCCCCCCCCCCAGCAACACTACTCTAAAACCTAACCCAGCTAGTAAACCAAACGTATACACACCCCTCACTGTGCTTCCTTGAGCTAGCTCACCCAGCTAGCTTGGTGGCCCCCGCCCCCAAGAAGTCTCCCACCTATTGTTCCCTCGCTCCCCTCCCCCCGCCCATACAAACAAATGCCCTCATCTAACAATCCCCAAACAAACACCCAACAGCAAGCAAACACAAAAACAAAAGCACCCCTCACCGAAGCTCAAACAGGCACGTCTCCATCCCACAAAAGTGCACATCAATAAAAACAAAAGGGACATTGCCAATATCTACTGAAAAAAAGAACCCAAAAACAAAAAATCGACTTCCCCCCCCCCCCACCCCCCACTTTTTCTTAAACAGAGCCCCAAAAACAGACACGAAACAGTAAGAGAAGGCATAGCCAATTTAAAAACAGGAAAACAAAACCCAAAAATACAAGGGGGGAAAAAAACAGAAAAAAGGGGCCCAATATAGGCCAACAAGTTGTCTCAAAGTCGGAGAGTTCTCAGACCCCCACCAGTCCTTTTTTTTAAGCAAAGTCCAGCGCCTCTTCGGGCGACTCAAAACAGTGATGCTGGTCCTCATGCGTGACCCAAAGACGCGTCGGATACAGCAGACCGAACTTCACCTGCTTCTTGAAGAAAATAGCCTTGACTTGGTTAAAGCCTGCCCTAGTCCTCGCCACCTCCACGCTCAGGTCCTGGTACACCCGCAGGATGCTGTTGGCCCACTTACAGATCCGCGTTCATTTGGCCCACCGAAGAAGGCATTCCTTGTCCAGGAACCTATGGAATCTCACCACCCTTGCCCTCGGAGGGTCCCCCGCTCGTGGCTTCCTAGCAAGCGCTCGGTACGCCCTGTCTACCTCCAACGGATGGGGGAATGCTCCTCCCCCAGCAGCTTTTCGAACATACCCGCTACGAATGCCCTCTGCTCCCTCAGCCCCCTCCAGGAGCCCGACAATTCTTAAGTTCTGCTGGTGGGACCAGTTCTCAAGGTCCTCCATCTTCTCCAGGAGCCTTTTCTGCTGTTCCCGAACCATCCCCACCTCCAGCTCCACCGCTGTTTGATGCTCCTCCTGTTCAGCCAGCGCCTTCTCAACCTTCTGAATCGCCCGATCCTGGGAGCGCCTTCTCAACCTTCTGAATCGCCCGATCCTGGGCGTCCAATCTGCTCTCTAGCCAATCGATCGATTCTTATAATCGGGTCCAAACATTCCCGCTTCTGCCTGGCAAAACCATCCTGGATGGCCTGCATTGGTCGCTGCACTGCCACCCTAGGGGTCCGGTCCTCAGCCATACTGTCTCCCGCTGCAGCTTCAACACACCTCGTGGCTAACTTCTTATTTCTGCCTTTTCGTGCACTTCTGGTCCTTTGCTCCATACACCGATACCTGGAAACGGTGCCCAATTGCCTTAGCCTTCGAATTTGCCATTTAAAACTGGAAAAAAGTCCTGGGGAAAGGTCCAAAATTCCAACCAGAGCGGGAGCCACCAAGTGTGCGACTTACTCCTTCATAGCCGCCACTGGAAGTTACGACTTTGTTTGTTAACCGTTGAAATGTGGCAGGGGCGTTTTTCATGCCAAATGGCATAACTTTGAATTGGTATATACCATCTGGAGTCACAAAAGCTGAAATCTCCTTCACCCTTTCGGATAAAGGTACCTGCCAGTAACCTTTAAGTAAATCCAGTTTTGAAATAAAAGCTGATTGTCCCACTTTCTCAATGCAATCCTCCAAACGTGGGATAGGAAAAGAGTCCATTCTTGTAACTGCATTAACCTTTCTATAGTCCACACACAACTGTTGGGTACCATCTGGTTTTGGTACCATCACTATGGGTGAGCTCCATTGGCTGCAACCCACTTCAATTATGCCATTTCTAAGCATACTCTCAAACTCTTTGTCAACCTGTGCCAATTTTAAAGGATTAAGTCTGTATGGATGTTGTTTGATTGGAACAGCATTTCCCACATCTAAATCATGTATAGCCATTTCAGTACTTCCCAATTTATCTCCACAAACTTGCCCATGTGATATCAATAACTCTTTCAGGTCAGTCTGTTTTTCCTCTGGAAGGTAACTCAACAATTTATAAGAACATTCTCGTTTTCCAATTTAATTTGAGGTATGTCAAATTCACAGTCATCTGGATTTGGTTCGTTACTTTGAGTTAGAATCATTAAAACCGCCTCCTTTTTCTCCCCTTCCCTTTCAAAGTACCTTTTAAGCATATTCACATGACACACTCGGTGAGTCTTCCTTCTATCTGGTGTTTTTACCACATAATTCACCTCACTTAATTTCCTTTCAATCTGATAAGGTCCACAAAACCTTGCTTTTAAAGGTTTACCTACCACTGGTAACAACACTAAAACTTTATCTCCACTGGCAAAACTACAAACTTTGGATTTCTTGTCCACTACCGGTTTCATCACATTTTGTGCAACCGTTAAATGTTGTCTAGCCAATTCACCTGCTCTATTTAATCGTTCCCTAAAATTTGACACGTAATACAATAATGTAATTTCCGATTTCTCACCCACCAATTTTTCCCTAATCAATTTAAGTGGTCCTCGTACATCATGACCAAAAATTAGTTCAAAAGGACTACATTTGGTTGACTCATTAGGTGCATCCCTAATTGCAAACAGTACAAATAGAATTCCTTTATCCCAATCCTCTGGATAATCGTGACATTAAGCCCTCAACATTGTCTTTAATGTCTGATGCCACCTTTCTAATGCTCCCTGCGATTCTGGATGGTACGCGGTTGATTTAAATTGTTTTGTTCTTTGAATAACCTTGAGGTAAAATTTGATCCTTGACCCGATTATATTTCTGTGGGTAGTCCATATCTAGTAAAGAATTTAAGTAACTCCTCCACAATCTTTTTAGCTGTAATATTATGTACTGGAATGGCCTCTGGAAACCTAGTAGACACATCCATTATCGTCAAAAGATATTGATTCCCACTTTTTGTTTTAGGAGGCGGTCCTACACAATCTATTAGGACCCTTGTAAAAGGTTCCTCAAATGCTGGAATGGGTATTAAGGGCACTGGTTTTATCACTGCTTGAGGTTTCCCTATCACTTGACATGTGTGACATGATTGACAAAATTTAACTACATCTTTATGTAGTCCAGGCCAATAAAAATGTTTTTGTATTTTAGCTTGAGGTTTCCTTATTCCCAAATGACCTCCCACTGGTACCTCATGTGCAACTCGCAACACCTCCTTTCTATACACTACCGGCAATACTACTTGATGAGCTTCTGCCCACTTTTCATTCGCCTGCATATGTAAAGGTCTCCATTTTCTCATCAAGACATCACTGTTATGGTAATAACACTCTGGTATACACTCAGATTCCTCTTCCGTGTATGCTTTCTGATATATCCGTTTTATTTCTATATCTTTTTGTTGTAACTCCGCCAATTTTCCTGAACTAAAAATATCCGCCTCATCCTCCACCTGTTCTTGTTCTTTTTCAACCATCTGATCAAAAATCATTTCTGGTAATTGTACTTCAACGTCATCTTCACTCTTTGATTTCTCCTCTTGTCTTAACCTGTGACTTTGTGACCTTGTCACTACACAATCCGGAAAAATCCTAGGATATTCGTCCTTCAACACTTCTGTTGTCTGATTTTCCAGTGGCTTATCAACCACAGTAGGCATCACTCCCACCTGCGATCCAGCTATATCATTACCCAAGATAAACTGTATTCCTGGACAAGATGGTTTCTCTATTTTTTTTTAATAAGCATTTTATGGAGGTTTTTTTTGGCATTGTAACAACAGCAATATAAACAATGTACATGAAAGTATAAACATAGTGCAAATACCACCTCCCTCCCCAACAGGTCCCACCATTAATTGACCCCCTAATCTTCTCTAACCTAACCCCCCTCCCCCCCCCCCCCCCCCCGCTGACGATTAATTCTCCGCGAAGAAGTTGACGAACGGTTGCCACCTCCGGGCGAACCCTAACAGTGACCCTCTCAAGGCAAACTTAATTTTCTCTAAACCAAGAAAGCTAGCCATGTCCGATAGCCAGGTCTCCGACTTCGGGGGCCCAGAGTCCCTCCATGTTAGTAATATCCGTCTCCGGGCTACCAGGGAAGCGAAGGCCAGAACGTCTGCCTATTTCTCCTCCTGGATTCTGCGACACCCCTAAAATCGCCACCTCTGGACTCAATGCCACCCTTGTTTTTAATACCTTGGACATGACATCAGCAAACCCCTGCCAAAATCCCCTCAGCTTTGGACATGCCCAGTACATGTGGACATGGTTCGCCGGTCCTCCCGCACACTTTGCGCACCTATCCTCCACCCCAAAGAATCTGCTCATCCGGGCCACTGTCATGTGAGCCCGGTGCACGACCTTGAATTGAATCAGGCTGAGCCTGGCACAAGTTGCGGTCGCGTTGACTCTACTCAACGCGTCTGCCCAAAGGCCCTCCTCTATCTCTCCCCCCAGCTCCTCCTCCCACTTTCGCTTCAGCTCCTCGGTCTGCGTCTCCTCCGATCCCATAAATTCCTTGTAAATGTCAGAAATGCTCCCCTCACCTATCCATCCTCTGGAAACTACCCTGTCCTGAATCCCCCTTAGCAGCAGGAGCGGGAAGGTTGACACCTGTCTACGCAGAAAGTCCCGCACCTGCAGATATCAAAATCCGTTCCCCTCCACCAATGCAAACTTCCCCTCCAGCGCCCTCATACTCGGAAAGCTCACCTCTATAAACACGTCCCCCATCCTCTCAATCCCTCCTCTCCACCATATTTGGAACCCCCTATCCATCCTCCCCGGGGCAAACCGGCAATTATCGCAGATTGGGGACCAGACCGATGCTCCCACTGCTCCCACATATCTCCTCCATTGCCACCAGACTCTCAAGGCCGCCACCACCACGGGGCTGGTGGAGTACCGCGCCGGCGGGAATGGCAGAGGCGCAGTTACCAGTGCCCCCAAACTTGTGCCCTTGCAAGAAGCCATATGCACCCATGCCGACCCCCTCCCCCCACCAGCCACTTCCTAATCATGGCTATATTAGCCGCCCAGTAATAATTGCTAAAATTCGACAGCGCCAGCCCTCCCTCTTCCCGACTCCGCTCAAGCATTACCCTCCTCACTCGCGGGGACTCCCCCCCCCCCCCCCCCCATACAAAGCCCGCAATAACATTATTGACCCACTTAAAAAAGGACCGCGGAATGAAGATGGGGTGACATTGAAATACAAACCGGAATCTCGGGAGGACCGTCATTTTCACCGTTTGGACTCTCCCAGCTAGAGACAACAGAAGTGCATCCCATCTCCGGAAATTATCTTTTATCTGATCTAACAACCGGGCTAAGTTCAATTTATGTAGCCGGTCCCAATCCCACGCTACTTGGATACCCAGGTACCTGAAACTGTCCCCTACCAATCTAAACGGCAGTTCCCCCAGTCGCCTCTCCTGACCCATCGCCTGGACTGCAAACATCTCGCTCTTCCCCATATTAAGCTTGTACCCCGAAAACCGGTCGAATTCCCCGAAAATTCCCATGATTTCTTCCATCCCCTTAAATGGATCTGAAACATACAGAAGCAGATCGTCCTCATACAGCAAGACTCTGTGCTCCTCCCCCCCCCCCACCCCTGGACCAGCCCCTTGAGGCCCTCAGAGCAATTGCCAGCGGCTCTATAGCCAGCGCAAACAGCAGTGGGGAGAGGGGGCATCCCTGTCTCGTCCCCGGTGCAGTCTAAAACAGTCCGAAGTCATCCTGTTAGTCCATACACTTGCCACAGGAGCAAGTCTGTACAGCAACCTGACCCAGTCAATAAAGCCCCTCCCAAATCCAAACTGCCCCAGAACCTCCCATAAATAATCCCACTCAACCCGGTCAAAAGCTTTTTCCACATCCATTGCGATCACTACCTCCGCCTCCCTACTTTCCGGGGGCATCATGATCACGTTTAACAGCCTTTTTACATTGGCCACCAGCCACCTGCCCTTAATGAACCCCGTCTGATCCTCCACGATGACGTTTGGTACACAATCCTCCATCCTGGAGGCCAAAATTTTGGCTAACAGTTTGGCGTCTACGTTCAACAGGGACATCGGCCTGTAAGACCCACATAAGTCCGGGTTCTTGTCCCGTTTCAGGATAAGCAAAATCGTGGCCTGTGACATCGTCTGGGGCAGAACCTCTCTTTCCCTTGCCTCATTCAATATCTTCATCAGCACCGGTCCCAATATCCCAGAGAACCTTTGTAGAACTCCGCTGGGTACCCGTCCGGTCCTGGGGCCTTACCCGACTGCATGGCCTACAAGCCCCTCCACTAACTCCTCCAACCCGATGGGGGCCCCCAGCCCTTCTACCAGCTCCCCGTCCACCTTCGGGAAAGTCAGCCCCTCCAGGAAGTGCCTCATCCCCTCCGGCCCTGCAGGGGGTTCAGACCTGTACAGCCTGCTGTAGAAATCTCTGAATGCCTTACTCACCCCTGCCGAATCCCCAACTAAGTTCCCATCCCCATCAATAACTTTCCCTATTTCTCTAGCCGCCTCCCTCTTTCTGTGCATCCTGCTGGCCTTCTCACCATGCTCATAGATCTCCCCCCTCGCATTTCTGAGCTGTTCCACTGCCCTCCTTGTGATTAACAAGCTACACTCCGCCTGTAGCCTCCACCGTTCCCTTAAAAGCCCTATCTCTGGAGTCTCTGCGTACCTCCTGTCGACTTGCAGAATCTCTTTTACCAGTCGGTCCATCTCTGCCCTGTCCGTCCTGTCCCTGTGAGCCCGGATCGAGATCAGCTCTCCTCTCACCACTGCCTTTAGCGCTTCCCAGACCACTGCTGCTGAGACCTCCCCCGTATCATTTACCTGCAGGTAATTCAGCATGCACTTCCTCAACCTCTCGCACACCGCTTCGTCCGCCAATAGCCCTACATCTAACCACCATTACGGGCACTGATTACTATCTTTACTAACCTGCAGGTCAACCCAGTGTGGAGCATGGTCCGAGATTGTGATCACCGAGTACCCCGTATCCACCACCCTGCCAGCAAGGCCCTACCTAAAACAAAGAAATCGATCCGAGAGTATACTTCATGCACTTGGGAGTAGGAGAACTCCTTCACCCTTGGCTGCCTAAATCTCCATGAATCCAACCCCCCCCCCCCCCCCCCCCCCCCACCTGCTCCATGAACCCTTTCAGTTCCTTTGCCATTGCTGGCAGCGTGCCCATTTTTGAGCATGACCAATCCAGGCCGGGATCAATAACTGTATTAAAGTTCCCTCCCATGACCAGCTTGTGCAAGTCCAGGTCTGGTATCTTCCCCAACATCCTCTTTATAAATTCCACGTCATCCCAATTTGGCGCTTATACATTAACCAGCACTACATTCATCCCTTCCAGCTTACCACTAACAATAATGTATCGACCCCCCCACATCCAAAACTATTCTACCCACCACAAATATCACCCGCTTCTTAATCAAGATCGTAACCCCTCCGGTCTGTGTCCAGCCCCGAGTGGAAGACCTGACTGACCCAGCCTTTCCTCAATCTAACCTGGTCCGCTACTCTAAGGTGCGGCTCCTGCAGCATTACGACATCCGCCCTCAGGTTCGTGAGCACACGTGCCCTCTTAACCGGCCCATTTAACCCTCGAACATTCCAGGTGATCAGCCTAGTGGGGGGGCAAAGTGCCCGCCCCCCCCTCGCCGATCAGCCATCCCCTTTCTTGGGCCCGCCTCCAGCCCATGCGTTGCGCCTCCTCCGGCCCGCCCCCCCGGCAGTCCCGCCACCGACCTCCTCTCTGTCCCTCAACCGAAGTCCGTCCCTCGTCAGCAGAACAACTACCGCTCCTCCCCCCCACCCCCCCCCCCCCCCCCAGCAACACCACTCTAAAACCTAACCCATACAATAAACTAAACACATGCACACCCCCCACTGCGCTTCCGTGAGTTAGCTCACCCAGCTAGCTTGGTGGCCCCCACACCCGGTGCCAAAATGTCTCCCACCTATTGTTCCCTCACTCCCCTCCTCCCACTCATACAGGCAAATTCCCTCATCTAACGGTCCTCACACAATCACCCAGCTGAAAAGAAAAAACACCGAAACCCAAACAAGCACGTCTCCATCCCACAAAGGTGCACATCAAAGAAAAAGGCATTGCCAACATTCACCAAAAAGAAAGCACGAAAACGAAAAAACTTACCCCCCCCACCCTTCTTAAACAGAACTCAAAAACAGAAGAGACATTTTTTAAAAAAAACAATATGAGGCAACATGTTGCATCAAGACCGAGAGTTCTCAGCCCACCACCAGTCCTTTTCTTTTTGCCAAGTCCAGCGCGTCTTCGGGCGACTCAAAATAATGATACTGGTCCTCATATGTGACCCAGGACGAGCTGGATACAGCAGTTCAAACTTCACCTGTTTCTTGAAGAAGATTGACTTAACTTGGTTGAAGCCTTTTCCTAGCCACTTCCACACTCAGGTCTTGGCACACCCGCAGGATACTGTTTGTCCCATTTACAGCTCCGCATTCGCTTGGCCCACTGAAGAATACATTCCTTGTCCAGGAGCCTGTGGAATCTCACCACCATTGCCCTCGGAGGGTCCCCCCGATCGCTACCTCGCAAGCGCTCTGTAGGCCCTGTCCACCTCCAAGGGTCAAGAGAATGTCCCCTCCCCAAGCAGCTTTTCAAACATACTCGCTACATATGCCCCTGCATCGGCTCCCTCAGACCCCTCCGGGAGCCCAACAATTCTTAAGTTCTGCCGGCTGGGCCTATTCTCTAGGTGCTCCATCTTCTCCAGAAGCCTTTTCTGCTGGTCCGCAGCATCCCCACCTCCAGCTCCACCGCAGTTTGATGCTCCTCCTGCTCAGCCAGCGCCTTCTCAACCTTCTGGATCGCCTGATCCTGGGCGTCCAATCTGTGCTCCAGCTGATCAATCGACTCTTTAATCGGGTCCAGGCAGTCCCGTTTCTGCTTGGCAAAGCCGTCCTGGATGGCCTGCATCAACAGCTCCATTGATCGCTGGGCTGACACCCCAGGGGTCCGGTCCTCGGCCATGCTGTCTCCTGCTGCAGCTTCAGCACAGCTCTTGCCTATCTTTCTATTTCTGCCTTTTCGTGCACTTCTGGTTCTTTTCTCCATACACCGATATGTGGAAACGGTGCCCAAGCCTCAGTCTTCGGCTTTACAGCTTAAAACCAGAAGAAAATTGGGGGGAAAGGTCCAAAAGTCCAACCAGAGCGGGAGCCACCAAATTTGCGATTTACTCCTTCATAGCCACCACCGGAAGTCAATAGTTTCTCTATAACTCCTACTACCACTTCACCACTCTTCACTGGACTTTCCAACCTTACCTTATATAATGGAACACTACTCCTCTCACCCTGAATTCCACATATTACCACCTTTTCTGGCAACATTCTTCCCAAACTACATAACTCCTCATCTCTTACCATTAAAGATTGACCAGCTCCCGTATCTTTTAAAATTGTGACTTCTTTACCTGCTCCTCCTGATACACATGAAATGAAATGAATGAAAAATGAAATGAATGAAAATCGCTTATTGTTACAAGTAGGCTTCAATGAAGTTACTGTGACAAGCCCCTAGTCGCCACATTCGCCGGCGCCTGTTCGGGGAGGCTGTTAGGGGAATTGAACCTTGCTGCTGGCGTGCCTTGGTCTGCTTTCAAAGCCAGCGCTTTAGCCCTGTGCTAAGTTTACATGAGTAAACTTTACCCACACAAGCAAATTCTTTAAAGAGATCTGGCACCTTCTCATCACCTCTTGATCAGGCTGTACAATCTTTTGCACCTCCTTTGCTTCACTTGGGCTTTCCTTTACCCCTTTAACAAACCCAACTGTCTTATCCTGTTTAACACATCAGCCTTCCCAGCCTTCAACCACCAACATGACTTTACATGGCCTAGTTTATGACAGCGAAAACATTTGAAACTTTTCATTTCTTGTCCACCCTCCTGGATTTCTTTTTTAATCTGAGGTACACTCTCCTTATTATCTCCCATCAGATCACCTTTACCTTTACCACTTGAGTATTTCTCTTGTCCCCAGTTTCTATCCCTCACAGGCTGAAACTGATGTCGGAAACCAAGCTTTGATTTATGAACTAATTCATAATCATCTGCCATTTCTGCTGCTAATCTTGCAGTTTTAACCCTATTCCACATGAGTTCTCACTACATCAGGAATTGAATTTTTAAACTCCTCCAAAAGTATAATTTGTCTGAGAGCTTCATACATTTGGTCTATTTTCAAAGCCCTCATCCGCCTATCAAAATTACTCTGTTTGATCCTTTCAAACACCATGTATGTTTGACCAAATTATTTGCTTAAATTTCTAAACCTTTGTCTGTAGGCTTCAGGCACTAGTTCATATGCACCTAGGGTGGATTTTTCACCTCCTCATACGTCCCAGATACCTCCTCCGGTAGTGATTCAAACACTTCACTAGACCTACCTACCAACTTTGTTTGAATCAGCAATACCCACATGTCCTGTGGCCATTTCATTTGTTTAGCCACCTTCTCAAATGAAATGAAAAAGGCGTCTACCTCCTTCTCATCAAACCTTGGCAATGCTTGGACATATTTAAATAGATCCCCACCAAGCCTTCGACTTTGACGTTCTTTCTCAATATCCTCATCACTATCATCCAACTGTACGTTTTCCTTTACGTCTGCTAATTTTAACTGACTGTCATGTTTCATGGCCATTTTCTGAAGTTCAAACTCTCTCTCTTTATCTTTTTCCCTGATCTGTATCTCCCTTTCTCTTTCTTTTTGTTCTGCTAGGGCTATTCTTTCTTTTCTCCTTTCTTCTTTCCTTTTCTTTTTCCTCTCTCTCTCTTTTGTATTCAAGCTGCTTTAATTCTTTCTCATGTTCAATTTGTTTAAGTTGTAACTGAATTTTTGCCATTTCCAATGAGTCAAACTGTATCTCAGGTAACTTTAAATGCTTAGCCACCACCATAATTACCTCATCTTTTCGCATTTTGTCAGGTAATGTTAACTGCAATGTTTTTGCCAAATCTAACAATCTGCTTTTAGTCTCTGTCCGTAAGGTACTGCGTATGACCGTCTCCACCCCCAAAAACTTCAGAGCCTCTGAAAGAGCCATTATCCACAATACACTCCCTACTTAAACTAGAATACCACACCTGAGAAGCAACCACAATATGCTCATCCCTCACTGTCTTTAAGTTCACTAAGCCAATCCAATAGACACTTTTATTCCCCTCGATCCCCCAATTTGTTATGGGCCAGGGTTTAGAGAACCCCAAAGTGTATCATGGAGTTCACCTGACCCACAACTTTTAATAGATTGTGGTAAGGGGAACACACGGCCCACTCTAGAGACAGGTGTGGTACAGCAGAAATGGAAAAGTATTTTTTAAAGCAAAACAATGTTTATTCTTTGAACTCAAGTTAACCTTTTTAAAACATACGGTGAACAACATAGCAACCATTAATTAAAATACAACCCCCAAAGACTACAACACTAAGTAAACCTTTAATCTTTCCTTTTTAACATCCTTGCGATTTAAAAACAAAACCTTTATCAGAAGCACATCAGGTTAAAGTCACTACTGAAAACATATATAATTCTGAATTCACCAAATGATCAAGAGATAGTCTTTTGATGGCAGAGAGAACAGCAGTACACCTGCTTGGTCTGGCTTCAGCTCCAACACTGAAAACGAAACTAAAACATACCCTGCTCAAAAACAAAAGTAAAAAGCTGACAGACAGCCCAGCTCCACCCACTCTCTGACATCACTGCAGTAGTAAACACCCATTTCTTAAAGGTACTCTCACTACAGATATTTATATACACACCCATTTATAAACACCCATTTCTTAAAGGTACTCTCACATGACAAATGACTCTCCCTATGTTACATCTGTTGTGATGGCCTGCAGCAACTCCAACTAATATTAGCCAAGAATACCCCCAAAAAATAATCAGTCATGTAAAGTATCAAAGGCTATAATTGGCTTATTCAACTGCGAGTTATTTAGTTACAGGACTAAAAAAAAAATTAAAAATGTATTCACATTTTTTGTTTGTTTTGGGCATTAACTGTAAATTGCACGTGATTTTTATAACTTCATGAAAGATTTGGATGAAGGCCCTTCAATCCACTTGATCTCAGCCTTCCAGAACACCATTCCCACATCGCAACATTATATTTTTAAAAAATTAGTCTAATGGTTACCCTCTGTGCAAAAGTGCACTTTGACATCTGTTGTAAACTTAGCTTTATTGTCCTGAATCTATAATATAATAATCTTTATTGTCACAAGTAGGCTTACATTAACACTGCAATGAAGCTGCTGTGAAAAGCCCCTAGTCGCCACATTCCAGCACCTGTTCGGGTACACGGAGGAAGAATTCAGAATGTCCAAATGACCTAACAGCAAGTCTTTCGGGACTTGTGCGGAGCACCCGGAGGAAACCCACGCAGACACGGGGAGAATGTGCAGACTCCGCACAAACAGTGACCCCAGCTGGGAATCGAACCTGGACCCTGGCGCTGTGAAGCAAGAGTGCAAACCACTGTGCTGCCTCCTGTAGCCTATTGTCCTGCTGCCCTTGACTGTATACCTGAAAGTATTAAGTTTACTTTCTCTGGCCTATTTAATATCCTATTAAAAAATGGAAGTCCCATAGGCTGCACTCCCCTTTTGAGAGAGAGCTTACTGGTGGCGATTTAACCTGAGGATCAACACACCTCAGGCGAGGGGCAAGGTTGAAAAAGCGGGGCCTCCATAGATAACTTCAGCCAGGACGGAATTTAAACCCGCGCTGTTGGCATCTATCTGCATCACAAACCAGCCGTCCAGCCAACTGAACTAACCAATCCCCTTAAGAGAGCCCTTTCTCTCTCATTTTGCAGGTGCCAGTTCTCAGACTTTTGGACCAGCCTCATTACTCCACCTGCATTGCCTTTAAACCCCCTTGGTTCCATTAGACAGCTGTAAGAGCTGTATCCAAAATTTCAAGAGTTGACTGACCAGAGCCCTGTAAAGCTTCAGCAGATTCTGGAAATTTAAATGTCAGTGATTTGCACACACATTGCCATAAAATTCAGTTTGCAGCCAATATAACACCGGATAAAGTGGTACCAGACATTGGCAGGTGGCACATAAACCACAAATTTATCACAAATATAAATAGTAACCCAGTTTGCTGTTTACTGCTGCCTTACTGTCACACATATAGCTGGACATGGGGAATTACAAATCAACCAACACTCAGTTTTACTTTCCCCTTTCCTTTGGTCCATGGATTAGAGGTAGCTGCTAATTCTAATCACCATGTGCAATACCATGCATTTGTCCATAATGAATTTAATTGGCCACTGCTCAGGTACAAAGCTGGTCGAGTTTTCTTCACAAGATTTTAATAGCGCCTTTCACAACCTCAGGACATTGCAAACACTTCACTGCTAAATACTATTTTGAAGTATAGTCACTGTTTTAACGTCGGAGACATGGCAATCCATTTTCACAATGTGAAGTCCCATTAACAGCAATGAGATACAAGACCAGATAACCCAAAACAGCAGAAAGGGCTAAGATAATACCTGTGTCAGAGCAGCGCTGGCTCACTGCTGCACTGAGGTCCCAGCCTGAATTGTGTGTTTGACCCACAAATCTTTGACTTAGGAGGCATGAGTTCTACCACTGGGCCACTTCTCACACCATACCCCCCCTTACTTTCACTTTAGCCACTTTTAGCACAAAAATAATCCACTAAACCTGTCTGAGCCCCCACCCCCTCTCCTCCAAGACTGCCGGGAAATGCCCAGAAATAACTCTAGGACCCGAAGACGGTAGAATCATCAAAAGCCTCGAGAGGAAGGACAGGATGTCAGTAATCACATCATACTTTCAATATCATAGCATTTACAGTGCAGGAGGCCATTCGGCCCACAGAGTCTGCACCGGCCCTTGGAAGGAGCACCCGACTTAAGCCCACGCCTCCACTCCATCCCCGCAACCCAGTAACCCCACCTAACCTTCTTGGACACTAGGGGCAATTAATCATTGCCAATCCACCTAACCTGCACATCTTTGGACTGTGGGAGGAAACCAGAGCACCCGGAGGAAACCCACGCAGACAAGGGGAGAACGTGCAGACTCCACACAGACAGTGACCCAAACCGGGAATCGCTCACATACTTGAAATCAATCGCTGTGATTAACAAGTTATTTTCTTGATGGCATTTTCCATTTTCTTCTAATTATTTATTCCATTATATTTCTGATCATTCTGATTTAGTTGATGGATCTCTAGCTGGTGGGCACGACTCATATCTTTTTGAATAGAATTCAATATCAGCTCATTTTTAATCTGCCTGAAGATATTGAATATTTAATGGTAATTATTATTGCTTCACTATACTGACAGACCACCCTTAACCCCACAATGAATGTTTCATCTGCTTGCATTGATGTAGTTTACATTGATTGTACAATCCTCCGCTTTTCAAATGCAAAGTTCCTGAAACACATAGGACTCCGTTTGGGATGAGATGGCATAGTGTTAATGTGTCAATTCTAATCAGATCCATTACACGTGTTTTATTTGAAGCAATGTTTTAACCATTGCTCCTGGAAATGTATGTGGTGGTGATGGGGTGTGTGTGGGGGGGGGGGGGGGGGGGGGGGGGGGGGGGGGAGGGGAAATACATTTAGAGTACCCAATTCTTTGGTTCCAATTAAGGGGCAATCTAGCGTGGCCAATCCACCTACCCTGCACATCGTTTTGGGTTGTGGGGTGAAACCACACAGACACGGGGAGAATGTGCAAACTCCACAGACAGTGACCCGTGGCCGGGATCGAACATGGGTCCTCAGCGCCATGAGGCAGCTGTGCTAACCACTGCACCACCATGCCGCCCTAGAAAAGTGCCACTTTTAGCACGAAAATGGTCCACTAAACCTGCCTAAGCCCCCACCCCCTCTCCTACAAGACTGCCGGGAAATGCCCAGAAGACGGTAGAATCATCAAAAGCCTCAAGAGGAAGGACAGGAAGTCAGCAAGCACGGACAGGTGGGGGCCGGCCGCACCCGAGCAGGCTGGATCGCAGCGGCCCAGACCAGACTACACCGATAAACGAGCGGATTGACCTCCTGACTCAGGGGCTACTAAAACACAGGGACGCCAAGCTCAAAATAATGGCAACAGTGAAGGCGGTGGTTGCGGATGCCCCGGCCCCCTTCAAGGTGGCATTAGAAAGGACAGAGCAACAGTGAGAGGCACAGGAGACAGCAATTAGAAGAAAGTGGGGTCCGACCAGAATGACCAAATCGCCTCCCTGGAGACAGAAATGGCAAGGTTGATGGTGACACAAGGGGCACTGATGGGGAAGGTCGAAGACCAGGAGAACCAGTCGCACCACCAAAACCTGCGCATTGTTGGTGCCGGAGGGTATCAAAGGCAGGAACCCCACAGAATATGTGGCCCAGACACTGGGCAAGCTGGTCGGGAGGGAGAGCTTTCCCAAACCCCAGAGATAGACAGAGCCCAAAGGTCACTCAGGCCAAAGCATAAAGCGGGAGAATAACCAAGGGCCGTCATAGAGAAACTTCCCCGGTACCAGAATTAAGAGATTCTGAACTGGGCAAGGCACCCAGTCCTGGCAGTGGGACTCCACTCGATCAGTGTTCCAGGGTATTGGGGATAGGCATGGCCAAGTGCTGCGCTGAATTTAACGCAGCCAAGGCAGCCCTTTACAAGAGTGGGGTGCGGTCTGGCATGCTGTACCCTGGCAAACTGTGGAAGGAGTGCTACTTCACCGTACCGCTGAGGCGGACGGGTTTGTGCACAGACACGACTGGGAAAGCAGCGGCAACAGTAGAAACAAACTCTGTGTAAAGAAAAGGACAATTGCGCAGGACAGGACTGCCTCGCTGTCAACCTACCTTTGAGTCCCAGGGAGTGAGAACGATAAGGTACAGAGACAGGTGAGAGAATAGAGGGGCTATCACAACAGGTGGGGTAGGACAAGGATTGCTCCCGGGGGTGGCCACCACACTAGCACGCAAGCCAACTCATGAAGGTATGGGTGAGGTGGTGGTGGGGGGGTGTGCGCGCAGCAGAGTTCCCAACGGGGAGGGAATGCCTGGCAGAATGATATTGGGGGGGGGAGGTAAAGTGGGGAGGCCCACAGGGACATACACACCCAAGAGGGAGAAATCGGGGGAGTGGATAGAATGCTGGCGGCGACAGGTCACACGTGGCGGCAACAAAAACACCAAGAAGGACCATCTCGGCAGACCAGCAAACAAACAGAAAGCCCAGAGTGTAGGGGCACATCCACATGGAGTAAATGACAATGGTGGGCATCTTGGATGCCCCCTGGTCAAAGGGAAATCTTGGAGCAGAGCAGTGCAGACTCATGGCAAGAATGGTGACCACTTAACGGCCCAGTGAAAAGATCCAGTCTTCACCGATCTGAAAAGTCTGAGAGCTTGTCATCTTCCTCCAGAAGACACATCCACATCTGAGGGAGAAGGACCAACTGCGGATAAGAAATAGCTGGGTGGGTCAGTCGTACCAATCGTATTCAGGCGAGGGCAAGGGGGAGTAAGTCATATTGCTGAACAAGAGGACAGCCTTCACAGCAACAAAGAGGGTTACGGATCCAGGGGTCGGTACGTTATGCTTAGTGGTGTTCGGGGAAGGGCACCAGTGGTCCTTGTGAACGTGTAAGCTCCCAACTGGGATGACGTGGAATTCATGAAAATAAACATGGCAGAAATCCCCGACATAAGACACACACCGACTCTTGCGTATAGGACCCACGGACAGAGAGATCCAGCCCCAAACCGGGGAAACTAACAAACATGGTGAGAGAGCTGAATGCCTTCATGGAGCAGAGAGGGGCAGCGGACCCGTGGAGGTCCACATACCCAAAAGAGATCGTCTCCCAGGTACACAGAGCTACTCTAGAATCAACTTAGCGGGGAAGTCAGTGTTTCTAGGGGTAGTAGGAGCTGAATACTCTGCAATGTTATCTCTGACCACGCTCCACATTGCGTGGACGTGAGGGTAGACACGTCCGGGCTCAACACGCCCCCCCTCCCCCCAGCCATGGAGGCTGGCACAGTCCTCCTTGCAGAGGAGGCATTTTGCAATCGGATATCGCAGGCCACGGTTGGGTACATTACCAACAACCAGAAAGGGGAGACCTCACCTTCCACATTCTGGGAGGGGCTGAAAGCGGGTATCAGAGGGGAAATTATTGCATTCAAGGTGCACAAAGACAGGAATAAGAGGGCGGCTAGGCAACAGCTCGTTGACTCCATATACTGGAGGTAGATCGGAGATACTCCACGGCCCCAACCATGGAACTGCTGACAGAAACAAATGAATTGCACATGGACTTTGACCTGCTCTCCACTGGGAAAGCAGTGCATATCTCCTCCAGACACAGGGGACCTTTATGAGCAGAGACAAAACCGGCCACCTGTTCGCTCACCCACCGCGCCCCCCCCCCCCCCCGGCACCCATCCCATCCAGCGAGATATACTCAAATAGCCCAGTAATAGTAGCCATGCTTCGAACTTGGTACCAAATGAGGTCGCATTTTGGTCTAACCGGAATGTACACCTGGCCCCCATCTGCAACAGCCATACGTTCACTCCTGCAACAATGAACACCACCTTAAAAGGTGCAGACAGGTCGAGGGGACTTTGACAGTTAGGGACATATACACGGATGATAAAATAGTGACCCTGGGGGAAGAGGGGTTCCAGCTCTCGAGAGGGAACAACCCAAGATATATTCAGGTCAAAAACCTCCTCCACAAATGACATATCCCAGATACCAGGACACTCACTAGTGTAAAGACTACTGGACGCAGGTGCCCTATGGTTCGCGGGGGGGGGGGGGGGGGGGGGCTGTGCTGACATGTATGGGACATGTTGGAGGAGACACGCTTACCCCTGGCTGAGACAACGGAAAAATGGAATGAACTCGGCATGGAGTTGGGGGGGGGGGGGGAGGACTCGGATCGAACCGCTGAATAAGGCAAACCTCACCTCCACATGCGCAGGGCTGAGTCTAATGCAGCTAATGGTGGTGCATAGAGCACACCTAAACAGAACCCGAATGATCAGGTTCTCCCCGGAGCTGGAGGACATATATGAAATGGTGCCAGGGAGGCCCGGCCAACCACACCCACATGTTCTGTCCTGCCCCAGATTTGTTGGGTACTTGACGTCCTTCTTTGAGGTCATGTACAGGGTTGTGGGAGTGAGGGTGGCGCCATGCCCAAAAGAGGTGGTCTTGGAGGTGTCAGATCAGCCGGGCATTTCATGGGGAAGGGGGCTGAGGCTCTAGCCTTTTCCTCCCTGCTCACCCGTCGCAGAATCCTGCTTGGCTGGCATTCGGCAGCACCACCCAAGGCTGCAGACAGTCTGTCCGATCTGGCAGAATTTCTCAGGCTGGAGAAAATAAAATTTGCCATCCGTTCACCAACTTGTTTCAAGACTTGTTCGGAGCCAACTACCAATAAAATATGGAGGAGGGCAGACATGGGACTCGTCACGGAAAAGAGAGCATGTGGGGGGTGGAGGGCAATGCACACAAGTGGATCGTGGGGGACAAGCAGAAGGGACAAAAGCCACAGAAGACCGGCTAGTAGGCAAGCTAAGGCCTGAACCAAACTACACAAGTGTCTGTAAATACATGTTTTGGCCATGTTGGAGAATGTTAAATATGCAAGAAAAGTACACCTGTTAAAGGGAGGGTGGTCATGGACACAGTGGTTGTTGGGATGCTCCTCTGTTGTGGTTGTCTTGGTTTAGTGTTGGTTTGTAAATTGTTGGGACACAAAATATGAAAACTCAATAAAAATATTTTCAAAAAAAGTTCCAGTTATGGCAATCTCAGAATCCCTAGTGCAGAAAATACCATTCGGCCCATCTAGTCTGCACCGACTCAACCAAGAGCACCCTACCTAAGCTCACTCCCCCACCCTATCCCCTTAACCCCACCTAACCTCCACATCTTTGAACACCAAGGGGCAATTCATCTTAGCCAATCCACCTAACATGCACATCTTTGGACTGAGGCAGTAGTTCTATTTTACGCAATGCAGCAGCTCAATTTCATTCCAGCCATTGCAATCTGTATGCATATGTAGTCATGCTGCATTGCAGGAATTTAAGGGGATAGAGAATATTTAGTTTGATAGAAATAATGTTAACAAAAAGTAGAGAAATCAATGAGCCATATTTTAGTTATAAAGGCCCACAGAGTGGGGAAATCGCTGGGAGGACAGGAACTCATTTACTGTGTCAGTGGGCTTTGCCATGACTTTTTAAACTTAGTCACAGTATTGGCATTGTTTCTGGGTGTCTCGACCAATCCTGACAGGAGAGGCAGGATGATGCATGGAAGGTGTCAAAGGAAGAATTTTTAGCTAAAGGCAAGAGGAGGGTCAGTTATCTTAATTGGCTAGCTGGCTAGCACGTGGATCAAATTAACAGCAACAGCACATGGTTTCATTCCCTAACCAGCTGAGGTAGACTTGGGGCCTGCCACCTTTAAAATTAACGTCACTTTGTGTGGTTCAGCAAATAGTCACCAAGACCCTGCATTTTGGCAGAGAAATCAAGATGACAACTGCCCTTGTAATGCAGTTATTTGCATTGTCAGCATAATGTCACGTGTTGATGCAGACTCGTTGGGCGGAAGGGCCCCTTCTGCACTGTGCGATTCTGTGAACATCCTTGAGAGTACAATTTTCATTTTCAGGAATTGCTCTGAATGAAAAGAGTAGACATATCTTTAGTCCAAATATCCCTCATGCATAATATTTCCACTGTTGGTGTGATCAGAGATATTTTTAACATTTCAGTTTCATGAACTATAGTTCAGGATTTTTCATTAATTTGAAAATCTGAAATTGAAATAAGTTTATTTTATTTACAAGAAACTTCTATATAAAAATGAAAAATTCAAAATTACATCTGCATCTCAGCAAGTGAGTATGTAATCACCAATTGGGGACAATGTTTGGAAGCTGTTAAATACATTCCAATGTTTTGGAAATTTCAGCAACACAAAAGGTATTTTTTTTTGCTTAAGTTTAAAGTTTAAATCCTATCGCTCAGAATTCAGTGGAACAGTCTGGAGAAAGTTCTGCATAGGAGGAGGTATCGGCATACAAAAGCCATCAATCATGGGCAGGGAGCAAGAGCTGCCATTAAGAGTTCCATTTTATAAACAAAATTGCGTCCTTCCATCTTATTCCACAATACTTCCTTGTATGGTCCTCGAAGGTGATTCCATTTATTGTCCTGCATCACATCACTCTTGGGAAGATCTTTGCACTGACTCCTAGGAAACTGGACCACCACTTTACAGCCACTTTCAGGCCCATTCCGTACTGTAAAAAAAAAGGATGCCACTTGAAAGGGAATTTTATAAATAATCACACCTTATTTGTGAATACAGTGAACTGTACAGAAATAGGACCATTTGAAAAAGTTGCTTTGTTTTCAGTGAGCAGGAAGAAAACCAAGTCTCAGTTAATATGCTATCATGGTTATATACAATTGATCATTTGTTATTTTAAAAAGTTGTAACAGGTAACATGAACTTGGATCATTGCAGCAGTGCTCTGGTGTCTAATCTATTATGACTGAAGGCACTTCCAGTGACCGGTTATAGACCAGCGGCCATGGCTATGCTTACCTTCTTCTACTGGCCATTGTGTGGAAGTGAAAACAAAATGAAGACAAGAATACATCAAGTTTCATTCAAAATGCACTTCGGCTGCAGAAGTATCCAGACTTGAACATAGAACGGTATAGCACAGAACAGGCCCTTCGGCCCACGATGTTGTGCCGACCATTTATCCTAATCTAAGGTCACCCTAACCGACACCCCTTCAATTTACTGCTGTCCGTGTGCCTGTCCAAGAATCGCTTAAATGTCCCTAATGACGCAGACTTCACCATCTCTGCTGGCAGTGCATTGTACCCACCACTCTCTGTGTAAAGAACCTACCTCTGACATCTCCCCTATACCTTCCTCCAATCACCTGAAAACTATGTCCCCTTGTGACAGCCATTTCCGTCCTGGGGAAAAGTCTCCAGGCCTATCCACGCCTCTCATCACCTTGTACACCTCTATCAAGTCACCTCTCTTCCTTCTTCACTCCAGTGAGAAAAGCCCTAGCTCCCTCAACCTTTCTTCATAAGACATGCCCTCCATTCCAGGCAGCATCTTGGTAAATCTCTGCACCCTCGCCAAAGCATCCACATCCTTCCTATAATGAGGCGGCCAGAACTAGACACAATATTCCAAGTATGGTCGAACTAGGGTTTTATAAAGCTGCAGCAAAACCTCGTGGCTCTTAAACTCAATCCCCCTGTTAATGAAAGCCAACACACCATACGCCTTCTTAACAACCCTATCAACCTGGGTGGCAACTTTGAGGGACCTATGTACGTGGACCCCAAGATCCCTCTGTTCCTCCACACTTCCAAGAATCCTGCCTTTAACCCTGTATTCAGCATTCAAATTCGACGTTCCAAAATGAATCACTTCACATTTATCGAGGTTGAACTCCATCTGCCACTTCTCAGCTCAGCTCTGCATCCTGTCAATGTTCTGTTGTAACCTGCAACAGCCCTCGACACTATCTACAACTCCCCCAACCTTCGTGTCATCGGCAAACCTACTGACGCACCCTTCCACTTCCTCATCCAAGTAATTTATAAAAACCGCAAAGAGCAAAGGTCCCAGAACAGATCCCTGCGGGACGCCACTGGTCACCGACCTCCAGGTGGAATACTTTCCATCCACTACCACTCGCTGTCTTCTTTCGGCCAGCCAAGTGTGTCCAGACAGCCAAATTTCCCTGTATCCCATGTCCCCTAACTTTCTGAATGAGCCTATCATGGGGAACCTGATCAAATGCCTTACTGAAATCCATATACACCACATCCACTGCCTGACCTTCATCAATGTGTCTCGTCACATCCTCAAAAAATTCAATGAGGCTTGTGAGGCATGACCTGCCCCTCACAAAGCCATGCTGACTATCTTTAATCAAACTATGTTTTTCTAAATAATCATAAACCCTATCTCTCAGAATCCATTCCAATATTTTGCTCACCACAGACCTAAGACTGATGGGTCTGTAATTCACCGGGATTTCCCTATTCCCTTTCTTGATCAGGGGAACAACATTCGCCTCCCTCCAATCATCCGGTACTACTCCAGTGGAGAGCGAGGACGCAAAGATCATCGCCAACGGCGCAGCAATCTCCTCCCTTGCTTCCCGTAGTAACCTTGGGTATATCCCGTCAGGCCCAGGGGACTTATCTATCCTGATGCTTTTCAAAATTTCCAGCACATCCTCCTTCTTAATATCAACCTGGTTGAGTCTATTAACCTGGTTCACACTGTTCGCATGAGCAACAAAGTCCCTCTCTCTAGTGAATACTGAAGCAAAATATTCATTTAGGGCCTCCCCCATCTCCTCAAACGCTAGCCACATGTTCCCTCCACTCACTATACTTGATCGGCCCTACTCTCACTCTGATCATCCTCTTATTTCTCACATGAGTGTAGAACGCCTTGGGGTTTTCCCTAATCCTTCCCGCCAGGGCTTTTTCATGCCCCCTTCTAGCTCTCTTCAGTCCTATCCTCTGATCCACAGCTCTGGTTCCCATCCCCCTGCCAAAACTAGTTTAAACCCTCCCGAAGAGTTCTCACAAACCTCCCACCCAGGATATTGTTTCCCTCCAGTTTAGGTGCAATCCGTCCTTCATGTACAGGTCCCACCTTCCCCAGACGATATACCAATGATCTACATATCTGAAGCCCTCCCTCCTGCACCAGCCCTGTAGCCACGTGTTCAGCTGCACTCGCTCTCTGTTCCTTGCCTCACTTGCACGTGGCACCGGTAGCAATCCTGAGATCACTACTTTCTTGTCCTGCTCTTTAGCTTCCAACCTAACTCCCTAAAATCACTTTTTAGATCCTCATCCCTTTTCTTAGCTATGTCGTTGGTGCCTATGTGCACCACGTCTTCTAGTTGCTCCCCCTCCCCCTTAAGAATCCTGTCGACTCGATCCGAGACATCGCTGGCCCTGACACCCGGGAAGGAATATACCTTCCGGGAGTCTCGTTCGCGACCACAGAATCTCCTATCCGTTCCCCTAACCATTGAGTCTCCTATCACTATTGCTTTTCTATTCTCCCTTCCCTTCTGAGCCACAGAGCCAGGCTCAGTGCCAGAGTCCTGGCCGCTAGGGCCTGCCCGGTAGGTCCCCCCCCCCTCCAACAGCATCCAAAGCGGTATACTTGTTTAGAAGGGGAACAGTCACGAGGGATTTCTGCACTGTCTGCCCGTTGCTTTTCCTTCCCCCAACTGTAACCCCTTGAACTCCAAAGAAGTTGATTCCTCATTCATTGTGCAAGAACTTTATCTTTAGGACACACTGACCTGAAATTGAATATTCGCCATTGGGTGAAGCCACGGTTATCGCAGAAGCATTTCCAATACTCTCCACTGGACCCAGGCCCACATGATTGCTGAAGCTCAATAGATGCCAGCCCATTACTTTGGCCAACTGCTGAACCGCATGGACCTGATGCTGCGACATCTATTAGGGACACCAAAGTAGAAAGATCATGTCTCTTGGAGCTTTAGGATTATCCAAAGATCCTAATTACAGATACAAACATAACATTCACTCTGCAACAAAACATACCACAGGTACTGTGCACTATTAGGGCAGCACGGTAGCATTGTGGATAGCACAAATGCTTCACAGCTCCAGGGTCCCAGGTTCGATTCCGGCTTGGGTCACTGTCTGTGCGGAGTCTGCACATCCTCCCCGTGTGTGCGTGGGTTTCCTCCGGGTGCTCCGGTTTCCTCCCACAGTCCAAAGATGTGCGGGTTAGGTGGATTGGCCATGCTAAATTGCCCATAGTGTCCAAAATTGCCCTTAGTGTAGGGTGGGGTTACTGGGTTATGGGGATAGGGTGGAGGTGTGGACCTTGGGTAGGGTGCTCTTTCCAAGAGCCGGTGCAGACTCGATGGGCCGAATGACCTTCCTCTGCACTGAAAATTCTATGAAAATTCTATGAAACCTCCATTTAAAAGTCTATATTTTAAAAATCAGAAACTGCATCAAAACTGATATAAGTGTATATTATAAAACATTCAAGGAATATTTTTAAAAATTCAAGGGATATTATAAAAAATTCAAGGATAAGCTGGCACCCCTGATGGTGGGGATGTTTGAAGAGGCGATAGGGAAGGGGGTGGTGCCACAAACCTTGGGGCAGGCATCGATTTCACTGTTGCTAAAAAAAAGATAAGGATCCGACAGAGTGTGGGTCGTATAGGCCCATATCACTTCTGAATGTGGACGCAAAAGTATTGGCAAAGGTACTGGCGGGTAGGCTGGAGGAGTGCCTCCCGAAGGTGATAGGTGAGGGTCAGCCGGGGTTCGTGAGAGGAAGGCAGCATTTTTTGAACATTAGGAGGGTTTTGAATGCCGTTATGGCACCGGCGGAAGAGAAGGAAACAGAGGTGGTTGTAGCATTGGACTCCGAGAAGGCGTTTGGCCGGGAACAATGGGGGTACTTGATGGCAGTTCTGGAGCGGTTTGGGATTGGACCAAGATTTGTGAACTGGGTAAAGCTATTATAAAAAGAGCTGAAGGCAAGTGTCCGCACAAACGACAGATTAACTTACTTGCCTTGCAGGTCAGCTGTTGAGTTCGGGAGTGAGAGCTGGGACCTTAGAATCAGCGCGGGAATTTTGAAAAGCGCGGGGGCTGCGAGACAGAGGGGACCATTTAAAAGGTTGCTGTCTGTGGTGAGGTGAGTACAGATTAACTTACTTGCCTTGCAGGTCAGCTGTTGAGTTCGGGAGTGAGAGCTGGGACCTTAGAATCAGCGCGGGAATTTTGAAAAGCGCGGGGGCTGCGAGACAGAGGGGACCATTTAAAAGGTTGCTGTCTGTGGTGAGGTGAGTACAGATTAACTTACTTGCCTTGCAGGTCAGCTGTTGAGTTCGGGAGTGAGAGCTGGGACCTTAGAATCAGCGCGGGAATTTTGAAAAGCGCGGGGGCTGCGAGACAGAGGGGACCATTTAAAAGGTTGCTGTCTGTGGTGAGGTGAGTACAGATTAACTTACTTGCCTTGCAGGTCAGCTGTTGAGTTCGGGAGTGAGAGCTGGGACCTTAGAATCAGCGCGGGAATTTTGAAAAGCGCGGGGGCTGCGAGACAGAGGGGACCATTTAAAAGGTTGCTGTCTGTGGTGAGGTGAGTACAGATTAACTTACTTGCCTTGCAGGTCAGCTGTTGAGTTCGGGAGTGAGAGCTGGGACCTTAGAATCAGCGCGGGAATTTTGAAAAGCGCGGGGGCTGCGAGACAGAGGGGACCATTTAAAAGGTTGCTGTCTGTGGTGAGGTGAGTACAGATTAACTTACTTGCCTTGCAGGTCAGCTGTTGAGTTCGGGAGTGAGAGCTGGGACCTTAGAATCAGCGCGGGAATTTTGAAAAAGCGCAGATTAACAACTTGCTTACCTTGCAGGCCAAGTCGATTTCAGCAGGAGCGGAGCAGGTTAGTCCATTTCTGCGGGGGCAGTGCGGAAGTGATTTCTGGGAGGTAAGTTTCTCCTTTAAATAAATTTTTTAAAAAATTCTAGTGTTTAAGGTGGGAACAGGAAGTCGACCCGCGGACGTCTGGGAAGACCCTCACCAATAAATTCTGGTGGAGAGGAAACCCGAGACACTACACGTGTAGTGTCTCCCACCCGCCCTCCTCCTCTAACCTAATAATAAAACCCTTTGGTGTGAGGTAAGTACCATATTTTATTATTGTTATTAATAATTTTTATTAGTTATTTTTTTTTTTTTTTTTTATATATAAAATTTTTTTTAAATTTAGTTGTTAGCCAGATCTTGGTAGAAAGTTAGAGGAATGGCAGGGAAGGGAGTGCAATGTTCCTCCTGCAGGATGTTTGAGGTGAGGGATGCCGTTAGTGTCCCTGCTGATTTTACCTGCAGGAAGTGCTGCCATCTCCAGCTCCTCCAAGACCGAGTTAGGGAACTGGAGCTGGAGTTGGAAGAACTTCGGATCATTCGGGAGGCAGAGGGGGTCATAGATAGCAGCTTCAGAGAATTAGTTACACCAAAGATTGGAGATAGATGGGTAACTGTAAGAGGGACGGGGAAAAAACAGTCAGTGCAGGGATCCCCTGCGGTCGTTCCCCTGAGAAACAAGTATACCGCTTTGGATACTTGTGGGGGGGACGACTTACCAGGGGTAAGCCATGGGGTACGGGCCTCTGGCACGGAGTCTGTCCCTGTTGCTCAGAAGGGAAGGGGGGAGAGGAGCAGAGCATTAGTAATTGGGGACTCTATAGTCAGGGGCACAGATAGGAGATTTTGTGGGAGCGTGAGAGACTCACGTTTGGTATGTTGCCTCCCAGGTGCAAGGGTACGTGATGTCTCGGATCGTGTTTTCCGGGTCCTTAAGGGGGAGGGGGAGCAGCCCCAAGTCGTGGTCCACATTGGCACTAACGACATAGGTAGGAAAGGGGACAAGGATGTCAGGCTGGCTTTCAGGGAGCTAGGATGGAAGCTCAGAACTAGAACAAACAGAGTTGTTATCTCTGGGTTGTTGCCCGTGCCACGTGATAGTGAGATGAGGAATAGGGAGAGAGAGCAATTAAACACGTGGCTACAGGGATGGTGCAGGCGGGAGGGATTCAGATTTCTGGATAACTGGGGCGCTTTCTGGGGAAGGTGGGACCTCTACAGACAGGATGGTCTACATCTGAACCTGCGGGGCACAAATATCCTGGGGGGGAGATTTGTTAGTGCTCTTTGGGGGGGTTTAAACTAATGCAGCAGGGGCATGGGAACCTGGATTGTAGTTTTAGGGTAAGGGAGAATGAGAGTATAGAGGTCAGGAGCTCAGATTTGACGTCGGAGGAGGGGGCCAGTGTTCAGGTAGGTGGTTTGAAGTGTGTCTACTTCAATGCCAGGAGTATACGAAATAAGGTAGGGGAACTGGCAGCATGGGTTGGTACCTGGGACTTCGATGTTGTGGCCATTTCGGAGACGTGGATAGAGCAGGGACAGGAATGGATGTTGCAGGTTCCGGGGTTTAGGTGTTTTAGTAAGCTCAGGGAAGGAGGCAAAAGAGGGGGAGGTGTGGCGCTGCTAGTCAAGAGCAGTATTACGGTGGCGGAGAGGATGCTAGATGGGGACTCATCTTCCGAGGTAGTATGGGCTGAGGTTAGAAACAGGAAAGGAGAGGTCACCCTGTTGGGAGTTTTCTATAGGCCTCCAAATAGTTCTAGGGATGTAGAGGAAAGGATGGCGAAGATGATCCTGGATATGAGCGAAAGTAACAGGGTAGTTATTATGGGAGACTTTAACTTTCCAAATATTGACTGGAAAAGATATAGTTTGAGTACATTAGATGGGTCGTTTTTTGTTCAGTGTGTGCAGGAGGGTTTCCTGACACAGTTTGTTGACAGGCCAACAAGAGGTGAGGCCACATTGGATTTGGTTTTGGGTAATGAACCAGGCCAGGTGTTGGATTTGGAGGTAGGTGAGCACTTTGGGGACAGTGACCACAATTCGGTGACGTTTACGTTAAGGATGGATAGGGATAAGTATACACCGCAGGGCAAGAGTTATAGCTGGGGGAAGGGAAATTATGATGCCATTAGACGTGACTTGGGGGGGATAAGGTGGAGAAGTAGGCTGCAAGTTTTGGACACACTGGATAAGTGGAGCTTGTTCAAGGATCAGCTATTGCGTGTTCTTGATAAGTATGTACCGGTCAGGCAGGGAGGAAGGTGCCGAGCGAGGGAACCGTGGTTTACCAAAGAAGTGGAATCTCTTGTTAAGAGGAAGAAGGAGGCCTATGTGAAGATGAGGTGTGAAGTTTCAGTTGGGGCGATGGATAGTTACAAGGTAGCGAGGAAGGATCTAAAGAGAGAGCTAAGACGAGCAAGGAGGGGACATGAGAAGTATTTGGCAGGAAGGATCAAGGAAAACCCAAAAGCTTTCTATAGGTATGTCAGGAATAAGCGAATGACTAGGGACAGAGTAGGACCAGTCAAGGACAGGGATGGGAAGTTGTGTGTAGAGTCTGAAGAGATAGGCGAGATACTAAATGAATATTTTTCGTCAGTATTCACTCAGGAAAAAGATAATGTTGTGGAGGAGAATGCTGAGCTCCAGGTAAATAGATTAGATGGCATTGAGGTAAGTAGGGAAGAGGTGTTGGCAATTCTGGACAGGCTGAAAATAGATAAGTCCCCGGGGCCTGATGGGATTTATCCTAGGATTCTCTGGGAGGCCAGGGAAGAGATTGCTGGACCATTGGCTTTGATTTTTATGTCATCATTGGATACAGGAATAGTGCCAGAGGACTGGAGGATAGCAAATGTGGTCCCTTTGTTCAAAAAGGGGAGCAGAGACAACCCCGGCAACTATAGACCGGTGAGCCTCACGTCTGTAGTGGGTAAAGTCTTGGAGGGCGTTATAAGAGACAAGATTTATAATCATCTAGATAGGAATAATATGATCAGGGATAGTCAGCATGGCTTTGTGAAGGGTAGGTCATGCCTCACAAACCTTATCGAGTTCTTTGAGAAGGTGACTGAACAGGTAGACGAGGGTAGAGCAGTTGATGTGGTGTATATGGATTTCAGCAAAGCGTTTGATAAGGTTCCCCACGGTAGGCTATTGCAGAAAATACGGAGGCTGGGGATTGAGGGTGATTTAGAGATGTGGATCAGAAATTGGCTAGCTGAAAGAAGACAGAGGGTGGTGGTTGATGGGAAATGTTCAGAATGGAGTTCTGTCACAAGTGGAGTACCACAAGGATCTGTTCTGGGGCCGTTGCTGTTTGTCATTTTTATCAATGACCTAGAGGAAGGCGCAGAAGGGTGGGTGAGTAAATTTGCAGACGATACTAAAGTCGGTGGTGTTGTCGATAGTGAGGAAGGAAGTAGCAGGTTACAGAGGGATATAGATAAGCTGCAGTGCTGGGCTGAGAGGTGGCAAATGGAGTTTAATGTAGAGAAGTGTGAGGTGATTCACTTTGGAAGGAAAAACAGGAATGTGGAATATGTGGCTAATGGAAAAGTTCTTGAAAGTGTGGATGAGCAGAGGGATCTAGGTGTCCATGTACATAGATCCCTGAAAGTTGCCACCCAGGTTGATAGGGTGGTGAAGAAGGCCTATGGAGTGTTGGCCTTTATTGGTAGAGGGATTGAGTTCCGGAGTCAGGAGGTCATGTTGCAGCTGTACAGAACTCTGGTACGGCCGCATTTGGAGTATTGCGTACAGTTCTGGTCACCGCATTATAGGAAGGACGTGGAGGCTTTGGAGCGGGTGCAGAGGAGATTTACCAGGATGTTGCCTGGTATGGAGGGAAAATCTTATGAGGAAAGGCTGATGGACTTGAGGTTGTTTTCGTTAGAGAGAAGAAGGTTAAGAGGAGACTTAATAGAGGCATACAAAATGATCAGAGGGTTAGATAGGGTGGACAGTGAGAGCCTTCTCCCGCGGATGGAAATGGCTAGCACGAGGGGACATAGCCTTAAACTGAGGGGTAATAGATATAGGACAGAGGTCAGGGGTAGGTTCTTTACGCAAAGAGTAGTGAGGCCTTGGAATGCCCTACCTGCTACAGTAGTGAACTCGCCAACATTAAGGGCATTTAAAAGTTTATTGGATAAACATATGGATGATAATGGTATAGTGTAGGTTAGATGGCTTTTGTTTCGGTGCAACATCGTGGGCCGAAGGGCCTGTACTGCGCTGTATTGTTCTATGTTCTATGTTCTATATCAGCTCAAGATACTTTTCTCTCCACCGTGGGACGAGGCAGGGATGGCCTATGTCCCCCCTGCTGTTTGCACTTGCGATTGAGCCGTTGTCCATCGCATTAAGAAGTTTGGGAGCATGGAAAGGAATAGTGCAGGGCGGGGATAGAGCATAGGGTGTCCTTATATGCCGACGACTTGCTGTTATATGTGTCGGAACCGAGTGTGTCGATAGGGGGAATATTGGAGCTACTGCGGGTATTTGGGTCTTTCTAGGGGGACAAGCTGAACCTAGACAAGAGTGAGTATTTTGCGGTGTCTCGGCCAGGGGTGGGGGCAGGGGTGGGGGAGCTCCCATTCCGTAGGGCAGGGACTCACTTTAGGTATCTGGGGGTGCAGGTTGCCCAGGAGTGGGGGAGGCTTCGCAGGTACAACATCTCGAGTTTGGTGGGGAGAGTGAAAGCTGATCTGGCAAGGTGGCATGGTCTCCCTCTGTCACTGGTGGGTCGGGTACAGGTGGTTAAAATAAATGTGTTGCCGCGATTCCTGTTTATTTTTCAATGCCTACTGATTTTCCTGCCAAAGACTTTTTTCAGGGAGATTGAGGGAAGGATTACGTCGTTCATATGGGGAGGGAAGGTGGCCAGAGTGAGAAAGGTGCTGCTACAGAGGGGAAGGCAGGCAGAGGGTATCGGTCTTCCGAACCTGATGTACTACTACTGGGCGGCGAATGTGGAAAAGGTGCGGAGCTGGGTCAGAGGGGTTGATTCCCAGTGGGTCAGAATGGAGGAGAGTCTGTGCAGGGGGTCGGGACTGAAATCACTAGCAACAGCGCCGCTTCAGATAGCTCCGGGGGAATATTCAGAGAGTCCGGTAATAATAGCTTCATTGAGAATTTCGAGGCAGTTTCGGCAACACTTCGGGTTGGGGGCAGGGTCAAGGGAAATGCCGATTCGGGGGAACCACAGATTTGAGCCAGGGAGGTGGGATGGAAATTTCTGGTAATGGGAAGAGAAGGGGAATAAGATGCAAAAAAATTTGTTTCTTAGGAGTCGGTTTGCAGGATTGAAGGAGCTGGAAGCAAAGTATGGGCTGGAACAGGAAGAAATGTTTAGGTACATGCAGGTTCGAGATTTTGCCAGAAAGGAGATACAGAGTTTCCCAGAGGAACCGGCCTCCACATTGCTGGAGGAGGTGCTGACGACAACGGGACTGGAGAAGGGGGTAGTGTCAGCGGTCTACGGAGCTATTTTGGAAGAGGATAAGGCACCACTGGAAGGGATCAAAGCAAAGTGGGAGGAAGAGTTGGGAGAGGATATGGGGGAGGGGTTCTGGTGTGAGGTGCTCCGGAGAGTGAACGCCTCCACCTCGTGCGCGAGGTTGGGGCTGATACAGCTGAAGGTGGTATATAGAGCACACCTCACGAGGGCGAGGATGAGCCGATTCTTTGAAGAAGTCGGAGATGTGTATGAACGTTGCAGCGGAGGGGGGCGCTAACCACGTTCATATGTTTTGGTCCTGTCCAAAGCTAGAGGATTACTGGAAGGAGGCTTTTAGGGTAATTTCCAAGGTGGTGCATGTGAAACTGGATCCAGGTCCCCGGGAGGCCATATTCGGGGTGTCGGACCAGCCAGGGTTGGAAACGGATGCGGAGGCAGATATCGTAGCCTTCGCCTCATTGATTGCCCGGAGGCGGATCCTGTTGGGATGGAGAGCAGCCTCTCCACCCAGTGCCCTGGCGTGGCGGGGGGACCTGTTGGAATTCTTGACTCTTGAGAAGGTTAAGTTTGAACTGAGGGGAATGACGGAGGGGTTCTACAATTCATGAGCATTATTCATTATGCACTTTCAAGAACTGGATAACATCGAACATTAGTTGGGGGGGGGGGGGGGGGCTATGTGTATTAAGGGTGACTATGGGTAATCCCTGATTCCTTTTTGTCATTTGTTTATGTAAACATGCGGGCTAACGTTTGGGGATTGGTGGGAGGATGGGATCGTTGTTATTGTTATGGGAATTGACATATTTGTTGCTGATTATTGTTTATTGTTGGTGGGTGTAAACTTGGGAGAAAATGTGAAAAAGGAGAATAAAAATATATATTTTTTTAAAAACTGATATAAGAGCAATGGTCTCAGACATTTCACCTAAGGCAGGATTGAACTTAACACTGTCTGTGCCTCATACATTCATTCCCATGTCTGTGTCTCAAAATTATGGAGAAAAGATTCTTCACATAAACTAGCCAATATAGGTGCAGCAATTCAAGTGTTCTGGAATTAAGGACAATATCGATAAGCTATATATTACATTGCATGGAAACTAAATTTCTATCCTTAAAAAAAAATTGGTGAGCAGTATTTGGATTGGATTGGATTTGTTTATTGTCACGTGTACCAAGGTACAGTGAAAAGTATTGTCCTGCTTACAGTCTAGACAGGTCATTCCATAGACAGATCATTCCATAGATGAAAAAACATAGGGCAAACATAAATACACAATATAGGCACAGGCATCGGGTGAAGCATACAGGAGTGTAGTACTACTCAGTAGAGGAGATGTGTGAAGGGATCAGATCAGTCCATAAGAGGGTCCTTTATGAGTCTGGTAACAGCGGGGGAGAAGCTGTTTTTGAATCTGTTTGTGCGTGTTCTCAGACTTTTGTATCTCCTGCCCGATGGAAGAAGTTGGAAGAGTGAATAAGCCGGGTAGGAGGGGTCTTTGATTATGCTGCCCGCTTTCCCAAGGCAGTGGGAGGTGGAGAAAGAGTCAATGGATGAGAGACGGGTTCATATGATGGACTGGGCAGTGTTCATGACTCTCTGTAGCTTCTTACGGTCATGGGCCGAGCAGTTGCCATACCAGGCTGTGATGTAACCAGTTAAGATGCTTTCTATGGTGCATCTGTAAAAATTGGTAAGAGTCAATGTGGAGATGCCGAATTTCCTTAGTTTCCTGAGAAAGTATAGATGCTGTTGTGCTTTCTTGATCGTGGCGTCGACGTGGGTGGACCAGGACAGATTGTTGGTGATCTGCACACCGAGGAATTTGAAGATGTCAACCATCTCCACCTCGACAGCATGGAACATACCACTGAGCAAATGAGCTTTAAATATCTTTAAAATTGCATAAAATTGTCATTTAGAGTCAGCATTTTAAGGAGTCCAAGCACAACCTGATATTTATGATTATGAACCAGTTTGAAAACTGCAACATCTCAGCAGCTGAAAGGCAACGGGTCTATTATAAACAAAAACAGGAAAAGTAGGGCTGCACGTTCAGGTCTAGACATCACATTTACGCCTTCATTCAAGTAAAGAATCAGGAGTTTAATGACGGTTCTATCAGGAGACTAGCAATCATATTTTCAACAAACAGTAAATTGTAAATAACTAAATAAAATTAAATGCCAATAGCTGCGTTATGAAAGCTCCAAAAATAAAAGCACAGAACTAAATCCTGCATTTTGGTTATCAGTGCCAAATTACTGAGAGTTTTAATTAACTGGAAATTCTCAAAGTGCAATTCATACATAATTGCAAAAACTAACTACAAAATATATTTAAATAGAAGCAGGAAGGAGGTCTTTCGGCTCTTCGAGCCTGCTCCTCCATTCATTATGATCATGGCTGATCATCAAGCTCAGTACCTCACTTCAGCCTTCCTCCCATATCTCCATTTAGCCCCAAGAGCTATATCTAATATCTAACTCCTTCTTGAAATTACACAATGCTTTGGCCTTAACTACTTTTTGTGGTTGTGAATTCTACAGATTTACCACTCTCTGGGTGAAGAAATTTCTCTTCACGTCCATCCTAAATGGTTTACCCCTTATCCTCAAACTATGACCCCTAGTTCTGGACTCCCCCACCATCGGGAACATTCTTTCTGAATCTACCCTGTCTAATCCTGTTAGAATTTTAAAAGTTTCTAAGCGTTCTCTTCTCACTCTTCTTAACGCCAATGAATATAATTCTAACTAATTTAGTCTCCCCTCGTATGACAGTCCCGCCATCTCAGGAATCAGCCTGGTAAACCTCCGCTGCACTCCCTCCAGAGCAAGGACATCCTTCATCAGATAAGGACGCCAAAACTGCGCACAATACTCAAGGGATAGCCTCAGAAAAATGCCCTATACAATTGCCGTAAAACATCCCTATTCTTATACTCAAATGCGCCAGCTTTGAAGGCCAACGTAACATTTCCTTACTGCCTGCTGAACCTGCGCGTTTACTTTCAGCAACTGATGCATGAGGAAACCAAGATCTCACTGAGTACCAACCTCTCAATTTATACCCAAACAAGTATTTTTGCTACTGAAATGGATAACCTCACATTTATCCAGGTAATACTGCGTCTGCCATGCAAATGCCCACTCACTCAGCCTGTCTAAATCTTACTGAAGCATCTCTGCATTCTCCTCACAGCTCGCCCTCCCATCAAACTTTGTATCATCTGCAAATTTGGAGATAATACATTTAGTTCCCTCGTCCAAATCATTAATATATAACGATTACAGTTGGGGTCCTAGCACAGGTCCCTGCAGTACCCCACTAGTCACTGCCTGCCAATTGGAAATATACCCATTTATTCCAACGTTTTGCTTCCTGTCTACTAACCAGCTTTCTATCCACCTCAAGACACTACCCGCAATCCCAAGCGCTTTAACTCTCACTGATCCCACCTAAACTAAACTAACTCCCCTACCCCCTCATTCCCTAACCCCCCCCCCTTATTGTATCTGCTAACAGTTTAATTTTCCCCGAAGAAGTCGATAAACAGCTGACACCTCCAAACGAACCCCAACATTGATCCTCTCTCAGAGTGAACTTAATTTTCTCAAGCCTCAGCAACCCGGCCATGTCGTTAACCTATAGCCCCGATTTTGGGGGCTCCGAGTCCCTCCACGCTAATAAGATCCCTCTCCGGGCTACCAATGAGGCAAAGGCCAAAACGTCAACCTCTCTCGCCCCCTGGACTCCCGGGTCTTCCGACACTCCAAAGACCGCCACCTCTGAACTCGGCGCTACCCTAATTTTTAGCACCGTGGACATGACATTGGCAAATCCCCCAAGCTTCGGACATGCCCAAAACATGTGGACATGGTTTGCGGGCCCTCCCGCACACCTCACACACCTGTCCTCGACCCCAAAAAACCTGCTCATTCGGACCACATTAAATTGTATCAGCTGAGCCTGGCACATGATGAGGACGTGTTGACTCTACTCAAGAGCATCTTCCCACAGGCTTGTCTCTAGCTCTTTACCCAGCTCATCTTCCCACTTGCGCTTCACCTCCCCTATCTGGGTTCCCTCCAACTGCATGAGCTCTTCATGAAATTTGAGACATCCCCTCCCCACCCCCGTTTTTCAAACTACCCTATCCTGTATTCCCTGTGATGGTAGAAGCGGAAAGGTCGAAACCTGCCTTCGTACAAAGTCCCTCACCTGCAGATAGCGAAACCCATTCCCTTTTTTAAAAAATATATATTTATTAAAGTTTTTTTAACAACACAAGTTTTCTCCCTTACAAACAATAACCCGCCCCCTCCCCGTAACAAAATAACAAGAACTCACACTGAGCAAGATATATACATGGCAAAATGGTATATTTACATAGCTTTATACACTGGCTCTCTCCCGCACCTGCCAGTTTCCCCAGCCCTTCATGTTATCTCTTGCTCATCCACCCCCCCCCCCCCCCACCCAAGCAATCCCCCATTCCCCCCCCCACCCACGGGTGGCTGCTGCTGACCGACCTTCCTCTAACGCTCCGCGAGATAGTCTAGGAACGGTTGCCACCGCCTGTAGAACCCCTGCGCAGACCCTCTCAAGGCAAACTTAATCCTCTCCAGCTTTATGAACCCAGCCATGTTGTTTATCAAGGCCTCCACGCTGGGGGGCTTCGCCTCCTTCCACATTAGCAAGATCCTTCGCCGGGCTACTAGGGACGCAAAGGCCAGAATGCCGGCCTCTTTCGCCTCCTGCACTCCCGGCTCGTCCACTACTCCAAATATTGCTAGCCCCCAGCTTGGCTTGACCCGAACTTTCACCACCTGAGATATTGCTCCCGCCACTCCTCTCCAGAACCCCTCCAGTGCCGGGCATGACCAAAACATATGGACATGGTTCACCGGGCTCCCTGAGCACCTTCCACATCTGTCCTCTACCCCAAAGAACCTGCTCAACCTCGCCCCTGTCAAGTGAGCTCTGTGAACCACCTTAAATTGTATCAGGCCGAGCCTGGCACACGAGGAGGAGGAATTAACCCTACCTAGGGCATCAGCCCACAGACATTCCTCGATCTCCTCCCCCAGCTCCTCCTCCCATTTACCCTTCAACTCTTCTAATAGCGCTTCCCCCTCTTCTTTCATCTCCTGGTGTATTGCCGACACCTTGCCCTCCCCGACCCATACACCCGAGATTACCCTGTCTTGAATTTCTTGTGCCGGGAGCAACGGGAATTCCCTGACCTCTCGCCTCACAAAAGCCCTCACCTGCATATATCTAAAGGCATTTCCCGGGGGTAACTCAAACTTCTCCTCCAGTGCCCCTAGGCTCGCAAATGTCCCGTCAATGAACAGGTCCCCCATTCTTCAAATCCCCACCCGATACCAGCTCTGGAACCCCCCGTCCATCTTCCCCGGGACAAACCGGTGGTTACCCCTGATCGGGGACCACACCGAGGCTCCCACTGCACCCCGGTGCCGTCTCCACTGGCCCCAGATCCTTAACGTTGCCGCCACCACCGGGCTCATGGTATACTTTGACGGCGAGAACGGCAGCGGTGCCGTCACCAACGCCCCCAGGCTCGTTCCTTTACAGGATACCATCTCCATCCTCTTCCATGCCGCCTCCTCTCCCTCCATAACCCACTTGCGGATCATCGCCACATATGCTGCCCAGTAGTAGCTCCCTAGGTTTGGCAGTGCCAACCCTCCTCGGTCCCTACTGCGTTCCAGGAACCCTCTCCTTACCCTCGGGGTCTTATTCACCCACACAAACCCCATAATACTCCTACCTACTCTCTTAAAAAAGCCCTTGGTGATCACGCTGGGAAGGCACTGAAACACAAACAGAAACCTCGGAAGGACCACCATTTTGATCGACTGCACTCTACCCGTCAGCGAGAGCCTTAACATGTCCCATCTTTTGAAGTCCTCCTCCATTTGGTCCACCAACCTCGTCAGATTCAGTTTATGTAGGGCCCCCCAACTCCTGGCTATCTGGATCCCCAGATACCGAAAACTCCCCGCCGCCCTCCTCAGCGGTCGGTCCCCTATCCCTCTTTATTGGTCCCCTGCCTGCAATACAAAGAGCTCACTCTTCCCTACATTGAGCTTATAGCCCGAAAACTCCCCAAACTCCCTTAGAGTCTGCATGACCTCCACCATCCCCTCCATTGGATCCGCCACGTACAGCAACAGGTCATCCGCATATAGTGACACCCGATGCTCTTCTCCCCCTCGGACCACCCCCCTCCATTTATTAGACTCCCTCAATGACATGGCCAAGGGTTCGATCGCTAATGCAAACAACAGGGGGGACAGGGGGCACCCCTGCCTCGTTCCTCGGTACAGCCGAAAGTACTCCGACCTCCGCCGGTTCGTCACTACACTCGCCACCGGGGCTCTGTAAAGGAGCTTAACCCAGCTGATAAACCCTCCCCGAACCCAAACCTACGCAGCACCTCCCAGAGGTACTCCCACTCCACTCGATCAAAGGCCTTTTCCGCGTCCATAGCTGCCACTATCTCCGCCTCTCCCTCCTCCGATGGCATCATTATCACGTTTAAGAGCCGCCGCACATTAGTGTTTAACTGCCTGCCCTTTACGAATCCCGTCTGGTCCTCATGGATCACCTCCGGGACACAGTCCTCAATCCTCGTGGCCAGCACTTTTGCTAACAACTTAGCGTCCACATTGAGGAGCGAGATCGGCCTGTACGATCTACATTGCAGTGGATCCTTGTCCCGCTTTAGGGTCAAAGAAATTGTCGCTTCTGACATTGTCGGGGGCAGGGTCCCCTCCTCTCTTGCCTCGTTAAAGGTCCTCACTCGTAGCGGGACCAACAGGTCTACGTACTTTCTGTAGAACTCCACCGGGAACCCATCCGGCCCCGGGGCCTTCCCCGCCTGCATACTCCCCAACCCTTGCTCAGCTCCTCCAACCCAATTGGTGCCCCCAAACCAGCCACCTCTTGCTCCTCCACCCTCGGGAATCTCAGTTGGTCTAGAAATCGTCCCATCCCCTCTTCCCCCGCTGGGGGCTGGGATCTGTACAGCTCTTCACAGAAGGCCTTGAATACCTCGTTTATTTTCGTCGCACTCCGAACCGTGACTCCCCTTCCATCTTTGATTCCCCCTATTTCCCTCGCTGCCATCCTCTTACGGAGCTGGTGTGCCAGCATCCAACTAGCCTTCTCGCCATACTCGTAGGTCGCCCCCTGCGCCTTCCTCCACTGTGCCTCCGCCTTCCCTGTGGTTAACAGGTCAAACTCCGTCTGGAGCCGTCGTCTTTCCCCAAGTAATCTTTCCTCCGGGGCCTCTGCGTATCTCCTGTCCACTCTCAAAATCTTCCCACTAACCTCTCCCTTTCCATGCCCTCTGTCTTCTCCCTATGAGCCCTGATGGAGATTAGCTCTCCCCTGATCACCGCCTTCAACGCCTCCCATACCAGCCCCACTCGCACCTCCCCGTTGTCGTTGGCCTCCAAGTACCTTTCGATACACCCCCTCACCTTCCCACACACCACCTCATCTGCCAGCAGTCCCACATCCAGCCGCCACAGCGGGCGTTGGTCCCTCTCCTCTCCCAGCCCCATTTCCACCCAGTGCGGGGCGTGGTCCGAAACGGCTATGGCCGAATACTCCGTCCCCTCCACCCTCGGGATGAGCGCCCTGCCCAGAACAAAAAAATCTATCCGGGAGTAGGCTTTGTGCACGTGGGAGAAGAAAGAAAATTCCCTGGCCTGCGGTCTTGCAAACCTCCATGGGTCCACTCCCCCCATCTGATCCATAAACCCCCTAAGCACCTTGGCCGCCGCCGGCCTCTTTCCAGTCCTTGATCTGGAGCGGTCCAGTGCTGGGTCCAGCACTGTATTGAAGTCCCCTACCATTATCAGGCCTCCTACCTCCAAGTCCGGAATGCGCCCCAACATGCGCTTCATGAATCCAGCATCATCCCAGTTCGGGGCATATACATTTACCAACACCACCTACGTCCCTTGCAACCTACCGCTCACCATCACGCTTGTCCCTCCATTATCCACTACAATAGTCTTGGCCTCAAATGACACATGCTTTCCCACCAATATTGCCACCCCTCTATTCTTCGCGTCCAGTCCCGAGTGAAATACCTGTCCTACCCATCCCCTTCTTAACCTGACCTAGTCCGCCATCTTCAGGTGTGTCTCTTGGAGCATAGCCACGTCTGCCTTCAGTCCCTTCAAGTGCGCGAACACTCGAGCCCTCTTCACCGGCCCATTCAGGCCCCTCACGTTGCACGTTACCAGCCGGATTGATGGGGCTCTCACCCCCCCGCCGACTAGCCACCTCCTTTTCTGGGCCAGTCCCGTGTCCGCGTCTCCCTCACCCTCCAGTCCCTCAGCCGGGGGACCTCCGTCCCGACCACCTCTTCGGTGTCCCCTTCCCTTTCGGCCAGTGCAGCAGCAACCCTTTCCCCAACCCCCTTCCCCCCCCCTCGATCCCTGTCTAGCTTTTTTGCTTCCCCCATATCACTCCCGTAAGTCAGCTGACACCTGCTGACCCCGGCTTCCCCCACCGTCCCTTTGACCGCCCCCCCGTGTGGGAGTCTCCCAATCAATATGCGTTCCTTCGTTCCCCTTCCCGCCTTTCTTCCCGCGCGCGGGAAAAAACCCCGCGCTTTCCAAAGCCTGACCCGCCCCCTCTGGCGCAGCTCCTGTCGCGGCCTTGTCTCTCTTCCCCCAGCCCATGTAGCATTTCCTGCGCGTGATTGACCCCCTATATACAACACCCATCACACGTCAACCCTCAAACATCCCCCCCACCCTCACAAACCCTCAGTTAGAGTCCAACTTTTCAGTTTGTATGAAGGTCCACGCCTCTTCAGGCGTTTCGAAGTAGTAATGTTGGTCCTTGTACGTGACCCACAATCGCGCTGGCTGCAGCATTCCAAATTTCACTCCTTTCCGGTGCAGCACCGCTTTGGCCCGGTTGAAACCCACTCTCCGCTTTGCAACCTCCGTGCTCCAGTCCGGGTATATTCGGATCTCTGCGTTGTCCCACTTGCTGCTCCGCTCCTTCTTGGCCCATTTCAGGACCCTCTCTCTGTCCGTGAACTGGTGAAATCTCACCACCATCGCCCTTGGCGGCTCATTTGCCTTGGGCTTCCTCGCCAGCACCCGGTGTGCCCCGTCCAGCTCCAGCGCCCTCGAAGGGGCCTCCGCGCCCATCATCGCCCCGATCATCGTGCCCGCGTATGCCACGGCATCGGCCCCCTCTACTCCTTCTGCGAGACCCAGGATCCGCAGATTCTTTCTCCTCGACCTGTTCTCCAGGTCTTCCCGCCCACCTCTTGTGTAGCACCTCGTGCCGCTCCACTCTCACCGCCAGGCCCAAGAGCTCGTCCTCATTCTCACTGACTCTTTACTGTACCTCCTGGATCTTCACCTCATGGGCCTTCTGGGTTATCCCTAGTCCTTCAATTACCGCCAGCATAGGCGCCAGCATCTCCTTGCGCAGCTCCTCAAAGCAGTGCTTGATGAATTCCTGCAACTCCGGCCCGCACTCAGCTTTGTCCCCGGCCGCCGCCATTTTGATTTTTTTCCTCGCTTCTCCCGCTGCTCCAATGCCGCTGCACTTCTGGTCCGGTCCATAAAAGTTGGAGGGGGACCTCTCTCTTCACTTCCCCACGGGTTGTCGTCCAAAAAAATTCCGTTGGGGCTCCTCCAATGAGCCCGAAAGTCCGTATTAGCGGGAGCTGCCGAATCGTGCGGCTTAGCTCCGCATAGCCACAACCGGAAGTCTGCGAAACCCATTCCCACCCGGCAATTCAAACTCCTCCCCAAATCCTCCAAACAAGGAAAGCTCCCATCGATAAACAGATCCCCCAGCCTCTCAATACCTGCTCTCTGCAACCTCAGAAACCCCCCATCCATCCTCCCGGGGACAAACCGGTGATTGTCACAAATTGGAGCCCACACCAGCGCTCCCTCCCATATGCTTCTGCCACTGTCCCCAAACTCTCAGACCCACCACCACCACCACCGGGCGTGTGGAGTACCGCGTCGGCGAGAATGGCAGAGGTGCTGTTACTTGTGCCCCCTTTTTACGCAGAGGGTAGTGGGTGCCTGGAACTCGCTACCGGAGGAGGTAGTGGAAGCAGGGACGATAGGGACATTTAAGGGGCATCTTGACAAATATATGAATAGGATGGGAATAGAAGGATACGGACCCAGGAAGTGTAGAAGATTGTAGTTTAGTCGGGCAGTATGGTCGGCGCGGGCTTGGAGGGCCGAAGGGCCTGTTCCTGTGCTGTACATTTCTTTGTTCTTTGTTTGTTGTTCTTTGCCTGTGCTCCTACATGATGCTGCCTTCATCAGCTCCCATACCGACCCCTTCCCCACTACCTGATCATGGCTATATTTTCCACCCAGTAGTAAATACTAAAGTTCGGCAGGACCAACCCTTCGCTTTCCCCCCCTCCACCACCTCGACTCTGCTCCAGCAGCACTTTCCTTACTCACGGGATTTTACCCGCCCACACAAACCCAGATCAGCGCATTGACCCGCTTAAAAAAGGCCTTTGGTATAAAAATAGGGAGACACTGGAAAACAAACAAAAATCTCGGGAGAACAGTCATCTGTAGGGCAGCACAGTGGCGCAGTGGTTAGCGTGGGACTATGGCGCTGAGGACCCGGGTTCAAATCCCGGCCCTGGGTCACTGTCTGTGTGGAGTTTGCACATTCTCCCCGTGTCTGCGTGGGTTTCACCCCCACAACCCAAAAGATGTGCCGGTTAGGTGGATTGACCATGCTAAATTGCCCCTTAATTAGAAAATAAATAAATAAATAATTGGGTACTCTAAATATATATATTTTTAAAAATCTTTACAGTCGGTACCCTCCCCGCCCGTGACGGCAGGAGCATGTCCCACTTCCGAAAGTCCTCCTTCATTTGCTCAACTAACCGGGTCAGATTTATATGCAACTGCCCCCATCCCCGTGCCACCTGAATTCCCGTGCCACCCAAGTACGAAAACTCCCTCCCACCACTTTAAATGGCAACACCCCCAGCCTCCTCCCCTGCCCCCTCGCCTGGATCACAAAAACCTCTCTTTTAACTATATTCAATTTATACCCCGAGAACTGGCCAAATTCCCCTAAGATCTGCATAATCTCGCCCATCCCCCCAGTGGGTCAGAAATATACAGGAGTAGGTCGTCTGCATACGGGGCCGTGTGTTCAACCCCCCCCCCCCCCCCCCCCCCAGACTAGTCCCTTCCATCCCTTTGACGCTCTCAGCACCATCGCCAATGGCTCTATAGCCAAGGAAAACAACATTATAGAATTCCACTGGGTATCCGTCCAGCCCCGGGGCCTTGCCTGACTGCATGGCCTCCAATCCCACCACTACATCAACAAGCCCGATCGGGGCACCCAGCCTCTCCACCAGCCCTTCCTCCACCTTCCGAAACTCCAAACCCTCCAAGAATTACCTCATCTCCTCCACCCCAGCTGGGGGCTTTGACTCATACAGCCGACTGTAAAATTCCTTGAACACCCCATTCACCCCCGCTGGGTCAAAGATCATGTTCCTCCCACTATCCTTCACTCTTCCTATCTCCCTGGCCGCCTCCTGTTTTCTGAGCTGGTGTGCTCCTACTGGCCTTCTCCCCATATTTATACTCCGCCCATCTTGCCTTCCTCAACTGCCCTACAGCCTTGCCTGTGGATATCAGACCAAACTCCACCTGCAACTTCTACCTTCCTTCAACAGACCCGCCTCTGGGGCTTCCGATTACATTCTAACCACCTGGAGGATCTCCCTAACCAGCCTATCCATCTCTGCCCCCTCCACCGTCTCCCTATGAGCCCGTACCGAAATCAGCTCCCCCTCCCCCCTAGCTAATGCCTTCAGTGCCTCCCATACCGTTGCTACCGTAACCTCCCCAGTGTCATTTATCTGCACGTAATTCTGGATGGCCTCCCTCACCCGCACACACATCTCCTCATCCGCTAACAGTCCTAACATCCAATCTCCATTGCGGGCGCTGACCCCCCCCCCCCCCCCCCCCCCCCCCCCCCCTCCTTGCTCACCCATAAATCCACCCAGTGTGGGGCATGGTCCGACACAAGAATCACCGAATGCTCGGCATCTACCACCCCGCCAGCAAAGCCCTGTCCAAAATGAAAAATCAATCCGGAAGTACACTTTGTGCATATGGGAAAAAAAGAAAACTCCTTCGCTCTTGGTCGTCGGAACCTCCGCGGATCTAGCCCCCCATCTGGTCTATAAAGCCCTTTAGCTCCTTCACCGCGGCTGGCACCCTCCCTGTCCTTGAACTTGACCGATCCAACCTCGGTCGGGGGGCGGCACTCTTCCCCCTCTTTCCCCCACCCGATCAACGATAACCCTTCTTAGGACAGCCTCCAGCCCGCGTCCCATGCCTCCTCAGGTCCGCCCTCGGGCGTCCACTGTCATCGATCCCCAATTTGTCTCCAAGCACCAGTCCCTCCACTGTCAGCAGGACAATACCCCCCTACCCCCCGAATAACGCATTTACAATCGCAACAAACCTATCACCTGCTTGCCCCCAGACTGCACTTCCGTAAGCTAGCTCGCCCAGCTAGTCTAGTAGCCCCCGCCCATGGCGCCAAGCATCCTATCCCCCACTGATCCCCCACTGACCCCCCACCCCCCCTCGAACATACATATGCAAAACATCACAATCCCCCAAACACAAAGAAGAAAATTCCACCCACCATCCCCATTAAGAACAAAGTTAACCCACAAAAACTGAGCAACGGCCCAAACCTTAGTGCAAAACAATACATACAAAACCCAAAGAGAAAATAAATTTTGTAGCATATCAAGAACAAACTACTCACCCCCAAGTTCAATGTCCTCCATCACCTGCCAGTCCTCTGTCCTGAACAAAGTTCATCGCCTCATCTGGCGATGCAAAATAAAGTTCCTGGCCCTCATAAGTGACCCACAAACGCGCTGGGTACAGCATGCCGCACTTCACCCCCTTCTTAAAGAGGGCCGATTTCACATTGTTGAAACTCGCCCTTCTTTTGGCCAGTTCCGCACCCACGTCCTGGTAAATACGCAGCTCGTTGCCTTCCCATACGCAGCTCCTCACCTGCCTCGTCAACCTCAAGATCTGTTCATTGTTCAGGAACCGGTGTATTCATGCCACCATCACCCTCGGCGGCTCATTCCTCAGCGGCTTCCTCATAAGCGCTGTGCACCCTGTCCACCTCCAAGGGTCAAGCAAACGCACCTTCCCCCAGCAGCTTCTCGAACATACGCGCCACATATGCCCCTGCGTCCGATCCTTCGCTGCCCTCCAGGAGGCCAACAATCCTCAGGTTCTGTCTGCACGATCTGTTCTCCAAATCCTCCACTTTCTCTTGCAGCCTCTTCTGGTGGTCCTTTATCAGCCCCATCTCCTCCGCCATCGCGGTTAGCTGCTTATCGTGCTCAGCAACCGCCTCTTCCACCTTCTAGATCGCCTGGCCCTGGGATTCCAATATCTGCTCCACACGGTCAATCCCCGTCTTAATCGGATCCAGGTATTCCTTTCTTTGCTGAGCAAAGTTCTCCTGGAGAAAGGCCACCAGTTGCTCTGTTGGAGGCCGGCAATTTCAGTCCCTGGCCCTCCGCCATATTCTCCAGTGCTGCAGACTCCACTCCAGTCTTCGACAAACGTTCTCTCCTTTTCAAACCACTTCTGGTCCACATATCCATAGACTGGTGTGGAATCCTTCCCATCTACTTCACCAGTGTCCTGTTTTGTCGATCCAATCCCCCGTAAATCGGGGGAAAAGGTCCCAGGGGCTAAATCACTGGCTTTGAAAGCAGACCAAGGCAGGCCAGCAGCACGGTTCAATTCCCGTACCAGCCTCCCCGAACAGGTGCCGGAATGTGGCGACTAGGGGCTTTTCACAGTAACTTCATTGAAGCCTACTTGTGACGATAAGCAATTTTCATTTCATTTCATTACAAAGGTCCACCACGAGTGGGAGCTACCAAATAAGCGACCACTCACTCCATGGCCACCACTGGAAGTCCTAAATTTATCCTTTTAATATCAAATAATATTAACTAGTATTAAATAATATTAACTAATATTAAGTAGGACCCTTATTCTCTGCTCCTTGTTATTATAGAATATATAAATGTACTCACCCAATCAGCTCTTTTGATTTCCTGGTTCTGCTTTCAGATTCACTTCTCCTTTATCCTCCCAGCTTCGTTCCCTGACTGTTATATTTTTCAGTTATTTAATTTTCAGCTATTTAGACACAGTTCCTAATCAGGTACTCACCAATCAATCAGCTTACTGCTTTCCTGTGACATTTTTCTCAAACCGCTGCCTGAACAGCTTTTCCCAGACTGCTTCACTGTGATGCTGACTGCAGGACACCTTTCCCAGGTACATAACGTACATAAATCAGCGATGCACCTTTGCCGTTTAGAGTGGGCCGTGGTGTTCTTCTTCTTGGGCAGTACCTCAGTCGAGGATGACTTGCTTCCACTCCAGCGAGGTGGGTTCTGCGGTGGCTGAATGATCCAATCCGGGATCCGCACAATCTGCCACAGGTTTGGCAGGCGGTGTTTGATGAGGTGGATGAGTGGGATGCTCTCAATTCTGCGCTCTCTTTCTGCTGTTTATGCTTGGCCTCTGCGTGCTCCACCCTGCTACGCTCGGGGTGATTGGTGCCTTCGTGGATGCTACTTCTCCAGTTTGTATATTCTAAGGCAAGCGATTCCCACATGTCGATGGGAATGTTGCATTTATTTAGGGAGGCTTTCAAACCAGCCTTATAGCATTTCCTCTGCCTTCCTAGTGATTGCTTGCCATTGCAGAGCACGGAGTAGAGCACGTGTTTCAAGAGTCTTGGGTCGGGCATACAGACAATGCGGCCCGCCAATCGTAGCTGGTCGAGCGTGACAAGTGCCTCAATAAGGGGGATATTGGCTTGGGAGAGGACTCTCACGTTGGTATGCATTACCGGCCAGTGGATTTGCAGGATTTTGCAGAGACAACATTGGTGATACCTCTCCAGGGATCAGAGGTATATGCTGTTCATTGGCCATGTTTCGGATACATATAGGATTTCGGGACCACAACCACTCTGTGGACCATGAGTTTGGTGCTGGATTGGAGGTCTCGGTCTTCGAACACTCATATCCTCAGGCGTCCGAAGACTGCACTGGCACATTGGAGTCGATGCTGGATTCCATTGTCGATGTCTGCTTGCACTGAGAGGAGGCTCCTGAGGTGTGGGAAATGATCCACATTGTCCAGATGCTCATCGCGGATCTTGATAGTCCGGGGGGGGGGGGGGGGGTGGAGGACACTAGTGTTGTGTGGCAGGAGCAGGCAGATAGCGATCCTTTGTTTTCCCGATGTTTATCGGAGACCACTCTCTCATATGCCTTGGTGAATGCGTCGCCGATAGTTTGTAGCAAGGCCTGAGTGCGTTCACACACTGCAGCTCAATGCCAGAGGTTAGGATGGTCTTGGTTCTGGCCGGGAAATGCCGGAGGTTGAACAGCTTCCCGCTTGTCTAGTAGGTCAGCTCCACTCCAACAGGGAGCTTCAGGGTGATGGGGTGGAGTGTTGCTGCAAGGAAAATGGAGAAGACCGTTGATGCAATGCACAACCCTGTTTGACCCCAGTTCGCACACGCATTGGGTCTGTGGTGGTTCCGTTGGTGAGGATCACAGCTTCCATGCCATGGGTGAAGCAGGTGGAGAATGGTGGTGAATGTCTGCAGGCAGACAAATTTGAGGAACCTTTTCACAATCGCTCACGGTTGATAAAGTCTAAGGCCTTTGCGAGATCAACGGTGGTCATGTACAGAGGTCGATTCTGCTCCCTGCACTTTTCCTGGATTTGACACGTGAAGATCATGTCCATCGTGGCCCTTAATGGATGGAAGCTGCACTGAGATTCAGAGTGGAGCTATTCAGCCATTGGGAGAGGCGGTTGAGGAGGATTCTCATGATGACCTTTCCCGTAGCGGAGACTAGAGAAATCCCTCTATAATTTCCGCAGTCGGACCGGTTTCCTTTCTTGAAGACGGTCACAAAAGGCGGACCTGATATCGTCCGGAATGCTCTCTTCCTTTCAGACAAGGGTGATGCTCTCCACCGCATTTTAATACTTCACGGCGAGCTGGGATTGCACTGAGATGGTTGCAGGTAGAGTGTTGTGGGATGGTGTCGATGGCACTTGTGCTGAATGGTCTGTCTTGGTTGAGGAGGTCCTCAAAGTGCTCTCTCCAGCAGGTGTTGACTGCCTCTTTGATGAGCGCCTCTCCGTTTACGGCTGTCAGCTGTGTGGGACGCAGACTGTAGATGGTTTTAATTGCGCTGAAGAAGCCATGCACATTGCGGTTGTCGGCGAGTTGCTGAGTCTCCTATGCTATTTCGATGCACCATCTGTTTTGTAGGTCGAGTTCTTTGTTGCACCAGTGGCAGTCACTGGACTCATAATTCAGAGACTCAGGACACGATCCAGGGACACAGGTTCAAATCCCAACACAGCAGATGGTGAAATCTGGGGCTGGTTTAGCACAGTGGGCTAAACAGCTGGCTTGTAATGCAGAACAATGCCAGCAGCGCGGGTTCAATTCCAGTACCAGACTCTCCGAACAGGCGGCGGAATGTGGCGACTAGGGGCTTTTCACAGTAACTTCATTGAAGCCTACTTGTGACAATAAACGATTATTATTATTATATGAATTTAGTGGAATTAAAATGATGACCATGGAACCATTGTTGACCCCATCTGGTTCACTAATGTCCTTTAGGGAAGGAAATCTTCCATCCTTACCCGTTTTGGCCTACATGTGACACATGTTGACTCGCAATGCCCTCTGAAATGGGAGGGCATTGGCAGTTAGGAATGGGCAATAGGGCAGCATGGTGGCACAGTGGTTAGCACTGCTGCCTCACGGCGCCAAGGACCCGGGTTCAATCCCGGCTCCGGGTCACTGTCCGTGTGGAGTTTGCACATTCTCCTGTGTCTGCGTGGGTCTCACCCCCACAACCCAAAAAGATGTGCAAGATAGATGAATTGGCCACGCTAAATTGGCCCTTAATTAGAAAAAATGAATTGGATACACTAAATTTATTTTTAAAAATAAAAGAAATGGGCAATAAATGCTAATCCTGCCAGCTATGCCGATAATTCCCTGAGCAAATAAAAATAACATTTAAAATATACAAAAAATATATATAAAATAGATCAATGTACAATTTTGATTTAAGACAGCAATAGCCAGTAAACCTAAATAATATGAATTTGCTATACTCATCCTCTTGCAGGAACTGTCCCAAAGAGGGCATCAGAAGTACTGCAGTGATTTGCCATCGTCTTCTACAGTATGGCTGGCCAGCAAACTCTCCAACTCTTAGCCCTGCCATCAGGCATACCGGAAGAATTCAGGCTGTTAACCACCGTGTTTGGCCTTGTTATGAATGCACATTCCATGACCTTCAAGTACTATACTACTATGATGAATTAAAAGCAGACTTGGATCATTGCAATTTCCTCGTTAAAAAGGATCCCTCAGTTCTCAACAGAACAGACGCCTTTCCACATGTTAAATTGGTAAATAATAAGTTATTTTACTCCATTCACCATGACCTGTTTATTCATGGATTCTGAAGTGTCTAACTGCTCCTCATTATGTTGTTTCCCTCATCTAATTACCTGGGATAGAAGGAAGTCTTGCAGTTCCTGCTCCTGGTGGGACAGTGTAATTACTCTTCCATCTCGGTGCACCACCTTAATCTGTTCAACACCAATGTTCAACTGTAGCTGAATTGATCTTAAACAGAGGGAGTGAAAAACTCACATCAATACAGCAGTTCATTTTTTTTTTTGAGCATCGTATCTTTTGAGGTATATGATGTGAATTTCAGATGCTGAAAATGCAAGGAATAAAATTAATCAAATATTTTATTTGCACAGTATTTGGAAAAAACAGGATGACTGCAACCTAGTCAGGTTAGTGAAAATCTTAATCCCAACCAAGGGCGTGACGGTGGCATAGTGATTAGCTCTTCAGCCAACGGCGCTGAGGACCTGGGTTCAATCCCAGCCCCGGGTCACGTGTGTGTGGAGTTTGCACATTCTCCCAGTGTCTGTGTGGGTCTCGCCCCCATAACCCAAAGATGTGCAGTTTAGGTGGATTGGCCATGCTAAATTTCCCCTTAATTGGAAAAAAATAATTTGGTACTCTAAATTTTTTTTAAAAATTAATCCCGAACTAAATAAATAGGTAAATGGGCAGCACGGTGGTGAAGTGGTTAGCAACGCTGCCTCATGCGCAGAGAACCCGGGTTCGATTCCGGCCCCGGGTCACTGCCACGTTAAGTGTGCATATTCTCCCAGTGCGTGCGTGGGTCTTACCCCACCAACCCAAAAATGTGCAGGGTAGGTGGATTGGCCACGCTAAATTGCCCCTTAATTGGGGAAAACAAATTGGCACTTTAAATTTATTTTTTAGAAATAGATAAATAAGAAAGAAGCTTATTATCTAAATTGTGAGAGATTCAGAAGAATCTGGATGTCCTAATGCATGAATCACAATAAGCTAGTATGCAAGTACAGGAAGCAATGAGGAAAGCTTATAAAATGTTATCATTTATTGTGACGAGAACTGATTACAAAAGTAGCGAGGTAATGCTTCAGTTATACAAAGCATTGGTGAGATCACATCTGGAGTACTGTGTACAGTGTTGGTCTTATTTAAGGAGCAATGCTAGAAGCAGTTCAGAGAAGGTTTATGAGGCTATTAATCATAGAATTTACAGTGCAGAAGGAGGCCATTCAGCCCATCGAGTCTGCACCGGCTCTTGGAAAGAGCACCCCACCCAAGGTCCACACCTCCACCCTATCCCCATAACCCAGTAACCCCACCCAACACTAAAGGCAATTTTGGACACTATGGGCAATTTAGCATGGCCAATCCACCTAACCCGCACATCTTTGGACTGGGAGGAAACCGGAGCACCCGGAGGAAACCCACGCACACACGGGGAGAACGTGCAGACTCCACACAGACAGTGACCCAAGCCGGGAATCAAACCTGGGACCCTGGAGCTGTGAAGCAATTGTGCTATCCACAATGCTACCGTGCTGCCCTTAAGAATGGGTCGGTCATCTTATGCGGAAAGGTTGGACAGGCTAGGCTTGGCTCCACTGGAGATTAGAAGAGTAAGAGGCGACCTGATTGAAAATCTCAAGACAAGATCCTGAAAATCCTTGACAGGGTGGATATGGAGAATCGAGAACTAGGGTGCCACTGTTTAAAAGTAAGGGATCACTCATTTAAGCCTGGGATGATGAGAATTTTTCTCTCTCAGTGGGTTGAGAGTCTCTGGAACCCCTTCCTCAAAAGGCAATGAAAGCAGACTCTTTGAATATTTTTAAGGCAGAGGTAGAGATACAAGATAAGCACGGTGCTGAAAGGTTATCGGGGGTAATCAGGAATGTGGGGTTGAGGTTACAATCAGCCATGATCTTACTGAATGGCGGAGCAGCTCGAGGGCTGAAGGGCCAACTCCTGCTTCGAATTCTTATATCCATATGCAAAATATTTCTTGCCAAAAGTTACATATTAAAACCACACAATGGGACAATTAACAGGAGATAATCCATGTGCTGGTTTCCACGAAAATGTGATCAGAGAATTTAGGATATTATAGTGAGAAGTGTTTGATCTCAAGGGTTTATATCAAATACTTGGCAGTGACACATATATTGACCCTTATAGAAAGTGTAAAGAGAAAAGTCAACACTGGGTTGAAAAATAGAGTAACTTTAATATTGCATCAATTCCATCAGTACTCACTTGCAAATCTGCTCATAGCCTTGAGAGGTTATTAATACTTTGACACTAGATTCATACACATCATTAATGTTTGACCAGTGAGCTTGTATCTGTGGATCCTCAATACAACTGGCCAAGCTATCAATTGTCCAAGCAGTTCTAAAATTAAAAGCATAAATGTTAGCTTCAACTTTGATAAGATTCTTATATTGTCCCATACAGCCAAAGATTGTAATAAAATAAGGACGTACAATTTGTCTACTTTATGATTTACACCTCGGTGAAGTGCTCAGGATGTTTTTGTAAATTAAGGTACTATATGAATAAAAATTCTGTACTGAACAATAAATTAATAACATTAAAGAATTCAACACAAACACATTCTACACCAAGAATTGATCTCTAGTGTACCACTGCCATTTCTTGTATACCTGGAAAATTATTTCAATATTTTCAAGATCGAACTGTAATCTCTATTAGGGAATCACGTTTGACCTTACCTCTGTCACTAACATGAAGAATATATTAAAGTGAATTATACTGAAATACGCAATAGCAAAATTTACTGCTCCTGGCATTTTCCAAGGATGCTGATACTATTACAGTATGTTCTTCTGTCTTGATTTCTATGCATGGACCTTGGTTCTTAGACTGACTGTAGACATATTCTGATATTTGCTTAACATCTGTTTATCAGTAATAAATCTAAACAGGTTACAGAGTGGGCATGTAATTCCTAGGCTTGATTCCAGCCCCCCTCTCTTGCGGGAGTAACACATGACTGACTGGAGTCAGTAGTACACCATCACCGTTGTCGTCATTAGCATACCCATCTGTGAACCTTTTATAACAAAGTTGCTTGCACAATTAATTCCAGCATTACTTACCTGCGTCTCAAAAAGATATGCTTAGCTTGTTTCATTATCTTCTCCAGTAACCCTTCATTTTGCTGCAAAGCACTAATCTCTGCTTTATCATATGCCTGAGGTCCTGCTAACCTCATTCTTTTCAGTCCAAAAGGTGCAGTTGCTGGGTGAGGCATCATTGAAGAACTCAAGGTCTGTTTATGAAACTGAAAGATAAAGAACAAATTTTCCCAGGTACAGATAACATTTTTTAAACAAATACTAGTTAACATCCTGGGACATTGCATATGTATCGTCAAGACCAATTAGAATCTTTTGGATCATTCAAGGGTTGAAGAGGCTGGGAAGAGAGAGCAAGAGAAGTGGTCGGGGCTAAAAAGGGCAAAGAATTCAGATCAATAGGAGTAGAGGCAATGAACAGCCAGTTCCATTCCAATCTTGAGACACCTGGCCCTCAAATATTACCAACCAATTATCAACACAAATCAATAGCACAACCACGGTAGCATCAAGAGATGCACACATCTGTCTACATATATCAAGCTTTACGGCTTTCACCTGCAGATATTTTTTTTTCACAACAGTGTAATGAAAAACTAACAAATTCTTAAATTTCCAAATCACAGTTCAAATTTCCTGTGCCAGTGTCATTCCCACACATTTACCACAGATGTTATTCAGCAAATTTCAGCTTTGTCTGCCATGTCGGACTTCACTTTGCTTTTCAGCCAATTTTTAGGTTTCCTCCCTCAACTGGCTCATTTAAAATTTACAGAGTTTAATTTGCACATTATTTTCTCCCCCTTCCCAATATTTCCCAGGCTCTCATCCCTTTTTTTAAGCATTGCATGCCTCCCTTTCCAGCCCTCATACCTCAGTGATATCCCTAATCAATAGTAGACTGGCACCAGTTTACTTCCCGTGCAAGTATGTTACCTACCAGCCTGTTTTGGTCACTGATCCTCCCTGTCAATTCAACAATCTGCACATTTTAAGAAAAGGATTTACAGAAATTTGTATTAAGTGAAAGGTCCAGTTTAAAACAGGAAGAAAATAGTCCTCCTGCTCTGCAAGACACCATTTCCTCAATTTTATTCAACAGCTTCTTCACCACTCAACATTTTTCAATGGTCTTCTTTATACGCAATGAAATAGAACAGATCCAATAATTGCCTTCCTACACAGGCTAATCCTTTGTATAATGAAAATGAACAAACGTATCTGCAATAATTTCATACAATATTCGTCCAGCTCCATTATTTCATGGCCTATTCCATCTCCATTATTAATTTAATTTCCCTTTACTATGTGCATTAATGATTCCATGACCCTTTAAGCGACTTGTAGATTCTCTCCCATCTCCATTATTTATTTTCCCCCTCTCTAGAAAACTTTATAATATTTATCCACCTTGAAGCCCTTCTTTCCCTATCAAAATCCAAAATCCTTTCCTTTATTAATGCACCCAACTAGCTTTGCAAGCTATACTAAGGGACCTCCACAATGTTAAAAATCTTCTGTAAACTTTAATTTGGTTAACAAAATTTATTTGCTCTATTAATGTAAAATGCAAATATAGGCTCTCACCACTAGATGTGGAGAATGGATTTCTGAAAACACAATTTTGTTCACCATTTGTTTTCAAATTTCTTCCCAACTATGTCTGCTGTTGGCAGCACGGTGGCGCAGTGGGTTAGCCCTGTTGCCTCACGGCGCCGAGGTCCCAGGTTCGATTCCGGCTCTGGGTCACTGTCCGTGTGGAGTTTGCACATTCTCCGTGTTTGTGTGGGTTTCGCCCCCACAACCCAAAGATGTGCAGGCTAGGTGGATTGGCCACGCTAAATTGCCCCTTAAATTGGAAAAAATTAATTGGGTAGTCTAAATTTTTTTTAAAAACTATGTCTGCTGCAATATTTCAGGACAAAAAGATTTTAAAAATAGCTTCAAAAATAGATGAATAATTTTAACATTTAAAATAGCCGATGGGACTCTAAGTTCTGTTCACAGCAACAACAAAAAAACATCCAATTTACAGCAGACCAGCACTGGCCATATTTCCCTCCCTTGCTTGCTCATGTGCAGTCCTGTTGGCAAAGTCTGCCCTCCCACAGCTTGTCCCATGCTAGTTCCTTTCCACCATGAAATTAAACCAGAAAAATGGTTTAAAGGTGCCGTTTGCTGCTCGAGAGAATCTTGGTAAAGTAGATCCAAATTAATCTCAACTTTTAAGTTTTCTAAATGTTTGGCACTTGCTCCAAAACCCTTACTCATTCCTATATGACTGTGACAAAGGGAAACAGTCCCTCCTTATTTTTATCTCTAACCTATGATGCGGCTAACCGCACAATTTCCCTTAAAGCCATTGCACTGTTGGCGAGATGGTTGGCTCTGCACTCACCTGATTCCATCCTTCTTTCAGTGATAGTCAAAGATTCAACTGCAATGGCTTCTCATCACATTAGCTCTGGTGCCCCCCAAGGATCTATCCTCGTTCCTAACACTTTCCATTTGTTATTTACATACATCCCCTTGATAGCATCATCCAAAAACACATCAGCAGTTTACACATGTTCAACACCATACTCCACCTCATCATCCTCACCTCTCTAATCCCTCCACCATCTGTAAATTTCCAGACTGCTTTTCCAATGACCAGCACTGGATGAGAAATTGAGAAGACCAAAGCCGTCATTGTCAATCCCCACCACAAACTCTGTTCCCTACCAGACTCTATTCTGTTCCCTCACAACTCTGATTGAATCAGACCAATTGCAACATTGGTGTCATACTTGATCCCAAGAAATTTTTCCAACCAAGTACTTAAGTCGTTGCTCAAACCATCTATTTCCCCTTCTGTAACACTGCCCGACACAGTTCCTGCCTCCATCTGCTGCTGAAACTCTCATCCATGCTTCTGTAACCTCTCGACTGCACTACTACAATGTACCTCTGGCCGGCCTCCCAACGTTTCCAAGGACAGAACTCCGAGAAGTCCCCAGCCCCGCCGAAGCACTCTCCACCCCCTCAAACAATCGGCTCAATCAACCCCAGCCTCGCACAAGAAGTCGAGGCATTGACCCTTTGCAGCACTCCACACCATAATCCTGAGAGGGGCTGCAATACGCATATGGACTAGGAAAATCAGGTTGGTAGCGGATCCCAAGAAAAGGAATTTGTGGAATGTCTATAAGATGGTTTTTTTGGAACAGCTGGTGGTACAGCCCACTATGAGGAAACAAGCAATTCTGGATTTGGTGACGTGTAATGAGGCAGACCTGATTGGCGAACTAGGTGAAGAAACCCTTAAGGGGCAGTGACCACAATATGATGGTTTGAGAGTGAGAAGCTAGAATCAGATGCAATGGTATTACAATTGAATAAAGACAACTACAAAGACATGAGGGAGAAGCTGGCCAGAGTTGCTTAATAATAATAATCTTTATTGTCAGTTTTTGGGGGTTATTCGGGAGGCGCAACAGAAATTCATCCCAAGGAGGAGGAAACATGCTAAGGGGAGGATGAAGATCCATGGCTGACAAGGGACATCAGGGACAGCACAGACGCTAGAGAAAAAGCATACAAGGTGGTGAGGATTAGTGGGAAGTCAAAGGATTGGGAAGCCTTTAAAAGTGAGCAGAGGACAACTAAAAAAGCAATGGGGAAGGGGGGATGAAATATGAGTGTAAGCTACCTAGTAATATAAAAGATAGCAAGAGGATTTTTCATGATATAAATGATAAGAGAGAGGCAAGAATAGACATTGGACCACTGGAAAATGAGACTGGAGAAGTAATAATAGGAAACAAAGAAATGGCGGAGGAACTGAATAGTTACTGAATAGTCTTCACGATGGAAGACACTCGTGGGATACCAGAACTTCAGGAGAATCAGGGAGCAGAGGGGAGTATAGTCGCCATCACTAAGGAGAAGGGTCTGGGGAAACAAAAGGTCTGAAGGTGGATAAATCACCTGGACCGAATGGACTACACCCCAAGGTTCTAAAGGAGATAGCTGAGGAGTTTGTGGAGGCATTGGAGGTGATCTTTCAGGAATCACTATTATAGGCAGGGAGGGTCACAGAGGACTGGAAAATGGCTAATGTAACACCACAGTTCAAGAGGGAAGGAGGCACAAGACAGGAAATTACAGGCCGGTTAACCTGATTTTGGTCATTGGTAAGATTTTAGTGTCCATTATTAAAGATGAGATTGTGGAGTGCCTGGAAGTGCATAGTAAAATAGGACCCAGTCAGCACGACTTCGTTAAGAGGTCATGCCAGGAGAACCAGTGGATGTGATCTATTTAGATTTCCAAAAGGCCTTTGACAAGGGGTCGTATAGGACTGTTAAATAAGTTGAGAGCCCATGGTGTTATGGGTAAGATACTGGCATAGATGAGAGGATTGGCTGACTGGCAGAAGGCAAAGAGTAGGGGTAAAGGGGTCTTTTTCAGGATGGCAGCCGGCGGCTAGTGGTGTGCCTCAGGGGTCGGTGTTGGGACCACAACTTTTCACAATATACATTAACAATCTGGAAGAAGGAACTGAGGGCACTGTTGCTAAGTTTGCAGATGATACAAAGATATGCAGAGGGACAGGTAGTATTGAGGAAGCGGGTGGGCTGCAGAAGGACTTGGACAGGCTAGCAAACCGGCAAAGTGGCAGAATACAATGTGGAAAAGTGCAAGGTTATGCACTTAGGTAGGCAGAATGGAGGCATAGGCTATTTTCTAAATGGGAAAAGGCTCAGGAAATCAGAAGCACAAAGAGATTTAGGAGTCAAAGTTCAAGATTCTCTTCAGGTTAACGTGCAAGTTCAGTCGGCAGTTAGGAAGGCAAATGCAATGTTAACATTCGTGTCGAGAGGGCTGGAATACAAGAGCAAGGATGTACTTCTGAGGCTGTATAATGTTCTGGTGAGGCCCCATCTGGAGTATTGTGAGCAGTTTTGGGCCCCGTATCCAAGGCAGGATGTTCTGGCCTTGGAAAGGGCCCAGAAGAGGTTCACAAGAATGATCCCTGGGGTGAAGAGCTTGTCAAAAGAGGAGCGGTTGAGGATTCTGGGTCTGTACTCGTTGGAGTTTAGAAGGATGAGGGGGGATTTTATTGAAACATACAGGGTACGGAAAGGTCTAGATAGCGTGAACATGGAGATGATGTTTCCACTGGTAGGAAAAACTAGAACTTGAGACTACAGCCTCAGACTAAAGGAACGATCGTTTAAAACGGAGATGAGGAGGAATTTCTTCAGCCAGACATTGGTGAATCTGTGGAACTCTATGCCGCAGAAGGCTGAAGAGGCCAAATCACTGAGTGTCTTTAAGACAGAGATAGATAGGTTCTTGGGGAGGGGGGGGGGGGGGGGGGGGAGGGGGGGGGGGGGGAATCAGGAGTTCTGGGGGGAAGGCAGGAGAAGGGGGGTGAGAAGCATATCAGTCATGATTGAATGGCGGAGCAGACTCGATGGGCCGAATGGCCTACTTCTGTTCCTGTGTCTTGTGGGCTTATAATAATAAGGCCCATCTTCCAGCTTAAAGTTTGTTATTTGCAAAATGACAGATATACAAGGTTCAAAATAGGTATGATGGCATTGCATCAGCCATTTGGGCTCTGTGGCATGAGGAATGTGATCCTTCACAAGCCTCCCGCACAAGCTGAGAATGTCCACTCTGGAACCCTTCTCATGGGGGTGCATCTATCTGCTCCTGTGTCTTATGGTCTTATAGAGGATTGGAATATACAGGCACAGGGGTTATGCTGCAGGGATACAAAACCCTGGTTAGATCTCAATTGGAGTACTGTGAGCCATTCTGGGCAGCAAATCTTAGGAAGGATATTTTGCCCTGGAGGGAGTGCAACGTAGGTTTACAAATGATACCTGGATTACTGCCCTAGTTACGAGGAGCGATTACTCAAATTAGGCCTGTTTTCACCAAACTTTAGAATCATAGAATTTACAGTGCAGGAAGTCATTCGGCCCATCGCGTCTGCACCGGTCCTTGGAAAAAGCACCCTATCCAAGCCCACACCTCCACCCCATAACCCAGCAACCCCACCTAACCTTTTTTGGATACTAAGAGCAATTTAGCATGGCCAATCCACCTAACCTGCACATCTTTGGACTGTGGGAGGAAATCGGAGCACCTGGAGGAAACCCACAGATACGGGGAGAATGAGCAGACTCCGCACACGGAGAGACGTGCAAATTCCGCACAGACAGTGACCCAAGCCGGGATCAAACCTGGGACCCTGGAGCTGTGAAGCAATTGTGCTAACCACTGTGCTACCGTGCCCCCGAAGGTTAAGCGGTGATCTGATCAAGGTATTCAAGATATTAACAGAGAAAGACAGGGTAGATAAGCTATTTCCACTGGTTGGAGATTCTAAAACTAGGGGGCATAGTCTAAAATTAGGGCTAGACCATTTAGGAGAGATGTTAGGAATAACTTCTTCACTCAAAGGGTTGCAGAGATTTTTAACTCTCTCCCACAAACAGTAGTTGAAGCTAGATCAGTTGTGAATTTAAAATTGGAGATAGACAGGTCTTTGTTAAGCAAAGATATTAAGGGCTATGGACCAATGGCAGGTATATGGAGTTAGGTTGCAGATCAGCCATGATCTCACTGAATGGCAGGGCAGGCTCGAGGGCTGGATAGCCTACTCTTGTTGCTTTAATTTTTTTTAATAAATTTATTTTTTCCAATTAAGGGGCAATTTAGCATGGCCAATCCATCTAACCTGCACATCTTTGGGTTGTGGGGGTGAGACCCATACAGACACCAGGAGAATGTGCAAACTCCACACGGACCATGACCCAGGCCGGGATTCGAACCCGGGTCCTCAGCGCCGTCGGCAGCTTCCTGTTCCTTTGCTATGGCTGAATCACAAGTGGCATTACTGACAGATATCAGTGCATTCACACACACCCTGAAATCTTCACGATAGTGAGACAGATTTACATACATTTTCCCATTATTTATAACTTTTTAAAGCAATTCAGATTACCAGAAATACAAACCATTTATTCTTCTAAATAATATTTATTATTCTAAAATGTCTCTTTCACTAAACTATGTTCCTAACCAACAATTCAGATCACTGGAAAGATAAACTAATTATTATTCCAAAATCTTTTCTTCACTAAATCATGGCCCTGATGAACTAAATAATCTGTTGCATACATCTTCCCAGCTATTTTAATGTTCAGTTTTGGCCAGGATTTCTACTTGCATCATCGTCAGTCATTTACCCCCATTTAAGTGACAGGAAATTGAGATTAGAAACGAACAACTTTAAATTGGCCCAGGTTTTGTCACTGTCACGACACCGGTACTGCCGTCAGTTCACTGTGAAGCTGACAGAAACTGCTAGCAGCTGCACATGCACAGTTAAAAGGGAGAAACCCAGAAGTCATTGTCAGTGATTCTTTTTGCCTCCATGCGGTGTGCTTTTGAAGTTCCCGCAGACTTTAGATATCGCTAAACTGACCTCTCTTATGCTCTAATAATCCTGTTGAAAAGTACCCTGTTTTAATTAGATGTAATTGTTGCCATTTGAACAATTTTGGTTTGTTCATAATTTTTTGAAACAAAAAAATGTATTGTCTGTTTCTGATATTTCAGCCTCTAATATTTATATGCCAAACTCTATTTGGCTCTCTCTAAAATGTATTTTTAAAAAGTAAATGAAATCAGTTCATTTTAGTTCCTGGTTTGCTGACAATGAGAATTCTTTCTCGTTCGGCTATTTCCCTGCTTAGCGACATCAATGTTGGTGGATGCCTGGAGATCTTATTGACTTGGTGCCAGATTCAAATTAACAACAGGAAAGACGAAAATCACATCACGGAGATCACTAGATCAATGTGGGAAACTTTCTTTGACGTCAGTAGCAAGCACTGTCGCTTCACTGCTGACAGTAAAATCTGAGCCACATGTCTATATAATTGCCTAATGCTTTGCACCAGACATCATACACAAGTTTAGGTTTCCAAAATATTATTTTTCCATTTGGTTGGTTCTTCTACTGTACTACATTTTACGATTATCAATCTAAAACACTAATTGTTTCTCCCTTCACATACACTGCCTTACATGCTAAGTATTTCCCGTATTTATTATTTTTATTGCAGATTTAAAACATCAACAGTACTTAGCTTTCACCTTAGCTTCGATTCTTAATTTTTCAGGTAAATATCACCAGATTCCAAATTGATTCCCATACAGAAGGGCCACAAGTTGTTTATTTACTTTAAATTCAAGTGTTGCTCATTTCATTGGTATGTTCTAAAAGAAATAGTTCAAAGATTTTTGAAATCCTTCAATACCTCTCTAATTAGCTGGTGAAGATTGTGTTCCAGCACATACAGATGGTCATCAGGCCGTTGCTTCTCAACAGATATTTTCTGGCCTTTTTTATCATTCACAAAGTGGCACAAGGAAATGGATAACTGCAAACCTGAAATACACCATTACATGAACTGATGAGTATCTGTACAGTACCTGAAAATGCAGCTTTTACTGTAAAGTCTATTAAAAGAAAAAATAATGTTCCCGTTTTATTAACTTTACATCTTGTAGTCAATAAGGGTACATTGTAAATACAAAAAAAGCCTCAAAGTCATTAAATTCATTGAAATCACTGCTTTGAGCGCACTTTCAACCCCAAAAGCTTTCATTGCATGAAGATCTGACATCAAACTAATTTTTGAATAATTCCACAAATCAAGTTTATATGAGTAAATAATAATTGACAATTCAAGGAGAATTCTGGATAACTTCTAGGTCAGTCACAATCTTCAAAAAAACACGTCATAGTCCCTGTAGCACCAAACTCTATCAACGTCTGGAAGAACAACATTTATTCCAAAGGAAGGATAACTTTCATTCAATATTCTGTACTCTGTACATCATGATGTACAGAGTATATAATATACACACGGTTTTCATTCTTAGTTCAACAATTGATGTCAGTCCATACTATTGTAAGCTAAGTTTATTTTCATTTAAAGGTCTCAGTCTTATGTGCAGTCATGTGGCAAAGCTTAAATGAGCAAGTTCGGAGAGAGAAAAATAAAATACGTGAAAGCAACAAGCTGTCCTAGTCAAGGTAACAATGTAGCATTTACTAGTGTTCCGAAAGACTGAATTAAATTCCAAGGTCAGGATATACAAATTATTTGTCACTCATTTGGAAAAATTGCATGAGCAGCAGAATATGAAATACTTCAAACAGATTGAGTATTACTGCAGTGCCAAAATCGGAATACCGAAATTAACTTTAAAATGTTATAATGGCTCAAAGTCTTATTCTTTTGTTCTATATAAAATCATTAAAATAATTTATAGTGAGTGGACTAAAATCTAACACAAGAAATATCCATACTCCTTACCTGGAAATGGTTGAGAGATGATCTGATTTTTCACTACAATGTGTGGTATCTGTGATTTAATCTGTACTGCTTCACGAGATAGCTGTGCAAAAATTTCTTTACACAAAAGAACATTCTGTGCTGCTTCTAGCTTGGTCTGCCAATGTGCTGTACCTGCAAGTGATGTAGTTTAACAACAACTTTTCAAACTATTTATTACAAAGTTTAATCACTGCCAAGATACATTTTTAAAGACACAATTATTTGAGGTCAGCTTGGCCTTTCACTTGATAGAAACAGGATATTTTTCCCCATCCAACCCTAATACAAAAACTCAAATCATTGATTACGGGTGGCACGGTGGCTAGCACTGTTGCCTCACAGCACCAGGGACCCAGGTTCAATTGCCGCCTTGGGTCACTGTCTGGGTGTCGTTTGCACTTTTTCCCTGTGTCTACGTGGGTCTCCTCCGGGTGCTCCAGTTTCCTCCCTAGCGGGCCTAGGTGGGGTGCTCTTTCAGAGGGTCAGTGCAGACTCGATGGGTCAAATGGCCTGCATTGTAGTGATTCTATTGATGAGCAGTACTGTCAGAAATTATTTTTGTTGTTCTGGTTTCTGATTGCACATTTAGGTTGGAAACAGAATTCTGCAAACACAACACTTTAGTGAAAGTTTGAAATAATCAAACTTCTTTCAGAATATAAATATTATTTAATATTTCTGCCAAAAGGTGACTTCTTTTCAGACAATGAAGCATATTTCAGCATAATGGATATTAGTTCTGACAGGTGGATGTTCGACCATTTAGGGGACAGGCCTTGATTTTCTACCCCCAGATACCTGCTATGTTGCCAGTCAGGCAGCCAAAGGCAGAAAATAGGCTATGTTTCAGTGTTCATGAACCAGTAGAATCCATCTCAAATGGGCACAAGTTTCACTTTAATAATCACTTGGGAATGAAAGAGTCCTTCAACATACTTGCAGTGTTAGAACGTGCAATATACATTTTGCAATGCTGCTAACTGTGATGGTGAAGGGGTACAGGTTTTCACAAAAGGCAAGTTCAGTTACATTTTAACTTTGTTTGTTCCGTTAGAACTTGGGTTCACATGGCCTTCATATTAATTGTTTAAATTTCTGGATATTTTCTGTCAATAGGATCTTTTTAAAAATAAATTTAGAGTACCCAATTCATTTTTTCCAATTAAGGGGCAATTTAGCGTGGCCAATCCACCTATACTGCACATCTTTGGGTTGTGGGGGCGGAACCCACGCAAACACGGGGAGAATGTGTAAACTCCACACGGACAGTGACCCAGAGCCGGGATCGAACCTGGGACCTCAGCACTGTGAGGCAGTGTGCTGACCACTGCGCCACGGTGCTGCCACCCTGCCAATAGGATCATGAGCAGCACGATGGCAGTTAGTACAACTACTGCCTCACAGCGCCAGGGACCCAGGTTCAATTTCAGCCTCTGGAGACTGCCCATGTGGATTTTGCAATCTCCCCATGTCTGCGTGGGTTTCCTCCGGGTGCTCCAGTTTCCTCCCAGTCCAAAGATGTGCAGGTTAGGTGGATTGGCCATGTTAAATTGCCCTTAGTGTACAGGGGTGTACAACGGTGTGCGGGTTAAGTAGGGTTGCAGGGAAAGGGCGGGAGCCTGGTTTGGGTGCTCTTTTAGTGGTTCGGTGCAGACTCGATGGGCCAAATGGCCTCCTTCTGCATTGTAGTGATTTTATGATTCTATTCTACAAATCTATGACATGCTCCAGTGGGATTCTCAGTGAAAATCCCTCTAACCGAGGTGTTTGGAAAATTAGGATATTTACTGAATCATTCCAGCTCGCATAAAACAAGTTCTGTGCTCACCCATTGGCACTTGCATGTCCACATCTGCTTACGTTATGTTGGCAGATAATTATTCCAGCAGCATTTCCTATTTTGAAGGGAACTTCAGACAACATTCTGAAGATGTATATCTGACTAATTTTAAAGTTGAATGAGTCCTTGAAATGATTGTAGCACATCCTACCTTCACTGTTATTGCACAAAACCAGATACCAGAGCATCACAGTAAACTAGTATAGCTCATTAGATATTTTTTTTCTTTTTATAAATTTAGAGGACCCAATTATTATTTTTCCCAATTAAGGGGCAATTTAGCATGGCCAATCCACCTACCCTGCACATCTTTGGGTTGTGGAGGTGAGACCCGTCAGACACGGGGAAAATGTGCAAACTCCACATGGGCAGTGACCTGGGGCTATAGCACATTAGACATGACTACGCAGCAATAATTTGTCAGGATTTAGCCAAGCAGATGAAGTATATCATCCACTGCAAGGACACTGTGGACTGACACAAACATGTTCTTGTGGTCTGACACTTGATTTTACTTCCTTTGTAGGCATGTTGGTCTACATGAAATGACAGGGTGCAGTCTTCTTCACCATTACCGAATGCAGCGCCAACTGTTTTAGCAGCGACCAAATAAATATTTGAGTATTAGGTCGCGCTGTCATTTGTCTGCAGGAATATGCTTGCGCCTTGTGCTTCTTTTTTTTTTGTCACTTAATTTCCTCCATCTTCAGTCTTATTAAAGGCACCTCATTGGTAAAACATTGTACGGTAAAGTTTACAAGTGTAAGAACACAGGTTTTTTGAGGGACAGGATATTGAAAGTTAAATGACCCCAATTTTTTCACTGGAACTACTAATCTGCAAAACTCCATAGGTTTCAGACTGGAGGTGCTGGATGTGTCATAAATGGTCTGATTGATCACAGAACTGAAATTTGTTTTGCCTGAGGCTGGAAAAGGGGGACTGGAGACTTCAAGCAGTCCCAGTCTTATTTTATGTTCAGCTTTTGTCTGTGTATAAGGGAGCTACTGAAATATAACCAACTAAATTACTTGCACTGATTTTCAGTATTAAGTTTTGATAGGCCGTAGTTGAACACGAAGATCACAGGTTATTACTTTATTAAGTTAATGCAGTTATACAAGTTTGTTAATTATTTGTTCAAATTAAACTGCATTCTTTTAACTCATCCAAGGATGTGGGCTTAATTGGCTGCACCAGCATTTATTGCCTAACCCTAATTGACCTTAAGGCAGTAGGTGAGCTTCCTGCTTCAGTCGCTAGTCCATGTGGCATAGATACAGCCACAGTGGTGTTAGGGAGTGTTTTCCACGATTCTAGCCCAGCAACGATGAAGGCACAGCAATATGTTTCCAAGTTAGGACAGAGTGGCTTAATAATAATCTTTATTGTCACAGGTTTACACGGCAATGAAATTACTGTGAAAAGCCTGCAGTCGCCACATTCCGGCGCCTGTTCAGGTACACTGAGGGAGAATTCAGAATGTCCAAATGACCTAACAGCACGTCTTTCGGGACTAGTGGGAGGAAACTGGAGCAGACGCGGGGAGAACATGCAGGCGCCGCACAGACAGCGACTCAGCCAGGATTTGAACCTGGACCCTCGTGCTGTGAAGCCACCAGTGCTAACCACTGTGCTACCATGCTGCTTGATGGAGAACTTGCAGGTGTTGGTGTTGCCTTGTATCTGTTGCTCTTGTCCTTCTAGATGGCAGTGGTCTGGAGTCTGGAAGGTGCTGACTAAGTAGCATATCTTGTAGTTGGTACACACTGCTGCTACTGTGCGCCAGTGGTGGGGGCAGTGAATATTTGTGGATGGGGTGCCAATCAAGCAGGCTGTTTGTATTGGATGGTGTCAAGCTGGAGTGTTGTTGGCGCTACACTCATCCAGGCAAGGGGGAAAGAGTATTCCATCACAGTCCTGACTTGCGCCTTGTGGATAGTCTTTGGGGAATCAGGAGGCGAGTTACTCGCCACAGGATTCCTAGCCTCTAACCTGCTCTTGTAGCCACCGTATCTAAATGACTAGTCCAGTTAAGTTTCTGGTTAATGGTAACCCCCAGGATATTGATATCGGGGGAATTCAGCGATGGTAATGTCCATGAATGCCAAGGGGCAATGATTAGATTCTCTCTTGTTGATTATCATTGCCTGGCACTTGTGTAGTGTGAATATTCCTTGCCACTTGTCAGCCCAAGCCTGAATACTGTCTAGGTCTTGCTGCATTTGGACATGAATTGTTTCAGTATCTGAGGAATTGCAAATGGCACTGCACATTGTGCAATCATCCCTGAACATCCCCATTCCTGACCTTATGAAAGGTCATTAATAAAACAGGTGATGGTTGGCCTAGGACACCACCCTGAGGAACTCGGTGAATATCAGTGATATCATGGCACTGAGATGACTGACCAACAACCACAACCCATCTCCCTTGGTGTTAGGTATTACTCCAGCCAGTGGAGAGTTGTATCAATTCCCACTGACTCAAATCTTGTCACGGCTCCTTGATGCCATATGCTATGAAATGTGGCCTTGATGGCAAGGGTAGTTTATCTCACCTCTGGAGTTCAGCCCATTTGTCCATGTTTGAACCAAGGCTGTAATGAGGTCAGGAGCAAAGTGGGTCTGGCAGAACCCAAACCGAACATCAAAGTAGGATGTTGGTGAGTAAATGCCGCTCGATAGCAGTTAATGACACCTCCCATCACTTTACTGATGACCTAGATTAGACTGATGGTTGGCAATTGGCCAGTTGGAAATCTCCTGCTTTTTGTATACAGGACATACTTGGGCAAATTTCCACATTACAGTGTAGATGTCAGTGTTGTAGCTGCACTGGAACAGTTTAACCGCTTGGCCAGGGGTGTGGCAAATTCTGGAGCACAAGTCTTCAGTACGATTGTCAGAATATTGTCAGGCTCATAGCCTTTGCAGTATCCAGTGCCTTCAGCCGTTTCTTGAAATCACCTGGAGTGAATCTAATTGGCTGTGATGCTGGGGACCTTTAGGGGAGGCAGAGATGGATCATCCACTTGGCACTTCTGGCTGAAGATTGTAGAAAATGCTTCAGCCTCATCTTTTGCACTGAATTAGAAACCAGATTCAAAAGAGCTCATCAGCAAGGTCCTGGCTTGTATCATCAGCATGGAATCGAAGAAACCATATCCTAAGCAAAGAGAAATGTGAAGTCAAAGGGCTGGGCTGGACTCAGACCTTGTTGGGCTCCTGACTGGGTAGATTGAGAGGGCAAAGTGTATGGAAGGAACATGACTGTATGGACTTCTTTTGTAGTTTCAGTTTTTGGGGCATATCTGAGGAGGTGTGAGTTAATCAGTGCAGAAAAGGCAGGAGGGTCACCAGACTGGTGTGAACGTGAAGTAATTAGGCGTCACATCTTCTAGAATCCATAGAATCCCTACATTGCAGGATGCCATTTGGCCCATCGAGTCTGCACCAACCCTCTGAAAGAGAACCCTACTTAAGCCCAATAGCCTATCCTATCCGCCGCGCAACCCCCCTCCCCTATCCCCACCTAACCTTTGAATATGAAGGGGCAATTTAGCATGCCCAATCCATCTAACCTGCACATCTTTGGACTGTAGGAGGAAACCGGAGCACCGGGAGAAAACTCACGCAGACGTGGAGAAAGTGCAAACTCCAAATTGAACCTGGGACCCCTGGTGCTGTGATGCAGCAGTGCTAACCACTATGCCATCATACTACAAACAATGTGTAACATTATTCTCATCTGTAAGATACACTCTATATTTGAGTGTATTAAACCTCACTAATGCTTAAATAAAATGACTATGGAGTCAGCTTTAATCATTGAACATCCATTGCAAAGGGCTACAATTTAAACAAGAAACCAAATATAATTACTGTGACCATCCAACGAACAAACATCAAGAGGCAAGGACTAGTCCTAAATATAAATCAATTCTTGATTCCGAGTACCTGGATTGGGTTTCTGTATGGGTCGTCTAAAAAGGTTGACTGTGCCAAGATCTCCAATATCATGAGCCTGCTTCTGAATAGAAACCTTAAAAAGGATTATAATTATATGTTAGATATGAAATGTTATCAAAATAGATAAACAAGCCATCTGACATGTAAAGATTATTAGCATGACTGCAACAGTTTAATATATTAATCATACTGATGAATTGAAAAGTAGATTACAGTGGGTACTTAAGAAAATACAGCCCTGAAGATTTTGAATTGAATTAATTTAACAAGTTCGTCAAGTGTTACAAATTAAGTCACTTAAACAGAGATTACATTTACAATAACCCCTTTCACCTTTAACACAAGAAAACAACCCACGGTACTTCACATGAGCATAAATAAGAACAAATTAAAATGGAGCCCAACGGTATTTCACATGAGCATAAATAATAACAAATTAAAATGGAGCCCAAGAAAGAGATAAACGGACAGGTGATTTTGTTCAGAGGTATAAGGAGGGTTTAAAAGGAGGGGGGGGGGGGGAAGAGAGAGAGAGAGAGATGCAGAGACTGAAGGAGGGAATGATTTAAGACACAACCACCAATTATACACCAAAGGAATTAAGGGCTATGGAGAGAGAGCGGGTAAATGGAGTTGAAATCAGCCATGATTGAATGGCGGAGTGGACTCGATGGGCCGAATGGCCTTACTTCCGCTCCTATGTCTTATGGTCTAAAGGGAATAGGTAATGCAAGAGAGGTTAGAGTTGGAGGAACACAATGTTCTTAGAGGGTGATAAAGTGAATGAGGATAGAGATGGGGGAAGAGATAAAATGGATTTTGATAGCATGGGAAAGGATTTGAACTAGAGGGTGAGAATTTTAATTTGAGGCTTTGGTGGATTAGGAACCAATGAGGGGTATCAAGAACAGGACTGATGGGTGCAGGTTAGAATAAAGGCAGCACAGCTTTGGACAAGCTCAAGTTCATGAAGGATGGAAGAGAGTAGCCAGGCCAGGAGAGCAACAAAAGAGCCAATTTTAGAGGCCACAAAAGCATGGATGTGTTTCAACAGGAAATTAACTGAAGTAGGGGCCAAGGCAGACAATGTTAGGGAGGTGGAAGTAGGCTGCCTTTATGATGGAGAGGTACCAGAAGCTGAGCTCAGTATCAAATAATATTGGGAACAATCTGATTTAGCCTCAGACGGATGGCAGGCTGAGAGACAGAATCAGTGACAAGGGCATTAGTGACAGAAACTGAAGACACGGAGCAAAAAGTTAATCTGCCCACCTTTTGAATGCAGGGTGTCTGGATTCATGATCTGCATGTGCCGTTTCCATCAGAGGCGGGCAGCGATCAAATTTCATGCTGCTGGTGCATTGACTGGCTTGGCACACAACCTCCTGTCGCTGTCAAGAAACAAGGAGCTGTCTGGCTCTAACTTGGCAGAGGGCTTCACACAGAGCATACTCTCTGCACAGCCTCTGTTCCATCTTGCTATTATACTGCAGACCCGAAGGACACTTCTGCCCCCATACCAGGTGCAGCCTTCATGTGAACAGATCACGTAACCATCAGCCATTTGGGGGATGTAGCAAGTCTCGCTGGAAAGCTCAACATAAAACATCCAAAAGCATTTGAGTACTTCCAGACAATTGGCAATAACAACGGTTATCTGCAATTTCAGTGCCTGTCCCATTGAGGAGCAAGGATGTATTTCTGAGGGGGTATAAGGCTCTGGTCATACCCCATTTGGAGTATTGTGAGCAGTTTTAGGCCCCGTATCTAAGGAAGGATGTGCTGGCCTTGGAAAGGGTCCAGAGAAAGTTCACAAGAATGATCCCTGGAATGAAGAGCTTGCCATTTGAGGAGCGGTTGAGGACTCTGGGTCTGTACTCGTTGGAGTTTCAAAGGATGTGGGGGAATCTTATTGAACCTTACATGATAGTGAGAGGCCTAGAGTGGACGTGGAGAGATTGTTTCCACCAGTAGGGAAAACTAGAACCTGAGGGCACAGCCTCAGACTGAAGGAATGAGTGTTTAAAACTGAGATGAGGAGGAATTTCTTCAGCCAGAGGGTGGTGAATCTGTGGAACTCTTGGCCTCAGAAGGCTGTGGGGGCCAAAACATTGAGTGTCTTTAAGACAAAGACAGACAGGTTAATGATTAATAGGAAGATCAGAGGTTATGGGGAGAAGGCAGAAGAGGGGTGAGAAGCATATCAGCCACGATTGAATGGCGGAGCAGAATTGATGGGCTGAATGGCCTAATTCTGCTCTTATGTCTTGTGGTCTTATAATAATAAGGCCCATCTTCCAGCTGAAAGTTTGTTATTTGTAAAATAACCAGATATGCAAGGTTCAAATTAGATATAATGGCATTGCATCAACCATTTGGGATGTGTGGCATGAGGAATGCAATTCTTCACAAACCTCCTGCACAAGCTGGGAATGTCCACTCAGGCACCCTTGCCATGGGGGTGCATCGCATGAGCCATGCAGTAAGTGGCTGGCAGACAGCAAGGCACAGGAAAAGGCATCAGGCCTCCATAGCACTACTGGTGCTACAGTTTATCTAAATCTTTAACTGGAGAAAATGGTGGACTGGATGCTGTATAAGCAGTTTCTATTTACCTTAATATACGCTGATCCCTCCAGATCACTAGGAATCATTATGTCAAGAGGGCAATAATCATCTGGAACTTTCTTATCTGGATCCAGATCAGTATTCTTTAGTACTTCAAATGTGCCATGGTGAGGAAAGAGAGATCCTTTGGACAAAAAAAAATTCAGGTTTAATGAAGGGCATTTAACCATCATTCAATAAGCTTATTAATTCAACATATTTTGCAACTTAAGAAATTACTTAAGTGATTTCCAGAAAAATAATACTTTCCTAATATTGGAAATATATGGTGATTTATCTTTAAGATATGTTTTGCAAAGTTAGGTATTTTTGTATTTTATACCGGGTAATGGCTGGATGGAAAGGATGACATATATAATTTTTTGCGTACAAGTGAATCCCAGGTGACGTAAATTCAAAAGATATGTTGCATGCCAAGGGAAGGACTACATAATATAGTCTACTATTGTATTGATATATTTACCTTCCTAGTAACAATGGGATCTTTCAAAGAAAGAAAATTAATGTAAAATAGAATGAAAGATAGTGAGTGATATTATAATGATATAATTTAAATTCAAATAATTGAAAACTGAAACTACTGCATACTGGAAGATTGCTATATAAATATAGAGGTTCAGGAATAATAAATTAAGAAGCATATTAAAATATATTTGTGCATACAAAGAATGGCAACTTTCATTTCATACGTATAAATGTACAAAGCTGAATTCATTTGGAATGTTTTATTTGTTAACATTATACGATATTTCAAAATATTTTATATTTAAGCAAATGTAATTTTCCTTGCTGACTGAAGTACATGGGTGTCAGTGGATATGTGACAGTAGAACAACTGTACGTTGGGAAGCTAGCTTTTTGGTATGGAGGCATAAATCATTCCAAAATATGTTTTAAAAACATTCATAAGCACTTACAGGGTTTCTCACATTCTGTGGAAGTGGGGTGGTGTGTTTGCATGCACTCAGACATAGAAACAAAAGACCCAGAAATAATGAACAGGAGAATTAGAGTGGAAACAGGAATAAGAAGTAAAACCAGATATGGAACAACTCATCATTTAACTGAAAAATATTCTGAAGACTCCAATCAGACCTTTGTCTCCATAATGGTCTATTGAGTAGATTTCCAGAATCCTCACATCGCAAGTTATGCAAGTGCACATCAGGAAATCATGTTCCCTGTGCCTACAGGTTGCTATCTATTGATTTCAATTAGCCAGCACTTCCTAATATACACTTGTAAAATGTGAGTTACTTTGGCACAGGACTTCAAAGATGCATACACGTGTTTTCGGGGATTTTGTTCCTTTAGGCTTATTAGCTCTTTGAATTTCTGCACGTCATAGTTGAGAATTTGAAGCAATGGCAAATAATTTCCGCACAGAATAATTAAAAAAGTTCCTTAAGAATTATTTACGCATTGACATTCTACATACCTGCACTTCTATAACTCAAGTCCCCAAGGATCTTGTCACCCACTTTTCTTAATTTCCAGTGCTGCCGTAGTCTGAGCAGCTCTGAATTGAAGTCTCTTTGACGCTTTTGTTCCTGGTTTTCAGCTACAGATTTATTTAATCTTTCTGCTCCTTTCAACAGAATTTGAGCAGCTCCTGCAAGGGATTTCTTTTTTCCACACAGTTGCAAACCCTGAAGGAAATCAGAAAAATAGGGCAAATGGTGACAAGGCAGTACAAAAGTAAAGGATGAGGCAATCCCTGTTGGGATTCTATGGATATGCATTGAGCAAAAAAAAAAACTCATGCCAGAAATAGCCCTTAAAAGACTTATAGCCTTTAAAGTCAGACATTTCACAACATTTAAAATGCTTAAATGTACAACTGAAAGACAATCGACAGTAAAGCAGTGGGAACCAGGAGTTAACATTAGAGAGGGAAAACAAGGTGCGCAAAGAATTAGGGAGAGACAGATAGCACCAGAGTAAGAAGCAAGAGGGTATTTGGTAGGGTCAGAGGAACAGGGAATGTATTTAGATCTAAATAATGTTTACTGTGCATACATGTAAAGGCATGGAATGTGGTAAACAAGGTTGGTGAGCTGCAGGTGCAGATAGCGACATGGGAATATGGCAATAATGGAGACATGGCTCAAAAAAAGGGCAGACAGTACTAAATACTCCAGGATACAAGATGCTCAGGAAAGATGCAGAAGAAAGGTGAAAGAGTAGCAGTATTGCTTGAAGAGAAGATATAGTGCTGATGAGAATACCCTAGCGAGATCAAAGATAGAGGGAGCGATTCTCCGATATGGAGGCCAAGTGTTTCATGACAGCGCGAACAGGGTCCGGGCACGACTTATTCTGGCCCCCACAGGGAGCCAGCACGGCGCTGGAGAGGTTCACACCGCCCCAGCGTCCTTACGCGGCGCCGAATGGGCGCCGCACCAACCCGCGCATGCGCAGTTGGGGCAGCCCAATCCTGCGCATGCGCAGTTGGGACGCGCTGGGAACGTCTTACGCACGCCGGCCCCTCACCAACATGGCGCCGGTGTTCTGGGGCCGCGCGCGGGAGGTAGGCCCGCTGGGGGGAGAGAGAGGCCGGCCCGCCGATTGGTGGGCCCCAATCGCGGGCCAGACCCCATCGGAGGCCACCCCGGGGAAGGAGCCCCCCTCCCTCCTCTAGAGGCTGCCTCCCGTGTTCCCGTAGAGTTCCCGCCGGCAGCAACCAGGGGTGGACGGCGCCGTAGGGAACCTGTCGTGTCGTGGCGGCCGCTCGGCTATTCCGGGCCGGAGAATCGCAGCTCGCCGGTTCTCCGAGCGGCCCCGTGCGAATCGCGTGCCGCTGGTTTCCGGGGGGCGGGGGAATCGCGTGTGGGGGTCGGGGCGCGATTCGCACTGCGCCCCAGCGATTCTCCCACCCGGCATTGGGAGGGGGGGGGGGAATAGCGCTCCCTAGCTATTTGCTTATAGCTAAGAAAAAACAGAGAGGCACCAATACACTGACTATCAGATGCTTTCTATAGACGATGAACCATGAGTAAAGACTTAGGCGTACAAATTTGATGGGAAATTACAGAAAGTGCAAAAATCAGAGTAATGATAACAGTGGACTTTAATTATCCTAATATAAACTGGGATAATAATGTAGATGTTAGAGAGGGAAGAGTTTCTGCAGTGCATGCAGGAGAATTTTCTAGATCGATATGTTTCTGCCCTAACGAGGAAAGAGGCACTGCTGGATCCGGTTGTGGGAAATGAGGTGAGTCAAGTAGATCAAGTATCAGTAGGAGAACAATGAGTGCACAATGATCGTGAAATCATTTGTTTTAGTTTGGCTATGAAAAAGATCATGGAAAAATGTACAGTAAAGACAATCAATTGGGGCAGGGGCAATTTCAACGATGTGAGAACAAATCTGACCTTGATATATTGAAATCAAAGAATGGCAGGGAAAACTGTAACAGAACAATGCACTGCCTTGTCGGGTATAATCAAGGTGCATTCCTACAGGGGAGGAAAGGTTGGACAAATAATTCAACGATCCCTAGATGAAAATAAGTGTAAGATTAAGCAGAAAAACAGTGCATCTGATAGATGTCAGGTTGATAATGAGAACCGGGCTCAAAATGGAAAATTCAGAGGGAAAGTGAAAAAATAAGAGAAGCAATAAAAGCGTATGAGAAGATATTGGCAGCTAATATAAAAGGGAATCAAAATATCTCCTAAATCATATAAATACTGAAAGGTAGTAAAAGGTTCCTAATTAGGGACCAAAATAGGAATTTACTCATGCAGATAAACAGTATTGCTGAAATACTGAATCAGTACTTTGCATCTGTCTTTACCAAGGAAGATGCTGTCAACGGACATAGTAAAGGGGAGATAGTCAATATCACCAGGGAAAATACACTGGAGAAACTCAAAATCTGACAAATTCCTACAACCTGATGGCCTGCACTCTATGGTTCTAAAATAGGTAGCTGCAGAGATAGTGGATGCACGGATTAGGATTTTCCAAAACTCCCTAAAATCTTGGAAAGTCCTAAAAATGCTTTCGCATTTATATTAGAAATCTAGTGCTAGGAAACAGATAGTTTTTTTTAAAATATGTTTTATTGAAATTTTTTTCCCAAACAACAATTTTTCCCCTCTTACAAAGCAAACGCAACAATAACAATACAGAAATTTTTAACAATACACAAGTAACAAAACCCCTTTATCTTTGACCTAAACTAAACTAAACCACCCCCCCCCCCCCTCCCCCCCCCCCCCCTTCCCCCTGGGCTGCTGTTGCTGGTCATCTGTCTTCCCTCTAACGTTCCCCTAGGTAGTCGAGAAATTGCTGCCACCGCCTGGTGAACCCTTGAGCCGATCCTCTCAGGGCAAACTTTATCTGCTCCAGTTTAATGAACCCCGCCATATCATTTACCCAGGCCTCCAGTCCGGGGGGTTTCGCCTCCTTCCACATGAGTAGGATCCTACGCCGGGCTACTAGGGACGCAAAGGCCACAACGTCGGCCTCTTTCGCCTCCTGCACTCCCGGCTCTTCCGCAACTCCAAATAGAGCTAACCCCCAGCCTGGTTAGACCCGGGCCTTCACCACCCGCGAAATCACTCCCGTCACTCCCTTCCAATACCCTTCCAGTGCCGGGCACGCCCAAAACATATGTGCGTGGTTTGCCGGGCTCCCGCCACACCTCCCACATTTGTCCTCCACTCCAAAGAACCTGCTCAATCTTGCTCCCGTTATGTGTGCTCTATGTAGCACCTTAAATTGAATCAGGCTAAGCCTGGCGCATGAGGAAGAGGAATTTACCCTGCTTAGGGCATCAGCCCACATACCCTCCTCTATCTCCTCCCCTAGTTCTTCTTCCCACTTTCCTTTTAGTTCGCCCACCGACTCCTCCCCCTCTTCCCTCATCTCTCGGTAAATCTCTGACACCTTGCCCTCTCCGACCCACACCCCTGAAAGCACCCTGTCCTGTATCCCCTGTGTCGGGAGCAACGGAAATTCCCTCACCTGTTGTCTAGTAAACGCCCTCACCTGCATATATCTCAAGAAATTTCCCCGGGGCAACTTATACTTTTCCTCCAATGCTCCCAAAAGTCCCATCTATAAATAAATCTCCCACCCTAATTCCCAACTGGTACCAGCTCTGAAATCCTCCATCCATTCTTCCTGGGGCGAACCTATGGTTGTTCCTGATTGGTGACCCCACCAGGGCTCCCCGCACCCCTCTCTGTCGCCTCCACTGTCCCCAGATATTCAATGTTGCCGCCACCACCGGGTTCGTGGTAAACCTTTTAGGTGAGATCGGTAGCGGAGCCGTCACCAGCGCCTCTAAACTCGTCCCTTTACAGGACTTTCTCTCCAGTCTTTTCCACGCCGCTCCCTCACCCTCCATCATCCATTTACGTATCATTGCCACATTGGCGGCCCAATAGTAATCGGCCAAGTTCGGTAGTGCCAATCCTCCTCTGTCCCTACTACGCTGAAGGAACCCCCTCCTTACTCTCGGAACTTTCCCTGCCCACACGAAGCTCGTGATGCTCCTGTCTATTTTATTAAAAAAGGTCTTGGTGATTAGTATAGGGAGACATTGAAATACAAATAAGAACCTCGGGAGGACCATCATCTTAATTGCCTGCACCCTGCCCGCCAGCGATAGAGGCTGCATGTCCCACCTCTTGAAGTCCTCCTCCATTTGTTCTACCAACTGTGTCAGATTAAGTCTGTGCAAGGTTCCCCAGCTCCTAGCGATCTGAATCCCCAGGTATCGGAAGTTTCTTTCCACTTTCCTTAGAGGCAAGCCTTCTATCTCTCTACTCTGGTCCCCTGGATGTATCACAAATAATTCACTCTTCCCCATGTTTAGCCCATACCCCGAGAAATCCCCTAACCACCTCAAAATTTGCATAACCTCTATCATCCCCCCCGCTGGGTCCGACACGTATAACAATAGGTCATCCGCGTATAACGAGACTCGGTGTTCTTCTCCCCCTCTAATCACCCCTCTCCATTTCCTGGAGTCTCTCAACGCCATGGCCAGAGGTTCAATTGCCAACGCGAACAACAATGGAGACAGCGGGCATCCCTGTCTTGTTCCCCTATATAGTCGGAAATACTCCGATCTATGTCGACCTGTAACTACGCTTGCCGTTGGAGCCCCATAAAGAAGTCTAACCCAGCTAATAAACCCGTTCCCAAACCCAAACCTCCTTAACACTTCCCATAAATACTCCCACTCCACCCTATCAAATGCCTTCTCTGCGTCCATTGCCGCCACTATCTCTGCCTCCCCCTCCACTGGGGGCATCATTATCACCCCTAATAGTCGTTGCACGTTAACATTAGGAAACAGATAGTTAACAGTAACTTTAAAAAAAAAATTTAAATATATAAAAAAATTTTTTTAATTTTTAATTTTAATTCATTGACGCAATGTCAGTTAGAGGGGTGCAGTGCTCTGACTGAGATGTGGCAGGTCCGGGAGGCTTCCTGCCTCCCGGATGGCTTCATCTGCAGAAAGTGCACCCAACTGGAGCTCCTCACAGACCGCATGGTTCGGTTGGAGCAGCAATTGGATGCACTTAGGAGCATGCAGGTGGCGGAAAGCGTCATAGATAGCAGTTATATAAATGTGGTCACACCCAAGGTGCAGGCAGAGAAATGGGTGACCACCAGAAAGGGCAGGCAGTCAGTGCAGGAATCCCCTGTGGTTGTCCCCCTCTCGAACAGGTATACCCCTTTGGATACTGTCGGGGGGATAGCTTATCAGGGGAAAACAGCAGCAGCCAGAGCAGTGGCACCACGGCTGGCTCTGATGTTCAGAAGGGAGGGTCAAAGCGCAGAAGAGCAATAGTAATCGGGGACTCTATAGTCAGGGGCACAGATAGGCGCTTCTGTGGACGTGAAAGAGACTCCAGGATGGTATGCTGCCTCCCTGGTGCCAGGGTCCAGGATGTCTCCGAACGGGTAGAGGGCATCCTGAAGGGGGAGGGCAAACAGGCAGAGGTCGTTGTACATATTGGTACTAACGACATAGGCAGGAAGGGGCATGAGGTCCTGCAGCAGGAGTTCAGGGAGCTAGGCAGAAAGTTAAAAGACAGGACCTCTAGGGTTGTAATCTCGGGATTACTCCCTGTGCCACGTGCCAGTGAGGCTAGAAATAGGAAGATAGAGCAGCTAAACACGTGGCTAAACAGCTGGTGTAGGAAGGAGGGTTTCCGTTATCTGGACCACTGGGAGCTCTTCCGAGGCAGGTGTGACCTATATGAGGACGGGTTGCATCTAAACTGGTGAGGCATAAATATCCTGGCCGCGAGGTTTGCTAGTGTCACACGGGAGGGTTTAAACTAGTATGGCAGGGGGGTGGGCATGGGAGCAATAGGTCAGAAGGCGAGAGCATTGAGGGAGAACTAGGGAATAGGGACAGTGGGGCTCTGAGGCAGAGCAGACAGGGAGAAGTTGCTGAACACAGCGGGTCTGGTGGCCTGAAGTGCATATGTTTTAATGCAAGTATTACGGGAAAGATGAACTTAGAGCTTGGATTAGTACTTGGAACTATGATGTTGTTGCCATTACAGAGACCTGGTTGAGGGAAGGGCAGGATTGGCAGCTAAACGTTCCAGGATTTAGATGTTTCAGGCGGGATAGAGGGTGATGTAAAAGGGGTGGCGGAGTTGTGCTACTGGTTAGGGAGAATATCACAGCTGTACTGCAGGAGGACACCTCAGAGGGCAGTGAGGCTATATGGGTAGAGATCAGGAATAAGAAGGGTGCAGTCACAATATTGGGGGTTTACTACAGGCCTCCCAACAGCCAGCGGGAGATAGAGGAGCAGATAGGTAGACAGATTTTGGAAAAGAGTAAAAACAACAGGGTTGTGGTGATGGGAGACTTCAACTTCCCCAATATTGACTGGGACTCACTTCATGCCAGGGGCTTAGACGGGGCGGAGTTTGTAAGGAGCATCCAGGAGGGCTTCTTAAAACAATATGTAGACAGTCCAACTAGGGAAGGGGCGGTACTGGACCTGGTATTGGGGAATGAGCCCGGCCAGGTGGTAGATGTTTCAGTAGGGGAGCATTTCGGGAACAGTGACCACAATTCAGTAAGTTTTAAAGTGCTGGTGGACAAGGATAAGAGTGGTCCTAGGATGAATGTGCTAAATTGGGGGAAGGCTAATTATAACAATATTAGGCGGGAACTGAAGAACATAGATTGGGGGCGGATGTTTGAGGGCAAATCAACATCTGACATGTGGGAGGCTTTCAAGTGTCAGTTGAAAGGAATTCAGGACCGGCATGTTCCTGTCAGGAAGAAGGATAAATACGGCAATTTTCGGGAACCTTGGATAACGAGAGATATTGTAGGCCTCGTCAAAAAGAAAAAGGAGGCATTTGTCAGGGCTAAAAGGCTGGGAACAGATGAAGCCTGTGTGGAATATAAGGAAAGTAGCAAGGAGTCAGGAGAGCTAGAAGGGGTCACGAAAAGTCATTGGCAAATAGGGTTAAGGAAAATCCCAAGGCTTTTTACACGTACATAAAAAGCAAGACAGTAGCCAAGGAAAGGGTTGGCCCACTGAAGGAGAGGCAAGGGAATCTATGTGTGGAGCCAGAGGAAATGGGCGAGGTACTAAATGAATACTTTGCATCAGTATTCACCAAAGAGAAGAAATTGGTAGATGTTGAGTCTGGAGAAGGGTGTGTAGATAGCCTGGGTCACATTGAGATCCAAAAAGACGTGTTGGGTGTCTTAAAAAATATTACGGTAGAATAGTCCCCAGGGCCTGATGGGATCTACCCCAGAATACTGAAGGAGGCTGGAGAGGAAATTGCTGAGGCCTTGACAGAAATCTTTGGATCCTCACTGTCTTCAGGTGATGTCCCGGAGGACTGGAGAATAGCTAATGTTGTTGCTCTGTTTAAGGAGGGCAGCAAGGATAATCCAGGGAACTACAGGCCGGTGAGCCTTACTTCAGTGGTAGTGAAATTACTGGAGAGAATTCTGCGAGACAGGATCTACTCCCATTTGGAAGCAAATGGACGTATTAGTGAGAGGCAGCATGGTTTTGTGAAGGGGAGGTCGTGTCTCCCTAGCTTGATAGAGTTTTTCGAGGAGGTCACTAAGATGATTGATGCAGGTAGGGCAGTGGATGTTGTCTATATGGACTTTAGTAAGGCCTTTGACAAGGTCCCTCATGGTAGACTAGTACAAAAGGTGAAGTCACACGGGATCAGGGGTGAGCTGGCAAGGTGGATACAGAACTGGCTAGGTCATAGAAGGCTGAGAGTAGCAATGGAAGGATATTTTTCTAATTGGAGGGCTGTGACCAGTGGTGTTCCACAGGGATCAGTGCTGGGACCTTTGCTGTTTGTAGTATATATAAATGATTTGGAGGAAAATGTAACTGGTCTTATTAGTAAGTTTGCAGACGACACAAAGGTTGGTGGAAGTGCGGATAGCGATGAGGACTGTCAGAGGATACAGCAGGATTTAGATTGTTTGGAGACTTGGGCGGAGAGATGGCAGATGGAGTTTAATCCGGACAAATGTGAGGTGATGCATTTTGGAAGGTCTAATGCAGGTAGGGAATATACAGTGAATGGTAGAACCCTCAAGAGTATTGAAAGTCAAAGAGATCTAGGAGTACAGGTCCACAGGTCACTGAAAGGGGCAACACAGGTGGAGAAGGTAGTCAAGAAGGCATACGGCATGCTTGCCTTCATTGGCCGGGGCATTGAGTATAAGAATTGGCAAGTCATGTTGCAGCTGTATAGAACCTTAGTTAGGCCACACTTGGAGTATAGTGTTCAATTCTGGTCGCCACACTACCAGAAGGATGTGGAGGCTTTAGAGAGGGTGCAGAAGAGATTTACCAGAATGTTGCCTGGTATGGAGGGCATTAGCTATGAGGAGCGGTTGAATAAACTCGGTTTGTTCTCACTGGAACAAAGGAGGTTGAGGGGCGACCTGATAGAGGTCTACAAAATTATGAGGGGCATAGACAGAGTGGATAGTCAGAGGCTTTTCCCTGGGGTAGAGGGGTCAATTACTAGGGGGCATAGGTTTAAGGTGAGAGGGGCAAGGTTTAGAGTAGATGTACGAGGCAAGTTTTATACGCAGTGGGGAGTGGGTGCCTGGAACTCGCTACCAGAGGTGGTGGTGGAAGCAGGGACGATAATTACATTTAAGGGGCACCTTGACAAATACATGAATAGGATGGGAATAGAGGGATACGGACCCAGGAAGTGTAGAAGATTGTAGTTTAGTCGGGCAGCATGGTCGGCACGGGCTTGGAGGGCCTGTTCCTGTGCTGTACATTTCTTTGTTCTTTGTTCTAATAAATAGAGGAGCTAACTATGTGAGAAACAGGGAGTAAGAAGAGAGAACTAAAGGCCAGACAGCCTAACTTAAGTCATCAGAGTAATGTTGGAATTTATTATTAATGGAGAAACTCGGTGCAGGTGTAGGCCATTTGGCCCTTTGAGCCTACTCCGTCTTTCAACATGACAATGGCCGATTCTCATCTCAATAAAATATTCCCGCGTTCTCCCCATGCCCCTTGATGCTATTAAAATCTAAAAAATATATATTTATTTCTTGAATACATTGTGACTTGGCCTCCACAGCTTTCTGTGGTAGAGAATTCCACAGGTTCACTTCCATTTCAGTGAAGACATTTTTCCTCATCTCAGTCCTAAAGGGTTTAAGACAGTGTCCCCCAGTTCTAGATTCCCGGCATGTGTGGAGTCAGCACATTCTCCCAGTGTCTGCGTGGGTTGCCTCCCACAAGTCCCGAAAGACTTGCTTGTTGGTAACTTGGACATTCTGAATTCTCCCTCTGTGTACCCGAACATACGCCGGAATGTGGCGACCAGGGGCTTTTCACAGTAACTTAATTGCAGTGTTAATGTAAGCCTACTTGTGACAATAAAGATTATATTTAAAAAAAAAAAAATTGTCCTCTTTTGCTGAATTCTAAAATGCTCCCAACCCTCAGGCTTCCTGATTTTGCTGGCAATTTTGTATGTCTCCTCTTTGGACTTAATATTATCCCCAATTTCTTCTTGTAAGCCATGGCTGAGCCACCTTTCCCCTTTTATTTTTGTGCCAGTTAGGAATGAATAATTGTCATAATTCATGTACAGGTATGAACCATTGCCGATCCACTGTCAACTAAAAATAGAAAATTGAATAATCATACGAAGAAAAAATTGCAGGGCTCCAGGGGAGGCAGTGGCATTGTAGTATAGTCACTGGGCTAATAATCCAGAGACCCAGGGTAATGTTCTGGGGACCCAGGTTCGAATCCCACCAGGGCAGAGGGTGAAATTGGAATTCAATAAAAATCTGGAATTAAAAGTCTAATGACAACCATGAGCCCATTGTCGATTGTTCTAAAAACCCATCTGATTAGCTAATGCCCTTGAGGGAAAGAAATTGGTCGTCCATACCCAGTCTGGCCTACATGTGACTCCAGATCCACAGCGAAGTGGTTGCCTCTTAAATGCCCTCAGATGGGCAATAAATACTGGCCTAGCCAGCGAGGCCCATATCCCATGAACAAATAAAAAGAACGGCAGTGGAGTGGAACTAGTTGATTTACTCTTGCAGTGAGCCAGCATGATGGGCCGAATGACCCGTGTCATGCTGTAACTAGAAACCATGTTTCTATTTTATGAACATTTAAAAAGTTTTAAAATCACTTGGAAGATGTAAAGAGAAAATACTCTCAATGATTAGCGGTTGCTTCACAGCGCCAGGGACCTTCGTTCGAATTCTGGCTTGGGTCACTGTCTGTGCAGAGTCAGCACATTCTTCCCATGTCTACTTGGGTTTCCTCCGGGTGCTCCGGTTTCCTCCCACAGGTACCGAAAGACCTGCTGTTAGGTGATTTGGGCATTCTGAATTCTCCCTCTGTGCACCCGAACAAACACCGGAATGTGGCAACAAAGATTTTGACAGTAACTACATTGTAATGTTAATGTAAGCCTACTTGTGACACTAATAAAGATTATGACACTATCTGTAGATATTTTGCTTCATTTATGAAAAATCAGATTTGTTACTACATACTTTTGGTGCATACATTTTCCACCGAAAACAAACATTGTTACTTCACTGCTTAATTGTAAAATTATTTGGATTAACATTAATTTAAATTCGCAACTGAAATCGTAACTTCAGGCATTTCATATAATTCTACTGCATTGTGAAGTGCAAGTACCTGCTTCGAAGGGGGTGGTTCCTGAGAGACAGGGTCCAAGGCCATGTACTTTTTCTCCTTCAGGACATTAAGTACATCATAAAGCACACACATCTCAGTCAGTGTGCTCCTCAAGTTATTCCTAACAGCATCCCAGGGCCACAAAGAGGGTTGAAACTTCAGTATTGCTAAATGTCACAAAAAATGAGCATATTAAAGAAAAAGCTTGCACTTATATTGCACGTGGCACTATTTCAGGATGTCCCATGGTCAATTAAGTACCTTGCGGGGGGAATAGAAAATCCAGATTTTGGGGTGGGGGGTGGTGGAGATAGGGATCCAGGCTTAAGGGTGGGGGGGGGGGGGGGGAAATCTGGGGAGGTGGCAAGATCTGGGGAGGTGAGGGGTTGGAAGGTACTGGGGAGGTGGGAAGATCTGGGGAGGTGGGAAGTTCTGGGGAGGTGAGGGGGGAAGAGATCTGGGAGGGAGGGGGGAAGAGAAGATCTGGGGTTGCGGGGGGGGATATCTGGGGAGGATATCTGGGGAGGCGGGGGGGATATCTGGGGAGGTGGGGGGGGATATCTGGGGAGGCGGGGGGTATCTGGGGAGGCAGGGGGATATCTGGGGAGGCGGGGGGGATATCTGGGGAGGCGGGGGGGATATCTGGGGAGGCGGGGGGGGTTTCTGGGGAGGCGGGGGGGGTTTCTGGGGAGGCGGGGGGGGTTTCTGGGGAGGCGGGGGGGATATCTGGGGAGGCGGGGGGGATATCTGGGGAGGCGGGGGAGATATCTGGGGAGGCGGGGGGGATATCTGGGGAGGCGGGGGGGGATATCTGGGGAGGCGGGGGGGATATCTGGGGAGGCGGGGGGGATATCTGGGGAGGCGGGGGGGATATCTGGGGAGGCGGGGGGGATATCTGGGGAGGCGGGGGGGATATCTGGGGAGGCGGGGGGGATATCTGGGGAGGCGGGGGGGATATCTGGGGAGGCGGGGGGGGATATCTGGGGAGGCGGGGGGGGATATCTGGGGAGGCGGGGGGGGGGATATCTGGGGAGGCGGGGGGGGATATCTGGGGAGGCGGGGGGGGGATATCTGGGGAGGCGGGGGGGGATATCTGGGGAGGCGGGGGGGGATATCTGGGGAGGCGGGGGGGGATATCTGGGGAGGCGGGGGGGGATATCTGGGGAGGCGGGGGGGGATATCTGGGGAGGCGGGGGGGATATCTGGGGAGGCGGGGGGGATATCTGGGGAGGCGGGGGGGATATCTGGGGAGGCGGGGGGGATATCTGGGGAGGCGGGGGGGATATCTGGGGAGGCGGGGGGGATATCTGGGGAGGCGGGGGGGATATCTGGGGAGGCGGGGGGGATATCTGGGGAGGCGGGGGGGGATATCTGGGGAGGCGGAGGGGGATATCTGGGGAGGATATCTGGGGAGGCGGGCGGGGATATCTGGGGAGGTGGGGAGATCTGGGGAGGTGGGGGAGATCTGGGGAGGTGGGGGAGATCTGGGGAGGTGGGGGAGATCTGGGGAGGTGGGGGAGATCTGGGGAGGTGGGGGAGATCTGGGGAGGTGGGGGAGATCTGGGGAGGTGGGGGAGATCTGGGGAGGTGGGGGGGGGGAGATCTGGGGAGGTGGGGGGGGGGAGATCTGGGGAGGTGGGGGGGGAGATCTGGGGAGGTGGGGGGGAGATCTGGGGAGGTGGGGGGGGGAGATCTGGGGAGGTGGGGGGGGAGATCCGGGGAGGTGGGGGGGGAGATCCGGGGAGGTGGGGGGGGGGAGATCCGGGGAGGTGGGGGGGAGATCCGGGGAGGTGGGGGGGAGATCCGGGGAGGTGGGGGGGAGATCCGGGGAGGTGGGGGGGAGATCCGGGGAGGTGGGGGGGAGATCCGGGGCGGTGGGGGGGGGGGGGGGGGAGATCCGGGGCGGTGGGGGGGGGGGGGGGAGATCCGGGGAGGTGGGGGGGGACATCCGGGGCGGTGGGGGGGGGGGGGGGAGATCCGGGGCGGTGGGGGGGGGGGGGGAGATCCGGGGAGGTGGGGGGGGGGAGATCCGGGGAGGTGGGGGGGGGGGGAGATCCGGGGAGGTGGGGGGGGGGAGATCCGGGGAGGCGGGGGGGGGGAGATCCGGGGGGGGGGGGGGGGGAGATCTGGGGGGGGGGGGGAGATCTGGGGAGGCGGGGGGGGGAGATCTGGGGAGGCAGGGGGGGATATTTGGGGAGGATATCTGGGGAGGCGGGCGGGGGGAAGATATCTGGGGAGGTGGGTGGGAGATCTGGGGCGGTGGGGGGGGGGGGGGGGAGATCTGGGGCGGTGGGGGGGGGATCTGGGGAGGGGGGGGAGATCTGGGGTGGTGGGGGGGAGATCTGGGGTGGTGGGGGGGAGATCTGGGGTGGTGGGGGGGAGATCTGGGGAGGTGGGGGGGGGAGATCTGGGGAGGTGGGGGGGAGATCTGGGGAGGTGGGGGGGAGATCTGGGGAGGTGGGGGGGAGATCTGGGGAGGTGGGGGGGAGATCTGGGGAGGTGGGGGGGAGATCTGGGGAGGTGGGGGGGAGATCTGGGGAGGTGGGGGGAAGATCTGGGGAGGTGGGGGGAAGATCTGGGGAGGTGGGGGGGGGAGACCTGGGGAAGTGGGGGGGGGAGAGATCTGGGGAGGTGGGGGAGATCTGGGGAGGTGGGGGGGAGATCTGGGGAGGTGGGGGGGAGATCTGGGGAGGTGGGGGGGAGATCTGGGGAGGTGGGGGGAGATCTGGGGAGGTGGGGGGAGATCTGGGGAGGTGGGGGGAGATCTGGGGAGGTGGGGGGAGATCTGGGGAGGTGGGGGGGAGATCTGGGGAGGAGATCTGGGGAGGTGGGAGTGGGAGATCTGGGGTGGGGGGGGAGATCTGGGGAGGTGGGGGAGATCTGGGGAGGTGGGGGAGATCTGGGGAGGTGGGGGAGATCTGGGGAGGTGGGGGGGAGATCTGGGGAGGTGGGGGGGAGATCTGGGGAGGTGGGGGGGAGATCTGGGGAGGTGGGGGGGAGATCTGGGGAGGTGGGGGGGGAGATCTGGGGAGGTGGGGGGGGAGATCTGGGGAGGTGGGGGGAGATCTGGGGAGGTGGGGGGGCGATCTGGGGGGGGGGAGATCTGGGGAGGTGGGGGGGGGAGATCTGGGGAGGTGGGGGGGGGGGGAGATCTGGGGAGGTGGGGGGGGGAGATCTGGGGAGGTGGGGGGGGGGAGATCTGGGGAGGGGAGATCTGGGGAGGGGGGGGAGATCTGGGGAGGTGGGGGGGGGAGAGATCTGGGGAGGTGGGGGGGGGAGATCTGGGGAGGTGGGGGGGGGGAGATCTGGGGAGGTGGGGGGGGGGGAGATCTGGGGAGGTGGGGGGGGAGATCTGGGGAGGTGGGGGGGGGAGATCTGGGGAGGTGGGGGGGAGATCTGGGGAGGTGGGGGGGGAGATCTGGGGAGGTGGGAGATCTGGGGAGGTGGGAGATCTGGGGAGGGGGGGGGAGATCTGGGGAGGGGGGGGAGATCTGGGGAGGGGGGGGAGATCTGGGGAGGAGGGGGGAGATCTGGGGAGGGGGGGGGGAGATCTGGGGAGGGGGGGGGGGAGATCTGGGGAGGGGGGGGGGGAGATCTGGGGAGGGGGGGAGATCTGGGGAGGGGGGGAGATCTGGGGAGGTGGGGGGGGGGAGATCTGGGGAGGGGGGGGGTGAGGGGATGGGGGGGATCTGGGGAGGGAGAGAAGGGAAGGGGGTGTCCGGCGGGAAGGGGGAACCGGGGGCTCTCAGACTCCGCCTTCTCTCACCCTCCTCGTCGTCGCTGTCCTGCTGCCGCTGCGCCCACTCCTCTCCGGCCTCCTGCTCCTCTCCCTCCGAGTCGCTTCGGTTGAAGTCGATTTTCTGCGCCAGTTTGGCCAGGTTCTCGGACATGGAGAGCGGCTGAACATAGGCCTCGGTGCCGTCCAGAGTCACCTCCTGGACCTGGTTCTCACAGGCCGCCTCGATACTGATGGTAACAGCCGGTCCGGCCGCCATGTTGACAATCTCCCGGAGCCCCGACACAGAGAGAGAGAGACACCGGGACTCAGAGTCCGGGAGCTCGGACACCGAAACCGGCACTGCGCATGCGCACCAGCCAGGCTTCCCCGTGACGTCACTTGTTGGTGAAGTTCAAACCACTAAATAATGAACATAAGGGCCGCCAGTTTTATAATTATCCTCATCTAGCTGGGGTGGCAGTTATTGTTCGATGTTCAGGTTAACAATCCATTCACCAGCGTCAACTGGTACAGTGTGAATAGTTGTGATGCCATCAGGAATGAATCTCTCAAGGGACAAGTTCAGTATGTGGACCATGGTCTGACTTGGGTATGACCGCATCCTCTCAGGTTACCAACTCTGGCTGGAAATATTCCAGGAGATGTTGGCGAAAATTCCATCACCAAAATCTGGTGGCTTGGCGTGAAAGGGTATTAAAGGAGCATGAGAGAGAGGAAAATACATTGAGGCCTCTTTAAACACATTGCAAAAACCCATTTCACACCAGCTAAAAATTTCCAGCGAGAGTCAGAGGAGCAGATAGGTAGAGAGATTTTGGATAGGTGCAAGAGTAACAGGGTTGTTGTGGGAGGGGATTTTAATATCCCCTTTATTGACTGGGACTCACTTTGTGATAGGGGCTTCGATGGGGCAGAGTTTGTAAGGTGTATCCAGGAAGGCTTCTTGATGCAATATGTAGATAGTCCCACTAGGGACAGGGCAGTTCTGGATCTGGTATTGGGGAATGAGTCTGGACAGGTGGTTGAGGTATCAGTGGGGAATATTTTGGGAGTAATGACCACAATTCCGTAAGTTTCAGGGTACAGTTGGGTAGGGATGAGGGTAATCCTTGGGTTAAGGTGCTAAACTGGGGAAAGGCGAATTACGATAACATAAGACAGGAATTGAAGAATTTTGATTGAGTGCGGCTGTTGGAGGGCAAATCAACATCAGGCATATGGGAGTCTTTCAAGCGACAGTTGATTAGGATTCAGGAAAGTCAGGTTCCTGAGAGAACATAGGATAGATATGGGAAGTTTAGGGAGCCTTGGATTAAAGGGATATTGTGAACCTCGTCAAATGATGAGGGGAGGGCAGAGGATGTTGTTTACATGGACTTCAGTAAAGCCTTTGACAAGGTGCCACATGGCAGACTGGTACAAAAGGTGAAGTTAGACAGGGTCAGAGGTGAGGTGGCAAGATGGATAAGAACTGGCTCGGTCACGAAGGCAAAGGGTAGCAATAGAAGAGTGTTTTTCTGAATGGAAGGTTGTGACTAGTGGTGTTCCACAGGGATCTGTGCTGGGGCCTCTGTTGCTTGTAGTATACATAAACGATTTGGAGGAAAATGTAGCTGGTCTGATCAGTAAGTTCGCGGATGACATCAAGGTTGGTGGAGTGGCAGATATTGTTGAGGATTGTCAAAGGATACAGCAGGACATAGATAGGCTGGAGACTTGGGCAGAGAAATGGCAAATCGAGTTTAATCCAGGCAAATGTGAGGTAATGCATTTTGGTAGGTCTAACATAGGGGGGAAATATACCGTAAATGGCAAATCTCTTAGGAATATAGAAAGTCAGTGAGATCTGAGCATGCAGGTCTACAGATCTTTGAAAGTGGCAAAACAAGTGGACAAGAAAGCATAAGGAATGCTTGCCTTCATTCAACGGGGCCAGTGGCGGACCTACATTTTTGGGGCCCTGAAGCTTGAACTGTTATGGGGGCCCCTTCGCAACCAGCAACGAGGTCTGGGTAACCAATGTTATCTTCTTCAGTGGGGTTGTTCCACGACAGATCACCACAAATATTTTACAAATTTAACCACTACATCTCAGATTTTGATTAAAATTGCTGTACTGGATTATCTCACATGTCAAAGTCACTGGTGTGAATAACAATTTCCAATGCCTTATAGTTTTTGAGTTATGGGGGGATGAAAATTAGGGAAATGTTATATATATACATGATGCATCATAGCATGATGAAATAAAACATAGAAAAGATCATAGTCAATATAATCTTTTATTTTAGACACCTATGAGAATACATGCTACATGAAGCACATTTTACAAAATATTCTTTTTTGTTTTTTCTAGCAACATATTCACGCAGTTTTGTCATATGAGAGCTTCCTTGCAATATCATTTTTGAGAGACAATATGCATAAAGAATTTAAGCGCTCTTCAGCCATGGTAGACCAAAATTTGTTCTTTATAAAAGATAGCTTTGAAAAATTCCTTTCTGCTTCACAGCTCGTGATAGGCATTGTCAAGTACAGCTTCAGCGCAGTAGTAATATTGGGGAATACTTCAATTAGGTATTGCTCACAAATAAGATGAAGAACTTCTGTGCATTGCATTTTAGATGGCGTGTTTTCTTCTGTGTTCTGGGATTTCCTACGGTGCAAATATTCTTTGAACTGATAACACATGTTTTCCCATGATTTCTATCAATTCTTTATACATGGGTTTGGATAGGTAAGTAGCATTTTATTTTAACTATTATTTTGTATTGAATTATACTATATTATTAATATTATTATTTTTTTAAAACCCCTTCTCACACAGTAGACCCAAAAATTTTAAGCAATGTGGACTAAAGTCGCTTCTGGGGCCCCTCTGGGATTAGGGGCCTTGAAGCTTAAGCTTCATTAGTTTCATAGTAGATCCATCCCTGGATGGGGCATTGAGTATAAAAACTGGCAAGTCATGCTACAGTTGTATAGAACCTTGGTAAGGCCGCACTTGGAATATTGCGCACAATTCTGGTCACCACACTACCAAAAGGATGTAGAGGCTTTGGAGAGAGTGCAGAGGTGGTTTACCAGGATGTTATCTGGTCTGGAGGGTGTTAGCTATGCGGAGAGGCTGAATAGATGCAAACTGTTTTCATTAGAACAACTGAGGTTGAGGGGGTGACCTGATAGAGGTCTACAAGATTATGAGGGGTATGGATATAGTGGATGGGCAGGCACTCTTTCCCAGGGTGGAGGGGTTAGTCACCAGGGGGCATAGGGTTTAGGTTCTGTGGGGCAACGTTTAGAGGAGATGTGCGAGGCAAGTTCTTTACACAGAGGGTGGTGAATGCCTGGAACATGTTGCCAGCGAAGGTTGTGGAAGTCAATACATTAATGGCGTTCAAAAGGCACCTCAAAAAATACATGGATAGGATGGGTAGAGGGATACGGCACTAGGAAGTGCTGAGGGTTTTGGCCAAGGGTGGTATCATGACCGGTACACGCTTGGAGGGCCGAAGGGCCTGTTCCTGTGCTGTATTGTTCTTTGTTCTAAATTTGTTCCAATTTGCAAAATAGTTATTTTTTGTTAATGATGAAATTGTGGTGCAAGAGAATACATGCTTTAAATTGGAAATTAAGTGGGTTTTTTTGTGATTGTTGGATTTTTCTTGTTCAAAAGTGTTAACATTATAAATGCCTTAAAAAATATTTTCTAAAAAAAATTAAATTGGTAATTAAGCACAGTGGTCCCCAATTGGGAAGGATCAGGGAATAATTACAGGAGTGTATAAACCAATTCACTCTGGGTGTCTCAGAGGAACCAGGAGAGTCTGTGGCTGCTTTGCTGTAAACCTGTTTTAAGGTACAGGCTGGCTTCAGACGCGATCTTCCTCAACATACAATTGTTGGATCTAATATGGTAGCAGAGGATGAACATTAAGCTTTGGTGATTGGATGCTGAATAAGAAGTATGTTTTGTCTTTCTTGTCTGAGAGATAAATAAGTATTCTAAAATAAAGATCCTGACTGCCAAAGCAAATATTCACCCAGCTCAAGGAAGGCTCCCGAACTAGAGGACACCCTGAAGGCTCACCTCAAGAAATGCAATGAGACGTCAATGTCTTGGAGACCCTTGCTCAGATGAGATCTACTTGAAGGAACCTCCTGATTGAAGGGACACAAATCTTCGAGGACACCTGACAGTAAGAGGAGACCCTGAAAAGGAGCCTGAGAAAGGAACACCAGCGATCAAGAGTCCAAGGACCAATCCCATCTCCCGGAAACACCTGCCAAGTGTGTAGTCGAATGTGCCACTCTAGGATCGGGCTCATGCAAGGACCCACAGAACCCATGGCCAGTAACACAGAGTTTCTTAGGTGGGCAATCTGACTCGTTAGTGAGTGATCATTAAATAAGATTCTAAAATAACCAAAATACTGCAGATGCTGGAATCTGAAACAAGAACAGAGGACTGGAAAAACTGCAGGTGTGCCGGCATCTATCAGGAGAGAAACAGAGTTAACATTTTGAGTCAAAGAAACATCATCCTCCAGGATTTACCCAGTTCCAAAGGAAAAAAAAATGTTCTGATGAAGGGTCCATGACTCAATATTAATCTGTTTCTCTCCTAATAGATGCTGGCAGACCTGCTGAGTTTTTCCAATGTCATCTGTTCTTGTTTGTAAAAAAAAGTATTCTGTTGCAGACAAACTTAGTTTCAGAATGGCAGAAGAATGTTGCAAAATCTCAGGCTTTAACTGCCCACTGAGTTTTTAGGAGGGGAACCATATCAGTAATGGAAAATAATTAAATCAAGATGTGGTCAAGGGCTACTTTGTTGCACAGGGGGGGGGGGGTTGGCATTGCCAAACTTGCTTCATTATTATTGGGCGGCGAATGTGGACAAGGTGCGACGGTGGTAGGAAGGAGAAGGGGTAGAGTGGGTTAGGATGGAGGAGGAATCTTGTAAGTGGTCTAGTTTGAGGGCCAAGGTGACGGCAGCATTGCCAATGGCTCTGAGTAGGTACTCAGGGAGCCCAGTGACGCAGTCCACGGTGAAGATATGGAATCAGCTGAGGAGGCATTTTAGGGTGGAAGGGATGTCGGTGCTAATGCCGCTGTGCGGGAATCATGGGTTTGAGCCGGGGGCGGGGGATGGATAGTGTATACAGGAGGTGGAGGGAAGTGGGGCTGGTCAAGGTGAGGGATTTGTATTTGGAGGAAGGGTTCGCCAGTCTGGAGGAGCTAAGGGAGAGCGTAGAGATGCCGAGGGGTAGTGAGTTCAGGTATCTACAGGTTAGGGATTTCGCGCAAAAGGTCTGGAAGGGGTTCCCTAGATTGCCGGGATACACCCTGCTGGAGCGACTGCTGCATCCAGATGTGGAAGGGGAGGGAAGAATTGGGGATACATAATAAGTGGCTGGGGGAGCAGGGAGGCGAGCGGGTGGTGAAGATCAAGAAGAAATGGGAAGCAGAGTTGGGAATATAGATCAATTGGGGAGTATGGAGTGAGGCACTGCGAAGGGTAAACGGGACCTCCTCTTGTGCAAGGATGAGCCTGATATAGCTCAAGGTGGTGCACAGGGTGCATATGACTCGGGCGAGAATGAGTGGGTTCTTTCAAGGGGTATCAGATGAGTGTGAGAGGTGTGGGCGGGGGCCAGCGAATCATGCGCACATGTTTTGGGGTTGTGAAAAATTGGGAAGATTCTGGGCGGGAGTGTTCGCGGTTTTAGCCAGGATAGTGGAGGAGGGAGCGGACCCGCACCCTTTGATGCCGATATTTGGGGCTTCAGAGAAGCCGGAGCTCATGGAGAGGAGGAAAGCCGATGTCATGGCCTTCGTCTCTCTGATTGCACGGTGACGAATTTTGCTGGAGTGGCGGTCGGCATCGCCACCGCGGGTAGCAGCATGGTTTGGTGACCTGTACGGCTTCCTGCAGTTAGAGAAGATAAAGTATGAGTTATGGGGCTCAGCAGGGGAGTTCGAGAAAAGGTGGGGGATGTTTGTGACTGTGTTTGAGGAGCTGTTTGTCGCGGGGGAGGGGGGGTGATGGGGAGGGGGATGTGAAAAAGGAGGAAAATCTGTACAAACTGTATAGTTGATTGTTGGGAAGAATGTTTCCCGTGGTGTTTATTTGTTGTAACCTACTTTGATACAAGTTTGAATAAAATGTGTTGTTTTTAAAAAGGGCTACTTTGTTACTCTAATAGAGGTGAGGCATGGCTTTGGTTTTGTTATTACCAGCAAAACGTAAGATTAGAAATTACGTATTTTCTGAATTGGATGTGGATGGCTTGGATACTGAGGAGGGATTGACCATTCTACTATGGTTTTTGGATGAGTTTTACATAAAAGGATGATCTGTTGGAAGCATATGAAGCATGGTCAATCTTTGATAGATTTTGTAAAAACTGATGATCAGTCAATGCAAGAGGATATAATGGACTTTGCTAACTGGTACAAGGGACTGGAAAAGTCTAACTTTTGAAATGGCAGAATCTGTATTGCCGTTTAAGTTACTCGATTGTGCACATATTTCTATGTCGATAGACTTTTACTATTGAAGGGGTTCAATTTCATGGAGAAGATTCTCTCCTAAACTGCTGCAGCCCTAAAAATGCTTTGGTTAAACAGACATTTCCAGCTACTTTCCCATCAAATATAGGCAACTCTGCAGTAAAGCAAAGGATGGAGGATTCCATGGTGGCTAAGTTTCGAGAGCGACAAAATATTAAATGCAGATTCCAGTGAAACGACATGGTTGCTGATCGGCGGTCTGAAGGTGGTCATACTATTAGCCAATTTAAGAGTCGAGGGAAAAACACGGGTCTGGGAAGGGGAGTGTAGGTGTTTGAACCGAAGAAATGCACAGGGAATAGAGACGATATTATTGGTGTAGTTCTAAGTATCATTGCACAATGAATTGCCAACAGTAAGAAGAATCGGGGGCTGAATTTTCCAAAATGGGGCTGTGTCCCCACATCGGCGTAAAAACGATGCCGTTTCACTCTAGACTTTCCTGAACAAAATAAAGAGCAATTCACTTACCTTCAGGGGGCTGACAGGGCCCGTGGAGCTTCACGCAGTTTTGGCTGCGGATACGGGCCCTCGCAATTCCGGTTCCGAGTCGCGCATGCGCAGTGCGACGGCCTCCAGCGGCCGGCTGTGACTGGAGTTTCGCTGGGAGGGCCTCTGGCAATGGCCCCCCAGCCGCGTCGCGTAATTTACATGCGAGCGAATCTCCGGGGACCGGAGTGGTGCCGTGCCCGATTTGGGCGTAAACGTCGCTTTTCTGCCCCCGCGCCAAACGCGATTTCGGCGCTGGGCTGCGGAGAATCCAGTCCCATGTTTTTGAAATAACGCATGAAACAGATAACAGGCTGAAAATGTTATGGGGATTGCCATGAAGGAATTGTGTTGGTCACTGGGAGTTTGAATCCAGTGATTGTGGTGATATGCCTGTGAATAGTTTTGTACATAGTTAGTAATGCGACCTCCAACCAGTTGGTGGTGTCAGACATGGCTCGTTCAGCTTTCCGGGACGATACAAGATCTCATAATTGAAGGTGGAGAGTTCGATCCTCCACCGCAAGATCTTGTCGTTCTTGATCTTGCCCCGCTGTGCATTATCGAACATGAAACAAAATGGAGATGAGACGTCAGGTGACCTTCCTTGTCTACCAATACACATGAAACTGCCCAAGGCTGGAACTTAGTCTGCTTGTCTGGTCAGGACATTAAAATTTAAACTACCTTTTTTGGCCACTGGATGTACATTTGCAATCTAAAAGGATGATTGGGATGGTATTCTGAATCTGTCAAATAAAGCATTTCTAGCCAACGGCAGAAGTCAGAGTGGTTGCATTGTACAATGATACCTGTGGCTTCAACGACCACAGGAATGGAAAGGATATATAGGAAATAGGAACAGAAGGTCATTCGGCCCCTCAAGCTTTCTCTATCATTTAACTTGATCAGGGACGATCTTCTACCTCAAAGCCATCATCCTGACCTATCCCTGTATCCCTTGATGTCATTGTTATAGTGAGTGCTGAGGTTTGCATTGAGTGCTGAGGTTTGCACTGAGTGCTGAATTTGGTGCATTTTGAGTGCGACAGTAAGAGTTTGGTGACCGAGGGAGTATAAGGCTTCATTTTTATCTAAAGTTTAGTCTTTCTTTTATTTAGTTAATTAACTTAAAAGTTGCTGTTTGGTTTAGAAGAAGGTGAATTTTCAATCAGCTTGAAAAAAGCTTCTACTTGTAGGCACTTGCAGCTGGAGCTTGTTAATTAGTTAATTGGATTAGGCCAGTTTTCAGAGGCTAGATTCACAGTATAAAAGTGATCCCCTACAGTGCAGACTTTGTTTGCACAGAGTGCTGAATTTGGTGCATTTTGAGTGCTATAGTAAGAGTTTGGTGAGGAGGGAGTAACGTGCTCTTTTCATTTTGTTTCAGACATTTCCTCAAAGAGTGAGAAGAGAGCCAGGAGTTTACAGAAAGTGTAGCTGACTGGGAGCAGAGTCGGAGGGCGGAGATCTAGTTAGTCCACAGGGCAGCTATAGTCTGTCAGGTCAGAGGGGATGGAGGCTAGGCCAGTTGCATGCTCCTCCTGTAGGATGTGGGTGGTGAGGGATACCACCGGTGTCCCCGCTGACTATACCTGCGGGAAGTGCACCCAACTTCAGCTCCTCAAAGACCGTGTTAGGGAACTGGAGCTGAAGATGGATGAACTTCGGATCATCTGGGAGGCAGAGGGGGTGATTGAGAAGAGTTACAGGGAGGTAACCACACCCAAGGTACAGGACAAGAATAGCTGGGTTACAGTCAGGGGGAAAAAAACAAACAGGCAGACAGTGCAGGGATCCCTCGTGGCCGTTCCCCTTCAAAACAAGTATACCGTTTTGGATGCTGTTGGGGGGGATGACCTACCGGGGGAAGGCCCTAGCGGCCAGGTCTCTGGCACTGAGTCTGGCTCTGGGGCTCAGAAGGGAAGGGGGGAGAATAGAAAAGCAATAGTTGTAGGAGATTCAATGGTTAGGGGAATAGATAGGAGATTCTGTGGTCGCGAGCCAGACTTCCGGAAGGTATGTTGCCTCCCGGGTGCCAGGGTCAGGGATGTCTCGGATCGTGTCTTCAGGATCCTTAAGGGGGAGGGGGAGCAGCCAGAAGTTGTGGTGCACATTGGTACCAACGACATAGGGGTGTGGAGGTAATAAACAAGTTTAGGGAGTTAGGCTGGAAGTTAAAAGCCAGGACAGACAGAGTTGTCATCTCTGGTTTGTTGCGGGTGCCACGTGATAGCGAGGCTAGGAATAGGGAGAGAGTGCAGTTGAACACGTGGCTGCAGGAATGGTGTAGGAGGGAGGGCTTCAGGTATTTGGATAATTGGAGCGCATTCTGGGGAAGGTGGGACCTGTACAAGCAGGACGGGTTGCATCTGAACCAGAGGGGCACCAATATCCTGGGAGGGAGGTTTTCTAGTACTCTTCGGGAGGGTTTAAACTAATTTGGCTGGGGAATGGGAACCGGATTTGTAGTCCAGCAACTAAGGTAGCCGATATTCAGGACGCCAAAGCCTGTAATGAGGCAGTGGGGAAGGGAACACTGACAAAGGAGAGTACTTGCAGGCACGGAGATAGGTTGAAGTGTGTATACTTCAACGCAAGAAACATCAGGAATAAGGTGGGTGAACTTAAGGCATGGATCGGTACTTGGGACTACGATGTGGTGGCCATCACGGAAACTTGGATAGAAGAGGGGCAGAAATGGTTGTTGGAGGTCCCTGGTTATAGATGTTTCAATAAGATTAGGGAGGGTGGTAAAAGAGGTGGGGGGGGGTGGCATTGTTAATTAGAGATAGTATAACAGCTGCAGAAAGGCAGTTCGAGGAGTATCACCCTAATGAGGTAGTATGGGTTGAAGTCAGAAATAGGAAAGGAGCAGTCACCTTGTTAGGAGTTTTCTATAGGCCCCCCAATAGTAGCAGAGATGTGGAGGAACAGATTGGGAAACAGATTTTGGAAAGGTGCAGAAGTCACAGGGTAGTAGTCATGGGTGACTTTAACTATTGTGGAATATATTTAAATATTGAGTGGAAACTCTTTAGATCAAATAGTTTGGATGGGGTGGTGTTTGTGCAGTGTGTCCAGGAAGCTTTTCTAACACAGTATGTAGATTGTCCGACCAGAGGAGGGGCAATATTGGATTTAGTACTAGAACCAGGGCAAGTGATAGATTTGTTAGTGGGGGAGCATTTTGGAGATAGTGACCACAATTCTGTGACTTTCACTTTAGTAATGGAGAGGGATATGTGCGTGCAACAGGGCAAGGTTTACAATTTGGGGAAGGGTAAATACGATGTTGTCAGACAAGAATTGAAGTGCATAAGTTGGGAACATAGGCTGTCAGGGAAGGACACAAGTGAAATGTGGAACTTGTTCAAGGAACAGGTACTACGTGTCCTTGATATGTATGTCCCTGTCAGGCAGGGAAGAGATGGTCGAGTGAGGGAACCATGGTTGACAAGAGAGGTTGAATGTCTTGTTAAGAGGAAAAAGGAGACTTATGTAAGGCTGAGGAAACAAGGTTCAGACAGGGCATTGGAGGGATACAAGATAGCCAGGAGGGAACTGAAGAAAGGGATTAGGAGAGCTAAGAGAGGGCATGAACAATCTTTGGCGGGTAGGATCAAGGAAAACCCCAAGGCCTTTTTCACATATGTGAGAAATATGAGAATGACTAGAGCGAGGGTAGGTCCGATCAAGGACAGTAGCGGGAGATTGTGTATTGAGTCTGAAGAGATAGGAGAGGTCTTGAACGAGTACTTTTCTTCTGTATTTACAAATGAGAGGGGCGATATTGTTGGAGAGGACAGTGTGAAACAGACTGGTAAGCTCGAGGAAATACTTGTTAGGAAGGAAGATGTGTTGGGCATTTTGAAAAACTTGAGGATAGACAAGTCCCCCGGGCCTGACGGGATATATCCAAGGATTCTATGGGAAGCAAGAGATGAAATTGCAGAGCCGTTGGCAATGATCTTTTCGTCCTCACTGTCAACAGGGGTGGTACCAGGGGATTGGAGAGTGGCGAATGTCGTGCCCCTGTTCAAAAAAGGGACTAGGGATAACCCTGGGAATTACAGGCCAGTTAGTCTTACTTCGGTGGTAGGCAAAGTAATGGAAAGGGTACTGAAGGATAGGATTTCTGAGCATCTGGAAAGACACTGCTTGATTAGGGATAGTCAGCACGGATTTGTGAGGGGTAGGTCTTGCCTTACAAATCTTATTGAATTCTTTGAGGAGGTGACCAAGCATGTGGATGAAGGTAAAGCAGTGGATGTAGTGTACATGGATTTTAGTAAGGCATTTGATAAGGTTCCCCATGGTAGGCTTCTGCAGAAAGTAAGGAGGCATGGGATAGTGGGAGATTTGGCCAGTTGGATAACGAACTGGCTAACCGATAGAAGTCAGAGAGTGGTGGTGGATGGCAAATATTCAGCCTGGATCCCAGTTACCAGTGGCGTACCGCAGGGATCAGTTCTGGGTCCTCTGCTGTTTGTGATTTTCATGAATGACTTGGATGAGGGAGTTGAAGGGTGGGTCAGTAAATTTGCAGACGATACGAAGATTGGTGGAGTTGTGGATAGTAAGGAGGGCTGTTGTCGGCTGCAAAGAGACATAGATAGGATGCAGAGCTGGGCTGAGAAGTGGCAGATGGAGTTTAACCCTGAAAAGTGTGAGGTTGTCCATTTTGGAAGGACAAATATGAATGCGGAATACAGGGTTAACGGTAGTGTTCTTGGCAATGTGGAGGAGCAGAGAGATCTTGGGGTCTATGTTCATACATCTTTGAAAGTTGCCACTCAAGTGGATAGAGCTGTGAAGAAGGCCTATGGTGTGCTCGCGTTCATTAACAGCGGGATTGAATTTAAGAGCTGTGAGGTGATGATGCAGCTGTACAAAACTTTGGTATGGCCACATTTGGAGTACTGTGTACAGTTCTGGTCACCTCATTTTAGGAAGGTCGTGGAAGCTTTGGAAAAGGTGCAAAGAAGATTTACCAGGATGTTACCTGGAATGGAGAGTAGGTCTTACGAGGAAAGTTTGAGGGTGCTAGGCCTTTTCTCATTAGAACGGAGAAGGATGAGGGGCGACTTGATAGAGGTTTATAAGATGATCAGGGGAATAGATAGAGTAGACAGTCAGAGACGTTTTCCCCGGGTGGAACAAACCATTACAAGGGGACATAAATTTAAGGTGAAAGGTGGAAGATATAGGAGGGATATCAGAGGTAGGTTCTTTACCCAGAGAGTAGTGGGGGCATGGAATGCACTGCCTGTGGAAGTAGTTGAGTCGGAAACATTAGGGACCTTCAAGCAGCTATTGGATAGGTACATGGATTACGGTAAAATGATATAGTGTAGATTTATTTGTTCTTTTTTAAAAAATATATTTTATTCAAAGTTTTTTGGCCAAACAAAGGTTTTCCTTTTTTCAACAATAAAACTGTATAAATAACAGTGGCCGTTTTAACAAATAAATAAATAATATATAAACTAAATGGCAACTGCCATATCAAAAATAATAACTCTCCAAAAATAAAATCAAGCAATCCAATATACATAACCTGGTACAAATATCTATACACAAACATCCCTGAGGACCCGCCCGCCCCCCCCCCCCCCCCCCCCCCCCCCCCCCCCCCCCTGGGTTGCTGCTGCTAACTTCCCATTTCCTTTATCGTTCTGCGAGGTAGTCAATGAACGGTTGCCACCGCCTGGTGAACCCTTGAGCCGAACCCCTTAGTGCGAACTTTATCCGTTCTAGTTTTATAAACCCTGCCATGTCATTTATCCAGGTCTCCACGCCCGGGGGTTTGGCTTCTTTCCACATAAGCAATATCCTTCGCCGGGCTACTAGGGACGCAAAGGCCAAAACATCAGCCTCTCTCGCCTCCTGCACTCCCGGCTCTTCTGCAACCCCAAATATAGCCAACCCCCAGCCTGGCTCAACCCGTACCCCCACCACCTTCGAAAGCACCTTTCCACCCCCACCCAGAACCCCTGCAGTGCCGGGCATGACCAAAACATGTGGGTGTGGTTTGCTGGGCTTCTCGAGCATCTCCCACATCTATCCTCTACCCCGAAAAATTTACTGAGCCTTGCTCCGGTCATATGCGCCCTGTGTAAAACCTTGAATTGTATCAGGCTTAGCCTGGCGCACGAGGATGACGCGTTTACCCTACGTAGGGCATCAGCCCACAGCCCCTCCTCAATCTCTTCCCCCAGCTCTTCTTCCCATTTCCCCTTCAGCTCATCCACCATGATCTCCCCCTCGTCCCTCATTTCCCTGTATATATCCGACACCCTACCATCCCCCACCCATGTCCCTGAGATCACTCTATCTTGAATCTCCTGCATCGGGAGCTGCGGGAATTCCCTCACCTGCTGCCTCGCAAAAGCCCTCAGTTGCATGTATCGAAATTCATTCCCTTGGGGCAACCCATATTTTTCCTTCAGCGCTCCCAGACTCGCAAACGTCCCGTCTACGAACAGATCTCTCAGTTGCAAAACCCCAGCTCTCTGCCATGCTCCAAATCCCCCATCCATTCTCCCCGGGACAAACCTATGGTTATTTCTTATATTTATTTGTTCTTAAGGGCAGCACGGTAGCATTGTGGATAGCACAATTGCTTCACAGCTCCAGGGTCCCAGGTTCGATTCCGGCTTGGGTCACTGTCTGTGCGGAGTCTGCACGTCCTCCCCATGTCTGCGTGGGTTTCCTCCGGGTGCTCCGGTTTCCTCCCACAGTCCAAAGATGTGCAGGGTAGGTGGATTGGCCATGATAAATTGCCCTTAGTGTCCAAAATTGCCCTTGGTGTTGGGTGGAGGTGTTGAGTTTGGGTAGGGTGCTCTTTTCAAGAGCCGGTGCAGACTCAGGGGGCCGAATGGCCTCCTTCTGCACTGTAAATTCAATGATAATCTATGATTAATCTAGGACAAAGGTTCGGCACAACATCGTGGGCCGAAGGGCCTGTTCTGTGCTGTATTTTCTATGTTCTATGTTCTAAATCTATCAATCTCTGCTTTGAGCATACTTAATGACTGAGCCTCCACAGAACAATAGGATAGAGAATTTCAAAGATTCATCACCCTCTGAGGAAATTCCTCCTCATCATGGTCCTAAATGGCCTACCTCTTATTATCATAGAATTTACAGTGCAGTATTCTGAGGGTGTGTCCCCTAGTTCTAGACCCTCCAGCCAGGCGAAACCATCCTTCCTGCATATACACTGTCGAGCCCTGTAAATACTTTGAGGTCTCCCTCATTCTTCTAGATTTCAGAGAACACAGGCCCAGTCTTGTCAATCTTTCCTCACAGGACAACCCCATCATCCCAGGGATTAGCCTTGTGAACCTTTCCTGCACTCCTGAGGCCTTTGAATCTCGTGAGGCACTGTTTCTGGGTTCAAGAGACCACTCTCCATTTTCATTTTCACCTGCTGTGCTTGAGAGGCTGGCTTCTTCTTCCCGTCCTTAGGTATGGAGACCAAAACTGCACACAATACTCCAGGTGTGGGCTCACCAAGGATCTATACAAATGCAACAAGACTTCCTTACTCCTTGAACACGGATGTGAAAGTATTGGCTAAGTTGGCGGGGTGGATGGAGGACTGTGTCCTGGGGGTGGTTGCAGAAGATCAAACGACTTTATGAAGGGCAGGCAGCTCACGAGTAATATAAGATGGCTGTTGAATGTGGTGATGGATCCGTTGGGGGCTCTGGTACCAGAGGTGGTGGTGTCCATGGATGCGGAGAAGGCATTTGATCGGGTGGAGTGGCGGTACTTGTTCGAGGTTTTGGGAAGGTTTGGGTTTGTGGCATGGGTGCGGTTGCTGTATGTGGCACCAAGAGTGAGGGTGAGGACGAATGATATGAGCTCACAAAGCTTTGTACACAGGGGTACAAGGCAGGGTTACCCACTGTCGCCGTTGCTGTTTGCGCTGGCCATAGACCCATTGGTGATGGCTCTCAGGGGGTCGGTGGAGTGGCGGGGATTATGAGGGGACAGAGGGAGCATCGGGTGTCGTTCTATGCTGATGACCTCTTGCTGTATGTTTCGGATCCGTTGGAGAGTATGGGAAGGATTATGGGCCTGCTGGGAGGTTTGGAGGGTTCTCGGGGTACAAACTGAATGTAGGGAAATGCGAGGTTTTCCCGGTGAATGAGCTGGGACTGCGGGCTAATTTGGGGGGGAATGCCATTTACGGTAGCGAGGAATAGGTTTAAGTATTTGGGGATTCGGGTGGTGAGGGAATGGACGAGGTCCAGAAGTGGAACTTAATGAAGCTGGTGGAGGAGGCCACAGAGGATCTTAGGAGGTGGGATACACTGCACTTAACGTTGGCGGGGAGGGTCCAAGTGGTGAAAATTAATATTCTCTTGATGTTGCTGTTTATCTTTTAGGCTCTCCTGATCTTTATACCAAAGGCCTTTTTTCGGAAAGTGGGTGGGGAAAGTGCCGAAACTGGGAGGACCCTGCTATAGAGACAGCAGGGCAGGTTGGTGTTGCCAAACTTACTGCATTATTATTGGGTGGTGAATGTGGACAAGGTGCGGCGGTGGTGGGAAGGACAAGGGGTAGAGTGGGTAAGGATGGAGGAGGAATTTTGTAAGGGGTCTAGTTTGGGGGCTATGGTGATGGCAGCGTTGCAATGGCTCCGAGTAGGTATTCAGCGAGCACAGTGATGCACTCCATCGTGAAAATATGGAATTAGCTGAGGAGGCATTTTAGGACGAAAGGGATGTCGGTGCTAAGGCCGGTGTGCGAGAATCATGGGTTTGAGCTGGGGGGTGGAGGGAAGTGGGGCTGGTCAAGGTGAGGGATTTGTATTTGGAGGAAGGGTTCACCAATCAGAAAGAGCTAAGGGAGAAGGTAGAGCTGCTGAGGGGAGTGAGTTCAGGTATCTGCAGGTTTGTGCGAAAGGTTTGGAGGGGGGGGGGGGGTTCCCTAGGTTGCCGGGATACACCCTGCTGCATCGACTGCTGCTTTCGGATGTGGAATGGGGGGGGGGGGGGGAAGAATTGGGGATACATGGAAGAAAGGAGGAAGAGGAGACCTTTTGGCCCTTCGAGCCTGCTCCGCCATTCATCACGATCATGGCTGATCATCCAACTCAATAGCCTTATCCTGCTTTCTCCCCATAGTCTTTGATCCCATTCACCCCAAGTGCTATATCTAGCCGCTTCTTGACTATATTCAATAATATATACAAATGACTGGGGGAGCAGGGAGGTGCAGGGATGGTGAAGATTAAGGAGAAATGGGAAGCGGAGTTGGGAGGGGAGATCAATTGGGGAGTATGGAGTGAGGCACTGCGAAGGGTAAACGGGACCTCCTCTTGTGCAAGGATGAGCCTGATATAGCTCAAGGTGGTGCACAGGCTGCATATGACTCGGGCGAGAATGAGTGGGTTCTTTCAAGGGGTAGCAGATGAGTGTGAGAGGTGTGAGCGGTGTTATGATATGCAAACATGCAACCAATGAACACTAAGAATAGGACATAACCAATGGGCAGTCAGGACACTCAGAGGTGGCATCACCACAAGGGGGCATGGCATAAACACTATAAAAGGGATGAGGCACTCACACCCTGCCTTTTGCCACAGACAGACATCTAGAGAGTTAGACAGGGTTGATCAGCAGCATCACACCCCAGCACGTGGCTTAGAGCAAGCTGGTACAGTTAGACTGAGTTACTACAGTTAGATAATCAGAGAGTCGAACTCATTTGACAACTGTTAATAGTTCAATAAACACGTTGAACTCATTTCAGAGTCTGGAGCATCTTTTAGTTAAGACTGCATCAAGTAGCAGCCTGTGTTATCTGAAGCAGCATAACACAACATGATACCAGGAGTGACTGTTCAATCTATTTAGTTCAACTCAGCAAGATCCGTGACAACCAGCTAATGAATACAGGCACAATGGACAAGATTCAGGCTCCTCATCCGTTCAGGACCATCTGCAATCCTAGTGCCAACTGGCGATCATTCAAGCAGAAATATCAACTATACGTGGACGCATCCGACCTCAATGGCGTGACCGGTGCTCGGAAGATAGCCCTTCTACTCACCACTGGGGGTGACCATGCGATAGAGATCTTCAACTCCTTTCACTTTTCGGAAAGGCAGGACAAAACGAAGTACCAAACCATCCTGGACAAATTCGACAGCCACTGCGAGATGGACACCAACAAAATCTTATGAGCGCTACATCTTCAAGCAGAGGATGCAAGGTAAAGACGAATCCTTCACCTCCTATCTAACTAACCTTAGACTGCTAACGCAATCCTGCAACTTCGGTGATATCACTGACTCCATGATCAGAGACCAAATAGTTTTTGGAGTCCACTCTGATCCTCTGCGAGAGCAATTGTTGAAAATCAAGGACATGACCCTGCCAGTCGCGATTGAAACGTGTACTGTGCATGAGCACTCTAAAAATCGCTATTCACGGTACAAAATCGCAGAAAGTGAAAAACAAGCCTCCCACAAGGTGGAGTGTTCAGGCCATCTCCCGGATGCAGCGCCTCCACATTGACGAAAGCGGCCATTTCGCGCGCTCTTCCCGGGGCCCGACGCATGCGCAATGCGATCGGGAACACGAAGCGGCGAAAACCACACTGCGCAGGTGCAGATGTCCGAGAACCGCAACGCGCATGTACAACGACGCACTGAGCATCATGCTGTCGACGTCATGACGTGTGCGAACTGCGGCACCGCCCATTTTAAAAAAAACTGCCCTGCAAGAGGCAAACGCTGTTTAAACTTTGGGAAACCAAACCACTATGCAACCCTGCACCACCAGTCAGGATCCAGCACTCCCAATTCCGACAGCGGCGCATCAGAAGTGTGCAACACCGAATGCATGACTCTGATCCAGGCAGTGCGATGGATCCAGATGATGAATACCTGGACAACACTCACCGGGTGGGCATTATTACGAAGTGCGAATCCGCCACACCGGACACATTGCGAGTCCAATCAATCCTGGCCGTGGATTCCGAGGACGAATGACATGCAGTGATGAAGGTCAACCACTGCCCCATCCAGTTCAAACTGGACACAGGTGCCTCTGCCAACCTGATTTTGCAGGTGGACTTCAAGAGAATCAAGAAGCCCCCCACAATCCCTCCAGCTGCCTGCAAACTCCTGGACCACAATGGAAACGCAATCAAGGCACTGGGGTCCTGACATTCGCAGGTGTCCAGCCGACACACACAAGCAAGCATACGCTTCGAGATTGTTAAACCAGACAGGACGTCCCTGCTGGGTGCGCACGCCTGCAAGCAACTGAACCTCATTCAAAGGGTCTACACCATGACGCCGTCCCATTCGGATCTTCAGGCCAGCACCGACGACATCCTAACCCAGTACCCAGATGTATTTAGCGGGATGGGCACACTGCTGTATGAGGACAAGATTCTACTGCGGCCTAATGCCAAGCCAGTGGTCCACGCACCACGACGTGTCCCTGCTCCACTGAGAGAGCACCTGAAGGTAGAGCTCACGAGTCTACAACAAAAAGGCATCATCTCCAAGGTCACTGAACCAACCGATTGGGTCAGCTCGATGGTGTGCGTAAAGAAGCCTTCGGGGGACCTACGCATCTGCATTGACCCCAAGGATCTAAACAAAAACATTATGCGGGACCATTACCCCATCCTAAACAGGGAAGAAATCACAAGTGAGATGGCACACGCACGATTCTTCACAAAATTGGACGCTTCCCAAGGATTTTGGCAAATCCAACTTGAAGAATCCAGCAGAAGGCTCTGCACCTTCAACACACCTTTTGGCAGATTCTGCTACAACCGAATGCCATTTGGCATGATCACGGCATCAGAGATTTTCCATCGCATCATGGAACAGATGATGGCGGGAATAGAAGAGGTTCGTGTCTATGTTGACAATATCACAATCTGGTCCACAACCCCAGAGGAACATGTGTCGCTACTCAAGAAAGTATTCCGACGCATACATGAACATGGCCTCAAGCTAAACAGGTCCAAGTGCTGTTTTGGGACATCCACGCTGAAGTTCCTGGGCGATCAGATTTCGAGACACGATGTGCGCCCGGACACAGACAAAATTAAAACCATCGAGACAATGAAAGTCCCCGAGGACAAGAAGGCAGCACTGCGCTTCCTGGGAATGGTCAATTTCCTTGGCAAGTTCATCCCGAATTTGGCCACACACACCACGGCCCTACGCAACCTGGTGAAAAAATCAACCATCTTTGAGTGGAAGGCGGAGCACCGAACAGAGTGGCTGGAGCTGAAAGCCAAGCTCACCACTGCATCCGTCCTTGCATTCTTTGACCCAGACTGAGAGACCAAGATATCCACAGATGCGAGTCAGGGTGGCATTGGGGTGGTGGGTACCAGTAGCATACGCGTCACGTGCAATGACACCCACTGAGACCAGATATGTGCAGATTGAGAAGGAGTGTTTAGGTCTTCTCACCAGCTTCCTCAAATTTCATGATTATGTCTACAGCTTGCCAACATTTACTGTTGAGGCGGATCAAAGGCCTCTGGTCCACATCATCCAAAAGGACCTGAACGACATGACGACTCGTTTGCAGAGAATTCTGCTCAAACTCCGGAGGTATGATTTCAATTTGGTGTACACACCTGGCAAGGAGCTCATCATCGCCGATGCATTGTCCCGCTCCGTCAACGCACCCAGTGAACCATCGAAGATCATCCAGCACATTGAATTGCAGGTACAACTGTGTGCAAGCACTCTCCCGGCAACAGATGAGAAGATCGTTCTCATCCGAGAAGAGACGGCCAAAGACCCCCTGTTGCAGTGAGTCATCCACAACCTCAGCAATGGCTGGCAGAAAGGGCAATGCCCTCAATTCTACAAAGTAAAGGTCGACCTGACGCTGATCAATGGCATCCTGCTCAAGCTGGACAGGATAGTCATCCCGCTACGTCTCTAGAGCATGGTGCTGCGGCAGATTCATGTGGGACACCTGGGCGTAGAAAAGTGCAGACGCAGAGCCCGGTAAGCTGTCTACTGGCCCGACATCAACCAGGACATCACAGACATGGTCCTGAACTGCGAAACCTGTCATAGGTTCCAACCAGCGCAGAGCAAGGAGACGCTCCAACCACATGACCTAGAGACCTCTCCGTGGTCCAAGGTTGGCAATTGACCTATTCCACGCAAATATCTTAATCATCGATTAACTTTTCGAACTATCCTGAGATGCTGAAGCTGCCAGACCTCACCTCACGGACCGCCAACGAAGCGTGTAAAGAGACATTCTCACGGCATGGCATCCCGAAGACCGTCATGAGCGACAATGGCCCGTGCTTCCAGTCGAGAATGATCCACGTTTGCATTTCAGGCATGTCACCTCCAGTCCGCACTATCCGCAGTCCAATGGCAAAGTCGAAAAAGGGGTGCACACCGTTAAGCAGCTCATCCGCAAGGCCTCGAACTCCGCTTCCGACATACACCTTGCACTACTTGCGTGCTGGGCGACTCCCTTGTCCACTGGCATGTCGCCAGCTCAACTGCTGATGAACAGGGACCTGCAGACGACGCTTCAGCCATACACCTGCCCAACCTTGATCACCTCCCGGTGCTGCAGAAGATGCAGCAGCTTCGCGACAGCCAGAAGCAGGGCTAGGACGCACATGCCACCGATCTGGACGTGCTTTCCCCGGCAGACACGGTCAGGATCAAGATACCGGATGGTGGGTGGTCTGCTCTGGCTGTCGTTGTTCGACAGGCCGCGCCCAGATCCTATGTCATACGTATGGCTGATGGCTCCATTGTGCGAAGGAATCACAGGGCACTGCGAAAGGTTGCTTGCCCACAACACTTTCCCCTCCATTTCCACATGTCGAATTGCCATCTCAGACACCTCGAACCACGAGGCCACCAGTCGTGCCTCCCATTTGCCTGTCAAGACACCGTCATCCCCTCCACCAACTCTCCGGCAGTCGACGAGGATCAGACGCAAGCCTCAGAGACTGGACTTATGAGTATTTGTTTTGTTTGTTCTGTTCTGTATTCCTCAGTCTGTCACATTAGACAGACACATTCACATGTATATACATCTAAAAAAAAAAGAAAAAAGGGGAGATGTCATAATATGCAAACATGCAACCAATGAACACTCAGAATAGGACACAACCAATGGGCAGTCAGGACACTCAGAGGTGGCATCACCACAAGGGGGCATGACATAAACACTATAAGAGGGATGAGTCACTAACACCCTGCCTCTTTCCACAGACAGACATCTAGAGAGTTAGACTGGGTTGATCAGCAGCATCACAGCCCAGCATGTGGCTTAGAGCAAAATGGTACAGTTAGACTGAGTTACTACAGTTAGATTAGCAGAGAGTAAAACTCATTTGAGAACTGTGTTAATAGTTCAATAAACACATTGAACTCATTTCAGTGTCTGGAGCATCCTGTACTTAAGATTGCATCAAGTAGCAGCCTGTGTTTTCCGAAGCAGCATAACACAACAGGCTGGGGCCAGCGAATCACGCGCACATGTTTTGGAGTTGCGAAGATTCTGGGCTGGAACGTTCGCGGTCTCAGCCAAAGTAGTGGAAGAGGAGGTGGACCTGAACCCTTTGGTGGCGATATTTGGGGTTTCAGCGAAGCCGGAGCTCACAGAGAGGAGGAAGGCCGATGTCATGGCCTTCGCCTCTCTGATTGCATTTTTCTGGAGTGGTGGTCGGCATCGCCACCGGGGGTAGCGGCTTGGTTGGGCGACATGTACGACTTCCTGCGGTTAGAGAAGATAAAATATGAGTCAATGGGCTCAGCAGGGGAGTTTGAGAAAAGTTGGGGAATGTTTGTGACCGTGTTTGAGGAGCTGTTCGTTGCAGGGGTGTGTGTGTGTGTGGGGGGGGGGGGGGGGGGGGGGGGGGGAAAGGGGGTGAAAAAGGGGAAAAATCTGTACAGACTGTTGGGAAGTATGTTTCCCGGGGAGTTTATTGGCTGTAGCTTACTTTGATACATGTTTGTAATAAAATACTTTTTTAAAAAAACATAATTTCTCGGCTTTTTGGCGAAGGTCAAGCATCAGATCAAGCCCAAGATGAGGTACAATGCCTTTTCTTATCAGCTTGGATCTTGCATGTCTCTCTTGACCATGATTGGCTTCAATTTGAATTTGGTTTTAGTAGCAAGCAATGATATGGATTAAGGGTTTGCCCTGACCAGTCTGCGCATTGGCTTTGTAACTTTACGGTTTGGGATAAAATATTTTTTAAAAACATATTATGACACCTGGGCTGGTGCGCAGTCAATTCCAGCGCCACTTGACCCGGAATCGCAACACAGGTGAAATTAAATTTTAAATTAATACCCTTGGCTTTGGTTGAGTTGAATTGACAGTCACCAGGTTTATAGAAACCAAAAGAGAAAATGCTAGAAAATCTCAGCAGGTCTGGCAGCATCTGTAAGGAGAGAAAAGAGCTAACATTTCGAGTCCAGATGACCCTTTGTCAAAGAGTCAGCAGACCCTTTGTCGAGTCGTCTGGACTTAAAGAATCATAGAATTTACAGTGCAGAAGGAGGCCATTCGGCCCATCAAGTCTGCACCGGCCCGTGGAAAGAGCACCCCACTCAAGCCTCCACACTATCCCATAACCCCACCCAACCTTTTTGACACTTAAGGGCAATTTAACATAGCCAATTCATCTGACCTGCATACCTTTGGACTGTGGGAGGAAACCGACGCACCCAGAGGAAACCCACGCAGACACGGAGAGAACGTGCAAACTCCACACAGACAGTGACCCAAACCGGAATTGAACCTGGGACCCTGGAGCTGTGAAGCAACTGTGCTAATCACTGTGCTACCGCGCTGCCATTGTTAGCTCTTTTCTCTTAATGTCTGAAACGTTATCTCTTTTCTCTCCTTACAGATGCTGCCAGACCTGCTGAGATTTTCCAGCATTTTCTCCTCTGGTTACTAGGTTTATCGCGTTTTACAGCACGGAAAGAGGCCCTTCGGCCTATCATGTCCATGCCGGCCATCTTACACCCAACTATTCTAATCCAATTTTCTAACACTTGGTCCGTAGCCTTGTATGCTTTGGCATTTCAAATGCTCATCTAAATACTTCTTAAAAGGTGTGAAGGTTCCTGCCTCTACCACCCTTTTAGGAAGCGAGTTCCAGATTCCAACCACCCTCTGGGTGAAAAAACTTTTCCTCTCATCTTCTCTAAACCGCCTGCCCATTACCTTAAATCTATACCCCTGGTTATTGATCCCTTCACTGAGGGGAACTGTATCGTCCTATCCACCCTATGTCCTTCAGAATTTTATACACCTCAATCAGGTCCCCCCCTCAGCCTTCCCATCTCCAGGGAAATCAACCCTATGTTATCCAGTGTCTCAATAGCTGAAACGACCCAGCCCAGACAACAACCTGGTTAATCGCCTCTCCACCTTCTTCGGTGCAATTATTTCCTTTCTATAATGTGGTGACCAGAAATGTACAGAGTAGTCGAGCTGGGGCCTAACCAGTGTTTAATACGGCTCCAGCAAAACCTCCCTGCTCTTATATTCAATGCCTCGGTTAATAAAGGCAAGAATCCCATAGGCTTTCTTAACAACCTTATCTACCTGTCCTGCTGAGTTCAGAAATCTGTGAACCTGCACACCAAGGTCCCTTTGATCCTCTGTACTTCCTCGGGTCCTACTAATCATTGTATGCTCCCTTGCCTTGTTAGCTCCCAAAATGCATTACCTCACACTTTTCATGGCTAAATTCCATTTGCCACTTTTCTGCCCATTTGTAAAATTTAAACACAAGTAACCATTTATTATCAGTAATTATAATAGGCAAAAAAATATAATTGGCTATCCACCATCCGATTCCCAACGCCCCCTTTCTAACTACCCCACTCTCCACACACAAACAACACAGAGGGAAAAGAGTGGTTAAGAGGTAATGAAAATATAAAAGGATAAGGATCGTTGATTCAGATGGATGTCTTCCCGTTCGATTATTTCTCAAGGTTAGGCCTTCATAGAACATAGAACAGTACAGCACAGAACATGCCCTTTGGCCCACGATGTTGTGCCAACCATTTATCCTAATCTAAGATCAACCTAACCTACACCCCTTCAATTTACTGCTGTCCATGTGCCTGTCCAAGAGTCGCTTAAATGTCCCTAATGACTCTGACTCCACCACCTCCGCTGGCAGTGCATTTCATGTACCCACCACTCTCTGTGTAAAGAACTCACTTCTGACATCTCCCCTATACCTTCCTCCAATCACCTTAAAATGATGTCTCCTCATGACAACCATTTCCACTCTTGATAAAAGTCTCTGGCTATCCACTCTATCCATGCCTCTCATCACCTGTACACCTCTATCAAGTCACCTCTCTGCCTTCTTCGCTCCAGTGAGGAAAGCCCTAGCTCCCTCAACCTTTCTTCATAAGACATGCCCTCCATTCCAGGCAGCATCCTGGTAAATCTCCTCTGCACTCTTGCCAAAGCATCTGCATCCTTCCTATAATGAGGCGACCAGAACTGGACACGATATTCCAAGTGTGGTCTATCCAGGGTTTTATAAAGCTGCAGCAAAACCTAGTGGCTCTTAAACTCAGTCCCCCTGGGGGTTAATGAAAGCCACACACCATACGCCTTCTTAACAACCCTGTCAACTTGGGTGGCAACTTTGAGGGATCTATGTACGTGGACCCCAAAATCCCTCTGTTCCTCCACACTTCCAAGAATCCTGCCTTTAACCCTGTATTCAGCATTCAAATTCGACCTTCCAAAATGAATCACTTCACGTTTATCTAGGTTGAACTCCCAACTGCCACTTCTCAGCCCAGCTCTGCATCCTGTCAATGTCCTGTTGTAACCTGCAACAGCACTCGACTTTACCTACAACTCCACCAACCTTTGTGTCATCGGCAAACTTACTAACCAACCTTCCATTTCCTCATCCAAGTCATTTATAGAAATCACAAAGAGCAAAGGTCCCAGAACAGAACCCTACGGACACCACTGGTCACCGACCTCCAGGCTGTATACTTTCCATCCACTACCACTCGCTGTCTTCTTTCGGCCAGCCAATTCTGTAGCCAGACAGACAAGTTTCCCTGTATCCTATGCCCCCTAACTTTCTGAATGAGCCTACCATGGGGAACCTTATCAGCCTTACTGAAATCCACAAACACCACATCCACTACCCGACCTTCAGCAATGTGTCTCGTCATATCCTCAAAAAATTTAGTGAGGCTTGTGAGGCATAACCTGCCCCTCACAAAGCTATGCTGACTATCTTTAATCAAACTATGTTTTTCTAAATAATCATAAATCCTATCTCTCAGAATCCTTTCCAGTATTTTTCTCACCACAGACGTAAGACTGACTGGTCTGTAATTCCCAGGGATTTCCCTATTCCCTTTCTTGAACTGGGGAACAACATTTGCTTCCCTCCAATCATCTGGTACTACTCCAGTGGAGAATGAGGACACAAAGATCATCGCCAGCAAAACTAAAGAGCAGGTCATTGACTTCAGGAGGCAAAGTACTGTACACAGCCCCGTCAGCACCAACGGGGCCGAGGTGGAGATGGTTAGCAGTTTCAAATTCCTAGGGGTACACGTCACCAAAAATCTGTCCTGGTCCACCCACGTCGACCCTACCCCCCAAGAAAGCACAACAGCACCTATACTTCCTCAGGAAACTAAGGAAGTTCGGCATGGCCACATTAACACTTACCAACTTTTACAGATGCAGCACAGAAAGCATCCTATCTGGCTGCATCACAGACTAATATGGCAACTGCTCGTCCCAGGACCACAAGAAAGTTCAGAAAGTCGTGAACACACCCCAGTCCATCACACAAACCTGCCTCCCATCCATTGACTCCATCTACACCTCCCGCTGCCTGGGGAAAATGGGCAGCATAATCAAAGACACCTCCCGCCCAGCTTATTCATTCTTCTAACTTCTTCCATCAAGCAGGAGATACAGAAGTCTGAGAACACGCACGAACAGACTCAAAAACAGCTTCATCCCCGCTGTTACCAGACTCCTAAACGACCCTCTTATGGACTGACCTCATTAACACTACACCCCTGTATGCTTCATCCGATGCCGGTGTTTACGTAGTTACATTGTGTACCTTGTGTTGCCCTATTATGTATTTTCTTTTATTTCCTTTTCTTTTCATGTACTTAATGATCTGTTGAGCTGCTCGCAGAAAAATACTTTTCACTGTACCTCGGTACACGTGACAATAAACAAATCCAAATCCAAATCCAAAGGTGCAGCAATCTCCTTCCTTGCTTCGCGTAGTAACCTTGGGTATATCCCGTCTGGCCCAGGGGACTTATCTATCGAGATGTTTTTCAAACTTTCCAGCACATCCTCCTTCTTAACATCAACCTGGTTGAACCTATTAACCTGGTTCACGCTGTTCTCACTAGCAACAAGGTCCCTCTCTCTAATTAATACTGAAGCAAAATATTCATTTAGAGCCTCCCCTACCTCCTCAGACTCCAGGCACAAGTTCCCTCCACTTTCCCTAGTAGATCGGCCCCACTCCCACTCTGATCATCCTCTTATTTCTCACATAAGTGTAGAAAGCCTTGGCGTTTTCCCTAATCCTTACCGCCAGGGCTTTTTCATGCCCCCTTCTAGCTCTCCTAAGTCAATTTTTGAGTTCCTTCCTGGCTACCTTGTAACCCTCTAGAGCCGTGCCAGGTCCTTGCTTCCTCAACCTTATGTAAGCTTCCTTCTTCCTCTTGATTAGAAGCTCCACTTCTCTTGTCATCCAAGGCTCCTTCACCTTACCATTCCTTCCTCGTCTCAGTGGGCCAAAACTATACATCACTCACTATAGGGGGCATGAAAAAGTCCTGGTGGGAAGGAGCAAGTGCTCCTTAAACAATCCCCATATTACTGATCTACATTTCCCTGAGAACAGCTGTTCCCAGTTTATGCCCCTCAGCTCCGGTCTAATAGCAGTATAATTTCCCCTCCCTCAATTAAATAACTTCCCATACTGTCTGTTCCTATCCCTCTCCATGACTTTGATAAAGGTCAAGGAGTTGTGGTCCCTGTCACTGAAATGCTCTCCCACCGAGACATCTGACCTGGTTCGTTGCCAAGCACCAAATCCAATATGGCCACCCCCCTAGTCGGCCTATCTCCATATTGAGTCAGGAATCCTTCCTGTACACACCTGACAAAATCTGCTCCATCCAAACCATTTACACTAAGGAGGTTCCAGTCAATATTAGGGAAGTTGAAGTCATCCATGACAACAACTCTGTTACTTCTGCACCTTTCCAAGATCTGCCGCCCAATCTGTTCCTCCATCTCTCTGCTGCAATTGGGGGGTCTCTAGAAAACTCCCAATAAAGTGACTGCTCCTTTCAGTTGGATATTTTATTTTCCTTAGCTTGTAATGATCTTCATTACAGACTCATGGAGACATCAGGGAATCGGCAGCAGAGAGGGAGAATCGCAGCTCCTCTTCCTTTGAGGGTCTAGAGCCTTCTGTGAGGTTCTCTCTGAAAATAAAAACACCTGGTAGGAACAAATTGCTGATTGTTGTCAGGCAGAACACTGTCCCTGGCTAACCCACCGGTTGCTAGTTAGCCAATCAAATTGACTTCCTCCAAAACCAGTTCCTCATATTCACTCGGCTCCGTTGAGTCTGCTTCTCCTTTCCAGAATACAAAACCAAGGCGCACACCATCCCGGCAAGCATTTATTTGTTTCAAGGCACATTCCACTTGTGGATCCATGGACCAAAAGTAACAAATGGGAACAAAGGAAATAAACAGAAAGGACACTTCCAACACCCATGACTTTTGGGACATCAACATTTCTCAATCTCTCCCCATTTAAAAAATACTCTGCATTTGCTTTTTCTGTCAAAGTGGATAACTTCACATTACATCTGCCATGTTGTTGCGCACTCAGCCTGTCTAAATCTCTTTGAAACCTCTTTGCATCCTCCTCACAGCTCCCATCAAGTTGTTTCCTTCGGAAACTTAGAAGTAGATTCCCACATCCAAGTCATGGATATAGATTGTGAATAGCTGGACCCGTAGGAGGAGTAGGCCATTTCAGCCCTTCAAGCCTGCTCCATCATTCAATTAAATTATGGCTGATCTGTGGCCTAACTCCAAAAACCTGCTGTTGACCCATACCCTTAATACATTTGCTTAAGAAACATTTATCTATCTCAGATTTAAAATTAACAACTGATTGTCAATTGTCGTCTGTGGTAGGAATCCAAACACTTTGTGATTAGAAGCCTTTCCTAATATTTCTGCTGAATGGTCTGACCCTAATTCTTGGCTATTTGACAGGTTACTGTCATCCAATGTGTCAATGATCTGCCATTGCATCATGGTGTTGGATTCATCTACCATGAGTAGAGTCGTGTTGAACTTTTCAACCGTGTCGCTGATGCTATTATGATCATATCCGAACTCAGCCATGTCTGAGTAGTATTCTTTGATAAACAAATCATCTTCTGTGGTTTTGGATTTGTTTTTGTGTTCTTCCCTTTTAATTAACAAATGATCTTCTTCAGTTTTGGATTTGTTTGTGAGCGTTTCACTTTTAATGAACAAATCATCTTCTTTGGCTTCAGATTGGTTATTGAGATCTTCACGTTTTATTAACAAATCATCTTCATCAGTTTTGGATTTGTTCTTCACTTTTTATGCTGCAAGTTGCTAGTTCCATGAAAGTTTTTTCAACATTTTGTTGAAGTTCAGGCAATGTTGTGCCTTGTGATGTTGAATTTTTGGTTTTGTACCTTTAAGAGTCTTAATTGTGATTTGCAGGCATTTCCCCTTTAAGTGGGCGTGTTCTGAGTCTTCTGACATCATGACGCTCATGACGTCAAGCGTAATCGATTGTACATGCGGAAATCGATCATCGGGCGTTGTGCGTTTTGTTCAACTGCGCATGCGCAGATCCATGTTTGAACGGTGTTCAATCTTTTTCTGACTGCGCATGCACGGATTGCTTCATGCGCAGAACAGTCTTTGCACAAAATGGCTATTTTCAACTGCGCATGCGCAGAACCAGATTTGCGTCTTTTGTTTCCCGGGCAGTTTAAAATGTGCTCAGGTGCCATTTTAACTTCTTTAGATATGTGTAAAAGAATTTTTTCGGGAATGTTGCCTCCAGTAAGAGACTGATTTTTTTTACCAGGGGCAGTAAGAAGGGCTCAGCCTCTCAAACACAGGTGAGAATGAAAATGGTGTGGTCGTTTGGACCCAGAAACAATGCCCTGAGAGATTCAAAGGCCTTGGGAGGGCAGGAAAGACGAGTGGTATAGCTCTTTCAGGGGGCCAATCCCCACACTTATTTTGTAGCACAACACGATTCACACCAATACACCTTGCAACTTCACAAATTCCTGACTTTCCTCATATTCCCAACTAAATAGCCGGCATTCACTCTCATCGTTGTACCATTTTACATCCATACCTCAGTGACCATTTCAAAATGTTGCCCTTCACTCTTCATACATTTCTCATACTTTCAGCTCTGCTTTCTTTCCTTGCAGAAGTGAGATCAGAATTCCAGTGATGGGTACCGTGACGGCCACTGTCAACGTGTGACTGCCTGGTTCAGAGGAGGTCTTCTTCCAGGGTCATGTGCTAGGCCCAACCATCTTCAACTGCTTCGTTAATAACCTTCCCTCCAAAGTTCAGAAGTGGGGATGTTTACTGATGATTGCAGTGTTCAGTACTATTCACAACTAATCAGACACAGCAATGTGTGCATTTGCAGTAGGATCTGGACAAAAGTGGCAGGTAACATTTGTACTACAAGTATTAGGTACTGGCCATATCCAACAAAAATGTAACCGTTTCCGATTAATGGCAGACTTTTGAGGAATCTACCATTAACATCCTGCGACTGACCAGATTGATCAGAAGCTGGACTAGTCATTTACTGTGACTATGAGATCAGGTCAGAGGCTGCGGATTCTGTGGTGAATAACTCATCTCCTGACTCCCCAAAGCTGGCCCACCATCTACAGGGCTTCCAGTGAGAAGTGTGATGGGGAGCTCTCCAACTTGCACTCCCTTGACACCACCCAGGACAAGGCAACCCACTACCTTAAACATGCACTCACAAAGTGGTTACGATGTACTAGCTACAAGCACTGCAAGTCTCCAGCTTCTGAAACCCCCACCATCTAGCAGGGAAGCAGATGCATGAGAACCACATGCACGATCCCCTCCAAGTCACACAGCCTCATAACTTGAAGCATATCACCATTCCGTCACTGCTAATGGGTCAACATCCTGGAACCCCGAAACAGCACTGTGGATTTACACCAGATAGAATACAGTGCATTACAGCAGCTCACCTTGCCGACACTCATATTATGTGAACAAAGAGTGGTGAGCCTGTGGAATTCAGTACCACAGGAAGTAGTTGATGCTAAAACTTTGAATATATTCAAGAGGTGGCTAGATTATAGCACTTGGGGAGAATGGGATCAAAGGCAATGGGGAGAAAGCAGGATTAGGCTCTAGAGTTGGATGATCAGCTATGATCATGATGAATGGCGGAGCAGGCCCGAAGGGTCAAAAGGCCTCCTCCTGCTCCTATCTTCTATGTATATATATCTATGAAAGTCCATGTTTGTTACTTCCCTGTTGGGTGCAGTTCTTGAAGAGGTGTATGTTTAGAAGGTATACACATTTGAAATTAAGGATCCCAACCTGGGAGGTTTGTTTTTTTCTCAAATATATTTTAAAAATCATGTCTCTAAACTTATTATAAATTATGATATACAAACTAGAAAACACTGGATTGATATTTTTTAAACTATAAACTAATCATAGAATTTACAGTACACAAAGAGGCCATTGGGCCCCTCGAATCTGCACAGGGCTCTGGAAAGAGTTCCCTACCCAAGCTCATGCCTCCACCCTATCCCCACAACCCACCTAACCTTTTGGACACTAAGGGGCAAGTTAGCTTGGCCAATCCACCCAACCTGCACATCTTTGGACTGTGGGAGGAAACCAGAGCACCCGAAGGAAACCCATGCAGACACGGGGAGAACGTGCAGACTCCACAGAGACAGCCGCCCAAGGTCAGAATCGAACCCAGGTCGCTGGAGCTGCGAGGAAGCAATGCCAACCACCCTGCCAATGTAATAGGTCTTAACACTTCGGCTCCCTGGTCCATACTGCCCAGGGCTCTGCTCAAACCCCCGTGCGATTGGCCCCGAACCAGTCAAGTGATCGGTGGAACCCACTCCCTTAAAGTTGCTGCACTACTGCATCCCTCCCCCATTAAGTACTGTAGTTCAGAGGATGGGTTGACCTTGGATCTGGCCTACAGGTGGCAGAGGTTGAACAGATTCCCGTTTTTTTCTGTAGTTTATCATAGAATCCCGACAGTGCAGAAGGAGGCCATTTGGCCCATCGTGTCTACACTGACTCGCTGAAAGAGCACACTACCTAAACACCCCATCTTATCCCTGTAACCCCATAATTCCACCTAACCAGATACTATGGACAATTGAGCATGGCCAATCCACCTAACCCACACATCTTTGGACTGGGGAGGAAACTGGAGCACTCGGAGGAAACCCACGCATAGATAGGGAGAACGTACAAACTCCACAGTCACCAGAGGCCGGAATTGAACACGGGTCCCTGGAGCTGCGAGGCAGCAGTGCTAACCATTGTGCCGCCGTTCCATAGTCTCAACAGGCGACAAGCTCTTCACCCTTAGTGAATTTAATGCCAGAGTTGGAAAGGACACAGACCTCTGGGGAGGTGCCAATGGCAAAGACAGAGGGGGGAAATCCAACATCAACGATATGCTGCTCTTGACAAAATGCTTAGAACACGGCCTTGTCATAACCAACACCTTGTTCCATCAGAGAGACATGTACCCGTGGTGGCCACGAGCTGGGTGGCTTTGCACGAAAGGTGGCTTTCTCTTAGAGACTTTGGTTTAAGACATCTTAACCCCCCCAAATGGGCACTAGAAGTCCAAAACAATTCCCAGCTTAATCTCCATCTACTACTCAACCGACCAGGATGCCGGTAAGCCAGTAACCAAGCCGCAAAAACAGCAAAAGTAGGGAGTGGAAAACCTCGACCCATAACAGGGAGCCTGCGAGGCGACCCAGAACCAAGCATGGCCGACCCAACTGATCTGCCAACACCGGCCCAGCCGATGATGGAGAGGCTGATTGAGTTCATCACAACAAAACTCCCGAAGTACAAAGAAGCGGCGAAAGAGGACCTCATGGTGGCAATGAGGTCAAAACACACCTCCCAGCAAGGATTGGGGGGGGGGGGGGGGAAAGAGTAAGAGTACTGATTATCTAAAACAGTCAGACAATCCAACAAAAATAGCTGGTTTTATTTGTGGTACTTTGTCAAAGAATTAGCACATTTGGACACACTGTACAAATTCACAAAATCGCATATTTGATACTAGGTATGATTTCTCAGATTTGCATTATTACACCGGAATTCTAACTAACAGTTGCCAAAATGGAAAAGCTCCCACGTTCAAAACTGGCAACATTGCGTATGAGGTTCAAATTTGAACAGAAGATAACATTTATTGAGCGATTCAGTTGAAGAAACTAATTTTCCAATGTGTATAATAAGTACTTTTAGACAAAATTGTATTAATTAGCCTATAAAATGGATAAATATAAAATGGTGTTTATAGATTCTTACTATATATAAAGCATTAACACACAACTTATAAAAATGAGTAACCATCTAAAATTCTAATTATCTATTACAGGCATCTTCATGGAAAGAAGCTTTAAAACATTAAAAATAAGGTATTCATAATAAAATAGCACTAAAACAACAGACCAAAGATACATTAATTATGTGAATAAGGTTGTGTAGGCTGTTCTTGATGGGTTCATCGATCATGCAGCATCACTGGTCCATTTTTTTTAGCTCTTAACTTTTCCAAAGTTTTCTGGGGGGAAAACAGAAACATAGCTTTCAGTAATGTTCTGAAAGACTACTGCGCCACATATTGGATCTGTATTGAACATGTATATTATGTATTCATTTAGTGTGACTAAAAGATTTGTCTGATTGACAGATGGGAGGTATCGATGTAACCGGATATGTACCTGGACTCATTGAGCATACATAATAAGTAACCAGAAAATGGTGTTTGGTATTATATAACGTAGATCGTTGAGTTTTACAAATGCATTAGGTATACATGTAAGAAAGAAGCATTTTGCCCTTATACTGTTGTGCTAGAAATTTCACAATTTGTTAATTGCATTAAGCATAGCCACAAATAAGTTGTGGTGAGATCAAGGCAGCATTTGACCGACCCTCAAGGAGCTGTCGTAAAACTGGAATCAATGGGATCAGGGGGAAAACTCTCCACTGGTTAGAATCAAACCTAGGTTGTTGGAGGTCTATCGTCATGTCAGGGTATTGGTGCAGGTGCTTCTCAGGGTAATGTCCTAAGTACAATCAGTTTCAGCTTCTTCAATGACATTCCCTTGATTTGTAAGGTCAGAAGTGAGGGCGTTTGCTGATGATTGCATAGTGTTCAGTATCATTCAAAACTTCTATGTTCACATGCAGCAATACCCGAATAACATTCAGGTTTCAGCCAAGTGGCAAGTAACATTTGTGCCGACAAGGGAGAATCTAACCATCTCCCCAGCGCTTGCATTGCTGAGTCCCCCATTATCAATCATCCTGGAGTGGTTACCATTGAGCAGAAAATTAACTGGATCAACCATATAAATACTGCGGCTACAAGAGCAAGTCAGAGGCTGGGAATTCTGCAGAGAGTAACTCATCCCTGGCCTAATAATTGCATTCAGACAGAAAGCAGTCTTGAGTGACCACTTGAGGTGGTGACTTTGGAAGGAATGGCGACATAGCTCCAAGTCAGGATGATCTGCAGATGTTAATCATTGTGAATTAAAAAAACAAAATCTTTCATCAAAAATGTCTCTATTTTCTCACCAACTGTTTTCTTGGATTTTCCCATGTCAGACACCATCCTTGGTTGATAGAAAGGGAGTATGAGTGTTTTGCTACCAGACCTCTGCTCATCATGATGTATAAATGGCTATTACTAAACATGATAATAATATGAAGTGAAATTCCATCTAATTTTTCACGCGAGTATCAACTACTTAAATTGGTCACATCTCCATCTGAAACGCAACTGCTGCTTTTTTAATGGACGGATGTCAGGAACTCACAAAGTTATTGGGGCACGCTAGTTCATCCTGGCTCCACAAGAATGTCAAAGAAGAAAAAAATATACTTTTCAATTGACCACCACCAGGTCACTCAGTGGTAACTCATTTCACCAAAGGGCCCTTCAATAACTGTCAGCCCCTGATTTACGTAGGATACCGAAAGAAAGGGCCCCATAAATTTAGCAATGGAACAAATACCTACGCTGATTGAGCTATCAACTTGGTAGATGTTGATCCTGGATAGCGGATTAAGTGCAAACTAATTTCTAATCCATGCAGATACTCCATTACCGCTCTGTTGTTTTCCATTATTAGAAGTACCATTCACCTATAATAAGTACTATAGTTGTCCAAATGAATGACATTATTATGCCATATACAACAGATCAGTCTGTGTTAATAATACAGAAGAAAATATTAAATCAGCTACCGAGAGAAAAATTGAACCTCTACTTGGCAAAAGCAATTACTCAAAGAAAAGCATATCAACCTTGTCACTGATCATTAGTAACTAAGAAATGAGAGGCTTGGAAAGCAAGGAAGTGGCAGGTGGATTATCCTTCTGAAAATTTATTAGGATTCCTCAAGTTATTTCTCAGAAATGGAGGGATATAGACTGAGCACTTACCTTTTGGAATTCTTTTACTTTCTCACGATTTCTGGCACACACAATTTGACTGGTCACTTTCTTTTTCCTGTTTTTCACCTCATCTAGCTGGCTGTAGAGACTGCAAAGTATGAATAATATGCCAATGCAAGGGAATTAGGACAGAGCAGACCGAGAGACATTTATTAAAATTAGGCACCAACTAGATTAGAAAAAGGGAGTAGAAATTTGATGGATCAATGAGCAGCTGAAGCTAACTGCTTGCAATTCCTGCGGCACAGGGGAACTTCAGGATACTTCATGTACCTTGGATATGACCATGTGTGCAGGTAATAATAATAAAGCTATTGTCACAAGTAGGCTTCGATGAAGTTACTGTGAAAAACCCCTAGTTGTCACATTCCGACGCCTGTTCGGGGAGGCCGGTACGGGAATTGAACCCGCGCTGCTGGCATTGTTCTGCATTGCAAGCCAGCTATTTAGCCCACTGTGCTAAACCAGCCCCTGACTGGTTTGTGTCTCCAAGCTTGAAGGGCAGCTGGTGTCACTGCAGAGCATCAGGGAGGATGAGTGTTTCTGGATTCCTGGACATTCCAGGGGTGGTTACCCCATATACAATGAGAGTTCAAGATTAGAGATGGTTGGCCATCTGGAAGTAAAGGTAGAGGCCAGAAGTGCAGGAACCTTCAGGATGTGTGCCCCTTTCAAACTGGTACTCAGCAAAAAGACTGCTGAAAATGACAATACTTTGAAGTCCAGTCCAGACCATAGCACCAGTGGACAAGGAAGTACAAAAGGGGCAGAGCAAAAACATTTAATGCAGTCCTGATAGCAAGTTTTGATAGTTAGGGGAACAAGCTTCTGTAACCATTATTGTGAATTGTGCATGGTGTGTTGGCTCCCTGGTGCCATGCTAAAAGGACAACACAGTGAAAAATATTCTGCGGGGAATGGGAGTGAGCCAGAAGAACATTAAGAGAGCAGGTATTGAGATCCAACAGTCAAGACTTCTGGCAGCTGGGAGAAAGTTAAATAGTATGACCTCAAAGATAATAATCTCCAGATTACTCCCAATGCCATGTGCTTTTGAGGCGAAGAAATAGGCAGATAGGGAGAATCAATGTCTGGCTTGGGGCATGGTGCTGGACATGGAGAAACCTATTCAAAAGGAACAGGTTACACCCTCAACAAAACTGGAACCAATGTGCTCAAGGCAATGTTCAAAGGAGATTCAACACACAAGTAGAAAATAGGGAAAAGGCATAAAGTCAGAGTTCTGGAAAGTACTAGAGAAGGAACTAATGCCATATTAGATGGGAACAAACTAAGAAGGAATACTAACATAGGTTTACAACGTATGTAAATGGACAAAGTGTGGTGAATAAGATTGGTGAGCTATAAACACAACTAGCCGTGTGGAAATATAATATAGTGGCAGTAAAAGAAACGTGGCTCAAAGATAATGAGTGGAAGCTTAGTATTCAAAGATATTAAGTTTTCAAAAACGATCATGGAAAAGGAGGTGGGATAGCAGCACTGATTAGGGATCACTGCAGTATTACAGGAAGAGGATGTGCTGGAGTGTGCAAAGAAAGAATCCATTTGGTTTCGAGTTCAGAAGCTAAAAAGGGATAGACATGAATGGAATACTCTGTGGGCGGCACAATGGTGCAGTGGTTAGCACCGCTGCCTCGAGGGTTCAATCCCGGCCCCGGGTCACTGTCCGTGTGGAGTTTGCACATTATCCCCGTGTCTGCATGGGTCTCACCCCCACAACCCAAAAGATATGCAGGATAATTGTATGGCCATGCTAAATTGCCCCTTAATTGGATAAAAGGAATTAGGTACTCTAAATTTAAAACAAAATGATTGGCATATTCTATAGCTTTCCAAATAGTTAGAGGAGCAAATCTACAGGAAAATATTATGAGATATGCAAGAACTATAGTATAGAGCTGTGATGTTAGAATTCCTTTTGGAACAAAGGAGATTGGGAGGGGCTTTGGTAGAGGTATACAAGTTTGGCAAGTTTAGATAAAAGTATACAAAAGAAAAGCTGTTCCCATTAGCTGATCACACTAGGACTAAATGACACAGATCTAAGTTTTGCTCAAGAAATGTGGAGGGGGGTGGTGGCGATTATATGACGACGAGTTTCTTACCCAGTGGGAGGTAAAGACCTGGAGCTCACTGCACCTATGTGGATGGTCAAAGTAGAAACAAAGAATGGTTTCAAAAGGACATTGGATGGGCACTGGAGTTGAAATAAACCTGCGCTGTACAAGGAGCAAACAGGAGAATGGGACTGATTAGATTGTTCTGCACTGCTGGCATGGACTTGATGGGTCGAATGGTTTTCTGTGCTGTGACAAGGAGACTGACAATCCAAATACATTTAAACTGAATTCATGAAACTAGTTGAGCAACTAGAGATCGGTTAGTACCTTTTTGCAAACAGTAGTATAAATATGGAAGGTACTAAGGTGCAAGGCTAGATTTTGTTTGTACTTGTAATTAAGACCAGCAAAACCTGAAATGTTATTGGCATTTTTAACCTGGTTACAGAGGTCAGGAACAACTTTCTCATTTTCATCTCATTCAAGCACAAACGCCAAGGAGTTAAACTTGGGATTTTCAGAAAATCTAATTAAGTCTGCCTACATTTATTCCTTTATATAAAAGGTATTGAAGGTACTGAACAAACGGCTCATTCATTGAAAGGAATTTCAACCTGCAAAACAGGTGGGTTTGGATTAGGTTCAAAGTAAAAGCATAAAAATTGGCAGCTTGAGTTTTAGAGGCAGGAAAGATGCAGCGGGGAAGGTAGTGAGGCCACGGTTGAAGTTAAAAAAGAGAAGAGAACAGTTTTAAACCTATCAGCAAAAGATACTCAGCTATCTGGGAGCTAAATATCCTGAAGTCACTGAGTTAATAAATTCTTTGCAAATAAGTTCAGTGTTACTGTATGGGGAAAAAACGTACTAGATGCTGCTGTAATGAAAACTGTTACTTGGATAGTTTACTGAACAGTTATATTTTATAAAAAGATTTACATTTATATATTATCACATCTCAAAGTGTTTCACAAACTTAATGACTTGAGGTGCAGTGACAGTATCAGAGATAAACATGCAACTATTTTGCATATACTAAGATACCAAACAGCAATGAACAACTTCTATTTTGGTAATGCTTTCTATGATCGCAGGATATTGCAAAGTGCTTCACAGTGAATGAAATACTTTGAAAGTGTAGTCACTTATTTTTTCTTTAAATTTAGAGTGCCCAATTCATTTTTTTCCCAAGTAACGGGCAATTTAACATGGCCAATCCACCTACCCAGCACATTTTTGGGTTGTGGGGGTGAGTCCCACTCAGTCAGGGAGAATGTGCAAACTCCACACGGACAATGAAGGTCTGGGATCGACTTTGGTTCCTTGGCGCCTTAGAACATAGAACATAGAACAATACAGCGCAGTACAGGCCCTTCGGCCCACGATGTTGCACCGAAACAAAAGCCATCTAACCTACACTATGCCATTATCATCCATATGCTTATCCAATAAACTTTTAAATGCCCTCAATGTTGGCGAGTTCACTACTGTAGCAGGTAGGGCATTCCACGGCCTCACTACTTTGCGTAAAGAACCTACCTCTGACCTCTGTCCTATATCTATTACCCCTCAGTTTAAAGTTATGTCCCCTCGTGCCAGCCATATCCATCCGCGGGAGAAGGCTCTCACTGTCCACCCTATCCAACCCCCTGATCATTTTGTATGCCTCTATTAAGTCTCCTCTTAACCTTCTTCTCTCCAACGAAAACAACCTCAAGTCCATCAGCCTTTCCTCATAAGATTTTCCCTCCATACCAGGCAACATCCTGGTAAATCTCCTCTGCACCCGCTCCAAAGCCTCCACGTCCTTCCTATAATGCGGTGACCAGAACTATACGCAATACTCCAAATGCGGCCGTACCAGAGTTCTGTACAGCTGCAACATGACCTCCCGACTCCGGAACTCAATCCCTCTACCAATAAAGGCCAACACTCCATAGGCCTTCTTCACAACCCTATCAACCTGGGTGGCAACTTTCAGGGATCTATGTACATGGACACCTAGATCCCTCTGCTCATCCACACTTTCAAGAACTTTACCATTAGCCAAATATTCCGCATTCCTGTTATTCCTTGAGGCAGCAGTGCCAACCACTGCGTCACAGTGCCGCCCCATGTAGTCACTGTTGTAATGAAGGAAATGTAATGTGATAAATATTCAATTCAGGAGTCTAGGACTAGGCAGGATAATCTAAAAATTAGTACCAAATTTTTCAGGAGTGAAATTCAGAAACAAGGGGCTGGATTCTCCGATTTTGAGACTTAGTGCCGACGCCAGCGTGGGAACAGTGGCGTTTTACGACAGAAAACCCTGCGCAACAGCTGCACCGATTCAACTACTTTAAATGGGCTAGCAGCATCGCCATGCGGAATACAATCAACTATGTGCAAAATGGTGCCATATTTGCCGGGCTGCACATGAGGCTCACACGCTGCAGCTGAACCTCAACGATCCATCTTCCCACACACACCGTCCCAGCTAACAAAATGGCTGGAAGGAGAGCCAGGGTTCAGGGACGCTGAGCTGGACACCCTCATGGACTCTGTGGAGGAGAGACTGATGACCCTGTACCCCGGTCCGGGAGGAAGACCCTCCAGGCTCAGTGCCTGGGCGCAGGTGGTCAGCGGCATGCAGTGCAGGAAGAAATTCCACGACCTCGTCAGGCGGCCAGGGTGAGTAGGCAGCGCGGTGCCCCTGGCACTAACCCTGCGCTCACCCACCCGCCCCAGGGACAGCCGAACTCCTACTCCGCCCCACATGCCAGCCACCACGGCCAGGTGCCCTGGCCACTGAGGCCACTATCTTTCCAACCCCTGGGCTGCTTGCGTCGGAATGTCTAACGGTTGTGCTGTTTGTCCCTCCCCCCCCCCACCCAGAAGGCTGTCCGAAACCGCCATGCGCTGGAGTAGACCAGAGGGAGACCACCAGAACTGCGGCATCTCGCCATCACCGAGCAGAGGGCACTGGACGTGGTCAGCAGCCCGGAGGAAAGGGAGGTCGCCGAGGCGTAGCTTGGCGGCGGGCGAGAAAGTGTGACTCTGCTTAGTTGCAGGTCCCCATTACACATGTGCCCCCCCCCCCAACCCACCCACCCAACCTGCAGAGACCCAGGGACCACAAGAGGGGATGACAGCGGGCATCCAGCACCTGCAGGCACAGTTGGAGGAGTCCATTTGCATGCAGGAGCAGGAGATGGTGCCGGTCATGCGTGCCACCCAGCGGCACCACACAGGTGGCGTCCAGTGAGGCATTGGGGGCAATGGCTTCGACTATGGATTAGCATATCCGCGTGTCCAAGGCCTGGGAAATTCTGAGCAGGCGGTGGCGGAGGCCCAGGACAGGGCTGCCCTCTCACAGGCTGCCATGTGCCAGAGCCACCTGGACATTGCAGCGGCGCTCCACAGCATGGCCCAGTAACAGCTGGCCATGGCTGAGAACATCAGCGGCATTGCCCAGTCGCTGGCCAGCAGGGCACACCCACTGGGCGGGGTGGTCCTGTCCCAGAGGGAAGGGGGCCAGACCAGAGGGAGGTGGCCCAGTCACTGGCCGATGTAGCACAGACCCACAGGGTGGTGGCACAGTCGCAATGTGATGCGGCGTAGTCCCAGACGGAGATGGTCCACCCTCTGTGCTCCATGGCCGTGAGCGTGCAGACCCTGGTCGAGACCAGAGCCGGCCTCCAGGACCGGCAGCGCCAGGTGGTGGGGGGTCCTCAGGATGGCTGCGCTCGCACTCCAATCCAATGGAGTAGCCCGGGGACCATCGGGCACCCAGAGGGAGGGGGAGCCGATGGGGACCATGCCGGTGACTCCCGCGGGGGAGGTATTGGACCACCAAAGCACCTCGGACTCACCTCACACACCCCCACCCCCCCCCCCCCCCGGCCGCCTGTCACTGGTGCATCTGTTGGGCAGCGGGCAGAACATGGTGGCACCACGCCACCCAGGACACCCGAGCAGCGGCCAGGCACATCTAGACTGGGTTGCCCAGGAGACGTGTGCCAACGGGGCATCTTGTCACAGGGCAGGAATCACAGCAGGCATCTTCCACTCCTGCTGTACCATCTGGGGCACCACCTAGGCGCAGTGTTAGGGCCTGCAAGGCCAGAACATTAGACACCAGTTAGGTTGGCACAGGTGCAGGTCACAGTTCCATCATCGGGGTTATGGCACAGACGGTGTATATTTCTTCACAATAAACACCTGCTAACACCGTTAAATCCTGCCTCGGTGCTGTGTGTGATGGGTGTGGGCTAGTCCGGGCACGCTGGGGGAGAGTGGGAGCGGGGGACCATTGCAGGCCCTGTGGAAGGACCGTGCTCTCCACCCCCCAACCGACCGCCCCCAGCACCCCCAGCCCAGGGATTTGACGGGACCATGTGATGGTCTGGCCAGCTCGCATGCGGATATCACCCAGGTGGAAGGCGCTACTGTGGGCATGAATCAGACGTCGACATACGATGCGGAGCACCAGAGCTCATCGCAGAGCGGGTTGGCATAATCCTCCGTCCCATGGACCAGACCCGCTGTCACTGCCAACCCAGGGCCCCCAGCTCATAGCGTTGCAGGTATGTATAACGGAGAGGTGTGCAAACGGGCAGTGTGGGAAGTGAGGGGGTCTGGGTCTGGGACGTGGTGCCCGTGGCCTGGCCAGCACCCCCCCCCCCCCCCAAGTTGGTGAACCTGGAGGCAATCAGAACATCCCATGCACGTTGGCCCTGGCGATGACATCGTGCATCATCCTGTGCCTGCCCAGGCGCCATGTCCTGCATCGTCGCCCCCTGCCCCGCATCCTCCTCGACGGACGAGGCCTGCCCTTCCTCCTCATTCAGCACATCGCCCCTGGGCTGCGCGATGTTGTGGGGATGCAGCAGGCGACCATGATGCAGGCGACCCTCTCAGCATCATACTGGAGGACCCCTACAGAGCGGTCCAGGCACCTGAAGCACATCTTCAGGATGCCAAAGCACTTCTCGATCACACTCCTGGTTGCTGCATGGGTTTGTTATAGCGGGTCTCCGCGTCGGTCTGTGGCCTCCAGATAGGTGTCATCAGCCACGGCTGTACCGGGTACCCAGCCGGGGGGCTTGATCATGTCAGGAATCACTGAGTGCGCCAGGCTAAAGGAGCCACGTACACTGCCCGGGTATCGGGCGCAGAGGTGCACGATGCGCAGCTGATGGTCACAGACCAGCTGGATGTTCATCAAGTGGTACCCCTTTCGGCTAGTATAGAGCAGCACGTTATCCACAGGTGACCGTAGGGTGACATACATGCTGTCTATCACCCCCTGGACCCGGGGCATCCCGGCGAGTCCCGCTGCCCGGGCACCTTGGTGGGCTCGGTCCACATGGTACTGGATGTATTGAGGCGTCTGGGCATAGGAGGCTTCCTGATGCACCTGTGCGCCAAGGGCTGTGTGATCCCGGACAATCCCCACTGGGCGACTGGAAGGACCCCGTCGCATAGAGGTTCAGGGCGACCATCAGCTTGATGGTCACCGCGGTGGAGCTGGTGTCCTTCCCCCATACCCCCACAGTGCCAGGTGTGCCATCATCTGGCAGATGCATCGCACGGTCTCTACGCTCAACCGGTGTCTCCGACAGTGGAGGCCATTCAGCCCATCGAGTCTGCACCGGCCCTTGGAAAGAGCACTCCACTTAAGTCCCACACCTCCGCCCCATCCCCCTTTAACCCATTAACCCCACCAAACCTTTTTGGACACTAAGGGCAATTTATCATGGCCAAGCCACCTAAGCTGCACATCTTTGGACTGTGGGAGGAAACCGGAGCACCCGGAGGAAACCCATGCGCTCACGGGGAGAACGTGCAGACTCCTCTGACAGTGACCCAAGCCGGGAATCGAACCTGGGACCCTGGATCTGTGAAGCAACTGTGCTAACCACTATGCTACTGGTCTGCACGCGGTAGCACATTAATAAACTTGGGCCTTTGAATGACAGGTGGTGCTGGTACACATGAGGCCTCATGGGGCACCTCCTTCTCTACTACTCTCCTTTAAAGTGCTCCTTAAAATCTACCTCTGACCAACATTTGCCATATGGCCTCCTCTGGGTTAGTTTCAAATTTTGCGAAGTCTGTTGGGGTATTTTACTACATTAAAGATGCTATTGCAATGCAATTTGTTGTTGATATGCAACATAAATTACACATTGAAATAACACCTAATCACCTTTCAGATTTGGATTTTGGCTATTCTTTTTTAAAATAAATTTAGAGTACTCAATTATTGCCCCCCTAATTAAGGGGCAATTTAGCATGGCCAATCCACCTATCCTGCACTTCTTTGGGTTGTGGGGGTGAGACCCACGCAGACATGGGGAGAATGTGCAAACTCCACACAGTGACCTGGGGCCAGAATTGAACTTGGGTGCTTTTGGTTATTCAGTTATAGTTTAGATTTCTGTATGTGGCAAAACTTCAATATGTCATCTGTACTAAGATGATGAAAATAACAATGTTGCACAGCAAAGTATGCACTAACGCCAACTGTGACCAAGTTTGCTATTATTTCTAAACAAATCACACCTATAACCTAAGGGAGTTTAATATGATTCAACAACCATTTCTATCATACCGGAGTGTTCGTTGCCGCATCTCTATTTCTACATCCCGTCTATCTTCAGGAGTAGAGACTCTCACTTCCCCCACCATCTTCAATTGGGCTGCTAGTGATGATGATGCTGGTTAGTACAGAAAAATGAATGGAATTAGGTCTGTATGTCAAATAATTTGAGCAAATAATGAAAAATATATGGGACAATTCTTACCAAACAAAGTCTGTTCTTGTTTTAAAGGTATTGGTTTCTTGCAATGTTCAACAGACTGCACTACTCCAGATCTTTCCTTTCTTTTCATGTCCTCCAGTCGTTTTGCAGAATTTGCAAGAAATTTATGTTTTTTCTTTAGAACTGCTTCAATCCGAACCTTGGGTGATCCAAACTCAAATATCATAACTGGAAAGCAGAAGAAACATTTATGAATGATAATCGCTCTATCCTGAAACAAGAACCAGGTTGTTGTGAGGTATTGTAACAGAGGAATCAACCCACTTTAAATAAATAGCTATTAAAGCAGTGGACGAAAATGGGAATTTCATGTGAAAATGTGCACCACATTAGCACAAGTTTAGACAATTTATTTTCAAGTTAATTTTGCATTGTAATTTCAAGGACCATATACGATTGCACAGATTATTTCCATGGCTCTGCTGTTGCTTCTTCTAACATTCAACTATCCTCACCCTGTCTCTATTTTATGAAGGCTACAATAGCAAATGCGCTTTAGAACTCATCTTTCATTCCTCAGCACAAAATATGAAACACGTTCTCCCATCACAAGTGCTGCCTGAGTACCTACAGTATTTTTGTTTTATTTCAGATTTCCAGCATCCATGTTATTTTACTTGTGTATTTGTTTGTGAAAACATTTTTATTGAGTTTCACATTTTGTATCCAACAATTTACAAAACAACACTAAACCAATACATATTCACAACAGAGGAGCAACCCGACAACCACTGTGTCCGTGCCGCCGCCGCCACCCCCCCCCCCCCCCCCAACGCTTTAACAGGCGTACGTTTCTTCTGTATTTAACATTTTCCAACATGGCCAAAACACATTTACACATTGGGCAGCACGGTAGCATAGTGGTTAGCATAATTGCTTCACAGCTCCAGGGTCCCAGGTTCGATTCCGGCTTGGGTCACTGTCTGTGCGGAGTCTGCACATCCTCCCCGTGTGTGCGTGGGTTTCCTCCGGGTGCTCCGGTTTCCTCCCACAGTCCAAAGATGTGCCGGTTAGGTGGATTGGCTATGATAAATTGCCCTTAGTGTCCAAAATTGCCCTTAGTGTTGGGTGGGGTTACTGGGTTATGGGTTTCCAAGAGCCGGTGCAGACTCGATGGGCCAAATGGCCTCCTTCTGCACTGTAAATTCTATAAATTCTATAAGACACTAATGTACAGGTTGGTTTGGGCCTTAGCCTGCCTACGAGCCGATATTCTGTGGCCAGTCCCATGTCTCTCCCCCCCCCCCTACTTTATTGGTAGCTGACTACGAACAGGTCTTGAAACAAGTTGTGAATGGCTTCCACGTCCTGTGCAATCCTTCTTCCGACCCACGGATGGTGAATTTAATTTTCTGCAGCCTGAGAAATTCTGACAAGTCGGACAGTCAGTCTGCAGCCTTTGGTGGTGCTGCCGATCGCCAGGGGTGAGCATACCTCCTCCAACAGTCCCCCATACTCCTCCAACAGTCCCCCATACATGTCAGCACAGTTCCCCCTGCCCAGAGGGCACCCACGTCCAGCAGTCTTTCTACTAGTGTGTCCTGGTATCTGGGGGAATGTCATTGATTCTTGGTGGAGGAGATTTTTGACCTGAATATACCTCAGGTCGTTTCCTCTCAGGAGCTGGAACTTCTCAATGAGTTCCCCCAGGGTCGCTATTCTACCATCCGTGTACACACACAAATGGCACGATTAACCTGCGTTGAAAAAGGCCTCGGGATCTGAACAGGAAGAGGTACCTGGGCAGCATGTTCATTTTGATCGTCTGCACTCTCCCTGCCAGGGGGAGTGGGAGTGAGCCCCACCTCTGCAGGTCCTTTCGACTTCCCCACCAGACTCGTCAGGTTCCATTTGTGGATCAGTGTCCGATCGTGGGCTATTTGGATCGCAGGTAGCAGAATTTAGCCAGGGCCCGTTTGAATGGCAGTCCTCCATCTCTGTCCCTTGCCCCTGCAGTTCACAGGGAAGACCTCCCTCTTGCTCAGGTTAATCTTGTAACCCGATAAGGCTCCGAACTCCTTTAGGGGTATCATTGCCCCATCAATGCTGACCTTGGGGTTCAAGATGTAGAGGAGCAGGTCATACAGGAAAACTCTGTGCTCTCCCTTTGGATAACTCTCCACCTCTTCATCGCTCTGAGGGCCATCGCCAGTGGCACCATTGCCAGGGCAAACAGTAGTGGGCCTGCCTCGTTCCTCTGTACAGCCACAAGTATCTAGAGCTGATGGTGTTTGGCCGTATGCTCGCCATGGGAGCACTGCACAGTAGTTTCACCCAGGTGGTGAACCCTGGCCCGAACCCAAACCATTCAGTACCTCTGGAAGGTACTTCAATTCGACTCTGTCCAAAGGCAGTTTCTGCGTCCAGGGAGATAATCACTTCTGGTGTTCTCTCCCCGGATGGGGTCACTATCACATTCAGTAGGCGCCTAATGTTCACCGTTAGCTGCCTGTCCTTGACAAAGCATGTCTGGTCTTCCGTGACTACCTCTGGCATGCAGCTCGCCAGCTGCCTCGCCAGGATCTTTACGTCAGCGTTTAGGAGTGAAAAGGGTCTGTCGGACCCACACCATCGGGTCTTTGTCTTTTTTGGGTATCAGCGGTATTGAGGCTCGAGGCAGCACTGGTGACAGGATACCCCTTACTAGTGAGTCTGCGAACATCTCCTGCAGGTGCCGGGCCAGTGAGGGTGCAAATGTTTTGTAGCGGTCCGCCGGGAATCCACCCGACCCCGGCGCCTTCCCCACCTGCATAGAGTTGATGCACTCCATGACTTCCCTCAGTTCTAATGGTGCTTCCAGGCCCCGTCTCTTATCTTCCCCACGACTGGCATGTCCATTCTGTCGAGGAACTGCTTCATCTGAGAGTCTATTTTCATGTTGATTTAAAGTAATCAGAGTAATTAATTGAGTTGTAGAGGAAGAAACTCTCACTGCATTTTTCAGCCAGCACAGAGATGATGGGCAGAGTGGCCTCCTCTTTGTCATAAATCTTTCCAAGTTTCTAATAAAACATTCAGTTTTTCCCACATAATTCACCAGACTGAAGAGTTTATTACTACCTATGACCATTAATAGGCAGGAAGCAAACAATTTCTCTAAAATCATTTACTACCAGTTGAAAGAAAAATGCAGTGTAGAAGGAACAATACAATTAATGAATTGTACAAACTAAACATTGTGTCGGTGTTTTCCACATTAGCATTCTGAAGTTATTTTTCATACCTGTTGGAAATTTTTGAGGTGAAGATTCTTTGTAATTTAGTTTGTGATTTGCAACCGTTAAGGTGTGCAATGTGGAAATTGTGTGATCTGTGGTATCAAGCTTTGGTTGCAATCCACTTGCCTACGTAAAAAGATAGAATACTTATTATTCTACATGACTTGCAAAGCCAAAAATATTAGGGAACAAACAAATTCTAAAGTTCTAACTCATAACTTACAGGAGTGGAATGGAATACTCTCCATCTGCCTGAGTGAGTGCAGCTCCAACAACACTCAAGAAGCTTGACACCATCCAGGACAAAGCAGGCCGCTTGATTGCTCCCCCTTCCAAATTCAAACCCTCCACCATTGACAAACAGTGGCAGCTGTGTACACCATCTACAACGTGCAAGGTTCCTCAGACAGCACCTTCCAAACCCATGACCACTACCATCGAGAAGGACAAGAGCAGCAGATACCGGAAACCCCACCACCTGGAGGTTCCCCTCCAAGTCATTCACCACCCTGACTTGGAAATATATTGCTGATCGTCACTGTCACTGGGGCAACATCCTGGAACGTCCTGCCTAACAGCACAGTGGGCTTACCTACACCTCAAGGACTGCAGCGATTCAAGAAGGCAACTCACCATCACCTTTTGAAGGGCAACTAGGGATGGGCAATAAATGCTGGCCTAACCAGCGACGCCCATATCCCGTGAATGAATTGAACAAACACCTCAGTTAAAACACCACAGTTCAAATGGATTCTCTAACACTTAAGGGCCAATGGTGGTGCAGTGGTAATGTCAATGGACGAGCAACCCAGAGCCCAGGCTAACCCTTGTGAAGTTACAATCCCACTTTACAAGCACAAGTTAAAATCCCACCATGGCAGCTGATGGAATTAAACTGAAATTACTAAAAACATCTGGAATATAAAGTTAGTCTCTATAATGGTTATCATGAAATTATCATTGATTGTCTTATAAAAACCCACCTGGTCTGGCATATGCGAGACTCCAGCAATGTGGCTAACTCGCAACTGCCATTTGAAATGGACCAACAAACCACTCAGCTCAAGGACAATTGGAGATGGGCAACATACGTTGGTTTGCCAGTGATGTCCACATCCCATGAAAGAAAAACAAGTTTTTTTCTTTCGCTCTTTTAGCACCTCATGTCCAAACCGAAAGGAAAAAGATACATAAACTAAGGGCAGTAGCTTAAAGAAGGGAAATTTTAGAAAGCCGAGGAGGGGGTTTGCTGAACCGTTGCTCAGAAATAGGATATTAAATGGGAAATAGAAACTGGAGCCCAATCTGCCCAAAGTATTTTCCTCCTTCCTGCCCAAAGTTACACCTCCCAATTTTGGACGCAACATTGATGCCTCCTCTCAGCCATGATTAATCCAACCAGTGCAATGATGTCGTCCACCCCTCCCCTCAATATTTTCCCATCTTTTTTCAATCTGGCTGCTATGACCAGGAAATGGATTCCTGCCACTAAATTTAACCCGAGGAGCCCGGTGGCAAAATTGCAACTTCACCCCACCCCAATACTAATAATCTGGGTCTGTGTGTCTAGTTGCATAGGACATAATGTATTCTACGTGTTTTACAGAACCATGGCTTACATCACAACTGAGTTTCAACAACTTGTAGGAAGCTACAGTATAAATGAATGTTTGTTCTAAAATGCATCAACAATATTGTTATTCTTTAAAAAATATATATAAATAAATAAATTTAGAGTACCCAATTATTTATTTTTTCCAATTAAGGGGTAATTTGGCGTGGCCAATCCACCCAACCTGCACATCTTTGGGTTGTGGGGGTGAAACCCACGCAGACATGGAGAGAATGTGCAAACTCCACACGGACAGTGACCCAGGGCAAGGATTCAAACCCGGGTCCTCAGCACCGCAGTCCCAGTGCTATCTACTGCGCACATGCCACCCCACAATATTGTTATTCTTGATTGAATATTTATGTTCACGAGCATGTAACATAGTAAATATAATTTTAATTACTTTTGCTTATGAATTATAGCCATGGTCAAACCAAGGAGGGCTCCCGTTCGGCAACCGCATTTTTGGGGGTTTAAGCCCGGTCCCAGGGTCCACGGAGGTGGCAGAAGCAGGGAGAAGGCACGGAGGAGGCACAGTGAAGACACAGGAGGAAAAAAAGAAGAAAAATGTCGAGGGCGAGCAAGAAAACGGCCGGAAAAAAAAACAGCTGGAGGTCCGTCGGGGAGTGGAAAGGTCACCGCGGGGTCACCAAGGAAAATGGAGGCTGGAGCACCAGGGAAGACCGCACTGCTTACAGCTGAAGAAATAATTAAGGTGATGGCTGCGGAATTTGAAAAGCAGTTGGCGCAGATTGCGAAATGCATGGAGACGGTGAGGAAGGAGATGAGGGAGGTTTTGAGTGTGCTGGTGGAGGAGGCGGTTTCCCCGGTGAGGACGGAGGTGGCGAGCGCAGTGGCGGAGGTGCGAGAGCAAGGGGAGGCGCTGAAGGAAGTGGAGGAGACGTTATTGCAGCACGGTGATCAACTTGCCTCGATGGGGAAAGAGATGCGGAAGGTGATGGATACTAACAAGGATCTGCAAGGAAAAATGGAAGACCTGGAAAACAGATCCAGGCGACAGAATTTGAGGATTGTGGGGCTGCCCGAAGCAGTTGAAGGACCGAAGCCGACTGAGTATTTTGCCGTGATGCTGGCGAGACTATTGGGGGAGGGGGAGGATCCCTCCCGATATGAACTGGATCGGGCTCATCGGTCGTGGAGGCCTGTACCAAAGGTGAGTGAGCCGCCAAGGGCAGTGACTCTGTGCTTCCGTAGGTACAGGGTGAAGGAGAAGGTCCTGAGCTAGGCCAAGCAGAAGCGGGTGGTGCAGTGGGCTGGAGCTGGTATATGTGTATACCAGGACTTTACGGTGGAGCTGGCAAGGAGGCAGGCTGCCTTCAACCGGGTGAAGAGGGCACTGTACATTAGCAAGGTGCGGTGCGGCATTGTATATCCAGCGAAGCTGAGGGTGACTTACAAGCTCAGGGGCTTTTATTTTGGAACGGCGGAAGCAGCGGATGAGTTTGTGAAAGCAAAAGGACTGTGGCAGAACTGACAAATTGGGGAATGGCCATGTGCCGATGTAACCTCATGATTGTATTTTCTTCTTTTTTGTATCACTGCGTGCGGGTGTAGAGATTAAAGGAGCCAACGTGGTATATATTTGGACAAGGGAAGGGACGGGACTTTCACTCGAAATGAGAGTTCTTTGGGGTGTAGGTGGATATGTGGGGTTTGTGTGCTAAAAGGGGATCTTTGGGCTTTCCTAGGGCCGGGGAAGGGGGGGGGGCTGCGGCCATCGGAGCCTGGCAGAACAGGGTCCGAGTGGTCTAGCCGGGGTGGAAAGTTGGGGGGAAGGAACCGAGGTTGGGAGGAGGAGTTTTACAAGAGGCAGTGGACGGGAGGAGCTGGAGACCTGTGGAAAGGTTTGAGACAATACCAGATAGACTGAAACTACTCATTCCAGCTCCCCAGGCCCATGTAAAGAATGCTGCCCAAACCATTTTCAGAGCTGTATGGCCATAGGCCAACTCTGCATAACTTGAAGTCTGAAAAGATCAGCGAAGGTCGAGCCATTCCAAAACACTGGACCTCGGCAACTCCTGATAAAACTAACTCGTCATAACCCAGGGCCGTAGGAATTTAAAACAAAGATAGGTTCAGGAAGAAACAAATATATTTTGACCGTTCAATGTTCCCTCCGAGGACTAAATAATGGTATGAGTGATATGACCAAACATGGTCTGGTCTTTCCTTCCGTTTGTATTTCCGATTAAACTCCTGACCATACTGTTGTCACATAATCTTGATAAAGTTAATGTATAAATATTGAGCGAATTCTCCACGAAAAGCGCGGAACTTGTGAAAGACTGAGCAGTTTCGTTGAATGCCCTCTTACTTCAAGTTTCAGCCATTACTGCAAGCAGTTGTTTTCGAAAATAAAGCTTGTTATTCTGTCTTAATGAGTGTGTTGAATTTTTCTCACAGAAGCGAAAATATTGACTTTCACACATTAACTAGTCTAATCATAGATATTTTAAATTTCTGGAATTTAACGAAGGGATCATACCGTACAGTGCTTTTTATTATTCAAGAGTTACTTGGCAGTACAATCATAATAAATTCAAGTTATATAGTACTGCACTTCCCATCACATTCTTTTTAACCTCTGATTTTTTCATATCCAGTGACACTTCTTAGATCAGCTCTCAGCTGCAATTCAATACCTACAAAAATACATCTTCTGACAATGTGGATATTACTCAAGCGTCTTAATATCACCAAAAGATATAGTGGTGTTATTGTATGCAGCCTCATCTACTCAAAACAGAAGCGATACCATTGCACAAACCTAACCATAGGATCAGAAAAGCTTCTAAATTCCACAAGGTCAGTTATTTAAAAGATTAGTTTGGGGATTCTTACTCAGTGTTACAATCAAATGTTTGCAACACAAATAGGCTAAATTTAATAAAGCCAAATTTGAACCCAAATATTCAAGGGTCAGAAGACTAAGTGAATTTCTAGGCTTCTTATGACAGCAGTTGATAACTCATGGTAGTTGATAACTGATCTCTGGAATTTGCTTTATGTTCAGGTGGCTATGTACATTACTTAAATAATTGTACTATTTCACAAGAATGGAAATATTTATCAAAAAAACATTATTGGCTCCCCAAGATCTAATTTTTCAAGAAAATAATCAAATCAAATGTGGCTTTATTTCTAATGTGGTACATGACAAGATTAATTTTCTTAAAAAGTTCAGGACTAGTACATCCCATTCAAACGTTAGAATTTTTTAACGTTTAAATAAAATGTCTAAAATATTTGCATCTGATGAGATAAACAAATTATCAAACTACACCAAATTGTAGTCCTGAAATTTATTTAGATTTACTAACATTAGGTTTAAGTTAGGGGCTGGTTTAGCACAGTGGGCTAAACAGCTGGCTTGTAATGCAGAACAAGGCCAGCAGCGTGGGCTCAATTCCAAGTACCGGCCTCCCCGAACATGCGCAGGAATGTGGCAACTATGGGCTTTTCACAGTAACTTCATTCAAGCCTACTTGTGACAATAAGCAATTATTATTATTATTAAGTTGACCCGTTGTAGAAACCAACTATTTTCTAATACACCTGATAGGTAAAAGATAGCTATTTAGCCTAAATATTAAGCCCCAGTCTTTAAATACCCATTTTACATTCACTCATAACCTCAGGCCATCTCAAAACATAGAGACACAAAACTGCATGAAACAGCATAATTCCATTAGAGATTAAAACAGCACTTCTACTGGGCAACGAGGAGAAAGCCATTGTTCTAACAAATACATTTGCAAGACAGTTTGACACTATACTTGTGCTGTACCATTTATCAGATCAAGGACATTGCAACACCATAGCATTGGCATAGTAATATGAAGGCACCATTGTTCACAATACAGATAACAGCTAAGTCAGCAGAAGACCAGTTTAAACTGGTTGTGATAACAGCACAGAATCGCATTCCATAACATGCACAAGTATTCAGACATGAAACATTTAAAATTAATGTTGCATTGAAGATTGACAGCTAACCGTCAAATCAAACTCATTTGATTCTAACCCAAACCAATTAGGATGACTTAGAGGTGTAGATAGATGGCTAAAGACGGATATGATTTTGTATAACCGTGAGGGTCCGTGCGGCCATCTTTAATCATGAATCATCTATACTTTGATCGAAACTATTCGCTGTTTCTATACTTTCACTTTTCCACTCTAACTCTTGGGAGTAAATGCAAGCTGTTTTGCCGTAAGCAAGAAACCATTTCTGTATTATTTTAAAAGGTTAAATTGTGTACAAGTTGCTCATCGGACTTAGAGAATAAGATTAAAGTAACTCTCAATTGTAATCAAATAGAGGCAATAAACGATTCTTATTTGCACCCGAGAAGTTTTAATTCAAATTTCTGAGTTTCAGTGTCGCAAGTGCCACTAAATCCGCATGGTCAATCCCTACACCCGTGCAGCTGAATTTTGCTTATGGTATTATGTCAGTGTGGGAATACAAGACAATTTGCAAATCAAAGATGTGAAGCCAAAGAAATAATGTTCATTTGACATTTTACCTGAGAAAATGCTTGGAATTCATTCAATTCATTTTTACTTGTCAGATTTTCAATTGGAAACTCCTGTCCGAGTTCATCATCTACTAAAGATGAATCATTCAATGTCAACTGCGTTAATTCAGGTTCTTCCATGATCCCAACATCTGACTCAATCTCCTAAAATGAAATTTATAAAATGGATCATTAGAACTCCCCATCAGTCGCATATATATCAAACTTTAAAATATCATATTTCTGACTATTTAATTCATAACTAATATAGTCAAAGTTTTAAATCCAATTATTTTAATTAATGTCAAACCTATCAAAATTGAAACACGCATGTCAAAAGATTACAAAAAAGTCTGAACTTCAAATTTGGTAGGGTGGTATACATATATTTATAAAAGTAATGGAGGGGATGATCCAGTGAGTTTTTGTATTTTTTTTTCAAAATTTCTATAACCTGGGTTTATACATCACTCAGGATAATAATTATCCTCCTTGCTGGTATGAATAAGCTGGACAATATTGATCCAGTTCCTATTGGCCATGAGCCCACAACACAATGTGGCACAAACTGACAATCCCATTCAGAGCACAACAAACTTGGCTCTGGAAATACAAAATAAAAAATCTTGGTACAAGAGGAATGGAGATACATTGTTGAGACAAGGGATGAGCTTTACTTTGCTGCAGGTGACACTTGGTCGGTGACATAATTAAATAATAAAAATGTAAAAAGATTATAAAAATGTAAAGGGTTACAAAACTGCCAATTCTTTCAACAAAAACAAACAATTTGCGATTATAAAATTGCACCAACTTGCTATAAGTAAACAAAACAAATGGTTTACACAATGTAATCAATTCAATCCATTCTTTGTTCACAGGCACAACCATTGATTTTTAAACCAACTATAGATGTTTAAAAACATACCCACACTGGCATAATATTCTGAATTGTGCAAACTTTTGACGCAAGGTTTGAAGACCGAGGCAGATCCTGTTCAGCCTCACATTCAAATTCATTTTCCAGTATAGCAACAGTTTCTGCTCTTGCAGGGTGTAACTGCTCAGAATTCAACATGTGATTCTGCTCTGAAACATGGTTCACTTCACTACCAGTGCAATACTGTTCCTCTAGTAACATCAACTTAAAGGGTTCAATAGGTAGATCATTCAAAGTAGCCACTTCATTCGCCTCATTGGAGTTTATTTTGGTAAATGTGATGACCTGTGGAGTTTTGCACTCACAATCCTCCAATTGTTTTCCATTTTGATCAGAAATGTTATCGTTGTCATCATTTATTGAACTCAATGTTGCATTTAGCTGGGAGAATGAACCAAAATACTCAGAGGTTTCTCTGTCACCTCCTCGCAAATTGTCAGTTGCTAAGTCAGAACAAGTTAATCGGTCTGCAGGTTCCAGAGTCTGTGAAGCAGCAGTTACAGTTCCTGGTTTTATAATACGAGTTGTAGGACGGTATTCACTGTTTATTGAAGATGCTTCATTATTAAATTGTTGTTCTGAAATTCTGTCATATGTTGAACTTCCACCAGAATGGTCCATGTCCAAACCTGGAATCATTTCCAGTTGAAGTCCTTGAAAAGGTTTTAACCCATTATCTTCCAAAAGAAAAACAGAATCACCGTTAGTCACATAACACATCACATTTGTGCACATCACATAACATACAGTACATTTTCAGCAAAGTGGTCAATATTATATCGTCTGCTTTTGAACACAAAAGCATTTGTTTTGCCGACTGTATTTACTGAAGCTAAATTTTAATATATACTACATATGAAATAATTCAATCAAGCAGGCCCTAGTTTCCTTTACAAAGAGCAAATTATTAAGACATTTTATGTGTTCCAGACAGGTGAATGTGATCCAGATAGTTTGGGGCATACTCAGTTTCAAAATGATCCAAATTAACTGACAATAAAAATGGCACATAAATACTGCTAAAATTTGGTGAAACACTTGTATTTGCAACAACAACTGTTATATTAATCAACAAAAAAATGGTAAAGACAATTATATTGGTCAGTTTTTATTTGCCCGGGTTATTTTGATTAGTTAGTTTAAGGGGCACATCTAGAACTGAGTATATGATGCACATGCAGCTGCCAACAGTTAATGTAATGACAGCTGGGTGGGGTAGAGTTAAGGGGAGCCCAACAAAGAAACCCTGGCAGAAGAGATGGTTACCGTGAGGGATAGAAATGGTAAAGACATAGGAAAGATGGGGAGTGAGGGAATGACATGGGAGGTGTGGATAAAATAGTGGAATTGGTCAAGTGTCAGGTACAATTGTGCCAAAACTGAAGATTCATTAGACTTAAAAAGGGTTTTAGAAAAACTGTCAGGTGAATTAAATGAATACATCAACATTTATTCTGCAGAGAAAGGAGATGTAACAGTTCAAAAGCTCCAGGGTTTCCATACAATTTAACTCGGATAGCTATGCCACCACACAAACTTAATACACAAGAAAGGAGCAGTTATCAGGCTGCTATGTAACTTGAATCCTAAAAATGAATGGTGTCATAGAATACAATACAAAGCATGGGGGCCGGAACAGCAGGAGTTCCTCAGGCGCTGCGTGGAGGAGCTTAAAAAGGAGGTGCTGGCGCCAATGCTGTTGGCGATCGAGGGGCTGAAGGAGACCCAGAAGGCACAGGCGTTGGAGCTCCGTGAGATGAGGGATAAAACTTAATGAGAACGAGGATGAGATCCTGGGCCTGGCGGTAAAGATGGAGGCGCACGAGGCAGTGCACAAGAGGTGGGCCGAGAGACTAGAGGTCCTGGAGAACAGGTCGAGGAGGAAGAATCTCCGGATTCTGGGTCTCCCCGAAGGAGTGGAGGGGGCTGATGCCGGGGCGTATGTGAGCACGATGCTCCATTCGCTGATGGGTGCGGAGGTCTCTCTGAGCCCCCTGGAGCTAGAAGGGGCTCACCGGGTCCTGGCGAGGAGACCCAAGGCTGGCGAGCCGCCAAGGGCGATAGTGGTGAGGTTCCATCGCTTCGCGGACAAAGAGAGTGTCCCGAGATGGGCCAAGAAGGTGCGGAGCAGTAGCTGGGAGAATGCGGTGATCCGAGTCTACCAGGACTGGAGTGCGGAGGTGGCAACCGCCTGGCTTCAACCGGGCCAAGGTGATGCTGCATTAAAAAAAGTGAGATTCGGAATGCTGCAGCCTGCGCGACTGTGGGTCACTTATCAGGACCGACACCACTATTTTGAAACGCCAGAAGAGGCTTGGACCTTTATCCAAACAGAAAAATTGGACTCGAAGGAGGGGCTGTGGCTGTGGGGGAGATGTTGAATGTATACAGGGTTGTAAATATGGGTAAAGAATGTTTCACGGGTGGGATGATGGATGGGGGAAAAGAGTTATTTTTTCTTTTGATGAAATAGTGGGGAATGTGGGAGTCGGTGCTGGAGGGAGGCGAGACTCGGGGATGGGGGAATCTGGGATAAGGCCGCAACGGGAGCTGCGCCATGGGGGGCGGGGCTGGCTCAGGAAAGCGCGGGCTTTTTCCCACGCTAGGGGGGGGGGGGGGGGAATGGAGGAATGCAAGGAGGAGGAGAGATTCCCACACGGGGGAGATCAACGGGAAGGCGGGGGAAGCCAGGGTCAGCTGCTGCACTGGCCGAGGGGGAACTGAAAATGGAAGAGGTGGGCGGGGCGGGGGTTCCCCGTCTGGGGGACTGGAGGGTGCGGGAGATGAGGGCACAGGACTGGCCTAAGATAGGGGATGGCTAGTCGGCAGGGAGAGGGGGGGGGGGGGGGGGGGGGGGGGGGTAGCCCCCCAATCCCGCTGACCACGTGGAATGTGAGAGGCCTAAATGGGTCGGTTAAGAGGGCCCGAGTGTTCGCGCACTTGAAGGGACTGAAGGCAGACGTGGTCATGCTTCAGGAGACACATCCGAAGGTTGCAGATCAGGTCAGGTTAAGGAAGGGATGGGTAAGACAGGTGTTCCATTCGGGCCTGGATGCGAAGAATAGAGGGGTGGCAATACTGGTGGGGAAGCGGGTGTCGTTTGAGGCCAAGAACATAGCAGACGACAATGGAGGCCGATACGTTATGGTGAGCGGTAGGTTGCAGGGGACGGGGTTGGTATTGGTAAATGTATACGCCCCGAACTGGGACGATGCTGGATTCATGAAACGGATGTTGGGGCGTATTCCGGACTTGGAGGTAGGGAGCTTGATAATGGGTGGGGATTTCAACACGGTGTTGGACCCAGCATTAGATCGTTCCAGATCTAGGACGGGGAAGAGGCCGGCTGCGGCCAAGGTGCTCAGGGGGCTTATGGATCAGATGGGGGGAGTAGATCCGTGGAGATTTGCCAGGCCTTAGGCCAGAGAATTTTCTTTTTTCTCCCATGTACATAAGGCCTACTCCCGGATAGATTTTTTTGTTCTGGGCAGGGCATCGATCCCGAAAGTGGAGGGAATGGAGTATCGGCCATAGCCATTTCAGACCACGCCCCCCATTGGGTGGAGCTAGAGCTGGGGGAGGAGAGGGACCAATGCCCGTTGTGGCGGTTGGATGTGGGACTGTTGGCAGACGTGGAAGTGTGTGGGAGGGTGCATCGAAAGGTACCTGGAGGCCAACGACAACGGGGAGGTGCAGGTGGGAGTAGTATGGGAGGCGCTGAAGGCGGTGGTCAGGGGAGAGTTCATCTCCATCAGGGCTCATAGGGAGAAGAGAGATGGGTTCCCAGTGGAGTTCTATAGGAAGTATGTAGACATGTTAGCCCCGTTGCTGGTAAGGACCTTCAAAGAAGCAATGTCCGACAATGTCGTAGGCGACGATCTCTTTGATCCTGAAGCGGGATAAGGACCCACTGCAATGCGGGTCGTATAGACCGATCTCGCTCCTCAACGTAGATGCTACATTGCTGGCAAAAATGTTGGCTACAAGGATTGAGGACCGTGTCCCGGGGGTGATTCCCGAGGACCCAGACGGGATTCGTAAAGAGTAGGCAGCTAAATACCAATGTGCGAAGGCTCCTAAATGTGATAATGATGCCATCGGTGGAGGGAGAGGCGGAGATAGTGGCAGCTATGGAAGCGGAGAAGGCCTTTGACCGAGTAGAGTGGGAATATCTCTGGGAAGTGTTGCGGAGGTTTGGGTTTGGAGAAGGGTTTATCAGTTGGGTTAAACTCCTATATAGAGCCCCGGTGGCGAGTGTGGTTACGAATCGGCGGAGGTCGGACTATTTTCGGCTGTATCGAGGGACGAGGAAGGGGTGCCCCCTGTCCTCCTTGTTGTTTGCACTAGCAATTGAACCTTTGGCCATGGCATTAAGGGAGTTTGGGAAATGGAGGGGGGTGGTCCGAGGGGGAGAGGAGCATCGAGTGTCGCTGTATGCAAACGACCTGTTGCTGTATGTGGCAGACCCAGTGGAGGGGATGGTGGAGGTCATGCAGATCCTAAGGGAGTTTGGGGACTTCTCGGGCTATTAGCTCAATGTAGGGAAGAGCGAGCTCTTTGTGGTGCATCCGGGGGATCAGGGAAGAGGGATAGACGACCTACCGCTGAGGAGGGCGGATAGGAGCTTTCGATACTTGGGAATCCAGGTAGCTAGGAGCTGGGGGGCCCTGCACAAACTTAACGAGGCTGGTGGAGCAGATGGAGGAGGACTTTAAACGGTGGGACATGTTGCCACTCTCGCTAGTGGGCAGGGTACAGTCGATTAAAATTGTGGTCCTTCCGAGGTTTCTTTTTGTATTTCAATGCCTTCCAATTGTGATCACCAAGGCATTTTTAAAAAAATTTTTTAAAGAGGGTAGGCAGGAACATTATGGGCTTTGTGTGGGCGAGTATGACCCCGAGGGTAAGGAGGGGGTTCCTGGAGCGTAGTAGGGATAGAGGAGGGCTGGCGTTGCCAAATCTGGGTGGCTACTATTGGGCAGCCAACGTGGCGATGATCCATAAGTGGGTGATGGAGGGAGAGGGGGCGGCATGGAAGAGGTTGGAGATGGTGTCCTGCAAAGGAACGAGCCTGAGGGCGCTGGTGACGGCACCGTTGCCGCTCTCGCCGACAAGGTACACCACGAACCCGGTGGTGGCGGCAACGCTAAAGATCTGGGGGCAGTGGAGACGGCACAAGGGTGCGATGGGAGCCTCGGTGTGGTCCCCGATCAGAGACAACCATCAGTTTGTCCCAGGAAAGATGGACGGGGGGGGGTTTCAGAGCTGGCATAGGGCAGGGATTAGAAGAATGGGGGACCTGTTCATTGATGGGACGTTTGCGAGCTTAGGGGCGCTGGAGAAGTTTGGGCTACCCCCGGGAAACGCTTTCAGGTACATGCAAGTGAGGGCGTTTGTGAGGCAGCAGGTGAGGGAATTCCCGCTGCTCCAGGCACAGGGGATTCAAGACAGGGTGATTTTGGGCGTATGGGTCAGAGAGGGCAAGGTGTCGACGATATACCAGGAGATGAAAGAAGAGGGGGAGGCTTTGGTAGAGGAGCTGAAGGGTAAATGGGAAGAGGAGCTGGGGGAGGAGATTGAGGAGGGGCTATGGGCTGACGCCCTAAGTAGGGTTCATTCGTCTTCCTCATGTGCCAGGCTTAGCCTGATACTGTTTAAGGTAGTTCATAGAGCGCATATGACGGGGGCGAGGCGGAGTAGGTTCTTTGGGGTGGAGGACAGATGTGGGAGGTGCTCAGGAAGCCCGGCGAACCATGTCCATATGTTTTGGTCATGCCCGGCACTGGAGGGGTTTTGGAGGGGAGTTGCGAGAACAGTATCTAAGGTGGTGAAAGTCCGGGTCAAGCCAAGCTGGGGGCTAGCACTATTTGGAGTAGCGGACGAGCCGGGAGTGCAGGAGGCGAAAGAGGCCGGCATTCTGGCCTTTGCGTCCCTAGTAGCCCAGCGAAGGATTTGTTAATGTGGAAAGAGGCAAAGCCCCCCAGCGTGGAGGCCTGGATAAATGATATGGCAGGGTTTATCAAGTTGGAGAGGATAAAGTTTGCCTTGAGGGGGTCTGCGCAGGGGTTCTACAGGCGATGGTAACCGTTCCTAGACTATCTCGCAGAGCGTTAGATGAAGGTCGGACAGCAGCAGCAGCCCGGGGGGCGGGAGGGGGGGGGGGGGGGGGGAGGTTTTTTTTTTCTGGGGGGCATTTGAGCAAGAAAATAAATGAACGATCCGGAAAACTGATATGTACGGGAGGAATCCAAGGTACAAAGTTCTGTATCATATTGACTTGCCATGTTCATGTCTTGCTATGCGAGCTTTGTTACGAGGGGGGGGTTGTTTGTATGGTTGAAAATTGTTTAAAAATTCTTAATAAACATATTTTTTTTAAAAATAGAATACAATACAATATAGTTAGGATAGCGGTTTTACAAATGTTTCACATTCTGCTATTTTGCTTTCAGAAAGCGCCGACCGTTGCTCTGCTATTTGCACCTACTCCAGACCAATGCTTTTTTCCTTTATTGCTACCATTCCCACTCTATTGGCCTTTTGTTCCGAGACAATTTTGTAAATTAATCTCCCCTGGCCTTGAACCTATTCCTGTGTTCCCTTTTTGCTCCACCTGACCTTTCCATTTTTATAACTGCATAAAACCCAACACATTTTTGCCTCTCTTCAGCTCTTCAATGTTAACTGTGGCTCATGCTCCACTGATGCTGTCAGGCCTGCTGAGTTTTTTAACCTCACGATGCTCCACGTCTCCAGCTTCCACCCTAAACACATTGAAGAAGCCATCCCCTATGGACAAGCTCTCCGTATACACAGGATCTGCTCAAACTAGGAGGAGCGTAACAGACATCTACAGACGTTGAAAGATGCCCTTGTACGAACGTGATATGGCGCTCGACTCATCGATCGACAGTTCCAACGCGCCACAGCAAAAAACCGCACCGACCTCCTCAGAAGACAAACATGGGACACAACCGACAGAATACCCTTCACCGTCCAGTACTTTCCCGGAGCAGAGAAACTACGACATCTTCTTCACAGCCTTCAACACGTCATCGATGAAGATGAACATCTTGCCAAGGTTTTCCATACACCCCCACTACTTGCCTTCAAACAACCGCGCAGCCTCAAACAAACCATTGTTTACAGCAAACTACCCAGCCTTCAGAACAGTGATCATGACACCACACAACCCTGCCATGACAATCTCCGCAAGACGTGCCAGATCATCGACATGGATACCACCATTACACGTGAGAACACCACCCACTAGGTACGCGGTACATACTCGTGCGACTCGGCCAACGTTGTCTACCTCATACGCTGCAGGAAAGGATGTCCCGAAGTGTGGTACATCGGCGAGACCATGCAGACGCTGCGACAACGAATGAACGGACATCGCGCGACAATCACCAGGCAGGAATGTTCCCTTCCAGTCGGGGAACACTTAGCAGTCAAGGGCATTCAGCCTCTGATCCCCGGGTAAGCGTTCTCCAAGGCGGCCTTCAGGACGCACGCCAACACAGAATCGCCGAGCAGAAACTTATAGCCAAGTTCCGCACACATGAGTGCGGCCTCAACCGGGACCTGGGATTCATGTCGCATTACATTCATTCCCCACCATCTGGCCTGCAAAATCTTACCAACTGTCCTGGCTTGACACAATTCACACCTCTTTAACCTGGGGTTACCCTATCTCTGGGTCTGTAAAGATTTAATCACCAGCTGATGCTTGCATCCCAAGCATTGTCTGGCATCTTTGAATTTGTCTATATATATGTTTCTGGAACATACCTCTTCATTCACCTGAGGAAGGAGCAGCGCTCCGAAAGCTAGTGATATCGAAACAAACCTGTTGGACTTTAACCTGGTGTTGTAAGATTTCTTACTGAGTTTATTTCCAGCACTTTATTTTTATTACCACTTTGCCAATCTTTGAGGGTAGGCTGGTCAGGAAATAGTTGATCAGATTGGATTTCCCCTGTTTTTTTGGACCTGAGAAATGAATGTGAATCTGTCCCGTGTTGCACTTTCATCAGGTTGGCACCTCAATTTTAGAGAGAGAGAGAGGGAGAGGGAGAGAGGGAGAGAGGGAGAGAGAGAGAGAGAGAGAGAGAGAGAGAGAGAGAGAGAGAGAGAGAGAGAGAGAGAGAGAGAGAGAGAGAGAGAGAGAGAGAGAGAGAGAGAACAACGGTGAGGGAAAAACAGATCAATGGAAGAAATTAAATTGAAATGAAATCTGACGCTGCCAACTGTATACCACTGTGCAGTCACCTCTGGAGGGCCTGTCCTATTAGTGGATCAAGGCATGCTGATGGGAGGAGCTTGGGACATTGGGTGCAAGATCGGAATCTCTTGAGTATGACCATGTCAGGTTGTTATTTGGCTAGTCTGTAGGATAGGTCTTCCAGTTTCAAACACATGATTGCTACCATCTAGAAGGACAAGGGCAGCAGATACAAGCGAACACCAAGCCTGTACCACTCCAAGTCATTCACCATCCTGATGACTTGGAAATATAATCACTGTTCCTTCACTGTCACTGGGTCAAAATCCTGGAATTCCCTCCCTTATAGCACGGTGTGTACCTACAGCGGTTTAAGGAGGAATTTCACCACCATCCAATGAGGGATGGCAATAAATGCTGGTGTGTGTAGCCAGCAACACCCATATCCTGTAAATGAATTTTAAAGAATCTTGGGCCTTGACAAAGGGATAGTTATCCTTTGTCAAAGCCAAAGTGGAGAGATGGGAGTAATGTTACATGACTCCCTGGCTGGTGCAACGAGTAATATTGCCTTTTGGAGCTGCAAAGTTCAGTCAGCCATTTTTCCATCTTCATAGCAGCAACACAGAAGATGGGCACTGTCCAGGTTTGACGGCCTGGCCCCATCTATAGTGTTTCAACTGGAACCTTTGTACCTCCCCTACAAGACTGAATCATCTCTGCATGCCGACCTCATCATGAAGTCAGCTCTACAGAAGTGAATTATCCAGCATCAATACAGCCTACTGACCTCTGCGAAATAATAAATCACTGGACTCTGATTCAGGACTCGGGTGTGTCATGCGAGAGTGCCTTTAAGAACTGGATGTTTAAGCAATGTACCTTTAAGAAAACAGTGATGTCATAGAGTGGGTGGAGCTCAGCTCAGTTCAGCCATTTTGCAGGTTTTTAGTTTGTTTAAAAGCAGTGTTTGTGTGTCTGTGTTTTTCCAGAGAGCTGCAAGTTTTGCAGTTTGGTTTTGTAGCTTAGAAAGTGCCTGGCTGGTTTTGCTGAGAGCAGTTTAAAAGTGCCTGGAGCTGAAGGCAACCAAGCTAATATGTCTCTGCCATTCTACAGAAAATATATATATCCTTTAACCTGATGTGCTACTGTTGAAAGGTGTTAAGTCTCTTGGAAGTTTGAAGGAACATTTTAAGGAGTTACTTACTGTTGCAATATTTTCTGAGTTATCATTGAAGTAAGGGGTGTTAAGAGATCCAGTGTTTATTTGAGATGTTAAGTTGAGTTCATGGAATAAACAGTGTTTTATGTTTAAAAACCCACGTGTCCATAATTGTAATCCCACACCTCGGGAAAAAGCCGCGTGCTAGGAAAAGCAACAAATACATTAAAGGGTGAGGTTGGTTGAACTCCATGATACATTTTGGGGTTCTGAAAACCCCTCGCCCGTAACAGGTGGAACAATAATTATTTTCTGTGGTCTTTGTCCTGTAAATCTTTCTTTCTCTACCTTTCTTCTACCATATGAATGAAAAGGAATCAACATCGCTCTGGTCATTTGACTGGTGTAAATAAACTAACCTTCTGAGTTCATCCCATCCCTTGGGTGCGATTCTCCGCTCCCGCGCCGGTTTGGAGAATCGCCAGGGTCGCCAAATTTTCCCGCCACGCCGGTCCGACGCCCTCCCGCGATTCATGGAAGCGGCCAGATCGGCACAATCGCGTTTTGTGCGGCGCGGTCCAGTGAATCGCCCGAGACAGCCAAAATGGCGATTCACCGGTACCCCCGCGATTCTCAGTGCCGGATGGGCTGAGCGGCCTGCCCAAAACGGCGGGTTCCCCCCCGGCGCCGTCCACACCTGGTTGCTGCCGGCAGGAACAGCGCGGGAACACTGGGGGGGGGCCTCAAATGGGGTCTGGCCCGCAATCTGTGCCCACCGATCGTCTGGCCGTCCTCTCTGAAGGCGGACCTCCTTTCTTCCGCAGCCCCGCAAGATCCGTCAGACATCTTCTTGCGGGGCGGACTCTGAGAGGACGGCAACCACGCCTGGCGTGCGTAAATGATGCAGCGCCACTCCCAGCCCATTATCGGGCCCTGAATCGGTCGGGATAGGGGCCGTTTCGCGCTGTCATGAACCTCGACGGCGTTCACGGCGGCGCGAACTCTGCCTCCATTTCGGAGAATTCCGCCCCTTGTCTTTCAATAAAAAAATTGGATCATACCAAAATGGAGGGGTTGGGAAACATACCATCACTTATAAAGGGGGAAGAATGTTTCCGTTTTCCGATGGGTGACGAGGAGAAATCCGGGCTATTTAAATGAACCCACCTCCTATCTATAACTGTCCAAATAGAAAACACAATCTATGTGCAATATTCCCTCTTATTTTGTTCCTGAATGCCTGTGGACCTTTCTACAGATTTTACAGTTACACAAACACGCAAGGTGAATGTAGCCATTGCTGTACGATAACCATTGCGTACTGTTCAGACTTTCTTTTTTTAAACAAATATTTTATTAAGGCAGGTTTTATAACAAAATATACAAATACAAACATAATTCAGTGCGTAACACCCCTCTCCATTATTCATAGAATTTAGTGAAGGAGGCCATTCGGCCCATCGAGTCTGCACCGGCTCTTGGAAAGAGCACCCTACCCAAGGTCCACACCTCCACCCTATCCCCAGTAACCCCACCCAACACTAAGGGCAATTTTGGACACTAAGGGCAATTTATCATGGCCAATCCACCTAACCTGCACATCTTTGGACGGTGGGAGGAAACCCACACACACACGGGGAGGATGTGCAGACTCCGCACAGTGACCCAAGCCGGAAGCGAACCTGGGACCCTGGAGCTGTGAAGCAATTGTGCTATCCAATTTGCTCCCGTGCTGCCCCGCTGTTCCTGCCCAAGCTAAACCAAACTAACCTAACTCCCCCTGTACTGTTCAGACTTTCAATAGAAGTGTAGCATTGGTAGATAAAAGTTTGCTGTGATGATCGTTTTTGTAAATTTGAGTGCAGAGAAAAGATTCATAGCCCGTTCTAACATTTCAGTGGAGCCAAATTCATATATTTATCATTATTGCTTTGGTGATTTTGAAGCTTCGGAAACAGCTGAATAATTAAGCTGAAACATTTACATTTGATATTAATGCTTTTGGTGAAATAATGCTGAAGCTACTAAATTTAGTTTTATTGCCAGGGTTTCTTGAAATAGCTCTAATAACAAGTGGCTCATAAGTAGTCAGGGTACTTATATTGCAGTTGCATATGATAAACTGAATAAATACGGAATCATTTCTAACAGCTTACCAGATGAAGCATGCAATCTCAAGGAATTTGCTTCATACATTCAGTGAGTTGGTATAGGAGTCACGATCTCAAGACTAAAAATAGGATTTGCACTTAGTACACTTAGGACTGTTCCAGTCTTACTCAGGCCCTCTACCACAACTCTTTCTACTACATCAATGCCTGTATGGGTCCCATTTCATGCTCTGGTCTGGACCTGGAAGAATTTCTAGATTTTGCTTCCAATTTCCACCCCTCTCTCATCTTCACATGGTCCATCTCCGACACTTCCCTCGCCTTTCATGATCTCTCAGTCTCCATTTCCATTGAGAGATTGACCACCAATATTCATTACAAGGCTACTGACTCCCACAGCTACCTCAACCACAGCCCCTCAACACGCTCCAAGGGCTCAATGCCATTCGTCTAGTTCCTCAGCCGCTGTTGCGTCTGTTCTGATAATGCCAGCTTTCAAAGTGCCACGTCGGACATGTTATCTTTTTCCTTAATTGAGGTTTCCTCCCACCTGTGGTTGACAGGGCACTCAACCAGGTTCAACCCATTTCCCGCAGCTCTGCCCTCACCCCTTCCTCCCAGAACCGCGGTAGGGTCCTCCTTGTCCACATTTTCCACACCACCAACCTCCGCATTCAAAGGATTATCCTCCGCCATTTCTGTCAACTCCAGCATGATGCCACCACAAAACATATCTTCCCCTCAAACCCCTGTCAGCATTCCACATGGATGGCTCCCTCCACGACATCCTGGTGCACTGCTCCATCACCTCCAACTCCTCAACCCCTTTCCACAGCACCTTCCCAGTCAATTGCAGAAGGTGCAATCCTGCCTCTTTACCTCCTCGCTCTCCATTCAAAGCCCCAACATTCCTTTCAGGTGAGGCAACATTTCATTCACACCTCTTTCAATTTAGTCTGTTGTATTCATTGCTTCCAATGGAGTCTCCTCTACATTGGGGAGATTGTACACTGACTGGGTGACCACTTTGCGGAACACCTTCTCTCAGCCCACAAGCATGACCCCAACCTTTCTGTTGCTTGCTATTTCAACTCAGCATCTTGCTCTCATGTCCACATGTATGTCCTTAGTTTTCTGCAATGCTTCAGTGAAGCTTAACACAAACATCTTCCGATTAGGCATGTTACAGCCCTCAGGACTCAACATTAAGTTGAACAATTTTTGACTGTGGCTTTTCTTTATCTTGACCCTTTAAAAAAGTATATTAAAAGCATCTTTTGTCCAATGAAACACACTTTCCTCCCCCACTGGGCCATCTGTTACTTGCCCTTAAGTTTTGCTTTCATAGCACTGATGTTTATTCTCCAATTAACACATTCTGATATCTTACCTTGTGCAACTACTAGCACCTTCTCCTGCTATTAACACATCCTATGCATTACCTACACATCTTTATTGAATCTCGCCTAGCTCCCATCAATCACTGACGTTCTATTCTGCTCCAGCTGCTACACTCCCTTTTGTACGGTACATAATCCATCACATTTTTACCTATCCTTAGCTCTGAAGAATAATCTCACGGACTCGAATCATTAACTCAATTTTTTCTCTCCACATATGCTACCAGACCTACTCAGAACTATAGTATGGGGAAATCGCATAATCCAATGATGGCAAGATAACTGGTTATTCACCATTAACACTATATTTCAATGAACACCATAGCATTCTAGGCTTCAATATGCATCAGCATAGCTCATGAATCATAATTTGCCTAGCTGGAAGTGAGATAGCCCTAATGTGTTGCAGGAACATCCATTTTAAAATTACTGGAATTTTCTGGAAACAATGATAAACTGAGCATTATCTTCTTGTAGATCTGCATCCTTTATCCAAATGTATAGTCAAACTTCAATGTTGACATGTGGCGTTGAATAGGGAAATGATGTATGGGATGTGATTTATTATCACACAAATAGTGGCAATTTTTAGGAGCATAGATTTGTATACAAAGTCTGAGCTACTCTGGTTGCACTACATAGGGAAGTGTAGAAATGTCCAGGATTTGGTGCAGTCTGTTGCACTGCACTAAGTCATTTGCCTATTATGTATCAACATATGACCATTGTTTTTGCATACAACAGGATTGTAGAGCTGAAAATATGTTGCAAAACATTTCACCAGGAATATAACATTTTCTGAACCATTTAACATAAAACTATTTGGGTATACCAATAGGCACATTATTACATTGGAACGAATTGGTGGGTTTTCCCCAGATACTTACCAACATTATAACCCTGCTGAATATATTCTTCCTTTTGATCTATACTGCAAGCTGTTCTTCCATGGTCAACAGTGGATGCAATGCTGTCAGTGAAGGGCTTGATCTTTGAGCTTGTGGCTAGATTAGAATGCTGATCTATCGTGGTGCCATTAGTATCAAGCACATATGAATTCTGTAACAATTTGAAAGAAATGTTACGTCAGTTCTTCCCAATTTTCTCCAAAATGAGTCATTTTAAAGATAATTTAGGAAAGCTGAAGCATCAGTAGCATTGCTACATTTTGCGATTACGAAATTAGGAACATCAGACCTTTCTCACTTCTGAACTGCAAAAGTTCATACTAATGGAAGCTTCTGCCAGTTGTAATCATGAGATCTAAGAAGGAAGATAAAGTTGGACAAAGATAATCCAACCACGTAATCATTTGAACTTTTAACATTCCTTACACACCTTAGGAAAATGACAATTGAAATCAGGATGAAGATCTCTTGCAGGTCTTAGACAGCTGTATGTAAAGGAAGTTGCAATATCCTTTCCATTAAAGACACTTGTTATACTCATACCAATTCAAATAACCTTAAATAACCCTCCATACCCTTCAATGGTAGTCATTTCAAAATCTTTTCCCACTCAATTTATGCCTATTGAGAGCTCCTGTTCTTTGAACCAATTCTTAGGGTTTAATTTTGAGCCTCTTCAGTTGGACATTTTTACCTCAGTTGCATCATTTCAAGGGTGGATTTCAGCACTTCACGTCAAGTTGCAGCATGATCAATGCATGATTGACAGGATTGCTTCCTCCAACAGACACTGCACCTCTCATAAAACACATTGTTTGTTGATGACCAAAAATTAGATTGATGCCTTGAGGATCTAGTTTTCACTGACTCCTTGATCCCTTTCCTCATTAAAAAGATGAAGCTGAACGTTATTTCATTTATTCTTTCATGGGATGTGGGCATTGCTGGCTAAATTAGCATTTCTTACCCCATCCCCAATTCCCCTCGTGAGCTGCCTTCTTGTACCATTGCAATCGATGTGATGTAGGTTTAGCCACAGTGCCGTTCGGGGCAGAGTTCCAGAACTTTGGCGCAACAGTGAAGGAACTGTGATATTGTTCCAACTCGGAATACCGCGAAGCTTCGAGGGGAACTCGCAGCTTAGTCCTGGATGTTGTCGAACACAAGGCAAATGCACCACACGTCTTGTTCCTTGTAGACAGTGGACAGGCTTTTGCGATTCAGAAAGGGAGCTATCCGCCACAGAATTCTCAGTTTCTGATCTGCTCTTACAGCCACAAGTGTTTGTATGGCTAGTCCAGTTCAGTTTCTGCTCAAATGGAACCCACAAGATGTTGACAGTGGGAGATTCAGCAACGTAAATTCTGTTGAATGTCACGGGAAGATGGTTAGATTACGTGTGTTGAAAATGGTCATCTCCATGCACTTGTAGGGTGTGAATGTTACTTGCCACTTATTAGTCCTAGGCTGAATATTTTTCAGGTCTTTCTGCATATGGACAAGTTCTTCAGTATCTGAGGAGTTGTGAATAATGCTGATCATTACACAATCATCAGCAAACATTCCGACTTCTGACCTGATGGTGGAGGGAAGGGTTACCGATGAGCTGAAGATGGTTGGGCCTGGGACACAACCCCGAGTAACTTGTGCAATGAAGTCCAGGGACTGAATTAAACCAATAATCCAAAGTTGGCATAGAAACCAGTTTGGTTCTAAACAAACTTTTATATGAAATGAAAGGATAAAGATCTTTTGGATGACATTTGTCATGTTCCAGTTTATTATGAACTTTCAGACAATACTTTTACAACTTTCAATACAAATAGTCTGTTAAAATGACCGCTGCACATCACCAGACCTTTGGTATGCTGGGTCAGACAGTCCTGTATCCCAAGCAAATACCTAATTTATTAATTTTTAAATAAATTTATAGTACCCAATTCATTTTTTCTAATTACGGGGCAATTTAGCGTGGCCAATCCACCTAACTTGCACACCTTTGGGTGGTGAGGGCGAAACCCACAGGGACAACGTGCAAACTCCACGCGGACAGTGATCCAGAGCCGGGATCGAACCTGGGACCTCGGCGCCCTGATGCAGAAACCGTGCTGCCCACAAATACCTAATTAAGTATGGACATTCGCAGCCATCTCAGAAATGTATACATCCCTGTGTTTAAGGATGGGACCAGCGATCAACAGAGCCGTAGCATTCCAGTTGTTTCACTTTTCTGTTTCACCAAGGACAATAGAGACATTGAAACTATGTGCTGGACGAATGTGAAAGGGATCCCATCAATCCTCCACTCTATTATGACGGTTACTCTCATCAAAGCTACACTGGATGAATTTCAAAGTGTCAAATGTCAATACAGGATGTGTAATCAACACATCAACTTTCTTTCAACTGAAAAACTTTGAATCTGTACAATTTACATGATGAGCTGAACCATGCTTCCTGCCTGCTTTTAAAACAGTAGAAACTGCTTAGAGAATTCCATCAGAGAAACCCTTTCACCAACTGCAAATCAACTAGACACGCAATCTAATGAAGAGCAACACAGTAAAAATAGAAAGATCCTTCCCAACCTGTTGCAACTTCAAGTTGTGAAAGGACCTCCTGGAAATTCAACTGCAGGGAGCTTATTGAGAATCCTCTGCTTTTCAAGACCTTCAGTCCAACCAAGGGAATGAACTCATCTAAGAAACTGTAGGTGTGCTATGAAAAAGATGGAAATAATCCCGATCTGTAATTATATTTTTCTGTCTTCACCTGTAGTTAATCTTCCTGCGTGTGACAGTGCACGTGCGATGAGTGAGATGTTGATTTATTGTTAAAAACAAGTGTGTGATAACAAATAACCTCTATTTTTAAACTCAGAAAAAGCTTGCTGCTGTAAATATTTAAATTGGAACAACCATTAGAGTTAGATTGTACCCGGTTACGGGCCAGGGTTTAGAAAACTCCAAGTATATCATGAAGTTTATCTGAACTCCAACTGTTTATTGAATTTCGTTACAATGAGCACAAGAGCCTGCCTTTCAGGTGTTATTCAACAGAGTTCTTAGGCGCTTTTAATCAAAAAACAAGCTTTATTCTACGAATTTAGTTAATATTTGTATAAACATGCAAACATAAAGCCCCCACACAGCTACAGTAACCTAGCATTAATCCTTAAATGAATTCCCCCTTAACTGTTCCAATTCAATAGCAAAATCCAAATAAAACCAGAGACCTCTTTTCAAAGGTGTGGCCCAGCACATGGCACTCTTACTGGTATAAGACTTGTTATTGATACTCTTGTTCCCCTTTCCAACAGCAGGCTTGAATTTGTTCCAGAAAACAATTATCTCCAAGTTATCAGCAGTCTGGAAACAGCTTTTAAAATGAAGATAGAGAGACACTTATTTCAATCTGTGCAGCTCAAAACAAGTCTAAAACTCAAAGCAAAAGTAAAACTAAGAGCCACAGTCCAGCTCCACCCACACAATGACATCACTGAAGTCATGTGATAAGACAAAAACATTTCTTAAAGAGACACTCCCATGACAACTCTCACCCAGCATACAACTTTGATCAGGCATTCCATGTCAGTATCAGATCACATTAAAATTTAAAACTGCTATTTGCGACTTTTCGGTTGCGGCGATGCAGTGAGCACATCGCGCTTTTGGCCCTAGCTGCGCAATTTATGGATATAATTTGGGGGGAAAAGCAGAAGGAATTTTTACTTACCGGTCTCTCCTCTGGTTGGGATGCTTACAGGGGGTAAAACCAGGCAGAAGACGAGTGGAGGTTCCACACCAGATTCGACAGAGCCGCGTGGTGAGGAAAAACATGGCGGGGCCCTGTTGACCCCTTTCCTGGGGCCAACAGAGAAATTGATGGAATTCCTTGTGGGGGGAGTTCCATAAACAAAGGCAGTCGATGGCGGAAGATCTTTCCAGAGCAATCGAGGAAGCGGTGGCCCCCCTTCGGGTAACCGTGGAGACGGTAGAGCAGTGGATGGAGGCACAAGGCGTGAAGATCCGTGAGATGGAAAAAATGGCCTTGGAACATAGTGACAGATTTTCCTCTTAAGAGGTTGAGCTTTTGTTGATGGCGGAGACCCAAAAGGTTTTAAGAGCCAAGGCTGAAGGCTAAGAGACCAGGCCCAGGTGCCAAAATCTGCGGATTGTCGGGCTACCAGAGGGGATCCGAAGGCATAAATGCCATAGGATTTGTGGTGAAGGTGTTTGGGAAGTTGGCAGGGCGGGGATCTGTGTTACCCCTCCCGGGTGGATCGGGCCCACTGGTCACTATGACAAAATTTGTGGATCCACCCCGGGCAGTCGTAGTCTGCCTTCACAGATTTCTCGATAAAGAGCGGATCTTGAAGTGGGCGAAGGCCACGAGGGAAAGCTATTGGGAAGGGCACCATATTTGAATTTACTAGGACATCGAGGCAGAATTGGCAAAGCGACGAGCTGGGTTCAACAAGGCCAAGGAAGCCCTTTACAAAAATAAGGTGCGATTTGGAATGGTGCACCCAGCTCTTCTTGTGGGTCACGTTTAAAAACAAGGACCATGGGCTGGATTCTCCGTTTCTGAGGCTAAGTGCCGGTGCGAACAGAGAATCCGCTGGAAGTTCGCGACAGGAAAACCAGCACGAACCCCTCACCGATTCCGGTACATGTAAAGGGCTAGCACCGGCGCCGCATGAAACTCCCGTGGATCGCGCCGAAAACAGCTGGGCCCCGGAACGCACATGCGGAGGGCAGACGACATGCATCGGTCGCGCCGTAAAACATGGCGCCAGCCGTGCTCGAACCTTAACCCGCCAACCGCGTCTCACAGTCCACCCCTCATCAGTCCCCCCAGCCCTAGCAGAAGTCCTCCAGGCCAGCAGCATGGATCCCGGACGAGTGTGGCAGCGCTAGACACTGCCCACAGCCAGCATGCCAGTTTCCCGACTGCTGGGACGCCACGTAGCCCAAGCCGTCGGGAACTCGACCCATCGGAGGTGGAGCATCCCAAGTGGGCCGGCCGATGAAGCGGCAACGGCATTGAAACGACGCGCCGTGTGAGTCACGATAACAAAAGCAAAGTGGGGGTCTGGCTGCGACTGGATGCTTGGGTGGGAATGGTTTCTGTTTTGTTTGTTGGGTGAGGCAATGGGTTTAGGTTGATTGGGTTTTCTGCATTGGGAGTGGGAGCCTATTTGATGTGGGAGGATGGTTAGTAAATGTTTGTAAGTCAGAGGAACATAGGGTGTCCCATTACGTTTTGTTGTTGTACATCTCTAATCCTCTCACAGGTATGAGAGGAAATATGGATCTGTTGAAAAAATTCAGATCCTTCTCAAGGTACAAATTGATTATGAGCAAGAGCGCAATCTTCCCAGTGAATTCCCTGGGGAAGAGGACAGATTTGGGGAGGCTGCCTTTTAAGCTAGTCAAGATGAAGTTTAGGTATTTAGGGATTAAAGTGGCACTTGATTGGACACTGTTACATAAACTGGACTTGGCCGGTCTGCTGGAGGAAGTGAATGGGGATCAAGTGGGATGCCCTCCTGCTATCCTAGGCGGGGAAAGTACATACGGTCAAAATTAATGTTTTGCCAAGGTTTCTAATTGTGTTCCAAATTCTTCCGATCTTCCTCCCAAATCTTTTTTCGCTAGGCTTGACAGATCAATCGCTGCCTTTGCTTGGGCGGGAAAGCCTCCCAGGATTATAAGAGCCTTCCTGCAGAAAGGGTGACAATCTGGTGGGTTGGCACCACCAAACCTGTTGCTCTATTAATGGGCTGTGAACATTGGTAAAGTGCAAAGATAGTTTGAGGAGCTAGATCAGGGGTGGGGATGGATGGAGGAGGCCTCTTGTGTAGGGTCGTGGCTAAGGGCGCTGGTTATGGCCCCTCTTCCGTTCTCCCCAGGCAGGCTCTCGAAGGGCCCGGTGCTAGTGGCACCTTTAAGAGTTTGGAACCAGTTTACCATCGCCAATTTATGCTAATCATAGGTTTGTACCGTCAGGGATGGATGCAATGTACAAGATCTGGACGAGAAGGTGTTCAGCCAAATTTCCCACATTGACTTCACTGAATAAGAAAGGGCACATCCTACCCAAACCACAATACACATACACGTGGAGGACTGCCAACCTGTTAAGTACCTTCTTTATTGCTACTCTCATTATCTGATCCAATATTGCTACTGCCTCCTACTTTACAGCTAGATTGGCAACATCCATTTCTCCAATGAAGACAGAAGCAAAGTAGTCACTTAGCATCTCAGCCAGCCCTGTGCATCCACTAAAATATCTCCTTTTTGGTCCCTATCATAACCCCCACAGAACCATGGCGAAACAATCATTGTTCTCCTGGTGGGACTTCAGCAGTGCGAGCTCCCCAGGTAGAGGACAGAGGCCAACCACCTGGGGCTCATTATGAGCAAGGTTTAAAAGCGATTTTCTAAAATTGTCTTGATTCAGCAACCTTCTTTTTGATTAGTAAATTGCACTCGCCTTCCACTTGGAATTCCATTGGCCCCCACGATATTTCAGCGTGTTATGGAAAACATCTTGCACGGCCTGCCGAATGTGGCCGTCTATTTGGATGATGCTCTTTAATACCGGCTCCACGAAGCAGGAACACATGGTGGACCTCCAAGGAGTTTTCCACTGTTTTGCCCATGTGGGCACCAGACTGAAGCGCAGTAAGTGACTTTCCCATGCCAAAGCAGTGACCTACCTCGGTTACCCGGTGGACAGTTATGGGCTGCACCCAGTTGAGGCTAAAGTGGTGCTATTAAGGGGGTCCCCACTAATCTCTGGTCACTTTTTGGGCCTAGTTAATTATTATGGCAAATTTATCACCAACCTGGCCTCCGCTGCATCTATTGTTGCGAATGGACCAGAATTGTTGCTGGGGCGCTTCTCAGGATGAGGCATTCGCGGCTATGAAGAGAAGTCCTTCTTCAAAGTAACTCCTGACACACTGGTCTGTTTAGGCCCCTGATTTTAATGTGTGATGCTGTTCCTTATGGCATCAGAAGTGTTGACCCAAGAGTGTGACGACGGAATGGAACGTCCCATTGTGTTCCCTTCGAGGACCTGGTGGATGCCGAGCACCGCTATGCACAGATGGAGAAGGATGGTCTGACTGTGATCTTTGGAATTAAGAAATCCCATCAGTACATACATGGACGATATTTTGTTATCATGACTGACCACAAACCGCTGCTCGGTCTCTTCCAGAAAGACATGAGCATCCCACCAATTGCGGCAGCCAGAATCCAACATTGGGTGCTCCTGCTTGCCACTTCAGAATAAAATTTCCAACACCGCCCGGGTACCAGGATTGACCATGGAGACGCCCTCAGCCGTCTGCCTTTGCCCGCGAATGCCCCGTCCCTGCCTGCTGCAGATGAGGCTATTGCGATGTTGAATTTTATGGACGCCTTACCAGTGAGGGATGCTTGTGTGCGTGTGTGAACACAGCAGGACCCGGCGTTGAAGAAGCTTTGCCTTATGCTACTCGATGGTGGCAAAACGAAAGTCCTTCCAGGTCTCTTCATTCCCCTGCAGGGTCAGGAAGACCCTGTTACAGGGCTTGCATGCTGGCCATCTGGTGGCATAGAAGATGAAAATGTTGGCCTTGAACTATGTTTGGTGGTCGGGTATCGATGGGACAAAGAGAGAGTTGTAAGAAACTGGCGTGCCGGGAATTTCAGAAACTTCTGTCAGCGGCTCCTCTCCACCCTTGGGAATGGTCGGGTCGCCCATGGATTCACCTCCACGCAGATTTTGCAGGACCTTTAATAGGGTCCATGTTACTAGTAATCGTGGAGCCAACTCCAAGTAGCTGGAGGTGTGCAGGATGGCTTCCACAATGTGCTGGGCCACAATCGAGAAGCTCAGGAGATCTTGCTGCATCCATGGGATCCCAAAGGTACCGGTGACAGATAATGGTACTTTTTTCATCAGTGAAGAGTTTGCTGTGTTTATGCAGCCTATTGGAATTCAGCACATCCAGACCATGCCATATCATACTTCCTCAAATGGGCTAGCAGAATGTGCAGTCCAGACATTTAAATGGGGATTGAAGAAACAACAACGGGGTCTATGGAAATGCAGCTGTCGAGCTTCATTTTCAATGGTCCTTGGAGCTTCAATGATCGAAGGTATCATTTTAGTAAATCAATGCTGCACTCCACACCCACGGTCAATATATTCTTCTTGAAGCATTTGAGAAGTGCCCAGAATTAACCACAATCATTGTTCTCTCTAATCAACACAGCAACAAATCAGTCAGTCCCCTTAAATGATCACGTATTTACAGCGGTGTTTATTTTTTTAAAAGTTATAACGACAGACGTTGGTCTAACTGGCCTACGATTCTATGGTTTTCTTCTCTCACCTTTTCTGAATAGCCGATCGTCATGTGCAATTTACTAATCAAAAAGAATGGTTGCTGAATCAAGACAATTTTAGAAAATTATAGTTGGGGCATCTGCGGTCACCTTATAAAGCCCTGGGATGGAACCATGTGATCCTGAGGATTTGAAGAAGATATCTTGTTTGTTATTTACAGCACAGGAGGCCATTCGGCCCATTGTGTCTGCACTGACTCCCAAAAGGAGAAACCTAGTTAGTTCCATTCCCCAGCTCTCTAAATTCATCACATTCAAATATATATCCAACTCTCTTTTGAAATCTCCTATAGAATCCACCTCCACCACTCTCCCAGGCAGCACATTCCATCTCATCTCATCTCACTCAGAGCTCTCTTGTTGACCATCTTGAAATTGTGACCCCCTAGTCACTGACATACCAACTAGTGGAAACAGAATATCCTCCTTTAACCTGTCAAAATTGTTCAGAAATTTGAACACCTGAAATGAAAATCGCTTATTGTCACAAGTAGTTTAGCACAGGGCTAAATCGCTGGCTTTGAAAGCAGACCAAGGCAGGCCAGCAGCACGGTTCGATTCCCGTAACAGCCTCCCCGAACAGGCGCCGGAATGTGGCGACTAGGGGCTTTTCACAGTAACTTCATTTGAAGCCTACTTGTGACAATAAGCGATTTTCATTTCAAGTAGGCTTCAAATGAAGTTACCGTGAAAAGCCCTTAGTCGCCACATTCCAGCGCCTGTTCGGGGAGGCTGGTACGGGATCAATAAGGTCACTTCTTAATCTCCTCTGCTCCAAGGACAACAAATCTAATTTCTCCAATCTTTCCATGTATCTAAAATTCCTCATTCCTGCTATCATTCTCGTAAACCTCCTCTGCACTCTCCCCAGGGCTTTAACATCCTTGCTTAAGTAAAGTGCCCAGAATTGAACACAATGCTCCAAATGTGGTCTGACCAATGATTTGTAGAGGTGTAGCATCACTTCCTTGCTTTTATACTCTATGTCTCGATTTATAAACCCACGGATGCTATGCGCCATCTTAACAACTACTTCAACTTGCCTGGCTACCTTCAGAGAATTATGCACTTGCAACCCCCGAGGCCCCTCTGCTCCTGTACTCCTCTCTAATTTTTACCACTGAACTGTTTGTCTCTCCATGTTTCTTCTACCAAAATGCACGACCTCACATTTCGCTGCATTGAAGTTCATCTGCCAGGTGTCTGTCCATTTGGCCAACTTGTCAAATGTCCCTCTGAAGTCGCTCAGCGTCATCGTCACAATTCCCAAGCTTAGCATCATTTGCAAATTTAGAGATTTTGCCCTCGACATACTCTTCAAAATCTTTTATATAAATCAGAAAAAGCAAGGGTCCCAACACTGAGCCCTGGGGTGCACCACTTTTAACCCATGGCCAGTCTGAGAAATGCCCATCTGTACATACCCTCTGTTTCCTATCTCTTAGCCAACTTCTAATCCATGCTGCCAAGGACCCATCAATCCAAAACATGTTTAATTTGCTAACCAATCTGCCATGTGGCACTGTATCAAATGCTTTCTGAAAGACCAAACGTACAATGTCCATGGCACTACCTTCATCCACTGCTTGCGTCACCTCGTCAAAGAACTCAATTAAATTTGTCAGACATGACCTGCCCTTGACACAGCCATTTTGACTGTCTAGTATTATCTCATCCCGTATTGTGGCCTCCATCAGTTTTCCTACTATTAATGTCAAGCTGACAGTTCTGTAGTTTGCATTAATTGTGTTGAAATCCTGTCCCTGATTCAATAAAAGGGCACGTTGTTTGGCAGGCTGACTTCTTCCTCCACTATAAATACTAGAGCAAAGTAATTATTCAGCATGCCTACCATTTCCCTATTTTCATTGAAATTACCATTATACGTTTTAAAGGAACACAGTGCTGTTGGTCACCTTATTTTTCCTAATGCAACTACAAAAGTATTTTCCGTTGCTTCAGATAATTATTGGTCCTCCATTGGGTACCTGCTGATTAACCTTCCCAGCACTCTAATTGTGACATAGTGACAGCTCCTTGCACCTTTGAAGTAGGCTATGCTGCATCCACCACATTACCATCTGCTACTCCTAATTGGACAGTGAAGGCCAAGGCATGTTAATTGCCAGCATCCTGTAAAATTTTGAGACGGTGTATTGATGCATTGCGCAGGTTCTAGAAACAGAAATTGGCACTTTATTGGATTCACAAATATCCTAGATTTAGCCCAATGACTGCCAAGTCACAAAGATTTGAAGTGGAGATATTTACTAGTCATGGACAGCAAAACCTTCCTGAAGGGTAAACACAGATGGCAGTCCACACACAACCTGCTGTCATATTTTGGTCTAAATTATTTAGGTGCAACTCTGTATGCTGCAGGTTTTTGTTCCTTTTTTACACATTAACTTGCAGTAAACAGTGGGCAAAAAAGTTAAATATTCACTGCCTCAAGTATTGGAGGTTACAAAAGGCCTCACTCAGCACAGAATTCCCAACCGTAGCACCTTTAACACTGTACTCTTCTCTTGACGACTCTGTGCCCCCACACTTTTGACATTAATTCAAAGGATTAAAATTAGAATATCTTGAAACAGATTAGATTCTCTACCTTTCGGGTGGCTTTTGCTGGCACATGGAACACTTTAGTGATATTTTATCAATTGTAATTAACTTGGAGCATTTCTGAAAAAAAAACATTCAGCATCCAGTATCTCATTAACACTAAATCTATACTTTTTAAAATGGTAACCGATATGTCCATCTCTTTACACATAACTTTGAAGATAAGGCTGCTGTTAGATTAAATCTTTAGAGTGGGCAGCATGGTGGCATAGTAGTTAGCATTGCTGCCTATGATACCTAGGACCAGGGTTCGAATCCCGGTCCTGGGTCACTGTCCATGTGGAGTTTGCACGTTCTCCCCATGTCTGCGTGGGTTTTGCCCCCACAACCCAAAGATGCGCAGGATAGGTGGATTGGCCACGCTACATTGCCCCTTAATTGGAAAAAAGAATTGGGTATTCCAGATTTATTTTTTAAAAATTAAATCTTTAGAATCCAATTGGTTTTCTTTAACAATTTTTAAACATTTATTTTGGTTTGACTACAAAAAACTATCTGCATACATTAACATCAATAACTTTGCATTAAAATCAAATGTTATCATAGCACCTTGCTGGAAGTTGGAGATAATGAAGAATCAGAAATGCTGAAATCGGGTCTGGACTCCAAAGGCTGGAATTCTCCATCAGTATTCTGTTGGGAGGACTGCAGTTGCAGAGAGAAATTAGTGACTCCTTGGTCTGAAACGGTATGATCAGTTGTAGAGTCTGAAATAAATGGGGAAAATTAAGCATGCTTATAGGTACAACTGAAATACAGCAACATGACTTGCAAAGCAAGTGCAGTACTAAAAAAAAATTAACCATCATAGAAGTGAATATGAGTGCAAAAAGTTCACTAAAAATTAAACCAGGCTCCTTTTTGGCTCAGTAAATTTATCAAATGATCAGGTAATCCATAAAGATTGAGAACGCCCCACCATAAAGTGTGGGGTGGAAAAGTGGGGAATAAAGTAGATCCTTCACAATATACATGCACATTAAGTGACTGCTGGATTGGAATAACATGGAATACTTATGTTGCAGGCTCACATATGGTCAGAACACATCCAGAAAATCCACAAAAAGGCCTTCAGGTGAGGTATTATTGGTGGCAGGGAAAAGGGCGGTAAGAAAGTTGCGAACAAATGGATGGTAATGCAGCATATTTTTCCTAGTTTAGATTATATGTTTCCTTTCTGTTCGAAAACACCTCGACTGTGGAGTGCAATGAACTGCATTCTGCATTATGTTGTGGTAGCAGTCCTGACAAAAAAAACATTGTGCATTGCTTTCGTTAGTCCCATCTTACATTATAGGCATAACGACCCAAAAATTGCAGACCAAAGAATGATGCCTGTTAGATCTATCTTTTCAATGATGATAATATTTTGCTTTGCAAGTTGCTCGAAGTACAAAAGGAAAATGGTGTGATGACTGAGACAGGTGTTGTAGTGGGCATCAAATTGATTAGTGTACGACTGAAAAACGCAAAGTATCATATGTTGGATCTGAGAGTAATGGAAGACTCATCAAATTTCATCATCTGGACAATGACAAAGCAATTATCAAAGAGAATCCTGGGATAAACATCGAGAACCATAGAAAGTATGGCCCAGTGTATCCTGGGCTTAACAATGCATCGACTAGACCTCCATGTGAAATACTGAGCTCTATTCTGGTTACTGCGTCACAAAAAGCATCAGAGAGGTCACAAGCTAGAGCAACAAAATAGATTGCTTAGAGAAACGAAATGAGCCAGGAGGAATGATTGGGTAAATGTATATGGAGGGCAAACCTGGAGTGCTACTTGTAAGTAAAGTAAATAAAGCAAACCCTAAACTTTGAATTTAAATTGGTATTAAATGACACTTAGTCTGAGTGAAAATATTTAGAATAATCTTCCAAGTACAGTATTACAGGCAGAAAAGTACAGGTGTTCAACAAAAAAACTAAAAGTTAGATATGGATAAACTTTGGGTAACATTACATTTCCTGGTGTTTATTTTTTTATGACTGTTTTAGAAAAATGAAAATGACTTGCCTTGGTACCTTTCACTTGAATCCAGTAACTGGTTTAGATTTCTAGTGTACTTCTCTATTACCTGCTGAATTCTGCTTCCAGTAGGAATATATTCCTCTAACTTGGGGGAACAGTAAATCATGTCAACTGTATCCAGGTTTGCAGGAAATGAAGACAGTGAACTTGGTGTACAAACAGATGATGTAGCAGTCAATTGTTCGCTAGTAACGTCATGAATGACAGAGGGATAATCACCTATTAGGAAAAAAGCAATGTGAATAGGTGCATTATTCATTGCAGAATTTGTACTACAACGCTCCGCATTACAATAGCTACAGCTGAAGGCGAAAAAGGGTTTTAAAAAATCACCCCAAAGCAAGATGGCCACCAATTCCAATTTGCACATGGACACGGGTGCGTACATGCGTAGACATCTGCTGCACCCAGCCTGCCAGTGTCCTTTGCACTTGCATTAACTGTTTGGATTTCCTGACCAGTGAGACATGTAACAGGGATCCAGAGCTGATATAAATTTCGGAGAATTTGATCCACTGCATAGGCACAAATCAACCCAACTCGATCTCAGCCTGCCTGCAAACATCTCAGCTCATCCCGTCTGGGCAGTATGTCGGGCAGGGAGACCCTGGCAAAGGATAAAGCCAAGAAACAGGGAAATTAATGTTGTGACTGGAGTGAATAGTTCAGGTGGGGTACAAAAAGATGCTTCACACAGGCAGGAATTAAAATTTACAGATGGTCAAAGACCTCGTCCACTTTATATGGGAACTTAACAGTTCACCAGCTAAAATGAGTGACCCTGTTTACAAAGCCTGCTGGGAGTTTTCTTTGGTGACAATGGAGTATTTTACCTAGTCAGAGAATGTCACTAACTCCAGCTCCAAACATCCTAGAGTTTATATACAGAATCCTCCCATAATATCCGTCACCCGGTACTAATTAAATCACTGGATATGAATCTGGGTCTTAAAACTCCACCTACTTTGAGAACACTCCTATCTTTAGAAGTTTTTCTCTATTTCCTCTAAAACATCAACATTTAAAAATGTACTCAAACATAGCCAACCAAACACAGCGTGCTGAAAAACATGCCGCCTAAATTCAGCTAGTTTTGCTCCTGGCTGCTGTCCACTCTTGTCACTTGCAATGGCGTAACAGAGTAAGACACTAATAACTAGCAATCTAGCGGTGCGAGGCTCCTTGGGGCAAAATTATATTATGTGACCACAATATGATCAAGATGGAGAGTGACATTGTCAATACCGAAACTAGGGTCCTGAGCCTTAATTGAGGAAATTACGTGGCATGCAGCTCAAGTTGGCTATGATGGATTGGGTTACTTAAAGGTATGACGGTGGATAGGCAATTGTAAATATTCAAAGAGCATATGCGTGACCTGCAACGATTGTTCATTCCAGTCTGGTGCAAAAATAAAATGGGAAAGCTGGAGAAATCATGGCTTACAAGGGAAATTTTAGTATTGGAGTAAATCCCCAGGGCCTGATAATCTACAAACCAGGGCAAGGAAGAGGCATGCAAATTGGCCAGGACAAAAAACAGCAGACCTGAGGTTTGGGAGCACTTTAGAATTCAGCAAAGGCAGACTAAGGGATTGATTAAGAAAAGGAAAATAGAGTATGAAAGTGAGCTTGGGGGAAAACATAAAAACTGACTGGATGAGCTTCTACAGCTATGTGAAGAGAAAAAGATTGATGAAGACAAATGTAGCTAATTTAAAGTCAGAATCGGGAATTTATAATGGGGAGAAATGGCTGACCAACTAAATACATACTTCGGTTTGGTCTTCACAAAAAGAGGACACAAATAATGTTCCAGAAATGCTGGGCAACACAGGGTTTAGTGGGAGAGAGGAATTAACAGAAAGCTGCATTAGTATGGAAATGGTGTTGTGGAAATTGATGGGATTGAAGGTCAATAAATCCTCAGGGCCTGATAATCTAAATCCCAGAGTACTTAAGGAAGTGGCCCTAGAAAAAGTGAATGCTTTGGTGGTCATTTTCCAAGATTCTCTCTACTCTGGAACAGTTCCTACAGATTGGATGGTAGCTAATGTAATTTCACTATTTCAAAGGGGGGGGGGGAGAAAAAAAACAGGGAATTATAGACCAGTCAGCCTGACATCAATTGTGGGGAAAATGCTAGATCCATTGTAGAAGATTTAATAGCAGAGCACTTGGAAAACAGTGGCAAGATCGGACAGAGTCAGCACAGATTTACGAAAGGGAAATCAAGCTTGATAAATCTGCTGAAATTCTTTGAGGATGTAACTAATAGAGTTGACAAGGGACAACCAGTGGATGTGGTTCATTTGGACTTTGGCAGTGGAATCCAGAACCAGGGGTCAGAGTCTAAGGATACGGGGTAAACCATTTAGGACTGAGATAAGGAGAAATTTCTTCATCCAGAGAGTGATGAGCCTGTGTAATTTGCTACCACAGAAAGCAGTTTTCAGGATGGAGTTAGAAATAGCTCTTGGAGCTGAAGGGTTCAAAGGTTATGCCGGGGGGGGGGGGGGGGGGGGGGAAACACAGTTTACAGAGTTGGATGATCATCCATGATGAATGGCAGAGCATGCTCGAAGGTCCAATTGGCCTGCTCCTGCTCCTATTTTCTATGTTTCTACTAGAACTGCACACGCACTGGCAACAAAGGCAGCCATCAAAAATACTAATTCTGTCTTCACATCTTCCCTTCGTCATATGAATACTGAAGTTTGATTACAGAGTGGAGTACTAAATACACATTTAAATTTGTCCATCAATTTGCATTTACATAGCACCGGTATTACAGAAAAATATTCGCAGAAGTGTCACCAGGCAATAATATAAACAGAAATGAAAATTACAAACCTGAACTCATGGGACCAACATCTATATGTTCATTTGAAGGTAAACTCCCAGTGGACAGTGTTGTGGAAGATATTTGATCGGCCTCAGGGGATGTTTGAGCATTAAATCCAAATGCATTACTGGACCAAGAGTAAGGAAATAATACCTACAGTGTGTAAAGTTTTTCTATATAAATAGTGAAATCTAACAACAGAATTTAAAACACTATCAGAACATTGAAAAAGGGGGACATCCCCCTGTACAGTTGTTGTACAGCTCAGAATAGTTTAGTTCCAAATACTCTTAAGCAATAAGTTCAATGGAAACAAAATGTTTATCAGCTGCATCAATAATTGCTGAAACAGCCTTAGGAAGGTCAGACATTTTAAGTATATCACATTTCAGACACTCCATAATTACAGAGATGACCATTGTATATCCTGGAACTGCAATTGGAGCAGACATCAGACTGGAATTAGCGGCCAACCTAGAATGGTGCAACAACATGAGGTTTCCCATCTTGAGCATGGAATGGCACTGGATTCTTTTCCTGGTGCTTGATAATTAACCTCAACTACAACAAATAGAGTTGCTCTGGGATGCAAACTGCAAGATGTTCTAGGATGCAGTTAAAATGACAGACAAGTTACTCATATTTAACCATTTCCACGGACAAACTTATAAAGGCCATTGAATAGTCAACATCAGTCAGGTGGCACAGTGGTCAGCACTTCTGCATCACAGCTCTAGGAACCCAGGTTTGATTCAGATTTTAGGTCGGAACTCGTGTGGAGCTTGCACAATCTCCCCATGCCTGCATGTGTTTCCTCCGTGTGCTTCGGTTTTCTCCCACAGTCCAAAGATGTGGTTAGGTGGACTGGCCATGCTAACTTGCCACTTAGTGTTCAAAAGGTTATATGGGGTTACAGCGATAGGGCGGGGGCATAGGCCTGGGTAAGGTGCTTTTGGAAGGTCGGTGCAGACCCGATAGACTGAATGGCCTCCTTCCCCACTATATGGATTCCATGACTCTATGAATTGTGATACTGGAAACATTAAAATTTAACTTTGAACTGATTATTCAGCAGACAGAAAGCTTACATGCTTTGTTACTGAGCTTAAAGCTGCACATTAAGCTGTCTTTAAATTCTTTAATTTAGCATCTCTACAGTGCTGCTTCTTTCAGTAATAAAAACAGAAAATCTCAGTGGGTCTGACTGCATTTGTAGAGAGAGAACGTCAACATTTTGAGTCTGCATAATTCTTCACCGCTTCATTTGGTATTGTTAATATCCGAAAATCCAAACTACCCAGATAGTCATGCTTAAGTGGCAAATAACTAAATGAGGAATTACACAGGCATGTTAATAATAACAATATTGGAAAAGTACACCGTTAAATGCTGATGTCAAGCTGAATATTTGAGTACACATGATTTATGTATACTCGTATTTGTCATCTGCCAGACATATATTATTTTATAATGTAATCGGTTGGACTTCCATATGCATTGAACTTTTCTTGCCAAGGACATTGGCTACAGCAGTTTTTTAAAAATTCAATCACGGGATGTGGCTGTTGCTGGCGAGGCCAGCATTTATTGCCCATCCCGAGCTGCCTTGAAAAAGTGGTGGTGAGCTGCCTTCTTGAACTGTTACTGTCCCGGAGGAGTAGGTACACCTACAGTGCTGTTGTAGGCATGGGCCCAGGGCAGAGACACCTGCAATATATATGCGCGTATACCAGTGCAAATATATGGCTACACACCAATATATAATAGTGATAGATGCATACCAATGTATGTATAATTATATATACACACACAATACATAAATATACACAACCAATATATGCAACACACAATCCTAAATCCTGCTTCCAAACAAACATAACAGGTTGTGAGGCATCATGGGGTTTTTAGCCAACTAGCTTGGCCACATATGTAAATCCTTAGTTCCCACGGACTGACACTGAAAAGGCTTATTCTGAAAGAGAATCATGATCAGCAGTTGCCCTTTCGGAAAGCGGCTTGTAACACAGAGATGCAGATAAGGTAGTCCAGACTATAGGTATCCAGAGAACCCAAGGACAGCTGATAAGGGAGGCCTTCATCTGTTGTTGAGCGGACTGCGCAGCCCTGCGCTGCTGAGCAACCAATAGTTGCTATGGAATTTGGGTCCAGCCAACATGTCTTATGTCCAGTGGACAGGTGCATGGGATGTTGAGTGGACTGCTCACCGCTAACGTAATAATCCATTTGACGCATACCCGAGTGGTGAGTAATTCTTCTGGTTTCATTCCCAATAACCCTGTTAGGGAGGGAGTTTCAGGATTTTTACCCAGTAACAGTGAAGAAACTGTGATATATTCCCAAGACAAGATGCTGAGCGACTTGGAGGGGAATCTCCAGGTGGTGGTGGTGTTCCTAGCTATCTACCGGCCTCATTCTTCGAGATGGTAGTGATTATGGTTTTGGAGGGTATTGCCTAAAGAGCAACAGCAAGTTCCCAGAGTGCATTTTGTAGATCGTAACACTGCTATTTCTGTAGGTTGATGCTGGGGGAGTCAATGTTTGTGGAAGGGGTGCCAAGCAACTGAGTTGTTTTGTCTGGAATGGTGCCAAGCTTCTTCAGGGTTGTTGGGAGTGCACTCATCCAGGCAAGTGGAGGGTATTCCATTACACTTCTGACTCATGCCTTGTAGATCATGGGACAGGTTTTGGAGAGTTGCTCTTCACAGGCTTTTTAAAATATTCGTTTTTGGGATGTGGGTGTCGCAGGCTGGGGCAACATCTGCAGTCCATCCCTAGTGCCCTTGAACGGAGTGGCTTGCTAGGCCATTTCAGAGGGACAAGTTAAGAGTCAACAGCATCGCTGTGTGGACCTGGAGTCACAAGTAGGCCAGACCGGGTAAGGACTGCAGATTTCCTTCCCTGAAGGACATTAGTAAATCAGATGGGTTTTTACAACAATTTCATAGTCATCATTAGACATTTAATTCCAGATTTTTATTGAATTCAAATTTCACCAGCTGCCATGGTGGGATTCAAACCAGGGCCCCAGAGCATTACCCTCGGTCTCTGGATTACAAGTCCAGTGACAATACCACTCACTACACCATCACCTGCCCAAGGATTGCAAGCCTTTGCCCTGCTCTTGGAGCCACAGTATTTATATGGCTAGTCCAGTTCAGTCTGGTCAATGGTAACCCCCAAGGATATTGATAATGGGGGATTCAGCGATGGCAATGCCTTCAAATTTCAAGGGACGATGGTTAGATCCTCTCTTGTTGGAAAGGGTCATTGCCTGGCACTTATGTGGAGTGAATGTTACTTGCCACTTGTCAGCCCAAACCTGGATATTGTTCAAGTCTTGCCACATTTGGACATGGACTGCTTCAATATCTGAAGAGTTGTGAATGGTGCTGAACATCACTGTGCATTCTTCAGCTACGTCCCCACTTCTGACCTGAGAAAGATCATTGATAAAGCAGCAGAATGTGGTTGGGTCTGAGGAACTCCTGTACTGACAGGGATTGTCCTCCAACAAACACAACTATCTTCCTTTGTACAGGTTATGACTCCAACCAGCGGAGGGTTTCTCCCATAGACTCGTTTTGTTATGGCTCCTTGGGCGGCACCATGACACAGTGGTTTGCACTGCTGCCTCAGCGCCAGGGACCCGGGTTCTGGCCTTTGGTGACTGTCTGTGTGGAGTTTGCACTCTCTGTGTGGGTTTCCTTTGGATGTTCTGGTTTATCACAGTTCAAAGATGTGCAGGTTAGGTGGGGTTACGGGGATAGGGAGTGGGACTAGGTTGGGTGCTCTTTCAGCCGGTCGGTGCAGACTCGCTAGGCTGAATAGTCTCCTTCTACACTGCAGGGAATCTATAATGCCACACTCCGTCAACTGCTGCCTTATTTCGAGGGCAGTCACTCTCACCTCATCTCTAGAATTCAGCTCTTTCCTTCCATGTTTGAAATGAGGTCAGGAGCTGAGTGACCCTGGCTGAACCTAAACTGAGTGCCAGTGAGCAGATTCTTGTTAAACAAGTGCTGCTTGACAGTGCTGTTAATGACCCCATACATCACTTTACTGATGGTTGAGGAGACTGATGGGGCAGTAATAGGCCAGATTGGATTTGTCCTGTTTCTTGGGTACAGGTCATACTTGGACAACGTGTGGGTGAACATGTGTGTGTGGGTGCGCCTGTGTGCATGGGGTATGCCTGTGTGGGGAGGAACATGTGGCGTGTGTTTTTGTGCTTCTTTACCGGAATTAGGTTTTGCAATATCGCAAGGAATCTTTCAATCTGGCTGTTTTATTTCTTGCACTGGGCTACACACAGTTAAATATACATCAAATTGGCTAGATCATCTCCATTTTAAATTCAAACTCAAGTGGAATAAGAGGAGTCAGTTCATCTGTTAACCTGGTTGTACCATACTCAATATTCATTTCAATAACCAACTTTTATGATTTATGGTCAAAGATTAATTAAAATATTCTTCACACTTATTCAGCACAATAGAAAGTTATAGAGTTAAAATTTCTGAATTTCCTCTTTTACTGCCCCCAAAACAATTTAGATTTATATTGTGCACTTACCGTAAGGAAACATCCTAAGGTGCTTTACAGGTGTATGACAAAACAAAATACGACACCAAAACACCCAAGGAGCTCATTAGGTCGGATGGCCATAAGCTTGATCAAATAGGCTGCTTTAAAAAGAGTCTTAAAAGTGTAGGGACAAAAGTCATAGAAAGAATACTCTAGAGCCTAGGGCAACTGAAGGTACAGCCACCAAGGGTGGAGCAAGATACAAGAGGCCAAAATTAGAGGAGCACAGATATCTTGGGAGGATTGTTGGGCTGGAGGAGTTTAGATAGGGACTGGTGAGGCAATGGAAGGATTTGAAAACTCTGAAGAGAATTTTTAAAATCGAGGCATTGCTTGACCAGGAGCCAATGTAAAGCAGGGACGAAAGGAGAAGGAGACTTGATCAACAAACTGCCGAGTTTTGGATGACTTCAAGTTTAGAGGTTAGAATGAGTATGATTAAAACGGGAATAGACACCAATAATTTTCACCAGTTTATTAGAATAACTGGCCATCACACTGTTGATGCTGTACGGAATTTCTGAATATGGCTTTACTCAAAATGCCAAAAAACTGTGGAAAAATTGAATGCTGAGCCAGGAATGCACTAACAATATTTAAAAATAAAACCATCTTGCAACAGTGTTGAACGTTCATTTATAATGTACAAAATAATCTGACCTCCAAGCCCCTTTCTTCATACTTGAGAGCAATAGGCTTGTATTGCAAAGGCTGCAACTAAAAAATTAGAAGCACGCTTAAGTTGTTAGCTCATCCACATGCTTTAATCATCAAAGAGCACTATTTAAAAGACTGAAAAATCCTACAATGCAAAATGACAGTTTCTTGAATTAGTATAAATGGGAGGGATAGATTTAAAATATTTAATATCTTTTTACAATATATATGGGATACTGCAGCATTAAAGACTGAGTCAGGCACCTTTGACAACTGCACTATTTTACAGAAATGAGACATGCCGTTATACCAAGTAAATGAAGAACGGAGTTCCGTTCAAGCATAACGAACATCACTAAAAACAATTTTACAATCAGTGCGAATAAATTCACATAATTCCACAACACAAAGAACTATTAGAATGTCAGACAAGCACACACACACAATACTGAGCTCAGTTCAAGTGTAGTGAACATCACTGTAAAGATTTTTTAAATCAGTATAAATATATTTGCATCATTGCTCAGTACAAAAAATTGTTACAATCTCAGAAGAAATACCTGTTTGCACATGCACACATTAACTGCATTCAGAACACACACACAACAGAGAAACACTACAGAGACACACTACACAGAGACACACTACACACACACCACCTGCTTCTCTGGTCTGATCACTAATCATTCATTATTTAGCTTAAATAATGATCAGATTTGGCTATTTTTCATCATTGACCCACTGAATAAAACAGTAGATCTCAGAAGTGACTCAGAGAAAAATAGAGTAAAAACATACGAGTTATAGATGTAACAAAGATATCTCGCCTATCTATTTTCAAAAGATTATGAAATTCTATTTTTGTGCTTAGACTTCTCTGGATACGACTTGGCAATGTAACATTTTTCTACTTTTTGCCCCAAACTCAGTGGCACTCTGGGTCAGCTACAACAAGGATCAGATACAAAATGAAGCCAGGGATCAAAAATAAATCCTTCAATTATTGCATTTAAAATACAGACCTGGTGTTACCAACTTTAAGTAGTAGTACAGATTAATAATTAATCTTATGTTGTGAATTGTTCAATAATTTACTAATTAGTAAATGCAAAAGAAAACAGAAACACCTACTTGCTGGTAACTGCATAGGCATAAAGTTAGAAAGAATGCTACAGCAAGTAAACAAAACACAGCAAATAAACAAAACAAACACTGATCCTTCATAATAATGATGATGTTTATAATAAAATTATCACTTGCCTTGCTAGTTGTACTACATGTTACAGAAGGTCGGCCAGGGTCCTCAAACTTCCCTCGGTCAACATCAGCAGAGTATCTTTGCAATCTTGAAATAGGAGCTGAAGAAACTGTAGAGAATTTTAGGTAAATGAAGAGAAACAACCCACATAATACAATGGTTCTTGGTCTCTGGAACTCATTGCTTTCACAGATTCACATAACATTATCAGCTCTATCGCATACTTCTCCATATCATACTTCCCTCCCCAGATCCCAGATTTTTAAAATTAAATTATCTGCTTTTATACTACGGGAAAAGAAAATCCTTTTCAATCTAAAATTGTGCCTCAGTGTTATTAATTTCACAACTCTCAGTCCTATATTAGCCTTGGTTTGCTATTTACTTTGATAGCTAGTTTTAATAGAGCAGGTATGTCAAGTTCATAGCTTCTTGGATGAGTATGTAAGAACACAAGAACTAGGAGTGGGCAATTCAGTCCCTCGAGCCTGCTCCGCAATTCAATACTCTCGGCCTCAACTCCACTTTCCTGCCTGTTTTCCATAACTCTTCAATCCATTACGAATTTAAAATCTGTCGATCGCCTCCTCAAATTTCCTCAAAGTCCCGGCATCTACTGCACTCCGGGGGGTGTGAATTCCACAGATTTACGACTCTTTGAGAAAATAATTTCTCCATATCTTGGTTTTAAATCTGCTACCCCTTATCCTAAAACTATGACCTCTCATTCTAGATTGCTCCACAAGAGGAAGCATCTGCTTGAAGGAAGCCAGCTATTTCTGATAGGTAAAAGGATCATTGATTTAGCCATTTTGATGTAAATACTGAAGCCCATGTCAAAATTCATTTTTAAAATGAATTCCATCAGAAGACTGCAAACACAACCGAAGATTACAAAGTGTACAGCTTGCAATAATAAAAGCATGGATTTGAAACATTTGCAGCCTAACTAGAAGCAAATGAAACAATTCAATGAAGGTCAACATGTGCACCATAAGTTAACATGAATCTACCTTTGTTCCAAATGTGAATAGGACAGCAGTCAGCAGAAACCAGATTTGATAAAAAGTGTAAGTCACATTCCAACACACAGCAAACACCCACAGATGCAACATGTTCACATCTATGTTGCACATTGATGACTGATAACTAACCATCCAATCAAATGCATTGAGACTCATCCAAGCCAATCAGCACATTACAAGGTTAGGGACAGATGGTGTCAGACTGATAACATTTTCCTTAAAGATAGAGGTCCAGGCAGCCATTTTCATTCTGGAATCACTCTACATCATTTATCTAGCTACTTGCGATCCTTATTTCGGATTTTCATATTTCCACTCTAACTCTTAAGTTTGCGCAAGCTGTTTGCTTTGAGCAAGAAACCATTACTGTCTTTTGAAAGTTCAATTTGTTTGTAAGCCACTAAGTTAATTATATCTCTTAAAGCCTTCTGCAAGGGCTTTCTTGAGAATATTTGATTTACATAATTTGTACCCACAAGATGATTTCAAACTCTCAATTATAATCAATAGACACAATAAAAGATTTCATTTCGCACCCAAGACATGTAGCGCAATTTCTACTGAGTTAAAGTAGACTACGCTTAAACCGCACGGTAGATTTCAACACTGCTCCAAGTCTACTTTGTCAATACCTTTTATCATCTTATACACCGCAATTAGATCTCCGCTCATGCTTCTAAACTCGAGAGCATAGGCCTACATTGCTCAATCTCTCTTCATAAGACATCTCTGGAATCAATCTAGTGAACCTCCTCTGAACTGCCTCTAATGCAACTATATCCCTCCTCAAATAAGGGGACCAAAACTGTACACAGTACTCCAGGTACGGTCTCACCAATGCCTTATACAGTTGCAGCAACACTTCCCTCCTTTTATATTCTACCCCTTTAATGAAGGCCAAAATTGAATTTGCCTTCCTTTTTACATGCATACTAGTTTTCTGATATTCATGCACAAGACATCCAGATCCCACTGCACCAAAGCACTCTGAAGTTTCTTTCCATTTAGATAACAAGTTGTCATTCTATTTTTCAGCCAAAATACTTAACGTCACACTTAGCCACATTAAACTCCATCGGCCAAATTTTGGCCCACTCACCTAATCTATCTATATTCATTTGTAAATGTATTTCCTCATTCCAACTTACTATCCCACCTATTTTACTATCTTCGGCAAATTTGGCTATGTACCTTCTATCAGACTTCCAAGTCATCAAAATATGCTGTAAATAGTTAGAGCCCCGAGGACCAAATACTGTGGCACCCCACTAGTTACATCTTGCCAACCAATAAAAGACCCATTTATCCCTACTCTCTGCCTTCTGTCCATCAGCCAGTCTTCTATCCAAGCTAATAAATTACCCCAAATCCCATGTGATCTTACCTTGTGTATTAACCTTTTGTGCAGCATCTTATCAAATGCCTTCTGGAAGGTGGCACGTGGCACAGTGGTTAGCACTGCTGCCTACGGCACTGAGGACCGGGTTCGAATCCCAGCCCTGGGTGACAATCCATGTGGAGTTTGCACATTTTCCGTGTCCCCACAACCCAAAGATGTGCAGGTTAGATGGATTGGCCACGCTAAATGGCCCCTTAATTGGAAAAAAAATGGATTCTAACAATTTCTCAACGACAGATGTTAAACCAACTGGTCTATACTTTCCTATATTCTGCCTCCCCCCATTTTAGAATAAGCATGTTACATTAGCATTTTTCCAATGCATTGAAATCTTTCCTGCATCCAGGGAATTTTGGAATATTATAACCAATGGGCCCAATACCTCCGTTGCAATTTCCTTTAAAACCCTAGCATGTAGACCATCAGGCCCTGGGGACATGTTTGCCTTCAATCCCAATAGTTTGTTTAGTACTTTTTCTCTATCGATGATGATTTTTCAAAGTTCCTCCTTTTCTATTACCTCTGCGTTGCTTTCTACCATTGGGATCGTTCAAAAAATTTTTTTCGAGTACCCTATTCATTTTTCCAATTTAGGGCAATTTAGCGTGGCCAATCCACCTAGCCTGAACATCTTTGGGCTATGGGGGCGAAACCCACACAAACACAGGGAGAATGTGCAAACCCCACACAGACAGTGACCCACAGCTGGGATTGAACCTGGGACAATGGCGCTGTGAGACAGCAGTGCTAACCACTACACCGTGCTGCCCCACTACTATTGGGATGGTATAAGTGTCCCCACTGTGAAAACTGAGGCAAAATGTTGATTTAGGTCTCTGCCATTTCGGCGTTACCCACTATTAACTCCCCGGTCTCATGCGCCATGGGACCAACATTCTTTAGCTACTCTCTTCCCTTATAGGAGCTTTTGCTATCCCTTTTTGATATATTTTGCACTAGTTTTCTTTAATGATTTATCTTTGCAATATTGTATGCATTTGTTTTTGTTATCTTCAACTTCCTTGCTCAGCTATGGATGTTTTCTCCCCCTTTTACAATCTTTCTTCCTCACTAGAATATATTTTAGTTGGGTGGAATTGAATATTGCCTTAAACAACTGCCACCACTCATCAACTGTTCTACCTTTTAGGTCTTCCTGCCCAGTCCACAGTCCTGTCAAATCTGTCCTCATGCCAATATGCCTTGGGTTTAACACCAGTGGCGGGATTCTCCGACCCACCGCCGGGTCGGCGAATTGCCGGGGGCTGGCATGAATCCCGCCCCCGCCGGTTGCCGAATTCTCCGGCACCGGATATTCGGCGGGGGCGGGAATCGTGCCGCGCGGCGGGCCCCCACGGCAATTCTCCGGCCCACGATGGGCCGAAGTCCTGCTGCTGTCATGCCAGTCCCGCTGGCGAGAATCAAACCACCTCTCTTACCGGCGGGCCTAGGCGGCACGGGTGGGCTCTGGGGTCCTGAGTGGGGCACGGGGCGGTCTGGCCCCGGGGGGGGGGGGGGGTGCCCCCACGGTGGCCTGGCCCGCGATCGGGGCCCACCGATCCGCGGGCGGACCTGTGCCGTGAGGGCACTCTTTTCCCTCCGCCTCGGCCACAGCCTTCACGATGGCCGACGTGCAAGAGACACCGCCCTTTGCGCGGGGATGACATCAGCAGTCGCTGGTGCTCCCGCACATGCGCGGACGTCCGCCGGCCGAAGTCCTTTCGGCCCTGGCTGGCATGGCGCCAAATGCCTTTCCCGCCGGCGTGCCAACCACTCAGGCACGGGGCTTGGCCCCTAAAGGTGTGGAGAAATCTGCACCTTTTGGGGCGGCCTGACGCCAGAGTGGTGTCCGCCACTCCGTCCCGCCAGGACCCCCCGCCCCACCAGGTGGGGGAGAATCCCAGCCCAGAACTCCATTTTTGGGACTCCAGTTTCATGCCCTCAAACTGAATTTGAAGTTCTATCATGCTATGATCTCTCTTCCCTAGAGGATCCTTAACTAAGAGGTCATTAATTTACCCCTCCTCATTGCATAATACCAAAACCACAAAAGCCTGCTCCCTGGTTGTTTCCACAACATATTGCTCCAAAAAACAATCTCTAACACATTCAATGAACCCCTCGAGGCTACCCTTGCCAATCTGATTTATCCAAATATCCTCCCTCCAAACCTGCTCTCATCCACACAGGAAGCATGAATCTCGAACCTTTTGGGCAAGGACAAAGGCGGAGGACTTCTGCAACCCTACCTCCTGGATGCCTCGACTTACCTCACTCAGTCACACCTTCCTGTCCCTGACCACTGGTCGAATTCAAGATAGTGTATGAACATGGATCATTTGAAAATTACATACCTAGGTTAGAGAATATATGCATATTAAAATAACCCATGATTATTGTCTCAACTTTCTTACAAGCCTCTAATATTTCCTGGCTGATACTGTGCAACTACTGTTTGGGAATCTATAGATTACTCCCACCAGGGACTTCTTTCCTTTGCTATATCTTATTCATACCCAGGCTGATTCCACATCTTGATCTCAAGTGCCTGTATCATTTGTCACTACAATGCTGATCCCTTCCTTCACCAGCAAAGCTATAACACCTCCTTTACCTTTATTGCTATTCTTCCAAAATACTGACCTTGGATATTCAATTCCCAGACTTGGTCTCCTTGCAACCACGTCTCAGTAATTCCACCAAATCATACCTGATTAGCACTGTTAACTCATTAATTTTGTTCCAAATGCTTCACACATTCAGACACAAAGCCTTTAGGTTTCTTCTATTATCAAATATCCCTACCCTTGTCGATTGTTTGGTGCAACATTACTTTCATACCATCTATCCCTTCCTTTTATTTTCTAGTAACAATCCACCTCATCATTAACGTGCACTCCTACCTTCTCCTTTAACTTTGATTTTCAAATTTTCCATACAAGTGTACCCTTTCCCCCACTATTTAGTGTAAAGCCCTGCCTACAGCCCTAGTTATGCAATTCGCCAGGTCTCTGGTCCCAGCATGATTCAGGTGAAAAATGTCCCACTGGAACAGCTCCCTCCTTTCCCAGTACTGGCACGAATGTCCCATGAATTCAAATCCATTTCTCCCATACCACTTTTAAGCCACACATTTACCTCTTTAATCTCATTGACCGACCCTGTACTAATTAGCTCGTGGCTCAGGTCGTAATCCTGAGATTACCACCTTTTTGGTTCTGCTTTTTAATTTAGCCCCTAACTTCTCATATTCCTTCAGTGGAACCTCTACCCTTGTTCGACCTACATCGTTGGTACCTACGTATCCCAAACCGGAGCACCAGGTAGGCAACTCAACCTTCAGGACTTTTGATCCTGGTCAGAGAGCTGTGTCTATGAACCTAACTGTACTACCCATGATTATGGCTATATTTCTTCTCTTCCCCCCCACACTTGAATGACTTCCTGTACCACGGTACTATGGTCAGTTTGCTCATCATCCCTGCTCTCATTCACACAAGAAGCAAGAATCTCAAACCTGTTGGACGAGGACAGAGGCCTGCAACCCTACCTCCTGGATCCCTGTACCTAACTCATTCATAGTCACAACCTCCTATCCCTGACCACTGACCGAATTAAAGACAGTTAAATAATCTATGGACATGATCATTTAAAAATTACATTGCTAGGTTAGGGAAAATATTTGGTATAATAAAGATAGAATTTACAGGATATGGGGTTTCTATTTTTTCTCTGGATATATTCGAAGGTCCAAATTTTATAAATAATTAACATTTTATATTCTTGCACAGTTACAGTACCAAGTTAATAGATTTTAAACCAAACAAACGGCATATCTTTGAAATTAACTTGGGGCAGAAATGATAAAGAGTAAGCAAATGCTAGCGTATTACCACCTGTGACTTAACCATTTTGTCTGCTGGAAATGTTTTTAAATAATTTGCTGCATTATTCAAATTTCTGAGATAACCCCAAAATTATACTCAATGTAACAATGAAAATGTCCAAGTTATTTAGCATTTATAAAAGGAATCAAAGCACATCAAGCTTATAATATTTAGTACTTTCTTACACACTCTTTTTTTTTACCTTGCCCTGGAAAACTGCCAGTCTCCAGTTTCAGCTTCTCCCTCCAAGTCATTCTGCCTGTTTGAATGGATTCTGCAGTGCTATTTGCAACACTAGAACTGTGCTGGCTGCTACTGTTTGTTGATATTCCGGTCAAGTCTATTTCAGAGGAACAAGATGAATCCATCCTACTTGACATTAGCTCGCTGGCTTCTGATGAACAGCAGTTATCGGAAAACGCATTCCTGTTAACTGACATAAAACAGATTATCCCAAGGTTATAACTTAATTGCCCACTAATTACAAAGTATCAGCTATGCAGGAATTAGTTTTGTCAATATCAAATGTTGTACAAAATTAAGTTTCCACTGCAAATGTTTTTTTACAATACTGGTTTTCCATGACTTATTTTGTGGCAAAACTGTCATTAGAATAATTTCACATTTTCTGTTCTCAGTTAAACATGATTCTTTAAGTGGCTTTCTGAGGAACAATATCCTTTGCCCTCTGTAAAAATTACATGTGCTGTTTCGTATGTGAATGTGACTTCTGATTTTGCCTTTTCTACCAATAGATTTGTTAAGTTTGTAACAATTCAAAATAAAAAATCTAGGGTGGGCTTCTCAATTCAGGACCTGAATGAAAGTCAAGACCTGTTCAAAGTCAACCATTTTCAGTTTTGGGCTTAATCAGCATAATTTGAAGGTGCTGCCAAATGCTGAAATGAGTGATAGCAGGCAACTGGGCAAAGCAGGGCATACTCCACTCAGTTGGTACTCCACTTGCATACTCCAGATGCAAATAGCCAGCAATCTGTTTGGTGCAGGTAAATGGTCCATCTGAAAACTTCATTAGTTGGGCATCAGACATCCAAAGGGACTGTCTCCCCTGGGTTCCCTGCAGCTGAAAATTGCCATCGGCTGTTTTACAGTTAGATTTGTTTCAGATAGATTTCTTCCAAAATATCAAATATGTGCTTTATGGGTAAGGAGGGAAGTCAAAAAGAGAAAACTGGTGAACAATCATTCCCATGATACTGAGTAGCACAGTCAGAAATCTGATTCTCGGTTACTTTCCAGTTTATTATTCTTGGTGGAGGAATGGCTTTAGAATTGGGGAATGGAACTAAACGAAGATGTAAAAACAAATAACCTTTTGTTTGATGAGTGTGAGAGAGAGAGAGAGAGAGAGAGAGTGTGAGAGAGAGAGAGAGAGTGTGAGAGAGTGTGAGAGAGTGTGAGAGAGTGTGAGAGAGTGTGAGAGAGTGTGAGTGAGTGTGAGAGAGTGTGAGAGAGTGTGAGAGAGTGTGAGAGAGAGAGAGTGTGAGAGAGAGAGAGTGTGAGAGAGAGAGAGAGAGAGAGAGTGTGAGAGAGAGAGTGAGAGAGAGTGAGAGAGAGTGAGAGAGAGTGTGAGAGAGTGAGAGAGAGAGAGAGAGAGAGAGAGAGAGAGAGAGAGGCTGGAAAATAAAATAATATTACCAAACATAGACAGCCTGTCGCTTTTAGGGGATTCCACTTCCTGAATTGCACTTAATTCGTGCTGTTCGATTAGTCCAAAAAGTCCGAATCTTGCCTTGCTTACAGGTGGTTTGGACGGCCAATGTTGAGCCTCTTTTGTGAGAACTTCAATACTTAGAGATTCTGAGGAATGACTTCCTTTGAAAGTAGGAAAAAAGCAATAGAATATTTTCCAAATCTTTGTTGACAAATCACTATAGTAATTCAAAGTAGAGTTTTGTTATTGCACAAACAGATTCAGCTACATAAGTCGACATGGGCATTTAAAATTTTGACATAAAAAGTGACACAGGAAGATTATAGATGCTGCAAGGACAAAATGTAAACACAATTATGAATAGTGCTGATATTTTATAAAACCAAGCACCAAAATAAGATAGATCATTTCACTTACACAGCAGTCTTCCATGTCAGGAAAATACTCCGGCATAGAAGATTGTTATATGTTCAATATCAAATGTTTGAATCACAAACTTAAACTTGAGATATCTAACTGAAAGAACTATTTGTGACTTGAAACAAATGCCGAGGTAGTTTTAGATTTATTGACACTATTCAATCAGTCATGAAAAGGTACATACTTGGTTCATATGTTTCATTGTGTGCTCTACTTCCTGGTTAATACCACTACCACATTATACTCAAAAGCAGGTGATAACACCATCTGTCAATTTATCTTATTGCTTAATCACTCCAGTGGCAGTGTGCTGATTTAAGTGCCAAATAACTATAAACAATCATCCTTTATAAATAGTTTCAGAGTAGCTTGCATATTAATTGTGCAATTATGCACTTTGTTACAAAATAATTAGATTAAATTATCAAGATTTTAAAAACTAAAATTACCATCTTGAATTGATTTGGAATCACAGCACCGTGAAGGATTTAATGCCCCATTTATTTGAATTGCTGGCTGCAGATTTTTAAGCTGATCTTCATTTTTTAACTGGAGATTCTCCTTAGTTGATCCAGTGCTGAAGTCCTTCAAGGTTCGCAGCACAGATGATAAAGGATTAAGCTGCTCAACATTTTCACTTCCAGAATTTGACTTCTGCAGCAGCAAGTGTTCAGACTAGAATAAAATTTTAAGAGTTATGTTTTACCAACATACTTTTGACGTATTTTTTTTGTCAGCAGAATTAACACTTATACAAACACCAGTATCCCCTGGTAGGAAAACATTCCAGATAAATAAGATGTGACTAAAAGCTCAAGACGATAATTCTGGTTTCCACTATAAACATTGTGGTTTGGATATTAACAGAGGGGATTGCATAGATGGAGGTTTGGATGGGAATCCCAGAAGTCTGTGTTTCTTTAAACACTGGCATTTAACTACAAACTGTGTCTTTTGTACTTGACACTTTCCACTTGCAGAAGCCATTCTGATTGACAGGCCTGGCTTCCAGTTTTGGAGGGAGGATTCCACATAGGTTGCTGTAACAGATAGATATTATTCTCGACGCCTGGAGTCTTTGACTGGGAAAGGTGGGACCAGAACAGGTAAGGGAATGTTTCTCTTGTCCAACAAATAGTAAAACTGTTAGATTCTACCCAGAAGCTGGCCTTGCCTTCCTTTTAACTGCCAGGCATCCTAAATTCTGGGAAACCATGCCAGCCAATGTTTAACCAACTTTACAGATTTATCAGAGGCTGCTAGTTTTACTGAAATATTAAAATTGGTCAACCAACCTGCTGGGAGCGAGTTGGCTGCACATCTGCCTCTATCCCACCTACATTAAACTCAGATACAAGTGGGTTGGATGTGAGTGTAAGTTTTAAAAAAGTACCTGCCCCTCTGCCAGACCTGTTTTTAAACTTAAATCTTCATGGAACGGAGCTGACTCAGGCAAACATTGCCCATTACTAATCGAGAAGGTGGTGGTGCTGTATATTTAATGAAACTATATTTAGTTTTGATGAAACTACATGCAGTGCTATTAGGGAGCTGCAGGAATTTGACCCAGCGACAATGAAGGAATGGTTATACATTTCCAAGTCAGGATGATGTGAGGTTTGGAGGGCAATAGGTGGTGGCGTCCCTATGTGCCTGCTGCCCTTATTTTCTGAGGCAGAAGTCCTCACAGATTTTGAAAGTACTGTGAAAGTCTTGGTGAATTGCCACAGTACATCATGATGCTGAACAGTGCAGTCACACAGCACAGTGGCAAGTGACTGAAGGTTTAAAGTGGAGGATGGAGTTCCAGTCAAATGAGCTTTGTTCTGGATGATTTGAAACTTCCTCAGTGTTGTTGGAGCTGCATTCATCCAGGCACGTATACTGCATCACACTCCGATTTGTACTTCTAGATGGTGGAAAGGGTAATGCAGACATTTGTAAGAAAATTACAAAATGGAAGAATTATAGTTTAGTTGTAATGGGGGACTTCAATTATCCTTTTACGGCTGGAATAGTAATAGTTTTAAGGATAGCAAATATAAATATACTTGGTATACAGTGCATTCAGGAAAATTTTCGACATTAGTATGTTTCCAGTCCAACAAAAAAGGAGCAATTGCTGGACCTGGTTCTTGGGGATGATGCAAGTTAAGTGGATTAAGTGCTGGTCAGAGAGCATTCAAGGCAGTGATCATTGTACCTTAAAAGTGATATGAATCAAAGTCATGGCAAACAGAGGAAGGTGTATAGGGAGCTCCCCATTGGGTCAATGTCAGGACCCGTTCTTCTTGATATATTTTAACAAGGCTAGGCTTTGCTGTCAAGAGTACAATTTCAAAAACTGCAGCTGACACAAACTTTGAAGTTGTGAAATGTGAGGAGAATAGTGTAGAACTTCAAAAAGAACATGGAAAGGTTACATAATGGGCTGACAAGTGCCAGATGAATTTTAATGCAGAGAACTGATTATTTTGGTGGACAGAATGAGGAGAGGCGGTATAAAAGAAAAGCTTCAATTTAAAAGTGGGTGTAGGAGCACATGCACAAGGAATTGTGTTTCGAAATCATTGAAGATCACACTGAAAGTGAAGAAAGCAGTTGATAAAAGTATTTGGGATCCTGGGCTTTATAAAGAGAGGCATAGAGTACAAAAGCAAGGAAGTCATGGCAAATTGGATTTAAACATTGCTTCAGCCTCAACTCTGGGCAGCAGTTCAGAAAATGTGATGGCATTAGAGAGGGGGCAGAAAACAAATCACAAGAATTGTTCCAGGAATGAGGAACTTCAGTTACATAGATAGGTTGGAGAATCTGGGGCTGTTCTCCTTGAAGAAGGATGTTTAGAGGAGACTTAATAGAAGCGTTCAAAAAATCCCACAAAAAGTTCTCATTGGTGACGAGCCAGCACCAAGCGCCTTGGATGATTTTCAAGAGAGGCAGAGGGAACCTGAAGGCTTAAAGAGGGAAGTGGCTTGGAACGACAGCACAAGAGCGAGATCATTGACGAGTGCCGAGGGTGAGATTTGGGAGGGCAGAGTTCAATAGGCATGCAATATGAGAAAAGGGTCTTGGTGGGTAAATTTAAAAAAAGAAACAAGTGAAAATAGAAAGTATGGACTCAGATCCAGAGCAGGAGCTAATATTAAAAATATAAATGGATACAGGGAAAACACTTCATAAGCCTGGATATATAGCAGTTAATAAGATATATAAAAATCCAATTATAAATAGGAAATACTTTAGGGGACAATAGGAAGAAGTCAAGATTTAAAGTCAGAAGTCCTGTGGTGGGATAACATTGATGTAGGCATGGTGGATTCAGCATGGAGCAGGAAATGGAAATTGAAAATAGTTTATTGTCACAAGCAGGCTACAAATGAAGTTACTGTGAAAAGTCCCTAGTCGCCACATTCCGGCGCCTGTTCGGGGAGGCTGGTACGGGAATTGAATCTGCGCTGCTGGCCTGCCTTGGTCTACTTTACAAGCCAGCTATTTAGTTCGCTGTGCTAAACCAGCCCTTAATTAGCCCCAGCATTAACAAACTGTTATCACAGTTTGGAGACAGGTGCGTGCTTCAATGGGAATGAATAATGGGTGATGCCCAAAATTGTTGGCAGTCACCATGCAACCCAGAAGCAGCAATGGTTTGTACTTGGCCCAGGCAAAGTGTCAAAGCCAAACAGTGTTGGGACAAAGCCCTGGAATTATATTTAATAGCACATGGAAGCACTGCCACCATATGAACTAGTGGTTCAAGAAGATGGTGCACAACACCTTTTTCTAGGACACTAAGGGATAGCCAGTAAATTCTGGCTTTATCAGCAACACCCACATCTCTTTTTTTTTTTTTTAAAAGTCACTAGTCCAGCATCCCACATGATGTTGATGGTCAAGGATTCAGCAATGGTAATGGCACTGAATGTCATGAGGTGGTTGTTTAATACTCTGTTCTTGGAGATGGTCGTTGGCTGGTAGTTGCATGGCTCAGATGTTACTTACTATTTTATCAGCCAAGTCTGAATATTGTCCAAGTCTTGCTTTGGAGGCACAGAGTGCTTCAGTATCTGAAGAGTTGTGAATGATACTGAACACTGTGCAACTATCAGTAAACGTCCCCACTTCTGATCTTATGATGGAGGGAAGGCCATAATGAAGCACCTGAAGATGATTAGTCTGGATTACTGCCTTGAGGAACTCCTGCAGTGATGACCAGCAGCTGAGATGATGGACCTGAAAAACCACCATTTTCCTCTGTGCTAGGTATGACTTCTGCCAGTGGAAAATGTTATACCCATTTCCCATTTATTTACATTTTACAAAGAGCTCATTGGTATCACACAGTCATATGCTGCCTTGATGTCAAACGCAATCATACTCATGAAATGAAATGAAAATCACATTGTCACAAGTAGGCTTCAAATGAAGTTACTGTGAAAAGCCCCGAGTCGCCACATTCCGGCGTCTGTTCGGGGAGGCTGGGACGGGAATTGAATCCGCGCTGCTGGCCTTGTTCTGCTTGACAAGCCAGCTGTTTAGCCCACTGTGCCATCTAATGAATTCAGCTCTTTTGTCCATGTTGAGTGGTGCTTGCAATAATAAAATTAACCTTTTACACTAAAGTCGCCCTTTTCTGCTTTATACTCTCTTCGACTGCACATGCAAAAGATCGAGTACTTAGATATATGTACCATTACCTGATTTTGAATAATATTCTTCCCCAGGGCATTGTGCTGTTGTTGCACATGTTCCTTCAGATGATTTTGCCTGTGGATGAATTCCTCTTGCAATTTATGTGTGGCAACAAGGTCCTCCCTCTGTCTATACAGCTTTTGTTGCAATTCTTTCAAATGCTCTTGTTGAACCCAAATACTTGCTATTGAAACATGATCCCTCAAAGTTTCAGCATGTTTTGGCAAGGTGGTGGAAAGCATTGATTGTTTCAACGTTCCCTCTGAAATTTCTGAAGTTCTCAGCTGTGCTTCCTGGAGCATTGATTGATCCCCCAATATCTCCATTAACCTGACTTGTGGCTCAACTGCACCTGAAGTTCGAATGCAAGGTTTTGATACCCCTGGACCATTCATTTCAAGTACATTGTAGGGCATTGCATGTCTTTTAGATTTTGGTGAATCATGTTGACTATTGCTTGCATTGTAGACAACAGACTCATTTTGATTCAGATTTTCAGGGCCTCTAGAATCTCTTGAGCCATCATCAGGTATTCTGGCTATTTGTTGTGTCATTGTACACTCAGCAGTGGCAGCATGTTGCTGGGACATTTTGAACAATGATGAGCCCAACACAGTGTAATGTTTTAAAAGTTGGTGCCTTGGTAAAAAGGTTGAAGTATTTTCTGAGCTGTTGGGGAAGCAAATGGTGCAAAATGGTACTTGTATCTCTGGACTAACTTGTGATTGACTGGTGTTTGTGTATGGTAATTCTGGTAGGTGCAAGTGAACAAATGGCATTGTCATAGGTTGCCTCTGATCCAGAGTTCTAGATTGATTCACAAAATCACGATGTTGAGCAAAAGGGACACAAGTCTGTTCAGTCTTATTAATGGATGTATTAACCTGGAGTTCAGATCCAGCACATTTATCATAATGGCTTATCGGAGATATCAAGTGCTGTTCAGATAAATGCCTTGTTATAGTAGAAACGGAAGACCATCCTTTTTTCAACTCATACTCCTCCAATTGCTTCCTGATTTCTTCCACTGATTTTTTATGCAATCTTAAAATGAAACATAGTTTAAAAAAGGATAAATTATAGATAATTTTGTTCAATAGCAGAAAAGTCATAAATGCCAACGATGAATATGCAAATCTACTATTCTCACAAAAAAAAAGGAAATACCCATATAAAATGCATCACCACATTTAAAGTATTTAAAAATAAATACCATTAATTTATCAAAGCAAGACCTCGTATTGCAAATGCTACAAGTTAGCTTAACAGAGAATTTGAGACCAATCAGCAGAGATATTGACCACCAATTCTTCACCATTTGTTAGAATTAAAAACATTATAAATACGGTATTTTGTTTCCCCTTTCCCCAACCCCATTGTCCCGCCTCCAATTGAGTGATTTATTTCAGCTTCAACTCACTGATTGCGAGTAATACTGGATTCAAAGTAAACTTAGAATCTAAAACATATGATCACAGAACAAGTTTACCACATACAAATAGCTATTTGACATATTGTCTATGCTGGTTTTTCACTGGACCATTCCAACATTAATACTATTACTCTTTCCTTGAGATGCAATTCTTCTTTCTCAATTACTCAGTGGGTAAACATGTCATGCTTCAACTCGAAGGAAATCTCTTCCAACCAGTCCTCACTCAAAATGACAATCTGAAGTTATTAACTTATTTTCCACGCACACCATATCAGAAGACTTTCCAATTCGGAAAAAGGCGCTTTTCAGTGGCTTCATTGCAGTGTTAATGTAAGCCTACTTGTGACAATAAAGATTATTATGTATGGGGTTGTTGCAGTTTCATGAACCATGATGGCATTGTCCCAAAACATACAATACATAAAGTCAGCATTGCAGAGATTGTTGCATTCGCATCTTTCTACAGTCATTTGCATTAAAACAGTTTTATCAGTAATTACAATCTCCAATTATAAGCCAAAATGTATAGTTTACATTCATCTTTTCAAAGCTCTAAAAATGCATGTTGCACAAAAACTAATGAGCAAAGGATTTTTGCAAACCAAGAAATAAGCAATTAAACTCTTGCCTGTTTTGCTCAATAAGGTGCTGTTGATATTGATGAATTTTACGTATATGTTCATCTGCTGGAAACAGCTCGTCTGACACAAGCTTGCAATGCTCCGACTGTGGAGAAAATAAATTAACCAAATGATGTTTAAAAACAAGTTATTGTGCAAAAGCATTGCGCACCTAGCAAAAAGTTTACATTTTGTTTATATCCTATATACCCAATCAGCGTGCAATTATGAAGCACAAAGTACTTCATATAACAAGTTTAGTAGCTATTGGTCCCTGTAGAAATGTTCTATTAAAATCAGACATGTATTAGCAAATGGATTGTGTTCAAAGCTTCACTAGTTTGTTTCCAAAAAAAAAAAGAGCTGCTTCACATCCCAGTTAAAAACAGTGGCTTTTGCACAACATCGTTAATGATCATAAAGGGAGTTATAAAAGGATCTCAGGCAGCACAGTGGTACAGTGGTTAGCACTGCTGCCTCACGGCGCCGAGGTCCCAGGTTTGGTCCTAGCTCTGGGTCACTGTCCGTGTAGAGGTTGCACATTCTCCCAGTGTTTGTGTGGGTTTCGCCCCCACAACCCAAAGATATGCAGGGTAGGTGGATTGGCCACACTAAATTGCTCCTTAATTGGAAAAAATGAATTGGGTACTCTAAATTTAAAAATAAAATAAAAGGATCTCTACATCAAACACTGTCCCATCGAATCACATATTACATCTCCAACAAATTGCCATTTCATGTGAAATACAATATATAAAGGCACTGATTAAGAATAAAATATAGGACTACAGTTTTTTCCTTAAAAAGCCAGCAGAATGAGAAATTAGCTTTATTAAATGCTGATCAGATTAGGACATCAATTCTATACAGCTCTGCAATGGAAACCTGGAGCATCGTATTGACTGATCAGAAGCTCTTTATACTTTCTGCAATAAACATGAAATGTTATTAGAAACAGCAATCCTTCAGCAGCGATAGTCATTCATCAAATGCACTGAGGCAGTTAATACTCCATGGCATTGATTCAAGAGAATGAAGAAGCAAAAGATAGAACAAAGCTGCTAATGCTATAAGCTAAATAAGTGCAACTGAACAGTGATGTCCATAAGGAAAAGCATATTTCTGGCTGAGAGAAAATATTTTGTATCTGGTGAGCATGGAAACACACTGACTGGTTTGTCTCACATTTTCCATGATCTTTCACCAAAAGACAGCCAATTAACAACTTTGCCAGTTGCCATTATCTCAAAGAGCAAAAGATGAGATTTTAATTTATTGCTGCCTTTTGTCAACATTGAGTTACACCAGGCAGTCAAACTCGGGGGCACAACCCGTGGGTGGATGTCGGGAGGGTCGCGGAGCCATCCGTCGTGGCGCTCCCAATCGCGCAAATTCACGTGCAACAGCCGGCTTTTAACTATGCCAGTTGCAAGCGGCATTCAAAAAGACCGCGACCATACATAAAAAATTTGGTCGCACTGCGCAGACGTGTCCGAACATCAGGCACGCATGCGCAGTGCGGCCGCATTTTTAAAAAAAAATACACGGTCGCAGCCTTTTTTTTGACAAGTTCGGGGGTCAAAGGGACAAATGGACCATTGGGGCCAAAGGGACCCAAAACCATTTCCTCCATTTTTGTCAGCAACAAACAAGGTAAGAGAAAATGGTGGGTTGCGCAGGTCAGCCGGCATGGGCCACGATGGGCGGCCGGCGTGGGTCGCGAAGGACGGCCGGTTGGTAAATATGCATCCCCGGAAAGAAAGTTTGAAAAACACTGGGTTACACTCCACCAATTAGAAGGCAATAGATTCACTCGACTTCTTTAAAGAACCACATTGTGACTGGACACAACACAAAGAAATATAGGGTTGGGTTTTACAGGGCAGTGATCTCTGCTACCTTGACCAAAAAGTCAGTCGTGGGGGGGAAACCCGCTCATGATCCAGATGGTTCTCCCGCACCAATTTAATGCCGAGAAGGCGAAACTTACACCCCTTTCTTGGGAGGAAGTTTTGCCTTAAAGAGCTGATGATCACCAAATTGTAGGAGCGCTAGTCACTGCTGGGAGTACAGGCAGCCCCACCACACTGAGTAGGCCAAGTAAGTCAGGGGTATTGGTGAGGGGGGGTGGGGAAAGAGGAGATATCCATTGGGGTTAGGGAGGATGCCTCATTCAGGCCCTCAAGGGGCTGACACTAATCCAATCAACCTTCACGGACAACAAAATACTAACAGTGGTGCGATGAAGCCTGTAAGTCGATGGCAAATGGCTTCCCTCCACCTCCTGTAAAATTTCAGACAGGACAGGGATGGGCGGGTAGGTTGCCTGCTGGATTTTACCCACGTTGGGCAGAGTAAACTCTAGTCCATAGAAAACCCGGACTTCCGGTGGCGGCTATGAAGGAGTAAGTCGCACATTTGGTGGCTCCCGCTCTGGTCGGACTTTTGGACCTTTCCCCCGTTTTTCTACCGGACTGGAATTGTAAAACGGATGTTGGTGGCAACTGTTTACTGAATTCCCACTTCGGTCCATGGAGAGAAGGACTAGAAGTGTTCGTAAGGGCAGAAACAAAAAGATAGAGAAGGCTTGGGCTGTAGCTGCAACAGAAGACAGCATGGCGGAGGTTCGGACCTCTGGCTTGTCGACCCAGCAGTCTGTTGAGCAGCTGATGCAAGTCATTCAGGAAGGCTTTGCTTAGCAGAAACGGGGCTGCTTGGACCCGATAAAAGAGTCGATTGAGCGGTTGGAGCATAGATTGACGCCCAGGATTGGGCGATCCAGAAGGTGGAGAAGGCGCTGGCTGAGCAGGACGAACATCAGACTGAGGTGGAGCTGGAGAGATGCTGAGGGACCAGCAGAAGAAGCTCCTGGAGAAGGTGGAGGACGTAGAAAATAGGTCCCACCGGCAGAACCTAAGAATTGGCGGGCTCACGGAGGGGTCCGAAGGAACGGACGCTGGGGCATACATCGCAGACATGTTTGTGACGCTGCTGGGGGATGCTGGGTATAACAGTCCAAACTTAACCTTTTTCTTAAAAAGGATCAACCTGATCTGGTTAAAGCCTGCTCTCCTCCTGGCCACCTCTACACTCCGGTCCTGGTAAACCCACAGGATGCTATCGTCTCATTTACAGCTCCGTGTCTGCTTGGCCCACTGTACAATGCGCTCCTTATCCAAGAACCTGTGGAATCTCACCACCATTGCCCTGGGGGGGGGGGGGGGGAGGTTAGATTAGAGTAGGGGGTCAATAAGGGTGGGACCTGTACAAGAGGTAAATGGCTTTTGCACTATGTTTATGGTCCCATGTATATTGTTTATTTTGTTGTCACTATAGCAAAAATACCTCAATAAAATGTTTATTTAAAAAAAAAAGAAAACTTAAGGCACAGAGATGGAAATTCGGTTGTGTTTGTGTCAGCCAAAGGAAAGTGTTATTAAGCCTAATGCCACTTCAAGTGAATCTTCAATACTTTTTTTGTGTGTGAGGAGGGTTTCTGCTTCTACCGCCCTATTTAGGCAATGTATTCCATATAACACCATTGATGGGTAAACAATCACTGGTCAACAATTATCCTTTTCTTCCTGCCACAAACTAATTTTGGATCCAACTTGTCACTTTCCCTGGGGATACATAAGCTTTTAATTTTCTGACCAGTCTGCCATGCGACTACAAAGATGTGCGGGGTAGGTGGATTGGCCACACTAAATTGCCCATTAATTGGGGAAAAAAAGTAACAATTGGGTACTCTAAATTTTTTTTTTTTTTTTTTTTTTTTAAATTCAAACATGTCACTCAGAATGGACATCCACTCAACAAATTCATATTGAGCGCTTTTGAGTAATCACTGTATTTTTAAATGACAATTTATTCCTTCTTTTATTTTTTTTCCTGAATGATTTGTCCACCAGGAAGGTTAGGCTGACTGGTCTGTAATTACTCACTGGCCGCGATTCTCCAAAATTCCAGCAATGCACCGGCATTCAGGGGGTTAGATCGACGCCGGAGTGCTGCGCGCTGCTCCGTCGCCGAAAGGTGGCCCTACACAGCCGTCTCCGCGCTGGCGCATGGTTGTCATCTCCACGCCGGCACATGCGCGTGGTTGCCAACTCCGCGCCAGCGCGGAGCAAAACGTCGGGGACCTAACAGCAGGCCCGCGCAGAAGTCCCCCGCCCCCGGGAGTCAGATTACCCCGCCCCCACCGGAACGTCCAGCGTGGCCGCGGGTCCGACCTCCCGCCGGGTGGTACCAGGTTTAAACCACGCTGGCGGGAGCTCGGACAGTCGAGAGCCGCCTCAGGGGGCCTGTTTCAGCAGCCCCCAACCGTGCGGGCGTGATTGGTGCCAATTCTCCAGCGACTGGAGAATCGGCGTCCCGACGTCGGAGCGCGGGGCTTGGGAGAATCCCAGCCACTATCTTCCCCACTTTTTAAACAATGATATCCTCTGTCATCATGTCTGTACAGTAAGAAGTCTTACAACACCAGGTTAAAATCCAGCAGGTTTGTTTCGATGTCACTAGCTTTCGGAGCGCTGCTCCTTCCTCAGGTGAATGAAGAGGTATGTTCCAGAAACATATATATATATATATATATATATATATATAGAGATAGATTCAAAGATGCCAGACAATGCTTGGAGGTGTGAATTGTCTCAAGCCAGGACAGTTGGTAGGATTTGGCAGGCCAGATGGTGGGGGATGAATGTAATACGCCATGAATCCCAGGTCCATCTGGCCTGCGAAATCCTACCAACTGTCCTGGCTTGACACAATTCACACCTCTTTAACCTGGGGTCACCCCATCTCTGGATCTGTAAAGATTTAATCACCTGCTAATGCTCGCATTCCAAGCATTGTCTGGCATCTTTGAATTTGTCTATATAGATGTTTCTGGAACATACCTCTTCATTCACCCGAGGAAGGAGCAGCGCTCCGAAAGCTAGTGACATCGTAACAAGTCTGTTGGACTTTAACCTGGTGTTGTAAGATTTCTTACTGTGCTCACCCCAGTCCAACACCGGCATCTCCACATCATGTCTGTAGCCAGAGTGTTAAACAATTATGGTCAAGAGTCTGTCCTTTGCTTCTGTGGGCATCCAGAGATAAATCTGGATGAAATAAATAAACTTTCAGAGATGCTATACCCCTTTTAGCAAACAGCCAGGCAATCCCCCAGGATCAACTTTTTCTAGTTCAAGATGTAAATGGCGCATATTTTTAAAGCCTGAAATCGCATTCTTGCCACATCGCATCCATACAACAATGATAACTGCAACGCTGATTGTGCCGACTTAAACTCTTATAGGAGATGCTGCTTTCCAATTTGCCCACTGATTCCAGAACATTGGAGTGTAAAAATTATATCTTGCATATGCAAGGATGGTGTTTTTTGGACAGAGCTATTTTACATTATCTGCAAGGGAACTTGCATCAACAAATGTCATTCAAAATTAAAACATTTTAAAATCTACTGAATCAACCCTGCAATTCTCTTCCTCTCAATATACTCAATTACCAAAACTCCAAGAAAGTTAGGATAGATTTTTGTACAAAATAAGACATTCCTATTTACATAGGAACATTATTTGTTCGCCAATTTCTTCACCAGGAGCCCTCCATCACCCCATCAGTCCAGCTCACTTTTACTCAATGATGCAGAACTTCCTGTCAGTGCAATGCTATGTGCATTGCCACTGCCCAAGAAGAAGCCTGCATCCTGACATACTGGGCTGGATTCTCCGTTTCGGAGGCTAAGTGCCGGCGAGAACGGAGAATCCGCGGGACGTTCACAACAGGATAATTGTCGTGAACCCGTCACTGACTCCAGTACCGGTGAGAGGCAAGCACCGGCGGCGCTTGAAACTCCCGTGGATCGTGCTGGAAACAGCCAGAGAATGGCTGGGTCGCCCGTGCCACTAATGAGCAGGGCTGACGGCCTGTACCGATTGTGCCGTAAAATAAGGCGCCAGCCATGAGCAAACACAAACCGCCAACCGTGACACCACAGCCCACCCCCTGGCCACCCCCCAGCAGTCCTCCCAGACCTAGCAGATGCCCCCCCCCTCCCCTGGGCACGGATGCCGGCCGAGTGGGGGCGGTGCTGGACACTGTCCGCAGCCGGCACACCGGGTTCCCGACCACTGGGATCACACGTGGTCTGTGCCCCGTTGGGAACACTGTCTATTAGGGGCGAAACATTGTGGGTGGGCAAGCCGATGACGCGCCAACCGTGTTGAAACTGCACATGTCACGGTGACCGGAGTCAAACCAGCGGTGGCCATGATTGAGGCGTCGGAATCCATTCTCCGCTACAGAGAATCCAGCCCATTGTGTTATTTCAACCTGGATCTGAGATCCCAGCTGCAGCAGTGATGGGTCAGTGCAGCCATCTCCACAGAAGATCAATAGGCAGAGAAGATGACAGGCAAAGGAAAGACACAGGCCCTTTATACGACTTTAGCTGCGGGATTCAAATAAGGTTTCAAATGTCTCAAGGGTCTCTGTGTATGCGAGAGAGGGTGCACAGTTGAGTATGGGAGGGAGTGGATGTGAGAATGCATGTGAGTAGGTGGGATGAGAGCAAGTAGATGGGTTGCAAGTTAGGAGTCAGGGCAACTGGAGAGTCGTATTGGATCAGATGTTTTGGTGGAGCGCTGGAGATCAGTGATAGCTCAGTTCAGTTATGATGGTTAGTCATAGGAGTTTCATAGAATTTACAGAGCAGGAAGCCATTCAACCAATCGAGTCTGCACCTGCCATTGAAAAGAGCACCGCACCTAAGCCCACGCCTCCACCCTATCCCGGTAACTACACCTAGCTTTTGGGCACTAACAGCAATTTAGCATGGCCAATCCACCCAACCTGCAAATCTTTGGACTGTGGAAGGAAGCTGGAGCACCCAGAGGAAACCCACACAGACACAGGGAGGAAATGCAATTTCTGCAAAGTCAGTTGAGGCCAGAATTGAACCCAGGACTCTGGAGCTGTGAGGCAGCAGTGCTAACCACTGTGCCACCAAGCCACCCAGGTATTAACCAGTGGAACATTTCCAGGTTAAATACCCAGGTAAATTTGGCTGAATGGCCCAGGTCTCTGCCCCTCAGCTCATGTATCGAAGATAAATCTGGACAGCACAAATTTCCTGGGCAACTACACCATATCTGCGCACGCCAGGACTTCTTCGGGGTCTCGAAGTGCAATACAAAATCCAGATTTTGCTGCTCTGCACTTTGGGAGATTTGAGCCGTTATTGCCTCTGCATTACTTTATATCCCCCACGAGGACCATGGGAAACGATTATTGATCTCCCCTTTAGCCACCTGGGTTGGCCAACTCCCGATGTAAAATGGAGAACAGCAAAGGCTGAAGGGAAATTCAGCCAATACAGGCAGAAACTGGCAGGTGCAAGTTTACTGTGTATTAAACTCTGCAAAAGCCCAGACAGCATTGATACAAGCAGCCATCTGCATAATAATGTAGCAGCCAACTACATACTAATGAGCGATCCCCAGGTACCATCAAAACATTTGGGACAAACAAAGCCAAGCCAGACTCCTCGCGCCAGCACAAAAGAGGTTAACTGACACCTCAAGACCGCCCATCGATCAGGGAACCACTCCAGTATTGGAGAAATCGAACCAAGCGATTGGAACGAAGTCCAATCACTTGGAACCAGGTACAGGGTCCGTCCCGAAAGGCAGGAAGCCCCTGGGGACTATAAAGTTAGCCCCCAAGTTCAAATCGTTCTTCTTGACCGGGTCACTCAGCAACGCGAACCAACCCTTGACAGTGACCGGTGCAGCTGTCGCCGAAATCCAGTAAGTCTGAAGTCAACGCTCGCTACGATATAGGCGCTCCTAGCTACCAGTCCGTACCAACTTCGAATCCCACAGACTCAGAACCCGAACGAAAGGCCATTTGTTCCCCTGACCTGGTGGGCCAGTCCGAAGCTAAGTATAGGCATGTTAGTTGTAGAAGTAGCTTAGAAGTAGCTCAGAAGTAGAATTTATGCATGAGTAGCGATTACGGTGTATAATAAATGTGCTTTGATTTGAATCTTACTAATTGGTGTATTGAGTTATTGATCATTACTTGAACTTGAACCTCATGGCGGTATCATAAAGATACCTGGCGACTCGAGAGCAAAGGTTATAAAACAGAGCCAATTGAACTAACCAAAAGTTAGCAACACCCCGAGGGACATATGGAATACGAGCTCCCTAGGTAGGACGGCCCAATTAGAGCTCAATCACACCTATCTTCCCAGCGAGGTCTGTGCTGAGAGCGAGATGCTATGCTAAGCATGCGATTATAAATATCTTAATCAATTCACCGTCATTCAGTTGCCTTACGAGTTATTAGTTTATCTGGGATTCCTTAGAAGCATAGAAAAATTACCATGCAGAAAGAGGTTATTCAGCCCGTGTGTACCTGTTCATCATGTCTGTCCTGTCCAGAAAAAAATAAACTAGCTGCATATTTTAATCCCATTTTCTAACATCTGACCCTTAACAGTTCAGATGCAGATCCAAGCACCTTTTAAATAAGTTGTCAGTTTTAGCCCCAATTCTCAACTTACGTAGTGAATTCCAGATGCCCACCACCCTCTGGGTGTAAATGTTTTTTGTCATGAACCCTTTAATCCTTCTACCAATCACCCTGAATCTATGTCCTGGTAATTGACCACTCAGCTACTGGAAACAAATCTTTCCTTTTTACCCCATCGCAGCCCCTCCTATATTTTTTCCACCTCAATTAGGTCACCCTTACATCATAAGGCATAGGAGCCGAATTACGCCATTTGGCTTATTGAGTCTGCTCTGCCATTCAATTATGGCTGATATGTTTCTCGTCCCCATAACCCCTGATCCCCTCACCAATTAGCTCCCTCTGTTCTAAGGAAAACAACCCTAGCCTATCCAATCTCTCCTCATAGCTGCAATTTTCAATCCCTAGCACCATATTTGTAAATCTCCTCTATATTCTCTCCAGGGCAATTATGCCTTCATGTAATACAGAGATCAGAAATGTACACAAAATTCCAACTGTGGCCTACCAGCGTTTTATACCATTCCATCATTACCTCCCTGCTTTTGTATTCAATATCTCATCTAATAAAGGCAAACATTCCATATGCTTTCTTTTTTTTTTTTTATAAATGTTTTATTGAAATTTTTTTCCCAAACAACAATTTTTCCCCTCTTACAAAGCAAACGCAACAATAACAATACAGAAATTTTAAACAATACACAAGTAACAAAACCCCTTTATCTTTGACCTAAACTAAACCCCCCCTCCCCCCCCCCCCCCCCCCCCCCTCCCCCTGGGTTGCTGCTGCTGGTCATCTGTCTTCCCTCTAACGTTCCCCTAGGTAGTCGAGAAATGGCTGCCACCGCCTGGTGAACCCTTGAGCCGATCCTCTCAGGGCAAACTTTATCTGCTCCAGTTTAATGAACCCCGCCATATCATTTACCCAGGCCTCCAGTCCGGGGGGTTTCGCCTCCTTCCACATGAGTAGGATCCTGCGCCGGGCTACTAGGGACGCAAAGGCCACAACGTCGGCCTCTTTCGCCTCCTGCACTCCCGGCTCTTCCGCAACTCCAAATAGAGCTAACCCCCAGCCTGGTTTGACCCGGGCCTTCACCACCCGCGAAATCACTCCCGTCACTCCCTTCCAATACCCTTCCAGTGCCGGGCATGCCCAAAACATATGTGCGTGGTTTGCCGGGCTCCCGCCACACCTCCCACATTTGTCCTCCACTCCAAAGAACCTGCTCAATCTTGCTCCCGTTATGTGTGCTCTATGTAGCACCTTAAATTGAATCAGGCTAAGCCTGGCGCATGAGGAAGAGGAATTTACCCTGCTTAGGGCATCAGCCCACATACCCTCCTCTATCTCCTCCCCTAGTTCTTCTTCCCACTTTCCTTTTAGTTCGCCCACCGACTCCTCCCCCTCTTCCCTCATCTCTCGGTAAATCTCTGACACCTTGCCCTCTCCGACCCACACCCCTGAAAGCACCCTGTCCTGTATCCCCTGTGTCGGGAGCAATGGAAATTCCCTCACCTGTTGTCTAGTAAATGCCCTCACCTGCATATATCTCAAGAAATTTCCCCGGGGCAACTTATACTTTTCCTCCAATGCTCCCAAGCTCGCAAAAGTCCCATCTATAAATAAATCTCCCACCCTCCTAATTCCCAACTGGAACCAGCTCTGAAATCCTCCATCCATTCTTCCTGGGGCGAACCTATGGTTGTTCCTGATTGGGGACCCCACCAGGGCTCCCCGCACCCCTCTCTGTCGCCTCCACTGTCCCCAGATATTCAATGTTGCCGCCACCACCGGGTTTGTGGTAAACTTTTTAGGTGAGATCGGTAGCGGCGCCGTCACCAGCGCCTCTAAACTCGTCCCTTTACAGGACTTTCTCTCCAGTCTTTCCCACGCCGCTCCCTCACCCTCCATCATCCATTTACGTATCATTGCCACATTGGCGGCCCAATAGTAATCGCCCAAGTTCGGTAGTGCCAATCCTCCTCTGTCCCTACTACGCTGAAGGAACCCCCTCCTTACTCTCGGAACTTTCCCTGCCCACACGAAGCTCGTGATGCTCCTGTCTATTTTATTAAAAAAGGTCTTAGTGATTAGTATAGGGAGACATTGAAATACAAATAAGAACCTCGGGAGGACCATCATCTTAATTGCTTGCACCCTGCCCGCCAGCGATAGAGGCTGCATGTCCCACCTCTTGAAGTCCTCCTCCATTTGTTCTACCAACCGTGTCAGATTAAGTCTGTGCAAGGTTCCCCAGCTCCTAGCGATCTGAATCCCCAGGTATCGGAAGTTTCTTTCCACTTTCCTTAGAGGCAAGCCTTCTATCTCTCTACTCTGGTCCCCTGGATGTATCACAAATAATTCACTCTTTCCCATGTTTAGCCTATACCCCGAGAAATCCCCGAACCCCCTCAAAATTCGCATAACCTCTATCATTCCCCCCGCTGGGTCCGACACGTATAACAATAGGTCATCCGCATATAACGAGACTCGGTGTTCTTCTCCCCCTCTAATCACCCCTCTCCATTTCCTGGAGTCTCTCAACGCCATGGCCAGAGGTTCAATTGCCAACGCGAACAACAATGGAGACAGCGGGCATCCCTGTCTTGTTCCCCTATATAGTCGGAAATACTCCGATCTATGTCGACCTGTAACTACGCTTGCCGTTGGAGCCCCATAAAGAAGTCTAACCCAGCTAATAAACCCGTTCCCAAACCCAAACCTCCTTAACACTTCCCATAAATACTCCCACTCCACCCTATCAAATGCTTTCTCTGCGTCCATTGCCGCCACTATCTCTGCCTCCCCCTCCACTGGGGGCATCATTATCACCCCTAATAGTCGTCGCACGTTAACATTCAGTTGTCTCCCTTTTACGAACCCCGTCTGATCTTCGTGCACCACCCCCGGGACACAGTCCTCTATCCTCGATGCCAGTACCTTTGCCAACAATTTGGCGTCCACGTTCAACAATGAAATGGGTCTATAGGACCCGCACTGCAACGGATCTTTATCCCTCTTCAAAATTAACGATATCGTCGCCTCCGACATCGTCGGGGGTAGAGTCCCCCCTTTCCTGGCCTCATTGAACGTCCTCACCATCAACGGGGCCAACAAGTCCACATATTTTCTGTAATACTCCACCGGGAACCCGTCTGGTCCTGGGGCCTTCCCTGCTTGCATGCTTCCCAGTCCCTTAATAACCTCGTCCACCCCAATCGGTGCCCCCAGGCCTACCACCCCCCGCTCCTCCACTTTCGGGAACCTCAATTGGTCCAGGAACTGCCGCATCCCCTCCTCTCCCTCTGGGGGTTGAGACCTATACAGTTCCTCATAGAAGGTCTTGAACACCTCATTTATCTTTCCTGCCCTTCGCACCGTGTCTCCCCTTTCGTCTCTAATTCCTCCTATTTCCCTCGCTGCTGCCCTCTTTCGCAATTGATGAGCCAACAGGCGACTCGCCTTTTCCCCATATTCATACCTCCTCCCCTGTGCCTTCCTCCACAGTACCTCCGCCTTTCTGGTGGTCAGAAGGTCAAATTCCGTCTGGAGTCGTCTCCTCTCCCTGTACAATTCCTCCTCCGGGGTCTCTGCAAATTCCCTATCCACCCTTAAAATCTCCCCCAGTAATCTTTCCCTTTCCTTGGCCTCTGTTTTCCTTTTGTGGGCCCCAATGGAGATCAGCTCTCCTCTGACCACCGCTTTTAGTGCTTCCCATACCACTCCCACAGGGACCTCGCCGTCGTCATTGACCTCCAGGTATCTCTCAATACACCCCCGCACTCTTGCACACACTCCCTCATCCGCCATCAGTCCCACATCTAATCGCCAGAGTGTTCTCTGCTCCCTTTCCTCTCCTAATTCCAGGTCCACCCAATGTGGGGCATGATCCGAAACCGCTATGGCTGAGTACTCAGCTTCTTCCACCCTAGAGATCAACGACCTTCCCAAAACAAAAAAATCTATCCGGGAGTACACTTTATGGACATGGGAGAAGAAGGAATACTCCCTAGCCCTAGGTCTAAGAAATCGCCATGGATCCACTCCCCCCATTTGGTCCATAAACCCCTTAAGTACCTTGGCCGCTGCCGGCCTTCTTCCGGTCCTTGAGCTGGATCTATCTAGCCCCGGGTCCAGCACCGTATTAAAGTCCCCTCCTAAAATCAAGTTTCCTACCTCCAGGTCCGGTATACGCCCCAGCATCCGTCTCATAAATCCCGCATCGTCCCAGTTTGGGGCATACACGTTAACCAACACGACCTCCATTCCCTCCAGCCTGCCACTCACCATTACATATCTACCTCCGCTATCTGCTACAATGTTCTTTGCTTCAAATGCGACCTGTTTCCCCACCAAAATGGCCACCCCTCTATTCTTTGCGTCCAGTCCTGAGTGGAACACCTGTCCCACCCATCCTTTCCTTAGCCTAACTTGGTCCGCCACCTTTAGGTGCGTCTCTTGGAGCATAACCACGTCTGCCCTTAGTCCTTTCAAATGCGCGAGCACTCGGGCCCTTTTTATCGGTCCGTTCAGGCCTCTCACGTTCCACGTGATCAGCCTCACTAGGGGGCTACCTGCCCCCCTCCCGTGTCGACTAGCCATTACCTTCTCTAGGCCAGTCCCATATCCCGCCTCCGCGCTCCCGCTCGCTCCCCCAGCGTCGCACACCATCCCCGCCCACCCACTCTTTAGCCATTTCCTTTTGGATTTCCGCAGCAGCAACCCAGTTGGTCCCCCCCCCCTTCTCCCTCCCTCCTCCCCTCCCCGCTAGATCTCTTTCTAGCTTGATTGCTCCCCCCATATTACTTCCGTAAGTCAGCTGACTTCAACTGACCCCGGCTACTCCTGCTCACTCCTCGACCTCCCCATGTGGGGAACTCCCATCCGCCTTGCGCCTGTCTTCCCGCCTTATTCTTTCTGGTGCGGGAACATCCCTTTACCTGACCCGCCTCTTATGGCGCAGCTCCCTTTCCCCTCCCCCTCCCCTTCCCCATTCTCCAACTATGTCCCGTCTTTCCCCCCTCACCGGCGCCCACATTTCCCCAATGTCTCCCCCCTTCCCTGTTTACTTCTCAATTAACTTCCACTGTAACATTATCAATAACATTTCCTGCAGCATCAGTCCCTCAGTTCCGATCCAATTTCTCTTCTTTGATGAAGGTCCATGCTTCCTCCGCCGTCTCGAAATAATGGTGTCTCTCCTGATACGTGACCCATAGTCTTGCCGGCTGCAGCATCCCGAACTTCACCTTCCTTTTATGCAACACCTCTTTGGCTCGGTTGAAGCTCGCCCTCCTTCTCGCCACCTCCGCACTCCAATCCTGGTATACCCGTACCACTGCATTCTCCCATCTGCTACTCCGCACCTTTTTAGCCCATCTCAGGACCTCTTCTCTATCCTTAAGGCGGTAAAATCGCACGATTATCGCCCTGGGTGGTTCTCCCGCTTTTGGTCTTCTCGCCGGAATCCGATTTGCCCACTCCACCTCCAAGGGGCCCGTAGGGGCCTCAGCACCCATCAGTGAGCTCAGCATCGTACTTGCGTACGCTCCACAGTCCACTCCTTCCACACCCTCAGGGAGACCCAGTATCCGAAGGTTCTTCCTTCGCGCTCCATTTTCTAGGGCTTCGATCCTTTCAGTACACTTTTTATGAAGTGCCTCGTGCGTCTGTGTCTTAACCGCCAGGCCCAGGATCTCGTCCTCAATATCTGTCACCTTCTGCTCCACCACACGGAGCTCTGTCTCCTGGGTCTTTAATGTCTCCTTGAGCCCCTCAATTGCCTGTAGCAACGGGGTCAGCACCTCCCTCTTCAGCAGCTCCACGCACCGTCTCACAATTTCATGCTCAGGCCCCCATGTCGCCTGCGCTTTCTCCGCCGCCATCTTGTACTTCTCTCTTTCTGACCCTTTGGTCGACGATTCCTCGCGCTGCAGCCGCCGCCGCCGGTTTTTTCCTCCTTCGTTTGGGGGGGACTCCCTTCTCACACGCCCCACACCGGGTTGCGTCGTCGAAAAATTCCCCGTTGAGGCTCTTAAAAGAGCCCGAAGGTCCGTCGGAGCTGGAGCCGCCGAAGCGTGCGGCTAGCTAGGCATCACCGCAACCGGAAGTCCCTTCAGTGGCCTTGATGAGGTCTTTTCACAGTTGTTCCCTCTGCTGCTAGAATTCACCTTTGATACAGGCCCTCAGGTCAGCTTGCAGCTTTAAGCTTGCCCTTCCCCCGCCTGCATGCTGGAAGAGGCCCTGTTTATCCTGTAGTTGCAGCCAAATCTTTCACTGTTTCTGCGTGTGTCTGGCAACCAAGAGACATACCCTTCCTGGGGGACACTGTCGGGGGAATATTGCCGCCTTCTTCCCACACCGGGAAATGTCAAACAAATGCCGTGGGGGCCCTGTAAAAGAGCCCAAAAGTCCGTTCCAAGCAGGAGCTGCCGAATATGCGACCTAGCTCTGCATAGCCGCACCCGGAAGTCCCCATATGCTTTCTTGACCACCTTGCCCACCTGTCCTGCCACCTTCAAGGACCTGTGGAAATGCACTTCCAAGGTGTCTCACTTACTCAGCCCCACTCAAGATCTTCCTATTTACTGAGTATTCCATTGTTTTTTTGCCTTCCCCAAATGTATAACCTCACACTTTTTTGGACTGAATTCCACTGCCACTTCTCAGCCCACTCAACCAAACCATTGATATCATTCTGGAGTCACCAGCTCGCCTCCTCACTATAAACTACATAGCCAATTTTTGTGTCATCTGCAAATTTCCAGATCATGCCCCCAAAATTCAAGTCTAAATTAATATACACAACAAACTACATCGGTCCCAACAGTGATCCTTGTGAAACACCACTGGAAACAGTTTATCATTTGCAAAAATATTCATCAACCATTACCCATCTTATTGTCAATCTCTTCCGATGAAATCTTATCTTGAGGAAGGATGTTCTTGCTCTAGAGAGTTCAGCGAAGGTTTACCAGACTGATTCCTGGGATGGCAGGACTTGCGTATGAGGAGAGATTGAATCTATTAGGACTGTATTCGATGACAATGGTTAGCACTGTTGCCTCACAGCGCTGCAGACCCGGGTTTGATCCCGGGTCACTGTCTGGGTGGAGTTTGCACATTCTCTCCATGTTTGCTTGGGTCTCACCCCCACAACCCAAAAGATGTGTAAGGTAGGTGGATTGGCCATGCTAAATTGCCCCTTAATTGGGAAAAAAATGAATTGGGTAATCTAAATTTATATTTACAAAAGTGATTGTATTCGCCGGATCTCAAAGAATGAAGGGGGGGATCTCATAGAAACCTATAAAATTCTAACAGGACTAGACAGAAAGGATGTTCCCGATGGTGGGTGCGTCCAGAACCAGGGGTGACAGTCTGAGGATATGGGGTCGACCGTTTAGGACAAAGATGAGGAGAGATTTCTTCGCACAGAGTGGTGAACCTTCAGAATTCATTACCACGGGAAGTTGTTGACGCCAAAACATTGCATGTTTTGAAGAAGCAGTTAGATATGGCACCTAGGGTGAAAGGCATTAAAGGATATGGGGGAGGGGGGAAGTGAGATTAGGCTATTGAGTTGGATGATCAGCCATGATCATAACGAATAGCAGAGCAGGCTCTAAGGGCCGAATGGCCTCCTGCTCATATTTTCTGTGTTTCTTCATTTTAGGCTGGTGTCTCTTTTTAAAAAAAAACTTTTAGAGTACCCAATTATTTTTTTTCCAATTAAGGGGCAATTTAGCATGGCCAATCCACCTATCCTGCACATCTTTGGGTTGTGAGTGCGAAACCCACGCAGACACGGGGAGAATGTGCAAACTCCAGGCGGACAGTGACCCAGGGCCGAGATTCGAATCCGTGTCCTCAGCGCCATAGTCCCAGTGCTAACCACTGTGCCACGTGCCGCCCCGTCGGCAGTCTCTCCTCAATGCCTTCCCCACCTTAGTCGCTAACACATATTCCTTTATTGTAGGACCTTTTAAAAAGACGTCCATGTTACAAGATAGGAGCCAATATGTACGTACAAGGTCAGAAGTAACTGCTGGGATACGGTTGATGTCTGAAAGATGTTGCAAATTATATGTAATGGAGACAAACAGGCCACCGAATACAGCATATGCACCAGCCAAAAGCACAGTGAAGTAGTAATTCGCAAGAAGGGGTCCAAAGTGCACACGGTATGCTTGCCTTGACATAAAATACTTTGAGTAAGCCATATTGTGTGAAGTAACCCCATTTTCATGTTCAGAATGGAGTACAGTCACAAGTGGAGTACCACAAGGATCTGTTCTGGGGCCGTTGCTGTTTGTCATTTTTATCAATGACCTAGAGGAAGGCGCAGAAGGGTGGGTGAGTAAATTTGCAGACGATACTAAAGTCGGTGGTGTTGTCGATAGTGTGGAAGGATGTAGCAGGTTACAGAGGGATATAGATAAGCTGCAGAGCTGGGCTGAGAGGTGGCAAATGGAGTTTAATGTAGAGAAGTGTGAGGTGATTCACTTTGGAAGGAATAACAAGAATGCGGAATATTTGGCTAATGGTAAAGTTCTTGAAAGTGTGGATGAGCAGAGGGATCTAGGTGTCCATGTACATAGATCCCTGAAAGTTGCCACCCAGGTTGATAGGGTTGTGAAGAAGGCCTATGGAGTGTTGGCCTTTATTGGTAGAGGGAGAGAGTTCCGGAGTCGGGAGGTCATGTTGCAGCTGTACAGAACTCTGGTACGGCCGCATTTGGAGTATTGCGTATAGTTCTGGTCACCGCATTATAGGAAGGACGTGGAGGCTTTGGAGCGGGTGCAGAGGAGATTTACCAGGATGTTGCCTGGTATGGAGGGAAAATCTTATGAGGAAAGGCTGATGGACTTGAGGTTGTTTTCGTTGGAGAGAAGAAGGTTAAGAGGAGACTTAATAGAGGCATACAAAATGATCAGGGGGTTGGATAGGGTGGATAGCGAGAGCCTTCTCCCACGGATGGATATGGCTGGCACGAGGGGACATAACTTTAAACTGAGGGGTAATAGATATAGGACAGAGGTCAGAGGTAGGTTCTTTACGCAAAGAGTAGTGAGGCCGTGGAATGCCCTACCTGCTACAGTAGTGAACTCGCCAACATTGAGGGCATTTAAAAGTTTATTGGATAAACATATGGATGATAATGGCATAGTGTAGGTTAGATGGCTTTTGTTTCGGTGCAACATCGTGGGCCGAAGGGCCTGTACTGCGCTGTATTGTTCTATGTTCTATGTTCTAATAGCACAAAGTCTTTATTCGTGTAAAGCAGGGGAAAGCATTACAAAAGATTCTGTCAAACTAAATTAAAATCTTTCACTTGTGATGCCCATCTCAATCCTTGGTCTTTTATACTTTTTCAACACCTATAACCTTAATTGTTGATAACATACCGAACAGAATCGCAGAACCACTGTTGCATGTTAAATCAGCTTGATCAGCAAACTATTACTTGCATTTCAATGACAAGTATACAAAATGGCATTAAAAAAGTAATGTCACGGTTGCTCTCCTCATCCTTTATGTAATGCAAACATTAATGACAAAATAAAAATCTACATCAATAGTCACAATTTAAGACTTGCAACAGAAATCCAATTCACTCACCTCAGGATTCACACCTAGGTGGCCTATATCCATATGTGCTGCTCGAGGTCTCCAAGTACTTTGTTCATTGACAGTATTATCTTTCCTTTCCTTCTGATGTCCTAAACAGTCTTTTATCGGTCCATGCTCCTGCTGTGACTGCTTTTCAAAATCACTACTCAGTCTTCCATGATTTTCATCAGCTTGCTGCTGCAGTAACTGAGCTTTCTCCAAATGGGCTTCTAGGTTCCGTTTCTGCTGTTCAGATTGCCAGATCAAAGTCAATTGTTGCTGTTTTTGTTGTTCTAATTCATGCAACTAATGAAAAACCAAACGTGGAGGCAAGAAATAGATCAGGGATACATTGATATGCAATACTAATTTAAGAATTCAGTTCTTATTCCTTTTTTCCATACCCATTTCATGAAAAATGTTCTGTGAAGAAGGACTGGGTGGCAGGTTAGAACTCAACCCATCACTTGTCTGTAATTCTGAGGTTTGGACATATGGAAAGAGCTTTATTGCACCATAACTACGTAACATACATGATGTTGACAAAGGAATTACTGGAGAAAATGTTCTGTTCACCACACACTATGAGCCTCATATCCTATCAAATTCCAGCCTCATGTCCTATCAAAAAATGTTCTTCTTAATTAGAATGTTTGCACACCAGGGTTTTTATTTCAGTATCCTTCAGATCATGCAGGAGTACAACCTGGGTGACCATGAGATTAAATCATCAAGGATGAAAGACCTTCCAATGTTACGGTATTAGTCTACACTAAGCTACATAAAATACATGTTTATAGTATTACCACATCAGCAAAGTAGAATACAAAAATAAAATTTAACAATAATTTGCATTTAAATCAGTACGAAGTCTTACAACACCAGGTTAAAGTCCAACAGGTTTGTTTCGATGTCACCAGCTTTCGGAGCAGCGCTCTGAAAGCTGGTGACATCGAAACAAACCTGTTGGACTTTAACCTGGTGTTGTAAGACTTCGTACTGTGCTCACCCCAGTCCAACGCCGGCATCTCCACATCATGCATTTAAATGGCATCTTTAATGTAGTAAAATCTCTTAAAGTGCTTCATAGGAGGATTAGCAAATAGAATTTGATACCAAGTTACATGTTGAGATATTAGGACATCTCTGACCAAGCTTTTGGTCTCTTCGGTATTAAAAAGCAACATGAAAAGAAAAAATGAGCGATGTAGGAGATACGTTTGGATGGAATTCCAGAACTTTGGATGTAGGCAGTTGAAGGCACGGCCAACGGTAGCTTAAAGGAATTGGTGAAGAAATACCAATTGTGCTACTAGTTTACAAAGATAGGAAAGATTAGGGAAGGATTTGAACACAATGAGAGTTATGGTGGTATTGTTGAAACGTAAATTGAGCTTTCATTTCAAGAACGAAGAGAATGGCAAGAAAGTAACAGTTCCACGGATATTACTCTAGCGTACAACACGGGATTTATAACAGTCAAAATATTTCTAGAGAGACACTAGGCCACCTCATGAATGTGATAGATAAAATTTGAGTTTGAAGGAGAGAAAATCATTCAGTGGATTCTGTACACTTATGTACAGCCACAGGAACTGTGGACAATAAAAGTACAAAGTTAGAAGAAAAATCAGGTGATGGCAGAGGCACAATAACCCAGGGGGAGGGGTAGGAGAGAAGAAAGAGAGATTGTAGTGTGGTGCTATTGTCACTGGATTAGTAATCCAGAGATCAAGGCTAATGCTGTGGGAACATAGGTTTAAATCCCACCATGGCAGCTGGTGGGCCTTACATTTCAGATTTAGATTCAAAAGCTAGCCTCAGTAATGGTGACCATGATAACTAACATAGAATGCTGTTAAAACCCTTTTGGTTCACTAATGCCCTTCAGGGAAGGAAATCTGCCATTCTTACTCAGTCCGACATACATGTCACTCCTGATCCACAGCAATGTAATTGACAGCTGCATCAGTTCAAGGGGCAATTAGGGATGGGCAACAAAAGACCCGGCCAGTGACACCCACATCCCATGAAAGCATTAAAAAGTGAGCTTAACTGGGAAAGACACAATTTTTCCCATATAAAAGAATAACGTGCATTGAAGAACTTGTAACTACAATAGTGCCTCTTCCCATATCAAAATTACAACAATTTTCATCATACTAAGTTCACAGAAACTGGACACAAGTTAATTTCAAATAGAAAGAACAATGGGCATGCTGCAGTAGTAACTTGCACTTTATAGCAGACTGGAAAAGTATTTCTTTGTGGGTGGGAGAATTAGTACCAAGTAGATGTACAAATATATGCCTAGAAACTTAGCCAATTATTTTTTCTTTTGTTTCCACAAACATACTTGTTTCCTTCTGTCCACTTCAGATCGGATTCTAATTGCTTGCTCCTTTGGATGACATAAAGTTGTACTTCCAGCCATTATGGTAACTTCAGAAACTTCTTTTTGCTCTATAAAAGCACAATAGCGTAGATCATGCTTCACAAATATGTTGTGCACTAGATGAATGTATTATAGCATATGGTAATTAATTTATCCAATGCACAATGAATGAAACGGAGTTTGTTTGAAATTCTAACCAACATTTGATACCGACATAAAACTTATGAGCAGGAGTAGGCCCTTCAAGCCTGGCTCCTCTAAAATATTTACAAGATCGTGGTTGAACGGATTGCGATCTCTATTTTCCTGTCTAGCCCCGATAACGTTTGAATCTTGTGTGTCAAACTTCAGCCTCGAAAATATTCCATGACCATCCCTCCGCTGGTCTCTGGGAAAGTCAATTTCACAGACTAGCGACCCCCAGAGAAAAAAAATTGTCATAAATGAGAGACCCCTTATTTTTAGATCATTCTAGTCTCTCCAAAAAGTGGAAACATCTGCCAGGTATCTATCCTACCAAGTCCACTCAGGATCCAATATGTTTCAATAAGATCACCAATGGGTATAGGCTCAATTCATTCAACCTTTCTGTATGCGATAAGCCCCTCGCCCAATGAATGAATTGAGTGAACCTTATGTGAACGGCCTCTAACGCCATCATATCCTTTCACAAATAAGAAAATTAAAACTGTACGCAGTCCTCCAGACGTAGTCTCACCAAAGCATTGTACTGCTTCATTTCTTTTAGATTCAATTCCCCTTGCAATAAACACCAACATTCTAATTGCCTTCCTAATCACTTGCTTGTACTTGCAAGCAAACCTTTGGTGATTCATGTACCATCGAGTAATGTAAATAGTAGGCTGCTTTTCCATTCTTAGGACCAAAGTGGACAAGTTCACATTTTCCCACATTATACTCCATGTGCCAAATTATCGCCCTTCGCTTAACCCCTCTGTAGACTATGTACACTTCATAACTTACTTTCCTACTTATCTTGGGGTCATCGGCAAATTTAGCTCCCATACATTTGGTCCTGTCGTTCAAACCATTGATATAAAATAGAATATAAATAGTTGAGGCCCCAACACTAATCTCAGTGTTGACCCATTTATATTGATCTCGACTTCCCATTAGCTAATCAACCCTCTATGCATGCTAATATGTTACCCCTACACGATGAGCTCTTATTTTGTGCAATAATCTAGATATGGCAACTTGTTAAATGCCTTTTTAAAAATCCAAATACAACAAATCTGCCAGTTCCTTTTTATTTACAACGCTGGTTATTTCCCAAAGAACGCTAACAAATTAGTCAAACATAATTTCCCTTTCGTAAAACCATGCTGACTCTGCCCGATTTGCATTGAGATTTTCTTAGTGCTATCAAAATAAGATTTCTGAAAAAGCACTAATACAAATCTTCTTGGATTTAAAATCAGTTTGAATGAAAATTCAGTCTACAAAGGGAAGACAAAATTTCACATTAATTATAGGACTTACGTTCATTGGCATGAGCTTTCATTGACTGCATTTCTAGATGCTTCTTGTTTACATCATTATTGGCTGTGGATTTTGTCAAAATTCTTGGCTCATTTTCTTCACTGGTGATAGAGCCTGACTCAATGGTCATACCTTGGGTTACACTCTTTGATTCAGATTTTGAAGTACAATGGTCCTTTTGCATCCTTATTTTGGTAAACAGTTTCTTTAAGGCTGCCTTAGATGGGCTTTCAGAAGTTTCAGTGGATGCCATCAACCGTGGAACTTCACAGGAGAAGAAAATGAAAAATTGATTAATAATTGTTTTATCTGTCTTAGTGACAATTAAACCAAAATATCCTCTATTTGACGGTCTACAGAGGAAACATGACTACAAACAAATGAATCATACTAGTTAGTACATTCGTGCTATTATACAATATGCAATACCATAGAGAATTACAATACTACTTTCATGATGCCTTCATAACAGGGTGGCACGGTGGCTAGCACTGCTGCCTCACAGCGCTGAGGACCCGGGTTCGATCCCGGCTCCAGGTCACTGTTTGTGTGGAGTTTGCACATTCTCAGTGTTTGTGTGGGTCTCACCCCCACAGCCCAAAGGTGGGCAGGATAGGTGGATTGGCCACATTAAATTGCCCCTTAATTGGAAAAGTCACATATTGATCTTCTACTTATTAAAACAGTAGCAGGCCTGCCCAATTTGCAGTAGATAATCTGCCTGACCCCATTGAACCACCCTTCCATGAACCTAGACACTTGGTAGCTGTTCCATGTTTTTCCTTCTGAAACACCACAATCAATTTGATATTATAATTGCCAGTAAGAAAATATCCACTCTTTTAGTCTGTTAACTAAATCTGGGTCATTACTCATTACTAAATTTAATGGAGCCTTCCCTTTCCAAGGACAGATGGTTGTAGACAAAAATCCTGACACATGCAAGGAATTCACTGTCTTTCTCTTATTTCCCAATCCATATGAAAGTTAAAATCACTTTGCTTTTGTTACATTCTATGATCTTTGCATTTATGCAATCTAACACTGCACAACTGCCACCAGAAACTCCACAACATGTGTCATTTTTATTTTCTCCTCTATAGGCCATACAACCTTCTATATTTAGTTCCTAATCTTGACCATCTTCCAGGCATGTCTCAGTAATGGCTACCATGACACCCTTTTCACTGGGACCCTAGTCCTACCCCAGTTCAGGTGGAGCCTATCCCAATGGTACAGTTCCTTCCTTTTCCAAAACTACTGTCAGGTTCCGAAGGAGCCCCTCTTTTTCACTCCTTCAGCCACATGCTCACACCCTATTCCGACACCAATTTGACCATGACTCGGGTAATAATCCAAGGGTCGTATCCCGTGAACGGGAGGCACGGCTGCACAGTGGTTAGCAATGCTGCCTGACGGCACGGAGGACATGGGTTCGATTCCGGCCCCAGGTCACTGTCCATGGAGTTTTCACACTCTCCCAGTGTCTGCGTGGGTCTCACCTCCACAACCCAAAGATGTGCAGGGTGAGTGGATTGGCCATGCTAAATTGCCCCTTAATTGTGGATAAAAGAGAATTGGGTACTCTAAATCTGTTATTAAAAAAAGTTATATCCTGTGAACTCGTCCTTTTTTTAAAAAATTCGTTCATGGGATGCGGGAGTGGTAGGTTGTGCCAGTATTTAGTGTCCATCCCTAATTGCCCTTGAGGGGGCAGTTCAGAGTCATCCACATTGTTGTGGGTCTGGAGTCACATGTAGGCCAGACCAGGGAAGGACGGCAGATTTCCTTCCCTAAATTTCCTTCCCTCCGCCGGCCGGCGAGAGTTGGCGCATGCACGGGAGCGCCAGCGTGTGCTGGTGTCATCCCAGCGCATGCGCAGAGGGGTTCGTCTCCGCACTGGCCATGGCGGAGGTCCACAGTAGCCGGTGCGGAGGGAACGAGTGCCCCCACGGCACAAGCCTGCTGCGGATCGGTGGACCCCGATCGCAGGCCAGGCCACCGTGGGGGCACCCCCTGGGGCCAGATCCCCCACGCACCCATCCCCCAGGACCCCGGAGGCTGCCCCCAAAGCCAGGTCGCGCCGGTAAGTACCAGGTCTAATTTACGTCGGCGGGACCGGCCTAGAACGGGCGGTCGCTCGGCCCATCGAACCGCTGCCAGCAGCCACTGCGGCACGATTCCCGCCCCTGCCAAAACCCCGGCGCCGGAGAATTCGGTAGCTGACGGGGGTGGGATTCACGCCGCCCCCCGGCGATTCTCCGGCCCGGCGGGGGTCGGAGAATCCCGCCCCTTGTTCTTCATTTCACCTGGTTTCCCGTTACACTGTATACCATCAGTCATGCCAACCACATTCTTGTATCTCTCCAAAAGGTGTGACTGAAGCCTGGAGAAAACTGTCTAGTTGGGGTTCCCCCTTTCCTTTCTGTCCCCCCCTTCCTTTCTGCCCCCCACCCCCCCCGCCTTCCTTTCTGTCAAGAGTGTCACCAACTCACAATTAATGTCTATTACTCCAAACTGTAGAGATTTGAGATGGAGACATCAGCTGCAGACATAAGTTTACTCTAAATACTCTTGCTCTGCACGAGCTCCCATTTTTCAGTGTTCATCATTGATTAGGTTTAGATTACTTGTATTTAGGCATTGGTTAATATGACACAAATATACTACATTATATAGGGAATATTTGTTTTTCATAGATTCGGTTACCTACGGTTTTACCCAAGCACAGAATTGCCAGCTCTTCCTGGCTATCCTTGTCGTATTGCTCCTCCTTTTGAACTCCCTCTGGCTCTACAGAAAGGTTTAAGTCTTCATCTTGCGTCCCAACAGATGGGGCTGGTAACGGTTCAGGCTCAAGTCGCAGTACCAGGTCACCTCTGATTTCTTGGCGGGGTGGGGAGGTGGTCAACAAAATACATTACAAATAATATTAGTAACTCAACAGAAAAATAAGAGCCCTTTCACTTGTAGTCAGATACAAGTAGTCAGATACCAGGCTCAGACATGTTGGGCACATTGTCTCTTGTACTTCAACGACTAAAACGGAAAGTTCTTTACAGCTAAAATTGTGCAGTTATCAGTAAGCATTTGCAAAATTTGACAAGGAAACACAACACACAAAATAATGGGCACAGAGTCATGCCTGGATTTTGGCATCATTGTCCCCAACCTCCCTATCCACTGGCTAGAAAAGTCAGGGAGGAACCAGCGCATGATCCCGATGGTTGCCCCGCAACAACTTAATGCACACAGTAGCATTAGCTATTTCAAGACAAGACTTAATAATAATAATCATCTTTATTAGTGTCACAAGTAGGCTTATATTAACACTGCAATGAAGTTACTGTGAAAATCCCTTAGTCACCACATTCCAGCGCCTGTTCGGATAAAGAGGAAGAATTCAAATATCCAGTTTACCCAACGAACACGTTTTTCAGGCCTTATGGGAGGAAACCGGAGCACCCAGAGGAATCCCACACAGACACGGGGAGACGTGCAGACTCCGCACAGACAGTGACCCAGGCCGGGAATTAAACCCGGGTCCCTGGCGCTGTAAAGCAACAATGCTAACCAATGTGCTACCGTGTTCCTTTCTTCGGAGTAAGTCCTATATTTAAGTTGCAGACTGAACAGCTCCAACTGATGTCCCAGCAGCCCCACCAGGACTACAAGCAGTTATTAATGTCAAGAACCTGGACTGACACGAAGTTCAGGGTTTTTGGGGGGGGGGGGTGTCACATCAGGCTGTAGGAGGGGGATGCCTCTGATGCATCGAGGGGGCCTCCAAAGAAGATTTTCCAATATCCCCTCTTGCCCGATACGAGTCTGCACAGCTCAGGCAAAGAAGGCGGCTATTTAGTCCACCAAATCTTTGTGGATCACTGATCAATCCCATTCCCCAATTTATCCCCGCAGTCCAGCAAGTTTATTTCCTTTAAAAGCCAAGCCAATTTCATTCCAAATTACAAATTGTCTCCGCTTATATGAGAAAAGTTTCTAAGCAAAGTTTATGAATTTGTAATGTCACCTACAAATGATTCATTTCTCCCTAAATAACCTTAAATGCACGCACAATTAAAAACTGAATTTATTTCACATCCACTGCATATCATATGACGAGACAGAATTAAATATTATGTCCCCAGTTATGATTAGATCTGTTCCCGAAAGAACTTTGAACAGCAGTAATAGCTTTCAAAGCCAAATACTGAAAGATAGCTCTACATATCCATATTTCATCTTAGAAGATTTCATTACAGTGCACTCAAACACAAACAAAAGCTTAATTTGTAGTTAGGATCCATATTCAAACTCATAGGAATTTTAAAAGAAATGTCACACTATCATCTTTGACCAGAGCATTTATCAAACATTATGTCTACAATACTACACGACTGAATTCAATAACTCAAGGAAAGTAATGGATATTTTGATCATATTCTCTGTCAAAACAAATTGGAGGGGAGAAAAGGACAAAAGCTTTGCCTGTCGTTTCTGAACACATTAAACGAGAGGTTGTAATAATTCCATAAAAGAATGACTAGAGAAAGAGACACATATTAGTCTTCCAATCCAGTGATGTAATGTCAGTTTTTGTTGCCTTGGGAATGGTAATGGGCTGTGCAATCATACCTGCCTAATATTTTCAGTAAAAGGCCTAAGCAGTTTAAGAACAGACCTTAAACTGCATGGAATTAGTTTGGCAAGGGGGTGGGAACCAAAACAAAGGTGAATTAACTGAAGGGGAGCGAGAGAGTAGGGCCAATAAAACTCAGAGGAAGAGCAGGCAGGGTGTGGTTGCTGATCAAAGAGGTGGACTAAAGTGCATTTGTTTCAATTCGAAAAGTGTACCAGGTAAGTCAGGTGAACATGGAGTTTGAATTAGCACTTGGAACTATGATGTTGTTGCCATAACAGAGACTTGGTTAAGGGAAGGTCAGGATTGAGAGCTTAACGTTCCAGAATACAGATGTTTCGGGCGGAATAGAGGGGGATGTAAAAGGGATGGGGGAGTTGCACTACTGGCTAAGGAGAATATCACAGCTGTACTGCAGGACGACACCTCGGAGGGCTCATACAGCGAGGCATTATGGGTAGAGTTCAGGAATAGGAAGGTTGTAGCCACAATGTTGAGGGTTTACTATAGTCCTCCCAACAGCCAGCGGGAGATAGAGGAACAGATATATAGGCAGATTTTGCTAAGAGTAAAAGTAACAGGGCTGTTGTGGGTGATTTTAACTTCCCCTATATTGACTGGGATTCACTTAGTGCTCGGGGTGTGGATGAGGCAGTGTTTGTAAGGAGAGCTTCTTGAAACCGTATGTAGGGGAGGGGCCATACTGGACCTGGTATTTGGGAATGCGCCCGGCCAGGTGGTCGATTTTCAGTAGGGGAGCAGTTCTGGAACCGTGACCATAATTCAGTAAACTAAGGTACTGATGGATAAAGATAAGTGCAGTCCTCAGGTGAAGGTGCTAAATTGGCAGAAAGCTAATTCCAACAATATTAGGCAGGAACAGAAGAATGTAGGTTGGGAGCAGATGTTTGAGGGCCAATCGACATCTGGCATGTGGGGGGCTTTCAAGTGTAAGTTGATTGGAATTTAGGACCGGCATGTTCCTGTAAGGATGAATAATAAGTATGACAAGTTTTGGGAACCTTGGATAATGAGATAAAACTAGTCAAAAAGAAAAAGGAAGCATTTGTCAAGGCTAGGAGGCTGGGAGCACACAAAGCAATGTGGAATACAAGGAAAGTAGAAAGAAACTTAAGGAGTTAGAAGGGATAAAAGGGGTCACAAGAGATAATTCGGCAGACGGTTAAGGAAAATCCCACGGCGTTTTATACATATATAAAGCGCAAAAGGGTAGGCCCACTCAAGTAGAGGAGAGGGAATCTATGTATGGAGCCAGAGGAAATGGGCAAGGCATTAAATGAGTACTTTGCATCAGTATTCACCAAAGGATAGGACTTGGTGGATGATGGGTCTGGGGAAGGGCGCGTAGATAGGTTGGGTCATGTTGAGATCAAAAAGGAGGTGGTATTGGGGGTCTTGAAAAACATTAAGGTGGACAAGTCCCCATGGCCTGATGGGATATACCACAAAATACCGAGAGAGGTAATGGAGGAAATTGCTGGGGCCTTGAGAGAAATCTTTGTATCCTCACTGGCTACAGGGGAGGTCGGAGGATTGGAGAATAGCCAATGCTGTTCCTTTGTTTAAAAAGGGTATCAAGGATAATCCAGGTAATTACAGGCTGGTGAGCCTTACATCAGTGGTAGGGAAATTCTTGGAGAGGATTCTTCGAGACAAGATTTACTCCCATTTGGAAATAAGTGGACATATTAGCGAGAGGCAACATGGTTTTGTGAAGGGGAGGTCGTGTCTCACTAAGTAGATCGAGTTTTTTGAGGAAGCGACGAAGATGATTGAGGAGAGTAGGGCAGTGGATGTTGTCTACATGGACTTCAGTGGCCTTTGGCAAGGTCCCTCGTGGCAGACTGGTACAGAAGGTGAAGTCACACAGGATCAGAGGTGAGCTGGCAACATGGATACAGAACTGGCTCGGTCACAGAAGGCAGAGGGTAGCAGTGGAAGGGTGCATTTCTGAATGGAGGGCTGTGACTCGTCGTGCTCCTCAGGGATCAGTGCTGCGACCTTTGCTTAAACGATTTGGAGGAAAATGTAACTGGCTGATTTGTAAGTTTGTGAACGACACAAAGGTTGGTGGAATTGCGGATAGCAATGAGGAACGTCAGACGATACAGATCAGTTGGCGACTTGGGAGGAGAGATGGCAGATGGAGTCTAATCCAGACAAATGTGAGGCAATGCATTTTGGAAGGTCTAATACAAATAGGAAATATACAGTAAATGGAAGAAGCCTTAAGAGTGTTAATAGGCAGAGGGATCTGGGTGTACAGGTACACAGGTCACTGAAAGGTAGTCAAGAAGGCATACGGCATGTTTGCCTTCATCAACCTGGACACAGAGTTTAAAAATTGGCAAGTTTTATAGAACCTTAGTTAAGCCGCACTTGGAATATAGTGTTCAATTCTGGTCGCCACACTACCAGAAGGGTGTGGAGGCTTTGGAGAGAATACAGATAAGATTTACCAGAATGTTGCCTGGTATGAAGGGCATTAGCTATGAGGAGAGGTTGGAGAAACTTGGTTTGTTCTCACTCGGCGGCCCAGACCGAAGCGGGGGCCGAACCTGCAGGGAGGAAGTAACGGAGGAGCGACCAGTGACCGCGGCGGCCCAGACCAAGCAGCGGTGACCGAAGCCAGGAACCGACCCACCGACACCCCCCCCCCCCCCGGCGGACACCACCACAAGGAAGGAACAACGAGGGACTCCCGACCAGAAGCCTCTCTCTCTCGACCCTGGGTGAGTGAGGAAAAACAAACTTTTGCAAAAACAAAACTTCTAAAGAGAAGCAGAAAAAATAAATCTTTTTGCACTTTTTTTCTCTCACCCAAAACAAGATCTCCCGAAAAGAAATTTATAAAAGAGGAAAAATAAAGTGGTAAAGGAGAGAAGGGAGGGGAAAAGAAAATGGGAAGAAACAAACAAAAAAAAAAAAAAAAAAAAAAGGGGGGGAGGGGGGGGGGAAAGGAAAGGGAGAAAAAAAAAGAAAAGGGAGGCGGGGGGGAGATGAAAAATGCCAGAAGGGAGCCAAAGCAGAGGGAGAAGGGCACCAAAGGCAGACGGGGCAATGGGCGAGCTAATTCAGATGAGCTAATCAGCACACAAAACAGTGGAACGGAAGTATCGCCGCATCAAAAAGAGCTGGGCAGACAGGTGCATTCTCCCCCGGGGCCAGGGGGGAACTGGAAGGCAGCCTTTGCCGAGGAGCTGGGGGAACATCAGCAGGTAAACAAGGCAGAGGCTAGGGCAGACATAGAGGCTGCAGTGCAGGCAGCAATGGCCAAGGCCCTGATAGAGGTGCAGCAGGCCCTGGGCAGAGCAGAGGAGAAACTGGAAGCCCAAGGGGAGAAGTTGGAAGCCCAAGAAGCGACCATTAAGGAGCTGGAGAAAGCAGCGACTGACATGAGTGACCGGATCATGACCCTGGAGAGAGAGAGATGGCAAGACTGGGCACAACACAGGGGAGCACAAAGGGCAGAGTGGACAACCAGGAAAACCACTCGAGAAGGCAAAATGTCAGGATAGTGGGCCTACCAGAGGGGATAGAGGGTAGAAACCCCACGACATACGCGGCCGAGATGCTGGGCAACTTAGTGGGGAGGGAAACCTTTCCCAACCCACCAGAAATGGACAGAGCGCACCGGTCGCTGCGCCCGAAGCCCAAAGCAGGGGACCACCCGAGAGCAGTTATAGCTAAACTGCACCGGTACCAAGACAGGGAAACAATCCTGCGCTGGGCCAGGAAAATTGAACCTGCAAATGGGAAGGACACTCCATTAGAATTTACGAGGACATTGGGTCAAACCTAGCCAGGAGACGGGCTGAGTTCAATAGAGCGAAAGCAGCTCTTCACAAGAGCAACGTACGTTTTGGTATGCTGTACCCAGCGACGCTCTCGGTCACATACCAAGAAAGAGAATACTTCTTTCCAGCCCCCGCCGAAGCAAACAAGTTTGTCGAGGAACACGGGCTGGAAAACCAGCAGCGAGGGAAACGGGGGGCCCCTGGCAAGGGGCAACAACACGCCGACGGGGGGGGCAACTTCAGGCTCCCCGCCCCCGACACAGAGGGCACACCTTGAACAAAGAGCAAACCACTGCCGGAGGGACCACTTCAGGTAGACCAGGCCCCAGCACGAGGGAACGAGAGTAGCGGAGAAGGGAGAACAAGCAAGAGGAGTGCAGAGTAGGATAGGGGTCGAGTGGGCAGAAAACCGCAGAAGCCGGGCACAGGGGAGAAGCAAGACAGCAACTCCCAAGAGGGGGGCCACCGCCTGAGCAGGAAAGCTAACGCCGGGGGCATGCAACAAAGCAGGGCCACAGCGCGCCCCCTGAGGCGCCAGACAGGGGGTGGGGGGTGGACCACTCAGAGGCAGGAGAACAAACAGGGATAGGAACGGGGGGTGGGGGTGGTGGAAGAGACAGGGAGGGAAAGACCGGGGAGGGAGAGACCGGGGAGGGGGGGGGGGGACACAGGGAAGGGACAAACAAGGCTAGAAAAGGAATAGGGCTAAAAAAATGCCACAACCAAGGGCTCGTAACAAGGAATCGCTGCAAGCACCCACCCAGTACGGTCTCTGGGTGAAGGGAGACCCCAGAGTGCAGGGTACCACCCGCGTGGCGGACGCACAGTGGGCAGCCATGTCAGGTGCCCCAGGGACAAAGGGAAACCCTGGAGCGCAGGGACCTGACCGCATGGAGAGAGCAGTGACAGCAGCCATCCTGGACGGCCCCCTAACAAAGGGAAACCCCGGAAGGCAGGGACGCGTCCACCAGGTAAGTCCCACAGGAACGAGGGGGCAGAAGCCCCCACCAGGATAGTCACTTGGAACGCAAGGGGACTCAGCGGCCCAGTGAAGAGATCCAGAGACCTCACCCACCTAAGAAATATGAGGGCCGACATAGTCTTCCTCCAAGAGACACACCTGAGAGAGCAGGACCGACTGCGGGTAAGGGCTGGGTGAGACAAACCTACCATTCCTGCTATGGGACAAGGGCCAGGGAGGTGGCGATATTGATCGGCAAGAGGACGATGTTTAGGGCGACAAGACGGTTACGGACCCGGGGGAACGGTACGTCATGGTCAGCGCGGCCATGGATGGAGCACCGGTAGTACTAGTTAACGTGTACACACCCAACTGGGACGGCACGAGCTTCATCAAGAAGACCATGGCAGAAATCCCTGACATAGCGACGCATCGACTAATCATTGGGGGGGGGGGGGGGGGGGGGATATCGCGGGCCATAGCAGTGCACAGAACAACCAGAACACCTCCACGCGCGCAAGGCTCAGCCTGACGCAGCTAAAAGTGGTACATAGAGCCCACTTAACAAGAACCCGTATGAGTAGGTTCTTCCCGGAGGTGGAGGATAGATGTGAACGGTGCCAAGGAGGCCCAGCCAACCACGGCCACATGTTCTGGTCTTGCCCCAGACTTGCAGGGTACTGGACAGCCTTCTTCGAGGCAATGTTAAAAGTGGTGGGGATGAGGGTGGAGCCATGCCTGAAAGTAGCGATCTTCGGGGTTTCGGACCAGCCAGATCTATTCCTGGGGAGGAGGACGGACGCACTTGCCTTTGCCTCTCTGATTGCCCTCCGTAGAATCCTGTTCGGCTGGCGGTCAGCAGCGCCACCCAAAGCTGCGGTCTGGCTGTCCGACCTCACGGAATCTCTCCAAATGGAGAGAATCAAATTCGCAATCCAAGGGTCAGACGACGGCTTCCACAGAACGTGGGAGCCATTCACGCAATTGTTCCGGGACCTGTTTGTGGCCAACGAACAAGCGGAAGAATAGCCAGGTAGCCAAGAATCAGGGGAAAGTCGCCAAAGCGCGAGAGGGATAGATAGACCGGGAGGGGGGGTGGGACAGCTATACCTAAGAGGAAAGAAAGGCGACTCACAGGAAGGGGGGAGAAAGAGGGAAGAGACAGGGAACAAGAGAGGAGAACCAGGGAGGTAGGTGGGGGGCAGGGAAATGAGAGCCGGAAGGAAGGCACGAGATACAACAACGAACATGGCATCTCCAGGAGCAGGAAACAAGGAGAATAAAGACGAAAGACGGGAGGAATGGCAGAAGCGGAGGTGAGCGCGAGACGGCAGCAAGATCCGTCCAGAAGCAACAACACCAACACCAAACCCATTCGAGTATTGCCCACTGTAATTGTTTCTCCGGCACCCAAATGTATATTTACCTCCCAGTCTCTCCCTCCCTCCCCCCCCCCCCCCCCCCCGAACCAACAGTCGCCCACTTGTGTTGTAAATCATTTTGCCAGGTGTATAGAGTTGCTGCTGTTGAGCTGGTGCACAATACCCTACCAGTTATTCTATTTTATTTTTTATTGGTTTTTTAAATTATTTACTATTTTCTTTTCTTTGGTATGTTTGGGTGTGCCCTTCTCTTCTATATATGTGTGTGGACATGTCTCTTATCCTGTGTACATCACGGTAAATATACTTTGTTCAAAAACCCAATAAAAATCATTTATTAAAAAAAAAGATTATGAGGGACATGGACAGAGTGGATAGTTAGAAGCTTTTTCCCCAGGTTGGAAGAGTAAATTATGGGGGGGCATAGGTTTAAGGTACGAGGGACAAGGTTTACAGAAAACATCCCAGAGGGAAAGAAAGCTTTCCTTCCCTATAGAAAGTTTTCTGAAGATGCAGGATTACTTTTCACAATACTTTTTCATGTACTGATCAGTGACTCCTTTCCTTCTCTGATCTGGTCAATGACCGACTCTGCAATAAACCTAATAGACTCAACTATCAACTTGAATCGGCAATAAATAATATGGTTACCAGTGATGCCCACATTCAAAGAAATATTTTTTTAAAATACAGATGTTTCAGTATTAAATGTTTCAAACCAATTCAAATCTTTTAGCGGTACTACATGCTCAAAATTGCTCATATCGCAAGGCTTCAACACCATTGCAGCAGGAATTCAAAATAACTGTCTGAAGAGCACTCTGCAGTATTAAATCACTGCCTTAATGAAGAGTTACTATCTCTCCCCTTTCGATGCAAGATGTTTACCTGCAAGGCGAACAGCTGTCAAATAGGGTGTAATACCAACTCTGTAGCTTTCAATTATACCGTTCAGATTTTTAAAAACTTTATTTTCCAATTTATAGTGCTCCGAAATGTTTGCACATACACAAAAAGTATTTCCAGAACTCACCTTACCACTCAATTGCTATAATCTAAGTTTCTGAAAAATGCTTAGCATTATAACGATCTCCAAACCAACAAAAAGCATACTCTTGATCTTACTTTTATCACCAGCATATATATCTTCAAAGGCAAATTCCATCTCCCTCTGCCGATCCTCTTTCACTTCCATACGTCTGAATGGTGGCTCAAACAATTGGGGTGGCATTTGAGCCACAGCCTGCCTTCTAAGTGTCAGATCAGCTTGCTGCATTTGTTCCAGCTCTTTCACCAGTTTCTCTCTATCCTGGGAGTAGAAGTGAAAAGATACTTTAAAAAATATATATTAGTACATTTCACTTTTTATTGTTTATCAAGGATTATAGCAACAGCAACTTGAGGTGCAATAGTATCTTGCTTCAAGTCCTACTTAAAAGTAGTGCGTTAACTGGAGTTTCCTTGACTGCAGTAAAACAGTAGTATCTACCATTGCACCCGAGTAGGCTTACAACAAATTGCTTTACCTGCACAGCGCATATTTTGGTTTAATATGGCCAAGCTAGGTCTCAAATCAAAGAAAAATGGGAAATATGATATCAAACTAGGTTTTAAACTTATTAGAACCACAACATAAATACCAACATCCATACCAATGTGCCACGGCATTATAATAAACAGGTTTTGTGAATTAATATTGCGTTGTCATTCACTTGTTGAATATTTGCTCAGTTTATGGGTATTGCTTTTAGTACCTGTATCAAATGAACCATTTGTAGAGCATGACTACCTCGCAATCTAGCTTTCTCAAACTGCTCCCGCCTCTCCATTTCAGCTTCCTGTTGCAATTCCTCCAAACGCTTTGCTTCCTCTTCAGCAGTCAGCCGAGCACTAATCTATTGAAAGGGATAGCTTTTATAGATAAAAAGCAAACAGTGTACAGAAAATATGCAAAGATAATTGAGAAAGATCAAATTTTAGAATATGATGTGGTAAATTATGACCCCCTCATCGATTTAAAGATTTGGTCATTAGTATTGTACATGCTACATTAAACAAGTGGCTCAGTAACTTAGAAACATCATCCATAAAGTTCCAAAGAAAATCTGATAATTTTCTAAATTTATTAATTTTTACTGTCAAATATATTTTTAAACTCATAGATAAAAGCAATTCGGTCACATTTATAGTTTAAATACATTTTAAAAACCGAAAAGGGTTTCTGAAGGCAAATTACTATTTACCTTCATTCTATTAAACCTTTGCGGTGTCCTGCACAGATGGAATTTGGCCCTTGGCAGACACTCAACAATTTGAGAAACCAGGAGGGTTTTAATTAGTTACTGTAACTGTGCTACAAATTACATTAATAATCAATTTAAGATCATCAGTTGAGCTCACAGTGTAGCTTGCTAAGACAGAGATAGCTAAGTTCTTGATTAATAAGGGGTTCAGGGGTTATGGGGAGAAGGCAGGAGAATGTTGATGAGAAACATGTCAGCCGTGATTGAATGGCGGACCAGAACCGATGGGCCAAATGGCCTAATCCTGCTCCTATGGTCTTACTTAAGCATAATAGAAACCGCAAATATGCATACACTGGGCCCTGCCCTTTGCAAACAGAAAGAATATGTCTGCGCATTGTGCCTTTGTTCAACTAAACAAAAGTGTGGGGGAACAGCCATTCCTGGCTTATTCTTCAGTGTCCCTGGTAGTGTCAGAGTAGATTTACCTGGTTTGAATTCAAACAGCAACTTGGCAGTCAACTATCCCCTGGTGCATTCTCCACAGCAACATCTCCACCAAAGTCCACTTGCCAACCAATTTGCACCCTCTTCTTATGCAACATAAACTGATGTGCGTTTGAGATTTGGTATTTTTGCTACTGTTCTGGTGAGTGCAGGATGAAAAGCTTTGACAGCATGTCTTTTTTGTTTCAAGCAATACTCAAATCTTGTACCATCAAGCAAATGTTCGTTACCGTGTTCCCACCCAAAACTACTTTTCCAATCCTCAGTTACAATATGCACCGCAATGTCAAAGTCAAATGAATTTCAAAGAAAATCAAGAGAAACTTCCAGTTTTGGATTTCCTTTTCCCTCCCCATCAGGATCAGACCATAGTTCTCATAACGTGATAGTTACAAGAAAAACACATTGGTGAATGAGTAAATCATTGGAGGAGTCACATCGTATACATTAATGGGGTCTCAGGAATGTTGAATGGGCCAATGTATACAGAAGAGAACGCAGAACTAGCAAGATTTAATGAGTACCGAAACCCTCACCCTTCACCTACCAGCACAAGGAAAAATAAACAAAGAGACAGGACCACAGCTTCCAACAGGGAGGTTTCAGTATCACCTATTCAAAGGAAGAGGGAAGCTCGAAATGTAAAGAATCCAAAGCTAAGCTTGGATATATTTGCAAAGAGATTATGAATAGATGGCAACTGTCAAACAAATTAACCTTCAAGCAATAGTCTAACCATGTCATGTGGCTTCAAGGATGCAACAACCAAAGTGACTGCATAATTGGAACTGGCACCATGTAAAAGCAGTGCAAAGGAAGAACTCCCCAGTTGGATTGTGGTCAAGAGAAATGGGATACATAGCTAACCGTTAGTCGTGCTTTATTTGGAGTGGGTGAATAGCAGCATCCTATACAAGACAGACAGTGTTAGTAACTGTATGCCCAAGGATCCTTAAGACTATTAGTTATCCATGTTCTAAACAAGTACTTGGCCATGATCTGTAATTCAGCCTCTTAATCTATTTTGATTAGCATGGGGAATACTCATGGCATTAGACAACAAATTTACTCTTTCATCAAAATAATATTTATCTACCATTTGTAACCATCCCTGTCTCTATTATAATATACATTAATTAGTTGAGTTTCCACCGACATGATCTGGAATTCTTCTCATTGTCACGATTGCATGCCTCAAACATAAACTGGAAAAACAGATTAGAGGAAGAATCAATTAAGGAAAGCCATCAGGGAGCACAGTGGTTAGCACTGCTGTCTCACAGCTCCAGGGACTCGGGCTCAATTCCGGCCTCGGGTGACTGTGTGGAGTTTGCACTTACTCCCAGTGTCTGTGTGGGTTTCCTCCCACAATCCAAAGATGTGCAGATTGGCTATGCTAAATTGTTCCTTAGTGTCCAATAGGTTGGGTGGAGTTACTGGGTTACGGGACAGGGTGTTGATTTGGGTAGGGTGCTCTTTCGTTGGGTTGGTGCAGCCCACTGGGCCAAAAGGTCCCCTTCTGCACTGTAAATTCTATGATCTTGGAAACAATTCAGGTTTTATAAATAGTTACTGCAGAACATTACTTTAGATGCAGAAGTCAAGAGTGCAATGGAATACTCACCATACTAATGCCTGAATGAGTGCAGCTCCAATAACATTGAAGCGTGGCACCATCCATGACAAAGCAGCCCACTTGAGTGATACCACACGCTCCCTCCACCACCAACAAATAGCAAAAGCAGTGTGTATCATCTACAAGGTGCACTGCAGGAACTCACCAAGGCTCCTTAGACAGCACCTTCCAAACCAATGCAGTACAGTGGTTAGCACTGCTGCCTCACAGAGAAAATGACACAGGTTCGATTCCGACCTTGGATGGCTGTTTGTGTGGAGTGTGAACGTTCTCCCCATGCTCCGGTTTCCTCCCACAGTCCAAAGATGTGCAGGTTAGGCCCTGCTAAATTGCCCCTCAGTGCCCAAACATGTGCAGGTTAATTGGGGTTACGGGGATAGGGAGAAGCAGTGGGCCTGGGTAGGGTGCTTCTTCGGAGGGTCAGTGCAGACTTGGTGGGCTGAATGGCCTTCTTTTACACTGTAGGGATTTGACGGATCTAAACCCATGACTGCTACCATCTCTAAGGTAGAAGGGCAGCAGATATCTGGGAACACCCACTACCTGGAGTTCCCTTCCAAGTCACTCACCACCCTGACTTGGAAATGAATCGGCGTTCCTTCACTGTTGTTGGGCCAAAATTCTGGAACTCCAGACCTAATGCACTGTGGGTGTACCTACATTTCAGGACTGCAGCGGTTCACCACCTTCTGCAGGGCAATTAGGGGTGGGCAATGAACACTTGCCTAGCCAGCGAAGCCTACACCCTTAATAAATGAAACACCATTAATAAATAACGGCACTAGGGCAGCACAGTGGCGCAGTGGGTAGCAGTGCTGCCTCACGGCGCTGAGGTCCCAGGTTCGATCCCGGCTGTGGGTCACCGCCAGTGTGGAGTTTGCACATTCTCCCCGTGTTTGCGTGGGTTTCGCCCCCACAACCCAAAGATGTGCAGGGTAGGTGGATTGGCCACGCTAAATTGCCTCAATTGGAAAAATGAATTGGGTTCTCTTAATTTTTTTAAAAAATAAATAAATAATGGCACTGCGCAAAACTGAGAGCAAGTAAGAGGCATACACAAACTACATGGACAGCAGGGGAGAGCATGACAAGCGAGAATATAAACAAATTAGGAAAGAAGTCAAACAAGCAATTAGGGAGGCAAAGCAAAACCTATAAAAATAAATTATAAACAAATACAAGAAGGAAAAAAACATTTCACAAGCACAAATAATTTTTAAAAATCAAGAAGAATAGGGCCACGAATGGATGCACAAGATTTTTTTTAAAAATCACAGGTAGAGATAGCAAAAGGGTAGAAATACTAAATAATCATAGTTTCATTATCTGACGTATCACTGGTTAATAATGGTTAGAAATGTATTAAATAAAATGAGAAATTAACTAATCAAACTCAAAGGGAATAAAAGAGGTTCAAACTGATTCTATGCATGTTAAAAGAAACTAGAGAAACAGCAGAGGGTTTGATTCAACCAAATGGGAACAAAGACCCATAGCGAGCGTGTCTAGCCTCGTATTGCCTGGCGCTCGCAGTGTATAAGGGGCCTCAGCGGGAAACGCGCAGCCAAGGCCACACATAGACCCGTTTATACAGTGGGGAGCTCCACTTGGTGCAACTTCCCGGTATAGCGAGAGATATCGAGATGCCATTTTTAAATGGTATCCCAATCTCCAAGGAACCTGAGGCACCCTCCCCTCCCCAACACCCACGCAGGGCAGCCCGAGGCCCGATGGCACACATAAAACGCAATCTTGACACTGCCAACCTGGCATCCAGGCAGTGCGTGCCAGCTGGCAATGCCACCTGGGCACCTTGGCAATGCCAGGCTGACACCCAAGTGGCACTGCCAAGGTCTGCTTTGTGGGGACCAGTGCTGAACGGCACTCGCCCGAGGTCTCGGAGGCGAAGGGGATGAATCGCAAAGCCTCAGGTACGACTGGAATCCATACATTAGAATGAGATTTACGGTCTCGCTCTAATATGCAGATTTGCCAAAAAGTGATCCCGCCCACAATAGGCAGGATTCACATTGCTACGTCTTGCGAGATCGCGTTGGGTCTCGCAGGAGCTGCGAGCCGGTTAGAACCGGGAGCAGGGCCTCTCGCGACAAGCTACTATTCCAGCACAGCATGGCCATTGGATCGCACCCACAGTCTCCGTTATACCCATTTAATATTTTATTTGAAAAATGTTCTTGGCAAAAGAACTGGAAGCTACCCAACATGATAACTGTATTTAAGAAGGCAGAAAGAGAACAAGTCAGGAAACTTCATCAGCAGTGATAAAATAATTGAATTTGGCTGAAAGAAAATAGAAATAAGGTTTAAAAAGTCAGCATGAATTTCAAAAAGGAACATCTTGCTCGATTGACAATGCTGAATTCTATGAAGGGGTAGTAGAGAGCAGAGAAGGATAATGTAGATATAATATATATAGATTTCCAATGGAAAACTGCCTCATAGAATCCCTATAGTGCAGGAGGCGGCCATTTGGCCTATCGAGTCTGCAACGATCCTTTGAAAGAACACCCAAACGAGGCCTACTTGCCCAACCTATCCCCGTAACCCGACCCAACCTTCACATCCCTACACTAATGGGCAAATTAGCATGGCCAATTCACCTAACCTGCACATCTTTGGACTGTGAGAAGAAACCGAAGCACCCGGAGGAAACCCACACAGACACGGGGAGAAAGTTCAAACGCCACACAGTCACCCAAGGTCGAAAGTGAACCCGGGTCCCTGGCGCTGAGGCAGCACTGCTAACCAGTGAGCCACCTTGCAGCCCTCGATATAAACGAATAAATACGGTCAGAACATGTTGGGCCAAGGGGCAAGTAGCAGAACGGATAGCTAGTAGAGCGCAAGACTGAATGCAGAAAATAAGAGATTACGGGTAGCCGCAACAGACCGCGGCATTGAACCCGAAGGCTTCTCGATCCACCGGATGGACCGCACTATGGCCTCAGGCAAGCCAACGGGTGGAGTGTTTGCCTCCTTATCAACACCTCCTGGTGCTCAGATGTGGTGTCCCTAGCGTGCCACTGCTCCCAGACCTAGAATACCTTACGGTAAAGTGTCGCCCTTTCTATCTCCCACGTGAATTCACCTCTACTCATCACAGCAGTCTACATCCCACCCCAGGCGGAAGTGAAGAAAGCACTTGGAACTACAGTCCATCATCAACAATCAAGAAACAAATCATCCTGAAGCCCTGACAATCGTAGCTGGAGACTTCAACCAGGCCAACCTCAGGAGGGTTCTACCCAAACTCTATCAACATATCTCCACCCCACCAGAGGTGCAAACACCCTGGACCACTGCTACACGAGAATCAAAAGGTGCCCACCGCTCCATTCCCCAACCACACTTTGGCAAACCTGATCACAAGTTGGTACTCCTACTTCCAGCAACTCAAGCGTGCTGAGCCAGTCAAGAAAACCGTGCAGTGCTGATCTGGGACATCAAAGGACATCCTCCGCGATTCCGTGGCGTGTTCCATATTCAAAGCCGCGGCAGCTACCTGGACGAGTACGCAACCACCGTCACAGACTACATCAGTAAGTGTGTCGAGGACTGTGTACCAAGGAAGACAATATGGGTGTACCCCAATCGAAACCCTGGCTTAACCAAAGGGTCTGAAGTCCCAGACAGAGGTGTTCCAAGTCTGATGACCCTGACCTACATAAGAAATCCAGGTACGACGTACGTAAAGCCATCAGGGACTCCAAAAGACAATACCGGATCAAACTAGAGTTCCAGGCCAACGACGCAAACCCACGACATCTATGGCAGGGCCTACACAAGATCACAGGCTACAAAGCAAGGCCAGGCGGAATCTCTGGGGCTGGAGCATCTCTCCCTGGATGAACTGAACAAGTTCTATGTCCGTTTTGAACAGACAGCCAATATATCAGTGCGACCCATCCCAACAGCCCTGGACACACCCATACCCACGATTACATCCTCAGAGGCAAGGGCTGCCTTCTTGAAAGTGAACTGGCGAAAAGCGACGGGCCCCGACGGAGTCCCTGGGCGAGAACTCAGATCCTCTGCAGACCAGCTGGTGAGTGTATTCGTTGATATCTTCACCACCTCACTCCTCCGCTCTGAGCTCCCCACCCCCTTCAAGAAGGCCACCATAATACCAGCACCAAATAAGAACGTTAGCCTGCCCCAATGACTACCGACCGGTGGCCCTGACGTCTGTTGTCATAAAATCTGCGAGTGGCTAGTCATGAGACTGATCAACGCCAGCCTCCCAGACAGTCTTGATCCATTGCAGTTCGTCTATCACCGCAACCGGTCCACAGCAGATTCTATCTATACGGCCCTACAATCAACACTTGAACACCTCGACAACAGGGACTACTATTCATGGACTACAGCTCCGCCTTTAATACCATTATCCCGACAGGACTAATAACCAAAATCTGCAATCTTGGACTCGACCCCTCCTGTGCAGCTGGATCCTTGACTTCCTCACCAACAGACCGCAATCTGTCAGAATAGGTAACAGTACCTCCTCCACAATTGCCCCTCAAGGATGTGTGCTCAGTCCTCTACTGTACACCCTATACACCTACGACTGTGTGGCAAGATTTAACTCCAATTTGATCTATAAGTTTACATATGATACGACTGTGGTGGGCCGTACTCAAACAACGACGAATCAGACTACAGAAGGTTGCATGGTGTACTGAAAACAACCTCTCTCCAAATGTCGGCAAGACCAAGGAACTGATCATCGACTTCAGGAAGCGTAGCACGACACATACCGCCATCTACATCAATGGCTCTGTAGTGGAGATGGTCAATAGCTTTAAGTTCCTGGAGGTCACCATTACCAACAGTCTGTCCTGGTCCACTCACGTTGATGCAACAGTCATGAAAGCCCATCAATGTCCCTACTTCCTAGGGAAGGTAAAGAAATTCGGCATGTCTGCATTGACTCTCACAAACGTCTAGAGATATGCCATAGAGAGCATCCTATCCGGCTGCATCACAACTTGGTATGCCATTTTATCAGCCCAAGATCGCAAGAAACTGTGGAGTGTGGTGAACTCAGCCCAACGCATCACACAAGCTTTGGCACCCTCCCATTGGTTCTGTCTACACCACCCGCTGCCTCAGGAAGTCAGACAGCAGTAGCAGAGACCCTTTCCACCCAGGCTTTGCCCTCTTTCAGACCCTTCCATCAGGCAGAAGATACAGAAGTCTGAAGACCCACCCATACAGACATAGGAACAGCTTCTTCCCCACAGCTACTAGACTCATCAATAACTCTGCCTTGGATGGATCGATTCCCTGTAACAACATTATTCATGATGCCCTATGCTGCTCTTGCTCATGTATTTGCATTGTTTGGCCTTTATTTTGCTCTGTAACCGATCACTAGACTTCAGTACATGCGACAATAAATCAATCAGAACGTCAGACAGTGAAGTGTTACAAAAGGTAGAGTAGAGACCATTGTGGTTTATAATTTATTATAACAATGAGGACTTTTGAATCAGATACAAATTTCTAAATTTGCAACCGCACCAAATTGGGGGTGAGAGGTGATTTGGCGATGGCAAGTGACTGGATGACATTAATAAGCTTGCAGAATGGGCACATAATTGGCAATGAAGTTCGATAAATACCTGTGAAATATGACATTTTCGTTCGAAAAATAAGAGATCACATATTACTTGGAAAATACAAATCTAAATGGAGTGGAGGAACAAAGTAATCTAGAAGTACAATACACAAATTATGTAAAAGTTGCGGCACAAGTCATTAGGCCATAAGAAGTGAGCCCCAAGTATGCAAGGACTTCCTCAAAAGCCTCCTTGGAAAAAGTGCAACATCTGAGAATCCCTGGACCAAAACCACCGTAAAGTGGAGGAAAACAAATTGGGAAGGAGCTAAACATCTTGAGTTTCATCACCAAGAGCAAATTGAAGCCAAGTGTCGACAGCCCAAGGAGCGCGCAGCAACCCGGGCATGCGACCCATCAGCTCCTCTTAACATTGTCTGCCCCACCCGTGACAGAGACTGTAGGTTGCGTATTGGACTCCTCAGTCACCAGAGAACTAATTTTTAGTGCGGAAGCAAGTCACCCTTGACCGAGGAGGTACAGCCTACAAAACAGAAGGCTATAACAAAAGCAAACAAAGCACCAGGGTTTACAATGCTATCCCTCTAGAAGTTAAGTAAATAAGTTTTCCAAAACATATCAAACCTTGATTAGAACACATTGGGAGTACTGCCTATTGCTCAACACTTTATAAATTCATTGCGGAACGTGTAAAAAAGTTAAAGGATGGTACTAAGACCATGAAGTTATACCCATCAGGAAAGGACGAATATGCTAGATTTCATTTCTCTTGAAAAGTGGTGGTTCAATGGTGACCTTACAGAGATCTTTAAAATAATGAAAGGTTTTGACAGCATTGACAGGAGTGTTTTCAATCGTATGTAAAAATTCATAAACCTTTTAATTGCATTGAAATCAATCAAGTACCTGATTAGAGTTAATTTCTCTGTCCACATAAGGCTCAGACATATGGTAGTGTGTCACAGAGAAGCTGTCAACATCATACATCTTCACGGCTGGATACTTTCGAACTTCCAGTTCCTAAAATTTTTTTTAAAAGTTATAAAATTGTTCCCAGACAGCAATAATATGTAATTGCATTCAGATTATTTTTTTAAATCTTAGAATTTACAGTGCAGGAGGCCATTCGACCCATCAAGTCTGCCACGGCCCCCGGAAAGAGCACCCCACTCATTTGGTCATCCCTTTTCTCCCAATTCTCTTTTTCTTAGCTTCCATTTTTTTCCTCCAGTACGCCCCCTCGCTATCTAAATTTAAACTGTTCACTTAACTTGTAAAGATCTATGTTATTTCTATTTGGAAATCATATGCCTAAGATATTAACAAGTGTTCTTTGCAACTTCACAGCTTGTTTACCCATAAATGTCCGAAAGCAGCCTCAATAAAACACTATTAAATATTTGGAAAAATTCACTAAACCCAGTTTCCTATTTGAAGAAATTAGACTGCCCACCCCCCCAAAATAGTCAAGAAATTAATATGGCTACCAAAGCATTTAACTAGGGTCAGCATGGTGGCACAGTGTTTAGCACTGCTGCCTCACAGCGCCGAGTACCCAGGTTCGATCCTGACACTGGGTTACTGTCGATGTGGAGTTTGCACATTCTCCCCGTCCATGTCTGCCTGGGTCTCATGCCCCAACCTAAATATATGCAGGGTAAGTGGATTGGCCATGCTAAATTGCCCCTTAATTGAAATTTTTTTATAAAAACATTTAACCAATTGACAGAGTTTTGTCACATTTTCAGTCTGGAGGGTGGACAAACCACATTATATAACATGGAGACTGAAATAACAAAGGGTCAGGCAAAAATGATTGAAATCTTATTACACCACAAGTTGACTTGGGCTTCGCCAAAGCAATTTTTTTTCAACTTTCCTAACTTCAGAACATGCAAAACAGACTTAACAATTATTTGCAGTGTTAACTTAGTTCCATTTATAAACCATCAAAAAGAGCAGCGTAAATTTTTTGTTTACAGGTGTAATAGCATGCTGCTACAAATGGTGAGTCAATTTCTAGACTGGAGTATCTTGGATTAAGCGGGTTAGTTTAAGTTTAAATTTTATTACCTTGATAATTAGATGCACATATTTCAAATTACAAGTATCAAATTGGAATGCAAATCCAAACTAAAGGACTAAACATTGAAGCCGAATGGCCTCATTTGGGATTCTATGATTAAACTTCGTAACATTACTTACAGCAAGGGGGTTTGGTAGAGGTGGTGGAAGATTTGCAATCCTTACAGCTCTTTTTTTCTCAATTAGTAGTACTTTTTTTCGTGTTTTAATATACCTGCAGGATGTGAAAAATGTTAAATCTTTAAAAATGCAAAAACACCAGTAAAATGCACCTTTGAAAATATTCTGTGGCAAAATAATTTGTTACGAAGTTTAAATTTGCTGCGAAAGCACAAAGTTTCACTAGTTAATTTTTAAATATATATTGCTGAATTTAATCCATCATAAACTACACTGCTGTTTTCTTTTCTTTCTTCAATGTACTGCAAACTATCAAAGTGCATCAAAGCACTGGACCGCTTCCCATATATCGGGGCAGAAGACACAAATGTGATCCCAGGTGACATCAAGCTACATTTTTCTGTATGGATAAGCTGGCCAGGAATTTATCAATCGGAGGAAAAAAATGTTGTTTGAAGAACCCCCTCGTAACTTGTTTAATGCAACAACGCAAGAGACTTGGATACCAAGATGTGACATATGACCAGAAATAACCAAGGAAAATATGTTGCACAGAAAGGCTTTTAATTTTACGAAAAAAACACTGTGCGTTGTTCAAAATTCTCAAGTTTAAAAAAAAAACATTTTGAGTTTCATCATGTTTACAAATAAAACAACAAACCCTCAAAGTTGGTACAGAAAAAGACAGGAGTGTACCAACACATTTGGTTATTAAAAAAGTGCCTCTAACCATACAATAGATATCCAGGGAATAGGAGAGAAGAGGATAAACATGATAATATGAAACACAGCTTTACATATGGCGAATTCAAAACGGTGCTACATAACTTATCAAAAAACGTGCAGGAGCAAGTCAGACATAGTGGAACCTATAAACGTGAGGTAGGGGGTCCCAGACCTTTCGGCATGCGTCCGATTTAGAACAAAGTACGGGAGCTAGAAACTCCACAGCAATACATTCCATGATAATTTAATGCCAATTTTGGATCAAAATGATACTTGTCGCTAATGCAGGAACAGAGGATATTCTTCAGTGTCACATGGTTAAGCTATTATAATGCCTTTTTGCATTAATGTCAATGATTCTCCTAACTGGAAGCTCCAGAATTAGGAATAAAGAATCAAATTCTATGGCTGTGCAGAATATCCCCTGAAACATCAGACCAGAGGATTAAATTTTGACACAGGATCATACACAATATGTAGTCACCCTCAACTACCTGGTACTTAAAGGCACAGAAGTGTGATACGCAGACAGTATAATATTTTGAACCAAGTCTCCTTCGTTCTACTACATACCAAAATGTTACTGCCATATTCCCATGTACTACCCCAGCCATCCTCATCAATATTGTTTGTAAGATCCCCCCCCAAGATTGCAGTGTTCCTAATATAGTCCCACAGGATCTAGAACACGGTGTCATAAAACGTGCCAATTAATAATAGTCCAGATTTGGACTATTGTTAGAAATGTTGAAATGGTTCGAAGGTGTTCATTCCCAGGTTGTTTTAGGTTTTAATGAAGCATGGTACTATTTAGCCAAGTGTGCTTTAATTGCTTGCTAAAACCTAAGACACGATTTGTATTTCTTGGAAGTACCTAGTTTGGCAGTTTTGAGATAAGGATGGAACAATGGGAGTTGTTCAGGATAAAAACAGTTGACATTTGTGCATTCTTTCTCGGGGTCTTATTCACATTAGCATGTCATGCCATAATCAAATCAGTGTTTCGTGCAAAGCCACAAGATCTCGAGTTTTTCTTCAATAGTGTGTTGGGAGGGTCTGAATTTTAAAGGAACAACAAAAGATGGACTTTGTTGCATCCCCATCTGGAGTCAGTCATCAAACTTTTTGCACTTAATTGGGTAGAGCCAGATTCAGGCTATTTGAAAACCAACAATGTCTGAAAACATGACTTTAAAAAAAAACGTTGCCATGCATGGATTTTTATCATTAGACGAGTAAAATAAACTACCATCTGGTTGGACTAGGTGGCGCACTGGCATGGCCGTGTGCCAACTAATTATTGGGTTTGCGCTCCTATCTTTTCCCACACACCAAGTGGTACAAGCGACCCTTAGCCCAACCCAAAGCCAGCAATATCCAAAATCAGGCACGGACATGGTCCAGGGGTTGCTAGCTTTGAGACACTGCACCTGCACATTGCAAATAAAACACAAACTTCAAGAGTACTCAAGGTGTCAACTTAAAGTTCTAGGCTCTTTATAGGTCAACGTGACAATCCTCTCTGCAAACATTGGCATTTCTTAATGTCTGGATGCCCATCATGTCACTAATGATAGAACAACGAATAATTGCAGATTTATGAGTTTGTTACATGTTAGAGAATATAAACAAACATACAAGTGACTATAGAAAAATGTTGATAAACAAATAAAAAAAGATGAGCTTTAAAATGCAGGATCAACACATCAAATAAATCCAAGAACAATAGCAAACCTATTTTGAACTTCGGTTTCTTTGTCCCTTTGCTGCTTCAACTCCCTTAGTGCTTCTCTGTGCCTTTTCTCAGCTTTCTCCCTATTGACAGATACCTGCTGCGATTGAGCTTTCAAATCTGGTTCCTGTGGGCAAGAGACTGTTAGCGGAAGAAATTGCTATATGTATTAAAGAATTGATATAAGTGATAACAAAGATGTTCCAGGTTTATACCAGCACATGGCAAGGAGAAAACCAGTAGGCAAGGGGTTAAAATATTGAACCTTAGAGAAAAGTCATCTGCACTCGGGATAATTCAATCATCCTACAGGGCATTAGAATAAGAATGGGGACTCACGTCACAGAAACCATGGCTCCAGCCTGTCTGTAGGAGATTCATTGTCCAGCCCAGAGCAGGGAATAAAACACATTAACACCCCATCAAGGAGTTCAGATTAAGGGGAATATTTTGAACAGGATCCGGGAAATTGTAAAGATGCATTGTATTACTAAATCGTTTACCCATTAAGGGCCCAGAAAAATATGCCTACTGATCACCTTGTATTGTTTGGAATAAATCGATGACATCAATGCCTGTTTGTAACTCTGAAAGAACTTTAAACATATCTACATGTTACCCTAAATATGATCAGAGCTGACTTTTGCGAGCTAAGGGTAGCAGCAGAAACTGTCTGTGTGCACACAGCAATTTCGAATAAACGCAACTTTTACAACTCCACGCGGTCGAGAAAAGACTCCTCCAACAGAGACATACGTGTGTGCATGCACACACAAAAACAGTGAAAATCTGGAAACATTGTGCAAAGATCAAAAAATCAAAGCTATTGATTGATATGGAGTAAAAGAAACCCATTTTATGCATTGCGTATATTTTATTAATTTTGCAGTTAAAATACCTGGAAATGTAGCTGACTGGCAATGTCTAGAGTCAACCCAAAACTATCAAGCTTTAACTACTGACATCTAAAATAGTTATGGATAGTTCTAATCTTCTCATGGATGCAGTCATATGTATTTTTAGGTAATGGTAAATAGATGCTTACTTCATGTTATATCATGAAATCATACTGTAGAGCCTTTAAGTCTTTCTATGTTAAAATTATACCTAATATAATACTGTGAAATTGATGGCGGAAACTATACTTAATCTTGGTAACTTTGAGAGATGAAGAGTTAGTTGGAGAGTTGTGCTCAACCAAGTGAAATAAGCATATGTTTTGCAGCGAAGCATCTTCTGTACACTTGGTGTTTTGCTGTGTATTTGTTTTAATAAACAGCCAGTTTTTGACATTATGTCCAAGAATTCATCTTTGGCATAGACAATTCCAAATAGAAACACTTCCCATGTGACTGGCTTTTGTGAATTCAATACTGGCGACAAGGATTGATGGAGCTGCAGATGGCACTGTTTACGCTGTACCAGGCCACTTCTCTACAGACCTCTGGAGGGTGGTTCGTCCTCTATTACGATGGCACACTTCGGGAAGTTGGACACATTTGATGACAGTACAGCAAATTTGTTTTCCCCAGGCCAACGCCATGGTTGGGGAGGAGTGCCCGACTGTGGACCTCTTGACAGCCTGTGGAGCGCCCAGTTTTCGTGAGCAAGAGCCTGACATACCCCGCTTCCCTGGATTCAAAGTCATTCACAGATCTGGTAACGCTGGTCCTCATCCAGCACAACCGCTTTAATGTGCCAAGAGGATCCTTGAGGAGTCCAGAGTGGAATTCTTGATGCGTCTCAGGAAGCCTGCAGAATTCTGCGAATATTGTGCACCCTCTCTGAAATATTGCAGGATAGATTGGTCTGCGGCATAAATGACACGGCGAACAAAGTTGCTTGCCGAGCCACAGCTGGACCTCAAAGAAAGTCACCCTGTTGTGAGAAAGCAGAGCAGGGCGTACAGGACTTGCAAGAGATGAAAGTCCTCAGCTCAGGGCGGCCCCTCACCGGAGTGCAGCGCCCTTGATTGGGTAACCCGGGTTCTTCACCTGGGGCAGCAGCCTTCCGGGGGTTGGGCCGGTGGCCTAGGACCCCGACGACCAGGCATGACCCCTCCCCGATCTGGAAGAGGAAAACCCCAGGCGTTGTTTGATGTGCAGTCAGAGAGGCTGCAGCGGCCACGGGAAGGTTCATCTGCCTGCCGCTCTGCTGGACCGACCGCCCAGCCCCACACCTTTTTTGTGGAAGAGCCCATGGATAATCGTCTACAGTTGAACTGCATTGCCCCAGTTTAACAGTACATTTTGAATTGCAATATGCTTACACACTTTCAGATTCACCAGTCATTCAGATAGATGGTGGAGAAATTTAAAGGGCTGCCTGACCAATGTGATCAGACTACTTACATCACATTTCCTAACTGAAACGGTGGAAGAAAAAGATATAATTTAACTCACATTTTCTTTAGCTTGTCTATGCCCCTGACCCACTTCCCATAAACTACAGAGGTAGAGCTTTTCTAGACTCTTTTCTTTCTCCACTTGTGCCATCTGCCATTCGGCATTCAAATCATTCGCCAGTTGCTCAAGTTGTTGCTTACGACGATGTTTAACTTCTTCTCGGATCTGCACAGCAATGGAACGCTCCTGTTCTCGAACCTGTAACATAACCAAGGGATTAAAATTAATTCTCTGATCCTTTTTGTGCAATTTTTAATATCTATAGCCTAGATTTCACATTATTCTAATTTACAGAAAATTATGAAAGTGATATACAACAATTCCTCGGTTAAGGTTACCTCGTCTAACATGGTTTCACTTTTTTTTCTGAAGAATATTTTTATTCTCCCATTTTCTTCAGAATTTACATCCCACCATGGTAACGAATACAATGTCAATCCCCCTACCAACAACAATCCCATCCTCCCACCACCCCCCAAATAACGGCCCACCTGACAATACAAGCATCAAATAAAACTAAACCTCCCAAGGAGGAAAAAGAAAAAGGAATCGCCCCTGGTCATCGTTGACACATATAGCCCAACCCCACCCCCCCCCTAATATTCAATGCCATCCAATCCCCGAAAGAGTACCGTGAATGGCAGACACCCCCCCCCCTCCCAGACTCCTCCCCTCCACTTCCTCTTGTAAACTCCTCCCCCCAACCTTGGTTCCTTCCCCCAACTTTTCACTCCGGCTAGACTCACCGAAACCTGTTCTACCAGGCTCCGATGGCCGCAGCCCCTCCCACCTCACTCCCGTTTCACTGACCAGCTTAAACAGGACAGCGTGGAGGCCCCCGTCTGGGTCTCCTTCCCCCTTGACCGGTCCCAGGAAAACCAAGAAATCCCCTTTAGTACACAACCCCCGCATACACACCCAAGCCCCAAAGAACCATCATTGCAAATAAAAGTCCCAATTATTCCCTTGTCCAAATATACATCGTCGACTCATTTAGTACATACACCAACACGCAGTGAAAAAATAAAGTTACATGAGGCTACATCGGTACATGACCTGCTCTCAGTCCCATTTCTCAATTCTGCCAGTCCTTCTGCCTTCGCAAACTCCTCCACCGCCCCAAAATAAAAGTGCTTGGATTTGTAGGTCATCCTCAACTTAGCTGGATATACTATGCCGCACTGCACCTTGCTGATGTACAGTGCCTTCTTCATCCGGCAGAAGGCAGCCCGCCTCCTCGCCAGCTCCACTGTAAAGTCCTAGTATATGCGTATACCAGCTCAAGCCCACTGCACCAGCCGCTTCTGCTTTGCCCAGCACATGACCTTCTCCTTAACGCTGTACCTACGGAAACACACAGTTACTACTCTTGGCGGCTCACTCGCCTTTGGCCTCCACAACCGATGAGCCCGATCCCCAATACCTCCGCCAACATCGTGGCAAAATACTCCGTCGGTCCCCGGCCTTCCACCCCTTCGGGCAGACCCACGATCCTCAGATTCTGCCGCCTGGATCTGTTTTCCAGGTCTTCCATTTTGGCTTGCAGACCCTTGTTGGTCTCCGTCACCTTTCGCAACTCCTTCCCCATCGAGGCGAGTGATCACTGTGCTGCGATACTTCTTCCACTTCCTTCAGTGTCTCATCTTGCTCCCGCACCTCCGCCTCTGTGCTTGATACCTCTGCCCTCATCGGGGCAATCAACTCCTCCACCAGCACTTTCAATACCGCCTCCACCTCCTTCTTCATCGCTTCCATGTGCTTTGTGAACGGTTTTTCCAAGTTCCACAACCATCACTTTGGTCATTTCTTCTGCTGTGAGCGATGCGGCCTCCCCTGGTGCTCCAGCCTCCACTTTCCTTACAGTTCCTGCGCTGACTTTCCTACTCATCGGCAGACGTTCATTAACCCCCTTTCCCAAGCTTGGACATTTCTCCTCCCTGTGCCTTCTTACAGCTTTTTCAGCCTCCGTTGCCCCTGGGAGCGGGCGTTAAAATCCCAACATTTCTATTCCCGAGCGGGAGCCCTCCAGTGTGCGGCTGCCTTCCTCCCGCCGTCACCGGAAGTGCTTCCAAACATTGTTTCACTTTAACTGACTTTCAAGAACCCTACATCTACATCGAGATGATGTTTTCCGCTGGTCTGACAAGGCTATGTGATTGGATCAGGCCATTTTGGAGTTGCTTTTCCCTGACTCACTCTAGCTGCTGACCCTCCGGGTTCACAGCCTCACCCACTCGCCACTTCCCTCTCCTGGGGCGAGATTCTCCGACCCCCCAGCGGGTCGGAGAATGGCCGTTGGCCACCGTGAATTCCGCCCCCGCCACCCGCCGAAGTCTCCGAAGGGAGAAAAGTCGGCGGGGCGTTAATGGCGCCGTAGACCTCGGAGAATGGCACGGGTGGGCGCAAGGCCATCGATTTTGGGCCTGCCGATATTCTCCCGTCCGGATGGGCCGAAGTCCCGTCGGCGTGATGACGGGTCACGTCGGCGTAAATCAAACCTCCTTTTAATCGGCGTCAACCTGTGCTCAAGGTTTACGCCGACCAGCGTGGGAGGGGGTGACGGCCTGGGGGGTTGGCCGCTGGACAGGCGATGGCGTGGCCGCAGTCTGAATGTGTGGGGGAGAGGTGTGGCTAGGGTTGTGTGTGCGGGGCGGTGGGGGGGGGGGGGGGGGGGGTTAGAGTGGGCTGGGCTCCGGGGGGCGGCCGGGAGGGGGGTTGAGTGCCGGGGGGGGGGGGGGGGGAGAGACGGGGGGGGGGGGGGGGGGGAGGGGGGGGAGGAGGGTGGGGGGGGGTGGGGAGACGGGGGGGGGGAGGGAGACGGGGGGGGGTGGGGGGACGGGGGGTGGGGAGACGGGGGGGGGGGGGAGGAGACGGGGGGGAGACGGGGGGGGGAGGGGGAGAGACGGGGGGGGGGAGGGGGGGAGACGGGGAGGGGGGGGAGACGCGGGGGGGGGGGGAGACGCGGGGGGAGACGGGGGGGGAGACGGGGGGGGAGACGACGGGGGGAGACGGGGAGGGGGGAGGGGGTGGGGGGGAGACGGGGGGGGTGGGGGGGGAGACGGGGGGGGTGGGAGGAGACGGGGGGGGTGGGAGGAGACGGGGGGGGTGGGAGGAGACGGGGGGGGAGACGGGGGGAGGGGGAGGGTGGGGGGAGGAGACGGGGGGAGGGGAGGGTGGTGGGGGGAGACGGGGGGTAGGGGGGAGGGGGAGACGGGGGGAGGGGGAGGGTGGGGGGGAGACGGGGGGAGGGGAGACGGGGGGGGGGGGGGAGACGGGTGGGGGGGAAGACGGGGGGGGGGGGGAAGACGGGGGGGGAGGGCGATAAGACGGGGGGGGAGGGCGATAAGACGGGGGGGGAGGGCGATAAGACGGGGGGGGGAGGGCGATAAGACGGGGGGGGAGGGCGATAAGACGGGGGGGGAGGGCGATAAGACGGGGGGGGAGGGCGATAAGACGGGGGGGGGAGGGCGATAAGACGGGGGGGGAGGGCGATAAGACGGGGGGGGAGGGCGATAAGACGGGGGGGGAGGGCGATAAGACGGGGGGGGAGGGCGATAAGACGGGGGGGGGAGGGCGATAAGACGGGGGGGGAGGGCGATAAGACGGGGGGGGAGGGCGATAAGACGGGGGGGGAGGGCGATAAGACGGGGGGGGGAGGGCGATAAGACGGGGGGGGAGGGCGATAAGACGGGGGGGGAGGGCGATAAGACGGGGGGGGAGGGCGATAAGACGGGGGGGGGAGGGCGATAAGACGGGGGGGGGAGGGCGATAAGACGGGGGGGGGAGGGCGATAAGACGGGGGGGGGAGGGCGATAAGACGGGGGGGGGAGGGCGATAAGACGGGGGGGGGAGGGCGATAAGACGGGGGGGGAGGGCGATAAGACGGGGGGGGAGGGCGATAAGACGGGGGGGAGGGCGATAAGACGGGGGGAGGGCGATAAGACGGGGGGAGGGCGATAAGACGGGGGGAGGGCGATAAGACGGGGGGAGGGCGATAAGACGGGGGGAGGGCGATAAGACGGGGGAGGGCGATAAGACGGGGGGAGGGCGATAAGACGGGGGGAGGGCGATAAGACGGGGGGAGGGCGATAAGACGGGGGGAGGGCGATAAGACGGGGGGAGGGCGATAAGACGGGGGGAGGGCGATAAGACGGGGGGAGGGCGATAAGACGGGGGAGGGCGATAAGACGGGGGGAGGGCGATAAGACGGGGGGAGGGCGATAAGACGGGGGGAGGGCGATAAGACGGGGGGAGGGCGATAAGACGGGGGGAGGGCGATAAGACGGGGGGAGGGCGATAAGACGGGGGGAGGGCGATAAGACGGGGGAGGGCGATAAGACGGGGGGAGGGCGATAAGACGGGGGGAGGGCGATAAGACGGGGGGAGGGCGATAAGACGGGGGGAGGGCGATAAGACGGGGGGAGGGCGATAAGACGGGGGGAGGGCGATAAGACGGGGGGAGGGCGATAAGACGGGGGGAGGGCGATAAGACGGGGGGAGGGCGATAAGACGGGGGGGAGGGCGATAAGACGGGGGGCGAGAGGGGAGCGATAAGACGGGGGGAGGGCGATAAGACGGGGGGAGGGCGATAAGACGGGGGGAGGGCGATAAGACGGGGGGAGGGCGATAAGACGGGGGGAGGGCGATAAGACGGGGGGAGGGCGATAAGACGGGGGGAGGGCGATAAGACGGGGGGAGGGCGATAAGACGGGGGGAGGGCGATAAGACGGGGGGAGGGCGATAAGACGGGGGGAGGGCGATAAGACGGGGGGAGGGCGATAAGACGGGGGGAGGGCGATAAGACGGGGGGGAGGGCGATAAGACGGGGGGAGGGCGATAAGACGGGGGGAGGGCGATAAGACGGGGGGAGGGCGATAAGACGGGGGGAGGGCGATAAGACGGGGGGAGGGCGATAAGACGGGGGGAGGGCGATAAGACGGGGGGAGGGCGATAAGACGGGGGGAGGGCGATAAGACGGGGGGAGGGCGATAAGACGGGGGGAGGGCGATAAGACGGGGGGAGGGCGATAAGACGGGGGGAGGGCGATAAGACGGGGGGAGGGCGATAAGACGGGGGGAGAGGGCGATAAGACGGGGGGAGGGCGATAAGACGGGGGGAGGGCGATAAGACGGGGGGAGGGCGATAAGACGGGGGAGGGCGATAAGACGGGGGGAGGGCGATAAGACGGGGGGGAGGGCGATAAGACGGGGGAGGGCGATAAGACGGGGGGAGGGCGATAAGACGGGGGGGAGGGCGATAAGACGGGGGGAGGGCGATAAGACGGGGGAGGGCGATAAGACGGGGGGAGGGCGATAAGACGGGGGGAGGGCGATAAGACGGGGGGAGGGCGATAAGACGGGGGGAGGGCGATAAGACGGGGGGAGGGCGATAAGACGGGGGGAGGGCGATAAGACGGGGGGAGGGCGATAAGACGGGGGGAGGGCGATAAGACGGGGGGAGGGCGATAAGACGGGGGGAGGGCGATAAGACGGGGGGAGGGCGATAAGACGGGGGGAGGGCGATAAGACGGGGGAGGGCGATAAGACGGGGGGAGGGCGATAAGACGGGGGGAGGGCGATAAGACGGGGGGAGGGCGATAAGACGGGGGGAGGGCGATAAGACGGGGGGAGGGCGATAAGACGGGGGGAGGGCGATAAGACGGGGGAGGCGATAAGACGGGGGGAGGGCGATAAGACGGGGGGAGGGCGATAAGACGGGGGGAGGGCGATAAGACGGGGGGAGGGCGATAAGACGGGGGAGGGCGATAAGACGGGGGGAGGGCGATAAGACGGGGGGAGGGCGATAAGACGGGGGGAGGGCGATAAGACGGGGGGAGGGCGATAAGACGGGGGGAGGGCGATAAGACGGGGGGAGGGCGATAAGACGGGGGGAGGGCGATAAGACGGGGGGAGGGCGATAAGACGGGGGGAGGGGCGATAAGACGGGGGGAGGGCGATAAGACGGGGGGGAGGCGATAAGACGGGGGAGGGCGATAAGACGGGGGAGGGCGATAAGACGGGGGGGAGGGCGATAAGACGGGGGGAGGGCGATAAGACGGGGGGAGGGCGATAAGACGGGGGGAGGGCGATAAGACGGGGCCGGGAGGGCGATAAGACGGGGGGAGGGGCGATAAGACGGGGGGGAGGGCGATAAGACGGGGGGAGGGCGATAAGACGGGGGGAGGGCGATAAGACGGGGGGAGGGCGATAAGACGGGGGAGGGCGATAAGACGGGGGGAGGGCGATAAGACGGGGGGAGGGCGATAAGACGGGGGAGGGCGATAAGACGGGGGAGGGCGATAAGACGGGGGGAGGGCGATAAGACGGGGGAGGGCGATAAGACGGGGGAGGGCGATAAGACGGGGGGAGGGCGATAAGACGGGGGGGGAGAGGGGCGATAAGACGGGGGGAGGGCGATAAGACGGGGGGAGGGCGATAAGACGGGGGGAGGGCGATAAGACGGGGGGAGGGCGATAAGACGGGGGGAGGGCGATAAGACGGGGGGAGGGCGATAAGACGGGGGAGGGCGATAAGACGGGGGGAGGGCGATAAGACGGGGGGAGGGCGATAAGACGGGGGGAGGGCGATAAGACGGGGGGAGGGCGATAAGACGGGGGGAGGGCGATAAGACGGGGGAGGGCGATAAGACGGGGGGAGGGCGATAAGACGGGGGGAGGGCGATAAGACGGGGGGAGGGCGATAAGACGGGGGGAGGGCGATAAGACGGGGGGAGGGCGATAAGACGGGGGAGGGCGATAAGACGGGGGGAGGGCGATAAGACGGGGGGAGGGCGATAAGACGGGGGGAGGGCGATAAGACGGGGGGAGGGCGATAAGACGGGGGGAGGGCGATAAGACGGGGGGAGGGCGATAAGACGGGGGGAGGGCGATAAGACGGGGGGAGGGCGATAAGACGGGGGGAGGGCGATAAGACGGGGGGAGGGCGATAAGACGGGGGGAGGGCGATAAGACGGGGGGAGGGCGATAAGACGGGGGGAGGGCGATAAGACGGGGGAGGGCGATAAGACGGGGGGAGGGCGATAAGACGGGGGGAGGGCGATAAGACGGGGGGAGGGCGATAAGACGGGGGGAGGGCGATAAGACGGGGGGAGGGCGATAAGACGGGGGGAGGGCGATAAGACGGGGGGAGGGCGATAAGACGGGGGGAGGGCGATAAGACGGGGGGAGGGCGATAAGACGGGGGGAGGGCGATAAGACGGGGGAGGGCGATAAGACGGGGGGAGGGCGATAAGACGGGGGGAGGGCGATAGACGGGGGAGGACGGGGGAGGCGATAAGACGGGGGGAGGGCGATAAGACGGGGGGAGGGCGATAAGACGGGGGGAGGGCGATAAGACGGGGGGAGGGCGATAAGACGGGGGGAGGGCGATAGACGGGGGAGGGCGATAAGACGGGGGGAGGGCGATAAGACGGGGGGAGGGCGATAAGACGGGGGAGGGCGATAAGACGGGGGGAGGGCGATAAGACGGGGGGAGGGCGATAAGACGGGGGGAGGGCGATAAGACGGGGGAGGGCGATAAGACGGGGGGAGGGCGATAAGACGGGGGGAGGGCGATAAGACGGGGGGAGGGCGATAAGACGGGGGGAGGGCGATAAGACGGGGGGAGGGCGATAAGACGGGGGGAGGGCGATAAGACGGGGGGAGGGCGATAAGACGGGGGGAGGGCGATAAGACGGGGGGAGGGCGATAAGACGGGGGGAGGGCGATAAGACGGGGGGAGGGCGATAAGACGGGGGGAGGGCGATAAGACGGGGGGAGGGCGATAAGACGGCGGGGGAGGGCGATAAGACGGGGGGAGGGCGATAAGACGGGGGGAGGGCGATAAGACGGGGGGAGGGCGATAAGACGGGGGGAGGGCGATAAGACGGGGGGAGGGCGATAAGACGGGGGGAGGGCGATAAGACGGGGGGAGGGCGATAAGACGGGGGGAGGGCGATAAGACGGGGGGAGGGCGATAAGACGGGGGGAGGGCGATAAGACGGGGGGAGGGCGATAAGACGGGGGGAGGGCGATAAGACGGGGGGAGGGCGATAAGACGGGGGGAGGGCGATAAGACGGGGGGAGGGCGATAGACGGGGGGAGGGCGATAGACGGGGGGAGGGCGATAGACGGGGGGAGGGCGATAGACGGGGGAGGGCGATAGACGGGGGAGGGCGATAGACGGGGGGAGGGCGATAGACGGGGGAGGGCGATAGACGGGGGAGGGCGATAGACGGGGGAGGGCGATAGACGGGGGAGGGCGATAGACGGGGGAGGGCGATAGACGGGGGAGGGCGATAGACGGGGGAGGGCGATAGACGGGGGAGGGCGATAGACGGGGGAGGGCGATAGACGGGGGAGGGCGATAGACGGGGGAGGGCGATAGACGGGGGAGGGCGATAGACGGGGAGGGCGATAGACGGGGGAGGGCGATAGACGGGGGAGGGCGATAGACGGGGGAGGGCGATAGACGGGGGAGGGCGATAGACGGGGGAGGGCGATAGACGGGGGAGGGCGATAGACGGGGGAGGCGATAGACGGGGAGGGCGATAGACGGGGGAGGGCGATAGACGGGGGAGGGCGATAGACGGGGGAGGGCGATAGACGGGGGAGGGCGATAGACGGGGGAGGGCGATAGACGGGGGAGGGCGATAGACGGGGAGGGCGATAGACGGGGGAGGGCGATAGACGGGGGAGGGCGATAGACGGGGGAGGGCGATAGACGGGGGAGGGCGATAGACGGGGGAGGGCGATAGACGGGGGAGGGCGATAGACGGGGGAGGGCGATAGACGGGGGAGGGCGATAGACGGGGGAGGGCGATAGACGGGGGAGGGCGATAGACGGGGGAGGGCGATAGACGGGGGAGGGCGATAGACGGGGGAGGGCGATAGACGGGGGAGGGCGATAGACGGGGGAGGGCGATAGACGGGGGAGGGCGATAGACGGGGGAGGGCGATAGACGGGGGAGGGCGATAGACGGGGGAGGGCGATAGACGGGGGAGGGCGATAGACGGGGGAGGGCGATAGACGGGGGAGGGCGATAGACGGGGGAGGGCGATAGACGGGGGAGGGCGATAGACGGGGGAGGGCGATAGACGGGGGAGGGCGATAGACGGGGGAGGGCGATAGACGGGGGAGGGCGATAGACGGGGGAGGGCGATAGACGGGGGAGGGCGATAGACGGGGGAGGGCGATAGACGGGGGAGGGCGATAGACGGGGGAGGGCGATAGACGGGGGAGGGCGATAGACGGGGGAGGGCGATAGACGGGGGAGGGCGATAGACGGGGGAGGGCGATAGACGGGGGAGGGCGATAGACGGGGGAGGGCGATAGACGGGGGAGGGCGATAGACGGGGGAGGGCGATAGACGGGGGAGGGCGATAGACGGGGGAGGGCGATAGACGGGGGAGGGCGATAGACGGGGGAGGGCGATAGACGGGGGAGGGCGATAGACGGGGGAGGGCGATAGACGGGGGAGGGCGATAGACGGGGGAGGGCGATAGACGGGGGAGGGCGATAGACGGGGGAGGGCGATAGACGGGGGAGGGCGATAGACGGGCGCGAGACGGGGAGGGCGATAGACGGGGGAGGGCGATAGACGGGGGAGGGCGATAGACGGGGGAGGGCGATAGACGGGGGAGGGCGATAGACGGGGGAGGGCGATAGACGGGGGAGGGCGATAGACGGGGGAGGGCGATAGACGGGGGAGGGCGATAGACGGGGGAGGGCGATAGACGGGGGAGGGCGATAGACGGGGGAGGGCGATAGACGGGGGAGGGCGATAGACGGGGGAGGGCGATAGACGGGGGAGGGCGATAGACGGGGGAGGGCGATAGACGGGGGAGGGCGATAGACGGGGGAGGGCGATAGACGGGGGAGGGCGATAGACGGGGGAGGGCGATAGACGGGGGAGGGCGATAGACGGGGGAGGGCGATAGACGGGGGAGGGCGATAGACGGGGGAGGGCGATAGACGGGGAGGGCGATAGACGGGGAGGCGATAGACGGGGGAGGGCGATAGACGGGGGAGGGCGATAGACGGGGAGGGCGATAGACGGGGAGGGCGATAGACGGGGGAGGGCGATAGACGGGGGAGGGCGATAGACGGGGGAGGGCGATAGACGGGGGAGGGCGATAGACGGGGGAGGGCGATAGACGGGGGAGGGCGATAGACGGGGGAGGGCGATAGACGGGGGAGGGCGATAGACGGGGGAGGGCGATAGACGGGGGAGGGCGATAGACGGGGGAGGGCGATAGACGGGGGAGGGCGATAGACGGGGGAGGGCGATAGACGGGGGGAGGGCGATAGACGGGGGAGGGCGATAGACGGGGGAGGGCGATAGACGGGGGAGGGCGATAGACGGGGGAGGGCGATAGACGGGGGAGGGCGATAGACGGGGAGGGCGATAGACGGGGGAGGGCGATAGACGGGGGAGGGCGATAGACGGGGGAGGGCGATAGACGGGGGAGGGCCGATAGACGGGGGAGGGCGATAGACGGGGAGGGCGATAGACGGGGGAGGGCGATAGACGGGGGAGGGCGATAGACGGGGGAGGGCGATAGACGGGGGAGGGCGATAGACGGGGGAATATGGATATCGGGCAGGGAGGTGGAGGCTCACCCTGGCTGCTCTGACGAGGTCGGTCACCTTCTTGTGGCACTGGGTGCCTGTCCGTGGTGTCAGGGCCACAGCGGTGACGGCCTCTGCCACCTCCCTCCAGATGCTGGCTGTGGTGTGGGGCAACTCTGCGGCCGTGTCCGGGATACAGGGGCTCCCTCCTCTGCTCCACTGCGTCCAGGAGCGCCTCCACATCCTGTGACTGGAACCTCGGGGCTGAGCGGCAGGCGGCCATCCAGTCGGGTGTTCCGGTCGGCTGGGGGGGGGGGGGGGGGGGGGGGGGGGGGGGGGGAGAGCAGCGCGTCTGATGAGCCGTCACGCCGTGCATGGCGCCGCACGGCGTGAAGCACATGAGCGGATCCGGTCACGTCGCTGCTAGCCCATTCCGGGCCGGAGACTATGAGACGTTTTTGGCGGCGTGATGAAAGTCGGATTTGCGCCGTTTTTGGCGCCGATCGGCGGACTTTGCGCCGATAACAGAGAATTTTGCCCCTGAACCCTCACTGTGAGCTCAGGCTCTGGGGATGAGCAGCAAGAGGCAGGAACAGAAGTTTCAACTTGTAGGCACTAAGTTCTCTTCACATGGGTTTGCAATAAGCTTTACTCTTTCAAAAGGTTCTTCTTTAGTAGAATACATCAAATCTGGCTAACTGAAAACTGGAATTTTTTTCCCGCCCTCCAAGCGGATTAGCAAGCCTTGACCCCACCCAACCCAGAGGAGAGAGATCAGCATGGTAGCACAGTGGTTAGCACAACTCCAGGGTCCCAGGTTCGATTCCCAGCTTGGGTTACTGTCTGTGCGGGGTCTGCATGTTCTCCTCATGTTTGCGTGGGTTTCCTCCGGGTGCTCCGGTTTCCTCCCACAGTCCAAAGATGTGCAGGTTCGATGGATTGGCCATGATAAATTGCCCTTCTGTCCAAAAAGGTTAGGTGGGGTTACTGGGATAGGCTGTAGGTTTGGGCTTAAGTGAGATGCTCTTTCTTAGGGCCAGTGCAGACCCCAGGTCGAATGGCCTCCTTCTGCACTGTAAATTCTATGAAATTATATCATATCCCCTATTCACTGAATTGAGGGATTCCAAATTTACCCCTGAAAACCAGCATGTTCTGGAATTCAGCACTAACTCATTACTGAGGATGCCGGGTGAGGTTCTCTACAGATCCTGATAATGAGACAATTTACGAAATGGAACTAACGTGGTCAGAACATGACTCCTCTCCACCAGGTGGCAGCAGCCTTGCTTACTCCGATGCCACCCACTCCCAGTGGTTTTAAAACCCAGGTGTGTCGGAAAATGAGCTTTCTCATCAAAAGGGGGTGCAACTGATCACAAACACACTTGCCTCCTGCAAGTCTAAGTTGCGCATCCTGTCTCTCACCACTCATCTGCAGAACCTGCAATGAGAATTCAGTAGCCAGAAGATGCAAGTGGAAGTCAAGGAACAGGAACTTCAGTGAGAAAAAGAATTGGAGAGAGGGTAGGTTAGGGAAGGGAGGCCTTGAGCCGAAGATAAACATGGGAGGGTGAATTAGGGAGCCGGAGAGGTCTCAAGTCAAGAATCGGCATGAAAAAGTGAATCATGGAGTGACAGATGCCATGAACCAGAGGGTCGGCAAGAGGACGGGTACATAACAACCATACACAACAACCAAAAGGGTCAGAGAGCATGATGTGCAGTGAGCAGGTCTGTGCAGCAAGAGGAAGGTACCACAAGTAGAAAGTTATCATATTAATTTTATATTAAATCAAATCATTTTAAAAATAAACTCATCAACATACCTATCTAGCAATATAAAATATTTCAACTTAAAGGGTATCAGATTTTAACGTTTTTGTCTCTGCTGAGGAAGGTCCTACAGAACCCAACGACAGCTTTTACATTGTTTTAATGGAAAAATGTGATTTATTTAATGTTGTTTAAGTCACTATTTTTAGAAATATAATTACAAGCTTAAGTAAGAATGTTAGAGTTCTATGCAGGACCTCTACGGAGGTCTTTTTAAACTCTAATGCACTGATTACGTGGGGAGAAAAGAACTAGCTAACAATTACACATCACCATTCACTTCTTGAAGATTTTCCAAAGCTCATCACAACTGATCAACTATTTTTGACGGCAAGTTACAATTGTTGCAAGCTTTTATCCCGCAATGAACAATCTTGCAGGTCATAACCAGGCACAAATCCAATGTTGAGCAACTTTGTGTTGAGGGAAGACACGCTAGAGGGATCTTGTAGTGAGGCATTATGAGTGGAGCTCAGGAATAAGAAGGGTGAAATCAATGTTGGGAGTGCATTACAGACCTCCCAACAGCCCAGAGGAGACTGAAACGCAATAGTGTAGTCAGATACTGAAAAGGTGTGGAAAAAGCAGGCTAGTTGTGATTAACCTCCCCCATATTGACTGGGAATCCCATACAGCCAGGGCTCGGATGGAGAGCAATTTGTTAGATGGGTACAGGAGAACTTTTTGATACAGTATGCTGACAATCAACCAGGGAGGGAGCCATAATAGATGCTTCATTTTGTGTTTAGTGACCATAATTCCACTCTTATCCTAATCCATGACTATTCACAATCTTGTGGAATTATGGTCATTAAACCCAAAATGAAGCATCTAGTATGGCTATAAGGAGAGGTTTAATAAACTAGGATTGTTTTCACTGGAAAGACAGAGGCTGAAGGGAGACCTGATAGAGGTGTACAAAATTATGAGGCATAGACAGGGTGGATAGTCAAGAGGCGTTTTCCAAGGATGGAAGTGTCAATTACAAGCGAGCACAGGTTCAAGGTGAGAGGGGGAAAGCTTAAGGGAGATGTGAGGTGTAGTGGTGGTAACCTGAAACGCACTGCCAGAGGATGCGGTGAAGCAGGCACATTAGCAACATTTAAGAGGCATCTGGATGGGTACATGAATAGGGAGAAAAAAGTGATATGGACTGAGTAAGGGCAGAAAGTTTTGGGTTTTAGTTGTGGCATCATGATCGGCACAAGCTTGGAAGGCCGAAGGGCTTGTTCCTGTGCTGTACTTTTCTTCATTCTGGATCAAACTTTCCCTCTCGGTGGAGGGGTCAAGTCTAGGGAGCAGAGATTTACGGTAAGGGGCAGGAGGGGGCATAGATGTATGGTAAGAGGCAGGTTTAAATTAGATCTTTTAAAATAAATTCAGAGTACACAATTCTTTTTTTTTTCCAATTAAGTGGCAATTTAGCATGCCCAATTCACCTACCCTGCACATCTTTGGGTGGGTTGGGGGGGGGGGGGGGGGGGGGGGGGGGGAGAGACCCACGTAAACACAGGAAAAATGTGCAAACACCTCACGGGCAGTGTCGTCCCAGGGCCGGAATCGAACCGGGGTCCTCAGCGCCGTGAGACAGCAGTGCTAACCAATATGCCACTGTGCTGCCCGTGGGGCAGGAGATTTTGAGGGGATGTGAGGGAAAACCTTTTTTACCCAGAGGTGGTGGGAGTTTGGAATTTGCTGCCTGAAAGGGCGGTGGAGGCAGAGATTCTCATAACATTTAAGAAGTATTTAGATGCGCACTTGCAATCCCAGAGCATACAAGGCTATGGGCCAAGACCTGGAAAAATGGCATTAGAATGGTGAGGTGGTTGTTTTTGACCGGTGCAGACGCAACAGGCCAAAAGGCCTTTTCTGTGCAGTATGACTCTTTAATTATGGGATTATGTCCCAGCAACAATTTGTTTCCAAATCAGGGTGGTGTACAACTTGGAGGGGAACTTGTACGTCATTTTCCCATACGCCAACTGCCTTCTAGCTGGATGTGTTGCGTTTGATTTAGACTAATAGATTTTGGTTTGTTGGATTGAAATGCCATGCTGTAGAATTCTATACATTATTTCAAACTAATGTCTTTGAACAAATGAGAAATGCCTTGCTGAGTATACCTGTTTTATTCTTAACCTTCGTCTCCTCTCATGCTCTTCTTTTATCAAAAGTGCTTCTTCATTTGGACTAAGACGAACGCTACTCAGCTTGACCACTTTTCTTTTCATCCTTTCGGTGTCTGAAGGAAAAACAATTCAGAAACAAGAATCCTTAAAATCAACTGCAGGTTTATCGTCATTATCTCCAATTGGAGATTGCTGCTGTAATACTCACTTGCGAAATGGCGAATCAGCTGCTTTAAAGTTAAATAACACCAAGTCACAACCTTGGGAAACCAACTCCATTCACTTCCCTTCAAAAGCACCTAACCAGGCGCAAATTTCCCAATTACTCATAATCCAGAACTTGAAATCATTATCTAAAATGGCCACTACGGGACTGCTGGTGGCGACACGTAGGTGGAGGTTGCATGTTAGGTGGCTCCTGCTAGAGTTTCTGGTTTTTGAACTTTTACGCCCAGTTTCAGGGGTAGTTTGTGGATGAGTTAGCCCGGGGTTATGATGATGGCGGATTGGGGCCGGTGGGGGAGCAGCAGGTGAAGGTGTCGATTGGGAGGATGCAGGCAGGGAAGTCAGCGGGGCCCGATGGGTTTCCAGTCGAGTGTTATAAACTATTTAAGGACACGTTGGCACCATTGATGGTGGGAGTTTTGAGGACACGATGGGTAGGGGTCTTGCTCCAAACAATAGGGCAGGCTTCCATCTTGCCGTTGTTATAGAATAATAAATAAATAACCTTTATTGTCACAAGTAGGCTTGCATTAACACTGCAATGAAGTTACTGTGAAAAGCCCCTAGTCGCCACATTCCGGCGCCTGTTCGGGTACACAGAGGGAGAATTCAGAATTCTCAGCTGGTACGGGAATTGAACCCACGCTGCTGGCCTTGTTCTGCATCACAAACCAGCTGTCTGGCCCACTGAGCTAAACCAGCCCTCTGGTTAGGACAAAGATGCGGTGGAGTGTGGGTCGTATAGGCCCATAACTCAGCAGTGTTGGCGTTAAGGTTGAAGGGGTGATCAGAGAGGAGCAGACGGGATTCGTAAAGGGAATCTCAAATGTGACGAGGTTGTGGAATGTGGTGTTTTCTCCGGCAGAGTTGAGGGAGACGAAGGTGGTGGTGACGTTGGATGCGGAGAAGATGTTTGATTGTGTGGAATGGAGTTATTTTATGGCAGTACTAGAGAAATTTGGAATTGGGCCGAAGTTTGTGGCATGGATGCAGTTGCGATATAAGAAACCAATGGCGAGTGGGTGCACAAACTGCATGAATTCAGGGTATTTTGCATTACATTGGGATACAAGTCAGGGATGATTCAGAAGTGATTCACAGTAAATCCACTTTATTCAAGTCAATGTTATCGCACCACATAATTCTGGACACTTCCTTTTATCGCCTATTTCTTGTTTGCTATCAGGTTTAAATGTATTCTAATTTGTAATGTAAGCAGGTCTTTTTACTTTGAGCTCCCTCCCAACATCCCCACCATGAAGTCTATGAGCATGTGCATTTTAGCGGCGTCTCCATCATCGTGCCTCCTTTCAGTACTCCACCTCCAGATATTCTACTCCCCCAATTCCCTACCTCAACCTTCATCTTGTTCTCTTTTGTCATCTCAGGCTGGCTTCCCCCTTAGATAAGCCTACAGCTTCATTCAGTTCCTCACTAGCCATCCTCCGAGGGGCTCAAGGCACTCAGCACTGACTCATTATGAACAGGATCCTCAATCACCCATCCCACCCAATCCATCTTGTCAATCTCCTTCCTGACCAACTCATCCCTATCACTGCTGGCCCTGTGCACTGTTGCCAGTGGATTAGCTCTCACCATCTGTCGACACACATCTCTCAGAATGTCTCTTCACATGTAAGACACTGCGCCATAAATGAACTCACGATGGATGGTTACATTGACATCATAGCCTCAACAGAAAGGTGATGACACCTTTCCCCTTAATGACACTATTTGCCTATATCTTGCACCATTTTCCCGTCAAGACCCCTCACTTTTGCCTTTGAGCATCGCGCCTTGTTCCATCCCTCCCAGCTCTAATTCAAAATGTTTTATATATACTAGGCTTATCCAATCTTTTTACTTGGGATTGGGTGGCCCACTTTTCCATTTTTTCCCTCAAACAAGGGAATAAATTGATTGGTCAGAAAAGGGGTCATAAATAAAAATTACCATTAGCTTGCGCTGGGGGTCAGAGTGTGTGGTCTGGGTCAGGATGCTCACTCACCCACTGCAAGAGAGAATCCAGACTGGATGTGAACCAGATTCACACATCTATGATGTCGTCCCTCCTAAACCAACTAGGCAGCACCATCCCTCACTCCACACCAACCCCCCCCCCCCCCCCCCCCCCCCCCCCATTTGCCCTCCACGACCCCAGGCTCTCTAGTCCCACCCGCCCCACCACGCATCCACAGCATCTCACTCCTTCCACCTCCCTGACCCTTATTCCTGAGCCCAGTATTTCTCCCTATACCTACACCACCTCCTCACCAGCAACCCTGACAGCAGCAAACACAGGTGAGGAACGACCTGTGACTGGAGGTGCAACTCATTGCTAAGTCTTCCACTCCACTTACCGTACTTACTGACATTTTAAACAGTGCCTATCCTACCTCCCTGTAAACTGCCATATTCACAGCCACCATCTTGATTTTCTCATGTGGAGTTGTTAGTGTCAAATCATAGATACGGCATTGCTGATCATTTCCTTGCATCAACCCTGTCCTCATATCCTCTTTCCATATGAAAAAAAGCCTCCCATTCATTTACAATTGCAATTTCAAAATACAAACTATTTAGCCTTTGGCCCACTGTTTATCACATTTCTGCTGCTGCTGATTTGCTGAAGTACACTCAAACTCCACTTTTGTTTTGTTAATTCCTATAAATCCATTCCACTCTCTCTCTCACCCTTACTATTCCCCAATACAACCCTCATCTTCACTCTCAAGGGATGCAGACTTGAAAGCTTCCAAAAGGTGCACTTTAGTAACAGTCAGCAATGTGAAGTCCATGTATATAAGTAACCTTGGACAGTGGATTCTAGTTTATCTTGACCATTTTGAGGACAATTTCACATTAGTCATTGAAGTAAGCTAACAACGTCAAGATCGCATTTTGTACGATTGCAAAATCTAGACTTATGTTGGTGTCGAGAACAGAGGTTGGGAACTCCTGATGGACCTAGGATCTTTTGCGCATGTGCAGACGGGTAGAAGGCTGCATGTGTGTAGGTTGGCATTTTTGAGTCATTTGGGTCCAGTGTGTCTGTATAAGAAGAAACAAACAATGCAGACATCCATGACAGGTGAGCAAAGCTTCATGCAAGACTAGGAGCACGATCAAGGGACAGGGAGAGATCCAAAAACAAGAGACTGCAGTATCAGAGGGACTACAGGCATGTAAACAAATTATTTAAGGTGGCAGGGCATGTTGAGAAAGTGGTTAATCAGGCATAAGGGTTCTTGGGTTTTATAATTAGATGCATGGAATAAAAAGCCCATGGTTACGATGAACGTTTATTTTTTTAAATATAAATTTAGAGTAACCAATTCATTTTTTTTTCCATTTATGGGGCAATTTAGCGTGGCCAATCTACCTAGGCTGCACATTGTTGTGGGGCGAAACCCACACAAACACGGGAAGAATGTGCAAACTCCACACGGACAGTGACCCAGAGCCAAGATCAAACCTGGGACCTCGGTGCCGTGAGGCAACCGTGCTAACCACTGCACCGCCATGGTGCACCTTTATAAAAACATTGGCTCTAGTCAACGGGAGTATTGTATCCAATTCTGGCCATCACACTTCAGGAAAGATGTGAAGGCACTGAATTGTGTACAGGAAAGATTTATAAGAATGGTTCCACGGGTGAGGGAATTCAGGTACATGGAAGATTGGGGATCCGGAGATTGTTCCCTTAGAGAAAGTTCAGATGTGATTTGATAGAGGTGTTCGAAATCATGAGTGATCTGGAGTAGATAGGGGAGAACCTGTTCCCATTGACAAGATAAAGAACCAGAGAACACCAATTCTAAGATGAATGGCAAAAGAACCAGAGGTAAGACGAGAAAGCTTTTTGTTCCGATGGCAGTGTGGCCTCTTTAAGGGGGCAGGCTCTACAGACCACGCGACCAGCTAAGGGCAAATCACGGGGGAGCGCATGGAGGCTCACGCAGGGCCCTGGGGCAGGACTCCGGTAGTGTGGACCCTGGAGGCCAAGTGTTAAAAGCTGTTGTATAGTATTCTTAACTGCCTTTCATCAATAAACCCCTTCTTTAACTACTGGAAGCCTCCAGTGTATGTCTCAAGCCACCATAGTTCCCCAGAAAGTGGTTCGGGCCTGGAATGTACTGTCTGAAAGTGTGGCGACAGCAGATTTAATGGTGTTTGTCAAAAGGCCAAGAGGAAGATTTGCAGGGCCACGTATGGAGAAAGGGCAGGGAAGTGGGACTAGCCGCGTTGCACTTACAAAGATCTGGCACAGATAAAATTAGCCAAACGACCTTCTGTACTTGAACCGTTCTATGATGGCATAGAAACGCAGCGGTGCACAAAAGTGACCAACAAAAATCTACCAAATGTACATAAGTTGGGGGGAATTCTGAGTGCGCAGATGTAGCTTACCGAAATAATAAGGGTTGGGACAACCCAGGTAGACATTTTGGATCAAATTTAATGGAGGAAACTAACTTCAAACTAATTCACTTAGTGGCTTTTATATGGTTAGCAACAATTTGATTTCAGTTCAAATTCCACATTTTAAAACATTTGTTAGGCCATCTTCAGAAATATTTTGAGACTGAAACTAAATCGAAAAGCAACACAACTTCACTGCTAACCAGCTACTGTGCACGTGTAACTTTCAGATAACAGCCGGTGTACAAAAGGATGAACTTAAACGGAGGAAATCAGCTTGCGGAACATTCCTGCTCTTCGATCCATCTAAACAAATCAATGTAAAACATTCACCTGAAACTAGTGCCACAGCAACAAAACACGAGCCAAGCTGTTTGCGGGTAGCCCGCCCTGTCCCGGTCGGCTAGCAGGCAGCCCCGTCCCAGCCGGTCGGCCAGCAGGCCGCGAACTCCCAGGTGACCGTTGGCTCAGAGCGAGATGCCGGCATTCAACTACCAACTGCGCATTGTGACCTCACTTCCGCCACTCAAACTGAGCGCCAACCAACGCCGAGTAGGCGCGAGTGAAGAAACGGACTGAATGTAGATCACCTCCCAGACACACACACACACAATCCCCATCACCTCCCAGACACACACACACACAATCCCCATCACCTCCCAGACACACACACACAATCCCAATCACCTCCCAGACACACAGAGAATCTCCATCACCTCCCAGACACACACACACAATCCCCATCACCTCCCAGACACACAGAGAGAGAATCTCCATCACCTCCCAGACACACAGAGAGAGAATCTCCATCACCTCCCAGACACACAGAGAGAGAATCTCCATCACCTCCCAGACACACACACACAATCCCCATCACCTCCCAGACACACACACACACAATCCCCATCACCTCCCAGACACACAGAGAGAGAATCTCCATCACCTCCCAGACACACACACAATCCCCATCACCTCCCAGACACACACACACACAATCCCCATCACCTCCCAGACACAGAGAGAGAGAATCTCCATCACCTCCCAGACACACACACAAAATTCCCATCACCTCCCAGACACTCACACACAATCCCCATCACCTCCCAGACACACACACACACAATTCCCATCACCTCCCAGACACACACACACAATCCCCATCACCTCCCAGACACACACACACACACAATCCCCATCACCTCCCAGACACACACACAATCCCCATCACCTCCCAGACACACACACAATCCCCATCACCTCCCAGACACACACACAACAATCCCCATCACCTCCCAGACACACAGAGAGACAATCCCCATCACCTCCCAGACACACACAGACAATCCCCATCACCTCCCAGACACACACACACAATCCCCATCACATCCCAGACACACACACAATCCCCATCACCTCCCAGACACACAGAGAGACAGTCCCCATCACCTCCCAGACACACACACACACAATCCCCATCACCTCCCAGACACACAGAGAGAGAATCCCCATCTCCTCCCAGACACACACACAATCCCCATTACCTCCCAGACACACACAGACAATCCCCATCACCTCCCAGACACACACACACAATCCCCATCACCTCCCAGACACACACACACAATCCCCATCACATCCCAGATACACACACACAATCCCCATCACCTCCCAGACACAGAGAGAGAGAATCCCCATCACCTCCCAGACACACACACAATCCCCATCACCTCCCAGACACACACACAGAATCCCCATCACCTCCCAGACACACAGAGTGACAATCCCCATCACCTCCCAGACACACAGAGAGACAATCCCCATCACCTCCCAGACACACAGAGAGACAGTCCCCATCACCTCCCAGACACACACACACAATCCCCATCACCTCCCAGACAGACACACACAATCCCCATCACCTCCCAGACACACACACACAATCCCCATCACCTCCCAGACACACAGAGAGACAGTCCCCATCACCTCCCAGACACACACACACAATCCCCATCACCTCCCAGACACACACACACAATCCCCATCAACCCCAGACACACACACACAATCCCCATCACCTCCCAGACACACAGAGAGAGAATCCCCATCACCTCCCAGACACACAGAGAGAGAATCTCCATCACCTCCCAGACACACAGAGAGAGAATCTCCATCACCTCCCAGACACACAGAGAGAGAATCCCCATCACCTCCCAGACACACAGAGAGAGAATCTCCATCACCTCCCAGACACACACACACAATCTCCATCACCTCCCAGACACACACACACAATCCCCATCACCTCCCAGACACACACACAATCCCCATCAACCCCCCACACACACACACAATCCCCATCACCTCCCAGACACACACACACACAATCCCCATCACCTCCCAGACACACACAGACAATCCCCATCACCTCCCAGACACACACACACAATCCCCATCACCTCCCAGACACACACACACAATCCCCATCACATCCCAGATACACACACACAATCCCCATCACCTCCCAGACACAGAGAGAGAGAATCCCCATCACCTCCCAGACACACACACAATTCCCATCACCTCCCAGACACACACACACAATCCCCATCACCTCCCAGACACACAGAGCGACAATCCCCATCACCTCCCAGACACACAGAGAGACAATCCCCATCACCTCCCAGACACACAGAGAGACAGTCCCCATCACCTCCCAGACACACAGACAATCCCCATCACCTCCCAGACACACACAGACAATCCCCATCACCTCCCAGACACACCGAGAGACAATCCCCATCACCTCCTAGACACACACACACAATCCCCATCACCTCCCAGACACACAGAGAGAGAATCCCCATCACCTCCCAGACACACACAGACAATCCCCATCACCTCCCAGACACATGCAGACAATCCCCATCACCCCCCAGACACACACAGACAATCCCCATCACCTCCCAGACAATCCCCATCACCTCCCAGACACACACAGACAATCCCCATCACCTCCCAGACACACACAGACAATCCCCATCACCTCCCAGACACACACAGACAATCCCCATCACCTCCCAGACACACAGAGAGACAATCCCCATCACCTCCTAGACACACACACACAATCCCCATCACCTCCCAGACACACAGAGAGAGAATCCCCATCACCTCCCAGACACACGCAGACAATCCCCATCACCTCCCAGACACATGCAGACAATCCCCATCACCCCCCAGACACACACAGACAATCCCCATCACCTCCCAGACAATCCCCATCACCTCCCAGACAATCCCCATCACCTCCCAGACAATCCCCATCACCTCCCAGACAATCCCCATCACCTCCCAGACACACACAGACAATCCCCATCACCTCCCAGACACACACAGACAATCCCCATCATCTCCCAGACACACACAGACAATCCCCATCACCTCCCAGACACACACAGACAATCCCCATCACCTCCCAGACACACACAGACAATCCCCATCACCTCCCAGACACACAGAGAGACAGTCCCCATCACCTCCCAGACACACACACAATCCCCATCACCTCCCAGACACACACAGACAATCCCCATCACCTCCCAGACACACACAGACAATCTCCATCACCTCCCAGATACACACACACAATCCCCATCACCTCCCAGACACACACAGACAATCCTCATCACCTCCCAGACACACAGACAATCCCCATCACCTCCCAGACACACACAGACAATCCCCATCACCTCCCAGACACACACATTGAATCCCCATCACCTCCCAGACACACACAGACAATCCCCATCACCTCCCAGACACACACAGACAATCCCCATCACCTCCCAGACACACACAGACAATCCCCATCACCTCCCAGACACACAGAGAGACAATCCCCATCACCTCCTAGACACACACACACAATCCCCATCACCTCCCAGACACACAGAGAGAGAATCCCCATCACCTCCCAGACACACGCAGACAATCCCCATCACCTCCCAGACACATGCAGACAATCCCCATCACCCCCCAGACACACACAGACAATCCCCATCACCTCCCAGACAATCCCCATCACCTCCCAGACACACACAGACAATCCCCATCACCTCCCAGACACACACAGACAATCCCCATCACCTCCCAGACACACACAGACAATCCCCATCACCTCCCAGACACACACAGACAATCCCCATCACCTCCCAGACACACACAGACAATCCCCATCACCTCCCAGACACACAGAGAGACAGTCCCCATCACCTCCCAGACACACACACAATCCCCATCACCTCCCAGACACACACAGACAATCCCCATCACCTCCCAGACACACACAGACAATCCCCATCACCTCCCAGATACACACACACAATCCCCATCACCTCCCAGACACACACAGACAATCCCCATCACCTCCCAGACACACACATCGAATCCCCATCACCTCCCAGACACACACAGACAATCCCCATCACCTCCCAGACACACACATAGAATCCCCATCACCTCCCAGACACACACAGACAATCCCCATCACCTCCCAGACAATCCCCATCACCTCCCAGACACACACAGACAATCCCCATTGTAGTGATTTCTGTATGTGCATGTATACAAGGGGTTAATGTGTAATCAGCAGCACCACATGATCACTAGAGGGCCGGACCAACAGGCGTATAAAAAACAACCACATTGTGTTTTCCTCAGTCTCTCTTGGGTTCACGGACCAGGACAATATCAGAATAGTTCAGATGGCTAGTGGAGTTATGTATAGTTATTGTTGTTAGATCTTATTAACCTTATCACTAGTACCAAAGTTAAGGTAAAGAACTCATGCACTTGTTGTTATAGTTACTCAATAAACCGTTGTTGTTACTGGACGAGTTTGAGTCTTCATCAAGATTCAGAAGACCTCACCATCAACCAAGGATTGAGTAGCATAAGTTACCGACCACACAGGTAACAAGACATGGTACCAGGTATGTTGGCTTTGAAAGAACTAGTTAGATAAGGTTAGACAACAAGAGAAGAAAAGATTCGGATAGATATTTGACCACGGAAGCATCTTTGCAGCACTTGGACCTCGGGCAAGAAAAAAACTGGTAAGATGGACTCACTTCCAGCACCACAGCAACTCAGAACCTCTGGTAATTTCCAGTATAATTGGAAAATATTTCTTCAACAATTTAATCGATTTATGGAAATTAAGGACATGACTGCTGCTCCAGATTCTAAAAAAATTGCCTACCTCTTATCTGTGGCAGGCAAACAGACCATTGACATATATAATTCATTCACTTACGTGGAAGGGAGGACAAGGACAAACTGGACATAATTATAAAAAAATTTGACAACCACTGCAAATCTGAGGTTAATTAGGCATTTGAACGCTTTAAATTCACCAGGCGCCTACAAAAACCAGGAGAATCGTTCATCAGTTTTGCCACTGACTTAAAGCTGATGGCCCAATCCTGCAATTATGAAAACCTCTGTGACTCCCTCATCAGGGACCAAATTGTCAGTGGCATCTCTGATGAGGGACTCAGAAAGTCTCTCCTGAAACACAGAAACCTAACACTTGAAATGGCCATTCAAAAATGCTCATGAAATTACTGAAGCACAGTATGAACAATTTACTCACCGGGAACAAGGCCTCCACCATGAGGTTGGATCTGCCAAAATGGTGGCCCAGGCATCTAGAAGGTGTTCCTCCACTGGCAATCCCGCGTGTGCAAACCTGGAAGTGGCGCACTTCTCAAAAAGAAAAACAACGGCAACATACACTTGTGCGCATGCGCAGATGCGAAAAGAGTGCACAGTAAAGGAAAGTTTAATTGCGCATACGCACTTGATTCCTACGCTTTATGTCACGAGTGTCATGACATCAGAAGACCCGGACCACACCCACTTAAAAAGGAAATGCCTGAAAATTACAAATAAGAATTATAAAGCTACAAAATACATTTTTTTCCTCGGACGACAGAATGAAGCCTGAGCCTCCACCCACAGTTAAAGATTACCTCCACAGCACCCTGGAACAAGCAGTTTGCAACACCCAAAGAGAATTAAGATGGCAACAGTGTTCGAGGTAGTGAATATTTGTTGATAGGGTGCCAATCAAGTGGGCTGCGTTGTCTTGAATTGTGTCAAGCTTCTTGGGTGTTGTTGGAGCTGCACTCATCCAGGCAAGTGGACAGTATTCCATCCTGACCTGTGCTTTCTAGATGGTGGACAGGCTTTGGGGAGTCAGGAGGTGAGTTACTCGCCGTAGGATTCCTAGCCTTTGACCTGCTCTTATAGCCACAGTATTAATATGGCTAGTTCAGTTTCTGGTGAATGGTAACTCCCAGGATGTTGACAGTAGGTGATTCAGTGATAGTAATGCCATTGGAAGACATGCAGAGATGGTTAAATTCTCTCTTGTTGGAGATGGTCATTGCCTGGCCCTTATGTGGCATAATTGTCACTTGTCAGCCCAAACCTGGATATGTCCATGTCTTGCTGTGTTTGGACAGGGACTGCCTCAGTATCTGAGGAGCCGCAAATGGTACTGCAATCATCAATTAATATATCCACTTCTGACCTCATGATGGAATAAAGGTCATTGTTGAAGTAACTGAAGATGGTAGGGCCTATGACACTACCCTGAGGAACTCCTGCAGTGATGTCCTGGAACTGAGATGATTAACCTCCAAAAACCACAACCATCTTGCGTAGTGCCTGGTAGGAGTCCAACCAGATGGTTTTCTCCCGATTCCTCGTGACTCCAGTTTTGCTAGAGCTCCTTGATGCCACAGTCGGTCAAATGCTGCTTTGATGTCACGGGCAGCCACTCACATCTAATCTGTGGAGTCCAGCTCTTTTGTCCATGTTTGAACCAAGGCTGCAATGAGGTCAGGAGCTGAGTGACCCTTACGGAACCAAAGCATGTGATTGCTAAGCAAGTGCCGTTTGATAGCACTGTTGATAGCCCCTTCCATCACTTTACTAGTGATCGAGAGAAAACCGATAGGGCGGTAATTGGCTAGGTTGACTTTGTCCGGTTTCTTGATAACGGGCCACACCTGGACAATTTGCACATTGTCGGAGAGATGCCAGTGTTGCAGCTGTACTAACTGGAACAGCTTTGCTAGGGGCGCAGCATGTTCTTTGCTAAAGTCTTCAGTACAATTGCTGGAATATTTTCAGGGCCCGTAGCCTTTGTAGTATCCACTGCCTTCAGCCTTTTATTGATATCACATGGAGTGAATCAAATTGGCTGAAGGCTGGCGTCTGTGATACTCCAGAGAAGGCCGAGATGGATCATCCACAGAGCACTTCTGGCTTACAGTTGTTGCAAATGCTTCATCTTTGTCCTTTACACTGATGTGCTGGGCTCCTCCATTGTTGAAGATGGGGATATTTGTGGAGCCTCCTCCTCCTCCAGTGAGTTGTGAAATTGCCCACCACCATTCATGGCTGGATGTGGGAGGACTGCAGAGTTTAGATCTGATCTGTTGGTTGTGGAATTGCTGAGCTCTGTCACATGTTGCTGTTTGGCATGAATGTAGTCCTGTGTTGCAGTTTCACTTGGAGTAAGTGGTGGCGGCAGGTCTAGGAGGGTTGGAGGACACAACATGGTAATCAGCAGGAGCTTTTCTTTCACATGTTTTACCTGACTTCATGGGCTCTGGAGCCGATGTTGAAGATCTCCAGGGCAACTCCCTCCCAACTGAATACCAATGTGCTGGTTTCTTGCCCCACCGACGGGAAATACCTAGAGATGGTGAGGGTGGCGTGTGTGACATTATCTGTACGGTATGGTTTTGTGAGTATGACCATATCGGGCTTTTGCTTGATTAATCTGTGGGACAGCTCTCGCAGCATCACCCTGAATCTCTGAATTACTACTCCAGAGACAATACCGCTATGTACCCCAATCTGCCTCCCCATAATGTACGCTCCCCATGTACCACAGAGAGTACAGATCACAGAGGGAGAGATAATCCAAACAACAGAGACTATGCAGATCACAGAGGGACAATCTGGATCACAAATAGAGATAATCAAACAGCAGAGAGAGAATCCCGATCACAGAATGGCACAGTTCATATTATGGATATAGAAAGAGCAAGGGACAGTCTGGACTGTAGAGTGAGACAACTGTAGAGTGAGACAATCTAGATCAGTGTTGGACAACCTGGATCACAGAGCGAGATCGGCAATCAAGATCATAGATCACAGAGTCAGTCCATCCAGATCATATGCAACCGAGATTAGCTCAAATGCAGTCAACAAATCACAAATGTTTTCCGGAGGTCAAAAGTTTTGCAGTTTCCATGTGGTCAACTTGTGCAAACATGATAGTGCAAACATGATAGCACATTGTGTTAGCGTCAGGACTTCTCAAGATCCAAGAAATCATAAATGGCACTGTTAGCTACTGGTGTAGTTTCATCAATGGCCCACTCATTAAAAGTATCGTGAACAAAAGGGCACAAAGTAAAAGTGATTTGCAAAAGAAGCAATTGTGATGAGAAAAACTTTTTCATACTGCAAGTGGTTTGGGCCTAGAATGCACAGCCTGGAAGTGTGGTGGAGGCAGGTTCAATCAAAGCATTCAAGAGGGCTTTGGATGATTTTTAAAAATAGAAACAATCTGCAGAGCTGTGAGGAAAATGCAAGAGAATGTCACCAAGTAATAATGTTCATTCATTCGGATAGCCGGTACAGACACGACGGATTGAATGGCTTACTGCATCGTAACAATTCTGTAATTCTGTGAAAAATTAGCTATTTCAATTTGACACAAAACAAAGTACCACTGATGCTGGAAATCTGAAATAAAAAACCAAGATGCTGGTAATAATCATCAGGTAATCAGACAGTGGCCTGATGATGTGATGATTTCCCATGGCTTTCATTATGTCCCCCCCCCCCCCCCCCCAGATCATTTGAGTAATGCTTAGGGATGCAAAACGGATCAAGGTCATGGCCTTGTTCATCATCGGTGATCAACACGCAGCCAGCCGCCGACATGCCGTAATCGCACTTTGATCCCGGGTTTAGGTCCCAACATTCCCGTGCCACATACGCACTGATGAGCGGGCAAGCATGCGTAGTGTGCCCCAATTTTTTTTTTTTTTAGTTTGTCGCGCCCACCATTTGTAAAGCTGCTCGCAGCTGGCTGTGTTAAAAGCCGGTTGTTGCGCGTGAATTCCCGCAATCGGGAAGGTCGCGATAGATGGCTCCGCAATCCTCCTGACACCCACCCGCGGGTCGTGACCCCCACTTTGAAAATGCCTTGGCACTGGCGCCACGTTGAATATGACTGATTCCAATGAAAACCGGTGTCTGATTCACTGGGGTCGGGATTGGCACTCAAAACGCTGACAAACTGCAGCCGCATATAAACACTCCACTCCCCACACACATTCATTCCTGCCAACAAGCTGGCAACCCACCTCCTAACCTCCCCACACCACCCACCACCCCAACCCCAGTATCTCAAGACCTACACACCATCCCAACCCCCCACATCCTCCACAACACCACCCCACAGACCCCACTGTTGTGTTCTTTGTTTTAGTTTTTTCAGGATGGTGAAGGTTGTAGTGCTTAACTTACTACTGCTGTATTCCCTCTGACCTGATTGTTTTTTCTATGTTAAACTGTGTCCCTATTCTGTTATCAGCCAGGACCTCCCCCTGCCAAACTAGTTTAAACTCTTCCCAATAGCTTTAGCAAGGATGTTAGACCGTTCTGGTTTAGATGTCGACCATCCTGCTTGTACAGGATCACCTTTCCCCAAAATGGTCCCAATAGTTAAGGAATCGAAAACCCTCCCTCCTGCACCAATTCTTAATGTGGCGATGCCGGCGTTGGACTAGGGTGAGCACAGTAAGAAGTCTTACAACACCAGGTTTAAGTCCAACACGTTTGTTTCGAATCACTAGCTTTCGAAATCACCTGCTCCTTCCACAGGCGAATGAAGAGGTATGTTCCAGAAACATATATATAGACAAAGTCAAAAATGCAAGACGATACTTTGAATGCGAGCGTTTGGAGGTAATCAAGTCTTTACAGGTCCAGATGCAGCAGGTTAAAGAGGTGTGAATTGTCTCAAGCCAGGACAGTGGGTAGGATTTCGCAAGCCCAGGCCACATGGTTAGGGGTGAATGTAATGCAACATGAATCCAAAGTCCCAGTTGAGGCCGTACTCATGTGTCCGGACTTGGCTATAAGTTTCTGCTCAGTGATTCTGCGTTGTCGCGTGTCCTGAAGGCCGCCTTGGAGAACGCTTACCCGAATATCAGAGGCTGAATGCCCTTGACTGCTGAAGTGTTCCTCGACTGGAAGGGAACATTCCTGCCTGGCGATTGTTGCGCGATGTCCGTTCATTCGTTGTCGCAGTGTCTGCATGGTCTCGCCAATGTACCACGCTTCGGGATATCCTTTCCTGCAGCGTATGAGGTAGACAACGTTGACGGAGTCGCTCGAGTATGTACCACGTACTTAGTGGGTGGTGTTCTCACATGTAATGGTGATAGCCATGTCGATGATTTGGCACGTCTTGCAGAGATTGCCATGGCAGGGTTGTGTGGTGTCGTGGTCGCTGTTCTGAAGGCTGGGTTGTTTGCTGCAAACAATGGTTTGTTTGAGGTTGCACGGTTGTTTGAAGGCAAGTTAGTGGGGGTGTGGGGATGACCTTGGCAAGATGTTCATCTTCTTCGATGACTTGTTGAAGGCTGCGAAGAAGATGTCGTAGTTTTTCCGCTCTGGGGAACTACTGGACAACGAAGGGTACTCTGTCAGTTGTGTCCCGTGTTTGTCTTCTGAGGAGGTCGGAGCGGTTTTTTGCTGTGGCGTGTTGGAACTGTCGCTCGATGAGTTGAGCACCATATCCTGTTCATACGAGGGCATCTTTCAGCGTCTGTAGATGTCTGTTGCGCTCCTCCTCATCTGAGCAGATCCTGTGTATACGGAGGGCTTGTCCATAGGGGATGGCTTCTTTAATGTGTTTAGGGTGGAAGCTGGAGAAGTGGAGCATCGGGAGGTTATCCGTGGGTTTGCGGTAAAACGAAGTGGCCGTCCTTGATTTAAAAAAAAAAAAAAATGTTTTTATTAAGAATTTTTCCACCTTACAAACAAACACCCCCCCACCCACCCCCCCCCCCGTAACAAACTAAAAGGAAAAAGAACTCGCGTGGCAAGACATGAACATGGCAAGTCAATAAGATACAAAACTTTGTACAGTGGATTCTTCCCGTACATGTCAGTTTCCGGATCCTACCATGTGTTTTCTTGCTCAAATGCCCCCCCAGAGAAATGCCCCCCCCCCCCCCGGGTTGCTGCTGCTGCTGTCCGACCTTCCTCTAACGCTCCGCGAGATGGTCTAGGAACGGTTGCCACCGCCTGTAGAACCCCTGCGCAGACCCTCTCAAGGCAAACTTTATCCTTTCCAGCTTGATAAACCCAGCCATATCATTTATCCAGGCCTCCACATTAGCAAGATCCTTCGCCGGGCTACTAGGGACGCAAAGGCCAGAATGCCAGCCTCTTTCGCCTCCTGCACTCCCGGCTCGTCCGCTACTCCAAATAGTGCTAGCCCCCAGCTTGGCTTGACCCGGGCTTTCACCATCTTAGATACTGTTCCCGCCACTCCCCTCCAGAACCCCTCCAGTGCCGGACATGACCAAAACATATGGACATGGTTCACCGGACTTCCTGAGCACCTCCCACATCTGTCCTCCACCCCAAAGAACCTGCTCAGCCTCGCCCCCGTCATATGCGCTCTATGAACCTCCTTAAATTGTATCAGGCTAAGCCTGGCACATGAGGAAGAGGAATTAACCCGACTTATGCGTCAGCCCATAGCCCCTCCTCAATCTCCTCCCCCAACTCCTCCTCCCATTTACCCTTCAGCTCCTACCAAAGCCTCCCCCTCTTCTTTCATCTCCTGGTATATCGCCGACACCTTGCCCTCCCCGAGCCATACGCCCAAAATCACCCTATCTTGAATCCCCTGTACCAGGAGTAGTGGAAATTCCCTCACAAACGCCCTCACTTGCATGTACCTGAAAGCGTTTCCCGGGGGTAGCCCAAACTTCTCCTCCAGCGCCCCGAAGCTCGCAAACGTCCCGTCAATGAACAAGTCCCACATTCTTCTAATCCCTACCCGATGCCAGCTCTGAAACCCCCGTCCATCCTTCCTGGTATAAACCGATGGTTGTCTCTGATCGGGGACCCCAACGAGGCTCCCGTCGCACCCCTGTGCCGTCTCCACTGCCCCCAGCTCTTTAGCGTTGCCGCCACCACCGGGCTCGTGGTATACCTTGTCGGCGAGAGCGGCAGCGGTGCCGTCACCAGCGCCCCCAGACTTGTTCCTTTGCAGGACGCCATCTCCAACCTCTTCCACGCCGCCCCCTCTCCCTCCATCACCCACTTACGGATCATTGCCACGTTGGCTGCCCAATAATAACCAGCCAAATTCAGCAACACCAACCCTCCTCTATCTCTGCCACGCTCCAAGAACCCCCTCCTTACCCTCGGGGTCTTGCTTGCCCACACAAATCCCGTAATGCTCCTGCTTACCCTCTTAAAAAAGGCCTTAGTGATCACAATTGGGAGGCATTGGAATACAAAAAGAAATCTCGGGAGGACCACCATTTTAACCGACTGTACCCTACCCACCAGCAAGCGTGGCAACATGTCCCACCTTTTAAAATCCTCCTCCATCTGTTCCACCAACCGCGACAAATTAAGCTTGTGCAGTGCCCCCCAGCTCCTAGCTACCTGAATCCCCAAGTATCGAAAGCTTCTTTCCGCCCTCCTCAACGGTAGGTCGTCTATCCCTCTTCCCTGGTCCCCCGGATGGATCACAAAGAGCTCACTCTTTCCCGCATTGAGCTTCTAGCCCGAAAAGTCTCCAAACTCCCGTAGGATCTGCATTACCTCAACCATCCCCTCCACTGGATCCGTCACATACAGCAACAGGTCATCTGCGTACAGCGACACTCGATGCTCCTCTCCCCCTCGAACCACCCCCTTCCATTTCCCCGACTCCCTTAACGCCGTGGCCAAGGGTTCAATTGCTAATGCGAACAGCAGAGGGGACAGGGGGCACCCCTGCCTCGTCCTTCGATACAGCTGGAAATACTCCGACCTCTGCCGGTTCGTGACCACACTCCCCACCGGGGCTTTATACAGGAGCTTAACCCAACTGATAAACCCTCCCCCAAACCCAAACCTCCTCAACACTTCCCAGAGATACTCCCACTCTACCCGATCGAAGGCCTTCTCCGCGTCCATGGCTGTCACTATCTCTGCTTCTCCCTCCACCGATGGCATCATTATCACATTTAGGATCCTTCGCACATTAGTATTTAACTGCCTACCCTTTACGAATCCCGTCTGGTCCTCGTGAATCACCCCCGGGACACAGTCCTCAATCCTCATGGCCAACATTTTTGCCAGCAACTTAGCATCTACATTAAGGAGCGAGATCGGTCTATACGACCCACATTGCAGTGGGTCCTTATCCCTCTTCAAGATCAAAGAGATTGTCGGGGCAGGGTCCCCCCCTCCCTTGATTCATTGAAGGTCCTTATCAGCAACGGGGCTAACAGGTCTACATATTTCCTGTAGAACTCCACCGGGAACTCATCCGGCCCCAGGGCCATCCCTGCCTGCATGCTCCCCAGTCCTTTAACCAGCTCCTCCACCCCAATTGGCGCCTCCAAACCAGCCACCTCCTGCACCTCCACCCTTGGGAACCTCAACTGATCCAAGAATCGCCGCATCCCCTCTTTTCCCCCTGGGGACTGGGACCTATACAGTTCCTCATAAAAGGCCTTAAAAGCCTCATTCACTTTCCCTGCCCTCCGCACCGTAGTTCCCCTGCCATCTTGGACTCCACCTATTTCCCTCGCTGCCATCCTCTTACGGAGCTGGTGTGCCAGCATCAGGATCGCCTTCTCCCCATATTCATATATCGCCCCCTGTGCCTTCCTCCACTGTGCCTCTGCCTTCCCTGTGGTCAACAGGTCGAACTCTGTCTGGAGACTTTGTCTCTCCCTGAGTAGTCCCTCATCCGGAGCCTCTGCATAGCTCCTGTCCACCCATAAAATCTCTCCCACTAACCTCTCCCTTTCCCTGCCCTCCCTCTTCACCCTGTGAGCCCTGATGGAGATAAACTCTCCCCTGACCACCGCCTTCAGCGCCTCCCATACTACTCCCACCTGCACCTCCCCGTTGTCGTTAGCCTCCAGATACCTTTCAATGCACCCCCGCACCCTCCCGCATACTTCTGTGTCTGCGAACAGTCTCACATCCAACCTCCACAATGGGCGTTGGTCCCTCTCCTCCCCCAACTCCAGCTCCACCCAGTGCGGGGCATGGTTTGAAATGGCTATGGCCGAATACTCCATTCCCTCCACTTTCGGGATCAATGCCCTGCCCAGAACAAAAAAATCTATCCGGGAGTAGGCCTTATGAACATGGGAGAAAAAAGAAAATTCTCTGCCAAAGGCCTGGCAAATCTCCACGGATCTACTCCCCCCATCTGATCCATAAACCCCCTAAGTACCTTGGCCGCAGCCGGCCTCTTCCCCGTCCTAGATCTGGAATGATCTAATGCTGGGTCCAGCACCGTGTTACAATCCCCACCCATTATCAAACTCCCGACCTCCAGGTCCGGAATACGCCCCAACATCCGTTTCATGAATCCCGCATCGTCCCAGTTTGGGGCATATACATTCACCAGTACCACCTCCGTCCCCTTCAACCTACCACTCACCATCATGTATCGACCCCCCTTGTCTGCTACTATGTTCTTGGCCACAAACGACACCCCCTTTCCCACCAGTATTGCCACCCCTCTATTCTTCGCATCCAGCCTTTAATGGAACACCTGTCCCACCCATCCCTTCCTTAACCTGACCTGATCTGCCACCTTCAGATGTGTCTCCTGAAGCATGACCACGTCTGCCTTCAGTCCCTTTAGGTGCGCGAACACTCGGGCCCTCTTAACCGGCCCATTTAGGCCTCTCACATTCCACGTGATCAGCCGGATTGGGGGGTTACTTACCCCCCCCCCCCCCCCACCCTCCCACCCCGCCGACTAGCCATCTTCTATCTTAGGCCAGTCCCGTGCTCGCGCCTCCCGCACCCTCCAGTCCCCCAGGCGGGGGACCCTCGCCCCGACCACCTCTTCCATTTTCAGTTCCCCCTCGGACAGTGCAGCAGCAACCCTAGACTCCCCCCCCCCCACCCCCCCCACCCACCCCCGCTAGATCCACATCTAGCTCTTTTGCTCCCCCATATTACTTCCGTGAGTCAGCTGACTTCTGCTGACCCCGGCTTCCCCCGTCTTCCCGTTGATCTCCCCGTGTGGGAGTCTCTCCTCCTCCTTACCTCCCTCCATCCCCCCACTTTTTGCATGGGAAAAAGCCTGCGCTTTCCTGAACCAGCCCCGCCCCCTATGGCACAGCTCCTGTTGCGGCCATTATCCCAGTTCCCTCATCCCCGAGTCTCACCTCCCTCCAGCACCGACGCCCACATTCCCCATCATCATCATCTTGACTACAGAAAAGAGAAAAGGAAATTTTAGGAATTTTAACCAGAACTCTACCCACTTCCCCATCCATCATCTCACCCATGCAATATTCTTTACCCATATTTACAACCCCCTATACAACCACGTGCTCTCAGTTCAAGTCCAGTTTTTCCATCTGAATAAAGGTCCAAGCCTCTTCCGGCGTTTCAAAATAATGGTGTCGGTCCTGATAAGTGACCCACAGTCGCGCAGGCTGCAGCATGCCGAACCTGACTCTTTTTTTATGCAGCACCGCCTTGGCCCGGTTGAAGCCAGCTCTCCTCTTTGCCACCTCCGCGCTCCAATCCTGGTATACTCTGATCACCGCGTTCTCCCATCTACTGCTCCGCACCTTCTTGGCCCATCTCAGCACACTTTCTTTGTCCGCGAAGCGGTGGAACCTTGCCACTATCGCCCTTGGCGGCTCATCAGCCTTGGGTCTCCTCGCCCGGACCCGATGAGCTCCTTCCAGCTCCAGGGGGGCCGGAGAGGCCTCCGCACCCATCAGCGAATGGAGCATCGTACTCGCGTATGCCCCGGCACCAGCTCCCTCCACTCCTTCGGGAAGACCCAGAATCTGGAGGTTTTTTCTTCTCGACCTGTTCTCCAGGACCTCAATTCTCTCTGCCCACCTCCTGTGCACCGCCTCGTGCGCCTCCATTTTTACCGCCAGGCCCAGGATCTCGTCCTCGTTGGTATTCACTTTCTCATTCACCACATGAAGCTCCACTGCCTGGGTCTTCTGGGTCTCCTTCAGCCCCTCGATTGCCAACAGCATCGGCGCCAGCACCTCCTTTTTCAGCTCCTCCACACAGCTCTTGAGGAACTCCTGCTGGTCTGGCCCCCATGCTGCTCGCTCTCCGCCATCTTGCCTTTTTCCCTTCGTTTTGGTCTCTGCTCCAGGGCCTCTTTCCTCGTCGCTCCACCGCTGATCTGTGCCATATATTTTGAGGGGGGACCTCACTGCTCCTTCCCACAAGGGATTAAATCAAAAACAGCTCCATTGGGGCTCCTCTGGAGAGCCCGAAAGTCCGTAGTCGCGGGAGCTGCCGAAACGCGCGGCTTAGCTCCGCATCGCCGCAAGCGGAAGTGTCGTGGCCGTCCTTGATGAGATGAGTGTGTCCAACAAGGCAACCAACTCTGGAGAGTAGTCCATGGTGAGTCTGATGTTGGGATGGAACTTATTGATGTCATCGTGTACATGGGTCCAAAGGAAAAAATGCCATCAATGTATCTGGTGTATAACGTCGGTTGAAGGTCCTATGTATGTGAGGAGGTCTTGTTCAAACTTGTGCTGGAAGATGATGGCATATTGAGGTGCGAATATGGTCCCCATGGCTGTTCCGTACATCTGAATGAAGAGCTTGTTGTCGAAGTGTAGCCACCTAAATTGGCCAACTCTCGATTTAAAATGGCGAACGGCAAAGGCTGAAGGGAAATTCAGCCAACATAGGCAGAAACCAGCAGGTGCAGGTTTGCTGTGTATTTAACTCTGCAAAAGCCCAGACAACATCGATACGAGCAACCATCAGCATAATAATGTAGCAGTCATCTACATACTAATGAGCAATCCCTGGGAACAATAGCAACATTTGGGACACACAAAGCTAAGCCAGACTCCCCGGCGCCAGCAGGAGCCAACACAAAAGAGGTTAACGAACACCTCAAGACCGCCCATCGATCAGGGAACCGCTCCAGTATTGGAGAAATCGAACCAAGCGATTGGAACAAAGTCCAATCACCTAGAACCAGGTACAGAGTCCGCCCCGAAAGGCGGGAAGCCCCTGGGGACTATAAAGTTAAGCCCCCAAGTTCAACTCGCTCTCTTCTTCCTGCCCGGGTCACCCAGCAACGCGAACCTACCTTGACCATGACCGGTCCAGTGACCACCGAAAGAAGTAAGTCTCAAGTCAACGCTCACTATGGATAGGCGCTCTTAGCTACCAATCCGTACCAACTTCGAATCCCGCAGGCTCAGAACCCGAACGAAAGGCCATTTGTTCCCCTGACCTGGTGGGCCAGTCTGAAGCTAAGTATAGGCCTGTTAGTTGTAGAAGTAGCTTAGATGTAGAATTTGTGCATGAGTAGCGATTACTGTGTATAATAAATGTGCTTTGATTTGAATCTTACTAATCGGTGTATTGAGTTATTGATCATTACTTGGACTTGAACCCCGTGGCGGTATCATAAAGATACCTGGTGACTCGAGAGCAAAGGTAATAAAACAGAGCAATTGAACCAATGGAAAGTTAGCAACATTATTTGGCGACTCCGCCGGGACCCGATCTAGAAGTGGCATAACCACTCCGGCAGAACCCAGAATTTGAATTAGAGAATCAATTGGGAACAGAAAACCGCAAGTGTTCAAGCAGTTCTGATCAATACTCATAATTCGGAAGTGTGTGTATGCATGCGTAACTAACAGGGCGATAAGGTAAAACTGATAGATTTTTGTTGCGACAAAACTGTCGGAGGTTGTATTTCGGAAAGTAGCGAAAGCCGTACCCGTATTTACAGCACCGCCTTAATACCCCTTTCCCAAATTTGAAGAGCAGCATTCGGATAGGAAAGATGGCAATGCAGGCAATGCAACGCCTCATGAACCCCGAGGAATTTGCGGTCGCAGCGACCAGCAGCAGTAGAGTGGGACAATGTCCCATTTGGGAAGAGGAGATCAGGAAATATCTCAAACGGAAGGGATGGCCCCTTTTGGAGTGAATTCTGTGACAATGAGGAATCAGGCCCCGGGAGTAAAGGACATACTTGGTGGGAGACCCTGAGCGAGATCCACAAGAAGAGCTTTGGAAAAGCTCGCAAGCCAATGGCAATCGTGTCCTGCTTGGCAAAATTGCGAGGCACAGAGGAGGTCGTTAGGACGCTCCGGAAAGAGGTAGAAGGCATACATCGAATGAGTAAGGTCGATGTAAGCGAGGTAGAAAGAGAGAAATTAGAAAAGAGAGAAATTAGAGTTAAGGAGGAAGTTGGAGAGGTGGAGGATGCCAAGAGAGCACACCAGTCTTGTCTGGTGCACTTAAGCAGCTTCCAGTCCCAGTATGAAAAGGCCTATCAGGACACGCAACGTGCAGTCCTGGTACGAGAAGAAACCGAGAAGCATTGCAGAGGCAGTGTAGTGACCTGAAGGCAGCGTTAAGAGCACTCCATGCTGCCACCACAGAGCAAACACAAGGCTCACTAGACCACGCAAAGTGCCGGAAGCAGATTGCAGAGCTGCAATCGCTGCTTTCAGTCCAAAAAGGATTCCAGGAAACCTTTGGAGCAAAATTAGATAAGGAAGACAGCCCTGATTGGGAAGAATTAAATGAAACAGCGCAGAGATATGTTCAGGGAACATGTGCGCAGGGAAAGCCACAGAAGAGGAAAGCGCCCCAACCCCCCACAGAGCAGATAGATCAGGCTCCAATGAACCCAGTAACCACCCACCGCACAGCCATATCAGACGATGCGGAATTTCTATACACCACCCCCTTAACAGTGACCCAATTACGGGACGCGTGCGATAAGATCACACCGTTCCTCCCCACCTCAGCCCCCACCATTTCTTTGCCAGAGTAAAGCAGCATGCGACCATGTACAGCCTGGATGAGCGAGAGCATATAAAGCTCACAGTTTTAAGTTTAGACTCTTCGGTCGTAGCAGCCCTTCCCGACCCACAGAATGTAGGAGGAGGCACCCTTGCAGAAATGCATATCGCGATCCTGGATGCGATCGGGTATAACCGGGGTGACCCCGTAGATGGCCTCAATAAATGCAGGCAAAAGAAAGCCGAGCACCCCACAGCGTTTGCTGTATGCCTGTGGATCCACTTTGCAGCAGTCTTTGGAGATGTAGACCGTGTCCATTTGTCCCCAGACAACATGGCCAAATGGACCCGCACCCTTATCTCCTATGCCACAGAAACAGGACAAAAAGCTTGTGCGAATTATGATCCCTCAGAGGAGGCTCATAATGAAAAATTGATAGTAAAAAGATTGTCCCGCGCCTGGGAGCAGTCTGTACAAAGCAAATCCGCAGTTAAAAATCCCAAAGAAAAGCAGGCCGACGCAGATATACAGGCAGTTACAACACCAGAACCCCGCATGGGTAAATGAAGGAAAGAACAGCCCCCCACCCAAGTCACAGGAGTGTTATAACTGTGGACAGTTGGGACACTTTGCAAGGGAATGCAATGTCCCCTGAAAGCCACAGAGCCCAGCAGACGGGCACTCTGAGTAAGAAGAAGACAGAGCCCATTCATAGTGTTAGCACCCGTTCAGATCAGACGGACCTGACCGGAACGGACGTACGGAGTTCGGGCTCCCCCAGTTGGGTCTGCGACACCCTTTGGGATTGGTCCGGACAACCGGTAGTTGCAGCGAAAATTCGGGGACAGCCCTTCAAATTTCTATGGGACACAGGAGGGTCCCGCACCACAGTAAATTCCTTCACCCTGTTTCAAAAAGACACGTGGCCCACCACAGCCACCATCACCTTCAGCGGCTTTACAGGCCACTCACAGCAGGGACACATCACAGCCCCTATACCCATTCAAATTGGCACCATCGCCACCAAGCACCCCGTGGTTTTAGTTGACCTGCCCCACACAGCAGAACACATTCTAGGAATAGACTTCATGAAATCCCACAATCTCTCCTTTGATCCAGTCAACCAATGTATCTGGAAAATGGCAAAATCTGCAAGAGCCCCCGCAACGCTCAACATAGGGAGGGTTTAAACTAGTATGGCAGGGGGGTGGGCACGGGAGCAATAGGTCAGAAGGTGAGAGCGTTGAGGGAGAACTAGGGAATATGGACAGTGTGGCTCTGAGGCAGAGCAGACGGGGAGAAGTTGCTGAACACAGCGGGTCTGGTGGCCTGAAGTGCATATGTTTTAATGCAAGGAGCATTACGGGTAAGGCAGATGAACTTAGAGCTTGGATTAGTACTTGGAACTATGATGTTGTTGCCATTACAGAGACCTGGTTGAGGGAAGGGCAGGATTGGCAGCTAAACGTTCCAGGATTTAGATGTTTCAGGCGGGATAGAGGGGGATGTAAAAGGGGAGGCGGAGTTGCGCTACTTGTTCAGGAGAGTATCACAGCTATACAGCGAGAGGACACCTCAGAGGGCAGTGAGGCTATATGGGTAGAGATCAGGAATAAGAAGGGTGCAGTCACAATGTTGGGGGTATACTACAGGCCTCCCAACAGCCAGCGGGAGATAGAGGAGCAGATAGGTAGACAGATTTTGGATAAGAGTAAAAACAACAGGGTTGTGGTGATGGGAGACTTCAACTTCCCCAATATTGACTGGGACTCACTTAGTGCCAGGGGCTTAGACGGGGCAGAGTTTGTAAGGAGCATCCAGGAGGGCTTCTTAAAACAATATGTAAACAGTCCAACTAGGGAAGAGGCGGTACTGGACCTGGTATTGGGGAATGAGCCCGGCCAGGTGGTAGATGTTTCAGTAGGGGAGCATTTCGGTAACAGTGACCACAATTCAGTAAGTTTTAAAGTACTGGTGGACAAGGATAAGAGTGGTCCGAGGATGAATGTGCTAAATTGGGGGAAGGCTAATTATAACAATATTAGGCGGGAACTGAAGAGCATAGATTGGGGGCGGATGTTTGAGGGCAAATCAACATCTGACATGTGGGAGGCTTTCAAGTGTCAGTTGATAGGAATACAGGACAGGCATGTTCCTGTGAGGAAGAAAGACAAATACGGCAATTTTCGGGAACCTTGGATGATGAATGATATTGTAGGCCTCGTCAAAAAGAAAAAGGAGGCATTTGTCAGGGCTAAAAGGCTGGGAACAGACGAAGCCTGTGTGGCATATAAGGAAAGTAGGAAGGAACTTAAGCAGGGAGTCAGGAGGGCTAGAAGGGGTCATGAAAAGTCATTGGCAAATAGGGTTAAGGAAAATCCCAAGGCTTTTTACACTTACATAAAAAGCAAGAGGGTAGCCAGGGAAAGGGTTGGCCCACTGAAGGATAGGCAAGGGAATCTATGTGTGGAGCCAGAGGAAATGGGCGAGGTACTAAATGAATACTTTGCATCAGTATTCACCAAAGAGAAGGAATTGGTAGATGTTGAGTCTGGAGAAGGGGGTGTAGATAGCCTGGGTCACATTGTGATCCAAAAAGACGAGGTGTTGGGTGTCTTAAAAAATATTAAGGTAGATAAGTCCCCAGGGCCGGATGGGATCTACCCCAGAATACTGAAGGAGGCTGGAGAGGAAATTGCTGAGGCCTTGACAGAAATCTTTGGATCCTCGCTGTCTTCAGGGGATGTCCCGGAGGACTGGAGAATAGCCAATGTTGTTCCTCTGTTTAAGAAGGGTGGCAGGGATAATCCCGGGAACTACAGGCCGGTGAGCCTTACTTCAGTGGTAGGGAAATTACTGGAGAGAATTCTTCGAGACAGGATCTACTCCCATTTGGAAGCAAATGGACGTATTAGTGAGAGGCAGCACGGTTTTGTGAAGGGGAGGTCGTGTCTCACTAACTTGATCGAGTTTTTTGAGGAGGTCACTAAGATGATTGATGCAGGTAGGGCAGTAGATGTTGTCTATATGGACTTCAGTAAGGCCTTTGACAAGGTCCCTCATGGTAGACTAGTACAAAAGGTGAAGTCACACGGGATCAGGGGTGAACTGGCAAGGTGGATACAGAACTGGCTAGGCCATAGAAGGCAGAGGGTAGCAATGGAGGGATGCTTTTCTAATTGGAGGGCTGTGACCAGTGGTGTTCCACAGGGATCAGTGCTGGGACCTTTGCTCTTTGTAGTATATATAAATGATTTGGAGGAAAATGTAACTGGTCTGATTAGTAAGTTTGCAGACGACACAAAGGTTGGTGGAATTGCGGATAGCGATGAGGACTGTCTGAGGATACAGCAGGATTTAGATTGTCTGGAGACTTGGGCGGAGAGATGGCAGATGGAGTTTAACCTGGACAAATGTGAGGTAATGCATTTTGGAAGGGCTAATGCAGGTAGGGAATATACAGTGAATGGTAGAACCCTCAAGAGTATTGAAAGTCAAAGAGATCTAGGAGTACAGGTCCACAGATCACTGAAAGGGGCTACACAGGTGGAGAAGGTAGTCAAGAAGGCATACGGCATGCTTGCCTTCATTGGCCGGGGCATTGAGTATAAGAATTGGCAAGTCATGTTGCAGCTGTATAGAACCTTAGTTAGGCCACACTTGGAGTATAGTGTTCAATTCTGGTCGCCACACTACCAGAAGGATGTGGAGGCTTTAGAGAGGGTGCAGAAGAGATTTACCAGAATGTTGCCTGGTATGGAGGGCATAAGCTATGAGGAGCGATTGAATAAACTCGGTTTGTTCTCACTGGAACGAAGGAGGTTGAGGGGCGACCTGATAGAGGTATACAAAATTATGAGGGGCATAGACAGAGTGGATAGTCAGAGGCTTTTCCCCAGGGTAGAGGGGTCAATTACTAGGGGGCATAGGTTTAAGGTGAGAGGGGCAAAGTTTAGAGTAGATGTACGAGGCAAGTTTTTTACGCAGAGGGTAGTGGGTGCCTGGAACTCACTACCGGAGGAGGTAGTGGAGGCAGGGACGATAGGGACATTTAAGGGGCATCTTGACAAATATATGAATAGGATGGGAATAGAAGGATACGGACCCAGGAAGTGTAGAAGATTGTAGTTTAGTCGGGCAGTATGGTCGGCACGGGCTTGGAGGGCCGAAGGGCCTGTTCCTGTGCTGTACATTTCTTTGTTCTTTGTTCTTTGTTTATAGGTGAATACGCGAACAAAATTAGCGCTGAAGGCGAATTTTGGTTTAACCCGACCACGCTCAGCACGGACAAGCAGGTTAGGGCAGTTTTACAAAAGAACAGGACAGCATTCGCGACCCACAAACACGACTGTGGACGGATGGCTGGCTCCGTACAAATCACAGGACCTGACCCAAGACCCCAAAAACAGTATGGATTTCCCCAAGAGGCAGAGGGAGAAATCGCAAAAGTAATCGAAAGCTTATTAGAGCAGGGCGTACTTAGATCAGTTGCCTCCACTAATAATGCCCCAATTTGGCCAGTGAGAAAGCCCGATGGATCATGGCGACTGACCATCGATTACCGGGAACTCAACAAAGTCACCCCCCACGGTAGCAACAAGTCCCGAGACCATGCTCAAGCAGGGACTCAATTCCCGATACTTCACGGTTTTGGATGTCAGTAATGGATTCTGGTTCATTCCATTGGCAAAGGCGTGCCAGTACAAATTTGCCTTCACCTTTAAAAACCAACAGTACACGTGGACATGCCTCCCACAAGGATTCCACAACTCCCCCTCCATTTTCCACTGACAGCTGGCAAATGGTTTAGCCAAATTCTCTCGCCCCGAATGTCTCGTCCAGTACGTAGACGACCTACTACTGCAGACAGACACCAAGGAAGAGCACATCGAGCTTCTGTCCGAACTCCTGGAACTCTTACACTCAATTGGTTGTAAAGTTAACCCCAAAAAGGCCCAGATTTTGGAAGACAAGGTGATATATTTGGGAACAATTATCACACATGGTAAACACGAGATCGAGCACAAAAGGATTGACTCGATTGCTAAATTGCCCCTTCCCCAGAACGTTTCAGCCCTCCGGTCATTTTTAGGACTGGTTGGCTACTGCCGAAACCACATTGACGGTTTCGCCAGCAAGGCAGTGCCCCTCTCAGACCTCCTAAAGAAAGAAGCCCCCTGGGAATGGCTTCCGCAGCATACGGATGCTGTGGACTCTTTAAAACAGGCACTCATAGCAGCCCCCCGCACTACAAGTTCCAGACCCGCTTTCCCCTTACACCATAGAGGTAGCGACCACAGACCGCACCCTTTTCGCCGTGCTCCTCCAGGAATGGCACAAACAGTTAAGGCCCGTAGCTTACGCCGACAGAATTTTAGATGCTGTGGAGCAGGGATTTTCAGCCTGTGAGAGGCACCTGCTCACAGTATTTTGGGCAGTTCAGTATTTTTCATACATTACCGGACTGAACCCCATCACAATCCTCACAGAACACACCCCCACCCGACCTTTACTGGACGGACGACTCAAGGACGGTACAGTCAGTCAAATAAGAGCAGCCAGATGGACCCTTCTCTTGCAGGGACGGGACATCACTGTCAAACGAACAAAGTCCCACACTTTTTTAGCCGACAACCTACAGTACCCTGAAACACCCCATGAATGTGAAATTATCTCTCCACACCACAACACAGGCCCCTTTATTGTTAAGACACCCCCCAGAAAGATAGGTAGTTCAACCCAGAGCCCCAAGCACACAGACACGTGTGAGCCCATAAAGATATATGTGGATGGATCTTCCACAGTATTGGAAGGGAAGCGCATAACAGGATGCGGTATTTATGTCGAGGACGCGCCCTAGACGAAATAGCAATAAAACTTCCAGGACACTTCGGCGCGCAGGCAGCAGAACCTGCGGCCATCGCATACATAGTGGAACACCCAGGTTCCTTCCCCAGCCCAGCAGGCATATACTCGGACAGCCTCTATGTCTGCAACAGCCATACGGAATTCCTGCCCCTGTGGAAAGCAAGAGGATTTGTTTCCGCAGACGGAAAACCCCTCCCTTCAGCCCCATTACTCCGTCACATTTTAGAGCGAGCACAGAACAGGACTTTTGGGAGAGTCAAAGTTCGTAGTCACCATCGTTCCTTCACCTCCTCCCCCCCCCCCCCCCCCCCCCCGGAAATGTGAAGGCCGACGCACTGGCTAAAGCAGGTTCCAGGCACGGATATTTTTGGACACCCCCAGAAAGCGCACCAGTGAATGCAGTTCATGTCTCGCAGACTAATATCGAGGATTTAGTGCAGGCCCAGAAGCAGGACAGCGATCTCGGGGAGATTTTAAAAGGAAACTATCCAGCAGCCTACGAGAGATTTAAAAATGCTCTGACCACACATGACGGTGTTGTGTTAAAAGACACCATTTATGTGGTTCCTGAACAGGACAGGAATCAACTGATTTGTTTGTTCCATGACAGTCATGGCCATCAGGGAATCAATCCCACGACAGCACACCTCAGGCAGCTCTGCTGGTGGCCGAGTTTAAAAGAAGATGTTACTCACTACGTTGAGAATTGTCTTATCTGTGCCCAGAATAATCCAGATAGATATGCCAAAAAGGCTGAGCTCAGTCACACCCGACCCGTTAATGGCCCCTGGACTATCCTCCAGATTGATTTTATGGGACCATTGCCCCCTTGCAGGAATGGTTATAAGTATGTACTCGTTGTGATAGACACGTTTACGAAATGGGTGGAAGAATTCCCATCCAGAACTAACATGGCAAAGACCACAGCCAAGATTTTAACCCACCACATCTTTACGAGATGGGGACTCCCCCGCAGCATTGAATCCGACCAAGGTTCCCATTTTACGGGACGTGTCATGAAGAACGTCCTCACGATATTTGGCATTACCCAAAAATTCCACATTGCATACCACCCACAGTCGAGTGGTATCGTGGAGCGCATGACTCGGACCCTAAAATCCACCCTCAGAAAAATGGTCCAGCAAACCAACACCACTTGGGACTCAGTCCTCCCTTTTGCGCTGATGTTTCTGCACAATACATTTTCAACTTCCACAGGTTACACCCCACACACTCTCATGACCGGACGCCCCATGAAAAGCACAGAATTTTTATTAGGTTTAGACTTGACCAGCCCCGAAGTGACGGCCCTCACACACGAGAACGCAGTCAAACAATTAGTGGATAATGTTAAAACGGCTCAGCTAGCAGCCGCAGTGAAATTGGGCACAAGAAAGAAACCGAGCAAGGCCTGTTTCGACAAGACAATGCATACGACTGAGTTCAGTGTAGGACAGCAAGTCATGCTCTCCGTATACAACCCCAGCACATTCCTGTCGCCAAAGTACTCGGGTCCGTACTCCATTGCGGACAAAGTAAGCCCTTCCGTCTACAAAATAAAGTATCCCAACGGAATGACTGCATGGTTCCATATCAACCAGCTGAAGGCATATGGAACACAGTCTAACCACGCACACCACGTCATGCTCGACGCAGTGCACCACACCCCGCCCACAGCCAACGTAACCCTACCATCCCCCAACATGTCCAGCCCAGCCATGGACTCAATCTCGACTCCACCCCTGAAATATACACTCCGCCCCGGAACGCCCACAGACTGCAGCAGAGACAGCGACTGTGACTCGGACGATAGCCACAGCACGCCTCCCTACTATCCCCATGCAACAGGACCCACACCCAGCGAATCTGACCACGATTCGAGTGATCCCTTCACGATCACTTTCCCAAACAAATCCCACCACCGACCTACAATGATGACCCCAATTCCGTCCCCACACAGCTAGACACCACCTATTGGCACAGAGATAATTCGTACAGACTCGTCCGGAATGACGAGAGCGATCCAAAATCATACCAAGCAGCCCTATCAGCCCTGATACACTCGCGAGTTTAGCATCCGGGAGAAGATGACGACCTTGAGTCTGACTCCCAAACCGAGAACCCCTTTGCGACCCTGTTCGCAACTGATAACTGAGGTGTCCAGATGATGTTTCAAAAGGAACAGCTTGGGAGAAACGGTGTCCTTTCTGATGGAACCTGCAGCATATTTGATGTTGTTTGTAGTGTTTGTTAAATGTTGTATGTCAGACCAGAAATTTTTTTTCCATGGCCCCACGCCTTTTCAGCAGAAACCTCTGAGGACTTCCCCACAGAGACTTGCTACTGTCCAGAGTTCAGAGGAACTCGTCTGTCGACAGACGCCCGTTCATAACTGCTCTTCTAGTTCAAGGAAGGAACCAATACGGCAGCCCCCCACGATGACTACATTTCTTGCCCGTTCTTGTCGGTTGCTCAGGCAGTGGAGAAACGGCATTGGGACCTGCCCTGCCTGGGAACCCCACCTCTGGTCAGCTACGCTCGGGTAGGGGAGACACGGCATTGGACTCCATCCAACTCTTACCCGTCGCGGCCCATACGCACCTCATTTTGGAAAGTTTTAGTTCAAAAAGTTTTGTTTTGTTTCAGGTAACCCTTAGGTTGCCAACCATATGCTATTTACATCCTCAAACATTTGGATGGTAATTCGCACAGTCTGCGAGACGGCTCGCACTGGTTCATTATTTGTAAGAGTGTCTTGTCCTAAAATTCGGTTTAAAAAAATAATAAAAATGAGGGAGTCACACATAGTGACCAATTATAAAGGGAGTAATTGGCACTAAAGGACAGACAGGCTATCATACGAGATGTTAAACCAAGATAGTAACAGACACTATGCTTGATCACACAGAACTCCAGAAGCTCCAGGACCAGAGAAGAGAAGAGAAGAGAAGAGAAGTGAAAGAAGAAGAACCATGAGGACATCCTCCGTGTGGCTCATCGTTATAATGGACATTTGGTTGCGCGGGAACGCGAACCCCATGACCTCAAGCCCCCCAGCCATTAATGATTCACTTCCCCACAGTACCCAGAGCCCAGTCACAAGCGACACCATATCATCTTGGTGTGCCAGGTTTATAACCTGGTACTCCCTGTACTACTTGATAGAATCCCTATTGGTATTGGCGATACTCTGCTGCATCGTGCAAACTATGCGTCTGAGAAAACGGAGAAGGAGACCTACCGCGCTCGCACCCCGGTATATAGGATCAGATCCCCTATTTTCGGATACGACCCGACCCCCGCGATCTATAATAAAGAGCATTCGTTTGCGTTTTTGCTGTAAATAAAGAAATGTTCATGAGCAATTGTACGATCCTGAGCTTGACTGCCAAGCCAGGTAAAATGTGTATGAACTGCTATGATTTTGTTTGTATGGTTGACGAAGTTAGAGTGATGAAATGTTTAAGTGAGTGTAGTGTATTAAGGATAGTTATAGGTTCCCATTTTCTTGTTTTGATATGCATGTCCCTGTTTGACATAGCGCCCCTTAGAATTGGCAGTTAAAAATGTTTTGCATAGTTGTGGTCAGTGTAGAGGCCATGAAAGAAGTGCTCACCGGGTCAGGGAATGGAAAGCAACGCAGTTATGTGATCCTTCACGCTTCGCATTAGGATCACAAGGAGGGTGTGTAGCCACCTAAATTGGCCCACTCCCGATTTAAAATGGCGAACGGCAAAGGCTGAAGGGAAATTCAGCCAACACAGGCAGAAACCAGCAGGTGCAGGTTTGCTGTGTATTTAACTCTGCAAAAGCCCAGACAGCATCGATACCAGCGACCATCAGCATAATAATGTAGCAGCCATCTACATACTAATGAGCAATCTTCGGGAACAATAGCAACATTTGGGACACACAAAACTAAGCCAGACTCCCCGGCGCCAGCAGGAGCCAACACAAAAGAGGCTAACGAACACCTCAAAACCGCCCATCGATCAGGGAACCGCTCCAGTATTGGAGAAATCGAACCAAGCGATTGGAACGAAGTACAAGGTCTGCCCCAAAAGGCGAGAAGCCCCTGGGGACTATAAAATTAAGCCCCCAAGTTTAACTTGCTCTCTTCTTCCTGCCCAGATCACCCAGCAACGCGAACCTACCTTGACCATGACCGGTCCAGTGACCACCGAAAGAAGTAAGTCTCAAGTCAACGCTCGCTACGGATAGGCGCTCTTAGCTACCAATCCGTACCAACTTCGAATCCCGCAGGCTCAGAACCCGAACGAAAGGCCATTTGTTCCCCTGACCTGGTGGGCCAGTCTGAAGCTAAGTATAGGCCTGTTAGTTGTAGAAGTAGCTTAGATGTAGAATTTGTGCATGAGTAGCGATTACTGTGTATAATAAATGTGCTTTGATTTGAATCTTACTAATCGGTGTATTGAGTTATTGATCATTACTTGGACTTGAACCTCGTGGCGGTATCATAAAGATACCTGGCGACTCGAGAGCAAAGGTGATAAAACAGAGCAATTGAACCAACGGAAAGTTAGCAACAGAAGGTGAAGACATTATGATCCAGAATGAAGCGGATGAGTTGCAGAATTGCGTCTGGAGATTGGCAGTTGTCGGTGTTGAGTACTGAGGCTGTTGCAGCAATGCCGTCGTCATGGGGGATGCTGGTGTAGAGTGCCGAGACATCCATTATGACGAGGAATGTTCCTGGTCCCTCGCATTCAAAGTATCGTCTTGCATTTTTGACTTTGTCTATATATATATATATATATGTTTCTGGAACCTACCTCTTTATTCACCTGAGTAAGAAACAGTGCTCTGAAAGCAAGTGATTCAAAACAAACCTGTTGGACTTCAACCTGGTGTTGTAAGACTTCTTACTGTGCACCAATTCTTAAGCCACGTATTCATCTGTGCTATTCTCCTAGTCTTGTACTCACTAGTACATGGCACTGGGTGTAATCCAGAGATTACAACCTGAGAGTTCTTGCTCTTTAATCTATTGTCTGCTCCCTGAATGTTGATGCAAGACCACATCCCTCTTTCTACCTATATCATTGGTATCAACATGTATCATGACCTCTGCCTTACCATCCTCCCCCTTCAGGATGTCCTGCAGCCATTCAGTGACATCCCGGACCCTGACACCACGAAGGCAACATACCATCCTGGAGTCTTTTTCATGACCACAGAAATGCCTATCTGTGCACCTGACTATGAAGTTCCCTGTGACTATTGCTGTTCGGTGCCTTGACCCTCCCTGCTGAACAACATAGCCAGCCGTGGTGCCACTGCTCTGGTCACTGCTATTGTTTTCTCCTGATAGGCCATCACCCCCAACTGTATCCAAAATGGTACACTTGTTAGAGAGGGGGATAGCCATGGGGATTCCTGCACTAACTACCTGCCCTTTCTAGCAGTCACCCATTTGTCTGCCTTCATCTTGGGCGCGATCACGTCTCTATAACGTCTGTCTATGATGCTTTCTGCCATTTGCATGCTCTTCAGTGCATCCAACTGCTTCTCCAACCGAATCACGTGGTCTGTGAGGAGCTGCCAGTGGGTAACCTGCAGATGTAGTCATCTGGAACATTGCAAGTGCCATGGGTCTCCCACATCTCACAGTTGGAGCACTGCATCCCGCTGACTGACATTTCTAGCACTAATTAATTAATTATGTCAAAATAAATAGTTATTAAATTTAGTACTAATTAATTAATTGCGTTAAAATAAATACTTCTTAAATTTAAGTTAAAATTAATGACATGGTCTCTTGTGCTAGAATTCTCCGATAAATTTTAAATGCTAAATACACTAATCTCCGAGTTACGACACTACTTAGTTAATTACTCTAGTTTTTCAAATTTAGAACAGATTTCTAACCAGTCAATCAGATCACAGTTTTACTGTGACATCACTTCGCCATTTGTTTCCCCAGTCCCCGATACCCAACTCTGTCCTGCTCACTAGGCCGTGAATCCCCGAGGTAAGTTATTTATACTTACTGTTCAGAAGCTCCTCCTCCCCGGGTTCGCAGCAACTCCGCTCCCTGCCAACTCAATAGATTGAATCTAATTTTCTCTCAGTGAGCGATGGCGGTATAGTGGTGAGCATAGCTGCCTTCCAAGCAGTTGACCCGGGTTCGATTCCCGGCCATCGCAATAAAAAGTAAGTTGGAACGAACTCTAATTTTCTCTGGCCCTACTTTGCTTGTCCTCGTTACTATCAATTAGAGCCCTGACAGATTATAAACCAGAAAACTTATTTTCAAACTATAATTGATGAAAGTTGTACAGACTTACCGACCTTGTCCACTATTTACCAATCAGCTCTCTCCTTTGTATCCTCAGCTGCAGCAGGGCAAGACCACTCTCTGAAGATTTGAAGTTACAAAGCAAGGAGAAAAAGCAAAGGGATCCTATTCAAGCTTCAAATTCCCAGGTTCAAAGCTTAAAACTCACTCTGGCTGTGGCCTCACTCTGGCTGTGGCCTCTCTCCCACTGCTCGTGTGCACTGTCCAGTCCAGGCAGATCGTTCCATACATGAAAAACATGCGACATACGCTAAATATACATTGTAAATACATAGACATAGACAGTGGATGAAACGTACAGAGGGTAGTGTTACTCAGTAGAGAAGATGCATGGAGAGATCTGTTCAGTCCATAAGAGGGTCATTCAGGAGTATGGTAATAGCGGGGAAGAAGCTGTGTTTGAGTCTGTTAGTGCGTGGTCTCAGACTTTTGTATCTCCTGCCCAAGAACACTTTGTCAAAAGATGCGGAGCACCAGAGCTCATCGTAGAGTTGGTCGTCATCATCCTCCATCCCATGGACCAGACCAGCTACTACTGCTAACCCAGGCTCACACCCCATAGTCAGGCAGGTAGGAATCACGGAGCAGGTTGCAGGGGTCGGGGGGGGAGGGTTGGAGGGCTTGGGGCAGGGAGAATGGACATGGGAGCGGGTGGTCGGCTGGGAGTGGAGGGGGCGGATTGTGGGGGTCGGACGGGATAGTCATGCCACCATTGGCCAGGCCTCCTGGTCGGCGAACCTGGAGGTGATTAGAGCGTCCTGTGCGTGCCTGCCCTGGTGCGCAAGTGCAGCCTCCTGTGCCTGCCTGGGTCCCATGCTCTGCACAGCTTGGCCTTCTCCCGCATCCTCCTCGTTGGTTGAGGCCTGGTGTTCATCCCCCACTTCCAGCAGGTTGCCTCTCTGCTGCATGATGTTGTGGAGGACGCAGCAGGCCACCACGATGTGGGAGACTTTCCTAGAACTAAACTGGAGGACCTCTCCAGAGCAGTCCAGGCACCTGAACTGCATCCTCAGGCTGCCGATGCACTGCTCTATCATGGCCCTGGCTGCGGCATGGGTGATGTTGTAGCGGGTCTCTGCGTTGGTCTGTGGCCTCCGGATAGGCATCATCAGGCACAGCCGCAGTGGATAACACCTGAGAGCCAACCACTCACCCGGGGGTGCGCCGCGAAGGTATCGGGAACCATCGAGTGTGCCATGATAAAGGTGTCGTGCACATTGCTTCGGCATCAGGCGCAGACGTGTCCGATGTGCATCTTGTAGTCACACACCAACTGCACGTGCATGCAGTAGTACTCCTTTCGGGTTGTGAAGACCACCCCCTCGTGCTCGTAGGGAGACTTGCGCCCAGTCGATCATCCTCTGAAACGGGGGCATTTCAGTGATGGTGGCTAACTGCCCAGGCATCCTGGTGGGCTCGGTCCACAGTGAAGCTGATGTATTGTGCTGAGTGGGCATATAGGACCTCCATTACAGCGTGGATCCACCTCTGTACCGAGATCTGTGAGGTCCCTGGCAGGTCCCCACTCGGTGCCTAAAAGGACCCCGTGGCATAAACCGTGCAACCGTCATCTTGATGGCCACCGAGAACATGTGTTCTCCTCAATACCTCCGCGGCTCCAGATGCGCCATGATCCGGCAGATATGCTGTATGATCCCTCTGATCAGCCGGAGTCTTCGATGGCATGACCGGTCCAGCAGGTCCTCGAATGACAAGCGTTGCCAGTACACACTAGGCCTAATACGCCTCCTTCCCACCTCCTCCCCAGACTGTTGGGCGGTTGGTTCTCCATCCTCACCGGCTGGCTCCTGTTCCTCTGAGGCAAGCTCTGCTGCTGCAGGGTCCTCCCCAAGCAGCTCCTGCTCCTCCTACAACCTCAGTACATCCCCCAAGGCTGCAGCAGCAAGGCAGATGGCAATCATTCCTGGTTGGATTCTGAAATCCATTGTCTGCTAGGGGTGGGAGGTGTTAGCATGGTGCCTACCCCCAGCCCAACCAGGTCTAATGCGCTACACGGTGGCCCCGGCCTGCACTGCAGCCCTCCCTCTGCATGTCCTCATCCCCGGCTGAGCCCCAGGCACTCTGCCCTCCACTCCACACCGCACCCCTGGCCCCGTTGGTGCCCGGCACCATGGGGGCCTCTGCCACCGGCACCCGTTCCTGCTGGCAGGGGTACTGGTGGCTGGCACTGCACATTACAGTGGTATGCTCCGCGCCTTCGTCCGGAACCCTGCTGTAGTGGCTACCGTGGGCATTCCCCTTGGCTGAGCCGCATGATGCCTGCCGGAGGGTGGCGCCAGTTGGGGGTGGGGGGTTGGTGGGGAGGAGGGAGGGGTTGAGTTGAGCAGGTGGGATAGGTACACTCATATGGCCAGTGTTGCTCTGCTCAATCGCAGGCCGCGGCAATGGCAGTCGGTGTGTAGACACCCCGTTCGCAGGGGGACACCCCAACCCACAGCCCATCCCCTGGTCAGCTCCCACTATTCCCCCTGGCCCTGGCAGATGCCCCCTCGCCCAGCCAACCATGCCAATCGCCGGACTGGCAGCCCACGGTCGCGCCTCTGGGAACATGACCTACCTCTGCTCTCTCCCTCATTTAAAAAATATATATATTTATTAAAGTTTTTTAACACAATTTTTCTCCCTTACAAAACAATAAACCACCCCCTCGTAACAAAAAAAAACAAGAAATCGCGCAGAGCAAGATATATGATATATTTACGCAGCTTTGTACACTGGCCCTCACCCGTACGTGCCTTTCCCCAACCCTTCATGTTATCTCTTGCTCATCCACCCTCCCAGGCAGTCCCCCCTTTCCCCCCCCCTACCCCCCCTCCCAGGACATCCCCTCCACTGCCCCCCCCCCCAAAGGTTGCTGCTGCTGCTGACCGACCTTCCTCTAACGCTCCGTGAGATAGTCTAGGAACGGTTGCCACCGCCTGTAGAACCCCTGCGCAGACCCTCTCAAGGCGAACTTAATCCTCTCCAACTTTATGAACCCAGCCATATCATTTATCCAGGTCTCCAGGCTGGGGGGGCTTCGCCTCCTTCCACATTAGCAAGATCCTTCGCCGGGCTACTAGGGATGCAAAGGCCAGAATGCCGGCCTCTTTCCCCTCCTGCACTCCCGGTTCGTCCACTACTCCAAATATTGCTAGACCCCAGCTTGGCTTGACCCGGACTTTCACCACCTGAGATATTGCTCCCGCCACTCCTCTCCAGAACCCCTCCAGTGCCGGGCATGACCAAAACATCTGGACATGGTTCGCCGGGCTCCCTGAGCACCTTCCACATCTGTCCTCTACCCCAAAGAACCTACTCAACTTCGCCCCCGTCAAGTGCGCTCTGTGGACCACCTTAAATTGTATCAGGCTGAGCCTGGCACACGAGGAGGAGGAATTAACCCTACCTAGGGCATCAGCCCACAGACCTTCCTCGATCTCCTCCCCCAGCTCCTCCTCCCATTTACCCTTCAACTCTTCTACCAGCGCTTCCCCCACTTCTTTCAACTCCTGGTGTATTTCCGACACCTTGCCCTCCCCGACCCATACACCCGAGATCACCCTATCTTGAACTTCTTGTGCCGGGAGCAACGGGAATTCCCTCACCTGTCGCCTCACAAAAGCCCTCACCTGCATATATCTAAAGGCATTTCCCGGGGGTAACTCGAACTTCTCCTCCAGTGCCCCTAGGCTCGCAAACGTCCCGTCGATGAACAGGTCCCCCATTCTTCCAATCCCTGCCCGATGCCAGCTCTGGAACCCCCCGTCCATCTTCCCCGGGACAAACCGGTGGTTACCCCTGATCGGGGACCACACTGATGCTCCCATTGCACCCCGGTGCCGTCTCCACTGGCCCCAGATCCTTAGCGTTGCCGCCACCACCGGGCTCGTGGTATACTTTGTCGGCGAGAGCGGCAGCGGTGCCGTCACCAACGCCCCCAGGCTCGTTCCTTTACAGGACGCCATCTCCATCCTCTTCCATGCCGCCCCCTCTCCCTCCATAACCCACTTGCGGATCATCGCCACATTTGCTGCCCAGTAGTAGTTCCCCAGGTTTGGCAGCGCCAACCCTCCTCGGTCCCTACTGCGTTCCAGGAACCCGCTCCTTACTCTCGGGGTCTTATTCGTCCACACAAACCCCAAAATGCTCCTGCCTACTCTCTTAAAAAAGGCCTGAGTGATCACGATGGGAAGGCACTGAAACACAAACAGAAACCTCGGAAGGACCATCATTTTGACACACTGCACTCTACACGCCAGCGAGAGCGGTAACATGTCCCATCTTTTGAAATCCTTCTCCATTTGCTCAACCAACCTCGTCAGATTCAGTTTATATAGGGTCCCCCAACTCCTGGCTATCTGGATCCCCAGATACCGAGAGCTCCCCTCCGCCCTCCTCAGCGGTAGGTCCCCTATCCCTCTTTCTTGGTCCCCCGCCTGTAATACAAAGAGCTCACTCTTCCCTACATTGAGCTTATAGCCCGAAAACTCCCCAAACTCCCTTAGAGTCTGCATGATCTCCACCATCCCCTCCATTGGATCCGCCACGTACAGCAACAGGTCATCCGCATATAGCGACACCCGATGCTCTTCTCCCCCTCGGACCACCCCCCTCCATTTATTAGACTCTGCTCTCTCCCTCATGAGCCATTGCGCCTGCTTTCCGATTTTTAAAACCACAAGTGAACCTCGCCATTGGCAATTGCTTCTGGCGGAGGTGGAGCATCTCGGGAGCCCCGGGGTATACTGGGGTGGGTCTGTTAACGATATACCAATAGCGTTTACTGTACGTGCGGCGTAAAATGCTGCTGTCAAGGCATCGGAGCGCTGCATTTCTTCGGACACCCGACACCGGTCTCAATTTTCGACTGAGACGCAATTCTCTGCCCGATTGTGCCTCACAATCCCGGCTGGATGAAGAATCCCACCCTGTATCTCTAGATGGAAACAGAGTTAACGTTTCAGGGGTTCTGAGGACGCGTCATCGACCTGAAACATTTTTTTCATATGAAATATATAATAACGATATTCTTAACTTGATTTTATTTTAGAAGTTATTTCATTCATGAATATAGGTATTTAACAATTACAGTATTTCAACTTCGAAGCTATGATGTTCTCATGCTTTCTTTTCCTGGAAAGGGTCCCACAGAACCTAACTACAGTTTTTACATTATTTGTAATGGGAAGACCTGATTTACTTGACATTGTTTTGCTTTAGGTTACACTTTTCAGGAATGCAAATGTAACATTGAGCAAGGACTTACTGTATGATGTTATATATTGTAGGGGTATACAATTCTACTGCAGCTGATGGGCTGCCCTGGTTTTGAGTTGCTACATATGTAGCGAATATCCTGTTTAGAACCATGATCGTACCATATGATAGGATGAAATCTGTCCACAGCGTGAAAGAAGAATTTTGTCTCATTGGTGGCCAGCCAGTGCTGCCATATACAAACAATCTGTGACAGTTAGATTGATGTGGAATAATTAAATCAATGAGGACATTGCCTTATGTTGGTGCTCCCAACACCTATCACAAGCTGAGTTTGGCAGCTATATTCTTCATGGCTCAGACAGCTCTGTCATTCTTTGTGATGGTCAATGAAGTTCACCCACCCAGTGTTTGTTATGTGCCTTTGCTATCCCTATTGCTACTTGTAATTGGCATTCAACATGGACGACCATTCATTCATTCAGCTGCTGGGGGATGTTAGTCGGTAATAATAAAGAGAAGGTTTCCTTGAACTCATTTGCCATGAGGCCGTGAAACCTCATCACTGTAGGAGCGGTTTCAAGACCTGTGTATTGAGTTCTTCCACGTTGGGTTATTCCCTGTGGCTTAGCTCAGTACAGAGAGAAACAAAAACACCACAACCTGGACAAGATGGCTATTTAATCAAGCTTGTTACGTGCACACGGAGAACAGACTGGATATCAGCCAAGACCTGTTCTACCGAACAAAGAGCCGAGCACAGTAATTATACAACGTTCAAAAATCAATAGCCTACCCCAGTTGAACGTGATCCAATCCCTGAAGTTGCTTCTTTTAAACTTATCCAATAGAATTGCAAGCAGTGTTTAAACTTCACCCAATAGAGTCGCAAGCAGCGCATGAGTGATCATCATCCTGACAGCTGCTTACAATCCCAGCAGCTTGCTGACTGTGTGTGGTGGTATGTGTTAGGGGTAATACGGTACACCATGAATGCCGAGGAGCTATTGGAGGACAGATGCTGGGTCCCGATTGGATCTGCCGCCTACTGGGCTCCACCCAGATAGGCGGGGTATAAGAACCCGGTTTACTCCCCCCGCAGCTGCATTCTGTGACTGAGCTGCTGGGGAACAAGTCTGCTCAATAAAGCCTCGATTGAAGTTCTTTACGTCTCGCCTCGTGTGTGATCGATGGTGCTACACTGTGAGAAACAGAACAACAAATGTTAGAAGTAATGTCCATTTGGTCAAGTGAGCTGTCCTAAATCCCATTTGAGTACTTATTACTGCTATGTCCTAAAAATACATGTTTAATGGTTAATAGTGATTACTCAGTCCTATAATTCATCTCAATCCTTAATAAAACAACTTATGTAAAACTACTCAAGCTAACGATTCAGTTTTAAGAGATATCATCGCTGAACCCCCTCCCCCCTTCAATCCCGGCCAGACTCCGATGAATATTTTTCCTCAACTGTATTCTAATATGCCACCAGCTAGCTCTCAATGGGACAGAATGGCCGGGATTTCAGATGCCGGCGTCAACGGGCCTCGAGGCCCAGTCTTTCTCCCCTTCCTCGGGTGCTAGAACGGCAACGGAGTGCTGTGCGCTGCTCCAGCATTGAAAGCCGGCCCTACACGGCCGGCGTGGGTCCACGCATGCGCGCCATGCCCGTCTCCGCGCTGGCACATGCGCGTGGTTGCCGTCTTCGCACCGGCCCCCAGGCAACATGGCGGAGCCCTACAGGGGCCCGGCGCGGAGCAACATAGGCTGCCCCGGAACGACCGTGCCCGTCGATCGATAGACCCGATCGCTGGCTTGGCCATCGTGGAGCCCCCCCCCCCCGGAGTTGGATCCCCCCCCACCCCCCAACCAGGGCGACCCCCGCAGCCAGAATACCGAGGTCCCACCGGGTGGGACCATATGTAACCCACGCCGGCGGGACTCGGCGGAACACAGCAGGCACTTGGCCCGTCAAGTGCGGAGAATCGCCCCGGGGGCCATTTTCAACGGCCCCGACCAGCGCCGCGGCGAACGTGCGGGCGTGATTGCCGCCGTTTCTCCGGGGACCGAAGAATCAGCGATACAGCGTTGGAGTGGCATGGCGGGATTCTCGCACACCCCTCCTGGCGAGTCTCCGACCCAGCACGGGCTCGGAGAATCCCGGCAATATATCTGGGGATGGTTCCTCGGTGCTTGCTGTTAAGTATGATTTCAAGATGACAAAGAGTCACCCAGATTCGAAACGTTAGCTATGTGTTATCTCCACAGATGCTGAGATTGTCCAGCATTTTCTGTTTTTATTGCAGGTTCCCATACCCACAGTTATTTGCCTTTAGATTAAGACTGTTATGTTTCCTTCCCTAAAGGACATTTGTGAACCAGTTAGGTTTTTTTGTGACAATCATGATCACATTTACTGCTACCAGCGTTTTATCACTCAATGCTTTTCAGAAGCGAATTCAAATTCTCAAACTGCTGTATTATTATTTGAACTCAAATTCTACTCAGATTATTAGTTCAGAGCTCTGGATTACTATTCCAGTCACATAATCACTCTACTATCATCACCCATGTGGTAAATTATTCAAATGAATCTGACAGTTCGCTCCTCTTCTGATTGGATCAATCAGGCCCAGTGACATCAACTCAAATCAAAATAATTTAACAGAAGTGGCTCCAGGCAGCACGGTGGCGCAGTGGTTAGCAATGCTGCCTTACGGCGCCGAGGTCCCAGGTTTGATCCTGGCCCTGGGTCACTGTCTGTGTGGAGTTTGCACATTCTCCCCCTGTTTGCGTGGGTTTCGCCCCCACAACCCAACGATGTGCAGGCTAGGTGGATTGGCCACGCTAAATTGCCCCTTAATTGGAAAAAATGAATTGGGTACACTAAATTTATAAAAACAGAAGTGGCTCCTTTTAAAAGGGCACAGACAATAAATACCCATTACAAATAACATCTTGCAAACTTAATAAATTATATTGTTGTTATTGTTTTAGTAACAATAACAAATTTATATATCGTCTTCAAACATAATTAAACATCGAAGTTAGTTCCCAGGACCATTTTAAAATAAAATATGACACCGAGTTACATGAGGAATATTAGGTCAGATAACCAAAAACTCAGTCAAAGAGGTAGGTTTTAAGATGTGTCTAAGATCAGGAGAGTGAGGTTTGAGAGGCAGAGAAGTGAAGGGACGGTATTCCAAAAGCTTAAGTCCTAGGCAAGTGAAGGTGCATTCCTCATTGGTAGAGCCACGGGGTGTTGAAGAAGCCAGAATTAGATGAGCGCAGATATCTCAGAGGGTTGTGGGACCGGAGGAGGTTGTGGAGATAGGGAGGGGCAAAGCCATATAAAGATTTGCAAACAAGAATGAGGATTTTAAAATCAAGTTGTTTGAATGGGAGCCAATATAGGTCAGTGAGCACAGGGGTGATAAGGGAACAAGACTTGTTGTGAGTTAAGATACAGGCAACAGAGCTTTGGTGATCTCAAGTTTATTGAGGGTAGAATGTGAGAAAGTAGCCAGAAGTGCCCTGAAATAGCAGAGATAACTAAAACATGAATGAGGATTACAGCAGTAAATGAACTGAGACATGGATGAAATTGTAATGGAGGTGAAAATTTGCAGTCAAAGTGATGACCATGGTTTTGAGGTTGGAATCTCATTACCGGATCAAGTGTGACACCAAGGTTGCAGGCAGACTGCCATAATCTCAGACTGTTTTCAGGAGCGAGAGTGGTAGCTGAGGAATGGAGTTGGGGCAGGGACTGAAACAGTCTTCCCAATACATAATTGGAAGAAGTTTCTGCTTAACCAACACTGAATGTTGGATGAACAATCAGATAATTTAGCAATGATGGAGGAGCTGAAAGATGTGGTGGTAAGGTAGAACTGTGCATCATCAATGTATATGTTGTTACGGACACCTGGTCAGCTCGCAACAGTGGCTAAGAGATTGAAACATCGCCATAACTTTTTAAAGTTTTAAGACGATGCGGAACGATCGATTTGTTCCAGGAGTGACAATATAAGAAATAGGGCTTGGTTATCTTATAAACATACTTTATTAAAACAAAAGAAAATAAAACAATATTTAAACTTCTAAGCTTCAACTCTAAAAGAATACATGTAGTTTCTTAACCTTAACACAAACGTTACCATTAAACATCACTTTAAATAAACATGCGGCTCTCATTCTACTTACACAGACAGGCAAAGGCAAAACCTGCATTGAGAAAGCATTTTTTCTTCTGTTAGGGACATTCATTCTGAACCCTTTTTCAAAGCCTGCCTCGGTGGCAGCTTTCATGACATCTCTCATTCGATTTCCAAACCCTTCTGCTCTGTAACTGTTCAAAACAGCACTCTTTCTTTCTCTCTCTAAGCTCTGCCCAACCTCTCCAACAAAGGTTCTCTGCTGGGGTTTCCAGACTTGAATCCATCAGCACCATCTTGGCTGTTTGATTGTCCACTCCCGTCTATACAAAAGAACAGCGCCATGCTATTGATATGCAACTAACCTCCTATTGAAGGACAAAGAGGTAATCTGACTCTGTAATGGGCTAATAGCTGGTCAGACAGGAGTGACCAGAACAATGGATCTGGGGGCATCCTATGTATTCCTGGGACAATGTAACTCGACCAGCTGTGGGCATATTCCTCTGAGTCTGTGCCAGAAGGTTTTTTTCCCCCTCAGTCTGTTTAATCCCTAAATTGCCTGCTACATTGGTGCCTCATTTTTGGACCCAATATCTTCCTCATGTAACAATGTGAAAACTAACTTTGTACATCATATAAGGCAACATGTTGCTGAGAAATAATGTTAGCTCATGGAATCCCTTCTATATATCTTTTTTTTAAAAATCTTTAAAAAAATATATTTTAATTCTCTTTTTTCACCTGTTCATCATACTTACAACAACAAATAATTAACAGTAACAACAAATACAATGGCAATCCCCTAGCCAACACTCCCCTTATCCCACCCACTCTCAAACAGCTCCCAACATTTCAAATACAAAACACCAATGATAAAGAATCATCATTAATTTATACATTCCAAACCCCCCCTCCAACCCCTCCCCCTCATGTTCAATGTCATCCAATTCATGAAAGTGCATGACGAACAAGGCCCATTAGTTGTAGAACCCTTCCATCCTCCCCCTCAACTCGAATTTACTTTCTCGAGCGTTAAGAACTCAAGCAGGTCTCCCCGCCACACCGAGGCACAGGGCGGACAAGCCGACCTCCACCCCAACAGAATCCGCCTTCGGGCAATCAATGAGGCGAAGGCTAAGACATTTGCCTCTGCACCCACTTCCAATCCCGACTGATCCAGCACCCCGAATATGGCTTCTAGGGGACTGGCGTTGAGTCTCACATGCATTACCTTTGAGATGACCTGAAAAACCTCCCTCCAAATGCCCTCCAGTTTTGGGCAGGACCAAAACATATGAACGTGATTTGTGCCCCCGCCCCCCCCCCCCAATGTTCACAAACATCCTCCAACCCCTCAGAAAGTCGGCTCATCCTCGCCCTTGTGAGGTGCCCTATACACTACCTTCAACCTCGCGCTTGAAATTGATGCATTCACCCTCCGTAGCACCTCACACCATAACCTTTCCTACATGCCCTCACCCCCTTCTATATATCTTCGAGCATGGAACATTACTGTTAGACAAAATCTGAATTGTAACTAATTAATAATACCCTGTAACAGTCACTTAATAATAATGTTTAACTGGCGGGTGGCGTTGAAGATGGCGGCCCCCACGGGTCGCACGTGGCAGGTGGCGTCCAAGATGGCGTCCCGCACGGGTCGCTCGTGGCGGATGACGGGGAAGATGGGGGCGGTCCCCGCGGGCTACACGCAGTGCTGCTGGGTTTAGAAACAGGTCGGGCCTGGCAGAATTTAGAGAAGTGGCCCTTCTTTCCGCACCCGTTGCAGATCGCGCTCCTCGCTGGGCAGCATTGTCTGGGGTGCTTACCCTGGCCACAGAAGTAACATTTCGGGCCTCCGGAGTTGGCGGGTCGCTGCACGGCACAGGCTTGCGGCGCCCCTGGGTGATGGAGGCGCCCACGACGTCCACGAGGGTGCTGCGTGGTCGGAGGTGTAGGCATCCATGTTATGGAAGGCCACTTCCAACGAGTCTGAGAGTTGTACTGTGTCTTGGAGGTCGAGTGTACCCCCTTCTAGTAGGCGCTGGCGGATGTAATTAGATTTTATGCCTGCGACATAGGCGTCGGCTGCTTGGGGGTCCAGCTCCAGGCAATCAGGCTTGAGTGATGGATCCATCTTAAAATTTTAGCTGATTAAATTGATGTACCATCAATGACGACAGACGAGAGTCGGAAGAGTAAACTGTGGCTTTAATCAACTCAAAGACACCTGCTGGCAGCCGGTCCCAGAATGAGGGCAGGGCTGGAGGTTAGCTACCTTTATACTTGAACCCGAGGGGCAGAGCCAGCAGGGACAAACCTAGACATGTAACAAACAGTAAGTACCATAAGTAAGAACAAATGTACAATATAATACAGTGATTCACCACAAAGGGTTTTTTAAAAATCAGCCCTGAACACAGCCTTATCATTAGCTAAAACTTTGACCTTTCACCCTACCCCCACCACTGGCTAAATTTCCCACCCCAGATGTTGTATAATGTGAATAAACAGCAAGTACTGGCAATCTGAAATAAAGACAGAACATGCTGAAGACATACAATAGATCTATCAACGTCCGTAAAGGGAAAATACAGCTAATGATTTAATATTCCTGTTGATGCATGGTATGCATGATTCTGATGTTCTCACTTTACCCCATTCAAAACAATGCTGTTAATGTCAGAAATTTTTAGCACTGATGTTTATGATCAGCAAAGTAACATCAATTGAAAGAACATTTTAATGTGACTTCTGGTGGCGGCCAGGAGCTGAGCAGTCACATGAAAGGCGGCTCTCCCTTGGGAACTTCTTACCAGGCCACCAAACAGACACAAAAACACCACAAAATCTCCCCAACCTCACCATCAATCAATACCCTACTGACCAAAATGCCGTTGAACCAACCGCGGAGGGGAGAGCAATCAGGAGAACAGGTTCCGTCGGCATAACCTGAGAACTGTTGGGCTACTGGAGGGCAAGAACCCAACAGGATACGTTGCGAAGATCCTCGGGAAACTATTCGGAGAGGAAGGCTTCGCCAAACCCACAGAAGTGGACCGGGCCCACAGTTCACTTTGGCAAAAGCCCAAACCGTGAGATCCACCACGATAATTGTGAATCCACATAAGTTTCAAGACAAAGAGCAGGCGCTTAACAGGGCGAGGAGCACGCGGTCGTGTAGGTAAGAAGGACACACAATCTGCATCAATCAAGACATTGGAGCTGACCTGGCCAAATCGGCACTTTTAAAAGGTAAAGAGCGATTTGACATGTTGTACCACGGTGACTTTGGGTCACGCCAATGGCAAAGAACAATGGCTGGAGGAAGCGAATGAGTTTGTAAAAAAGGATGGTCTTGGAAAGCAGCGATAAGAGACAATCAGGAACTCTTAACTTTGACTTTCTTTTTGTTCCTTAAACCTACACAATCTAAGGGAGGGGAGAGGGCTCCTGTACTGCAAGACAAGAAGGGAGGTTTGGGGGGGGGGGGGGGGGGGGGGGGGGGGGGGGGGGGGGAAACAAAATGGGTCAAGTGCAAATAGAGCTGCTCCCAGGGGGGAGCCACCACACTGACAAGCAGGTTCGTGTATGGGAATAAAAAGTGGGGGGGCCCAAAGGGGAGGGAGCTTCTGAAAGAAGGTGTCGCAATCCTGAGGGAGCAGGAGACGAGGAGCAAGGGAGGGGAGATATTGGGGGGAAGTAATAGGGGTATGGGGAAAGGGAAGAGGCGACTGCAAGGGCAGATGGGGTCGGGGGGGGGGGTCGAGGATTAGGTGGGGGAGGGGAGGGTAGAATGTTGGCTACAACAGGTCACACATGGAGATGGCTGGAAAGAGGAAGGCGATGGTGGCTATCTTGGATGGCCCACGAACAAATTAACATAAGGGGACTTAACGGGCCGATTTAACGATCCAGAGTCTTCGCCCATCTAAAAAGCCTGAAGGTTGACAATCTTCCTTCAGCAGACACATCTGGGGGAGAAGGACCGACTCAGGGTAAGAAAAAGTTGGGTTGGGCAGACATATCAGGTGCGCTTTGACACAAGGATGAGGCAGGTGGCCATATGTTTAGCAAAAGGACAGCGTTTACCGCGACCCAGGGGGACGATACATGATAGGTGGCGGCATCCTGGAAGGGAACCCAGTGGTGCTTGTGAAAAGATACACCTTAACAGCGACGATGCAGACTTCATTAAAGAAACAATGACAGTGATTCCCGACCTTGACTCCTACCAGTTCACAATGGGGGCAGACTTCAACTGTGTACAGGACCCAACGACGGACAAGTCCATCCCCTGATCAGGGAAAGAATGAGGAATGACAAAGGAACGAAACACCTTGATGGAGCAGATGGTGTCGGGTGGACCCATGGAAGCTCAACCCTCCAAGGGAAAAGGAGTTCTTCTCCGACGTGCACAAAGTCTACTCCTGTATTGACTTCTTTATAGTGGGTATATGGGTGCGTCCAGGGGTGGTAGAGGTGGAATACTCCACAATAGTCATTTCAGACCACACCACACTACATGAACGTGAGGTTAGAGACAGGCCGGGCCCAGTGTCCCCCATGGAGGCTGGACACAGCCCTCCTCACCGCCAAGGCAGTCTGTGAAAAATGTCACAAGTCATCGACAGGTATGTAATCTGCAACCAAAATAGGGAGGTCTCACCCTCCACATTCTGGGAGGCATTGAAGGGACTGATAAGGGGGCAAATATTAGCACACAGCGTTCTCATGGAGAGGAAAGAAAGGGCATCTAGGTAACAGCTGATCACCTCCATATTGGAAGTGGATGGGTGGTACTCCAGGGCACTGATAGTGGAGCTATTGGTGGAGAGGAAAAACGTACAAATGGAATTTGACCTGCTCTCCACTGGAAAGCAGCGAACCAGCTCAACCAGAGATGTGGGTCCTTTTATGAGTCCAGTGCCAACTGGCACACCAGCTGAGAAAGCAGGCAACCATGAGGGAGATAGTGCAGGTGAGGGACAGGAACAGCAGGCTAGTCACATAAGAACTAGGAGCAGGAGTAGGCCATCTGGCCCCTCGAGCCTGCTCCACCATTCAATGAGATCATGGCTGATCTTTTGTGGACTCAGCTCCACTTTCCGGCCCGAACACCATAACCCTTAATCCCTTTATTCTTCAAAAATCTATCTATCTTTATCTTAAAAACATTTAATGAAGGAGCCTCAACTGCTTCACTGGGCAAGGAATTCCATAGAATCAATCCCTTTGGGTGAAGAAGTTCCTCCTAAACTCAGTCCTAAATCTACTTCCCCTTATTTTGAGGCTATGCCCCCTAGTTCTGCTTTCACCCGCAAGTGGAAACAACCTACCCGCATCTATCCTATCTATTCCCTTCATAATTTTATATGTTTCTATAAGATCCCCCCTCATCCTTCTAAATTCCAATGAGTACAGTCCCAGTCTACTCAACCTCTCTTCGTAATCCAACCCCTTCAGCTCTGGGATTAACCGAGTGAAGTGCCAGATATGATGAATGAGGCTTTTGTGACCTTCTACTGGGGACTGTACATTTTCAAGCCCCTTGAGGGGGACTCAAACATGAAAAGGTTTCTCCACGGGCTGGACATACCAGCTGTGGGGGAGGAAAAGAAACAGGGAATGGAAGAACTGCTCGGACTGGGGGAGATCTTGGAGAGCATTAATTCCATGTACTCAGTGAAGGCACCGAATCCGGACGGATTCCCGCTGGACGACTATAAAAGGTTTGCGGCAGCACTGGCCCCGCACCTGCGGGAGATGTTCAACGACTCTTTGTCGAGGGGGGCCCGACTCTTGAACACTGACGCAAAAGTCCTGGCGAAGGCTCTGGCAAGGCGACTGGAGAGTTGTGTGCCAGGGGTAGTCGCGAAAGATCAGAAGGGGTTTGTCAGCCCGGTGGTGGCGGCAACATTAAGGATCTGGGGCCAGTGGAGACGGCACAGGGATGCAGTGGGAGCCTCGGTGTGGTCCCCGATCAGGGGTAACCACCGGTTTGTCCCGGGGAAGATGGACGGGGGGTTCCAGGGCTGGCATCGGGCGGGGATTAGAAGAATGGGGGACCTGTTCATTGACGGGACATTTGCGAGCCTAGGGGCACTGGACGAGAAGTTTGAGTTACCCCCGGGAAATGCATTTAGATATATGCAGGTGAGGGCTTTTGTGAGGTGACAGGTCAGGGAATTCCCGTTGCTCCCGGCACAAGAAATTCAAGACAGGGTGATCTCGGGTGTATGGGTCGGGGAGGGCAAGGTTTCGGCAATACACCAAGAGATGAAAGAAGAGGGGGAAGCCCTAGCAGAAGAATTGATGGGTAAATGGGAGGAGGAACTGGGGGAGGAGATCGGGGAAGGTTTGTGGGCTGATGCCCTAGGTAGGGTTAATTCCTCCTCCTCGTGTGCCAGGCTCAGCCTGATACAATTTAAGGTGGTTCACAGGGCGCACTTGACGGGGGCGAGGTTGAGTAGGTCCTTTGGGGTAGAGGACAGATGTGGAAGGTGTTCAGGGAGTCCGGCAAACCATGTCCACATGTTTTGGTAATGCCCGGCATTGGAGAGGCTCTGGAGAGGAGTGGCGGGAGCAATATCTCAGGTGGCGAAAGTCCGGGTCAAGCCAAGCTGGGGGCTAGCTATATTCGGAGTAGTGGATGAGCCGGGAGTGCAGGAGGCGAAAGAGGCCGGAATTCTGGCCTTTGCGTCCCTAGTAGCCCGGCGAAGGATCTTGTTATTGTGGAAGGAGGCGAAGCCCCCCAGCCTGGAGGCCTGGTTAAACAACATGGCCGGGTTTATTAAATTGGAGAAGATTAAGTTTGCCTTGAGAGGGTCTGCGCAGGGGTTCTACAGGCGGTGGCAACCGTTCCTAGACTATCTCGCGGAGCGTTAGAGGAAGGCAGCAGCAGCAGCAACCCCGGGGGGGGAGGGGGAGGGGGGGGGGGGGGGGGGACGAGAGACTGCTTGAAGGGATGGATGAGCGGGAGATAACATGGAGGGTGGGGGAAACTGGCACGTGAGGGGGAGAGCCAGTGTATAAAGCTATGTAAATATACCATTTTGCCATGTATATATCTTGCTCAATGTGATTTTGTGTTATTCTGTTACGGGGGTGGGGGGCTATTGTTTGTAAGGGGAAAAAATTGTGTTGTCAAAAAATCTTAATAAATATATATTTTTTTTTTAAAAAGAAGGGGTTTGTTAAGGGCAGACAGTTAATGGCAAACATCAGATGCCTGCTGAACCACCGGGGAGGAGACACCAGAAGTGATCATCTCTCAAGATGCAGAGAAGGCCTTCGACAGGGTCAAAAGGAGGTAACTCATGCAGGAGCTGGAACAGGTTTGGGTTTAGGCCAGGGTGAAATTATTGTACCTCACTCCCATGGTGAGCATACAGCCAAATGCCACCAGCTCTGAATAATTCCGGCAACACAGAGGCACGAGTCAGGGATGCCCACTGTCCCTGTTGCTATTTACCTGGCAATCAAGCCACTGGCTATCGCCCTCAGATCAGCGAAGGGGTGGAGAGGTACCCAAAGGGGAAAGAGAGAGCACAGAGCCTTACTCTACACAGATGACCTGCTCCTCTGTGTCGCAAACTCTCTAGCCAGCATGGGAGGAATAATGGAACTCCTCAGGGAGTTTGGAGCCTTCTCGATTTACAAGCTGAACCCGAGCAAGAATGAAATCTTCCCCATGAACCTCCAGGGGGAGAACCAGAGCTGGGCCGCTGCCATTAAAACAAGTGAATCTTGTCGAGTCACGTGGAAGAGGTAAAGAGAGACCTGCAGGGGTGGATTCGCTCCGGCTCTCCCTGGCTGGAAGAGTGCCGACAATAACAATGAACCAGCTGCCAAGATTCCCCTTCCTATTCAGACCACTCCTTTAAAAAAAAAATTTAGAGTACCCAATTATTTTTTTTTCCAATTAAGGGGCAATTTAGCGTGGCCAATCCACCTAACCTGCACATCTTTGGGTTGTGGGGGTGAAAACCACGCTCACACAGGGAGAATGTGCAAAGTCCACACGGACAGTGACCCAGGGCTGGGATTCGAACCCAGGTCCTCAGCGCCATAGTCCCAGTGCTAACCACTGCGCCACCGTGCTGCCCTCTATTCAGATCACTCGTTATCTTCATTCCCAAGACCTTCTACACCGAGGCAGATAACTAATTATGACATTTGTGTGGGCGGGAAAAAAACCCAAGATCCGTAAAAGTGTCTTCCAAATAAGAAGAAATATGGGGGCATGGCTCTGCTGAATCTCCTATTCTACAACTGGGCGGCAAATGCAGAAAGGGTACTGGGATGGGTGAGAGAGTCGGAGGCACAATGGTGCGAATGGAGGAAACCTCCTGTATGGGGACATCCCTCCAAGCAATGGCCACCGTCCCACTCCCACATCCCCCAGCTAATTACTTGAGAAACCTGGTGGTGGTGGCCACGCTAAGGACCTGGAGCCAGTTCAGGCACCACTTCAACCATGTTGCAATGTCCGCTACGGCCCCCATCAGCAAAAACCATACATTCATCCCAGCAACAATAGACGCCTCCTCTAAAAGGCAGGGACAGGACAATGGGGTACAGACAGTAGGGGACACGTACCTCCGCAGGATGACCTCAACATTCCCCCAGCTACCCGGACACCCCCTACTGGACAGACTGCTAACATTGGGCGAATTAGGGGACAGTAACTGTGCTGGCATGTAAGGGCGACTACTAGAGGAGGTAAGGGCCCCACTGGATGAGACACGGGAAAGATGGGAGGAAGAGCTGGGCATGGAGATAGGGGGAGGACTCTGGATTGAGGCATGCATAGGGCGAACTCCACCTCCTCTTGCGCAGGGCCTAACGCAACGAAAGGTAGTAAACAGGGTGCACTTGGCCAGAACATACATGCACGGGTTCTTTCCGGAGGTGGAGGACAAGTGTGAACAGTGCGGAGGAGGCCCAGCCAACCACACACACATATTCTCGTCCTGCCCCAAACTTGTTGGGTACTGGACTGCATTTTGCGAAGCCATGTTCAGGGTTGTGGAAGTGAGGGTGGAGCCATGCCCACTGGTGATGGTCTTCGGAGTGTCGGAACTGTGGTGTAGCCATCTGGGATGGCCACGTCCCAATTACAAAATGGACACCCGCCAGGAATGCAGGGAAAATTGGACAATGCTAAGAAACAAGCAGGTGCAAGCTCTGTCTGTTGATTAGAACCTGAAACGCTCAGACAGGACAGAAACTACCAAACGATTTACATACTAATGAGCCATCTCCGGGGATAAAAGGGAAACATTTAGATACACAATGTTAGGACAGGCTCCCTGGCACCAGAAGAAGCGAAGACAAAGCAGACTGACAGTCACCAGGACACGCCCAGCGATCAGGGAGGAAAATCGATATAGATGATTGGGAAAGACCCAATTAGTTGAGGCCAAGTTCAAGGCCCGCCCAAAAGAGCGCGAAGCTTTTTGCAGTATAAGAGGTATCACCCAAGGGAGAATCCTCCTCCTTTGGCTTTGGCCCTCACCGAAGAGAGAGGCCTGCCTAGCAGCTGCATCAGACCAAGTAAGTCCCAAGCCAACGCACGTTACAAGATAGACGCTCCTAGTTGCTACGCTGTAAACAGCTCAACCCAGCAGCCTCAGAACCGGGCAACGGTCATTGTTCCTCTGACTGAGTTGGCGCCCGAAGCTAAGTATAGGCCTTAGTAATAGTTGTAGTTTAGTTTGTAGAGTTTATGCATGAGTAGATTTGACTGTGTGTAAATAAATGAGCATTGCTTTTGAAATTACTAACTGGTGTATCGAGTCATTGATCAGTATTCGGTTCTGAACCTTGTGGCGGTGTCGAAGGATACCTGGCGACTCTTGAGCAAACGTGATTAAACAGAGCCAAATTAAGAACCAACCAAAAGTTAGCAACAGTGGTAAACCATGTTATTGTCTTCTATTCACTGTGCTGTATTGTACATGCCTGGCTTGTCCAGGCTGGCTCCGCCTGTGGCTCCTCCCTTCAGGCTTCTGTATAAAAGTGGCAAGTCTCCGCCTCCATACCCAGTTCAGGTCCAGAGGCAGGAGGCTTGCTGTTTAGTGTTTTAGAGCCTCAGTTATGTTTCTCACTCGTTGTCTATTATTGATGGTGTATCAATTTAATGCACTAAACTTCTAAAGATGGACTCTTCACTCAAGATGAACTCCTCACTCAAGCCTGATCGCTTGCAACTGGACCCACAAGCAGCTGACGTTACAGAGACTTTTGAACACTGGCTAAGCTGCTTCAAGGCGTACCTCGCATCTTTCAACAAAGTCTTCACAGACCTCCCGAAGAAGCAGGTCCTCCACACACGGGTGAGCCCAAGAGTCTTTAACCTCATCTTGGCGCCCCCTCGTACGCGGAGGCAATAACGCGGCTAAAGTGACATTACGTGAAATCCGTTAACCAGGTACATGCTAGGCACCTCCTCGCCACGAGACGCCAACGCCCTGGGGAATCACTCGCGGAATTCCTGTGTACCTTGCGCATCCTCTGCCGGAACTGTGACTGCCGGGCGATATCGGATACCCAGCACGCGGAGCCGTTGATCAGGGACGCCTATGTCGCGGGCATGCACTCGAACTATATCCGCCAACGATAATTAGAAGGGGGGACACTCGACCTCCCAGAGACAGTACAACTCTCCAACTCACTGGAGGTGGCCTCCCAGAACATGGGGGCCTACACCTCCGACCGCGCGGCACCCTCGTGGTCCTCGTGGGCGCAGCCATCAACCGACCCAAGCCAGCCAGCGCCGCGCAGCAGCCCGCCCCCGGAGGCCCGAAGTGCTACTTCTGCGGCCGGAGTAATCACCCCCGACAACACTGCCCGGCACGGAACGTGACTTGTAATGGCTGTGGGAAGAAGGGACACTTAGCAAAAGCCTGCCAGGCCCGACCCCCCCCCCCCAAAACCTTCTAGGCCCAGCAGCGCTGCCTGCTGCCTGTCGGGGCCGTCCCCAGCTGCCACGCCACCCGCAATGTGCGACCCGTGGGCGCCGCCATCTTGGATGCCATCTTACACCATACCCGCCACGTGCGACCCACGGGGCCGCCATCTTGGACGCCATCTTACACCCCACCCGCCACGTGCGACCCACGAGGGCTGTCACCTTGGACGCTATCTTGGGACCACTCCGCGGCCTCCAGGGAGCCCTGCTCACCCGACCGTACGCTGGCCGCTGCTACCTCCGACCAGCCTACCGACCGCCTTCCGACACTTGCCTCCGTCACACTCGACCAGTCCTGGCCGCACCACCTCGCGAAGTCCACGATGACCGTCCGGATCAATGGGTACGAGACGGCCTGCCTTTTCAACTCCGGGAGCACAGACAGCTTCATACACCCAGATACGGTAAGGCGCTGCTCCCTCCCCATCCTACCCGCGATCCCACGCAGTGGAAATCCGGGGGTACAGTGTCACGACCCTCACTGTGCAAGGCGTAGAGTACACTAACTTTCGGCTCTACGCCCTCCCCCGTCTCTGCGTTGCCCTATTACTGGGGCTCGACTTCCAGTGCCATCTCCAGAGCCTTACGCTAAAGTTCAACGGACCCTTCCCTCCCTCACCGTCTGTAGCCTCGCGACCCTTAAGGTCGCACCACCCTCCCTCTTCGCAAACCTCACCCCGGACTGTAAGCCCGTCGCTACCAGAAGCAGATGCTACAGTGCCCAGGACAGGGCCTTCATCAGGTCAGAGGTGCAACGACTCCTGCGAGAGGGGATCATCGAGGCTCGTAACAGTCTCTGGAGAGCCCAAGTGGTGGTCGTCAAAACTGGGGAGAAGCACCGGATGGTCATTGATTATAGCCAGACCATCAACCGGTACACGCAGCTCGATGCGTACCCCCTCCCCCGCATATCTGACATGGTCAATCAGATTGCGCAGTATCGAGTCTTCTCTACAGTCGACTTGAGGTCTGCATACCACCAGCTCCCTATCTGCCCGGAGGACCGCCAATACTCTGCCTTCGAGGTAGATGGCCGCCTCTATCACTTCCTCAGGATTCCCTTTGGCGTCACCAACGGGATCTCGGTCTTCCAAAGGGAAATGGACCAAATGGTTGACGAGTACGGGCTGCGGGCCAAGTTCCCGTACCTAGACAATGTCACCATCTGCGGCCGTGACCAGCAGGACCATGACGAGAACCTCCGGCGCTTCCTCCACACCGCAAAACTCCTGAACCTCACCTACCAGAAGGAAAAATGCGTTTTACGCACAACCCGCCTAGCCATCCTCGGTTATGTCGTGGAACACGGAGTCCTAGGGCCCGACCCCGACCCCGACTCCTGGAACTCCACCTCCCCCACTGCCCCAAGGCCCTGAAGAGATGCCTGGTGTTCTTCTCTCATTGTGCCCAGTGGGTCCCCAACTATGCAGACAAGGCCCGCCCACTGATCAAGTCCACCACGTTTCCCCTGACGACTGAGGCCCGACTGGCCTTCGATCACATCAAAGCAGACATCGCCAAAGCCGCGATGCACGCTGTGGACGAGTCCATCCCTTTCCAAGTGGAGAGCGATGCGTCGGACTTTGCTCTGGCCGCTACACTCAACCAGGCGGGCAGGCCCGTGGCTTCCTTCTCCCGTACCCTCCATGCCTCCGAAATTCGACACTCCTCCATCGAAAAGGAGGCCCAAGCCATTGTAGAAGCTGTGAGACATTGGAAACAATCTCCGGCAGGAGATTCATTCTCCTCACTGACCAACGGTCGGTTGCTTTCATGTTCAATAACACACAGCGGGGCAAGATTAAGAATGTCAAGATTCTGAGGTGGAGGATCGAGCTCTCCACCTACAGCTATGATATCTTGTATCAACCCAGGAAGCTCAATGAGCCCCCAGATGCCCTATCCCGCGGTGCATGTGCCAGCGCACAAGTAGACCGACTCCAGGCCCTCCACAATGACCTCTGTCACCCGGGGTCACCCACTTGTTCCACTTTATCAAGGCTCGCAACCTGCCCTACTCCATCGAGGAGGTCAGGTCCGTGACCAGGGACTGCCAGGTCTGCGCGGAGTGCAAGCCGCACTTCCATCAGCCAGACAGAGCACATCTGGTAAAGGCCTCTCGCCCCTTTGAGCGCCTCAGCATCGATTTCAAAGGGCCCCTCCCCTCCACTGACCGTAACGTGTACTTCCTCAACATCGTTGACGAGTACTCCAGATTCCCCTTCGCCATCCCCTGCTCTGACATGACCTCTACCTCCGTTATCAAGGCCCTGCACAGCCTTTTCACCCTGTTCGGGTTCCCCGCCTACATCCACAGTGATCGGGGCTCCTCCTTTATGAGCGATGAGTTGCGTCAGTTCCTGCTCAGCAAAGGCATCACCTCCATCAGGACGACCAGCTATAACCCCTGGGAAACGGACAGGTGGAGAGGGAGAATGCGACGGTCTGGAAGGCCTTCTTCCTGGCCCTAGGGTTGAAAAGTCTCCCGCTGGCAGGAGGTCCTCCCCGATGAGCTCCACTCCATCCGGTCGCTTCTATGTACAGACCACTAACAAGACTCCTCATGAGCGTATGTTTGCCTTCCCCAGGAAGTCCACCTCCAGGGTCTTGCTTCCGTCCTGGCTGACAGTCCCGGGCCCAGCCGGTCCTTCTCCGCAAGCATGCGAGGGGCCATAAAACCGACCCCCTCGCTGAGAAGGTCCTGCTGCTCCATGCAGACCCCCAATATGCCTACATGACACACCAAGACGGGCGGCAGGACACAGTCTCCCTTCGGGATTTGGCTCCTGCAGGCTCCCCAGCGACCATCACCACTACCCCCCATCCTACACTGTCTTCCGCCACCTCCGCCCACCTCCCTCACAAACTGACTCCCGCAGGCCCACCAAGGACAGGCACCACCACCTCCCCCCAGACACCGCCCCCCCCCCTTCACCGACTCAACATCTGGGTAAAGAAGAAGAAGTCAACACGTTCCCGGACGCGCAGGTCTCGACGCCCGCGCCAACACCACAGCCGAGACAGAGGCGGTCACAGTGGAAGGTAAAGGTCCCCGACAGACTGGACCTTTAAGACCACTTCACCCACGCCGGACTTTTCTTAAACAGGGGGTGAATGTGGTGTTGTGGGAAATTCAACCACTTCGGGAGTCAGACTTGCTGTGTTCAATCAGTGCAGTTTATTGTTACATGAAGCTTCGGGAGAAAGTGTACGTACCCCACGGTATGGTAGCCAGCCTTTCTCGTGGTTTGAATGGCAGTCATTCATTTTATACTTTGGGTTCACAATGAGCCCAGATACAAAACAATTATCACCTTGTTATCTTTAAATAGCCACTTCGGGTTCACAATGAGCCCAGATACAAAACAATTATCACCTTGTTATCTTTAAACATTTTATAGATTGTACATTGCTATTTGTAAGCATTATGCCATTTACACATGGTTATAGTTAAAGATGTTTTACAGGTTACAGGTAGCAGCAGGGAAGTAGTATCGATTGTCCCTTTGGTTTAGGAAATGGCCCAAGACATTCGTATTAGCATATCATTGTGTACACCTTGGCTGAAGTCAGCTTTATTCAAGTGGTGTCCCGCATTTACATATTTCTTAATCTTCCTGTCTGGCTCCCTTTGTCCTGGATCTGTTCCTATCTGTCCCACTGGCACCCCTCTGGGCTCCAGGCATCAGTTATGTCTGCTTTATTCTCTGTGTCTCCATCTTGTGTGTAGGCAGCCATCTTCTGTGCCACGTGCCCTTCTGAACCATTTCCCACTTCAGTGTTAAACCACGTTATTGTCTTATATTCACTGTGCTGTATTGTACATGCCTGGCTTGTCCAGGCTGGCTCCGCCTGTGGCTCCTCCCCTCATGCTCCAGTTTGGGTCCAGAGGCAGGAGGCTTGCTGCTTAGTGTATTAAAGCCTAGTTACGTTTGTCACTCGTCGTCTATTATTGATGGTGTATCAGGAACAGCCAGAACTCTTTATGGGGATGGGGGGCTGGCACTCTTGCCTTTGCCTCCCTGATTGCCTGCCAGAGACTCCTGCTTGGCTGGAGATCAGCAGTGCCACCCAAGGCCGCAGAGGATTGGAAGAGGGCTTCCACAATTGAGGGAGGCAATTCACTAGCCTCTTCGAGAACCTTTTTGTGACCAGCAACTAACTGGAGGGGTGTGGGGGATGGCAGGGGGCGGACAGTGAGGCAGGGACAGACTGAGCTCGACAGAGGAAAAGAAAGAAGGGGGAGGGGTGAGGGGAGGCGGCAACACCCAAAATATAGGGAAAACAAGTGCAGAGGGATTGAAGGGCGCTGGAGGAGGGGGCAAAAACCATTGCTGCTGCCACAGCAACTAATAGGGTACGTTTTTGTTGCCTCGATCATACCCATGGCATGTTTTAATACAACAGCATGGCCTGCTTATAGTTAATGGTTTGGTTGTTGTCATGATATATGCAAATATGCAACCAATGAACACTCAGAATAGGACACAACCAATGGGCAGTCAGGACACTCAGAGATGGCATCACCACAAGGGGGCATGACATAAACACTATAAAAGGGATGAGGCACTCACACCCTGCCTTTTGCCACAGACAGACATCTAGAGAGTTAGGCAGGGTTGATCAGCAGCATCACACCCCAGCACGTGGCTTAGAGCAAGCTGGTACAGTTAGACTGAGTTACTACAGTTAGATTAGCAGAGACTCAAACTCATTTGAGAACTGTGTTAATAGTTCAATAAACACGTTGAACTCATTTCAGAGTCTGGACCAGCCTTTAGTTAAGACTGTATCAAGTAGCAGCCTGTGTTATCCGAAGCAGCATAACACAACATGATACCAGGAATGACTGTTCAATCTATTTAGTTGAACTCAGCAAGATCCGTGACAACCAGCTACTGAATACAGGCACAATGGACAAGATTCAGGCTCCTCATCAGCTCAGGACCACCGGCAATCTTAGTGGCAACTGGCGATCATTCAAGCAGAAATTTCAACTATACGTGGAAGCATCCGACCTCAATGGCACAACCGATGTGCGGAAGATAGCTCTTCTACTCACCACTGCGGGTGACCATGCGATAGAGATCTTCAACTCCTTTCATTTTTCCAAAGGGCAGGACAAAACAAAGTACCAAACCATCCTGGACAAATTCGACAGCCACTGTAAGGTGGACACCAACGAAATCTTTGAGCACTACATCTTCAAGCAGAGGATGCAAGTTAAAGACGAATCCTTCAACTCCTATCTAACTAACCCTAGACTGCTGGCGCAATCCTGCAACTTCGGTGATACCACAGACTCCATGATCAGAGATCAAATCATTTTTGGTGTCCACTCTGATCCTCTGCGAGAGCAATTGTTGAAAGTCAAGCACATGACCCTGCCAGTCGCGATTGAAACGTGTACTGTGTATGAGCACTCTAAAAATCGCTATTCACAGTACAAAACAGCAGAAAGTGAAAAACAAGCCTCCCACGAGGTGGAGAGTGTCCAGGCCATCTCCCGGATGCAGCGCCTCCACATTGACGAAAGCGGCCATTTCGCGCGCTCTTCCGGGGCCCGACGCATGCGCAATGCGATTGGGAACACGAAGCGGCCGAAAACCGCACTGCGCATGTGCAGATGTCCGAGAACCGCACCGCGCATGTGCAACGACGCACTGAGCGTCATGACGCCGACGTCATGACGTGTGCGAACTGCGGCACCGCCCATTTTTACAAAAACTGCCCTGCAAGAGGCAAATGCTGTTTAAACTGTGGGAAACCAAACCACTATGCAGCCCTGTGCAGATCTGCACCACCAGTCAGGAGCCAGCACTCCCAATTCCGACAGCGGCGCATCAGAAGTGTGCAACACCGAATGCATGACTCTGATCCAGGCAGTGCGATGGATCCAGATGATGAATACCTGGACAGCACTTACCGAGTGGGCATTATTACGAAGTGCGAATACGCCACACCGGACACATTGCGAGTCCAATCAATCCTGGCCGTGGATTCCGAGGACGAATGGCGAGCAGTGATGAAGGTCAACCACTGCCCCATTCAGTTCAAACTGGACACAGGTGCCTCTGCCAACCTGATTTCAAAGGTGGACTTCAAGAGAATCAAAAAGCCCCCCCACAATCCCTCCAGCTGCCTGCAAACTCCTGGACCACAATGGAAACGCAATCAAGGCACTGGGGTCCTGCCATCTGCAGGTGTCCAGCCGACACACACAAGCAAGCATACGCTTCGAGATCGTTAAACCAGACAGGGCGTCCCTGCTGGGTGCGCACGCCTGCAAGCAACTGAACCTCATTCAAAGGGTCTACACCACGACTCCGTCCCATTCGGATCTTCAGGCCAGCATCGACGACATCCTAACCCAGTACCCAGGTGTATTTAGCGGGATGGGCACGCTGCAGTACGAGTACAAGATTCTACTGCGGCCTAATGCCAAGCCAGTGGTCCACGCACCACGACGTGTCCCTGCTCCACTGAGAGAGCACCTGAAGGCAGAGCTCACGAGTCTACAACAAAAAGGCATCATCTCCAAGGTCACTGAACCAACCGACTGGGTCAACTCGATGGTGTGCGTAAAGAAGCCTTCAGGGGACCTACGCATCTTCATTGACCCCAAGGATCTAAACAAAAACATTATGCGGGAACATTACCCCATCCCGAAGAGGGAAGAAATCACAAGTGAGATGGCACACGCGCACTTCTTCACAAAATTGGACGCATCCCAAGGATTTTGGCAAATCCAACTTGAAGAATCCAGCAGAAGGCTCTGCACCTTCAACACGCTTTTTGGCAGATTCTGCTACAACCGAATGCCATTTGGCATCATCTCGGCATCAGAGATTTTCCATCGCATCATGGAACAGATGATGGAGGGAATAGAAGGGGTTTGTGTCTATGTTGACGATATCATAATCTGGTCCACAACCCCAGAGGAACATGTGTCGTGACTCAATAATGTATTCCGACGCAGACATGAACATGGCCTCAAGCTAAACAGGTCCAAGTGCTGTTTTGGGACATCCACGCTGAAGTTCCTGGGCGATCAGATTTCGCGACACGATGTGCGCCCGGACACAGACAACATTAAAACCATCGAGACAATGAAAGTCCCCGAGGACAAGAAGGCAGTACTGCGCTTCCTGGGAATGGTCAATTTCCTTGGCAACTTCATCCCGAATTTGGCCACACACACCACGGCCCTACGCAACCTGGTCAAAAAATCAACCGCCTTTGAGAGAAAGGCGGAGCACCGAACAGAGTGGCTGGAGCTGAAAGCCAAGCTCACCAATGCACCCGTCCTTGCATTCTTTGACCCAGACCGAGAGACCAAGATATCCACAGATGCGAGGCAGGATGGCATTGGGGCGGTGTTGCTTCAAAGAGACGACACGTCATCCTGGGCACCAGTAGCATATGGGTCACGGGCAATGACACCCACTGAGACCAGATATGTGCAGATTGAGAAGGAGTGTTTAGGTCTTCTCACCGGCATCCTCAAATTTCATGATTATGTCTATGGCTTGCCAACATTTACTGTTGAGACGGATCATAGGCCTCTGGCCCACATCATCCAAAAGGACCTGAACGACATGACGCCTCGTTTGCAGAGAATTCTGCTCAAACTCCGGAGGTATGATTTCAATTTGGTGTACACACCTGGCAAGGAGCTCATCATCGCCGATGCATCGTCCCGCTCCGTCAACTCACCCAGTGAACCACTGGAGATCATCCAGCACATTGAATTGCAGGTACAACTGTGTCCAAGCACTCTCCCAGCAACAGATGAGACGATTGTTCTCATCCGAGAAGAGACGGCCAAAGACCCCCTGTTGCAGCGAGTCATCCACAACCTCAGCAATGGCTGGCAGAAAGGGCAATGCCCTCAATTCGACAACGTCAAGGACAACCTGACGTTGATCGATGGCATCCTGCTCAAGCTGGACAGGATAGTCATCCCGCTACGTCTCCAGAGCATGGTGCTGTGGCAGATTCATGAGGGACACCTGGGCGTAGAAAAGTGCAGACGCAGGGCCCGGCAAGCTGTCTACTGGCCCGGCGTCAACCAGGACATCACGGACATGGTCCTGAACTGCGGAACCTGTCAGAGGTTCGAACCAGCGCAGAGCAAGGAGACGCTCCATCCACATGACCTAGAGACCTCTCCGTGGTCCAAGGTTGGCATTGACCTATTCCACGCAAATATCTTAATCATCGATTAACTTTTCGAACTATCCTGAGATGCTGAAGCTGCCAGACCTCACCTCACGGATCGTCATCAAAGCGTGTAAAGAGCCATTCTCATGGCATGGCATCCCGAAGACCGTCATGAGCGACAATGGCCAATGCATTCCACAGTCGAGAATGATCCACGTTTGCCAAGAGATACAATTTCAGGCATATCACCTCCAGTCCGCACTATCAGCAGTCCAATGGCAAAGTCAAAAAAGGGGTGCACACCGTTAAACAGTTCATCCGCAAGGCCTCGGACTCCACTTCCAACATACACCTTGCACTACTTGCGTGCTGGGCGACTCCCTTGTCCACTGGCATGTCGCCAGCTCAACTGCTGATGAACAGGGACCTGCGGACGACGCTTCCAGCCATACACCTGCCCAACCTTGATCACGTCCCGGTGCTGCAGAAGATGCAGCAGCTTCGCGACAGCCAGAAGCAGGGCTAGGACGCACATGCCACCGATCTGGACCTGCTATCCCCGGCAGACACAGTCAGGATCAAGATGCTGGATGGTGGGTGGGCTGCTCCAGCTGTCGATGTTCGACAGGCCGCGCCCAGATCCTATGTCATACGTATGGTTGGTGGCTCCATTGTGCGAAGGAATCGAAGGGCACTGCGAAAAGTTGCTTGCCCACAACCACTTTCCCCTCCATTTCCACATGTCAAATTGCCACCTCCAGACACCTCGAACCACGAGGCCACCAGTCGTGCCTCCCACTCGCCTGTCAAGACACCGTCATCCCCTCCACCACCTCTCCGGCGGTGGACGAGGATCAGACGCAAGCCTCAGAGACTGGACTTATGAGCATTTGTTTTGTTTGTTCTGTTCTGTATTCCTCAGTCAGTCACATTAGACAGACACATTCATATGTATATACATCTAAAAAAAAGGGGAGATGTCATGATATGCAAACATGCAACCAATGAACACTCAGAATAGGACAAACCTATGGGCAGTCAGGACACTCAGAGGTGGCATCACCACAAGGGGGCATGGCATAAACACTATAAAAGGGATGAGGCACTCATACCCTGCCTCTTGCCACAGACAGACATCCAGAGAGTTAGGCAGGGTTGATCAGCAGCATCACACCCCAGCACGTGGCTTAGAGCAAGCTGGTACAGTTAGACTGAGTTGCTACAGTTAGATTAGCAGAGAGTTGAGCTCATTTGAAAACTGTTAATCGTTCAATAAACATGTTGAACTCACTTCAGAGTCTGGAGCATCCTTTAGTTAACACTGCATCAAGTAGCAGCCTGTGTTATCTGAAGCAGCATAACACAACAGTTGTTATAACCAATTATTTGGATTTTATTGTTAATATACCTCATATTGCTGTATATGTTTCTTATCTTTTCTTTTTTTGTTATAAATACAAATGAAAATCAATAAAAATACTTTAAAAAAGAGAAAAAATATTTTAATATGCAAACCTCTTTCATTTTACACAGTGAGATATGTCAACATATATTAGATTTCCCAAATGATTGATTTTCACTTGAAGTGGCAGAGTCTTTGATGGTTCTGCGCTCTACATTAGTGATTGCGTTTGCATGTGAATAAAGCAATGTGCCTGAAATTCTTAATGTCTGATTGCTGTGACTGTGTCTATGCAAAACTCTCTGTCTGTCCCTGCCCTGCGTGTGGACTGGGTAACTGTGACATTGCCTGTATGAAATTCTCAGCCTATCCCTGCCATGTGTGTGGACTGGGTGTCAGTACCAATGTCTGTGTGAAATGCTCATCCTGTCCCTGCCATGGTTGGGATTCTCCGGTCCCGCGCCGGTTGGGAGAATCGGCGGGGGGGGGGGGGCGCAAGAATCGCGCCACGCTGCTCCGGCGCTGGGCTGGCGAGTCTCAAGCGATCGGAGAATCAGCGGCAATCATGCCCGCGGGGTCGCCGCTGCGCCGGTTGGGGGCCGTTGAAAGCGCCCCCCGGCAATTCTCCTCGACGAGCAGAGTGCCCGCCGGGTTCAGCTGAGTCCCACCGGCGTGGGTTATGTATGGTCCTACCCGGCGGGACCTTGGAGTTCTGGCTGCGGGTGCCGTCCTGGTTGGGGGGGGGGGGGGGGGGGGGCAGGGGGTGATCCGACTCCGGGGGGGCCTCCACGGTGCGCGATCGGGGCCTACCGATCTGCGGGGGGGCTAATTCCGGGGAGGCTATGTTCTTCCGCGCCGGGTCCCTGTAGGGCTCCGATATACTGCCCGGGGCCCAGCACGGAGATGTCAACCCACGCGCATGAGCGGTCCCGTGCCAGCCATGGCGCACATGCGCGGACCTGCGCCGGCCGTCGCGCGCCGTACTAGCCTCCTAGGAAGGGGTGAATGCCTGGGCCTGGAGGCCCGTTGACACAGGAGTAGCTCGTGCCGCTTTTGACGCCGGCTACAGAACTTGGCCGCGGGATCGGAGAATCCCGGCCCTTGTGTGTGGACTGGGTGTCAGTAACAATGTCTGTGTGAAATACTCAGCCTGTCCCTAAACTGGGGGCCTGTTTAGCTCAGTTGGCCGGACTGCCGGTTCGTGATGCAGAGCGAGGCCTACAGCGCAGTTCAATTCCCCTACTGGCTGAGGTTATTAATGAAGGCCCTGCCTTGTCCCTCACCTGAGGTTTGGTGACCCTCAGGTTAAATCACCCCAGTCTGCTCTCCACCTCAAAGGGTAAAGCAGCCTATGGTCATCTAGGACGATGGTGACTTTACTGTGTGTGGACTGGGTGTCAGTGACAATATCTGTGTGAAATGCTCAGTATTTCCCTACCTGGTGTCAGGCTGGGTGACAATGACTCATTGAATACATTTAAAGCTGGGTTGGACAGATTTCTGGTCTCTCAAGGAATCAAGGGATATGGGGAATATGTGGAAGAGTGAAGCTGAAGACCAATAACAGACATAATCTTATTGAATAGCAGAGTAGGCTCAATGGACCAGAAAGTCTCCTCCTGTTCCTACTTCTTGCGACTATGCAAAATGTTCAGTCTGCCCTGTCCTTTGTGCGTACTGAATGATGTTTTGTTTGGTTGTCACTACCTATGGTGTGTACTGCTTTGACACTGTTAAGCCGTTTTGTAGAAGTCATCAAGAAGCCTTTATTAACATTACTGGTCTATGTACGTATTTACAGTGTAGGGTACTGGTATAGAGAGTACCCCATGGCATGTCCTTACATGTTTCTACCTAGCTCTTGACTGCTGCCCTCAGGTCTAGGTCAGGCACTTTCTGTGTGAAATACTCAGTCTGTCCCTGCCCCCAGTCACAGTGTGTGTGTGTGTGTGAAATACTCAACCTGTCCCTATCCTGGTGATGTCCCTACTCCCCATGATAGTGTGTGTGTGAAGTACTCAGTCTGTCGATGCCCTGATGACAGTGTGTGTTTGTGTGTGTGAGTGTGTGTGTCTGTGTGTGTGTGAAATACTCAGCTTGTCCCCGGTGACAGCGAATGTCCCTATCCTGGTGACATTGTGTTTGTGAAATGCTCAGCCTGTCCCTGTTCTGGTGACAGTGTGTGTGAAATACTCAGCCTGTCCCTGTTCTGGTGACAGTGTGTGTGAAATACTCAGCCTGTCCCTGTTCTGGTGACAGTGTGTGTGAAATACTCAGCCTGTCCCTGATCTGGTGACAGTGTGTGTGAAATACTCAGCCTGTCACTGCCCTGGTGACAGTGTGTGCGTGTGAAGTACTCAGCCTGTCCATGCCCTGGTGACAGTGTGTTATTGAAGCACTCAGCCTGTCCCTAGTGACAGTGTGTGTGTGTGAAGTACTCAGCCTATCCCTGTCCTGGTGACAGTGTGTTATTGAAGCACTCAGCCTGTCCCTAGTGACAGTGTGTGTGTGTGAAGTACTCAGCCTATCCCTGTCCTGGTGACAGTGTGTTATTGAAGCACTCAGCCTGTCCCTAGTGACAGTGTATGTGTGTGAAGTACTCAGCCTGTCCCTGCCCTGGTGATACTGTCTGTGTGATGTACAGCGTGCCCCTCCAATGGGGACAGTGTCCTTGTGAAGTACAGCCTGTCCCTGTCCTGGTAACAGAGTGTGTTGGAAGTACTCAGCTTGTCCCTGCCCTGGTGACAGGGTTGGTGTGAATTACTCAGCCTGTCTGTGCCCTGTGACAGTGTGTGTGAAGTACTCAGCCTGTCCATGGACTGGTGACAGTGTCTGTGTGATGTATTCAGCTTGTCACTGCCAGGGTGACAGTGTGTGGGTGAAGTACTCAGGCTGTCCCTGCCTAGGTGACTGTGTCTGTGTGAAGTACTCAGCTTGTCCATGCCCTGGTAACAGTGTCTGTATGAATTATTCAGCCTGTCCATGCCCTTGTGACAGTGTCTGTGTAAAGTACTCAGCTTATCCTTGCCGTGGTGGAAGGTTGTGTGAAGTATTCAGCCTGTCCATGTCCTGGTGACAGTCTCCGCGTGAGGTGTAGCCAATCTCTGTTCTAGTGACAGTGTGTGTTTGACGTACTCAGCTTGTCCCTGCCCCGGTGACTGATGTACCGTCAATTACCACGAGACGAGAATGGTGAAACAATCGAGGCTTTATTGCACAAGATGTTGTGCCTCCCGCAGCTGCAACCAGAATGGAGGCAGCGCAGGAGAGCAGACACTTTTATACACCGCCTGCTGGGAGGAGCCAGCAGGCAGGGATTTACCGTGGTTCCTTTAATACACAGGCAGTACCGTAATACATACAATATATCACTCGTGGTGTTTACCACAGTGACAGTGTGTGTTTGGCGTACTCAGCCTGTCCCACGCTGGTGGCAGTGTGTGTGAAGTACTCAGCCAGTCCCTGCCCTGGTGACAGTGTCCGTGTGAAGTACTCAGCCTGTCCCTGCCCTAGTGACCAGTGTCTGTGTGAAGTACTCAGCCTGTCCCTGCCCTAGTGACCAGTGTCTGTGTGAAGTACTCAGCCAGTCCCTGTGTTGGTGATACTGTCAGTGTGAATTACTCAGCCTGTCCCTGCCCTGGTGACAGTTTGCGTGTGAAGTGCTCAGGTTGTCCCTGCCTTTTGACAGTGTCTGTGTGATGTATTCAAGTTGTGCCTGCTCTGGTGACAGTGTGTGTGTGATGTATTCAACTTGTCCCTGCCCTGGTGACAGTGTCTGTGCGAAGTACTCAACTTGTCCATGCCCTGGTGACAGTTTGCATGTGATGTGCTCAGGTTGTCCCTGCCTTTTGACAGTGTCTGTGTGATGTATTCAAGTTGTGCCTGCTCTGGTGACAGTGTGTGTGCGAAGTACTCAACTTGTCCCTGCCCTGGTAACAGTGTCTGTGTGAAGTACTGTGGTAGTATGTATTGGGGGTCATGTGGGACTGGAAGCCCTAATGTCATTGGCTGACAGATCCCGGGTCCTGGTTGGCCGTTGACCTCATACTCCGCCCTGAAGACGAAGTATAAGAAGCCGGTGCCTTCCCCCGCAGGCCAGTTTACTATCGGGCTGCTGGGGAACAGACACGCTTAATAAAGCCTCATCGACTTCACTCTATTCGTCTCACGGAGTCTTTGTGCGCTACAATTTATTAAGCGTGCCTAAAAAGGACTATGGAGCTCAGGATCATTCCAGAATGCCTGAGGATCAGCCCCCACACAGTGAATGCGGCAGCAGCCTTCAAACACTGGCAGACTTGCTTCGAGGCCTACCTCAGACCGACCACAGGCCGAATCTCAGACGAACAAAAACTGCAGGTCCTGCACTCGAGGGTGAGCACGGAGATTTTCACCCTCATTGAAGACACCCACGATTTCCAGACGGCGTTCGCAGCACTGAGAAGTCTCTACGTTCGCCCAGTTAACCAAATCTACGCTCGCTGCCAGCTCGCGACGAGACGGCAAGCTCCCGGAGAATCGATGGACGAGTTCTACGCCGCGCTGCTGATTTTGGGAAGAGCCTGCAGCTGCCCGTCGGTGAATGCAAACGAACCTACGGACATGTTAATGCGCGATGCTTTTGTGGCAGGTATGCAATCCTCCCAAATCCGCCAAAGACTTCTAGAAAAAGAGTCGCTAGGACTCTCAGAGGCACGGGCCCTGGCAGCCTCGCTGGACGTAGCCGCGCGTAATACCCGCGCCTACGGCCCCGACCGCGCGGCAGGCCATTGGGCCCCGTACGTACCCGCCGCGGCAAACCCCCTACCCCCCCCCCCGGACACCCCACAGGCTTGCGCAGTCCAAACGCCGAGTCGCACCGGAGTCGCCCGCTGTTATTTCTGTGGCCAGGCGAAGCACCCCCGACAACGCTGTCCGGCCCGCGCAGCCATCTGCAAAAGCTGCGGGAAAAAGGGCCACTATGCGGTGGTGTGCCGATCCCGCGTGGTCGCCGCCGTCCCGGGGCCACAGGGAGCCCTACAGGCAGCCTATGCGTCCCAACCCCCCCAGCACGCCATGTGCGACCCGCAGACGCCGCCATTTTGGGTCCCGACCACCGCGGTCCCGGGAGAACTGGGAGCCCTGCACGCCGCCTACGCTCCCCAACCCCCCTCCCCCCAGTCCATGTACGACCCGCCGCCGGCGCTCCCGATTTGGGTGCAGGCCAACACTCTCCACGGAGAGGAGGGGGTTTTTCGCATCCCGAATGCCACCCTCACCCCCGTCCCGCGCCCCACGCCTGACCCGCCGGCGCAACCTACCTGGACCCCGACCACCGCTGTCCCCGGCGAGGGAGCTCCGCACGGTCCCAGCGCTCGCGGTACTGACCCGCCGGCCTGGGCCCCGACCACCGCTGTCCCCGGCGAGGGAGCTCCGCGCGGTCCTAGCGCCCGCGGCCCTGGCGCTCGCAGTCAAGGAACTCCGCGCGGTCCTAGCGCCCGCGGCCCGGGCGCTCGCAATGCAGGAACTCCGCGCGGTTCTATCGCTCCCCAGATCCCCCAGCACACCATGTGCGACCCGCAGACGCCGCCATTTTGGGTCCCGACCACCACGAGGGGAGGAGGGGCGCCGCCATCTTGGACCACCCCCGACCTGTACGACGCATGGGGGCGGCCATTTTGTCCACCCCCGACGCCATCTTGTGACCCCTCAGTCACGTGCGATGTATGGGGGTGGCCATTTTGTCCATCCCCAACGCCATCTTGGATGGCAACAACGGACCCCACCCCACTACTACAACCACGGCTCGCTTCGGTTACACTCGATCAGGCTCGGCCCCGGACTCTCCAGACGACGACGACGACGGTCCTAATTAACGGCCACGAGACGCCATGCCTAGTCGACTCCGGGAGCACGGAAAGTTTTATACATCCCGACACGGTAAGACGCTGTTCCTTAACTACCTTCCCCAGCGCACAAAAGATTTGCCTAGCTGCAGGATCCCACTCCATACAGATCCAGGGATTCTGCATAGTTACCCTAACGGTACAGGGGAGGGAATTCAAAAACTACAAACTTAACGTCCTTCCCCAACTCTGTGCCCCCACCTTGCTGGGCTTAGATTTTCAATGTAACCTACAGAGCCTTACGTTTAAATTCGGCGGCCCCATACCCCCACTCACTATCTGCAGCCTCGCCACCCTCAAGGTGCAACCCCCGTCCTTGTTTGCGAACCTCACCCCGGATTGCAAACCCGTCGCCACTAGGAGCAGACGGTACAGCGCCCAGGACCGGACCTTCATTCGCTCCGAAGTCCAGCGGCTACTAAAGGAGGGCATAATCCAGGCCAGCAATAGTCCCTGGAGAGCGCAGGTGGTAGTAGTGAAGACAGGGGAGAAACAAAGGATGGTCATTGACTATAGCCAGACCATCAACAGGTACACACAACTAGACGCGTACCCTCTCCCCCGCATATCCGACATGGTCAATCGGATTGCCCAGTATTAAGTCTTCTCCACCGTGGACCTCAAGTCCGCCTACCATCAGCTCCCCATCCGCCCAAGTGACCGTAAGTACACAGCCTTCGAGGCAGACGGGCGATTATACCATTTCCTACGGGTCCCTTTTGGCGTCACAAACGGGGTCTCGGTCTTCCAACGGGAGATGGACCGAATGGTTGATCAACATGGGTTACGGGCCACGTTCCCGTACCTCGACAATGTAACCATCTGCGGCCACGATCAGCAGGACCACGGCGCCAACCTCCAAAAATTCCTCCAGACCGTCAAACTCCTGAACCTCACGTACAACGAGGACAAGTGCGTTTTTAGCACCGATCGGCTAGCCATTCTGGGCTACATAGTGCGCAATGGGATAATAGGCCCCGACCCCGAACGTATGCGCGCACTCATGGAATTTCCCCTCCCGCACTGCCCAAAAGCCCTGAAACGCTGCCTGGGGTTCTTTTCATACTACGCCCAGTGGGTCCCCCAGTACGCAGACAAGGCCCGCCCCCTAATACAGACCACGACTTTCCCGCTGTCGACAGAGGCTTGCCAGGCTTTCAGCCGCATCAAAGCGGACATCGCAAAGGCCACGATGCGCGCCATCGACGAGTCCCTCCCCTTCCAGGTCGAGAGCGACGCCTCTGACGTAGCTCTAGCGGCTACCCTTAACCAAACGGGCAGACCCGTGGTCTTCTTCTCCCGAACCCTCCACGCCTCAGAAATCCGCCACTCCTCAGTGGAAAAGGAAGCCCAAGCCATAGTGGAAGCTGTGCAACATTGGAGGCATTACCTAGCCGGCAGGAGATTCACTCTCCTCACTGACCAACGGTCGGTAGCCTTCATGTTCGATAATGCACAGCGGGGCAAGATCAAGAACGACAAGATCTTGCGGTGGAGGATCGAACTCTCCACCTTCAACTATGAGATCTTGTACCGGCCCGGAAAGCTGAACGAGCCGTCCGATGCCCTATCCCGCGGCACATGTGCCAACGCACAAATTGACCGCCTCCAAGCCCTCCACGAGGACCTCTGCCACCCGGGGGTCACTCGGTTTTACCACTTCATCAAGTCCCGCAATCTCCCATACTCCTTAGAGGAGGTCCATACAGTCACAAGGGACTGCCACATCTGCGCAGAATGCAAACCGCATTTTTTCAGGCCAGATGGAGCGCACCTGATTAAGGCTTCCCGCCCCTTTGAACGCCTCAGTCTCGATTTCAATGGGCCCCTCCCCTCCACCGACCGCAACGCGTATTTCCTTAATGTAGTGGACGAATACTCCCGCTTCCCTTTTGCCATTCCCTGCTCCGACATGACCGCGGCCACAGTCATTAAAGCCCTGAACAGCATCTTCACGCTGTTCGGTTACCCCGCATACGTCCACAGCGACAGGGGGTCCTCTTTCATGAGTGACGAGCTGCGCCAGTTCCTGCTCAGCAAGGGCATAGCTTCAAGCAGGACGACCAGCTACAACCCCCGGGGGAACGGGCAAGTAGAAAGGGAGAACGGCACGGTCTGGAAGGCCGTCCTACTGGCCCTACGGTCCAGGGATCTCCCAGTTTCACGGTGGCAGGAGGTCCTCCCGGACGCTCTCCATTCCATCCGGTCGTTATTATGTACAAGCACTAATCAAACGCCTCACGAGCGTCTCCTTGTCTTCCCTAGGAGGTCCTCCTCTGGAACGTCGCTGCCGACCTGGCTGGCGGCCCCAGGACCCATCCTGCTCCGAAAGCACGTGCGGGCACATAAGGCGGACCCGTTGGTCGAAAGGGTTCACCTCCTCCACGCAAACCCCCAGTACGCCTACGTGGAGTACCCCGATGGCCGACAGGACACGGTCTCCCTGCGGGATCTGGCGCCCGCCGGCACCACGCACCCCCCCCCCCCCGACACCATCAACCCAACCGCCCCCCTTCCTGCCACCGCCGCACCCCGCGACCGCCCCCTTCCCAGGAGGATCAGTCCCCCTCCGATTTGCACCGACAGCTGAAACCGTGCGGCTCCCGGAGGCGACAACTCTGGTACAAGCACCACCACCACCGCCAGGGCCGAGGCGATCGACACGGACGACCAGACCGCCCGACCGACTCGTGGCGTCGATGTAAAACAAAGATGGACTGTCCAATGAACATTTTGATTTTCCTATACCCTCTGTAAATAGTTGTAACAGGACGATACTGTCCAATACTGTACTACCATGTAACTGTTCTATCCTCCCAGGACCAGCCCTGTAAACCCTTACCACCATACGAAGCATCCACCCCGCCGGGTTCATTTTTGACAAGGGGTGAATGTGGTAGTATGTATTGGGGGTCATGTGGGACTGGAAGTCCTAATGTCATTGGCTGACAGATCCCGGGTCCTGGTTGGCCGTTGACCTCAAGCTCCGCCCTGAAGGCGAAGCATAAGAAGCGGGTGCCTTCCCCCGCAGGCCAGTTTACTATCGGGCTGCTGGGGAACAGACACGCTAAATAAAGCCTCATCGACTTCACTCTATTCGTCTCACGGAGTCTTTGTGCGCCACAAGTACTCAGCCTGTCCCTGTCCTGGTGACAGTGTCTGTGTGAAGTACTCAGCCAGTCCCTGCCCTGGTAACAGTGTCTGTGTGAAGTACTCAGGCAGTCCCTGCCCTGGTGACAGTGTCTGTGTGAAGTACTCAGGCAGTCCCTGCCCTGGTGACAGTGTATGTGTGAAGTACTCAGCCAGTTCATGCCCTGGGGACAGTGTCTGAGTGAAGTACTCAGCCTGTCCATGCCCTGGTGATAGTGTCTGTGTGAAGTGCTCAGCCTGTCCCTGATGATAGTGTGTGAGTGTTAAGTGCTCAGCCTGTCCCTGCCCTGGTGACAATGAGTGTGTGAAGTGCTCAGCCTGTCCCTGTCCTGGTGACTGTGTGTGTGTGTGAAGTGCTCAGCCCGTCCCTGTCCTGGTGACAGTGTGTGTGTGAAGTGCTCAGCCCGTCCCTGTCCTGGTGACTGTGTGTGTGTGAAGTGCTCAGCCTGTCCCTGTCCTGGTGACTGTGTGTGTGTCTGTGTGTGAAGTGCTCAGCCTGTCCCTGTCCTGGTGACAGTGTGTGAAGTGCTCAGCCTGTCCCTGCCCTGGTGACAGTGTGTGTGTGTGAAGTGCTCAGCCTGTCCCTGCCCTGGTGACGGTGTGTGTGTGTGAAGTGCTCAGCCTGTCAATGCCCTGGTGACAGTGTGTATGTGTGTGTGTGTGAAGTGCCCAGCCCGTCCCTGCCCTGGTGACAGTGTGTGTGTGAAGTGCTCAGCCCGTCCCTGCCCTGGTGACAGTGTGTGTGTGTGAAGTGCTCAGCCAGTCCCTGTCCTGGTGACAGTGTGTGTGTGTGAAGTGCTCAGCCTGTCAATGCCCTGGTGACAGTGTGTGTGTGTGTGTGTGTGAAGTGCTCAGCCCGTCCCTGTCCTGGTGACAGTGTGTGTGTGTGAAGTGCTCAGCCCGTACCTGTCCTGGTGACAGTGTGTGTGTGTGAAGTGCTCAGCCTGTCCCTGCCCTGGTGACGGTGTGTGTGTGTGAAGTGCTCAGCCTGTCAATGCCCTGGTGACAGTGTGTATGTGTGTGTGTGTGAAGTGCTCAGCCCGTCCCTGTCCTGGTGACAGTGTGTGTGTGAAGTGCTCAGCCCGTCCCTGCCCTGGTGACAGTGTGTGTGTGTGTGAAATGCCCAGCCCGTCCCTGTCCTGGTGACAGTGTGTGTGTGTGTGTGTGTGAAGTGCTCAGCCCGTCCCTGTCCTGGTGACAGTGTGTGTGAAGTGCTCAGCCTGTCCCAGTCCTGGTGACAGTGTGTGTGTGAAGTGCTCAGCCTGTCCCAGTCCTGGTGACAGTATGTGTGTGTGTGTGTGAAGTGCTCAGCCCGTCCCTGTCCTGGTGACAGTGTGTGTGTGAAGTGCTCAGTCCGTCCCTGCCCTGGTGACAGTGTGTGTGTGAAGTGCTCAGCCTGTCCAAGTCCTGGTGACAGCGTGTGTTTCTGTGTGTGAAGTGCTCAGCCCGTCCCTGCCCTGGTGACAGTGTGTGTGTGTGAAGTGCTCAGCCCGTCCCTGCACTGGTGACTGTGTGTATGTGTGTGAAGTGCTCAGCCCGTCCCTGTCCTGATGACTGTGTGTGTGTGTTAAGTGCTCAGCCTGTCCCTGTCCTGGTGACAGTGTGTGTGTGTGAAGTGCTCAGCCTGTCCCTGTCGTGGTGACAGTGTGTGTGTGTGTGTGTGTGAAGTGCTCAGCCTGTCCCTGCCCTGGTGACAGTGTGTGTGTGTGTGTGAAGTGCTCAGCCCGTCCCTGTCCTGGTGACAGTGTGTGTGTGTGAAGTGCTCAGCCTGTCCCTGTCCTGGTGACAGTGTGTGTGTGTGTGTGTGAAGTGCTCAGCCCATCCCTGTCCTGGTGACAGTGTGTGTGTGAAGTGCTCAGCCCGTCCCTGTCCTGGTGACAGTGTGTGTGTGAAGTGCCCAGCCCGTCCCTGTCCTGGTGACAGTGTGTGTGTGAAGTGCTCAGCCCGTCCCTGTCCTGGTGACAGTGTGTGTGTGAAGTGCTCAGCCCGTCCCTGCCCTGGTGACAGTGTGTGTGTGAAGTGCTCAGCCCGTCCCTGTCCTGGTGACAGTGTGTGTGTGAAGTGCTCAGCCCGTCCCTGTCCTGGTGACAGTGTGTGTGTGAAGTGCTCAGCCCATCCCTGTCCTGGTGACAGTGTGTGTGTGTGAAGTGCTCAGCCCGTCCCTGTCCTGGTGACAGTGTGTGTGTGTGAAGTGCTCAGCCTGTCCCTGTCCTGGTGACAGTGTGTGTGTGTGTGTGTGTGTGTGAAGTGCTCAGCCCGTCCCTGTCCTGGTGACAGTGTGTGTGTGTGAAGTGCTCAGCCCGTCCCTGTCCTGGTGACAGTGTGTGTGTGTGAAGTGCTCAGCCTGTCCCTGTCCTGGTGACAGTGTGTGTGTGTGTGTGTGTGTGTGAAGTGCTCAGCCCGTCCCTGTCCTGGTGACAGTGTGTGTGTGAAGTGCTCAGCCTGTCCCTGTCCTGGTGACAGTGTGTGTGTGTGTGTGTGTGTGTGAAGTGCTCAGCCCGTCCCTGTCCTGGTGACAGTGTGTGTGTGAAGTGCTCAGCCTGTCCCTGTCCTGGTGACAGTGTGTGTGTGTGTGTGTGTGTGAAGTGCTCAGCCCGTCCCTGTCCTGGTGACAGTGTGTGTGTGAAGTGCTCAGCCTGTCCCTGTCCTGGTGACAGTGTGTGTGTGTGTGTGTGTGTGAAGTGCTCAGCCGTCCCTGTCCTGGTGACAGTGTGTGTGTGTGAAGTGCTCAGCCCGTCCCTGTCCTGGTGACAGTGTGTGTGTGTGTGTGTGAAGTGCTCAGCCCGTCCCTGTCCTGGTGACAGTGTGTGTGTGAAGTGCCCAGCCCGTCCCTGTCCTGGTGACAGTGTGTGTGTGAAGTGCTCAGCCTGTCCCTGTCCTGGTGACAGTGTGTGTGTGTGTGTGTGTGAAGTGCTCAGCCCGTCCCTGTCCTGGTGACAGTGTGTGTGTGAAGTGCTCAGCCTGTCCCTGTCCTGGTGACAGTGTGTGTGTGTGTGTGTGTGTGTGAAGTGCTCAGCCCGTCCCTGTCCTGGTGACAGTGTGTGTGTGTGAAGTGCTCAGCCCGTCCCTGTCCTGGTGACAGTGTGTGTGTGAAGTGCTCAGCCCGTCCCTGTCCTGGTGACAGTGTGTGTGTGTGTGTGAAGTGCTCAGCCCGTCCCTGTCCTGGTGACAGTGTGTGTGTGAAGTGCTCAGCCTGTCCCTGTCCTGGTGACAGTGTGTGTGTGTGTGTGTGTGTGAAGTGCTCAGCCCGTCCCTGTCCTGGTGACAGTGTGTGTGTGAAGTGCTCAGCCTGTCCCTGTCCTGGTGACAGTGTGTGTGTGTGTGTGTGTGTGAAGTGCTCAGCCCGTCCCTGTCCTGGTGACAGTGTGTGTGTGTGAAGTGCTCAGCCCGTCCCTGTCCTGGTGACAGTGTGTGTGTGTGTGTGTGAAGTGCTCAGCCCGTCCCTGTCCTGGTGACAGTGTGTGTGTGAAGTGCCCAGCCCGTCCCTGTCCTGGTGACAGTGTGTGTGTGAAGTGCTCAGCCTGTCCCTGTCCTGGTGACAGTGTGTGTGTGTGTGTGTGTGAAGTGCTCAGCCCGTCCCTGTCCTGGTGACAGTGTGTGTGTGAAGTGCTCAGCCTGTCCCTGTCCTGGTGACAGTGTGTGTGTGTGTGTGTGTGTGTGAAGTGCTCAGCCCGTCCCTGTCCTGGTGACAGTGTGTGTGTGTGAAGTGCTCAGCCCGTCCCTGTCCTGGTGACAGTGTGTGTGTGAAGTGCTCAGCCCGTCCCTGTCCTGGTGACAGTGTGTGTGTGTGTGTGAAGTGCTCAGCCCGTCCCTGTCCTGGTGACAGTGTGTGTGTGAAGTGCTCAGCCTGTCACTGTCCTGGTGACAGTGTGTGTGAGTGAAGTCTCAGCCTGTCCCTCTCCCGCTGTCCTGGCGAGTGTGTGGCGGCTCCTCCGGCGGACAGAGGGCGCTCCAGGAGATGGGCAGCAGGGGGCAGCGCCGCTTGTCTTCCTGCGGTTCCTGTTGCTCTGAGTGTGATTCTGCTGCCACGTATTCAGGGTGATCGGGGCTGGGCAACAGGAGGTGGCGGCGGCGGTGCCTTCCGCACCCGCCGAGCGCAGCTCAGCCTGTGGACAGAAGGAGCCGGCGGAGTCTGAGACAGTCCCAGGAGATTCAGCCCCAGCCGGCACCCGGTAAGTTTTCAGTGGGAAGGATGGGAAAGTTGGTAGAAACGGAGATTGGAGTTCAGTGTGAGCGGAGGAGGCAGAGTGAGAGGCTGAGGGATGGGGCGGGGGGAGGAGAGAGACACTGGGGGGGGGGAGAGGAGGAGGGGGGACATGGGGGGGGAGAGGAGGAGGGGGGACATGGGGGGGGGGGGAGGAGGGGGGACATGGGGGGGGGGAGGAGGAGGGGGGACATGGGGGGGGGGAGGAGGAGGGGGGACATGGGGGGGGGAGGAGGAGGGGGGACATGGGGGGGGAGGAGGAGGGGGGACATGGGGGGGGGAGGAGGAGGGGGGACATGGGGGGGGGGGGAGGAGGGGGGACATGGGGGGGAGGAGGAGGGGGGACATGGGGGGGGAGGAGGAGGGGGGACATGGGGGGGGGAGGAGGAGGGGGGACATGGGGGGGGGAGGAGGAGGGGGGACATGGGGGGGAGGAGGAGGGGGGACATGGGGGGGAGGAGGAGGGGGGACATGGGGGGAGGCAGGAGGGGGGACATGGGGGGAGGCAGGAGGGGGGACATGGGGGGGACATGGGGGGGGGAGGAGGAGGGGGGACATGGGGGGGGGAGGAGGAGGGACATGGGGGGGGGAGGATGAGGGGGGGAGGAGGAGGGGGGACATGGGGGGGGAGGAGGAGGGGGGACATGGGGGGGGAGGAGGAGGGGGACATGGGGGGGAGGAGGAGGGGGGACATGGGGGGGGAGGAGGAGGGGGGACATGGGGGGGGGACATGGGGGGGGGAGGAGGAGGGGGGACATGGGGGGGGGAGGAGGAGGGGGGACATGGGGGGGAGGAGGGGGGGTGACATGGGGGGGAGGAGGGGGGGGGACATGGGGGGGGAGGAGGAGGGGGGACATGGGGGGGAGGAGGAGGGGGGATGGGGGGGGAGGAGGAGGGGGGACATGGGGGGGAGGAGGAGGGGGGACATGGGGGGGGGAGGAGGAGGGGGGACATGGGGGGGGGAGGAGGAGGGGGGAGGAGGAGGGGGGACATGGGGGGGGAGGAGGAGGGGGGACATGGGGGGGAGGAGGAGGGGGGACATGGGGGGAGGCAGGAGGGGGGACATGGGGGGGACATGGGGGGGGGAGGAGGAGGGGGGACATGGGGGGGGGAGGAGGAGGGACATGGGGGGGGGAGGATGAGGGGGGGAGGAGGAGGGGGGACATGGGGGGGGAGGAGGAGGGGGGACATGGGGGGGGAGGAGGAGGGGGGACATGGGGGGGAGGAGGAGGGGGGACATGGGGGGGGAGGAGGAGGGGGGACATGGGGGGGAGGAGGAGGGGGGACATGGGGGGAGGAGGAGGGGGGACATGGGGGGGGAGGAGGAGGGGGGACATGGGGGGGGGAGGAGGAGGGACATGGGGGGGGGAGGAGGAGGGGGGACATGGGGGGGAGGAGGAGGGGGGACATGGGGGGGGAGGAGGAGGGGGGACATGGGGGGAGGAGGAGGGGGGACATGGGGGGGGGGACATGGGGGGGGGAGGAGGAGGGGGGACATGGGGGGGGGAGGAGGAGGGGGGACATGGGGGGGAGGAGGAGGGGGGACATGGGGGGGGAGGAGGAGGGGGGACATGGGGGGGGAGGAGGGGGGGGACATGGGGGGGAGGAGGGGGGGGGACATGGGGGGGGGAGGAGGAGGGGGGACATGGGGGGGAGGAGGAGGGGGGACATGGGGGGGGAGGAGGAGGGGGGACATGGGGGGGGGAGGAGGGGGGACATGGGGGGGGGGAGGAGGGGGGACATGGGGGGGGGAGGAGGAGGGGGACATGGGGGGGGAGGGGGGACATGGGGGGGGGAGGAGGAGGAGGGGGGACATGGGGGGGGAGGGGGGACATGGGGGGGGAGGAGGAGGGGGGACATGGGGGGGAGGGAGGAGGAGGGGGGACATGGGGGGGAGGGAGGAGGAGGGGGGACATGGGGGGGAGGGAGGAGGAGGGGGGACATGGGGGGGGGAGGAGGAGGGGGGACATGGGGGGGAGGAGGAGGGGGGGGAGGAGGAGGGGGGGGAGGAGGAGGGGGGGGAGGAGGAGGGGGGACATGGGGGGGAGGGAGGAGGAGGGGGGACATGGGGGGGAGGGAGGAGGAGGGGGGACATGGGGGGGGAGGAGGAGGGGGGACATGGGGGGGGGAGGAGGAGGGGGGACATGGGGGGGGAGGAGGAGGGGGGACATGGGGGGGGGAGGAGGAGGGGGGACATGGGGGGGGAGGAGGAGGGGGGACATGGGGGGGGGAGGAGGAGGGGGGACATGGGGGGGAGGAGGAGGGGGGACATGGGGGGGGAGGAGGAGGGGGGACATGGGGGGGGGGGAGGAGGAGGGGGGACATGGGGGGGGGGAGGAGGAGGGGGGACATGGGGGGGGAGGAGGAGGGGGGACATGGGGGGGGGAGGAGGAGGGGGGACATGGGGGGGGGGGGGAGGAGGAGGGGGGACATGGGGGGGGAGGAGGAGGGGGGACATGGGGGTGGAGGAGGGGGGAGAGGAGGGGGGGCATGGGGGGGGGAGAGGAGGGGGGACATGGGGGGGGAGGAGGGGGGACATGGGGGGGGAGGAGGGGGGACATGGGGGGGGCAGGAGGGGGGACATGGGGGGGGGCAGGAGGGGGGACATGGGGGGGGGCAGGAGGGGGGACATGGGGGAGGCAGGAGGGGGACATGGGGGGGAGGACGGGGGGGGGAGGAGGGGGGACATGGGGGGAGGACGGGGGGGGAGGAGGGGGGTATGGGGGGGGAGGAGGGGGGACATGGGGGGGGGACATGTGGGAGGGGGGGAGGACGGGGGACATGGGGGAGGGGGGACATGGGGGGGGAGAGGACGGGGGGAGGAGGGGGGACATTGGAGGGGGGGAGGAGGGGGGGAGGAGGGGGGGAGGAGGGGGGACATGGGGGGGGAGGATGGGGGGGGGGAGGACGGGGGGGGAGGACGGGGGGGAGGAGGGGGGACATGGGGGGGGGGAGGACGGGGGGAGGAGGGGGGACATTGGGGGGGGAGGACAGGGGGGCATGGGGGGGGGAGGACAGGGGGGCATGGGGGGGGGGGAGGACAGGGGACATTGGGGGGGGAGGACAGGGGGGCATGGGGGGGGGAGGACAGGGGACATTGGGGGGGAGGAGAGGGGGGCCATGGGGGGGAGGAGGGGGGACATGTGGGGAGGAGGGGGGACATGGGGGTGAGGAGGGGGGACATGGGGGGGGAGAGGGGGGACATGGGGGGGGAGAGGGGGGACATGGGGGGGGGAGGAGTGAACATGGGGGGGGGAGGAGGGGGGACATGGGGGGAGGAAGGAGGGGGGCATGGGGGGGAGGAGGGGGGAGGAGGGGGGACATGGGGGAGGAAGGAGGGGGGACATGGGGGGGAGGAGGGGGGACATGGGGGGGAGGAGGGGGGACATGGGGGGGAGGAGGAGGGACATGGGGGGGAAGGAGGGGGGACATGGGGGGGGGAGGAGGGGGGACATGGGGGGGGGAGGAGGGGGGACATGGGGGGGGGGAGGAGGGGGGACATGGGGGGGGAGGAGGGGGGACATGGGGGGGTGGGGAGGGAGGGACCCTGGAGTGGGGGGGGAAGGGAGGGACCATGGAGTGGGGGGGGGAAGGGAGGGACACTAGTGGGGTGGGGGAGGGTGTCACTGGAGTGGGGGAGAGGGAAGGACACGAGTGGGGGAAGGGAGGGACACGAGTTGGGGGAAGGGATGGACACGGGTTGGGGGGAAAGGAGGGACACGTGGGGGCACTGGAGTGGGGAGAGGGAGGGACACTGGAGTGGGGGGAAGGGAGGGACACTGGAGTGGCGGGGGAAGGGAGGGACACTGGAGTGGGGGGAGGGACACGAGTGGGGGGAGGGGGACACGAGTGGGCGGTAGGGAGGGACACGAGTGGATGGAAGGGAAGGACACTGGAGTGGGGCAGAAGGGAGGGACACTGGAGTGGGGGGAAAGGAGGGACACTGGAGTGGGGGGGAGAGACACGAGGGGCGGGAGTGGGGGGGGAGGGAGGGACACGAGTGGGGGGAAGAGAGGGGGAGGATAAAGACACGTGGAGGGGGGACACGAGTGGGGGAGGGGGGACACGAGTGGGGGGAGGGGGGACACGAGTGGGGGGAGGGGGGACACGAGTGGGGGGAGGGGGGACACGAGTGGGGGGAGGGGGGACACTGGAGTGGGGGGAGGGGGGACACTGGAGTGGGGGAGGGGGGACACTGGAGTGGGGGGAGGGGGGACACTGGAGTGGGGGGGAGAGGGGGTACACGAGGGGGAGTGACACGAGTGGGAGGGGAGGGTGAAACACTGGATTGGGGGAGGAGAGGGAGGGACACTGGATTGTGGGGGAGAGGGAGGGACACTGGATTGGGGGGAGAGGGAGGGACACTGAAGGGGGCGGGAGGGGGGACACTGGAGTGGGGGGGGAGTGGGACACTGGAGTGGGGGGGGGAGTGGGACACTGGAGTGGGGGGGGGAGTGGGACACTGGAGTGGGGGGGGGAGTGGGGGGGGGAGTGGGACACTGGAGTGGGGGGGAGGGGGACACGAGTGGGGAGGGGCACTGGAGGGGGAGGGGGACACGAGTGGGGATGGAGGGGGGAGGGACACGAGTGGGGGTGAGGGGGGACACAAGGGGGGAGGAGAAAACACGAGTGGGGGGAGGGCACTGGTGTGGGGGGAGGGGGACACTGGAGTGGGGGCGGACACTGAAGTGGGGCGGGTGGGACATGAGTGGGGGATGGGGGGGACGAGTGGGGGATGGGGGGGACGAGTGGGGGATGAGGGGGAGGGACACAAGGGGGGGAGGAGAAGACACAAATGGGGGGAGGGACACGAGTGGGGGAGGGACACGAGTGGGGGTGAGGGACACGAGTGGGGGAGGGACACGAGTGGGGAGGGGAGGGACACGAGTGGAGGGAAGGGAGGTACACTGAAGTGGGGGGGAGAGAGAGGGAGGGACACGGGGAGGGACACGAGTGGGGGGGGGAGAGGGAGGGACACTGGAGTGGGGGCGGGAGGGACAGTGGAGGGGGAGGAGAGGGTGGAGAAAGAGACTGGAGTGGTGGGAAGGGAGGAGAAAGACATTGGAGTGGGGGGGAGGGTGAGGAGAAACTCAGGAGGGGGGAGAGGAGAGGGAGGAGAAAGACACTGGAGTGGGGCGGGAGGAGAAGGACACGAGCGGGGTGGGCAAGGGAGGAAACGACACTGGAAGGGTCTTTGCACATACTCCTCATGTTTTATGGATTTCCTTCAGGTGTTCCGGCTTTCTCCCACATTCCAAAGATGTGCAGATTTGGTAATTGGCCGTGCTATGTTTCCCCTTAGTGTCTAAGTGGGGTTACAGGGATAGGGTGGCAGGGCAAGGCAGTGGCATAGCTACGGTGCTCTTTTTTTGAAATACATTTAGAGTGTCCAATTAATTTTTTTAATTTAACGGGCCAATCCACTACCCTGCACATCTTTTGGGTTGTGGGGGTGAGACCCCCGCAAACACGGGGAGAATGTGCAAACCCCACACGGACAGTGACCCAGGGCCGGGATCAAACCTTGGAGCTTGGTCCCATGAGGCAAAGTGCTAACCACTGTGCCACCATGCTGCCAGAGCTAGGGTGCTCTTTCAATGGGCCAAACAATCTCCTTTTGCACTGCAGGGATTCTATGATGAGTGGTGGTAGGGTGACGGGGGAGCAGGATGGAGTGAGGAGGGAATTGGGAAAACAGAGGAGGTGGAGTGCGGGGAGCATGGGCAAGGCAGGGGAGGATGGGGGAATGAGAAAGGGGCAATGGGCAGCAGCAGGTGCGGGGGTGAAAGGGGGAAACAGGTGTCATTGGACGCAAGAGGTGGGAGTGAAGGCGAGAGGTGTGAGCAAGAGCTGGGTTGGGAGAGTGTGTGGGGAAGAGAGGAGGAATGAATGGGGTGGATTGAGGGGTAATGTGGGGAGAGGGAGAGGGAGCAGAGAGGGGCCAATGCTGGGTGTGGCATGAGTGGTGGGAGGGAGGGAATGAAGAGGTAGGGGAAGAGAGGTTAGATGAAGGAGGATTGGGGAGAGGGATGTGAAGAGGAAATGGGGCAATGGAGGTGTGGGGGGGGGAGAGTGTCATGGTGAGGGAGTGGATGGGGGGGAGGTGTCATGGTGAGGGAGTGGATGGGGGGGGGGAGTGTCATGGTGAGGGAGTGGATGGGGGAGGTGTCATGGTGAGGGAGTGGATGTGGGGGGGAGTGTCATGGTGAGGGAGTGGATGGGGGGGAGGTGTCTTGGTGAGGGAGTGGATGGGGGGTGTGTGTGTCATGGTGAGGGAGTGGATGGGTGGAGATGTCATGGTGAGGGAGTGGATGGGGGGGGAGGTGTCATGGTGAGGGAGTGGATGGGGGGGGGGGAGTGTCATGGTGAGGGAGTGGATGGGGGGAGGTGTCATGGTGAGGGAGTGGATGTGGGGGGGGGAGTGTCATGGTGAGGGAGTGGATGGGGGGGAGGTGTCTTGGTGAGGGAGTGGATGGGGTGTGTGTGTTATGGTGAGGGAGTGGATGGGGGGGGAGATGTCATGGTGAGGGAGTGGATGGGGGGTGTGTGTCATGGTGAGGGAGTGGATGGGGGGAGGTGTCATGGTGAGGGAGTGGATGTGGGGGGGGGAGTGTCATGGTGAGGGAGTGGATGGGGGGAGGTGTCATGGTGAGGGAGTGGATGTGGGGGGGGGAGTGTCATGGTGAGGGAGTGGATGGGGGGGAGGTGTCTTGGTGAGGGAGTGGATGGGGGGTGTGTGTCATGGTGAGGGAGTGGATGGGGGGGGAGATGTCATGGTGAGGGAGTGGATGGGGGGGAGATGTCATGGTGAGGGAGTGGATGGGGGGGAGATGTCATGGTGAGGGAGTGGATGGGGGGAGAGATGTCATGGTGAGGGAGTGGATGGGGGGGGTGATGTCATGGTGAGGGAGTGGATGGGGGGGGGAGGTGTCATGGTGAGGGAGTGGATGGGGGGGTGTCATGGTGAGAGAGTGGATGGGGGGGTGTCATGGTGAGGGAGTGGATGGGGTGGGGGGTAAGTGGGTAGAGAGAAAGGTTGAGGAGGGAGAGTGATGGGAAGAATGACGGGTGAAGGAGTATGAGCGAGGAGAATCAGGGAGAATGGGGGAAGGAGAGAAGTGTTGACGGTGGGTGGAGAGCACTTGATCATCTCTTGTGGAATTATAAATTGCAGCAGTGAGGATCAGCATTTGATAATTCTGAAAGTTATAGAGAGCAGCTTGATGGTTTGCGCAGGGAAGAAGCTGTATGTACCCCGATGCTTTTTAATGCATGTCCATGATGAGGGTTAGTGGGTGGGAAATGTTGATGGGTACCAGGAAGGTGGCAGCAGCATGGTGGGACTGTAGCTGGACGAGTGTGGGAGTGTGGGAATGACTTTCTTTTAAGGATAAGGGGAATGAGTGCGCAATTGGTGAGTGAGTTGAGGCAGAGGCTTGTATGGGTATGTGCTAATTATTTAATGCTTATATTATGCACCAAGCTGATTTTCAAAGGAAATGTTTGTAAATCATTTGCCTGCTGGTGAAGACGTTACAATTTATTTGCTCAAAACTAATAGCCAAATTCTTATTTGATAACACTGGTACAGTTCTGTTTACTTCAATAAGATCCAGTGTACATGAGTTGTGACAAGTGAAAGAATACCTTCCTCCAATCGGGTGTGAAGCAGGGGTGAAATCATAAGCTCAAATCAAATTACTGCGGATGCTGGAATCAAAAAATCAAAAACGGAAAATACTGGACGATCACTGCAGGTCGGACAGCATCTGTGGAGAGTGAAGAGCGCTAACGTTTCGAGTAAAGCTAGAGAGAACTGCAAATAGGGTCAGATTTATACTGTGGGGGGCGGGGGGGGGGGGGGGGGGGTGCGTGAGGGCTGGATAGAGGCCAGGATCAGATGGAGATTGAGAAAGGTGTCATGGACAGAAAGACAAAGGGAATGTAAATAGAAGTGTAAATGTGTGGAATCCTAAACTCCACTTCAAGTGAATGCACAAGCATTGTAAACTGCTGTTTCCCAGAAGTTTGAAACGGACAAAATGATGGCGATTTCTTTGCATGTATTTTACGGATGGAATCGTGATACATTGTTGCTGGCTGTTGAGCCGTGGGGAGTGATGCAGCACGCTGGATACCTTTTGTATACATATGCATGAATACATATTTCCTAAATCATATTGGAATAATATAACAACACTATTTAAAAAATGCCTCTATTAATATAACTGCTAATCATTTTATTTAACTTTTTTGTTTTGCTTAAGAATGAGCAGTCAAATTTTATAATTAAGCTGAACACCTTGAGTCTTTTATACATTGTTCACGGCATCATTTTGGCAGTAAAATGTAATGCCTCTTCTCTTGAAGCTTTGTGTTACGATTCTGTTTCTCTTGCAATGATTCTGTGTGCCTGTCTTCCATCAGTGTTTCAGCTTCCTCTTGTGCTGCTTGGTTTTTTGCATTTTGTATTTCCTCTTTTAAACGCATGAGGGTTCCTCACAGTTAGTTATTGGTCTCCAGTAAATCATTCTCCGACTGTGATGTACTGTTAAGATACGTCTGCACGTCACTAATTTGCTGCCTGAACTCCGACTGGCCATCATTTCCTTCTCAAGTTTTTATTGGAAACGTGTGCTTGTTGAAGTTTTGTGGTCCAGGATCTCCCTCTCGGACACCTCCTCTGCTAACTACAGTTTGCAGTTTCTCTTCCAAAATGCTCTTTTCAACATGCCACATTATGTTCTGCTCACCTTTCAGTCTTTATAGTCAGTAGCTTTATTCTCTAGTCCTAACTATTCATCTTGGAAGGCTGTAGATTTCTGGAAATATTCTTCAGCTGCCTGACTTTCTGAATTAGCTTGCTTTCCCTTTCTGTTGTGAGCTCTTTGGGTCTTTGAAAGAGAAAAAGGACAGTCGGAGTTCAGGCAGCAAATTAGGGAAGTGCAGATATAGCTTAACAGTACATCACAGTCGGAGAATGATGTACTGCAGACCAATAACAAACTGTGAGGAACCCTCCTGCGTTTAAAAGAGGAAAAACAAATTTGAGAATTTCAATATCTGACTGCAACCCATTCATCTAGCTTTGCACCTTATCTCTCTTAACTATGGTTTTACCCAATCTGTGGGCACTGACTCTGGCATTCACTTCCTTGTTTTTGATCAGAATGCACTTTTCAATGGGTGTATTACCCTCAACCTTCACTGACACCACTTTCACCTCATGGTTTAGATCAGCTGCAGGTCTTCATAACAGCTTGAGCCCCCGATGGTTTCTTTCCCATCGTCCTTTTGCTCTGGCTCTGGTAACTTCTTTTGATCTGTACATCCTTTCCACGATCCACTGTGAACATCCTTTTCTCTGTCCGGTGAGCATTCTTTTGTTGTTGTTTCACTACTTCAACCCTCCAGCTTACTCTTGACTTAACTGAAGGCGAGTGTTTGGGTAGTCAGCGTCTTCATCTGTCTATTTGTGGCTGTGTGTGCTCTGGCAGTGTCAACAGCCTGCGATATTGTGAGCTTGCCCTGCCCAATTATAGCTTTCTGTATATCAGTGTGTGCAGAGCCCCAAATGAAGTGATCTCCCAGCCTTTTATCTATTTGTTTGAATTTACATTTGCTGGCTTCACCTGGTTACTGCCTGGTTACAGGCTTTGAAATTCATATTGGTGCATCGGATGGTTTGGTCTTGGCTGTAAATGTGTGCTCAACTTGACAAAAATCCTGTCTTGGGTATTAAACAAATGTAATCCTTTCTCTCTTGCCGATAAGAGGATGTAGCTGGCCCTTTCCTCATCACAAATACCTTTTTGAAAAAAAGCTACTGAATGCCAATCTGCACTTTTTAAAAAACTTCCTGGATACCTCCACCACTATCCGCTTTCCAATTCATCTTGTCTGGAACTGCGTTCATTGCTTCAGCTGTGGGCATTTTGTTTCTGTACAATTCACTCCATTTTTTCTCTCTCTCCCTTGGACATCAATTCAGCTTGATTTTTGTGAATCTAATTCAGCATTAAATCCATTTAAAATGTTTGGGATTTACTGTCGGACGCCTACTTCCACCGTGTTAGGTTTTGTGGTTCCCAGAAGTCGAAATAATCACACTTTTCGGCACAAAATGTTGCAGCCTTCTTCAAATGTATTTGACAAATCACGCTCTGCTGTAAATTGATCCACTGTTGCTCAATACCCTGGCTGAAGTGCAGTCGTGACTGATGTGGCATTCTGGATACTTATGTATACATGCAAATATAGGTCCTAAAGCATAATGGAAAAATACAATATAGAGGCTGCTGTTAGCTGCTAACTGTCATTTCAAATGTGAATAATTGTAATACTAAGAAGTAATAAAACTTTTGGCAGGTTCGCTTTGAGTTCGTTTTTAGAAGGTAGACTGACTCTGCAAATGGTTTAACCTGATCTGTAAGGAAACCTTTAGCCTTGAATTACCTTTCTGTCTCATGATCAGAGATGTTCCTTGCAGAGAATCACAGACATGAGCTTGCTTCTTGCCACTTAGAAGCATGGCACTTTGGAAAAAGAAAATAAATTTGAATAGCGCCTTTTGCGACCAACCCTCATTGGTAAGCATTTTATAACCAGTGAAGTCCTTTTGAAGTGCAGTCACTTACAATGTGACAGCATTTGATTGTGGGAAACATTATTGGCCTGGACAAGGGTTAACTCCCCGACTTCTCGCCCCACTCCACAAAAAATAAACCGATTTGACTGTGACAAAGGTAAACTTTACCTCATCTCCATAACCTGCCTGCAGCCTTTCACACAGTTCATAGACTCACTAACGTCAGAAGGAGAACATTCGGCCTATTGGGTCTGCACTGGCCCACTGAAAGAGCACCCTTCCTAGGCCCACGCCTCCAATCTGTCCCTGTAACCCAATAACCCCACCAAACATTTTTGGACACTTGGGGCTATTTAACATGGCTCTTCCAACTAATCCGCACATTTTTGGACTGTGGGAGGAAACCGGAGCACCCGGAGGAAACCCACCGAGACAAGGGGAGAAACTCCACACAGATAGTCACCCGAGGCTGGAATTGAACCCGGGTCCCTGGAGCTGTCAGGCAGCAGTTCTAGCCACCGTGCCGCCAGCTGACCTCACCATGCTCCTCCAGCATGTCTCCACTGTCATTCACTGGTTGGGACAGCTCTTGTCTGTCCTTTTGTGGCCAGAGGATCACTTGCACTGGGTTCCTATTCCCTCATCACTACTTCCGGTATCCTTCCTTTATCCTACCCTATTACTGTCATTTGGTATTGGGCGGTACGGTAGCGCTTCATAGTACCAGGGTGCCAGGTTCGATTCCCGGCTTGGGTCACTCTGTGCAGAGTCTGCACATTCTCCCCGTGACTGCGTGGGTTTCCTCTGGGTGCACCGTTTTCCTCCTGTTATTGGCCAGGGTTTAGAAAATTCCAAAGTGTATCATGTAGTTCACCTGACCTACGACTTTTAATAGATTGTGGTTATGGGGAGCACAAGGGCCTACTTTACAGGTGTGATGCAATAGAGATCTAAAATACTTTTAAAACAAAACAATGTTTATTTATGAATGCAGTTAACACTTTATAAACCCACAGTAAACATCTTAACAACTGTCACCACCAATAATTCCCACAGATACAATATCTATAAGTAACCCTTCATAACTTTCCTAACAACATTCTTAAGTCCAAAAAACCCTTTTTACAGAAAGACAGCAGATTTAAATTCTCTGCAGAAATCACCCAAATGAACATTCTTTAGCTTGTAAAGATATCCGTTCACATCTGCTTCCTTCCACTGCAGCTCTCCACTCTGAAAACAAAACTAAAACACACAGACACACACCAGCTTTTTGCTCAAACGAAAGTAAAAGCAGAGTCACAGCTCAGCTCCACCCACACACTGACATCACTGCAGCTGTTTGATATACACCCATTTCTTAAAGGTACATCCACTACAGCTATTTGATAAACATCCATTTCTTAACCATGTCACTCCCACAAGATGTGCTGTTATGTGATTGGGACATTCTGAATTCTCTCTTACTGGAATGTGGTGACTAGGGGATTTTCACTGTAACTTCATTGCAATGTTAATGTAAGCCTACTTGTGACAATAAAGATTATTATTATTATATTATCTGACAGTGCTGAGTTAATTTTTATTTGTATGCTGATGGCACCCAAATTTTCCTCACCACCTCTCTTGACTCCTACACTATTGCTAAATTATCACACAGCTCATCTGACTCCCAGTTCTTCATGAGCAATAATTTCCCCCAAATAAATATTGGGAAGAGTAAAGCCATTGATTTTGGTACCTGCTCTAAACTCTGCTCCCCAGCTACAACTTCATCCCTCACCTTGGCAACAGTCGGAGATCAAGCCAGTCTGTTTGTAACCTTGCTGTCACATTTAATCCCAAAATGAACTCCTAAACTCCGACTTGTGCCTCTTTAATTTTGTCCCATGTGCACCTGTTTCAGTTTACATGAAGTACATAGAACATAGAACATAGAAAATACAGCACAGAACAGGCCCTTCGGCCCACGATGTTGTGCCGAACCTTTGTCCTAGATTAATCATAGATTATCATTGAATCTACAGTGCAGAAGGAGGCCATTCGGCCCCCTGAGTCTGCACCAGCTCTTGGAAAGAGCACCCTACCCATTCGGCCCCTCGGGCTTACTCTGCCATTTGATACGATAATTGTTGATCTGATTAAGGATTCTACTCCTATCTATCCCCTTTGACTCCCTTGTCAGTCAAGAATCCAGCCAACCCAGCCTTAAAAATATTCAATGATCCTGCTTCTACTGCTCTCTAGGCAAGAAGATTCCATAGACTAATGACTTTCTGAGAGAGAAATTCTCTTTGTCCATCTTAAATGGATGACCCCTTATTTTTAAACTCCATCCCCATAGCTCTCGCCCCTTCCATCAGGGGAAACATCCTTTCAGTATCCAGTCAGTTATCTAGGGTTGAGGTAAACGTTGCTTCAAATTTAATCACTCTTGACAGGGAAAGTATAAATTCAACAGCAAGGTGATGTAAGTACATCATATTTAGTAGAAGCGGTAGAAAGATTGAGTACCTCCGGCCAAGAGTGGAAAGATATCCAGCAACCAAATAATAATAATCGCTTATTGTTACAAGTAGGCTTCAATAAAGTTACTGTGAAAAGCCGCTAGTCGCCACATTCCGGCGCCTGTTCAGGGAGGCTGGTACGGGAATTGAACCTGTGCTTCTGGCCTTGTTCTGCACTACAAGCCAGCTGTTTAGCCCACTGTGCTAAACCAGCCCCTACAGGCTTGGAATTGGAGTCCCTAACTGGCCACATCATATGCCTTTTGGGATGATGTGGCGTTGGCAATCCGGAAGATCAGACGACAAGAGTTCATTGTTACCAAGAGGACATATTCCATTTTCTTGATTGGTTAAAATCTTACCCAAAACTCCATTGTTTCGCAAAGGTTTTTCTACCATCACTTGAAGGGCAGTATTATCACCAATCAGGTTGCTAATTGTCATTTTTGTAGATGACCGATCCTTTCAGGTTGACCATCTTGATTACATATTTGCTTAATTCAGTTACCTTGCAGTTAGGGGGTGGGAAGATTTCTGAGATATCTGGAGAAATGGGGTGGGGTGGTTGCACAGTGGACTCTCACTACTTCAATCTACTGGAGCTGTAATGTTGAGTGAGGTTGGATTGAGTTTCTGTTTAGCATATATCAGCACACTGCGGGACTTCTGGTGGCGTCTATGTGGTGAGCAGTTGCACATGCAGTGACTCCCGCTAGGGTTCTTGGTTTTCGGACATTTTTGCTCGGTTTATGGGTGATTTGCTTGGAGCAAATTGCTGCAGTTTGATGGAATAAGATTACCTCATACAAGTGATGTCTGGTAAATATAACAAAGGCAGAAGTAGGGCAAGAGATTGTCGTCAGACTCCAAAGTTCCTTGAGCCTCAGGAGGGGGGAATATGGTGGAGGCTTCTGCTGCGATGTTGGCCTCTCCTTGGATTATTGAGATGTTCGGCAGCTTCTTGACCGATTAATTTAAGAAGCAATGGCAGGCGATCGCTGAGGATCTGGAGAAGGCAACGGAGGGCCATTGGCCCCAATTCAGGCAGCCATGGACAAGGTGGACTGAGGTACAAGGATAAAGGTACAAGGGGCGGCCATACAGATGATGGAAGTGGCCTTCTCTGACCATTTCTATTGGATTGTCTCTGGAGGCAGAGATGACATTGCTGGTTGACGATCTGGCGAACCGATCCAGATGCCAAAACTTGAGAATTGTTGGACTGCCAGAGGGCCAGGAAGGCTCAAACTCCATGGACTGTTATGTCCAGGATGTTCGGAGAATTGGTAGGGAGGGGATCTTTCCGACCGGTCCTGTGTTTGACCGGGTCCATCGGTCGCTGAGGCAGAAGTCCAGATCCAAGGAGCCACGAAGAGCGATCATAACCAGGTTTCATCGATACCTGGATAAGGGGCGAATCTTGAGGACCCACGAAGACCATCGGGACTGTGGATGGGAGGGCTATGCCATCAGAATATATCCAGATGTTGGGGCAGAGCTGGTGAGAAGGCGTGCGGCGTTAATAAAAAGAATAGTCTTTATTTGTGTCACAAGTAGGCTTACATTAACACTGCGATGAAGTTACTGTGAAAATCCCCTAGTCACCACACTCCGGCCCCTGTTCGGGTACATTGAGCAAGAACTCAATGTCCAATTCGCCTAACAAGCACATCTTTTGGGACTTGTGGGAGGAATAATAATCTTTAGTATTGTCACATGTAGGCTTACATTAACACTGCAATGAAGTTACTGTGAAAAGCCCCTAGTCACCACATTCCAGTACACAGGGAGAATTCAGAATGTCCAAATCGCCTAACAGCAAGCACATCTTGTGGGAGGAAACCGGAGCACACGGAGGAAAACCACGCAGGCACAGGGAGAACGTGCAGAGTCTGCACAGTGACCCAAACCGGGAATCGAACTTGGGACCCTGGCGCTGTGAAGCAACAATGCTAACCACTGTGCAACCATGCCTTTGATCAGGCTGCTTTTAATAAGGCCGCCTTGTACAAGAGCAATGTGAGGTTTAGTGTGGTGTACCCGGCTCGTCTGACTTTCAAGGACAGAGATTATTACTTCCATGTGCCGGAGGATGCAAATTAGTTTGTCAAGAAGCATGGACTGGGGGTGAATTAAAGTGCTTAAGGACTATAGAGTTTGTGTTTGTTCACTGTTAAGTTCATCTGTATTTGTATTTGGTGTGAGATTTTTGTAATGTGGGGGAGGGCTTGGGGTTGCAACTGGGTTTGTTGGTGGGTATTTTTTCTGGGCGAAGTTGGGGTTTGTATATTGTACTGTTAGAGCTTTTTGGGGGAGAGGGATTGTGGGGGGGGGGGGAAAGTTCTTTGTTCTTTTATTGGTGATTTGTTCGCTTTTCAGGGTGGGGTGGAGCTGGGGGGGGACGGGGGTCATCGGGATCGATAGCTGACCATGACGGTTCCTTTGTTTTTGGACTGGCTTGATGGGGGAATGTGGTGGCCACTCGGGTGGGCCAGGCTGAGGCCCTACTGGATTGCCTCACGAGGTGTCCATGGCCCATACGCGGGAGGGGGTTGGCGGTCGGAGGACTCCTGTGCTCTTGATAATTTGCAATGTGAGGGGGTTAAATGGCCCAGAGTAGGATTTGTCTTATCTCTCGTTTATAGATAAGTCAGTCCGGTACATTCGCACAAAATTAACTGGAAAATGCTTTCTCAGTGTCTCTCGAAGTGTCCTTGAACAAGTAGAAGCAAAAACTTCAAGATAAAAGTGACCTCAGATTTTAAAAGACATTTCAACAAAGGCCTCTGTTGAAATGTTTATTCTCTGAGGATTATTATAATAATTTTTAATCAGTTCGACGGATCATATTCTTAAGGAGATCCTTATCTGGATTCAGCCCCTTATTTGGTTTCATTGGTTCCCGTTCTCAGCTGAGACCCCCTTGATTCGTTCAGGAAAGTGTCAGTCACTTAACAGCTGATTGGTTAATTAGACATTAATCAATTATCGCAAGTTAATTGAGTGTCCCATGACTTCTGTCCCACGTTCAAACTCCCTACGTCACGTCTGGTCTTAGCTATGATACTGTTTCAATCTTACCTTCATATCAGATAATGTTAGAACTTGTAGTTCACTATTTGTAACATTTGATACAGCCATGGACAGTATTGATAATTATAACTTAGTCATATTATTTCATATTATTTCTACAAATTCAGTAATTTTCAGTAATCTTTTTAGCTCGTATTTTAAAGGACCCCCTTCTATAATTGCTGAATCCACCACCCAGTAAAGGACTTTCGGCAGCAGCCAGGGTGTGAGTGGTTTCACAGGGCAGCAGCTGCTTGAATGCGTAGAAAAGAGCTCTTTTATCTGAAATCGGGTGCAACTTCAACGGAAATGTGTAACTGAAGGTCGGAGAAGTCCCCCCCCCGGGAGTGGTATGTCTGCTGGTAATCAAACCCGGAATAAGAATGTGAAGGACTTTGCCAAGAAGTTGGAAGGGACCAGCAGCAGCTAGTGGAAAGATGGCAGAGGGGGGAGGGCCAGTGCAAGTACCAAAGCCCCAGATGGAACAGTTTATGGCCTTCATCAAGGAAGAGTTCCGCCAGCAGAGGAAGGAGATGCAGGAGGATCGCTTAAAGGCCATCAAAGGGGCTGTGGCACCCCTGAAAGGATCGATGGAGAGGGTGGAGAAATGCTTGGGGGCACAGGGGTAGCAGAGCTGAGAGGTTGCGAGGGTGATGTCCGACTACAGCGATCAGGTGGTGGCATTGGAGGTGGAGCTCTTAGGAGACCGTTGCAATACATTGAGAGCAAGGTTGGATGAGCAGGAAAATAGGTCGAGAAGGCAGAATCTGCGGATAGTGGGCCTTCCTGTATGAGTGTAAGGTATGAGTGCCACGAGATACGCTTCGAGGATGCTGGTGGGGGGGGGGGGGGGAAGGTGGTAATGGGTGGGGAGGGAGGAGTAGGTTGAGAAAGGGGAGAATTTGTACAAACTGTATAGTGGTGTGTGGGGAGTTTGTTCCCTGAATTGTTTGTGTTTTGTAACTTTTTATATATGTTTGGAATAAAATACATTTAAGAAAAAAAAAATGGCCCAATAAAAAAGCTCCGGGTGTTTGCACCTGAGAAGTTTGAAGACGGATGTAGTTTTCCTACAGGAGATCCATTTGAGAATCCAGATGGGTGAGGCAGTTATTTCACTCAGGTTTTGATTGTCGGGTACGGGGGCCACTGTGTTGATTAATAAGAAGGTGTTTTTTCCTAATATGTTAGCAGACCCAGGTGGGAGGTATGTAATCATCAGTGGGTCGTTGGCAGGTATGCCGGTGGTGTTGGTCAATGTGTATGCAGTGAACAGGAACAACACAGCATTTATTAATAAGCTACTGGCACCTATACCAGATCTTGTTTCAAATCAGCTAATAATGGGGGGGGGGGGGGGGCACTTAAGTTTATGTTTGGATCTTAGGTTGGATATGTCGTGTTGCAAGTCTCTGATTCTCTGAGTCCATTGGGGGTGGCAAAGGAGCCACTGGTTTTGTGGAACAGACCCGGTGGCGGGGGGGGGTTGCAGACACATGGAAATTTAGGTTTCTGAGGAATAAGGAGTTTTCTTTTTTCCCCCCACGTCGTTTTTTGGGTGTACTCCCAGATTGACGACTTTGTGGTGGATCGATCTCTTCTGCCTGCGGTGAGAGGGGTGTGGTATTCTGCGATCGTTGTGTCGGATCATGCTCCGCATTTTGTTGGAGCCTGGCCGCTCTGACCCCCGTGGAGACTGGACATGGCGTTGCTCGCGGATAAGAGTTTTTATGAGCGTGTATCCTCTGCTATTGGGAGTATGTTGAGTTCAACCGGAATGACTCTGGTGCGTAATTTTTTATGAAAGGAGCTTCCTTAATTTCCCCTGGTACTGTTGTCTTTCTTTAGGGACGGGGTTCTATCCTAGGCCGAGCTAGGGGAGGGTAAGATTTTGGATGTCTATAGGCACATGTTGGCGAAGGAACAGGCATTGTTGGAGGAAGTAAAGAGGAAGTGGGGGTGAGAGCTGTGTTTGGTCTTTGAGGAGGAAATGTGGAATGAGACTCTTTACAGGGTCAACTTCACCTCATGTGCGAGGTTTCAACCTGATCCAGTTCAAGGTGGTGCACAGGACGCACCTAATTAGGGAGGGTATGAGTGAGTTCTTCTCGGAGGTGGAGAATCGATGTGAGCGGCAAATCGCCTTGGACAAGCGGCCTTGTCCAAAGCATGCTTGTTTCTGGATCTCCTTTTTTGATGCAATGTCAGGGATTTTGGGCGTTCAGCTGGAGCCGTGCCCGTTTATGGCTATTTTTGGAGTATCGGACTCACCGGTGCTGCAGACGGGGACGAGGGTAGATGTCCTTGCCTTTGCCTCACTAATAGCCTGGAGGTGAGTTCTGCTTGGGTGGCGTTGCCCGGTGCTGCCTAGGGTCTCTGCCTGGTTGGGAGACCTGATTGAGTTTTGCATCTTGAGAAGATCAAGTATACCATGAGGGGGTCAGCGGAAGGATTCTACTCGAGGTGGTAGCCCTTCATCTGCTTTGTCATGGAACTGGTTACCATCGGCTACTGGAGGGGGGGTCTTTTTATTTTTATCATGGTTCTGTTTTCTAAATGGGGGGTGAGGGGGAAGGGAGAGGGTGAATGGGGGTTTGGTGGGTGTTATTTTGATATAGTACAGGGTTGGGATTTGCTGTATTTTCTTTATTATTATAATAAATCTTGTTTGAATAAAAATATATATTTTAAAATCAGCATAGTGCCACAGCTTTGAGCTGAGCAGCACTAGAAAAGTGAAGAAATCCATCCTTTGGACAACAATGGAATGATTCTACACCAAGTCAGGATTCAATGGGTGTATACGTCCGTATGGGAATTCTGAAAAAGTGCTGAATTCATCAATTCGCTGTTTCGGGATTACATAGAACATAGAACATTACAGCGCAGTACAGGCCTTTCGGCCCTCGATGTTGCGCCGACCTGTGAAACCACTCTAAAGCCCATCTATACTATTCCCTTATCGTCCATATGTCTATCCAATGACCATTTGAATGCCCTTAGTGTTGGCGAGTCCACTGTTGCAGGCACATGCTTCACATACATATTTTTGCAAGCTTGTAATTTTTTCTATTCAAAGAAAAGGTGCACAATATGTTGAGGCAATTGTGAGGTTCGATGTTTCACAGTCCAGGGTCGTAGCTTCACAGGATTTCTGTGCCAATTTGCCATTTACTTTTGAAACGCTGGATTTTATGCCAACCAGCAGGGTGCCATCTTGGTCCAAGACAGCCGCATTCCCTAGCTACATGCTTGTTGGGTGGAAACTGAGGCCTCAGTACTTTGCATAAACTGTAAAGCTTCTCCAGAGAACTGTTCTGTTAGCTGCAACATGCTTGTCCTAAATTGATCCCTGCTCCTGGGCACGTCCTGTGAGGAGAGTCGGCATTTGCTGGCACTGACCCTGAGTTTATTCCAGAAGCTTGCCTGCAAGTCCTGCATTTGGCTGGAAAGGATGGGAGGGGGGGAAGCTGCTCCAAGTCTGCCCTCTTGGTCTTCAGGCAGTGCTGCTGCAGGGCAAAGATCTGCTGGCACTTCATCTGGGCGTTAAGATAAGGCCCATTGGGAGTGCACTGTTTCTATCCTACGCCACGTTCTATTTGTGTTCTTAATGATGTTGTCAACCCCGTGTCCTGATGCAGATGACCGTTTAGCCCACCTTAGATTATCCACCGAGGAAAAACAAAGTTCTTTCGGTTGCAGCATGTAAAGTATTCTGCAGTCTGCTTCACAAATGTTCAGAAATGCTCTAGTGTTCGCATTAGAGGATGAATTAATTTACGATTAGATCTGTCCTTAACAATAAGGTTACTGAACCATCAAAATCAATGCTCAAGATTTATTGAGTATGTGAGCATTTGTAATAATCCTTAAGCATATACTTTAAAATATATTACCTAGAGTCATTCCGGGCAATGACGATTAGATGATTCAATTCCTCGTTATGTGCTCTTGTATAATTTTTTTCTCACCAGTACTGCATGACAATCAGCATGTCTGTACATTATATGATTTTGTCAAAAAATGAATAACTATTAGTAATGAGAAACTGTGTTTGTACATTTATCAACAACTGTTACTGAGCTGCCTTTCTCACTTAAGAACTCCTTTTCCATTTAGTTAGCTATCAATTTGCATTCTTATTTGTTACCCTATTACATATTTTTGCATATAATTACTGTTTGACCATGTGAATCTATTGCCCATAAGCTTGCCTTTGATTCAACATTCCTCGGCATGATCCTGGACCACTACATAAATTTCTATTAATAAGATAATATTTTGCACAATGTCAGCAAAGCTAGCTGGCGTTCTTGTATACATCCTCTTTGAGGTGATTCCCGAAGACATACTAAATTCCTGCTTTTATAAGAATTAGTCTCCCTTCAAAAGCTCAGTGGTCACCATCTCAGAATTTATTTGTAGCTGTGCAAATGTAGCATTGTTTAATTAATTTACGGCATTGCAATTTAAAAATGATATTACGCCACTTATCAAAGATTAAAAGTTAACGTGGCTGCTGTACCAAAGCACTTCATATCAGAAGCAGGATTCTGATGAACATCGGTTAACCCCTTCCTTATATTTGCTTGGTAACACAGTTCTTTAGGAAGCAATGAAGGCATTAGATATTTCTGAAAAGATCCACAAGAATGGTTCCAGGAATGAGGAACTTCAGTTATGTAGATGGATTGGAGAGGTTGGGCTGCTTTCCTTGGTGAAGAGAAGGTTCAGAGGAGATTTGGTGGAGGTATTCAAAACCATGGGGCACTGGACAGTGTAGATAGCGAGAAACTTCCCATTGGTGGCAGGACCAAGAACCAAGGCACACAGATTTAAGGTAATTGGCAAATGGTGACATGAGGGAAATGTTTAGGATCTGGACCGCACTGCTTGTGAATGTGATGGAGGCAGACTCAATCAGGCTTTTAAAAGGGAATTGGGTCACTATCTGGAAAGGAAAGGGCTAAAGGGAAAAGGCGATGCAGTGACACTGGATGAATTGTTCTTTCAGAAAGCCAATATGGCATGACAGGCTGACTATCCACCATTTGTGCCATTACAGTCTGTAATTCTATAACAAATAATAGTATTGAGATATGATATGGTCTAATCTCATACAGGTTTGTGTTTGGCGGAAAGAACTACAACAATACCCTATCTCATATAAAATATATGGGGCTGGATTCTCCGCACCCCGACGACGGGGTGGATAATCCATTTCTACGCATGGAATCGGGACTGTCACCGGTCCCTCAATTCTCCGGCCCCTGAATAGCGGAGTACCCGGGAAGTACGTCGCGCCGCGTATCACCCACCTGCGGCCATTGCCAGAGGCCCGCCCTGCTATTCTCCACCCCCGACCGGCCGAAGTCCCCACGTGTGGATCTAATCTGGTCCTGCCGTTCGTGATACTCGCGTGATGGCTGCAGACTCGGTCTGCGGCCACCATGATCAGGGGTGGGTCGATTGGAGGGCGGGGGGGGCCTCATAAGGGACCGGGGTATTTTGGGGCGGGTGGTCCGGGTCGGGCGAGCAGACGATCAGGGCCACTGTTTACGCGGTCCAGCTCCGCGGTCTGAGTCCGCCGTGGAGCACGGAACGGCCGCTGGAGGCTGTTGCCAAGTGCATGCACGGCCTCTGACCCGGAAGTACGGGGGCCCATATCTGCAGCTGGAGCTTCGAGCTTCACAACGGGTCTCTGCTAGCCCCCTGCAGGGCTGTGAATATGTGGCCTTTTACGCCAGTATTTCTGGCATGAAAGGCCACCATTTTCACGACGGCGTGGGGGACATAGTCCCTGAAACGGAGAATCCAGCCCATGAAGTACATGAACAGAATGAATTTATTTTTCTTTTGTGGCATTGATACTGGGGACCTTTTGGTCACAATTCTCTATATTTAATAATTTATATGAATCCTGGTTGTTTTTATTTATGTTGGTTAGGCTGGGAGGCACTTAAATGATAGACACAACATGATATGAGAGCGTGACGTGAATAGATGTGGAGTTTGGCATCTTATTTGCCTGTTTTTTAAATGTTACATTTATAATTTTTTTTCTCTCCCTTATTTGAGTTGACATCATCCTATTTGGTTGAGAGGGAGGAAGAGTTCATTGTGCTGTTCACTTGTCCGACATTCCAGCATTGATGCATTGTTATTCCCCCAGGAGATGTGCTTGTGAGGTTATTTAAAAGATCCTTTCTTCATGATGCCGTTTCAATCCTGACATCGTACTGTCACCCATAATTGGCAAAATGCTTTTCAGGCCATTACAAAGAGCTGATGGTTTATCTTTAATATTTCAAAATTTAACCTCCATTGTGCTTTACTTTATAACTTTGAAGGAAATACACCTTTTATTGTGATATTCCATATCTTGGATGTTTTATTATACTGTCTTGAATGCAAGTTCTATCAGCTTTTAATGCTTAACCAGGAACTACACTTAGTGCACGTTGCAGCCCACTGTGTGTTGCCATTGTTTTACAGCAGGACAAATACAGAAGGCTAAAATAGTAATTGTTGATTCAGCTCAGGCTATTTTCAGCATGATCTGGTAAGGTGGTTTTTAGCTCTCTGAATTCAGTGCTGCTGAAAGATGAGCCACCAGAATGCATAAAGAAGTGCAGCTCCATGCATTCCCATCCTGTGGACGCGAGTGGTAAGTTGAGACAGTTCTGTTCTGTTTTTATGAAATGGGTATGTTCCAATGCTAATTTGTAAGGTTTTTTCAGTATGGGTGGGCAGCATTTCATGTCGATTTTAACACCATATAAGAGACCATAGTCCATATCACTTGCGGTATAAATCACTGGACTTAGGAATAGTTGAGAGTGAGCAATAACACTAATGTAATCCAGGACTCTGATGCAGTTTCTGTAAAAGGTTGTAATTTAATCCGTCAGTCACATTGCAATATAAGATGATGGTACAAATGATAAATAAAAATGATACACAAATTACTTAAGTTGGTAATATAATTACTTTCCAGTTGAGGGACAAATATACTGTGACTGGTTGTGTCTTTGTCTCTATATTTATAGTAAATGTATTTTAATCCATGTGTTACTTTTCTGTCTGTATTAATTAGTAAATGGTTTTCATGCCATATTTGTGTTGTATAGCACTCCTCTCCTGGTGAGGCAGTGGTAAACTGGTATTGCTGCTGGACTAGTAATCCAGAGACTCGGGCAGGTGGTGGAATTTGAATTCAATAAAAACAATCTGGAATTCAAAGTCTAATGATGACCATTGTCAATTGTCATAAAAGACATCTGGTTCACTCATGTCCTTTAGGGAAGGAAATCTGCTGTTCTTACTGGCCTACATGTGACTCCAGAAGACCGCAATGTTGACTCTTCAATGCCCTCTGAAATGGTCTAGCAAGCCTCTCGGTTGTATCAATCTGCTAAAAACAATCTCAAAGGAATGAAGCCGGGTGGACCACCCGGCAATGACTTGGGCAACGGAAATGACAATGGCAGACCCAGCCCTGATGGCCCGGCAAAGTCCTCCTCACTAACATCTGGAGGCTTGTGCCAAAATTGGGAGTGCTGTATCACAGACTGATCATAATCATCCTACAGAACCAAACATTACAGACAATGTCCCAGACACCATCACCATTCCTGGGTATGTCCTGTTCCACCAGCATGGCAGTATTGATAGGAGTGACTACTGCACAGTCCTTGTAGAAACAATGTCTCGTCTTCACATTGAGGATACTCCCCATCATGAGTGGCACCACCAACCTGCTGAAGGCTTTCGAACCGATCTAGCCACTTACGACAGTGATGCTGTGGACCATCAGTAGCAACAGAATTGTATATAGCCACAATCTGTAACCTCATGACCTGGCATATCCCACATTCTACCATTATCACCAAGCCAGGGGATCAACACTGATTCAATGTGAAGTTCAGGAGGACATGCCTGGAGTAGCACCAGGCATACCTAAAAATGAGGTGTCAACCTTGTGAAGCTGCAACACAGGACTACTTGTGTGCTGAACTACTTGTGTGCTGAACAGTATAAGCAGCAAGTAACAGGCAGCTAAGTGATTCTACAGCCAAAGGATCAGATCTAAGCTCTGCAGTCTGACCACATCCACCCGTGAAAGGTAGCGGACAATTAAACAACACAAATATCTATCTTTAGCTACTTCATCAATGACTATCCTTCCATCAGAAGGTCAGAAGCATGGATGTTCGCTGATGATTACACAATGTTTAGCACCATTCGCGACTCCTCAGACACTGAAGCAATCAATGTACATATGCAACAAAACCTGGACAATATCCAGGCTCATGCTACAAAGTACGAGGCAATGAACATCTCCAACAAGAGGGAAGTGTGATGGAATACTTTCCACTTACCTGGATAAAAACTCAAGAAACTGAACACCATCTAGGATAAAACAGTCCATTTGATAGGCTCCCCTCCCATTAACATTCACTCCCTCCACCACTACTGACCCACTGGCAGCAGTGTGTACCACCTACAGGATGCACTGCGTGAAGACACCAATGCTTCTTAACCAGCACCTTATAAACCCACAACCACTACCATCTAGAAGGACAAGGACAGCAGACGCATGGGAACTCCACCACGTGGAAGTTCCCATCCAAACCACTCACCACTCTGACTTGGAAATATATCGTCCTTCATTCACTGTCACTGGACCAAGATCCTGGAACTCCCTCCCTAGCAGCACTGAGAGTGTCCTTGCACCACATGGACTTCAGCAGTTCAGGGAGATAGCTCATCACAATCTTTTCTAGGGCGATTTGGTACTAATCAATAATTTCAAAAATCAGGGTGCAGTGGTTAGCTGTGTTGCCTCACGGCGCCGAGGTCCCAGGTTCGATCCCGGCTTTGGGTCACTGTCCGTGTGGAGTTTGCCCATTCTCACCGTGTTTGCGTGAGTTTTGTCCCCACAACCCAAAGATGTGCAACCCAAAGGTGGATTGGCCATGCTAAATTGCCCCTTAATTGGAAAAAATGAATTGGGTACTCTAAATTTATCACAAAAAATAATTTCAAAAATCAGCAGTTAGATACTAAAGGAGCCAGTGAAATTGGTCCAAATATTTTTTGAAATATGAAGATTTAGTCCCAAGTTGTAAATGGTGATAAAGGCAAAATCATACGTTTGCCTTAATAAGGGCAATGTTGAATTTAAAATGTCTAACAAAGATGGAAAGTTAAGCCCAAGAGTTTTCGGTATCATTAGTCTTGAGCTAAGGAGACTTGCCACATTGCACATTAGTTTTTAACATGCATTTGTATCGACAATCGGCAAGACATCTCCTCAGACAGTATCCCCTCTGGAACTTGCTGTAAACCTCCAGGGCAGCCTTTGAAGTAATTTCTCAAGATACAATCATGACTTTACTTCACAAATACTTCAATGGGTATAAGTACTTTGAGAGATTTTGAAAGGTAGTAGATAAATGCAAGTTCTTTAAAAGTAATTTAATTTTTTTAAATCACTGAAACAGCAAACTGTGAATGTGTCATTTTCTGATAACTTCAATATATATATATATTGTGTACATACCTAGAGTGAACACAAGTGAGTGGAGATGTAGCTTTTCACCGTTTTTAATGTAAATGGTTTGCTCAACTACATATTTATCTTTCCTGGTGTAGGGGTTAACATATTAGCACATGTAAAGCATTGGTTAGCTAACAGGAAACAGAAACTTGGTGTTTTTCGGGTTGACGAATTGTAACTAGTGGAATGCTGCAGAGATCAGTTCTGGGGCCTCAACTATTTACTATCTTTGACTTGTATGAAGAGACCAAATATGTATGGTAGCTAAACTTGCTGGTGACACCAACATAGTTGAGAAAGTATGTGGTCAGAGGATGTATGTTTGGGAGGGAGTGCTGCGGAGGTTTACCAAGTTGATTCCTGGGATGGCGGGACTGTCATGAGAGACTAAATCGATTAGGATTATATTCATTGAAGTTTAGAAGGACGAAGGGGGATCTCATAGAAACTTATAAAATTCCAACAGGACTAGATGATAGATTCAGAAAGAATGTTCCCGATGGTGTGGGAGTCCAGAAATAGGGGTCATAGTTTGAGGATAAGAGGTGAACGTTTTAGGTTTCAGGTGAGGAGAAATTTATTCACTCAGAGAGTGGTGAATCTGTGGCATTCACTACCTCAAAAAGTCGTTGAAGTGAAAACATTGTGTAATTTCAAGGAGTTAAATATTAAATATAGGTCTTGGGGCAAACGGGATCAAGGATTATGGGGGGGAAGGCGGGATCAAGGTATTGATCCACCATGATGATAATGAATGATGGAGCAGGCTCAAAGGGCCGAATTACCTTCTTCTGCTATTTTCTATGCATGTTTCTATGTAAAATCCCAACAAAAGGATACAGATAGGTTGAGTAATTGGGTAAGGTAAAAACATTTGACAAATGGAATGTGACTTGAAAAAATGTGAACTTATCCATTTTGGCTGAAAGAATAGAAATGAAGCTGCTGTTTAAATGGCGAGAGATTGAAGTACAGAGGGATCTGGGCGACATGGTACATGAAAGGCAAAAAGTTAGAGTGCAGGGTGGCATGGTGGCGCAGTGGTTAGCACTACCACCTCACAGAGCTGAGGACCCGGGTTCGATTCCAACCCCCGGTCACCGTCCGAGTGGAGTTTGCACATTCCGTGTCTGCATGGGTTTCACCCCCAGAACCCAAAGATGTGCAGTGTAGGTGGATTGTCCACGCTAAATTACCCCTTAATTGAGAAAAAAAGGAATTGGGTACCTTACAAATTAAATGTTGGTGTTTTTTGCAAGGGAAATGGAAGATACCTGGAAGGGAAATTTTACTGCAACTGTTGAGTGAGACCTCTTCTGCAGTACTGTGTACAGGCCTTGGTGAGACCTCTTCTGCAGTACTGTGTACAGGCCTTGGTGAGACCTCTTCTGGAGTACTGTGTACAGGCCTTGGTGAGACCTCTTCTGGAGTACTGTGTACAGGCCTTGGTGAGACCTCTTCTGGAGTACTGTGTACAGTTTTGGTATCCTTTTTAAAAAAAAATTTAGAGTACCCAATACATTTTTTTCCAATTAAGGTGCACTTTAGTGTGGCCAAACCTACTCTGCACATCTTTGGGTTGTCGGGGTGAATGTGCAAACTCCACATGAACAGTGACCTGGGGCCAGGATCGAACCAGGGTCCTCAGCGGCGTGAGGCAGCAGTGCTAACCACTGTGCCACCGTGCCGCTCGAGTGCTGGTATCCTTAATTGAAAAAGGATATAATGGCATTAGAAGCGGCTCATAGAAGATTCACTCGACTCATTTGTGGGAAGAAGAGACTTATGAAGCAAGGTTGAACAGATTTGGCCTATATGGATTGGAATTTAAAAGAATGAGAGGTGATCTTTTGAAAAATATAGGATCCTGGGGGAAGATCATGCAGTGCTGGGCCGAGGAAACAGAAGAGCTCCTACGTGACTGCTTGGAGACAGTGGACTGGTCCATATTTAAGAACTCAGCGACCAACCTAAATGAGTATGCCACCACTGTCACAGACTTCATCAGAAAATGTGGTGACGATTGAGTGACAAAGAAAGCAGTACATGACCCAACCGGAAAGCATGGCTTAATCGGGGAATTGATTCCCTACTGAAGGACAGGTCTGAGGCGTTTAAGTCAGGTGACCCTGACCTATAAATGAAATCCAGGTACAACCTCCGCAAAGCCAACCGGGATGCCAAGAGAGAATATCAGACCAAGCTAGAGTCACAGACTAGCGTTACAACTCTTGTCGGTTGTGGCAAGGCCTAAACACCATAACGGCTGCAAAGCGAAGCCGAGCAGTATCCCCGGCAGCAGTGCACCCCTCCCTGATGAACTCAATGCATTCTATGCTTGCTTCGAGCAGGAAACCATCGATCCGCTGTTGAGTGCCCCAGCAGCCCAAAACACATCCATACCCATTGTCACAGATTCCGAAGTCAGATCGGCCTTCCTGAAAGTGAACCTTCGGAAGGCAACGGGTCCGGATGTGATCTCTAGCATTGCACTCAGAGTCTGCGTGGACCAGCTGGCAGATGTGTTCGCAGACATCTTTAACCTGTCCCTATTCCGCTACAAGGTCCCCACCTGCTTCAAGAAGACCACCTTCATACCAGTGCCCAAGAAGAACCAGGCAATATGCCTCAATGACTACTGTCCAGTGGCCCTGCCATCAATCGTAATGAAGTGCTTAGAGAGGTTGGTCATGAAGCGCATCAACTCCATACTCCTAGAACGCCTTGATCCACTGCAATTCGCATACCGCCGCAACCGGTCCACAGCAGACGCCATCTCCCTGGCCCTACACTCATCCCTGGAGCATCTCGACAATAAGGACTCCTACATCAGACTCCTATTTATTGACCACAGCTCCACCTTCAACACCAAAATCCCAGCCAAGCTCTTAGCAAAGCTCTAAAACCTAGGACTTGGCTCCTCACTCTGCAACTGGATCCTCGACTTTCTGACCCACAGACCACGATCAGTAAGAATAAACAACAGCACCGCCTCCACAATAGCCCTCAATACCGGGGCCTCACAAGGCTGCGCACTTAGCTCCCTACTGTATTCCCTGTACACACACGACTGCGTGGCAACATTTGGTTCCAAATCCACCTGCAAGTTTGCTGACAACACAACCATAGTGGGTCGGATCTCAAATAACGAAATAACGACGAGTCAGAATACAGGAGGGAGATAGAGAACCTAGTGGAGTGGTGTAGTGACAACGATCTATCCCTCCATGCCAGCAAAACTAAAGAGCTGGTCTTTAACTTCAGGAAGCAAAGTACTGTACACAACCCTGTCAGCAAAAATGGGGCCGAGGTGGAGATGGTTGACAGCTTCAAATTCCTAGGAGTGCACATCACCAAAAATCTGTCCTGGTCCACCCATGTCGACGCTACAAGAAAGGACAACAGCGCCTATACTTCGTCAGGAAACTAAGGAAATTCAGCATGTCCACATTAACTCGTACCAACTTTTACAGTTGCACTGTAGAAAGCATCCTATCTGGCTGCCTCAGCCTGCTGTGGAAACTGCTCGGCCCAAGACCGCAAGAAACTTCAGAGAATCGTGAACACAGCCCAGTCCATCACACAAACCTGCCTCCCATCCATTGACTCTATCTACACCACCCGATGCCTTTGGAAAGCGGGCTGCATAATCAAAGACCCCTCCCTCCCGGCTTACTCACTCTTCCAACTTGTTCCATCGGGCAGGAGTTACAAAAGTCTGAAAACACGCACGAACAGATTAAAAAACCGCTTCTTCCCCGCTGTTACCAGACTCCTAAACGACCCTCTTATGGACTGACCTGATTAATAATCCTGTATGCTTCACCTGATGCCTGTGTCTATGTATTTATATTGTGGATGTTATGTTGCCCTTTTATGTATTTGCGCTGCTCGCAGAAAAATACTTTTTACTGTACCTTGGTACACGTGACTATAAAAAAAATCCAATCCAAGTTGACAGGGCTGGACACAGGATGTTTCCCCTTGAGGGGAGATTAAAACCAGGGGACACAGATTATGAAAAAGATAGGGCAGCATGGTGGTTAGCACTGCTGCCTCACCGCATCAGGGGCCTGGGTTCAATTCCCACCTGGGGTCACTGTCTGTGTGGAGTTTGTACGTTCTCCCCGTGTGTGCGTGTATTTCCTCCGGGTGCTCGATTTTCCTCCCACAGTCCAAAGATGTGCGGGTTAAGTGAATTGGCCATGCTAAATTGCCCCTTGATATGCAGGTTACGGGGATAGGGCTGGATGGACAGTGGAGTGTAAATGGGTAGCTCATTGAAAAGGGTAACAATAAGTCCCGCCCCCTCTCCCCAACAACAGCCCCCACTTATCTCGCTGCCATCCCGGTACCATACCTGCTTCCTTTCCAACTTACCGCACCCCCCCAACCCAACTGTCGACTCAAACTCAATACTCTTTAAAGTCGTCTATAAACAGCTTCCACTCAGTGAAACCCCTCCTCCATGCCTCGAATGGCAAACTTAATTTTTTCCAAATGCAGTAACTCTGCCAAATCGCTCACCCATACTCCCGCCTTCGGTGGCTCCAAGCCTCGCCAACACAGCAAAATCTGTCTCCGGGCTAACAGGGAGGCAAAGGCCAAGGTGTCAGCCTCTCCTTCCATCTGCACACCTGGATCCTCTGACGCTCCAAATATTGCCACCTCCAGACTCAGCTACCTCTACTCCCAAAACCTTTGTCATTACGTCCGAAAATTCCTTCCAAAACTCCCATAAACTCGGACGCACCCAAAACATATGTACATGGTTCGCCGGCCTTCCCCGCACATCGTCCGCACCTACTCTTCACTGCCGAAAAGAAGTGACTCATCTTGCACACCGTTATGTGGGCTTATACACCACCTTGAATTGGATAAGACTTAGCTTAGCACACGATGAGAATGCATTCACTCTCCGCGGAGCTTCCCTCGACACTCCAGCCCCCCCCCCCCCCCCCCCAAACTCCTCCTCCCACTTTTCCTCCTCCACGGGCACACACTCCATCTCCATCAGCAGCCCATACATGTCCACAACCTTGCCCGCCCCAATTTTATCCTCCGACAGAAGCTTATCCTGCAGCACTGGGGGCGGCAGAGTCGGGAACGATTGCACCTAATAAAGTCCCTAACCTGCAGATACCTCACCTTACGTGATGGTAGATGAATCCAGGTCCAAAGGAATGTGCTTGACTCTTAAAGCCCCCTCATGGGCAATAAATGCTGGCCCAGCCAGCGATGCCCACATCCCATGAAAGAATAACATTAAAAAAAAATATTCTGTGGGAATGACATCCCTACATTTACTAAATTATTTTTTTCTGGGCTGGTTGTTCAGTAATTATGACAGTGCCATTTTTAAAAATTCACCTCATTGATGAAGACTAAACATTTTCACCTGGTTTTGTGTCTGCAAAGACTCCACATACCTTGTGGAGAAACATGATATCACTGACAGCAACTTCCTCAGTTCTGCATTAATTTGTGCATGTATCAATGAAGATGTTTTGTCAGTTTTACACAATAATGACGATGAGCGCTAACACTTTTACTGTCATGAGAGCTGACCGATTCTGGGCCAATATGTAGCATATTTGTTTAGATTTAACATTTTTTTTTAAGCCATTTTAAAAATTGGCTAGTTTTAGTTGACCTTTAACCCCAGTTTTATACTCTGGGTTGAATTAAATCCGTACAGCTACTGTGTGTGTTCTGTTATATTTAAATATCACCAGATATTTGATGATATGTATTTTCACATTCAGCTCATTATTGAAAACAGAGCAATAAACTTTGACAACAACAAAGAATGTGACAATTTGCTCAACAGTAAAGAAACAGTCTGTAAGTGTCTTTATTTATTTAATTTCTGTTTGATTCAGTTGGGCCATGCAGCTTGCCATGGTCGTTGTTGAAGACAGAAAATGAAAGAAACCTCAAACTTATTTGATTTAGGAGTTAATCCATTTTATTCTGTGCAATACCTGTCAGGGTTGGAGTATCAGCTCACAAATGCAGGATAAAACCTCCAGACTGATACCACTTGACAGGGAAAAATGTCACCTCGAAATGGAAATTCCCTTCTCATTTGTCAAATTTATCTTGTGTTTATTTGGAGATGGTGGGGGGGTGTGGAGAGGAGGGGTGCTAATTCCATGGGTGCATCAGCTGCTTAACCAGAATGCTGTATGACCCAGAAGGTTGTGTACAGTGATAACAAACTTGCATGGCGTATGTTATGCTTTTACCTGTGCTTTGAATTACTCCTCGTATTAGAATCCAAGGATGAAGTCCCTCTCTAATTTATTGAAATCTGCCCCATAAAAGTCATTTCTTGTTTAGCCCTGATCATTTTGTGGCTGAACTAAGATGATGAGTTATCATAGATCGATGTTCAAATGATATGCATTCGGACCTCTTTTAAATCTTGTAAATTGCCCTTGACTTGCAGATTGATTTTCCACATCAATAAAAAATGAAATAGGAATGAACCCAGCATAAACTACAATGTTGACTGGTTTAAGGACAGCAAATTATGATTTATGATGGCATAGAGAAGTTGGTGAGAGGTGAAGATAATTGCAATTGATTTCTACTTCATGTATAAACCTTTTATAAAAGTACTTTTAATCTTATTAAAGGGCTGAGGAGACATTTCTAGTTTTTCTTCCTTGCAGGTGCTGATTCTGGCAAGGATACTTACCTGGGTTATAGGTGCCACTATACCCCTTGTAATTGCCAAGTAGTGGTGCTTCTATGAGTTCTAATGATAATTGTCAGCAGATTAGGAGATTACTGCAACCTAAACTCTCCTATTGTCAATGTGCACAAACTTCCCACAGTAGTAATCAAGAACGAATGCCCTGGCTGATTTTTCCTCCTTCAGCAAGGTTATGCAGCCCTACTGTTCGCACCTCTGCAGCTGACCTGGCTCAAGTCAGATACCTCCATATACACTCTGAACCTGAGATCTCCAATCTGATGGATTATTTGTAAATATTTGTACCTGCTAGGCTTCTAGGATGACTTTCTTAAAATATTTTAAAGGTATTTTTAAAATCAGTTTACATTTTGTATATTATTGAACTTGTTGACCACAGTAAGCTCCCTGAACAGTCATAGGTGAACCACATTGAACCTATGCGGATGTGGAATGCCATGTATTTTATAAATGCACCTCATATTCTTTCCTAAAACTGGACACTTATCATCTACATTGGATTTTGGCACCAATTTTACATTGGCATGGTGATAAGCATGCCAATTCCTGTTTGACTTAGTTTGAGTGCACCACGCAGCTTGCTATTGTCGGTGTGCAAGACAAAATGAAAGAAACCCCAAACCTACATGATTTTGGCGTTGGTCCATTTTTCTTCTGTTCAATATGGGTCCGGGTTGAAGTACAAGCTCTCTTTCACAAATGCAGGGTATCAGAACTATAATTTTGACAATTTTCAGCAGCTGATCAAAGAACACTTTTTGATTTGTACAGCTGTGATCATAGACTAATATTCTTATAATAGAACTTCTCTACTGTACATAGAAAGTTAAATGAAAGTGAAACTCAGACTGGGTAGCATATTCGATGAGAGCAATTCCTTTTCATCCCTTTCTTGAAATGCAGCCATAGATTTTGTTTCAGAAGTATTTTCTCTTTAGTTTAAGGATTTGCAATGAACTGAGATTAGGAGGTGGCATTGATTGTATCCTTTTGAATAAAGAGGATGGTGGGGAGGGATGTTACATTTATGCAACCATGGAATCCAATATGTGTTTGTCGGCAAAATGGCTAATCATAAGTCTGATAACTTTTCTGCTGTAAATAGAAATTATAGTTTGGTATTATAGTTTTGTAACACTTATAGTTTTGTACATTGCACCTTTCACGATCCCAGGATGTTCAAAGTCCTTAACAGCCAATGAAGCCCTTTTGAAGTGTAGCGACTATAATGTTTAGGATGCAACATATCACACTATTTTACAAAATGACTGAATATCACATTGTTTTGATGGAGTGAATTTAATTCTTGTTCTTTTATGTATGACAATTACAGCATTCCTTTGATCATTCAGGGAACATTAACACTTTAATTTAAACACTTTTTAATTCAAACTCCTGGGTAATTTTAGTTTGGTCAAAAATTGATTGCAAGTAACAGCAGCAAACCGCTCCCATCTCTTAAAATGCAAAGAGGAAGACTGAGCAATAATATGTCTTTCAGTGAGAAAATACATTCTGATTCATATTCTTGCCATTTTAACTATTCCAAGGACAAGAGGAAAACTATTTTGGCTTTAAAATAGTCTTTCCAATCTTTTGCTAAAGCTTTTTTTTGGCCACGTAATGTGGAGGATGGAAACCAACATAGACTGGTTGCAGCAAGTGATCTATTCCCATGTCATAATTCCTGTGCAATTTAGTGGGTATTATGATCCCGGACCAGACCCCAACAGTTGCTAGGATACCGAACAGAAACCCCAGTATTTTATTTAATTTGTTAGACTGTGAGGAAAGGATATTTCGTTCTAGGAGTGATTCCATGCACAAATAGGGAAAATTAAAACAAACTTTATTACAGACACATTATTAATAACTGTACCGTATAAATACAAATAGCTCTCAATTACCAGTCAAACAATGCTTATCAACACAATAACCCTTGACTGCTATCTTTATTTCCATTCAAATAACACCCATCTCAAACTGAAATCCACTTTAAATACAGTTAGACTCAAGAATACTTGCTGTAAGGGACGTCTTGGATAAAGCACTTTGAGAAAGCAATGTTCTTCAGGATTCAGCTTGCAAATTCTTGCCTATCTCAACTTACTGTTTATATTGCCTATCTTGTTCACAGGTAAATCTTTAACTCACTGTCTTGAGATCAGCTGTTTCTGGTCTGTCCCCAATCAAATCTTTAACTGAACTGTATTGAGGGTCATGATATGGAGATGCTAGCGCTGGACAGGGGTAGGCACAGTAAGAAGTCTCTCAACACCACCTTTTGAAGGAGCAGTGCTCTGAAAGTTTGTGATTTCAAATAAACCTGCTGGACTTTAACCTGGTGTTGTGAGACTCCTTACTGTATTGAGAGTAGCTGCTTCCCTTCTGTTCAAATCCAATCTTGAAACTAAACTGAAACTCCAACATCTGACTGATTCAGTCCTGGCTCCTCCCATTAACTACCTCATCTCAGCAAGCTGAATACATTGCATCTGATTATCTATTCCCCAGGAACCCTCTTCATATAAACAAAAGTCCATTAGCTCAAACGTTTACAAAGCTTTTATTGCACATCTTGTAGCAACAAAGCCTGGCTGCCTTGCAAACCAGGATTTAAAAAAACAGTACTGCAGCATTCACACACACACACTAGCCCAGGCTTTTAACTCTTACTGCACCAACTACACATAATACAAAATACCTACAATTCCTACATTCATCACTTGGGCTGTTCGATTTGCTGCTTGTGTCAAAATTACTGCTCCTCCTGCAATAGCCAGAATTCATAAGATATTGTGGAGAGGATTGCATAATATATATGGCGCAGAACCAGACCATTGTGCCCACCCAGTCCATATCAGCACTTATGCTCCCATTCGAAGCTTCTCCCATTTTGCCTCATCTAAATCTATCGATGTAACTATCAATTCCCTTAGCACAGTGGTTAGCACTGTTGCTTCACAGTGCCAGGGTCCCACTTCAATTCCCGCTTGGGTCACTGTCTGTGATGAGCCTGCACATTCTCCCTGTGTCTGCACATTCTCCAGGTGCTCTGGTTTCCTCCCACAAATCCCGAAAGACATGCTTATTAGGTGAATTGGAGATTCTGAATTCTCCTTCTGCATACCCAAACAGGCACCGGAATGTGGCGACTCGGTGCTTTTCACTGTAACTTAATTGCCGTGTTAATGTAAGCCTACTTGTGACAATAATAAAGAATGTGGCAATAATAAAGATTATTATTATTATTCTCTCTCAAATTCTTGCCTAGCTGCCCTATAAATGTATCTGTACTATTTGCTTCCACATTCTTGCCACTCTTTGGGTAAATTTCTTCTGAATTTCCTATTAGATTTCTTGGTGAGTATCTTACATTTATGGTCTCTGGTTATGCTTTTTCCCCACAAATGAATACATTATCTCTGTATCCACTCTATCAAAACCTTCCATAATTTTGAAGAATATTAGGTCACCGCTTGGCCTCTCTTTTCAAGAGGAAAGAGACCGAGCCTGCCAATCCTTTCAAGATATGTATACTTGCACATTACTGGTATCATCCTTGTAAATCTTCTCTGTGCCCTGTTCAGTGCCTCTGCAGAATTGCACACACTACTCTTGTGTGTTCTAAGGTTCAGTGTGGGTATAGAATATTTTTCCTAATTTTCAACTCTACCCCTCTAGAAATAAATCCGAATGCTTGATTTTCATTTTTATGCCCTGATAAACTGCGGTTGAACTTTTATTGATTGGCGTATTGGCTACAAGATTCCTTTGTTCCTCTACCACACCTGGACTTGCACCCTCCATGTAACCTACTCTTCCAACTAAAATGTACCATCTCACATTTATCTGCGATGAACTTGATTTGTCAATTATTTTACGTTCTGCAAGCATATTAATGTCCTCCTGTAGTTTGTTGCAGTCCTCCTATTGACTCGCCACATTCCCCCACAAATAAAAATGGTGTCATCAGAAATTTAGAAATTGTGTTTTGATTCCAAAGTCTAAATTGTTAACATAAACTATCAACAGTACTGGTCTAAGCACTGATCCTTGTGGAACACCACTTCCCACCTACTCTAAATAACTCCTTTTACAACAGCTTTCTGCCTTAATTTTATTCAAAATTGAGAGCCACTGTGGAAAGATGTGGAAACTGTAACTTGAAAGTTCAGTAGGTTTTTGTCTGAGTTTGAACTCGCAGCAATCAGAACCATGGGCGAAATTCTCCCAAAACGGCGCGAAGTCCGCCGACTGGCGCCCAAAACGGCGCCAATCAGACTGGCATCGCGCCGCCCCAAAGGTGCGGAATGCTCCGCATCTTTGGGGTCCGAGCCCCAACATTGAGGGGCTAGGCCAACGCCGGAGGAATTTCCGCCCCGCCAGCTGGCGGAAACGGCCTTTGTTGCCCCGCCAGCTGGTGCGGAAATGACATCCCCTGGCGGCGCATGCGCGGGAGCGTCAGCGGCCGCTGACAGTTTCCCACGCATGCGCAGTGGAGGGAGTCTCTTCCGCCTCTGCCATGGTGGAGACCGTGGCAGAGGCGGAAGGGAAAGAGTGCCCCCACGGCACATGCCCGCCCGCGGATCGGAGGGCCCCGATCGCGGGCCAGGCCACCGTGGGGGCACCCCCCGGGGCCAGATCGCCCCGCGCCCCCCCCCCCCAGGACCCCGGAGCCCGCCCACGCCGCCTTGTCCCGCCGTTCAAAAGGTGGTTTAATCCACGCCGGCGGGACAGGCAATTTATCGGCGGGACTTCGGCCCATCCGGGCCGGAGAATCGAGCGGGGGGGCCCGCCAACCAGCTCGGCCCGATTCCCGCCCCCGCCGAATATCCGGTACCGGAGACTTCGGCAACCGGTGGGGGCGGGATTCAAGGCAGCTCCCGGCGATTCTCCAACCCGGCGGGGGTCGGAGAATGACGCCCCAGGTCTGCGTTCCAGAAGCGGTGTTTAGTATGACTTCATCCCACTTCCAAGAATGTCCTCTTGCAGCTCACGTGAAATTAGGCATTTTAACCATCTGGTAAAGTCCAGATTTGCAACGCTACATGGCTGCATCCCACCTGGACCAGAATTTTTATCCCCTTTAAGTTTGATTATTCAATGCCATCCCTCTTTTTCTTTTATTTGATTGCTCATCTCATCATTCATTGTCATGTTTACCTGTGGTATTACCTTGTTTATTCCTAATGGTTATATCCTTTGCACAGCCATAATTTTTTTATTGATGTGCTTGTAAAATATTTTATTGGTTTATGTTCCTTGACTTAATTTCATTGGATTCTTTGCCTTTATAATTGTTTTTTTTGCTTCTCTCCTAATCTCTTCGTATTGTCTCTGATCATGCAATTTTCTGCTCTCTGTGCACTTAACATAAGCCTCCTTCATAATCCTCAATAGTTTCCTTGCCTTTTTATTCATCACAAGATTAATTCCAGAGATATGGGGTTTGTCTTATGAGAAGAGGTTGAGCAGTTTAGGCCTATACTCTCTAGAGCTTAGAAGAAAGAGAGGAGATCTAACTGAGGTACAGAAGATGATAAAAAGTATTGACAAAGTAGACGTGGAGCGAATGTTTCCTCTTGTGGGGCAATCAGGAATGAGAGGTCTTAGTTTTAGGATAAGGGGCAGCAGATTTAAAACGGAGATGAGGAGAATTTACTTTTCTCAAAGGGTCGTGAATCTGTGGAATTCACTACTCCAGAGTGTGGTGGATGCTGGGTCATTGAGTACATTTAAGGAGGAGATAGACAGATTTTTAATTAGTCATGGGCTGAAAGGTTATGGAGAATGGGCAGGAAAGTGGAGTTGAGGCCGTGATGAGATCAGCCATGATCATATTGAATGGCGGAGCAGGCTCAAGGGGCTGAATTGCCCACTTCTCCTAGTTCTTATGTTCGGAAATTATGAAATCTCACCAGTATTTACTTTGCCCTTTTTTTCATAGAATTTACAGTGCAGAAGGAGGCCATTCGGCCCATCGAGTCTGCACTGGCTCTTAGAAAGAGCACCCTACCCAAGCCCACACCTCCACCCTATCCCCATTACCCAGTAACCCCACCCACCACGAAGGGCAATTTTGGACACTAAGGACAATTTAGCATGGCCAATCCACCTAACCCGCACATCTTTGGACTGTGGGAGGAAACCGGAGCACCTGGAGGAAACCCACGCACACACGGGGAGAACGTGCAGACTCCACACAGACAGTGACCCAAGCCAGGAATCGAACCTGGGACCCTGGAGCTGTGAAGCAATTGTGCTAACCACAATGCTACCATGCTGCCCAATGTATTTTTAGCGCAATGTATTTTCCCTGCACTCAGTTGAACACTTAAATGTTTCCCATTATTGTTTTACATTGCTGTTTGTCAATATACTCCATCCTCAATAAACCAAGGTATAGTCTCAAAGTAGATCAAGAAATTTCATAACGGACACTCAGCCAATTCGATTTTTAATCAAATCGTATAGTTATTTGAGCGTGCAAAAACAAACAACCTACATGCATCTGTATTCGATAAATATTGAATGCAGACCTACACGAAGCGGACTCTGTGCAGCATTTACATACTGCAGTCTTGATAATGTTGCTTGTATAACAGGACAGGTGAGCCAGGAAGAAAAAAATAAACCTTTTTATTAATGACCAGCAAAATTAAACACCCACTTGTGAAATCTGCTAGATACGTTATTCTGGTAGGCAAGCTATCAATTTGTTACTTTCTAACATAAGGAACTACAAGTTTCACCTTTATGAATTTGAGCGGGTGTATAATATAATATAATATAGTATAATAAACAATTACTCCATCAAGCCAGATTTAAAAGGACATTCTTTCTTAACTCAGCACCTGCCTATTTTATTTTCCTAAGCTCTACCTCAGCCCCTCAAAATCAGTATTAAATGTTTTTTTAAAGATTTATGTCCTTCATCTGAATTTTGTGCAGATTTAGATACCAAGAAGCTTCATTGGAGTCCAGGTCCAGCAAACTATGCAGACTAAAAGAAATTTCATACTCCTGTACTATCATTCTGAGCAGGCTTGAATTGCCTCGACCTTTTTATTGGAGCATTTGCTGATATTTAACGAGCATTGCACAAATAATCAGAAATGTTAAAGATGTTTGAATTTAATCTGTTGTGTAAATGTTGTTGCCTTCAACTCCTTCAATTATGTTAACGATGTCTCTTGAAATCTTATTTTTACAGTAAAGAGTAAAAGACGGATGTATTTTGCCTTAAATTGACGTTGATACTTCTGGCCTGTGCTTGCATAAATTCAGCCATATGCCAGGAGAATTGTATATTGCCCATCTGGGAACAAATGAAATTTTCTCTCTTAAATTTTACAATTCCTCTAGAGTGGGGATGATAAAGTGAGAAGTCTTCACTTTTAATAATGTTGTAATAACCCCTTCAGACACGGATCTTTTTGAATTATTATACCAGCGTTCTTGCATGGTAATAATTTTTTTTGTCTCTGGGTGATCAGAATTTATCTAACCATGAGCAGCCGTGAGACGCTGCTCACCTGGATACCCAGATGTTTGTGCTGGTTTTCATGGGAGAAGGCAAGGAGGAATCTTTTGTTTACAATCCTGCTAAATATACAGTTTCCGTGATGTTAGCGCAACCTATAGTCTAAAATGAAAAAACCTAAAGATGTAAAAATTGTCACGGTACTCTGTTGAAAAAGCAGTGTGTTTAAATATAAATTTACAATCAAAATTTTTTTCACAACTTACCCCAATAAATCAATCCTAATGTTTTTAGCGGTGCTAACTTTTGGGAGAGAACAGAATTTATCATGCACAGTTAATTGTAATTCAATCCTGATTTTTTTTTTTAAACAAACAATTTTTAATGAGGTATTTTTGGCATAACAAACAACCACAGCACAAAAACAATAGAGTACAAAGAACAGTAATCAAAAGGCAACCGCCAACATCCGTCCCTCCAAGGCCCGCCTATTTAACCCCCCTGATTAAAAAAAAATGTCATTGTTCTTCCCAAACCAATTTCAAAATCCAGATAAATCTAAACGTGAACAATAACTTTACTCCTTCCTGCCTTCTTCAAACCAATGGTGCTGTGAGCTTCTTCCATTAAACACAAAAAAACTGCTCTTCTTTGAAGAGCCTGTTGCTTCATAGAGGCTGCCAGACATGCGGAGTATTTCTTACCACTTTCTGCTTTTACTTCTGCACTGCCTTGATGTTGTGCATGGATAATGTGTGGTTTGGAATATTAGTTTTGATCTTTAGTATTGCTCCATTCAAACTGGCAAGCCGAGCATAACAAGAAATGGGTTATAGAGGCTTCCTTGAGATCTCGGTTATCCAGCAGTAATTTCCTTTTGCAGTTATCCAATTCTGAGCAATCTCTATCATTGTTTTGTAGAATGCTCCAAAAGGCTCCCATCTCTGATGGGCTCGATAATGGTGCACCGAATAATGTCTGTTAGGTAACTCAACACTGTTTCTAAGCCCAATTTCTTTACAGGGCGTAATGGAAAAAGTTCATAGAGCATAGAACTACAGTGCGGAAGGAGGCCATTCGGCCCATCGAGTCTGCACCGAACCATTTAAGCCCTCACTTCCACCCTATCCCCGTAACCCAATAACCCCTCCTAACCTTTTTTGTCACTAAGGGCAATTTATCATGGCCAATCCACCTAACCTGCACGTCTTTGCACTGTGGGAGGAAACTGGAGCACCCGGAGGAAACCCATGCAGATACGGGGAGAATGCGCAGACTCCGCACAGACAGTGACCCAAGCCGGGAATCGAACCTGGGACCCTGGAGCTGTGAAGCAATAGTGCTAACCACTGTGCTACTGTGCCGACCGTTTCCTCTGTCAAACTTTGTGACAAAATACCTGTGTACCTCATTAACATTCTTGAATGTAAACAGTTAGAATCTGATCTGCAGGCTGCTTGAACTACAGGTCTTTTTACATCTTGCAGCAGCATGAAAGCTCTCAACACCCCAAATGACAAGCTAGCTGGCAATGGCTTCCATTAGGCTGACCACCGATACTGTGGTGGAACCAGGCCACAAATCCCCCCCGTAGTTACTCCACTTATTATATTTAGAATTTTGCCAAGGAGAAAATCTAGGCTTCTGATTCTAAACAATACATTGAATACTCATGAAATAACTTACAAGTGACTTGGTTTAACTGAAATTGCAGGAATTGATTAACATTGGAAGAATATATCAAGATCAGATACCATGTTATTATTATGCATACTGCAGTCAGCATGAAACTTTATGCAGAATACAGAATAACTGATTTGCCAGCATTTTGTATGTATTAACAAAATAAATCAATTTAATCTCACTGCTTGTCCAACAATAATAACTTCATGGCTCTTGATGGGAAGCAAGCTATTTAGTCTTTTTTGAGCACTAAATCGATTCACTGTGGATGAATTAGCCAGATAATTTTATAAAATGGACTATTGTTTGTGTTTCAGAACAGAGGACCAAATATAAAAGTTGAGCGTTTAACTTTGGATGCAGTGTGCACATCAAGAAAAGAAGACAGCCAACGAGTTTCCCAGAACGGTTTGCAGAGCACTTTGTGAATCTTCTTTGTTTCTTTGCAACAATAAAAATGAGACAGCTAAAGGGAAAACCAAAAAAGGAGACTTCAAAAGACAAAAAGGAAAGGCGGCAGGCCATGCAAGAAGCCCGCAGTCAGATTACCACCATAGTATTTCCTACATTAGCTGTGATTGTCATGTTAATCGTTTTGTTTGTTTACGTGGCCACGCGACCAACAATTGCATGAGAGAGAAATTACAAAGTATTTTATGAAGAAATTTCATCTTGGTTGCAATGAATTTTAAATGGAGTAAATCCATCCAGGATTAAATGCCTCTCAATTGTGGAATCATCTTTCTGTCCAATTTCAATTCCATGCTTATTGGTCTTGACATGTTTTTAAAAAGAGCATTGTTACCCAGTGGTACATTATATACACACACATTTCTCTCGTATGTGCCTTTGAAACATTAGCTGGGACAGTTCATTTTTGCCCCTTATAAAAAGATTTGGAAACATTTCCTGTGCCCTGTGCAGAAGAAATTAAGTGTAAGTTAACTAACACTAATTCAAAAAAAATTGTCAATGAGGCCATTTTGTTGCATTGTCGGTATAGTAGTCTTGTTTTAGACAACATTTTCCTATGAATCTCACCACTCTTGCCAAAGGATAATCCGTTTATGTTTTGAAAACATATCACTTAAAATGCAATGAATATAAATTGTAAATGTTTATTTTTAGAATAAAATCAAAATGTTCAGAATTTGTTTCACATGTATTTGCTATGTTGAGGAAATACCTCACAAAAAAATCTCTTTTCCCCTTTAATGTGGACTCAAACTGTCTGAGACTTGAATGTTGTGGACAGTCAGGTGATGCTGATGTTTTGCAAAGATAACAGGATTCACCGAACCCTATTTTGGAGCAGGGCTATTTTACTCCAATTGACCTTTGAAATTCCAGTTTTATGTGGAGGTGTAAGGCTCGGATTGCAGGTGATGGGGAGGGGGCAAACTTGCCTTTCACATAATGCCCTGCATATCTTGGGATTAGAAAGGAAGGACAGTGATATCTTTGGCAACCAACTGTATGCAGCCCCCCAACTGTAATCACGCTAAGGTTTTATATAGAGTGTGAGATGTGATATGTGATATGTTTTATATGAGATGTGACATTTATGCTTGATACCACTTCATAAAACCAAAATAGTGGGAAATATTTAGTAGTTCAGGCTCCATCTGTAGACCGGCAGAAGGCAGTCAGTTTGGACATTTCCGGCCTAACACCTTCCCATTCATACATCTGACCAATGCCCTCTTGCAGCTTTCTTTGCTCCTCATAATTAGTACTATGCCTCCTATTTTAGTATTGCTTAAAATTTGAATGTCACTACCTCCAGTTCTTATATAATTGATGTACAGAGCGAACAACATTGGTCTTCGAAGAGAGCCCTGTGGGGCACTCTTACCCACTTCCCGCTACTTTGAGAAAAATCTCTTTCCAAACCCAGTTACAGCACATCCACTACTTTTCCCCAGTCACCTCTGTCACCTTTTTGAAGGACAAGGTTATGTGGTGGTTTTTGAAGTGACCAGTCCATGTAGGACAATTTCAAATTGTGCAGTGGATGAATTTGCCTTTTCCAGAAATCTGTCGTTGGCAAGTCTAGGAAAGTAACTTTCTCTAATCTGCTTCTGAACTAACTCACTAAAGTTCATTGACGATGATAGAATCGTTCCAGGTGACAGAATTTGAGGAAAGGCGGGATGCCCAAAGGGATTGAGGGTGCAGACGCTGCCAGGTATTAGCGAGGATGTTGGAGCAGTTGATGGGGAAGGGGACCTTTGATCGGTCCTTCGAGGTGGATTGGGCTCACAGGGCACTGAGGAGGAGGTCGCAGGTGGGGGAGCCGCCAAGGGCGATGGTGGTGCGGTAACACCGTTGCTTGGACAAGAAAAAGATTTTGCAGTGGGTGAGGCAGACCAGGTGGTGTACCTGGGAAGGGGGCGAGCTGTGGTCTGCCAGGACTTGGGTGCGTAGTTGGTGAAGAGGAGAGCTGGGTTCAACCAGGTAAAGGCTGCCCTCTTCAAGAAGTGAGTGACATTTGGGGTTCTGTACCCTGCCTGCTTGTGGGTGACTCATCGGAAGCAGGAGTTTTATTCTGGAGGCGGCGATGAACTTTGAGATACCATGGACTGGGAAGAGTGTGGCACTGAACTTTGGAGAGGAGCTTTGTGTGTATGGTAAAATGTCTTGAGCTGAGTATTTTGGGGTGGGTTTCGACCGGGGAGCGGCGACGGTGAGTGTGCTTTTTGTTCTTTGTTGGTGGTTGGGGGGGTTTGGCTTGGAGGGGGGTGGGGAGGTTGCAGGCCTTGGGCGGGAGCCACCATGCTAGCTGGGCGGGCTAGTTAACGGAAGTGGGTGGGGGTTTGCCAGGACGAGTGGGGGGGATGCGGTTGTTTTTTTGGGGGGGGAGGGGGAGGCTACTGACATGGGTGTGGTTGGTGTGGCGCAGTTGGGAAGGGAGAGATTGCGGTGGACATCCAAGGGTGGGCGTGATGCGGGCCAGAGGCTGGCCCAAGAGGGGATATAGCTGATGGGCGGGAGAGAGGGTTGGGTGCCCCCCCCCCCCCCCCCCCCGATCACACTGGTCACGTGGAATGTGTGAGGGTTGAATAGGCTGGTTAAATTGTCATGTGTGTTCACGCATCTGAGGTGTCTGAAGGCGGGAGTGGTGCTTTTGCAGGAGACACTTAAAGTGGGGGGATCAGTTGATGCTGAGGAGGAGATGGGTGGGGCAGGTGTTCCGCTTGGGGCTGGATGTGAAGACGAGGGGGGGGGGGGTGGCAATTGAGGTGGGGAGCCATGTGGCTGATCCGGGGCGGGGGGTAGGTATGTGGTGGTTCGTGGGAAGCTGCAGGGGGTGCCGGTGGTCCTGGTTAATCTTTATGCCCTGAATTGGGATGATGTGGATTTGATGAGGCGGGTGTTGGGGGGGATTCCAGATTTAGATTGGCACCGGTTGATTATTTTTTTGGGGGGGGGGTGGGAGGATTTTAATATGGTCCTGGACCGGAGCCTGGATCGGTCGAACCAAAGTCGTTGAGGAGATCAGCAGTGGCTAGGGAGCTGAGGGGGTTCAGTGAGCATATGGGGGGGGGGGGGGGGGGGGGTGGTGGAGGACCCGCGGAGATTTGGAAGGCTGAGGGCGAAGGAGTTTTCACACTTCTCCCACGTGGACAAGGCACTGCTGTTGGCTGAGGAGGCTGACTAGGGGTATCTGACGATCATGGTCTCTGACCACGCGCTGCACTGGGTGGATTTGCGGGTGCTTCGGGAGTAGGCCCAACGGCCAAGAGGAGGCTGGATGTGGGACTGTTGGTGGATGAGGGGATGTGTGAGCGACTGAGGGCTTCCATTTGGGGCTACGTCGTGATTGGTAGAGTGAGGAACGAAGGGGTAAGGTGGCGATGGGTCTGGAGGGGGTAAATGGGGTATTTGAGGCCTTCTATAGGATGCTCTATGTGATGGAGCCCCTGAGGGGGAAGAGGGGATGAGGCATTTTCTGGATGGGTAGGAGTTTCTCAAGGTGGAGGAGGGGTGATGCAAGGCCTGGAGGCCCCGATTGGGCTGCGGGAGATGATGGATAGCAAGAGGGCGATGCAGGCGGGGAATGCCCCGAGTCTGGAATAGTTCCCAATGGAGTTTTATAAGAAATTTGAAGCAGAGCTGGGGCTACTGCTGGTGAGGGTGTATAATGAGGCGAGGGAAAGAGGGGATTTTCTCCCCCCCCCCCCCCCCCCCCCCCCCCCCAAGATCCCCTAATTTGTCGCAGGCTTCTATCTCCCTGATTCTTAAAAAAGTTAAGGACCCTTAACTGTGTGCAGTTCTGGTCACCCTATTATAGAAAGGATATTATTAAACTAGAAAGAGTGCAGAAAAGATTTACTAGGATGTTGCCGGGACTTGATGGTTTGAGTTATAAGGAGAGGCTGGACAGACTGGGACTTTTTTCCCTGGAGCGTAGGAGGCTTAGGGGTGATCTTATAGAGGTCTATAAAATAATGAGGGGCATAGATAAGGTAGATAGTCAACATCTTTTCCCAAAGGTAGGGGAGTCTAAAACTAGAGGGCATAGGTTTAAGGTGAGAGGGGAGAGATTCAGAAGGGCCCAGAGGGGCAATTTCTTCACTCAGAGGGTAGTGAGTGTCTGGAATGGGCTGCCAGAGGTAGTAGTAGAGGCGGGTACAATTGTGTCTTTCAAAAAGCATTTAGATGGTTGCATGGGTAAGATGGGTATAGAGGGTTATGGGCCAAGTGCGGGCAACTGGGACTAGCTTAATGGTAAAAACTGGGCGGCATGGACTGGTTGGGCCGAAGGGCCTGTTTCCATGCTGTAAACTTAAACTATGACCCGGAGCAGTGTGGGTCATACTGCCCAATATCATTGTATGTAAGCTACTGGCGAAGGTGCTTGTGTCATGGATTGAGCACCGTGTGCCGGGGGTTGATTAGGGAGGATCAAACGGGTTTTGTGAAAGGAAAGCAGTTGTCAGCAAATGTCCAGAGGTTACTTCACATGATTGAGATGCCCTTGGGGAAGTGGGAAAGGAGGTTGAGGTGGTGGTGGCGATGGATGCGGAAAACGCTTTTGATCGGATGGCGTGGGTGTATTTGTGTTGGGGAGGTTTGGGCAGGGGCTTGTGGATTGGGTATGGTTTAATTTTTTACCCAATTATTTTTTTTTTCCCAATTAAGGGGCCAATCTACCTACCCTGCACATCTTTGGATTGTGGAGGTGAAACCCACGCAGACATCGGGAGAATGTGCAAACTCCACACGGTCAGTGACCCAGGGCCTGGATTCGGACCCAGGTCCTCAGCGCGCAGTCCCAGTGCTATCCACTGTGCCACATGGGTCCTGTTGAATTATAGAATCCCGACAGTGCAAAAGGACACCATTCGACCCATCGAGTCTGCACCGACCTTTGCATGAACACACTACCCATTTGCACTCTCCCACCTACGCCGTCTTTTCCCTGTAAACAGGACCTGGACATTAAGGGGCAATTTATAATGGCCAATCCACTTAACCTGCACTTCTTTGGACTGTGGGAGGAAACCGGATCACCCGGAGGAAACTCGTGAAGACACGGAGAACGTGGAAACTCCACACAGACAGAGGCCGGGATTGAACCCGGGTGCTGAGGCAGTAGAGCTAACCATTGTGCCACCATGCCGCCCCTCTGTATAAGGTGACGAGTGTGAGGATGAACCGAGTGAGCTCAGGGTACTTTAGGTTGTACCGGGGGATGAGACAGGGGTACCCATTCTCCCTGTTACTTTTCGCCTTGGCGATAGAGCCATTGGCAATGGTGCTTTGTGTGTCGAGGGATTGAGCGGGTGGGGAGGCCGAGCATAGGGTTTTGCTGTACGCAGTTGATCTATTATATATTTTGGACCTGTTGGGCTGCATTTGAGGGATTCTGGAGATTCTGGGGGAATTTGACCAGTTTTTGGGGTATAAATTGAATATGGGAAAGATTGAGGTATTCCTGATCAATGCTAGAGGGCAGGAATGGAGGTTGGGCGAGTTGCTATTGAGGGTGGTAGGGACAAGCTTTAGATACCTCGGTATCCAGGAGGCGCAGAGCTGGGCCCAGCTGCATAGGTTGAACTTGGCCCGATTGATAGAGGGGATGAAGGCGGATTTTAGGAAGTGGATGCTCTGTCGTTGCCGCTGGCAGGGCGGATGCAGACAGTAAAAATGATGGTGTTGCCCAGGTTTTAGTTCGTTTTCCAAAACCTCCCTATCTTTGTCCCAAAGTCATTTTTCAGGAAAGTTAATGGGCTGATTTTGGGGTTTGTGTGGGCGGGGAAGATACCACGGATGAGGTGTTTTTTTTCTGAAGTGGGGGCAAGGAGGTGGGGTGCTGGTGTTGCCAAATTTGATAAATTATTATTGGGTTGCAAACATTGCGACGGTAAGGAAATGGGCCATGGAGGAGAGGTCGGCTTGGGGACGGTTGGAGACGGCATCGTGCAGGGCAGTGTTTTTCAAACTTCTTTTCCGGGGACCTATTTTTACCAACCGGCCAACCTTTGGGACCCAACCCGTCCGACCTTCGCGACCCACGCCGTCCGACCTTCGCGACCCATGCCGGCCGACCTTTGCGACCAATGCCGGCCAACCTTCGTGACCCACGCCGGCCGACCTTCGCGACCCAGGCCGGCCGACCTCGTCCCACGCCGGCCAACCTTTGCCCCCCACGCCAGCTGACCTTCGTGGCCTACGCCGGCTGACCTGCGCGGCCCACCATTTTCTCTTACCTTGTTTGCTGCTGACAAAAATGGAGGAAATGGTTTTGGGTCCCTTTGGCCCTCGTAAACGCTCCTCCAATGGAACCCGTTGAATGAAGGTGTTGGAATGTATGGCGTCTCCATCTGTCCAAAGTTCTGCATTTTTTTCCTGTAAAATTTTATCAAATAAAACCCCCCTGAACTTGTGAAAAAGAAAATGAATAAAATAAATGAAAAAAATAAAAATAAAATGAATAAAATAAAATGAATAAACCCCCCCCCCAACTTGTACAAAAATAGCTGCGACCATTTTATAAAAAAGCGGCCGCACTGTGCATGCGCGCCGGTGATCTGGCACGCATGCACAGTGCGGCTGCATTTCTTTTACATGTTCGTGGCCATTTTGAAGGCCGCTTGCAGCTGGCGTTATTAAAAGTCGGCTGCTGCGGCTGTTCTGCGTGGATTTGGCTGCCTCCTTTTAATTTACTCTGAGGCGGGTGAGGGAATTGAACAGAGTTCAGGAGGCCTCAGGCCAGTCCTTGGAGGGCCTTTTTTGCGGAAGCCTGGATAGGTCTCAGATGAGCTCGAGAAGGTCTTCTTTGTGGTGGAGCCACGAATGTCATTTGAGGTCTGGGCAGTGTAAGGGGTCTAGTTTATGCAAGGACTGTGGCAGGAACCCATTTCTCCCCTGAGGAATAATTCCGAGCCAAGACTCGACCCTGGTGGAAAACTCTGCTTTGTCTTACTTTCACATCATTCCACTTGTGCGTGTTGTTGTTGGTGCACAATCTCATTGGCTTTTGGAAGTTTAGAAGATCAAATGCAGAACGCAGTTGCCTTTTCATCATGAGTATTGCAGGAGAAGTCTCGTTCATGGCCCATGTGGTGTTCAATAGACCAGTAAGAATTTGTTAAGTAATAATAACCTTTATTAGTGAGACAAGTAGGCTTACATTAACATTGCAATGAAGTTAGGGTGAAAATTTCTCTATTCACCACATTCCGGCGCCTGTTCAGATACACAGAGGGAGAATTCAGAATGTCCAATTCATCTAACAAGCACGTCTTTCTGGACTGTGGGAGGAAACCGGAGCACCCGGAGGAAACCCACACAGACACGGAGCGAACGTGCAGACTCCAAACAGGCAGTGACCCAATCCGGGAATCGAATCCAGTTCCCTGGTGCTGTTAAGCAACTGTGCTAACCACTGTGCTACCGTGCCGTTGAGGCGTTGGATAAGCAAACTTTGTTCTTTGGTTGTTTTCAAAGCATATTTCATAGTTTGGGTGAAGCGTTCTGCTAATCCATCCGAGGCAGGGTGATATGATGCAGATGAAAAGTGTTGAATGTCGTTTTCTTGTTAGATGTTGTCAAGTTCCTGCGAGACAAATTGAGGTCTGTTGTTACTCACCAACTGTTCTGGAAATCCATAGTAATTAAACACTTCTAGTTTCTCAATGGTCTTTGATGCGGTAGAAGTCATCACGACCTCTGGCCATTTGGTGTGAGTGTCAACAGTTATTAAAAACATATATCTTTCGAAGGTTCTGCAAAATCCACAGCACACATTGCCAAGCCTCTTCAGGCCACTCCCATGAATGCAGCGGTGCTAAATGTGGCTGATTTATCTTTGTGCAGGAAGAACATGTTCTAGCTTTTTCTTCAATCTCTTTTTTTTAGAAAATCTTTTATTAATGCATGGTCCATGTAACTGCTCCATCTCATGGTGCTCCTTTCATTAGTTTTCCTACCCTTATTCGTCACTTCCATGCCCCCCACCCCCCCCCCCCCGCCCCCCCCAATTTTCCTTGAAGAAGTCGATGAACAGCTGCCACCTCCGAGCGAACCCCTGTAATGAACCCCTGAAGGCAAACTTGATATTCTCCAACCTAAGAAACCCTGCCACGTCGCTGATCAAACCCCCAGGAGGCAAAGGGCAAAACGTTGGCCTCGCTCCCCCCCTGGGCTCCCGGATCTTCCGACATTCCAAATATTGCCACCTCTGGACTCGGAGTCCCCCTCCCTTCCAGGACCTCTGATATGACATCTGCAAATCCTTGCCAGAATCCCCTCAGCCTCAGACATGCCCAAAACATATGCACATGGTTTGCAGGACCTCCCACACTGCGCCCACACCTGTCCTCCACCTCCTCAAAAAACCTGCTCATCCGGGCCAGTCATATGAGCCCTGTGGACCACCTTGAACTGGATCAGGCTGAGCCTGGCTCACGATGGCGTGTTCACTCTCCGCAGGGCCTTCTCCCATAACCCGACTTACAGCTCCCCTCCCAACTCTTCCTCCCACTTCCTCTTCACCTCCCCAATTGGAACTCCTTCCCACTCCATCAATTCCTTATATATTTCCGAGACCCTCCCCTCTCCAACCCCTGTTTTTGACATCACCTTGTCCTGTAGCCCCCTTAGTGGGAGGCGCGGGAAGCCCGGCTCCTGCCCCCGAACAAATTCCCACACTTGCAAGTACCGAAACCCATTCGCTCCTGGCAACTCAAACTCCTCCTCTAGCTCCTCCAAACTCGGTAAACCATCCTCAATGAAAAGGTCTCCGAATCTCTCGATCCCTACCTGCTGTCACCTCCGAAAGCCCCGTCCAGCCCTCCTGGAGCGAACCGGTTGTTGTCACAGATCGGTCCGGTCTCATGTGCTGCCTCCACTGCCCCCACACCCTCAGGGCTGCCACTACCACCGGGCTTGTGGAGTACTGAGCCGGTGAGAATGGCAGAGGTGCCATTAACAAAGCCTTCAGACTCGTGCCTTTACAAGATGCCGCCTCCACTCGCTCCCACACCGACCCTATCTCCACTATCCACTTCCTAACCATCGATATATTAGCCGCCCAGTAATAGTTAATAAAGTTTGTAAGGGTCAAGCCTCCCTCCCCGCACCCCCGCTCAAGTAGGACCTTCTTCACCTGCAGGGCTCTCCCGGCCCATATAAAACCAGAGATCGCCGCATTCATCTTCCTAAAAAATGCCGTAGGGATCAAAATTGGGAGACACTGAAAACGAACAGCAATCTTGGGAGGACTGTCATTTTCAGTCTGTAGCCTCCCCGCCAATGACAGCGGGAGCACATCCCACCTTCTGAAGTCCCCTTTCATCTGCTCTATCAACCTACCCAAGTTTAGTTTGTGGAGCTGACCCCAGTCCCTTGCCACTTGAATCCCCAGGTGCCTAAAACTTCCTCCCACCACCTTGAACAGCATCTCCCTCAGTCTCCTCTCCTGCTCCTTTGCCTGGATCGCAAAAACCTCTCTCTTGCCCATATTCAGTTTGTAACCTGAGAACTGGCCAAATTCCTCCAGTATCCCCATAATTCCTGCAATCCCCCCCAACAGGTCCGGTTTGTAAAGGAGCAAATTGTCCGCATAGAGCGAGACCCTGTGTTCCATCCACCCTGTCACTATCCCCCGCCAAACGTTCGATGTTCGCAGTGCTATTGCCAACGGTTCTATGGCCAGGGCAAACAGTAGAGTGGACAACCCAGGGGGAGAGTGGACACCCCAGTCCCAACCTCCGACACAAGCTAAAATATTCCGATCGCACCCGATTCATCCTTACATTTGCCACCGGTGCCTGATATAGCAACTGGATCCAATCCACAAATCCCTGCCCGATCCCAAAACTCCCCAGGACCTCCCACAGATATTTCCACTCCACCCGATCAAAGGCCTTTTTTGCATCCATGGCCACCATCACCTCAACCTTGTGCCCCCTCAGCAGGCATCATTATTACGTTAAGGAGCCGCCTAATGTTGGACACCAGGTGTCGTCCCTTAACAAATCCCGTCTGGTCCTCCCCTATTACCCCCGAAACACAGTCCTCTATCCGTGTAGCCAAGGTCTTTGCCAGCAATTTTGCATCCACATTTACCAGGGAGATTGGCATATAAGAGCCACAGCTTTCCAGATCTTTAACCGGTTTCAAAATAAGGGAGATCGATGCCTGTGATAATGTAAGGGGGAGCACTCCCAACTCCTTTGACTCATTGAAAGCCTTTACCAAAAGCGGCCACAACAGCTCGGAAAACGTATTATAGAACTCCACTGGGTGTCCGTCTGGTCCCGGGGCTTTGCCCGATTGCATTGCCCCCAACCCCTCTATAACCTCCCCGAGCCCAATTGGGGCTCCCAGATCCTCCACCAACTCCTCATCTATCCTCGGGAACTCCAGCCCCCCCAAAAATCGTTTCATCTCCTCCTCCCTGGCTGGGGGTTCTGATTTATACAATTTACTGTAAAACTCCCGAAACACATCATTCACCCCGCCAGATCCAGAACCACCTTCCCCCTGTATCCCTCAATTTCCCTCTCTCTCTTGCCACCTCCTGTTTCCTCAGCTGATGCGCCAGCATCCTGTTAGCTTTTTCCCCATATTCCTAAACAGCCCCCCTTACCCTTCACAGCTGTACCTGTGGACAGGAGCCCAAATTCTAGCTGCAGTCTCTGATGCTCTTTTAGGTGCCCGTCATCCGGAGTCTGCATATCTCCTATCCACCTGTAAAACTTTGCCTACCAGTCTGTCTAACTCCGCCTGCTGTAGCCACCTAAATTGGCCAACTCCCGATTTAAAATGGCGAACGGCAAAGGCTGATGGGAAAGTCAGCCAACACAGGCAGAAACCAGCAGGTGCATGTTTGCTGTGTATTTAACTCTGCAAAATCCCAGACAGCATCAATACCAGCGACCATCAGCATAACAATGTAGCAGCCATCTACATACTGATGAGCAATCCCCGGGAACAACGGCAACATTTGGGACACTCAAAACTAAGCCAGACTCCCCGGCGCCAGCAGGAGCCAACACAAAAGAGGCTAACGAACACCTCAAGACCGCCCATCGATCAGGGAACCGCTCCAGTATTGGAGAAATCGAACCAAGCGATTGGAACGAAGTCCAATCACCTAGAACCAGGTACAGGGTCCGCCCCGAAAGGCGGGAAGCCCCTGGGGACTATAAGAATTGAACCCCAAGTTCAAATCACTCTCTTCGTCCAGCCCGGGTCACCCAGCAACGCGAACCAACCTTGCCCGTGAACGGTCCAGTGACCACCGAAAGAAGTCTTAATTCAACACTCGCTACGAGATAGGCGCTCCTAGCTACAAATCCGTACCAACTTCGAATTCCGCAGACTCAGAGCCCGAACAAAAGGCCATTTGTTCCCCTGACCTGGTGGGCCGGTCCGAAGTTAAGTACAGGCCTGTTAGTTATAGAAGTAGCTTAGACGTAGAATTTGTGCATGAGTAGCGATTACTGTGTATAATAAATGTGCTTTGATTTGAATCTTACTAATCGGTGTATTGAATTATTGATCATTACTTGGACTTGAACCTCGTGGCGGTATCATAAAGATACCTGGCGACTCGAGAGCAAAGGTAATAAAACAGAGCAATTGAACAAACCGGAAAGTTAGCAACACTGCTCAGCTGTCTCCTTATGGACCCGAATTGAGATTAATTCTCCCCTGATAACTGCCTTCAGTGCCTCCCAAAGCACCCCAGCCGACACTTCACCCGTATCATTGATCCTTATGTATCGCCGAATGGCCTCTCACACACCTCCTCCTCTGCTAACAGCCCTACGTCCAACAACCATTGCGGGCGCTGGGCCTTTCCTTTCCTAACTTGCAAGTCCACCCAGTGCGAGGTGTGGTCTGACACCACTATTGCTGAATATTCAGCATCTACTCAGCCAGCAGCCTTTTATCCATCACAAAAAAGTCTATCCGGGAATAGACCTTATGCATATGGGAGTAGAACAAATATTCCTTACTCCTCGGCCTCCTGAATCTCCACGGATTGACCTCCCCATCTGCTCCTTGAACCCCCAGAGCTCCTTAGCCATAGCTGATGCCTTCCCAGACCTAGAACTCGACTGGTCCAACCTTGGATCAAGGACCGTGTTGAAATCTCCTCCACATAATCAGTCAATGTGAATCTAGGTCCGGAATCATCCCCAGTACCCATCTCACAAACTCCACGTCATCCCAGTTCGGGGCATATATATTTATCAACACCACAGCCATTCCCTCCAGCTTTCCACTAACCATTACATATCTACCCACCCCGGTCCTCCTCTATATTCCCCACCTCGAATGCCACCCCCCTTGTTTTAAAGTCTAACCCCAAATGGAACACTTGCCCATCCCTTCTTTAACCTAATCTGATTCCCCCACCTTCAATTGTGTCTCCTGCAACATAGCCACGTCCGCCTTCAGATGCCTCAAGTGCGCGAACACACGGGCCCTTTTGACTGGTTCATTCAGTCCACGAACGTTCCACGTGACCAGTCTGGTTGGGGGCACCCCGCTCCCCTCCCCTGCCGATCAACCATAGCCTCTTCGGCCCATGGCCCGCCCCCAGACAACCACCGTCATCAACCCCCCTCCTCCTCCACTTTGAAAGTCCCCTCCCCGTCAGCAATATTATCTTCAATCTCAACATCAAGTTCAGACCATCAGAAATAATTTCATGCTATTTCCTTCATACATCCGCAGTGGCTTTCATGTAGCCAGTTTCCTCAATGATGGTGGAATAATTACTCTGAGCCCCCCATAGAAGACACCCTAGCTGAACTGACTGCTCCATTCTCCTGCAGTAGTAGGGTTTTGGGCTCGGTGTTGGCCTGAAGTCTTTCCTTGTAAAACCATGTCCATCACTACTGAGAGCACAGGGTCATTTTGAGTGTTTTCTCACTTGCATAGAAATGACTGGCGTGTTGTCTACTCGTTTAAAGTAAAAAATGTGCCCTTCCGAGCAGTCTAAAGAACTGACAGGTAATGGCAAGCTTGAAAGTCGATCTGTGTTACCATATAAACTAGACTGGCGGTACTTAATGGTGTAAGTATGTGTAGACAGGAGCAATGCCCATCTTTGCATCCGTCTTACAGTGAGTGACGGAATTCCTGTGTTTAGCCCCAAAATGGTAGTGAGTGGACAATGGTCCATCAGCAATGTAAACTCTCTCCCATACACTAATTGATGGAATTTCCTGACACTGAATGTAATCCCCAATGCTTCCCATTCATTCTGGGCATAGTTGCTCTCAGCTTTGCTTAAGGTTTGAGAAGCTTCACCCAATAGCATAATGTGGGAGATCACCACTCCTAAGCCAGAAGGAGATGCATCACAAGCTAATTGTAAGGGTAAAGTAGGATCAAAGTGCATGAGAGCTTCAGACTTAATTAACGCTTCTTTCGCCTGCATGAGGCGTTATTGAATTGGTATGAAGGCATTATTGCATTTGTCTGACCATTTCCATGTCTTGTACTGGCACAAGAGGCTATATAACAGTTTTAGAATTGTTGCCAAGTTTGGGACAAATATTCTATAATCAACAATTCCAGGAAGGAATGTAACTGGCTTATATTCTGAGGCGCAGGCGCCATTGTGATGGCTTTAGTCTTGTGAAGGCCAGTGGCATCAATCACATGTCCCAGGTACTCAATGGAGGGTTAGAAGAACTCACACTTCTACTTACTGACTCTTAGACCATAGACTTCAAATCTCTGGAGAGTGGCATCCACATTTTGAAGATTCTCTTCATCCAAGTTTTGAAGATGATCCTCTTCATCTCTTCCAGCGATAGGATGTGACCCAGAGAACACTGATTCCATTCAGTCTGCTCAGGATCTGATCCATTGCCCTTTGAACCAATGCAGGAGCAGATGTAATACCAAACGGCAATCTTCAGTACCGAAACAAGCTTTTATGTGTCACAATTGTCAGAAGTTCTTATGACTTCTTGTCCACATTCATCTGCAAGTACGCCTGGCTCAGGTCAATTTTGCTGAAATTTTGGCCACTTGCCAATGCTGCAAACAGGTCCACAATATGTGATAATGAATACTGTCCAGCACATAACACTGGATTTATGGTGACCATAAAGTCCTTACAAATACTCACGGAGCCATCTTTCTTGATGACTGGAACAATAGGAATAGCCTATTCACTGATGCTGACAAGTTCCAAAACTGTAGTCTTCACAAGCTGCTCCAAGTCAGCTTCCTCCTTCGGCCTAAGAGCATATAGTACAGGCTGTGCCTCCAAACGTTTTGCTTGGCTTCCATCTTAGTTTTACTGTAATGTCCTTCATGCTCCCTAATTCTCCATTGAAAATAACAGTGTTTTTAAAAAAAGTACGTGCAGCTTTATTCCCCATTGGCCATCATGTGGTCTTCATTCTAGTTCAGTCGAATCTTCTCCAGCCATGCATGACCCATCAATGCAGTGTAGTTGCTCTTCACTATGTGTCGGGACAAATCTGCCGTTTGTCCATTGAGTTGCACAGCCACTTCAATGTGGCCCTTCAGGGGAACTACTTCTCCTGTGTATGTCTTCAGCACTATCCTTGATGGCCTTAAGGGAATGTGCTGGGATTTCTCATTGTAGATAGTTTCTGGCACCAATGAGATTGCTGCCCCAGTGTCAACTTCCTGGCTGTTGCTCCAACAGTGGAGTGACCATCCATGTGTAGTACCAGAAATGGCTAACACATTCAACAATAGCTCCTCCTCTGACTGACTGTCTGCCATTTCGTTTTTCTTGACCTTATTGTACAGCATGGACATTTCTCCTTTTATTTTGTTTAAATGTTATCTTGGTTTGTTCCTGCTTTTTATTATTATTTTTGGTTGCTTTTTGTGCCTGCAAACATGCTCTATGTGTCCTTTTTTCCCACAGCTTTGACATGTCTTGACACTAGAATTCAACAGCAGAATGCCCTGGCTTTCCATATAACATATACAGGTCCCAGTAACTTTGGGTGTTGATTCAGCGGACACTTTGTGCACCAGAGTGGATGAACTCAATTGCTGGGCTTCCTATGCAGCCAATTTCTATGGCATTTTGCAGAGTGAGATGACTCTCAGTTAACAGAGATTTTTGTGCTTATTTGCTGCGTAGGCCACAAACAAGTCTGTCACAAATAGTGGCATTAAACCCGTCTCCAAACTCACAATATTCTGCAAGTCTTTTAAGCACTGCAACGAATTGCGCAATTGACTCCCCCTCCTCTTGGTTTCTTTGATGAAATCTAAAGTGCTCTGCATTCACCAGGGGTTTAGGTGAAAATGTGCGTGCATAATTTCCAGTTTGCTTTTACCTTCTATTGCCTGCCTTATCGGGTTGCACAAGACTGCAGAGGAGATGAAAAGGTTTTCCTCACATCACACTGAGGAAAGCGGGCACCCATAATATCTTCATCTATTTTGTTCACCAGCATAAGACCTCCACTGCTGCACATTCTCATCAAAAGCTCCAACGACACCGAAAACCCCCTGCAATTTTTACTCTGGCAGGTTTCACGTTAGGCGTATTTTGCAACCACTTTTCCAACTGCTACTTCGGTTTTCATATTTACACAAGGCATTCATTTGTACTTTGGTCTGTCGTTTGCTACAGCCAGCTCTAGAATCTATTTTCAGAACATCTTTCACTCATGTTCACACAAGCTAACTGATTTTCTCCGTAGACAGCAATGAACATGTAAAAAGCTTCCCTTTTTCTGACTTCCTTTGCTTCACTTCTGGGTGATTGAGCAAGCTCATGTCCGTTATCCACACTGCTGGCTTTGCTGTATATTTGGAGAATGACACTCAGGAACACGCGATAAACAGAAGTAACTTTATTGTGATGTGTTCTCTCTTATACCTGCTGCTTCACTCTTTCCCACTCTAGAGTGCATTACATCTTTTCCTTGCATACATTACGACAGCAGGGCTCTACGGTGAGCCAAACGGACAAACATATAACAATGGGAGTTGGGTGTGTAGGTGGAGGGTGGCTGTGTGTGTTTGTGGAGGGGGACAGGTGTTGTGTGTGGTTGCGGTGCGCCTGTGTGGGAGGCAGTTTGTGTTTGTGTTGGGGTGGGGGCAGTATGTGTGTGTTTGTGACTGGTTGCAGTGTGTGTATTTGTTTGTGGTGTGGGAGGACAATGTGTGTGTGTTTGTGGTGTGTGGGGTGCAGTGAGTGCGTGTGTGGATGAGACAGACCTTATTCCCAGTCTCATAATTCTCACTCACTCTCTCTACCCCACACCAGCACATACTCATGCATTCACTCACCGTGGGTGGGGCACAGTGAGTACCTGAGACTGTGAGTGAGCCGGACACACACACTGACCCTCTCACCTGGTCATTTTTATCCAGTTCGGCTAGCTGGGTTTAAGCACAACAAATCCCTGAAAAAATGGGCAAAAGGGATCGAAGAACAAGGCCCCTGGCGGGAGCCACCTTTCGTGCAACTTCCTCTTACATGTCATCACCGGGAGTCTCCTGGTCATTTTTATTAATGATTCTTTTTTGACGTATCAAATTAATGCTCCCACGTTGATTTACTTTTGCTCAGAAATTGTCACCTTTTGTAACACCTCAACTTTTTTAATATTCAGTTTATTGCTGTGTCAAATGTTATCTTTCAGTTGGGCTGTAGCCATGCTTCTGGCCAGGGGAGCTTCGGTGAGCGCTGGGGGGATTGGTGGAGGATGGCCCGGGGATGGCGAGGGGTATCCAGGGGGGCACTATCTGGCAGGTCGAGTCCGCGTACGTCCGGTGCCATGTTGTATAGTGCGACCATTGCAGATCGTCGTCCTGCACATGAGCGGCCATGGTCCCGGCAATTCTCCAGGCGTTTATATCAGGAAGGCCGTGCATTTTACTTGGCCCGGCTGCTAGCCCCTCACCGGTCGGAGGATCGGTGATGGGACCTCGCCGATTTTTCCTACATAAAATGCCACTGATTCTCCAGACAAAGGCCGGGATTCTCCAAAATCCTGGCCAAGTGTTGACGGCGGCGTAAACACCGGAGTGGTGTACGCCGGCATCAATGGGCCTCCTGGCCCAGCAATTCAGTGGTCTTCAGGGGGCTAGCACAGCGCCGGAATGCTGCGCGCTGCTCCGGCGCCAAAAGGCGGCCCTGCACGGCCGGCACGGGTCCGCGCATGTGCGCGATAGTTATCTCCGCCCCGGTGCATGCGCGTGGTTGTCGTTTCCGCGCCGGCGCATGCGCGTGGTGGCCATTTCTGCGCTGGAGCGGAGCGACATGTTGGAGACCTACAGTGGGCCCGCGTGGAAGGTGGTAGGCCCCCTCCAGATTACAGGCGGCCGCTGAACAGAAGCCCCCGACCATTGGCCTGGACCCCGTGGAGGGCCCCCCGGAGTCAGATCCCCCCGGCCCCACATCAGGACGTCCATCGCGACCGGGGGTCCGAGCTTCCGCTGAGTGGTACCAGGTTGGAACCACGCCGGTGGGACTCGGCGGGAGTTCGGCCGATCACCCCCGGAGAATAGCCGCGGGGGCTTCTTTCAGCGTCCCACGACCGGTGCCACGGTTGCCGGAGAATCGCGTCCTGGCGTCGGAGCAGCGTGGCGGGAATTTCCCGCATCCCCATCGGAGAATCCAGCCCCATGATCCTGATGCATTGTTAATGAGAATCGATTCTCCCATACTTGTGGCTGAGGAGATTAGAAAGTAAAGTAAGTGAAAGCTAAAGATAATATATTATGTTTATGTAGTGTTTTTTTATTAACACATTGAATTACTGTCCTAAAACACTTTGAGATGTCCCTAGGTTCTGAAAGGTGTCATATAAATGCAAGTTCTTCCTTAAAGTAATATGTTTTTGGAAGGGAGAGATGTTTGTTAGGAATCAACAGTAAAGACTTGCAAGCATCTGCAAAACTTCTTAAGCATAGCTACAACAAATCTGCATAATATTTGGTGTGCATTAAAATATAATTCTCGATCTGACTACAAATGCTACATTGTTTTGCCTTGCCCATATGATGGTTCTGATCTGGATTTTAACTTTCTAAAAATAAATATTATCTAATAGAAATGGAAGATACATTGAACCAACCTCAAGAAAACCTCACTGGCATTGCATATTGTTTCTGACACATTATACTTGTGTCTAAAATGATTGTTCATGTAACATCCAATCACATTGAAACAGCGCAAAATATTTTGCACAACAAAATCGGAAACACTTTCTTTTAGAATGCATCCACGAAAGTGGAAGTCACCTTGGTGCTTATGATTCCTCAGCAGAGAATTGGTAGGAAATCTTGTTCAGTAACAAACCTGTACAATTCCATCATCACTCTTCTTGCTGACAAAGGTCATTAATCTTGTCGTTTATAATAACACCTAAATCTATAGAGAGACTACATTACAGTCGCTTGTACGGAACTGGATTCAATAGCATATTGGAGCTCGGGATTTGATACCTGTACTTGGTAAACTCTACAGGCCTCATTATCACTTCTCCATCATTTACCTTCCTACCATCTTGTACATTCGAAAACTACCACCACTAGGAACTTATTAATTTTAAACTCCCTGAGCAAGTTTGGGAAAGTACTCAATTGTTAAAATACTGTGCGCATGTGCTCAAGCACCGTTTGTCTTTCTGTATTAATGGCCAGAACCTCTTTTCTTAACTTGAACATCATCTATAGACCAAAATAGTGAGTAAATCGAGGTACATTGCAAAGACCTGAGGGCATGATTACATCTCATGAGTGAAGCACTTCTGCTGGGTTACTGTTGGTGCATTAAGATGTTTCATTTCCTTTGGGCCTTCATAATCCTCACTGTTTATGCCATACACAGAAGCTTAATTGGAAATATAAGAACATAAGAACTAGGAGCAGGAGTAGGCCATCTGGCCCCTCGAGCCTGCTCCACCATTCAATGAGATCATGGCTGATCTTTTGTGGACTCAGCTCCACTTTCCGGCCCGAACACCATAACCCTTAATCCCTTTATTCTTCAAAAAACTATCTATCTTTATCTTAAACACATTTAATGAAGGAGCCTCTACTGCTTCACTGGGCAAGGAATTCCATAGATTCACAACCCTTTGGGTGAAGAAGTTCCTCCTAAGCTCAGTCCTAAATCTACTTCCCCTTATTTTGAGGCTATGCCCCCTAGTTCTGCTTTCACCCGCCAGTGGAAACAACCTGCCTGCATCTATCCTATCTATTCCCTCCATCATTTTATATGTATCTATAAGATCCCCCCTCATCCTTCTAAATTCCAACGAGTACAGTCCCAGTCTATTCAACCTCTCCTCGTAATCCAACCCCTTCAGCTCTGGGATTAACCTAGTGAATCTCCTCTGCACACCCTCCAGTGCCAGTACGTCCGTTCTCAAGTAAGGAGACCAAAACTGAACACAATACTCCAGGTGTGGCCTCACTAACACCTTATACAATTGCAGCATAACCTCCCTAGTCTTAAACTCCATTCCTCTAGCAATGAAGGACAAAATTCCATTTGCCTTCTTAATCACCTGTTGCACCTGTAAACCAACTTTTTGCGACTCATGCACTAGCACACCCAGGCCTCTCTGCACAGCAGCATGTTTTAATATTTTATCATTTAAATAATAATCCCTTTTGCTGTTATTCCTACCAAAATGGATAACCTCACATTTGTCAACATTGATTTCCATCTGCCAGACCCTAGCTCATTCACTTAGCCTATCCAAATCCCTCTGCAGACTTCCAGTATCCTCTGCACTTTTTGCTTTACCACTTATCTTACTGTTGTCTGTAAACTTGGACACATTGCCCTTGGTCCCCAACTCCAAATCATCTATGTAAATTGTGAACAGTTGTGGGTCCAACACTGATCCCTGAGGGACACCACTAGCTACTGATTGCCAACCAGAGAAACACCCATTAATCCCCACTCTTTGCTTTCTATTAATTAACCAATCCTCTATCCATGCTACTACTTTCCCCTTAATGCCATGCATCTTTATCTTATGCAGCAACCTTTTGTGTGGCATCTTGTCAAAGGCTTTCTGGGAATCCAGATATACCACATCCATTGGCTCCATGTTATCTACCGCACTGGTAATGTCCTCAAAAAATTCCACTAAATTAGTTAGGCACGACCTGCCCTTTATGAACCCATGCTGCGTCTGCCCAATGGGACAATTTCGATCCAGATGCCTCGCTATTTCTTCCTTGATAGATTCCAGCATCTTCCCTACTACCGAAGTTAAGCTCACTGGCCTATAATTACCCGCTTTCTGCCTACCTCCTTTTTTAAACAGTGGTGTCACGTTTGCTAATTTCCAATCCGCTGGGACCACCCCAGAGTCTAGTGAATTTTGGTAAATTATCACTAGTGCATTTGCAATTTCCCTAGCCATCTCTTTTAGCACTCTGGGATGCATTCCATCAGGGCCAGGAGACTTGTCTACCTTTAGCCCCATTAGCTTGCCCAACACTACCTCCTTGGTGATAACAATCTTCTCAAGGTCCTCACCTGTCATAGCCTCATTTCCATCAGTCACTGGCATGTTATTTGTGTCTTCCACTGTGAAGTCCGACCCAAAAAACCTGTTCAGTTCCTCAGCCATTTCCTCATCTCCCATTATTAAATCTCCCTTCTCATCCTCTAAAGGACCAATATTTATCCCACTCTTTTTTGTTTTATATATTTGTAGAAACTTTTACTATCTGTTTTTATATTCTGAGCAAGTTTACTCTCATAATCTATCTTACTCTTCTTTATAGCTTTTATACATCTATATAATTAGATGAAGAGGCAAAACTGCTCACTGACGCACAATATTCCTTTGTGACTCAGCCCTTATGCAGCTGAATTCAGCAGAATTGCTAATTAGTATTGTTGGGTGATGTGAGAATGTTTAATGCTTTGAACATTCCTTCCATATTTTGGCATTGTGCATTCGACATGTGTACTTCCAAGCTCACCTGGGAAGATGGATGTCAGAAGAAATGGATATGCAAGGCCAATTAAGTGGCATAAAGTCCAACTCAGCTGAATACGGCTGTGACAGAGTGCTTCCTTAACTCAGGAAATTTGGTGAATGAGGAAATTTGGCACAGTGAGAGAAGAGTGCAGTTTTGGTCTTTTACATAGCAAGGTGTTATGCAAGAGAAGGAACGAGAGATAGCAAGGCCTGAGTACTGAAGTTCAGAGGCACTAACTAGGTAAGCAGGTAGGTGATTGATGAGTTGTAAGGCTTCTTTTTTCTTCTAAACTACGGCAGTGGTTTAAACTAGGACCAGGAAAGTATAAGCACTGTCTTAAATTTATAGCTTAACTGTTTAAATACACATTATCATTGAAAAAATATTTTAATTAAATAACCTAGGATATGGCAAGTTATGTGTCTGGGCGGCAGAATGTGGGAGTTTGTGGTTGGTGTGACTGAACCGAGTAAACATTTCTAATGTCACGGACTCTCATTGCTTGTGGCAAGGCTTAAACAACAGAACCGGCTACACAGCAAAGCTGACTAGAATCTCTGGCAGCAGCGCACCCCTCCCCGATGAACTCAATGCATTCTATGCTTGTTTCGAGCAGGAAACCAACAACCTGTTGTCAACTGCCCCAGCAGCCTCAGACACACCCATACCCACCATCACAGCTTCTGAAGTCAGATTGGCCTTCTTGAAAATGAACCCTTGGAAAGCAACAGGTCCTGACGGAGTCCCTGGTCGTGCACTCAGATCCTGCGTGGACCAACTGACAGGTGTGTTCGCGGACATCTTCAACCTCTCCCTACTCCGTTCCGAGATTCCCAAGTGCTTCAAGAAGGCCACCATCATACCGGTGCGAAAGAAGAACCAGGCAACCTGCCTCAATGACCACCGTCTGGTGGCCTTGACATCAATCATTATGAAGTGCTTTGAGAGGTTGGTCATGAGACACAGCAACTCCATACTCCCAGAATGCCTTGATCCACTGCAATTTGCATACCGCCACAACCGGTCCACAGCAGCTGCAATCTCCCTGGCCCTATGCTCATCCCTGGACCATCTTGACCACAAGGACTCCTCGGTCAGACTCTTATTCATTGACTACAGCTCCGCCTTCAACACCATAATCTCAGCCAAGCTCATATCAAAATCCAAAACCTAGGACTTGGCTCCCGTCTCTGCAACTGGATCCTCGACTTCCTGACCCATAGACCACAATCAGTAAGGATAAACAATAAAACCTCCTCCACGATAGTCCTCAATACTGGGGAGGCTGTGTACATAGTCCCCTACTGTACACCCTATACACACACGACTATGTGACAAAATATGGCTCCAACTCCATCTACAAGTTTGCTGATGACACGACCGTAGTGGGTCAGATCTTGAACAATGATAAATTAGAGTACAGGAGGGAGATAGAGAACCTAGCGGCATGGTGCAATGACAACAATCTCTCCTTCAATGTCAGCAAAACGAAGAAGCTGGTGATTGACTTCAGGAAGCGGAGTATCGTACACACCCCTGTCAGCATCAATGGTGCCAAGGTGGAGATGGTTGACAGCTTCAAATTCCTAGGTGTGCACATCACCAACAATCTGTCCTGGTCCACCCACGTCAACCCTATGACCAAGAAAGTGCCTCAGCACATCTACCTCCTCAGGAAACTAAGGAAATTCAGCATGTCCACATTGACTCTTAACAATTTTTACAAATGCACCATAGAAAGCATCCTATCTGGCTGCATCACAGCCTGGTATGGCAACTGCTAGGCCCAGGACCGCAAGAAACTTCAGAGAGTCATGAACACAGCCCAGTCCATCACGCAAAACCACCTCCCATCCATTAACTCTATCTACACCTCCCGCTGCCTTGGGAAAGTGGTCAGCATTATCAAAGACACCCCCCAACCGGGTCATTCCCTCTTCCATACTCTTCCATCGGGCAAGAGATACAATGGGCGGGAGTCTCCGTCCCGCTAGACCCGTTTTTTGGTGCGGCACACCCCTGCCGGCAGCGGGATCCTCCCTCCCGGCAGCAGGACAATAGGGTTTCCCCTTGTGGCCACCCCCACGCCATTGGGGAATTTCTGGGCATGAGTGCGCTGCCAGCCAACACTCTGTCTTAATTACTTGTCATATTTGCCATAATCTATATACGAGGACATTCAGATCCCTATGTACTGCAACATTCTGAAGTCTTTCTCTATTTAAATAATATTCATTTTTACTATTCTTCCTGCCAAAGTGGATTATCCCACATTACACTCTATCTGCCAAATTGTTACCCACTCACTTAATATATTTATATCCCTTTGTAGACCTCTTGAATCCGCCTGACAAGTTGCTTTCCTACCGATCTTCATATCGTCAGCAAATCTAGCTGCAATACATTCCATTCCTTCATCCAAGTCGCTAATATAGTTTATATGTAATTGAGGCCCAAGCACTGATTGCTGTGGCATTCCACTAATTACAGATTGCATTCCTGAAAATGATCCATTTATCCCATCTCTCTATTTTCTGTTGTTATATATGCTGGTGCCATCTTAATTTGTACACTCTGTCTCCCTTCCTGTCACACTCTAGTTTTTAATCACCTGTATCGTTACCCGGCACTAGCCTTGTCCTTTCTCTGTAACTTTCCAAATCTCTGAGATTTTGTGATTCTCCTCACGTGAACCCTACCCACTGCTATTTTGTTTGAAGCCCTATCTACCGCCCATTATATGATTCACCAGTGTTCTGATCCCAGTGCAGTTCAGCTGAAGGCCGTCCCAATGGTACAGCCCCCGCTTTGCCCAGCACTGGTTCCAGTGCTCCATGAATCAAAACCTAATTCTCCCTCACTAATCTTTGAGCCAAATATTCAACTCTCTGATGCCAATTTGCTTGCGGTTTAAGCAGTAATCCAGAGATTAGTCACTTTGGGGTTTTGCTTTTTTTTAAAAAGTACTTTTATTCAAATGTTTAACATTTTAACATTTGAAAAACACTACAACACAAAAACAAACCCAACACAAAATCCCACCCGGGTCCCCGCCCCATCAATCCCCAATCCACCCCCCCCCCCCCCCCCCCCCTAGCCCCCCGTCCCACCCTAACAGTTGACGGTAACTAGTTCTTCAAAATGAGGAATAATCTCTTGTGGAACCCCTCATTCTCATCTCTTAGGACAAATTTCACCTTCTCTGAATATAGGAATTCCATTAGACCCTCCCGCTGCCACACCAAGGCACAGGGTGGAAAAGCTGACCTCCATCTCAATGCAACCCGCCTGTGACCGATCAGCGAGGTGAAGGCTCCCACCTGCAACTCCAGCAGATCTGACACCCCGAATATGGCCCCCAGGGGACTAGGCTCCAAGTCCACAAGCAAGATCACCGACATGGTGCTGAAGAACAACCTCCAAAATTTCTACGACTTCCAGCAGGACCAGAACATATGAACATGATTAGCTGGACCCCTCCCACACTGTTTACAAATATCCTCCACCCCGTCAAACAACCAGTTATCTTCAACATCCTGAGTGTGGTGATGTGCATCAATGTAAATGCATGTAGGCTAGCTAGACACCAGAGGGAGCACCAGTGACATCACACACACACACACTCAACCAATAGACCAGTTAGATAGGACATGACCAATGGACATTCACGATACACGCAGAGGTGACACCACCACAGGAGGGCATTACACCAACCCATATATAAAGGACACCACACACATGATCTGCCTCTTTCCAGTGGAGACAGTCAGTGAGTAGAGACACAGGGTTGATTCAATATTACACCCACCACGTGGATTGCAGCAACTGGTCAGTCAGTCTGGGTAGCTATAGTAGGATTAACAGTAGTGTCGAACCCGAGTAATAGAAGTGTAAATAGTTTAATAAACGTGTTGAAGTTATCTCCACGTCTGAACCTTCCTTTGTCAAGTGCACAACAAGGAAGCCGCTTATGTTACACCTAGAACACCTAGATCATGGTACCAGGACTGAACTGTTTCAATCCACATAGCCATACCTCAGCGTACAGTGACGACCATCTTACCCAGGCAAGATGTTCGAGATCCGGGTTCCGCAGCAGCTCCAGTGCTACGGTGATCTCTGCAGAAACTGGCAGGTATTCCGGCAAATGTTTGAAATCGAACTAGAAGACCTGACCGATGCTGAAAAGACAGAGCTTCTCCTCACAATCGCCGGTGCCAGAGCAGAAGAAATCTTTTAAAAATTCAAGTTCTCCAAGGGGCAAAACAGGAGCGACTTCCAGGCAGTCCTGGACAAATTTGGAAAATACTGTGAGGAAAACACACTCCAACCAGCAAGAAAAGGTAAGAGAAGCAGCAGTACTCACCACGAGGCTGAGATCCCAGAGCAGAGAACAGTTTTGATCGACGGCCATCTTTCTAAAGGGACTGCACTTGCGCAATTGCGAGACGCCGTGCATGCGCAATCACAAAAACGGCCCCCGGTACAGGAACAGCGATTTGCGCATGTGCAAACGCTTCCTATGCGCTATGTCACATGTGCCATGACGTCAGAGGCCCTGGACCACGCCCATTTAAAGGGGAAACGTCCCAAATCAAAGAAAAAATATTTTAAAGCCGTAAAACAACCTTCCTTCACCTGGAATGACAGCACAATGCCTCAAATCGAACCAGGAAATGAAATTAACCTCCGAAGAACCCTGCAACAAGCAGTTACCTATGCCCAAACCGATGATTCCGACCTTGAACACTTCGATACCGACCTTTACATTTTCTCTGGACCTCGCGAGCCCAATGCCAGCTCCGACGCAAACAGTGATGATATGGTCCTAGAAGACTACGACTCGGAGGAACCTTTCACCTTGGGAGGCTACCCCAGGACCAAATCCGAACCGCAACTAGACGTGTTGCACATTGGCGACCCCCGTACTGAATCCGACGCAGACGCGGATCCGTTCTTCGGATTTAAGGATCTTCAGCCCAGCATCTATGATATCCCAACTCGTGAGTGCAGGATGATGTTGCAGCCTGAAACCAAGAGACAGAGAGCAGTACAAGCCCACAGTGTCCGGCCTGCTGCCACACAGAGCGTGGTCCACGCACAGCTCAAGGTTCCCGACTCTACGAAAGAAGACATGCAAGACTCCACACTGCAGTCCTTGCATGAACAAGACATGACCCCAGTGTCACAAGCCTCCACAGTGAGCTCATGGACAGCCTCCACGATAGAAGCAACGCAAGACTCCGACGCGCAGTCCTTGCAGGAACAAGACCATGAGGGTCTAGCAACCTCCTCTGAGCAACTAGCGGCAGACGATGCAAGTCTGCCATGTTCAAGTAAACAGCAAGAGGACTATGACAGTCTACCACGCTCCAGTGCACAGCAGGATGACCATGACGGTCTATCATGCTACAGTGAAGAACAAAGCGACGATGACAGTCCAAGCCCAAATGAAGGACAACAGCAAGACAATGATAGTCCACCCACATTGTTTGCACCACCAGATGAAGACTCTGACAATTTACCCAACCCAAGTGAACAACAAGCAGCTACTGAGGCTCTACCCACGGTATGTGAGACAAGTGACGACAGCATCCCACTTCCCATGCAAGATGTGCAAAGTGACAGACCTCAGCTAGTGTGTACAGAGGCACTCGACGATCAATGTGAGATCACTGGTGACTCCGGTGACACCACGATACTTCCACCCTCATTCGCTCGAACCTCTCCACAAGTCAATGCATTCCTGCATGTTCCGACTCCAGACGTGCAGCTTCAAGAAATCTCAGCTGACGCCAGTGAACCTGCTAAGACTCCAGACGGGGAGCATAAACAAACCAACACTGGCTCAGTGAAAACAGACCAGTCTCCAGATGGGGAGCAACCAAACGCCGACTCTGATTCACGTAAGCCGGACTTTACTCCAGACAGGGAGTGCCGCAACCTCAGTGATGGCACGCTCAGAATGACAGCAGATGCCACAACAACAGGAGATGGATCACTTAACAATGATACTGGGTCAGTAATAACAAGCAGCGGCTACAGTCCAAGAGGAATACACCAATATTCACCACAGCTATATCCACACATTCTTTCCACACCAGCAGTGCAGCCAATGACAGCTCATGCTGGACAAACCCAGTATTCAGGCATGCAGCAGCCAGCAGTCTATGCAGCATATTCTCAAACAGGCCAGCACTACGGATTGACCACTAATGGACTCAAGACCGAAGGAGGACTACAGCTAGCGCAATCTGCACTACAGACTGGATGCCTTAGTTACAGCCCAGGATTTGCTGCACCCCAGCCTGGCCAGACGGCATAGTCCTATCAGATGCAAAGTTCTAGTTTTACACCATCACCAGGTATTTATGCGAGCAGGAATTCTGTTTCCAATTCGACAAGCTTCAACGGTTCTCGGCAGGATCACCCTTCTAGCACAGCATGTACAGTCTTATCCAACTTCAACATATGGCACATCCATGACCTCGAATGATACTGTTGATGGTACCTCTTCAACGTCAACACCTTATCAGCTACAAGATGCCATCCGACAGCACCATCACAAACATCGAAAAAGAAAGGGACTCCAAATCAGACAGCGAAGTGATTTGACCACTTCTTGGTTCCTGTGGCACAGGGACGTTGATGGCGTTCATAACCAAGAGAGACATTTGACCATGATGATTGATGGTTTTTGGACTCACACGAATGATTTGGACTTATTGTTTAATCACTGTTCCCATGACTTGTATACACCTTAACCTATCTACCTGTTCTTTGTTCAATTTTCTTAAAGTGTACAGAAAATATGTAACATATAAAAAAAGGGGGATGTGGTGATGTGCATTAATGTAAATGCATGTAGGCTAGCTAGACACCAGAGGGAGCACCAGTGACATCACACACACACACACTCAACCAATAGACCAGTTAGATAGGACACGACCAATGGACATTCACGATACACACAGAGGTGACACCACCACAGGAGGGCACTACACCAACCCATATATAAAGGACACCACACCCATGATCTGCCTCTTTCCAGTGGAGACAGTCAGCGAGTTGAGACACAGGGTTGATTCAATATTACACCCACCACGTGGATTGCAGCAACTGGTTAGTCAGTCTGGGTAGCTATAGTAGGATTAGCAGTAGTGACGAACCCGAGTAATAGAAGTGTAAATAGTTTAATAAACATGTTATCTCCACATCTGAACCTTCCTTTGTCAAGTGCATCACAAGGAAGCCGCTTATGTTTCACCTAGAACATAACAAATAACTGTGTGCCACCTTCAGCTGTATCAACCCCAGCCTCAGACACAAGGTTGAAGCATTCACCCTCCGCAGCACCTCACACCACAATCCCTCCTCTAGCACCATCCCCAGCTCCTACTCCCACTTAACCCCTTCCAGAGACACCTATCCACCTCCAAAATCCTCCCAGAAATTCTCCGTTTCAGTGACTAAGTGGCGAAGCCGGGATAGAATCGGTGGACTTCTACGACAGCAAAATCAGCATTGGTCCCAAAGCAATTCAGCAATTGTTAATGGGCTAGTACTGGCGCAGTTACCATCGCCCCCAAACTGGTGCCCTTACATGAAGCCACCTCTATACGTAGCCATGCCGATCCCTCCCCCACCACCCACTTCCTGATCATGGCTATATTAGCCGCCCAGTAATAGTTGCTAAAATTTGGCAGCGCCAGCCCGCTACCTCCCCGACTCCGCTCAAGCATTACCTTCCTTACTCGCAGGGTCTTTCCCGCCCAGATGAAGCCTGTGATCACTCTGTTGATCCGCTTAAAAAAGGACCGCGGAATAAAGATGGGGAGACACTGAACTACAAATAGGAATCTCGGGAGGACTGTCATCTTCACTGTTTGCACCCTCTCAGCCATAGGCAACGGAAGCACGTCCCATCTCCGAAAATCGTCCTTCATTTGGTCCACCAGCCGGGCCAGATTCAATTGATGCAGCCGGTCCCATTCCCGCGCCACTTGGATGCCTACGTAACTAAAGCTTCCCTTTACTAACCTAAACGGCAGCTCTCCCAGTCGTCTCTCCTGTCCCCTCACCTGGACCACAAATATCTCACTCTTTCCCAGATTAAGCTTATACACCGAAAACTGGCCAAATTCCCCTAGAGTCCTCATGATTTCCTCCATCCCCTCTACTGGATCCGAAACGTACAGAAGCAGGTCATCGACATAGAGCGAAACCCTGTGCTCCACCCCCCTCGGACCAGTCCTCTCCAGCCTCTCGAGGCTCTCAGAGCAATTGCCAACTGCTCTATAGCCAGCGCAAACAACAGTGGGGAGAGGGGGCATCCTGTCTCGTCCCCCAGTGCAGTCTAAAATAGTCCGATGTTCTATTCGTCCGTACACTTGCCACAGGAGCCTGATAGAGTACCTGACCCAGTCAATAAAGCCCCGCCCGAATCCGAACCATCCCAGTATCTCCCACAGATAGTCCCATTCTACTCGATCAAAAGCCTTTTTTGCATCCATTGCAATCACTACCTCCACCTCCCTTCCTTCCGGGGGCATCATGATCACATTTAACAGCCTTCTTACATTGGCCACCAGCTGCCTGCCCTTAACAAACCCCGTCTGGTCCTCCCCAATAACGTCCGGAACACAATCCTCGATCTTGGAGGACAAGATTTTGGCCAGCAACTTGGCATCCACATTCAGCAGGGAGATCGGCCTGTAGGAGCCACACAGCTCCGGGTTCTTGCCCTGCTTATGAATCAGCGAATCGTTGCCTGTGACATCGTCGGGGGCAACAACATTCTTTCCCTTGCCTCATTGATCATCCTCAACAACACCAGCCCAAATATCCCCGAGAACGTTTTATAAAACTCCACTGGGTACCCGTCCGGACCCGGGGCCTTACCCGCCTGCATGGTCTTCAAGCCCTCCACTGTCTCCTCCAGATATCTGAAATTCTTACCTTCATCGTAACCCTTACTGGCTGTCGCAGGCCAGCCCTCGACCCAAGACTCAGGACACCCCGGATCTCGAGTCTGAGGATGACACTGATTTCTCATCACAGCTGTCTCCAACACCCTCAACCATCCCTGAGACACTCACCTCAGTTGGGCATTGCAGTGAAGAGGCACCTGGGACATTCTCTGGTGCTCAGCACCCAGCTGCTCCGCTACAGCATCTGGAGGTAGGAACACTCGAGTGGGCAGACTGTTGGAGGACGGGCCGATCCAGGGGCTATCTGACGTCCAGGTGGGTTTTGGGCTATTGGAACGGACAGTCCCATCTATAGTGGAGATGCAGTCGCAGACCCAGGGAATACATGAGGGGTTGTCAGCGAGCATCCAGCACCTGCAGGTGTAGTTGGAGGAGTCCAACTGTATGCAGGAGCAGGAGGTGGTGCCGACCGTGAGTGCCACCTCAGCCAACACTGCATGGGTGGTGTTCACGGTGGAGGCATTGGGGGGCGAGGGTTTTGACTTTGGTTTTTAGCATCTCCAAGGCCTGGGGCATTCTATGCAGTCACTGGCTGAGGCCCAGGTCAGGGTTGCTGCCTCACAGTCGACCATGTGCCAGAGCCACATGGACATCGCAGCGGCATTTCTGAGCATGGCCCAGTCAGCAGGCCATGGCTGGGAATGTCGGTGGCATTGCCCCCGTGCTGGCTGATGTGGCGCAGACATAGAGAGAGGTCACCCTGAATGAGATGGCACAGTCACTGGCTGATGTGACACAGACTCAGAATGTGGTGGCAGTCAATAGGCGATGTGGTGTAGTCCCAGGCGGAGATGACCCACTCCCTGTGCTCCATGGCCACCAGCTTGTAGACCCTGGTCAAAACCAGAGTGGGCCTCCAGGACTGGCAGCACCAGGTGGTGGGGGAGCCTCAGGGGATAGCTCCGCTCACACACTCGTCTCATGGAGTAGCCTGGGGCCATCGGTCACCCCGAGGGAGGAGGAGGTGATGGGCCCCATGCCGGTGACTCCCGCTCGGACCCCACCCCTCCTGTCATTGGCACATCTGGTGGGCAGTGGGCAGAACAGAAGACGGCCGCAAACGGGGACCCAGGTTGCAGCGTGGGAATCACAGTAGGCCGCCTCCATTCCTGCTGTACCATCTGAGGATTCACACAATGTAGCGTCCGAGCCCGTAAGGCTAGGTTAGACACCAGTTAAGTTGGCACGGGTGCTGGGCACAGTTTAGATTGCAGCTTTATCCTGGAATAGTGAGCAGTTTTGGCAGGTGGGAGCAGGTCCTGAGATTGCTTCAGTTTGTTTAGCCAGAACGAACGGTGAATGACTGAACAAATTATAATATCCAATCACGTCTGTGCCCCTTCAAACCTCTCAAGGGCAATTAGGGGTTGGCAATAATAAAAGCAAACTACTGCGGATGCAGGAATTCTGAAATAAAAACTGAAAATGCTGGATACACTCAGCAGGTCTGGCAGCATCTGTGGAGAGAGGAACACAGTTAATGTTTTGAGACCGTATGACCCTTCGACAGAACTGACAATGGATAGAACTGCAATGAATAAAAAACTTTGAGAGGGTGATGGAGCAAAATGGAAAGTGAGTTAAACGTCTGAGTTAAGGAGAGATTTGAGCTGGCTTTTAAAGCAGACCAAGCAGGCCAGCAGCACGGTTCAATTCCCGTATCAGCCTTCCCGAACAGGCGCCGGAATGTGGCGATTAGGGGCTTTTCACAGTAACTTCATTGAAGTCTACTTGTGACAATAAGCGATTTTCATTTCATTTCATTAATGGTGCCCTTTCAGGACGAAGAGTGATAATAATGGCAAAGGTAGGATAGCAAAATGTGTTAATAGGAGAACACGTCAGTGCTCAGTGTGGGCAAAATTGAACAAGGTCATGAGGGGGAGGGGAGAGGTTGTGTAGGGACAAGCCGGGGAACCAAATAACAGAAAACAAAAAGGGGAAGTCAAGATGGAGGGGAAATACAGCCAAAAGTTGTTGAACTTTCACAATTTACATAGATGATTTGGAGTTGCGGACCAAGTGCAATGTGTCCACGTTTGCAGATGACAATAAGATGAGGGGTAAAGCAAAAAGTGCAGAGGATACTGGAAGTCTGCAGAGGGAAATAACAGCAAAATGGATTATTATTTAAATGATAAAATATTAAAACATGTTGGGACCTGGGTGTCCTAGTGCATGAGTTGCAAAAGGTTGGTTTGCAGGTGCAACAGGTGATTAAGAAGGCGAATGGAGCTTTGGCCTTCATTGCCAGAGGGATGGAGTTTAAGACTAGGGAGGTTATGCTGCAACTGTATAAGGTGTTAGTGAGGCCACACCTGGAGTATTGCGTTCAGCTTTGGTCTCCTTACCTGAGAAAGGACGTACTGCAGGGAGTGCAGAGGAGATTCACTAGGTTAATCCCAGAGTTGAGGGGGTTGGATTACGAGGAGAGGTTGATTAGACTGGGACTGTACTCGTTGGAATTTAGAAGAATGTGCGGGGGGGGGGGGGGATCTTATAGAAACATATAAGATTATGAAGGGAATAGATAGGATAGATGCGGGAAGGTTGTTTCCACTGGCAGGTGAAAACAGAACTAGGGGGCATAGCCTCAAAATAAGGGGAAGTAGATTTAGGACTGAGCTTAGAAGGAACTTCTTCACCCAAAGGGCTGTGAATCTATGGAATTCCTTGCCCAGTGAAGCAGTTGTGGCTCCTTCATTGAATGTTTTCAAGATAGATAGTTTTTTGAAGATTAAAGGAATAAAGGGTTATGGTGCTCGGGCGGGAAAGTGGAGCTGTGTCCACAAAAGATCAGCCATGGTCTCATTGAATGGCGGAGCAGGCTCGAAGGGCCAGGTGGCCTACTCCTGCTCCTAGTTCTTATGTTCTAACTCAATGTTGAGTCCAGAAGGCTGTAACATGCTGTAACATTCTTCCAGTTTGCATTGGGCTTCACTGGAGCATTGCAGCAGGCCGAGGACGGACATGTGGGCGTGAGAACAAGATGGGATGAGTTGAAATGGAAAGCAAACAGAAGGTTGGGGTTTTGCTTATGGATGGAGCGAAGGTGATCCACAAAGCGGTCACCCAGTCTGCATTTAGTCTCCCCAATGTAGAGGGGACCACATTGGGAGCAGCAAATACAGTAGACCAATTTGGAGGAGGTGCAAATGAAATACTGCTTAACCTGAAAGGAATGTTTGGGCCTTGGACAGCAAAGGGCTAAAAGGGACGGTGTTGCACATTCTACAATTGCATTGGAAGGGGTTGAATGGTTGGGGTGATAGAGGATTGAACCAGGGTGTCATGGAGGGAGTGGTCCATGTGGAATTCTGACAGGATAGGTGAGGAAAAGATGTGTTTAGCGGTGGCATCATTCTGGAGTTGGCTGAAATAGTGGAGGATGATCCTTTGAATGTGGAGGTTGGTGGGGTGAAAAATGAGAACAAGAGGGACCTTGTTATGGTTGTGGGGTGGGGTGGGGGTTGGGGGGGGTGGTTGGCAGGGGGTAGAGGGATTGGCATTAATTGCTGACCTTGCCAGCAATATCCACATCCCATGAATATATAAAAAGAAACAAGGGCCATACTGAGGGCCAAGGTGAAAGAGACTAATGGTAGATGGCTAATAAATTAATATTTAAGAGTAATTCAGGCAAAAATAATGTCTTCAAAAAGCATAAGATAAATACAGGGATTAAACATTGGGAAAATATATATAAAAATGGATATTCATGGGAAGATAAGGAATGTTCTTAGAAAACATTAAATAAACTAATAATCAACATAGAATAAATTGGATTATTTTCAACATTCAAATACAGGATAGACAAAGAATGGATATTCCTCCTCCTTCAGGTTAAATGCCCTAAGAGGGCAGCAATCATGGACTTCCATTGGATTGGTCCATGTTTATGCTTGGCAAAATACTGCAGTGGTTTGTCGTTGTCTGCAGGAGACTCCCAATCCCACTCTTCCAGGAAACTCTCCCACTCTTCACCGTCTGCCGTCAGTCATATTGGAGGAACTTACAGGCTGATAATCAAACTGTTTGCCCACACTATGCATAAACATTATGTCCTGAAGTCTTCTGGCCCAGTGGTAAGGATGCTACACAAGACCTCCTTACAAAGAACAGAGATAACTACTTAAAGATGAAGCTGGAATCTGATATTGGAGGTTTAAGGAGTAGCACAGAAGGATGATAAGTACCTGTTTGAGTTTGACAGAGAAGGAGGAAATTGTGGGAGTACCTTAGGAGGGTGTGGTAAGGCCAGTCCTGGAAACAAAATTATATTTAGCAAAATTATTTTGATTAAGGGGATACAGTCAGCAGGCTTAGATGGCATATTTCCCACACGGAGAACATTGTGGAAATAGTCAACATAGAATTCTACCAACAAATTGAAGGATTACAAATATCCCCACCAGTTCAATGTTTTCTTTTAATATTTTGAGGTATTTATAGAATAAAGGTTTTAAAAATGTGCTGGATGTTATTAAGATGGATTTTCTGAAGTCATTTGATAAGGCACATGTTCAGAATTTATGTTTGTTACAAATACCTGCTTTAGTCCTGGCAACTGCTTCCTTAACTAGTCCAGTTGTTTATTATTTTCTTACAAAAGTTTATTTGTATTTAGCTACATCTGTTGGCATGATGGTGGAATGTGAGGATGTTACAATGGCACTCAATTTTGATGTAGACCTCGGGTTGCTAAGCCTCCTGGGTTAACTGGGAGTCCCTGGCATGGAAGATGAATCTTCTATCACTGTTGCTAGCTGGCCAAAGATACATCTTCACTCCTATGGTTTATGCCTGTGTACTTCCTTGTCTGCCTTAGTAGTGGAAGTGAATCATCTTATGATATGATAACCCCCCCACAACATCCCTGCCTTCCCTGTTTACAGTTCTGGCAATATTGGTAAGTGTACGGCACGGTACACATGGTGGTACAGTAGCACAGTGGTTAGCACTGTTGCTTCACAGCGCCAGGGTCCCAGGTTCGATTCCCGGCTTGGGTCACTGTCTGTGCGGAGGCGGCACGTTCTCCCTGTGTCCGCGTGGGTTTCCTCCGGGTGCTCCAGTTTCCTCCCACAACTTCTGAAGGCATGCTGTTAGGTGAATTGGACGTTCTGAATTCTCCCTCTTTGTACCCGAACAGGCGCCGGAGTGTGACAACTAGGGGATTTTCACAGTAACTTCATTACAGTGTTAATGTAAGCCTACTTGTGACACTCATAAAGATTATAGATCATGATGATGTTTGCAGTGCTCTGTTAATCAAATAAGCAAAATAGGATCAGCTACCAGGCTACATAAGATAAAAATTGAACGTAAGGGAGTTCTGGTCATTTGCAGTTATATAAAATAAAGCAGCTCAATAATTCATAGCTGGCCTTGTTTCAATGAACTGTTTTCAGTCTGCGTACAGAAAGATTGGAGGACTGCAGGTGAAGGCATGCTATCCGGTTGTTGGATTATGTGTAATTACAGTACGAAGTCTTACAACACCAGGTTAAAGTCCAACAGGTTTGTTTCGATGTCACTAGCTTTCGGAGCGCTGCTCCTTCCTCAGGTGAAGGAACCTGAGGAAGGAGCAGCGCTCCGAAAGCTAGTGACATCGAAACAAACCTGTTGGACTTTAACCTGGTGTTGTAAGACTTCGTACTGTGCTCACCCCAGTCCAACGCCGGCATCTCCACATTATGTGTAATTAGATATTGAACTGTATAAGCGCGCTCATAAATGTAATATAGGTAGACTGCCTAAGTGAGTGACCTAAAACAAACCTAGATAAACCTAAGGTATTCCGATGGGCGCGAACCTCTGGCCACGCTGCGCCGAAAAGCAGCTCACCGCTGCGCACTGTGGCCGGTGAAAGCCGTGGGACCCCGTTCCCGGGATCTACCCAGCTCTCTACATCTCGCGATATTCAACGCAATCTTGTGAGATGTTGCAAGGGGAATCCTGCCCACAATGGGCAGGATCAGTTTTTGGCAAATCAGCATGTTAGAGTGAGGCAGTAAGCCTCTCTAATGTGCAGATTCCCAAGGTACCTCAGGCTTTGGGATTCAATCCCTTCGCCTCGGGGACCTTGGACATGCGCTGTTTGATACTAGTCCCCACAAATGGGGATCAGATGGAATGGCACCCGTGGGGATCTCCAAGCGGATTGGAAGGTCCCAGCTGCATGTTCTTTGGGCAGGTTGGCAGTGACAGCCTGGCAGTGCCAGCCTGGCAGTACCACCTAAGTGCCAGCGATTGGGCTGAGGTTGCCTAGCGTGGGTGTTGGAAGGTGTGGGATGGGTTCGAGGGAGGCGGAGGACTCTTCCATGTTGCGTTCTGGCTGGGGGGGTGAGAGGTTGGGAGCTCACCACTGTAAAAAACGGGGCTATGTGCAGCCTCGCCCATGCGTTCACCGTTCAGGCGAGTCGCGCTGAATAGCCAAGTGTTTCTCGGCGCTGCAAGTGCCAGGAAACACCCAGCTAAACGTGCTCGTCAAGGGACTTTGTCCGCTTTGGGAAGATCGCGCCTTATATCGTTTTTTTTCAAATCCTTGTTATATTTGATTATGTTTATTCCTCAGTCCCTGGATTTGACCTGTTTAAAATTATACATACCTTTTGGCTGTGTCGCTGAACCCCAGATTATGTTTAATTTCTCATTCTGTAGTCACAATCAACCCTGAAGAACCATGATTATTTTCTGAATGTTATCTATGTGGCATACCATTACAAAAGAAAACATTCCTACCCTACCACACATCTGCGTCAAATCTATGACTGCCCTTTGCCTCAGTTTATCTCATGCTGAAACTCCCATCCATGCCTTTGTACCTCCAGATTTGATTATTTAAATCCACTTCAGGCGGGTACTCTGTTTTACCCTCTGCAAAACTGAAGTCATTCAAAATGCTGCTGCCCATATCCTTGAATGCACCAAGTCATTTAAACCCATCCTCCCTCTGCTTCCTAATTTTTTTTCTTATTCGTTCTTGGGATGTGGGCATCGCCAGCTGTGCCACCATTTATTGCCCATCTCTAATTGCCCTTGAGGAGGCAGTTAAGAGTCAACCACATTGCTGTGGGTCTGAAGCCACATGTAGGCCAGATCAGGTAAGGATGACAGATTTCCTTCCCTAAAGGACATTAATGAACCAGATGGGTTTTTATGACAATCGACAATGGTTTCATGGTCATCATTAGACTTTTAATTCCAGATTTCACCATTTGCAGTGGCGGGATTTAAACCTGGGAGTCCAAAGCATTACTCTGGGTCTCTGGTGTACTAGCCCAGTGACAATACCACTACACCGCTGCTAATCTACATAGGCTCCCGATCAAGCCATGCCTCTATTTTAAAATTCTCATTCAGACCTTGGGCCTACCTAACCCTGAAGTCTCCTTCAGCTGGACAACCTTTCTGCAAATGCTGGTCTATTAAGCATTCCTGATTTTATTCACTCCGTCTTTGTGCTTTATAAATTCTGGTTGTTTTCTCCACAGTATCATGGACATTTGGTGACCTTGTGATTTCTGACAGGGTATTGTACTTATGGTACTGTATCCGTGACCCAAAAATCTCTGGGCCTCGAGAGCTTATTTTCCTATTTCAATTTCATTCATTTTAAAAGCTGAATTCTGAAAGCAAACGCCTTTTTATTTTAAGGGAAACAGACAGAAGAGTAGGAAGGTGAGGAGAAGTGCTGTATAGGTTAAGGATGAGGGCAATCAATTATTAGAGTCCGTACATTCGAAGGAGGTTCAGGATAAGCTACCTCAGAGTAGAACAGGTACAGGGAGAATCAGGAGTTTGGCAGAACAGGTAGGGAGAATATTGACAATGAGTAGTAGCGAGGGGTGATAAAGAGGAAAAGGGTTTAGAAAACTAAAGTCCCAGTGGACACAATATAGTAAGGAGGTGGGAAGGAAACATGAGTGACAGCATTACCTAACTTGGGAACCAAAGCAATATATGATTCTAGAGATAGCAACATAGAATAGAAAACAACCAACACATTTGATGGAAACCCTTTGTACTTGCAAACATGCACCCTATCTCCAACTTCCCATGACAGTGAAAACATGTCAGCTGCAAGAATTAAATATTACACAACACAAGCTGGATGAAACCACAAAACTTTTGATAGTTATATATATAGACTTAATTAAGGTACAAGCACAAGGCATGTGTGTTGGTACAAACATTTCTTAATGATAAAGTCACTGCTTGAAGTTTTCCCAAAATAACAGTTTCCTTTACCCAAGATGACGATGAGAGAAGTGTTAATAATCAAATGTAAAATTGTATCTAAATTAACAGAATAATCTTTTCTTAAAGATATGTCCCAAAACATTAACATTATTCACATAAAAGTTCACTCCAGGAGTTTTGAACAGCTTAAATTATAGGTTATGTGCATACAATTATTTAGTAGTTGCAGGCATGTGTACACTCAATTGCTGTGTTAGTCACAGATGTCATGAGTCTATTAATTTACTATGTACTACATATACTAATTTCAAGAGATCCATACTATTTTAAGTTTCTTGACAAGTACATTGACACAATAAAGCAGTGGTATCAGGCACATCCACTGTAGCTCCAGCATACATTTTAATTGTGTGCTTTGAATCAGTCTGTAGTTCATCAATGTGGGAATTAAGCAGCTCCTCCAACACTCGTGCTCGTTCTTCTTCTTCTTCAAGGAAGTGCTCTGTTAGTGAAGAAGTGTCTGACATCTCTTTGGACTTCTAAACATTACAAAAGTTTTCAACATAACATTAATAGGTTATCGTGATCCCCATTGAATGATTGTCCTGTTTCATTATTTGCAAATCAGATATTCATCAAAAGTAAACATTTGCAATCTAATTACATAATTTGTAGTCATGCCGGATCATGGTTCAACATTGCTTCTTTGTCTTGAACTTGGAGAATGTCATGCCCAGTAAATGTACTATATTCCTAATTTTCAAGAAACAAACTATCTAATTAGACTATTTAAAAAATGACAACGTTCTGAAAGATGGCCACCATGGGTCAAGTGACCGTCTATGATTTCTGCACAAAGGATTAACTCCTGTCTGAATGTGCTTCTGGGAAGTTATTAAAATATAAATGTCAATGGGTGGAAGACCCTCCCTTGAAAAGACATTCAAATTGCAAAACTACTTATGGAATTTACAGCCCATGTTCGGGCTATGAACAGGAACTCAAAATCAATGGAGCCCCAGACTTAATTTCCCTGAGCTTGATACTGAACAAAGAGAGCCACAGAGCAATCATTTATCATCTTGCATCTTCCAATATGTGCCAATGGCTTCTAGTTTCCAACAATTTATCTGGACATCATGTGGTCACATAATTGAAATTGGCTTCCAATAACATATCTTATTACTCCAAGAACTAGCCAGAAACAGGTCAGTCGGGAAACTAGTAGGGCACAAAAGGGTCCATTCCTCTGTAAAGAAGAGATTCCTGCCTGGACAACCAGTCAACCCAGGCAGTGGGAGAGCGAGGGGCCAACTTGTCTTACCTGTTAAGATTTATCTCTACAAATACCTGGCCACAATATTGTCCAGAAACCTAGGGGCTACCAACTTCTATTCCTCCCAAAAACCTCAAGAGAGAACCCATTCAGGTCTATAGCTGGCTTTTTGCATTTAAGCTCTATATAAATGTTGTCAGAGTCCCAGAGGACCATAGGCTGCTCTCCCCTTTGAGAGCTGACTGGTGGTGATTTAACTTGAAGGTCACCACACCTCAGGTGAGGGGCAAGGTTGGGAAGGCAGGGCCTTCATGAATAGCTTCAGCAGGTATGGTAATTGAACCCATGTTATTGCCGTCGTTCCGCTTCACAAACCAGCTGTCCAGCCAACTGAGCTAACTGACTCCCTGCTCTGTATGACAAGATACTCCAAATCATAATCTTGATCATTATTTTCTTAAGATCACTACACGTTTTTATGCTAGCATTTCTTTATGTTTGCCATTGCTATTCTAATTTTGATTCTTTTATGACATTAACCATCTTCTGACAAAATGCTTCCCAGATACGTAAACTGTGATACTTGTTCCAGCTGTTGACCATGTATCTTGATTTTTACTTTTCCCTCCTTATTTCTTCAAGGCTTCATAATTTTTGTAATTTTTACATAAGTTTTCCTTCCAAATGTTTTCACCGCTTCAGTCATTAGTATTGGTAGACCTCCGCCTGTGCTGGTCAATAAGGCCTGGTTATCTGAAAACATCACTCTCTCTCTTCAGATACCATCCCCTATGAGGGTGCCAGTAATTATGAACTTCAATGTGTTGGACTATGGTTATGCCTGGGAACCTACTTAAATGGTTTGCTTTTTCCTTCTGTAGGTTCTGGCTGACCAGAAAACTATCCTGTTCGTACTGCCTGCCTTAGGGATATTGGAAGAATTTGTAGGTTGATAATAAACCTGATTGACCTCGTTATGAATGCGCTTTCCATGGCTATCGAGTCCTGGAGTGAGACTTCTCGCTCAGAGATAGGGTGCTGCCACTGTGACCCAAGACACCTTCCCCATTTGACCTCCTACTTTGACAGCTTTTTTTAACTTCATTTCATGCTGCTTTTATCATGACTTCCACAGAGATGTTCAAGGGCAATGGTGACAGTAGAGAGTTTTGTCTCACCCTGTGCCCAATCAAGCCAAATTCAGTTTCACTAAATACTGTCCTGATTATAGCAGCCTGCCCCATGTACAGAGCTATTACAATCATTCTTTTATCTCTTTAATCAACTCTGATCACTTCTAGCACTTGCAACAGTTTTTGCCAGTTCAAAAGCGTTTTCCTAATCCACAAAGCAAATGTACACTACTTCTTGGTGATTTTCTAAGCTTCGTCTGCTTAACACTCTCATTACTCTTATAGCCTCTTTAGTTCCACAAGCCTCCCTCAAACTGAATTAATCACAGTTGATGTCATGATTTGCTTTGGTTTCCAGTCTATTTGCTACAATCTTTAACCTTACCTTAGACACGTGTGATTAAAGTAACGGTGCAACGTTTTTCACACTTCTTCTCAAAAAAGACCATTGTGTTGCCTGAAAAATCTTCCGGCTATTCTTCCTCAGTGTACAGGTTCTTACATAGGTTAATCAGTTCTCTTGTTGCCTTCTCTCCATATCCTTTTATTATTTCTGCGGGAGCTCTATCACACCCTTCTGCTTTTCTGCTTCAGTTATTTTATAGCTCTAAATATTTCCTAATTTAGGTAAGAAAATAAAAAGAGGATACTGCTGGCAGATGGTGTTCTGCTTACAGAACCTAAATAAGTAAATAATGAATGGAAAGACTACATTGAAGACCGGTGTGACCAAGGTGGCAAGCCAACAGATCGAGAGAGAAATGGGGTGGGATTCTCCGTTGGCTAACGCTGAAAGCTCGAAACGTGATTGGGCAGAGAATAGGTTCTGACGCCAAAATTGCGGCGGGCGCCGATTTGACGCCAAATCGCAATTAACTGTCAGCTCGACAGCGGCGTCAATGCGGACCGGAATGCATGTAGAGTAAACACTATTTGCATATCATTAGCGGGCCTGACCCGGTATTCTCAGGAGCCTCCGCGATTCTCCGCATTCAATGGGCCGAGTTCCGGATGGTGCGGTTCATTTGTGCTTTTAAAAATAGTGAAACTGGCGTCATGGCTGATGAGGGAGAGAGACAGAGGAGGTAGGACACAGAGAGAAGCGACTGTGGGCTGTCGGCCTGGACACTGGTCGGGCTGGCTGGGGTGGGGGAGCCCTGTTGGGCACCGAGGGGCTATGGGGGAGGACACCCGATCACGGTGACGATCGCCCTGAACCTTGACACGACGGGCTCCTTCCAGGTGCCGAGTTGGGACCTGTCCAGAATCTCACAGACCTCGGTGCACACGTTCATCTGTGTCATCACGGAGGCCCTGTATGCCCAGGCGCCTCAATACATCCATTCCAATGTGGACTGAGCCCGCCAGGCTGCCCGGGCGGCGGGGTTTCCCACCATCGATGGGATGCCCCGGATCTGGGGTTGATCGGCGGGATGCATGATGACAACACCTGCAGAAGACAGGCCTCTCTACACCAGCCGAAAGGGGTAGCACTCGATGAACATGCAGTTGATATGTGACCATCAGATGCGCATCATATACGTCTGTGCCCGATACCCGGGTAGTATGCATGACGCCATCATCCTGGCACACTCGATGATTCCTGACATGCTCACGACGGCAACCCCCCCCTCCCTGCCCTTTCCACGACCCCTCCGGCCAGCCCAGACCAGCCCACCCCTCACACCCATCTGACAGAGCACTGAGACAGGTTGTAAAGTGGGAACGGGTATTTAATGTGAACTAATATTTACAGATTTGTACCCTAGCCCCTATAACTAAACTGTGCTCTGCACCCGCACCAACTTAACTGATGTCTTACTTTCTAGCCTTACTGGCCCTAACACTACGTCTAGTTGGTTCCCCATGTGGTACAGCAGGAGTGGAGGTGGCCTGCTGTGATTCTTGCTGTGCGACCTGGGTCCCCGTTGGCGGGTGTCTTTTGGGGTGATCGGGACTGGATGGACCTGGCTGCTGCTTGGGTGTCCCTGGTGGCGTTGTGCCATTCAGTTCTGTCCGCTGCCCACCAGATGCACCAGGGACAGTAGGGGGAGAGTCCAAGGTGCTGCAGTGTTCCGGAACCTCCTCTGTGGAAGTCACTGGCACGGGCCCCATTGCCTTCTCCTCCCTCGGGGTGCCCAATGACCCCCAGGCTACTCCTACTCATGGGACGAGGGTGCAAGCAAAGGTAACCCCTGAGGCTATCCGCCACCTGGCGCTGGAAGTCCTGGAGGCCTGCTCTGGACTCGACCAGGGTCCGCACACTTGCAGCCATGGAACGCAGGGAGTGGACAATCTCTGTCTGAGATTGCGCCACATATAGTAACGCTACGATAGTGCCACACCTTCTGGGTCTGTGTCACATCAGCCAGTGACTGCGCCATCTTCCTCTGGGACTGGGCCACATTCCTCTGTGTCTGCTCCACATTGGCCAGCGCCTGGGCAATACCCGCGATGTTGCTTTGGCGAATCAGTCTAAATTTGAGAGATATACTTAAAAAAAAATTAATTCAATGGAAGTGAGTTTCGCTGGCTTGGCGAACATTTATTGCCCATTCCTAATTGCCCTTAAGAAGGTGGTGGTGACCTGCCTTCGTGAACTGCTGCAGTTCATGAGGTGTAAGTTCACCCACTGTGCTATTAAGTAGGGTGTTCCAGGATTTTGACCCAGCGACAGTGAAGGAACGGCACGGTGGCACAGTGGTGAGAACTGCTGCCTTACAAGTTTGCACATTCTCCCATGTCTGCGTGGGTTTCCTCAGGGTACTCCGGTTTCCTCCCATAGCCCAAAGATGTGCAGGTTAGGTGGATTGGCCATGCTAAAATGCCCCTTAGTGTCCAGGGATGTGTCAGTTAGGTTAAGGGGTTATGACATAGGGTGAGGAAGTGGGCTTGGGTGGAGTCCTCTTTCAGAGGGTCAGGGCAGACTCAATGAAACGAATGCTCTCCTTCTGCATTGTAGGGATTCTATGATTCTATATTTCCAGTCAGGCTGACTAAAAGTTTTATGAGCTATAATATTTTTGTAGGGAGGAAAATCTGCTATGATTGTACATCAAAATCTTATTGTGGTGACTGTGTAATTTGCAGTCATGTATATCAAATATCCTGTACATGCAAAATGGAACTTCAAGATTTTATGCAGCTAAGAATTATAGCGAGGTATAGAGAATTATAAAGACTTAATTATCCATGAATCCAGTTTACAATGTGGATTTTATGGCATATCAAATTCGAATTGAGGTTGTTGTAAGTATTCAACTGTTTCAAGTGCTCTGCACAATAATGATTGTGCAAGCTGTTTGAAGTATCCCCACCCTGCTCAACAACTCTCATACCTCCCAAATTTTCACTCTGGGGTCACACAAAATCTGAGGCATTAAAATGGGAAAAAGTTTGGGAAGCACAGATTTATGGCAAAAAGTATCAAGTGACAGGAGCACATTACTTGGAACAGGTGGTGGATTTCACGATATTAACAATTCTCTCCATAGATGGAAGCTATTGAAATTCTGTTCAGGAGGGAGAGCTCGGAAATTCTTGGGAGATTGATAATGAAGCACAGGACTACTGCTGTGCATCATTGTAATTATATATTCCATGATATGCAAGATACATTAACTTGTCCATTAAGTCTGAGTGCGAACAAGCAAATAATATTGCATGCGCTAACAACAAAATATCTAATTAGAGCGCGAGCTTGTGTGTTATTAACACCCCATCTGTTCTCTTCACACAGTGATGGGTGGACTAGCAGATATCTCTGCATTTGCAGATGCATTCTTACTCTTGTTTTCTTTTTGTATTCCTCGTTAGCTGTATTTCATCTATTTTCAGCTTAAGTCAAAGGTAAGAATGAAAGGATCAGAGCCACAAATCATTAACCAGATAGCTGAGATCTTCAAAGAATCTTGGGTTGCTCGTACAAGGAATGCAGAAAGTTAGCATGCAGGTACAGCAAACAATTAGGAATTACAAGGGGATTGAAGTACAGGAATAAGGAAATCTTGATACAATTGTGCAGGGTTTTGGCGAAACCACCTCTGGAACACTGTGCAGTTTTGGTCTCCATATTTATGGGTGATATACTTTAATTGGAGGTGGTACAGCAAAGGTTCACTAAGTTAGTCGCTGGAATGAGGGAGCTGCCCTATGGTGAGCGGCTGAGTAGAGAGTGCCTATATTCTCTAGAATTTAGAAAAAATGAGAGATGATCTTAATGAAGCATACAAGGACCAGCATTCTCCGAAACGGTGACTAAGTGTTGACGCCGGTGTAAACACTGGAGCGTTTCACGCCGGCGTCAACGGGCCCCTTGGCCCAGCGATTCACTTACCTGAAGTGGGCCAGCAGGGTGCCAGAGTGCTCCGCTCCGCGCAGCTCCAGCTGCCGATATGGGGCCCTGCACTTCCGGCTGCGGGTCCGTGCATGCGCACGGCGGCCGCCTGTGGTGGCCGCCCCGCGCGACATGGCGGACCCACACAGCAAGCCGGCCCCAACAATAGAGGCCTCCCCCAAATCACGCCCGCCCGCCGATCGGTAGCCCCCGATCGGAACCCTGGCCATCCTGGAAGACCCCCCGCCCGGTGACGGATACCCCCACACCCCAGCAGGGCAGCCGCCACTCCGAGTGCCCACCGGGTGTAACCATGTTAGAACCAAGCCAGTGGGTACTTGGCCAGCTGCCGGCGGAGAATCGCCGCAGAGGCCTCTTTCAATGGCCCCCGACCGACGCCGCGTCAACCGCGGTCAAGCGACTGGCGGCAATTCTCCGGTCTGCGGACCCAATCGCAGGTCTGACACCCCATTCCCCAACCCCACGCCAAACAGTAAGAGCCATGAAACCCACATGAAATCCTACAGTGCAAGCCTCATCACTCACTGGACACATCCTTGCTCCTTCCTCCTCCAACCCCTCCTCCCGCACCATGTACTTCTGGGCTAAAAGAATGTGCCCCTGACACTCATTCAGACATGAGACTGGGAGTCAGTGCGCTGTCAGCAGAAAGGCAGGGGTCAGGCTTAAGAATCTGCAGAACACCACAGCTTTCCTGACAGTGAGTCATCATCACCCTCCTGCTTGAATATTGACCCACACACACTGCCAACGCAGGCCAACAGACCTTTCTGTTGATAAAGGTCAATCTCTGATGCCATGGTGCTCTCAGAACAACATGTGTGCCATCGATGGCCCCCAGAGAAGGGTGAACTGGGTTCAGGGAAGCGGGGTTGAGCTGTCGGACACAAAGCCTCCTATCTAGCGAACCTGGTGGTTATTTCTTTTCACTTTTAAAAATAAATTTAGAGTCCACAATTCTTTTTTTGTTCCAATTAAGGGGCAATTTAGCATGGTCAATCCACCTACGCTGAACGTTTTTGGGTTGTGAGGGTGAGACCCACTCAGACACGGGGAGAAGCAAATCTGGTGGTTATAAGGACCTCCCTGGTCCTCTTGGCCTGTTGGACCCTTGCCGCTGCCTGTCCTCCATCCTCCGGCTCCTCTTCGGCCTTGTCTTCAACTCCCTCCTGGTCCTCTTCATCAGATGATACCACAGGTTCTTCCTCCTCCTCCATCACATTGCCCTACTGCTGTTCCAGGTTGTGAAGGGCACAGTAGACCACAACTATGCTGGAGACCCTCTGGGGGTTAAACTGAAGAGCACCACCAGAGCGGTCAAGGCAGCAGGTCCGCATTTTTAGCAGCCCAATGCACTGCACAATGACAATCTGGTTGGCAGCGTGGGCCGGACTCAGCCTCGGTCTTGGGCCTCTGCACTGTCGTCGTGAGCCATTATCGCAATGGAAATCTATTGTTTCCCACAAGCCAATGAGTCGTTCCTGGGATAGTCGTGAAAGTCACTGGGACCTCCGAGTGCCCAGGATGTAACTCTCATGCAGGCTTCCTGATTCGTGTGCGCACACACGCATGATCCTGAGGTGGTCAGAGTGGAACCCCTTTCTGTTGATAAAGGTCAATCTCTGATGCCATGGTGCTCTCAGAACAACATGTGTGCCATCGATGGCCCCCTGGACCTGGAGCATCCTGGCGATGGTGGCGATTCCTGCAGCCCAGACATCATCGTGGGCCTGGTCCAGGTCGAAGTGGATGCAGTTTGATTCCTGGGCATACACAGCATCCGTCACCTCCTGGATGCACCTGTGGGCTGATGATTGTGAGATGCCGCACAGGTCCCCACCCCAGCCCTGGAATAACCCAGTGGGATAGAAATTGAGGACAGCCATGTCTTTCATGACCACCCAGGGCGGATCTCTTCCTCCTCCTCTTCGAGGCGCCAGGAGTCTTCGGCGGAACATGGTGTCCAACAGCGCATTGAAGAATCATCAAGGCCTGTACATCCTAGCTCTTCATTGGTGCATCTTTCTGGTCTATTCTACAGCCTGATGGGTGGCAGTTCTGGAGCCTGAGTGGTGGCTCCCTGTTGCTGTGGTGCAGGCTCCAGTCTGCATTGACCTTGACGCAGTCGCCGCTGTCTTTAAAACATTTTTTTTTTTTAAGAGTACCCAATTTTTCTTTTCCAATTATGGGACAATTTAGCGTGGCCAATCCACCTACACTGCACATCTTTGGGTTGTGGGGGTGAGACCAGTGCAGGCATGGGGAAATTGTGCAAATCCCGGGACACTGACCCGGGGCCGAGATCAAACCCGGGTTCTCAGCGCAGTAGGCAGCAGTGCTAACTACTGCACCACCATGCCACCCACAGTCGTTGATATCTGTCCACCTCGAGTGCTATTTAGACAATGGCAGTCTCAAATGGCTCTATCCCAAAATTCACAGTTAATCTGGGAGTATATGTAGAAGGAAAGAGAAAAACAGTCAGTAAGGTCTTCTATCCTGCAAACCTCAACACAACCATCCCTCCTCCAGCACCTCTTGTTTCATGACCCTGGAGGCAGACAACCAATCACGATCCCCGGCACCCAGTGCCAGCTCGAATATTTGCTGCCCATAACACATCATGGCCTCAATGGCCATGGGCACTGCCCCATGGACTCACATTGTCGTCGATTGTCCCACCCGGCAGTTCTGCTTCTTCAGCTGCTATCAGGCCCCTGATGTGCTCCAGCACCTGGACGCTAATGTGTAACTTGATGGCTCCTGCATGCACCAGGGCAGTCATGTGGTTGGTACTGCAATGGGCTCACCTACTCCTCATGCTGCCTGGGCCACGACCTTAAGCTCTTGACATTGAGGGATTCTTCCCCTGACCCTAACTTGGAGAGTGAGGTAGCGGAGAGTGGTGAAACATTAATGATAATGGCCAATTATTTGGACGAGCAGGATCCGCAGGAATGTGAGAGGACACACGTACTATCACAACAATGATACATCCAACAATGCATGGTGGATACTCCGGCTTGGACATCCCTCAATCTTATTGTTGTCATGCTATCACACTCAATGAACTTTGGCAGCCAGTGCATGACTTGAGCATTTAAGCCTGATGGGGAGTCCAAGTTTGCACCCCTCCCCAATTCTTAACATGATTGTCCCATCTTCTCTCTGAGTGACATGTAGCAAGCCACTTGGGCTGGCAACATTCATTCTGTACATTCCCTCCCACCCAGAAAAGGAGCTCCAATCCCCATGGCCATTGACAGAAACACCAGGGAGATTGTGCTCAATTCTCTGGGGCTCATCCAGAGATTTCAACAGTGTCTGTGAGAGGGTCCTCATCGAGTAACCTTTGCACTGTATGTCTAAGTGGCGCCAGTTGCTTCTATGGTGAAAAAATGCCTCCAGTACAGGCATGCTGTTCAGGCATCAGAGGTTGCAAAAGATCCAGTCTAAATGAGCACTCAGACAGAGCTCCTGGGCTGGATTCCCCAAGCCTCCGTGCCGAAATTGGCACGGAGGCGGAGAATGGACATTTGCGCCGAAATCCGGTCCGATGGAGAATCGCTCGCTAATCGTGTGCGCGTGAATTACATGGAGCTGGTAGAGGGCCATTGACAGAGCTCCACCCCCCCCACCCCCGCGATTCTCCGAGGAAAACTGGCCGAGTTCCCGACAGCATGGTTCTAACCACCTATCGGCCATCGAGAACAGCTGCCCTGGTGGGAGGCGGGGAGATCTATCACCGGGGGGGGGGGGGGGCATCATGGACGGCCTGGGGGGCGATCGGGCATCACAGACCCGCGCAATCCCGGGGGGGGGGGGGGGCTACATTTCTGGTGCCGCTCCGTGGTCTGAGTCCGTCATGTCCCACGGGGCGGCCTCTGCAGGCCACAGCCACGCGCATGTGCGGACTCCCGACCGGAAGTGCAGGGTCCGGTATCTGCAGCCAGAGCTGCGAGAAGCACTCCGGAACCCAGCTAGCCCCCTGCAGGTAGGAGAATCATCATCATAATAATAATGATAATAATAATACCCTTTTATTGTCACCAGTATGAAGTTACTGTGAAAAGCCCCTAGTCGCTACATTCCGGCGCCTGTTCGGGTAAGCTGGTACGGGAATTCAACCCGCGCTGCTGGCCTTGTTCTGCATCACAAACCAGCTGGCTAGACCACTGGAAGTCCAGCGTTTTTACGCTGGCGTGGGGACATAGCCCCATTATTGGGGAATTCCGCCCCTGATCTTTCTCGGAAGAACTTTGGAGTTGAAGAGAACGATTATGAATAAAAAGCACTCAGAAAGCATCTGTTGAAAAGAGGAAGCATTTAAGAGGTAATGGATTGTGATGTGCTATAAAAACAAATAAAACTAACCCTCCTTTGAGATAGCCTTCAGCTGTCAATCAAGAGGCTGGTTAAAGTCAAAGGGGAGGGAAATGGAAAACAAGCAAGTACAAAGTGATCAAAGGGGGCATACTGCAACATTGACCACAGAGCCTATCAAAACTTCAAGGGGGGTGAAATGGAATTTAAACAGGCAAGTACGAAGGGAAAATCTCAAGGGGAATGAATTGCTTCTCCAAGAGACAAGCTGCAGAATGGCTCTGTCATGTGAGAGGATTTTAGAGCAGACAGGCTGCAGTGCCCTGTGCCGTTATGGGGTGTTCACATTAAATCATATAGGCTTCAACGCTTCAGAGACTAAAAGCCACTCCCACCCCAGTGAAGACCCTGACCTGGCCCCCTCCAGGGCAGCCCAACACCCCCAATGCCCAGCTCCCTTGAAGGACACCCCCATAGCATCTGGCTGTGACTGCTGTGCCCTTGTTCTCTCTGGAGGCAATTTAAGAAGGGTACTCACCTCCTTTTGTGAGGCCCTACCATGAGTAATTGCTATGGGTTAATATTCTCCATGTAAGGCTGCTGATATAGAGTGACATGCAAACCACTCTGCTTGATTTTAACCTAATGCATTTGAATGCACCAGAGGCTGACTTGCAATCTTGAACTCCATTCTAAATCCTTGAATAACAGTATTTTCAAATTTGCTACTACCATGCCCAGAAAATTGTCTGGATGCATGATGAAGATGCCTGAAGGCTCACTCCCTGGTGCCAATAAAATATCACAGTCTCTGCTTTCAACGAAAGGCAGCCCAACTTTAACAAAACCAACCTTACTGAGAAATACCAAACTCTAAATGAGTCATTCAATCCGTATATACATTTATTTAATTTAGAATACCCTTTCCGTATTTGGCGCTTCTCTCGGAGGACAAAGAAAATTTTCTCGATGCAGCTGATGCCCCTGTAAGAAAGCAGCTTTTATATCTATTGACTTGCATTCTCAAGAATTTCTGGCTAACAGAGCCAAGAAGATCTTCAAAATAACCTTTCCTGCCGTCAGTGAATCTACTCTTACACCTTGGTCATTCAAGTTTTCTTCAAAACCTCATGCCACCATCCAGGCTTTGGCCTTATAAATTCCATCAGGAAGCACCTTTCCATGCATATCCACCTATGAGATAGAACGTGTCCCTATTTGGGACCTCCATGTGCACCCCACTTCGCAGCCTTGCAGTTCGTGCTCTTTTGCATCTTTTCTTAATTTATCATCTAATTTGTTGTAAGCCACTAAGACCTCTCTATCATATGGGCTTCTTCTCCTTGTAGCATTCTTAGTCTGTACCATATTTCTTGACCTTGTTAAGCTGCGTCCTGTATCCAGCTTTATGTCTTGTTCTGTTCTGCTACTGTTTGATCGCCCCTTCCTATTATGAGATGTTCTTTCAATAGTTCTTTATCTCTTCCTATATGTTCACTGTCAGACCGACTGTCTGAACTGACACTCCGTTTCTGTGCTCTCCGTTTTTGTACTTCATGTTCCCAATCCCTGGGCATAACCTCCTTCCTTTTATCTTGCACATTCAACCAGTTCTTACATTTTTCAGTGGCTTTACCTGCTCTACCAATAATAGTTGCATCCTTCCACTGACTGGCCCCTTCTGGCAAGTTTGTCACTTCAGTATCAACTTTTGGCGATTGTCCTTTGGGATAAATAACCTCATCAATGTCCCTCTTCAGATATCCTATCAATTTCCTCAATCTGGTCCTCATAATTGTGTAACATTTGTGGATAGAAGTATCTTGTTCCTCAGCACATTCAATAACCCCTTTTGAATCTTCAAACTTGTAATCTGTGCCCACTAATCTTGACAAGTGAACCCGATCAGCCTGGTTTCCGTGCTGCAAAATGATTGTTTCACCATTGGTACCTATATAACCATTCCTGGACCTTTCCACTAAATCTATCTCTTTATAGCATGCCATGTCTCCCTGTTTGAAAATATGATGTGGCGGTGCTGGCGTTGGACTGAGGTAGGAACAGTAAGAAATCTTACAACACCAGGTTAAAGCCCAACTAGCTTTCGGAGCACTGCTCCTTCTTCAGGTGAATGAAAAGGTGGGTTCCAGAAACAGATATTTAGGCAAAGTCAAAGATGCAATACGATAGTCAGTCTCAATACTGATCGACAGTCCCAGCGCGCCACAGCAAAAAACCGCACCGACCTCCTCAGAAGACAAACATGGGACACAACCGACAGAGTACCCTTCGTCGTCCAGTACTTCCCCAGAGCGGAAAAACTACGACATCTTCTTTGCAGCCTTCAACACGTCATTGATGAAGACGAACAACTTGCCAAGGTCATCCCTATACCCCCACTACTTGCCTTCAAACAACCGCACAACCTCAAAAAAACCATTGTTTGCAGCAAACTACCCAGCCTTCAGAACAGCGACCACGACACCACACGACCCTGCCATGGCAATCTCTGCAAGACGTGTCAGATGATCGACATTGGTACCACCATTACATATGAGAACACCACCCACCAGGTATGTGGTACATACTCGTGCGAATTGGCCAACGTTGTCTACCTCATACACTGCAGGAAAGGATGTCCCGAAGCGTGGTACATTGGCGAGACCATGCAGACGCTGCAACAACAGATGAACGGACATCGCGCGACAATCGCCAGGCAGGAATGTTCCCTTCCAGTCGGGGAACACGTCAGCAGTCAAGGGCATTCAGCCTCTGATCTTCGGGTAAGCGTTCTCCAAGGCGGCCTTCAGGACGAGCAGCAACGCAGAATCACCGAGCAGAAACTTATAGCCAAGTTCCGCACACATGCGTACGGCCTCAACCGAGACCTTGGATTCATGTCGCATTACATTTACCCCTCACCATCCGGCCTGAGCTTGCGAAATCCTACCAACTGTCCTGGCTTGAGACAATTCACACCTCTTTAACCTGTGATCATCCCTCTCTCCAGTTACTCTGTCTGGACTTGTAGACTAAATTACCTGCAAAGATTTGCATTCAAAGTATCGTATTGCATCTTTGACTTTGTCTATATATATGTTTCTGTAACCCACCTCTTCTTTCTCCTGAGGAAGGAGCAGTGTTCCGAAAGCTAGTGATTCAAAATAAACCTGTTGGACTTTAACCTGGTGTGGTAAGACTTCTTACTGTTTGAAAATAGTTTCCGATGGCCAAACATTGTGCCTCAAAGCTCTCAGAATTCTTTCTGAGGTTTCTGCTTTAAGGAAATCTCTCCTGCCCACGTGCAGTGCATACAAATCTTCAGAAAAGATAGAGCCAATCGTAATCCCCTCCCAAACTGGAGGATAATCTTTCATGGCTGAAGAAATTTTGGAATTTCTGCCAAAAAACAACTGATATGAACTGTAGCCTCCTACCATCTGTAGCGAATTATTTGTGTAGATGACCCATGCTAAAGCCGAAGTTAATGTACTAATTGGCCTTGCTGCCAAAATCTTACAAAGCACTTCATCTATCACAGGGCTTTCTTCAGCTGTATTTATAACTATTATGTTCATGTTCTCATATATCCCGAAATTCAACGTTAGCAAATGTTGGTAACATTAGCATACCTTAGCAATGTTAGCAAATTTCCCCCCATTATCAGTGAGGAACTTTGCTGGTGGCCTCAGACTGGTTCCTATCCATTTTTTGATCATCTGTTCTACAATTCTTTTCTTTTCTACGTATAATCATCGACTGCCTAAACTCAGTTGCCAAGTTTACAAAGTGCAAAATGAAAATGTTCTTTTCTTTAAGATCCATAGCTACAACTTTAAAATTTGTCACTAAGGACATACTCACAATGGGTCATGATGGTGTTTTTCTATATTTCTTAAATAATCACATCTATCGCTTCTCTGTTCTATAAGTTTGGTGCATTTTTCATCTCTGATACCCGCACCCATGAGCAAAATTTTTAATCTTTGTGAAGATGGAAGGGTAAATTGCCAATGCAACTTTAACACAATCAACTTTTTTTCCTAGACTCCCCTCTGATGCTAATGATACTTCCTTAATTTCTTTATGAGAAAAATTAGGATTGATTAATGGGATACAATAATGTCCAGACTGTGTAAATTGTAAGTCCACAGTTTTTCCAAATATGATGGCCTTTTAGTTTTCCATGTCAAACTTCATGTGTGTTTCTTCATCGATGGTCGGCTAAATAATAAAGGTGTTTCACTGGATACGACGTCTGTGCTAATAAAATGATTCCTTCTGGCGATTTTACAAGGAATCTCTACTCTTTTCAGCGATTTAAGGGAATTATCATTCCCAAATCTGAAACTTGTACAGCTTCCAAATTCCTTAACCTTCTTCTGATCTTTGTCATGTAAAGAGTCCAGGTAACATTTTAACTAGTTTATTCCACATAATGTAGATTTATATCCGCTGTCTAATACAGCTCAATTGAAGGATTTTACGACCCGCTCCTTCATCACCGGACTGAAACTTCTTGTTACGAAGACAATGCCTTTTCTTTGGTTAATATCTTCCCCTTCTTCTTCAGAGTCTTGTGTTTAGTTTCAAATGCCCTATCATATTGCTCAGAACGGTTTATTGCATAATGGAATTTTGAATGACATCGAAAACACCAACTGACCACATCCTGGGCATTTCTGGGGTTCATTTTTTTGTTGAAATTTCCCATTTCATTCCTCCTACCGTAATTGTTAAAGGTCTTTCTGTCCTCATTATTTCTAGCTACAAATCTTCTTTCTTATTGATGTTTGCAGCCTGTTTCTAGACTACTTCGGGATCCCACTAGCATTGTGTCTTATGTTGTCTGTCTTAGTGCCAATTGGTCTATTTGTGTCACGAATGCTACCAACAAGGAATATTCGCCCAGAAACGTTTTTTTAAAAAAAACATTTTTTTTACTGAGGTTTTCACAAAATATCAGCAACAAGATGAAAAAGGAACCCAATAGAATTAAATACAGAACAAAATAAAACAACCCCCATGCCCCCCTCCCCCAAACATAAATAATAAATTAACACCGCAAAATAACACATAGCAAACATAGCAAATATATACACCCCATCAGATCCCCCAGTGTAAACAAACAAAAATAAAGTAGAACCCCCCCCCCCCCCCCCCTGGTTGCTGCTGCTGCTGACCATTGTCTACCGTTCTGCCAGGAAGTCCAAGAACGGTTGCCACCGCCTGAAAAACCCTTGCACCGATCCCCTTAAGGAAAATTTCACCCTCTCCAATTTAATAAACCCCGCCATATCGTTGATCCAGGATTCCACGCTTGGGGGCCTCGCATCCTTCCACTGAAGAAGAATCCTTCGCCGGCCTACCAGGGACGCAAAGGCCAGAATACCGGCCTCTTTCGCCTCCTGCACTCCCGGCTCCCCTGCAACCCCAAATATTGCGAGCCCCCAGTCTGGTTTGACCCTGGATCCTACCACCCTCGACACCGTCCTCGCTACGCCCTTCCAAAATTCCTCCAGTGCTGGGCATGCCCGGAACATATGGGTGTGGTTTGCTGGGCACCCTGAGCACCTAACACACCTGTCCTCACCCCCAAAAAACCGGCTCATCCTTGTCCCGGTCATGTGTGCCCTGTGCAGCACCTTAAACTGTATGAGGCTGAGCCTCGCGCACAAAGAGGAAGAGTTCACCCTCCAAAGGGCATCTGCCCACATCCCCTCCTCGATCTCCTCCCCCATCTCCTCCTCCCACTTACCTTTCAACTCCACCTCCTCCTCCTCCTGCATCACCTGGTAAGTTGCTGAGATCGTCCCCTCTCCAACCCACCACCCCGAGAGCACTCTGTCCTGTACTGTGCGTGGCAGCAGCCGCGGGAATTCCACCACTTGCCGCCTGGCAAATGCCCTCACCTGTAAATACCTAGAGGTGTTCCCCTGGGGGAGCCCATACTTCTCCTCCAGCTCACCCAGGCTTGCGAACTTCCCATCCACAAACAGGTCCCCCAACCTTCTTATCCCTGCCCTGTGCCACCCCAAAAACCCTCCATCTATTCTCCCTGGGATAAACCGGTGGTTCCCCCGTATTGGGGTCCACACCGAGGCCCCCACTTCCCCCCTGTGCCGCCTCCACTGCCCCCAGATTTTGAGGGTAGCCGCCACCACCGGGCTCGTGGTATACCTCATTGGAGGGAGCGGCAGCGGCGCCGTTGCCAGCGCCTCCAGACTCGTACCCTCACAAGACGCCGTCTCCAGCCTCTTCCATGCAGCCCCCTCCCCGTCCATCACCCACTTGCGCACCATCGCCACATTGGCAACCCAATAGTACCCACAGAGGTTGGGCAGTGCCAGCCCCCCCCCATCCCTACTCCGCTCCAGGATCACCCTTCTCACCCTCGGAGTCCCTCGCGCCCACACAAACCCCGTTATGCTCCTGTTGACCCGCCTAAAGAAGGCCTTCGGGATAAGAATGGAGAGGCACTGGAACAGGAACAAAAACCTTGGGAGCACCGTCATCTTAACTGACTGCACCCTACCCGCCAGGGACAGCGGCAACGCGTCCAACCTCTTAAACTCCTCCTCCATTTGCTCCACTAGCCTCGTGAAATTAAGTCTTTGCAGGGCCCCCCAGCTCCTGGCCACCTGGACCCCCAAATATCTGAAGCTCCTCTCCGCCCTTTTTAGTGGGAGCTCGCCAATGCCTCTCTCCTGGTCCCCTGGGTGAACCACGAACAACTCGCTCTTCCCCATGTTGAGCTTGTACCCTGAGAAATCCCTGAATTCCCTGAGGATCCTCATTATCTCCGGCATTCTCCCCACCGGGTCCGCCACATATAGTAGCAAGTCGTCCGCATAGAGCGACACCCTATGCTCCTCCCCACCCCGCACCAATCCCCTCGAGTTCCTTGACTCCCTCAGTGCCATAGCCAGGGGTTCAATCGCCAGTGCGAAGAGCAGGAGGGACAGGGGACACCCCTGCCTGATCCCTCGATGCAACCGGAAGTACTCAGACCTCCTCTTGTTCGTGGCCACACTCGCCTTCTGGAGCTCGTACAACAGCCTAATCCACCTGACAAACCCCTTCCCAAACCTGAACCTCTCCATCACCTCCCACAAGTACCCCCACTCTACCCTATCGAAGGCGTTCTCAGCGTCCATCGCCACTATCTCCCTCGCCGACATCATAATAACGTTCAGGAGCCTCCGCACATTCGCGTTCAACTGCCTCCCCTTCACGGACCCTGTCTTGTCTTCGTGGATCACCTGCGGCACACAATCCTCAATTCTCGTGGCTAAGACCTTCGCCAGCAGCTTTGCATCTACGTTTAACAACAAAATCGGCCTGTAGGACCCACACTGCAGCGGATCCTTGTCCCGCTTCAGGACCAAGGAGATCTGTGCCAGGGACATCGTCGGGGGGGAAAGACCACCCTCCCTTGCATCATTGAAGGTCCTAACCAGCAACGGGCCCAACAGGTCCACATATTTTTTGTAGAATCCGACCGGGAAACCGTCCGGCCCCGGTGCCTTCCCCGCCTGCATGCTCCCTATCCCTTTGGCCAGCTCCTCCAGCCCAATCGGGGCCCCTAATCCCGCCACCAGTCCCTCCTCCACCTTCGGAAACCTCAATTGGTCCATAAAGCGGCCCATCCCTCCCTCCTCCAGTGGGGGCTCGGACCGACACAGTTCCTCATAAAAGTCCCTGAAGACCCCATTGATGCCAACCCCACTCCGCACCACATTCCCTCCCCTATCCTTAACTCCCCCGATCTCCCTAGCTGTGTCCCGCTTCTGAAGCTGATGCGCCAGCATCTGACTTGCCTTTTCCCCATATCCATAAATCGCTCCCTGGGCTTTTCTCCACTGTGCCTCCGCCTTCCTGGTGGTCAACAGGTCGAATGCGGCCTGGAGGCTACGCCTCTCCCTCAACAGTCCCTCCTCAGGCACCTCCGCATACCTCTTGTCTACCCTCACCATCTCCCCCACCAGCCTCTCCCTCTCCCTCTGCTCTCTCCTCTCCTTGTGGGCCCTTATGGAGATCAGCTCTCCCCTAACCACCGCCTTCAGCGCCTCCCAGACCAGCCCCACTCGGACCTCCCCGTTATCGTTGGCCTCCAGGTATCTCTCTATGCTTCCTCGGACCTGCTCACTCACCTGCTCGTCCGCCAGCAGCCCCACCTCCAAGCGCCACAACGGGCACTGGTCCCTCTCCTCCCCCAGCTCTAGGTCAACCCAATGCGGGGCGTGATCCGAAATGGCTATCGCCGAGTACTCGGTATCCTCTACTCTCGCTATCAGCGCCCGACTCACGATAAAAAAGTTGAACCGGGAATAAGCCTTATGAACATGCGAGAAGAATGAAAATTCCCTAGCCACCGGCCTTGCAAATCTCCAGTGGTCCACCCCTCCCATCTGGTCCATAAACCCCCTCAGCACTTTAGCCGCCGCCAGCTTCCTACCCGTCCTAGACCTGGAGCGATCCAGTGCCGGATCCAACACCGTGTTAAAGTCCCCCCCCATTATCAGGCCCCCCACTTCCAAGTCCGGGATCTGACCTAACATGCGCCGCATAAAACCCGCATCGTCCCAGTTCGAGGCGTACACGTTGACCAGCACCACCCTCTCCCCTTGCAGCTTACCACTTACCACTTACCATTACACACCTGCCGCCATTATCTGTCACAATGCTCGACGCCTCGAACGACACCCTCTTTCCCACCAAGATCGCCACCCCCCGATTTTTGGCATCCAGCCCCGAATGAAACACCTGACCTACCCACCCCTTCCTCAATCTTACCTGATCTGCCACCTTCAGGTGTGTCTCCTGGAGCATGACCACATCCGCCTTCAGCCCCTTCAGGTGCGCGAACACCCGGGCCCGCTTGACCGGCCCGTTCAGTCCCCTTACATTCCAGGTTATCAGCCGGATCAGGGGACTACCCGCCCCCCTCCCCGCCGACTAGCCATGACCCCTCCTCGGCCAGCCACGCGCCCGCACCCCACACCCGGCCCGTTCCCCACGGCGGCAGACCCCCATCCCAACCCCCTCTACTCGCTCCAGCTCCCCCTTGACCATACCAGCAGCAACCCGGTGACCCCCCAGCTCCCCCCCCCCCCACCCCCCCCCCCCAAGCTAGGACCCCTCCTAGCTGCTTTGCTCCGCCCATTGCACTCTCGCAAGTCAGCTGACTCCTGCTGACCCCGGCCACTCCCGTCTCTCCTTCGACTCCACCCATTGTGGGACATAACCTCCTCCTCCATTACCCATCAGCAGGCTCGCCGCCTCCCCCTTCGATCCCAAGCATGGAAAATAACCCTCGCTTCCCCGCCCCGGCCCGCCCCCTCCAGCCTTCAGCGCGGGAAAAAGCCCGCGCTTTCCACCTGCCCGGCTCCGCCACCTCTGACGCAGCTCCTTTTACAGGCCCAGTCCCCTCACCCATGACTCGGGCCTCACCCTCCCCCGCGGGGCCCCATCCCCCCCTACCGGCCATCTACCCCTACTCCATTTACTTACGCCCCTCCAAGAGCCCACCTGACAGACCCAACCAAAACAGTGCCCAACCCATCCTAACCACCCACACCGAACCAAAAATAAACAAGAGCAAAAAAACCCCCCCTCAAAATGTAACACACCAACAGCAATCCCCGACCACCCATGCCGACCCTCAGTTTGTGTCCAGCTTCTCGGCCTGAACAAAGGCCCACGCCTCCTCCGGGGAATCAAAATAATGGTGCCGGTCCTTGTAGGTGACCCACAGTCGCGCCGGCTGCAGCATGCCAAACTTCACCCCCTTCATGTGCAGCACCGTCTTCGCCCGCTTGTACCCGGCCCTCTTCTTCACTACCTCCGCACTCCAGTCCTGATATATTTGAACCTCCGCGTTCTCCCACCTGCTGCTCCTCTCTTTCTTGGCCCAGCTGAGCACGCACTCCCGATCAGCGAACCGATGAAACTGCACCAGCACCGCCCGTGGCGGCTCGTTAGCCTTGCGCCTCCTCGCCAGCACTCTATGGGCCCCTTCCAGCTCCAGGGGCCCCTGGAAGGACCCCGCTCCCATCAGCGAGTTTAACATGGTGATCACATAGGCCCCCACGTCCGACCCCTCAGCCCCTTCAGGAGGCCCAGGATCCGCAATTTCTTCCGCCTCGACCGATTCTCCATCTCCTCGAACCGTTCCTGCCATTTCTTGTGGAGCGCCTTGTGCGCTTCCACCTTTACCGCAAGGCCTAACATCTCGTCCTCGTTGTCAGAGATCTTTTGTCGGACCTCGCGGATCGCCACCCCCTGGGCCGTCTGGGTCTCCAGCAGCTTATCGATATAAGCCTTCATCGGCTCCAGCAGGTCCGCTTTGAGATCCCTGAAGCAGCGCTGGATAACCTCCTGCTGCTCCTGCGCCCACTGCATCCACGCTGCCTGGTCCCCGCCCGCTGCCATCTTGCTCTTCTTCCCTCGCACTTTCTTTGGGTTCACCACCACGTTTTTAGTCACCCCGCTCCTGGTCCAAGCCATACACTGTCGGGGGAATATTGCAATCTTCTTCCCACACCGGAAAATGTCGAAAAAATTCCGTTGGGGGCCCTGAAAAGAGCCCAAAAGTCCGTTCCAAACAGGAGCTGCCGAAAGTGCGACTTAGCTCTGCATAGCCACAACTGGAAGTCCAGAAACGTTTTTTTAAAGCCTCTGGCATTTGTTTTAGCTAGGTATGTCGTTCTTCAAATTTTACTCCCATCAAAACTAGAAGCCTATCCATATTGGCAACTCAAGTCCAATAACTTGAATGACAGTACTGATTGAGGAATTTCAGTCTTGTATATAATCTGTAAAATTCCATTATGTGCTCTTCTATGGAGGTTTCCTCCGACTTTCTAAATTTATGAAAATCTGGCCATGCCTCATAAGCACTGAATAAATTATCCTTATGTTAAATCTTATCCATGAAATTTAATAATGTATCCAAACCTTCATCTGAGTCCAATTGCTCCGGCTCCAATTCCAAAAATACCTTGCTCCTTGATTTTGCTTTTGTATGGTAATGAAAGTGCCAAGGCCACTTTTTGCTTTTTCTTGGGCAAGAACGTAACCTATGTCCACATGGTAACTTCATTTTTCCATTGGTCATAGGGTTGATGCTCATAAAACAATGGTGGGTAGACATTCCCCAGCACTCTACCCTTGGCCATTTGTTTTCCAAGTTACTCGAAATTACTCTTCAAGATTCAAATTCAGAATACATTCTTTCATCCAAAGAAATCTTCGTTTGTAATCCATTTTATTCACAAGTGCAAACCATTCTGTGCTATCATTGTTTTTGAAAACAAATTTTGATTTTCTATTTTACAATACATTTTACAACAAAACCCATATTACCTCCAGTAGATACTGAAAACCAACATAACAAAAAACCCAACCAACTGTACCCACCCATCTACCAAGAAAGAAAGAAAACAGTAAACAAACAAAACAAAACAAACCCCAAACTCCTCCCACCTCGACGGTTAACTGACGGTGACCAATTCCTTCAAGTAGGCTGCCATCTCCAGTAGAACTCTTCAACTGGCCCCTAAATGTGTACAAAAGCAAATTACTGCAGATGCTGGCATCTGAAACAGAAAATACTGGACAATCTCAGCAGGTCTGCCAGCATCTGTGGACAGTAGCCATGATGTGGCGATGTCGGCGTTGGACTGGGGTGAGCACAGTAAGAAGTCTTACAACACCCGGTTAAAGTCCAACAGGTTTGTTTCACATCACTAGCTTTCGGAGCACTGCTCCTTCCTCAGGTGAACCCACAATATCCCAGAGGGAGAGAGTGAGCAGAAGATGTGTTTGGTGGGGGCATCGTGCTGGAGTTGGCGGACCTGGCCGAGAATGATTCTTTGATTGCCGAGGCAGGTGGGGTGAAAATTGAGGACAAGGGGACCCTATCTTGTCCTGGTAGGCTCATTGTGTCAGCCTGTTCCTGCTCCACCAAGTCAATTTCTTTCGATCTTGATTCCACACTCTCTCCTCTTGTCCAGTCCCTTCCCGCCTATATTTATTATTCCTGCGATGCCCTACAGCATATCATCAACTTCCAGTTCCCCGGTGCTAACCACCTCCTCCTTAACTGGGATGCATGCCCAGAGGATGTAGGCCCAAGGCTCACCAAAGATGGATGCCGAACCATCCAAAAAAGTAAAACAAAGAAAACCCCAAGCAGGACGCATAGACAATAGTAGAAATTACAGAACAAGGTTTATTACAATACAATTACAAATACTCCTGCACTCCCCTCAGGGTCTCCTCCCCGACCGGCAACCAGGCCAGTGTTTCTATGCAGCTGAGGCTCTCCTAGTTAAGGGGCAATCCCTTCCCCCTTAAAGAAGAAAGAACAAACAAAGAACAAAGAAAAGTACAGCACAGGAACAGGCCTTTCGGCCCTCCAAGCCTGCGCCGACCATGCTGCCCTACTAATCTAAAATCTTCTACACTTCCGGCGTCCATATCCCTCTATTCCCATCCTATTCATGTATTTGTCAAGATGCCCCTTAAACATCACTATCGTCCCTGCTTCCACCACCTCCTCCGGCAGCGAGTTCCAGGCACTAACCTCTGTGTAAAAAATGCCTCGTACATCTCCTCCAAACCTTGCCCCTCGCACCTTAAATCTATGCCCCCTAATAATTGACCCCTCTACCCTGGGAAAAAGTCTCTGACTATCCACTCTGTCTATGCCCCTCATAATTTTGTAGACCTCTATCAGGTCACCCCTCAACCTCCTTCATTCGAGCGAGAAAAAACTGAGTTTATTCAACCTCTCCTCATAGCTAATGCCCTCCATGCCAGGCAACATCCTGGTAAATCTCTTCTGCACCCTCTCTAAAGCCTCCACATCCTTCTGGCAGTGTGGCGACCAGAATTGAATACTATATTCCAAGTGTGGCCTAACTAAGATTCTATACAGCTGCAACATGACTTGCCAATTTTTATGCTCAATGTCCCGGCCAATGAAGGCAAGCATGCCATATGCCTTCTTGATTACCTTTTCCACCTGTGTTGCCCCTTTCAGTGACCTGTGGACCTGCACACCTAGATCTCTCTGACTGTCAATACTCTTGAGGGTTCTACCATTCACTGTACATTCCCTACGTGCATTAGACCTTCCAAAATGCATTATCTCACATTTGTCCGGATTAAACTCCATCTGCCATCTCTCCGCCCAAGTTTCCAAATGATCTAAATCCTGCTGTATCCTCTGGGACGATAGTGACGTTTAAGGGACATCTTGACAAATACATGAATCGGATGGGAATAGAGGGATATGGACGCCGGAAGTGTAGAAGATTTTAGATTAGACGGGCAGCATGGTCGGCGCAGGCTTGGATGGCTGAAAGGCCTGTTCCTGTGCTGTACTTTTCTTTGTTCTTTGTTTGTTCTTTCTTCTTTAAGGAGGCAGGGATTGCCCCTTAACTAGGAGAGCCTCTGACAGTCCACATCGCTATCCGCAATTCCACCAACCTTTGTGTCGTCCGCAAACTTACTAATCAGACCAGTTAAATTTTCCTCCAAATCATTTATATAGACTACGAACAGCAAAGGTCCCAGCACTGAACCCTGCGGGACATCACTAGTTATAGCCCTCCAATCAGAAAAGCACTCTTCCATTGCTACTCTCTTCTATATCCACACCTCTGTTCCTGAGTGACTTCACCTTTTGTACCAGTCTGCCAAGAGGGACCTTGTCAAAGGCCTTACTGAAGTCCATATAGACAACATCCACTGCCCTATCTGCATCAATCATCTTTGTAACCTCCTCGAAAAACTCTATCAAGTTAGTGAGACACGACCTCCCCTTCACAAAACCGTGCTGCCTCTCGCTAATACGTCCACTTGCTTCCAAATGGGAGTGGATCCTGTCTCAAAGCATTCTCTTCAGTAATTTCCCTACCACTGACGTAAGGCTCACCGGCCTGTAAATGAAATGAAATGAAAATCGCTTATTGTCACAGGTGAGCGTCAAATGAAGTTACTGTGAAAAGCCCCTAGTCACCACATTCCGGCGCCTGTTTGGGGAGGCTGGTACAGGAAGTAGTTCCCTAGATTATCCTTGCTAAACAAAGGAACAACATTGGCTATTCTCCAGTCTTCCGGGACATCACCTGAAGACAGTGAGGATCCAAAGATTTCTGACAAGGCCTCAGCAATTTCCTCTCTTGCCTCCTTCAGTATTCTGGGGTAGATCCCATCAGGCCCTGGGGACTTATCCACCTTAATATTTTTCAAGACGCCCAACGCCTCATGTTTTTGGATCTCAATGTGATCCAGGCTATCTACATACCCTTCTCCAGACTCAACATCCACCAATTCCTTCTCTTTGGTGAATACTGATGCAAAGTGTTCATTTAGTACCTCGCCCATTTCCTCTGGCTCCACACATAGATTCCCTCCCATGTCCTTCAGTGGGCTAACCCTTTCCCTGGCTACCCTCTTGCTTTTTATGTACGTATAAAAAGCCTTGGGATTTTCCTTAACCCTATTTGGCAATGACTTTTCGTGACCCCTTTTAGCCCGCCTGACTCTTTGCTTAACTTCCTTCCTACATTCCTTATATTCCACACAGTCTTCGTCTGTCCCCAGCCTTCTAGCCCTGACAAATTCCTCCGTTTTCTTTTTGACGAGGCCTACAATATCTCTCGTTATCCAAGGTTCCTGAAATTTGCCATTCTTATCCTTCTTCCTCATAGGAACATGCCAGTCCTGAATTCCTTTCAACTGGCATTTGAAAGCCTCCCACATGTCAGATGTTGATTTACCCTCAAACATCCGCCCGAAATCTAGGTTCTTCAGTTCCCGCCGCATGTTGTTATAATTGGCCTTCCCCCAATTTAGCACATTCACCCTCGGACCACTCTTATCCTTGTCCACCAGCACTTTAAAACTTACTGAATTGTGGTCGCTGTTCCCGAAATGCTCCCCCACTGAAACCTCTACCACCTGGCCGGGCTCATTTCCCAATACCAGGTCCAGTACAGCCCCTACCCTAGTTGGACTATCTACATATTGTTTTAAGAAGCCTTCCTGGATGCTCCTGACAAACTCTGCCCCGTCCAAGCCCCTAGCACTAAGTGAGTCCCAGTCAATATTGGGGAAGTTAAAGTCTCCCATCACAACAACTCTGTTGCTTTTACACCTTTCCAAAATCAGTCTACCTATCTGCTCCTCTACCTCCTGCTGGCTGTTGGGAGGCCTGTAGTAAACCCCTAACATTGTGACTGCACCCTTCTTATTCCTGATCTCTTCCCATGTAGCTTTGCTTTCCTCTAAGGTGTCCTCCCGCAGAACAGCTGAGATATTTTCCCTAACCAGTAGCGTAACTCCTCTACCCCTTTTACATCCCCCTCTATCCCTCTGAAACATCTAAATCCTGGAACATTTAGCTGCCAATCCTGTCCTTCCCTCAACCAGGTCTCTGTAATGGCAACAACATCATAGTTCCAAGTTCTAATCCAAGCTCTAAGTTCATCTGCCTTACCTGTTATGCTTCTTGCATTAAAACATATGCACTTCAGGCCACCAGTCCCGCTGTTTTCAGCAACATCTCCCTGTCTGCTCTTCCTCAGAGCCATACTGGCCCTATTCCCTAGTTCTCCCTTAATCTTTTCACCTTCTGACCTATTGCTCCGGTACCCACCCCCCTGCCATAAAGGGGAAGTTCATATTTCGGGGAAGTCATGGAAAACCATTTGGTCCTGATTCTGGGACCTCTATTGGGGTTCATAGAATTTACAGTGCAGAAGGAGGCCATTCGGCCCATCGAGTCTGCGCCGGCCCTTGGAAAGAGCACCCTACTTAAGCCCACACCTCCAACCCATCCCCACAACCCAGCGCAACCCTTTTGGACACTAAGGGCGATTTAGCATAGCCAATCCACCTAACCTGCACAACTTTGGATGTGGGAGGAAACTGGAGCACCCGGAGGAAACCCACGCAGACACAGGGAGAACGTGCAGACTCTTCACAGACAGTGACCCAAGCCGGGAATTGAACCTTGGACCCTGGAGCTGTGAAGCAAGGGTGCGTCTCCTGCGAGCTTGAAATCTGGCTATGTACACCCGTGGTGGATCATTTGCCCCAGGCTTCTGCCGGAATGTTTGATGGGGCCTGTCCAACTCTGGAAGGAACGCAGTACACCCTCCCGCACCATCTCACTGAACTTTTGCAAGAATACACAGTAGACTTTGGGCCCACCATACCCTCTGGCAACCCCACTAATCTGAGGTTATGTCTCCTTGACCGATTTGCCAGGTCATCCAACTTCGCCCTCAGATTCTTATTCTTCTCTGCCACCACTGAGGCAATTTGGTCGCTGTGCCTCAATAGAGCCGCCTCCACCCCCTTCAACACCTCGCCATGCTCCTTCACAGCTTCTGAAGTCCTCTCCAACTTTTCACGAACAGGACACAGTGCCTCCTCAATCGATTTACGGGGAGTATGAAATATCACTTCCCTTGCCTCTCAAAATGCTTTTCAAATTCAGTAGCCAGTACCCCAGTTAACATTTCTATCATGATCGGGGCGGCCGCAACTGCTGGAGTTGCTGCTGCCATCTTCCCTGCTGAGGCTCGACACGCAGCCTCTGAGTCGGTTGAAGAATTTCCACCTGCAGGCTTCTTAGTTTTAACCTTTTGTGACATACTTCTGTCATGATATGCAGACATGCAGATAATGATATACAGACAGGCACAGACAGGCAGCTAATGAACACAGAGAACAGGACATGACCAATGAGCAGACAGGACACTCAGGGGTGGTGTCTCACTATAAAAGGCACGAGGCACTCACACTCCTCCTCTTTCCACTGATGAACATCTACAGAGTGAGTCAGGGTGTATGTACAGTATAACACCTCCAGCACGTGGCTAAGAGCTAGTTTGGTTCAGTCAGACAGAGTAACCACACTTAGGTTAGCAGAGAGTCGAACTCATAGAGAACTGTGCTAACTGTGCTACTGGTTCAATAAATCAGATTGAACTAACTTCAATGTCGGGAGTATCTTTTGGTTAAAGCTGCATCCAGTTGCAGCCTGTGTTATCCCAGAGTACATAACACAACATGCTACCAGGAGTCTGCTTAATCTAGGTGGTTTACCTCAGTCCGTTCAGTGACGACCAGCGAATGTATCCCGGCACCATGGAGAAGATTCAGGCTCCTCACCAGCTCTGGACCTCCGGCAATCTCAGTGCCAACTGGCGGACTTTCAAGCAAAAGTTTCTGCTGTACATCAAAGCTTCAGACCTCGTGGGTGCGTCTGATGCAAGGAAGATCGCGCTTATCCTGTCAACAGCGGGTGATCAAGCCATCAAACTCTTCAACTCTTTTCACTTCACCGAAGGCCAGGACAAGACAAAGTTTCAGACCATCCTGGACAAGTTTGACAGTCACTGTGAAGTGGACACCAATGAAATCGAGACCTCCCCGTGGTCCAAGGTTGGCATCGACCTCTTTCGTGCGAATGGTCGTGACTACGTGTTGATTATTGACTATTTCTCCAACTACCCTTGTCGTGAAGCTCTCAGACTTCACATCTCGGACCGTCATAAAGGCCTGTAAGGAGACGTTCTCCAGGCATAGTATCCCACTCACTGTCATGAGTGACAGTGGCCCGTGCTTCAGCAGCCAAGAGTGGCCTATGTTTGCCAAGTCATACCATTTCAAACATGTCATTTCCAGTCCACACTATCCGCAGTCCAATGGGAAAGTTGAAAAAGGGGTGCACATTGTGAAACAGCTCATCTGCAAGGCCGCGGATTCTGCTTCTGACATCTACCTCGCGCTGCTTGCATACAATGCGACCCCCCTGTCCACTGGCATGTCGCCAGCTCAACTCCTGATGAACAGGACCTGTGGACACCACTTCCAGCCATACACTTGCCCAACCTGGATCACCTCCTGGTGCTGCAGAAGGTGCAGCAGCTCCGAAATCAGCAAAAGCAGGGCTATAATGATCATGCCACTGATTTCCCTGTGTTATCCCCGGCAGGATCTGTCAGGATCAAGATACTGGATGGTGGCTGGTCTGCTCCAGCTGTCGTTGTTCGACAGGCTGCGCCCCACTCGTATGTTGTGATGTGTTGGGTGTTCTGGATCACATACAGGTCATCAACACTTGAAATAGTGCAACACTATTTTATTGAATCATTAACTGTTTAAACATACTTAGACTGTGGGTTAATACGATTCTAGCTTTAACTAAAGACCTTTGCCTAGTCCTAACCGGTCGATGCACTCAGCACATGGTGAATGTCTGTGTTACAGGCTGTGAGCTCTGTCCTTCTAGCTAGCTGCAACTCGAATGAGCGGGAATTCTGAGGCCCCCTGTCTTTATAGTGTGTGTGCTCTAACTGGTGATTGGCTGCGGTGTTGTGTGTGTTGATTGGTCCCACTGTGTGTCCATCAGTGTGTGTGTCTGCACCATGATATACTGGTGTATATTATGACATCCCCCCTTTTATAAAAAATATACCTGCGTGGCAATAAATAGTGTATGGTGAATGTCCCTGATTACGTGTGTGTGAAATATTTACAGGACTAGAACATAGAACATAGAACAATACAACGCAGTACAGGCCCTTCGGCCCACGGTGTTGCACCGAAACAAAAGCCATCTAACCTACACTATGCCATTATCATCCATATGTTTATCCAATAAACTTTTAAATGCCCTCAATGTTGGCGAGTTCACTACTGTAGCAGGTAGGGCATTCCACGGCCTCACTACTCTTTGCGTAAAGAACCTACCTCTGACCTCTGTCCTATATCTATTACCCCTCAGTTTAAAGTTATGTCCCCTCGTGCCAGCCATATCCATCCGCGGGAGAAGGCTCTCACTATCCACCCTATCCAACCCCCTGATCATTTTGTATGCCTCTATTAAGTCTCCTCTTAACCTTCTTCTCTCCAACGAAAACAACCTCAAGTCCATCAGCCTTTCCTCATAAGATTTTCCCTCCATACCAGGCAACATCCTGGTAAATCTCCTCTGCACCCGCTCCAAAGCCTCCACGTCCTTCCTATAATGCGGTGACCAGAACTGTACGCAATACTCCAAATGCGGCCGTACCAGAGTTCTGTATAGCTGCAACATGACCTCCCGACTCCGGAACTCAATCCCTCTACCAATAAAGGCCAACACTCCATAGGCCTTCTTCACAACCCTATCAACCTGGGTGGCAACTTTCAGGGATCTATGTACATGGACACCTAGATCCCTCTGCTCATCCACACTTTCAAGAACTTTTCCATTAGCCAAATATTCCGCATTCCTGTTATTCCTTCCAAAGTGAATCACCTCACACTTCTCTACATTAAACTCCATTTGCCACCTCTCATCCCAGCTCTGCAGCTTATCTATATCCCTCTGTAACCTGCTACATCCTTCCACACTATCGACAACACCACCGACTGTAGTATCGTCTGCAAATTTACTCACCCACCCTTCTGCGCCTTCCTCTAGGTCATTGATAAAAATGACAAACAGCAACGGCCCCAGAACAGATCCTTGTGGTACTCCACTTGTGACAGTACTCCATTCTGAACATTTCCCATCAACCACCATCCTCTGTCTTCTTTCAGCTAGCCAATTTCTGATCCACATCTCTAAATCACCCTCAATCCCCAGCCTCCGTATTTTCTGCAATAGCCTACCGTGGGGAACCTTATCAAACGCTTTGCGGAAATCCATGTACACCACATCAACTGCTCTACCCTCGTCTACCTGTTCAGTCACCTTCTCAAAGAACTCAATAAGGTTTGTGAGGCATGACCTACCCTTCACAAAGCCATGCTGACTATCCCTGATCATATTATTCCTATCTAGATGATTATAAATCTTGTCTCTTATAATCCCCTCCAAGACTTTACCCACTACAGACGTGAGGCTCACCGGTCTATAGTTGCCGGGGTTGTCTCTGCTCCCCTTTTTGAACAAAGGGACCACATTTGCTGTCCTCCAGTCCTCTGGCACTATTCCTGTAGCCAATGATGACATAAAAATCAAAGCCAAAGGTCCAGCAATCTCTTCCCTGGCCTCCCAGAGAATCCTAGGATAAATCCCATCAGGTCCTGGGGACTTATCTATTTTCAGAAAGAGCCCCAGTTATCCAGAAATCTGAATCCCTCCCGCCTGCACCATCCCTGTAGCCGCGTGTTTAAATGCTCTCTCTCCCTATTCCTCATCTCACTATCACGTGGCACGGGCAACAACCCAGAGATAACAACTCTGTTTGTTCTAGTTCTGAGCTTCCATCCTAGCTCCCTGAAAGCCTGCCTGACATCCTTGTCCCCTTTCCTACCTATGTCGTTAGTGCCAATGTGGACCACGACTTGGGGCTGCTCCCCCTCCCCCCTAAGGATCCGGAAAACACGATCCGAGACATCACGTACCCTTGCACCTGGGAGGCAACATACCAAACGTGAGTCTCTCATGCTCCCACAAAATCTCCTATCTGTGCCCCTGACTATAGAGTCCCCAATTACTAATGCTCTGCTCCTCTCCCCCCTTCCCTTCTGAGCAACAGGGACAGACTCCGTGCCAGAGGCCCGTACTCCATGGCTTACCCCTGGTAAGTCCCCCCCCCAACAAGTATCCAAAGCGGTATACTTGTTTCTCAGAGGAACGACCGCAGGGGATCCCTGCACTGACTGCTTTTTCCCAGTCCCTCTTACAGTTACCCACCTATCTCCAATCTTTGGTGTAACTAATTCCCTGAAGCTGCTATCTATGACCCCTTCTGCCTCCCGAATGATCCGAAGTTCTTCCAACTCCAGCTCCAGTTCCCTAACTCGGTCTTGGAGGAGCTGGAGATGGCAGCACTTCCTGCAGGTAAAATCAGCAGGGACACTAACTGCATCCCTCACCTCAAACATCCTGCAGGAGGAACATTGCACTCCCTTCCCTGCCATTCCTCTAACTCTCTACCAAGATCTGGCTAACAACTAAATTAAATTTTTTATAAAAAATAATAATATAATAAAATATGGTACTTACCTCAGACCAATGGGTTTTATTATTAGGTTAGAGGAGGAGGGTGGGTGGGAGACACTACACGTGTAGTGTCTCGGGTTTCCTCTCCACCAGAATTTATTGGTGAGGGTCTTCCCAGACGTCCGCAGGTTGACTTCCTGTTCCCGCCTAAAACACTAATTAAAAAAAAAAAAAATTCTCAGCTCCTGCTGAAATTGACTAACCAGCCAGCTCCACTTCCGCCAAAATCGACTGGCCTGCCCCTGCAAAGACAAGTGCTTTTAAAGGACAGACTTACCTCCCAGCAACCACTTCCGCACTGCTCCCGCTGAAACTGACTCACCAGCTGATTCTCCCGCCGAAATCGACTGGCCTGCCCCTGCAAAGACAAGTGCTTTTAAAGGACAGACTTACCTCCCAGCAACCACTTCCGCACTGCTCCCGCTGAAACTGACTCACCAGCTGTTCTCACGCCGAACTCGACTGGCCTGCCCTTGCAAAGACAAGTGCTTTTAAAGGACAGACTTACCACCCAGCAACCACTTCCGCACTGCTCCCGCTGAAACTGACTCACCAGCTGTTCTCCCGCCGAAATCGACTGGCCTGCCCCTGCAAAGACAAGTGCTTTTAAAGGACAGACTTACCTCCCAGCAACCACTTCCGCACCGCTCCCGCTGAAACTGACTCACCAGCTGATTCTCCCGCCGAAATCGACTGGCCTGCCCCTGCAAAGACAAGTGCTTTTAAAGGACAGACTTACCTCCCAGCAACCACTTCCGCACAGCTCCCGCTGAAACTGACTCACCAGCTGTTCTCACGCCGAAATCGACTGGCCTGCCCCTGCAAAGACAAGTGCTTTTAAAGGACAGACTTACCTCCCAGCAACCACTTCCGCACTGCTCCCGCTGAAACTGACTCACCAGCTGTTCTCACACCGAAATCGACTGGCCTGCCCCTGCAAAGACAAGTGCTTTTAAAGGACAGACTTACCTCCCAGCAACCACTTCCGCACTGCTCCCGCTGAAACTGACTCACCAGCTGATTCTCCCGCCGAAATCGACTGGCCTGCCCCTGCAAAGACAAGTGCTTTTAAAGGACAGACTTACCTCCCAGCAACCACTTCCGCACTGCTCCCGCTGAAACTGACTCACCAGCTGATTCTCCCGCCGAAATCGACTGCTAATCGACTATGTACATGAAAACTAAGCTATTTACATGGGAAGGTGCCTGGTGCAGAAAAACAGTGTGTCACAAGAATAACGAGATGAACACTATATACAAACCACGTAAACGACTGAACGGAAGAACAGAAAAAATCAGTAAGTCCATAAAGTTCACAAATTAAGTCTCTGAGGTGGGCGACGAATTCTGGTTGACCGCCTCAAGGGTGGGTCGGGAGCCGCCGGCTGAGGAGCGGGCTGGACTGCATCAGAGTGAGGAGGATGCAGAGTGACCGGAATCTCTGCATAGTCCAGGTCAGGGTCAACAGAAGGGCGTGGCAATAGTGGAGGATCACGTAGCGAGCGCGGAACGAGACGAAGGGCACGTCGATTGCGGCGCAGAATGGAGTCATCCAGTAGACGAACCAGGAACGAGCGGGGGCCCACCTGCCGAAGAACCACAGCGGTTGCAGACCAGCCACCATCCGGAAGATGGGTGCGGACGTTGTCACCTGGAGCCAGAGCAGGGAGATCAGCTGCACGGGAGTCATGAGCCGCCTTGTGCTGTGCACGAGACAGCTGCATTCGTTGAAGGACCGGAACGCGGTCGAGGTCTGGGACATGAATGGACGGCACCGTCATCCTCAGGGTGCGACCCATGAGCAGCTGGGCTGGCGACAGCCAGTGGACAGTGGGGCAGAGCGATAGGCCAGCAAGGCAAGGTAGAAATCGGGCCCAGCATCGGCAGCCTTGCAGAGGAGCCGTTTGACTATGTGGACGCCCTTCTCCGCTTTGCCGTTGGATTGGGGGTACAGGGGGCTGGATGTCACATGCACAAAGTTGTACCTCCTGGTAAAGATGGACCATTCCTGGCTTGCGAAGCAGGGGCCATTGTCCGACATCACAGTGAGTGGGATGCCGTGTCGAGTAAAGGTGTCCTTACAGGCTTGGATGACTGCAGACGATGTGATGTCGTGCAAACGTATCACCTCCGGGTAGTTTGAAAAGTAGTCTACAATCAGGACATGATCCCTGCCCAGCGCGTGGAACAGGTCGATGCCCACCTTAGTCCAAGGGGATGTGACCAACTCATGGGGCTGTAGGGTCTCACGTGGTTGGGCCGGCCAGAAGCGCTGAAAAGTGGGGCAGTTGAGCACTGTGTTGGCTATGTTGTCATTAATGCTGGGCCAGTACACTGCCTCTTGGGCCCGTTGGCGGGACTTTTCCACGCCAAGATGGCCCTCGTGTAGCTCTTCCAGGACGAGCTGGCGCGTGCGATGCGGGATGACAATGCGGTCCAGTTTCAGGAGAACACCATCTACTACCGCCAGATCATCTCTGACGTTATAGAACTGAGGGCATTGGCCCTTGAGCCACCCGTCTGTTAGGTGGCGCATAACATGCTGTAGCAAAGGGTCAGCCGCCGTCTCGCGGCGAATTTGGACGAGGCATTCATCCGTGGCAGGTAGATTGGAGGCCACGAAGGCCACATGGGCGTCAACCTGGCAGACGATTCCCGCTGGGCCACATGGAGTGTTGACTGCCCTCGAGAGTGCGTCGGCAATGATGAGGTCTTTGCCTGGGGTGTATACCAGCTGGAAGTCGTATCGCTGGAGCTTGAGAAGAATACGCTGGAGGCGAGGTGTCATGTCGTTCAAGTCTTTCTGTATTATATTGACCAGCGGGCGATGGTCGGTCTCGACGGTGAATTGAGGAAGTCCGTGCACATAATCGTGAAACTTAACCACACCGGTCAGAAGGCCCAGGCACTCCTTTTCTATCTGCGCGTAGCGCTGCTCCGTGGGGGTAATGGCGCGTGACGCATTTGCAACGGGGGCCCATGATGAGGCCTCATCGCGTTGCAGGAGCACTGCCACAATGCCAGATTGGCTGGCATCGGTTGAAATTTTGGTCTCTTTTGCTGGATCAAAGAAAGCTAAGACCGGGGCCGTGGTGAGTTTGGTTTTTTGAGTTCTCTCCATCGCGCTCGTGGGCAGCAAGCCATTGGAAGTCTGTCGTCCTGACCAGGTCCTGACCTGGTCTTCCTGAGTGGACCAGGTTCCTGAGAGCCGTGGTATGAGAGGCGAGGTTAGGGATGAACTTCCCTAAAACGTTGACCATGCCCAGAAATCGGAGGACCGCCTTCTTGTCCTCTGGCGTTTTCATGGCTGTGATAGCAGCCACCTTGTCTGCATCCGGCCGCACACCCAACTGGGAGATGTGGTCCCCGAGGAACTTGAGTTCCGTCTGACCAAAAGAGCATTTGGCTCTGTTGAGGCGTAGGCCCTGCTCCCGTATGTGTTTGAACATGCGCTGGAGGCGACTGACATGCTCCTGCGGGGTGGTGGCCCAAATGATTATGTCGTCGACATAGACGCGAACAACTTCAATGCCTTCCATCATTTGTTCCATGATCCTGTGGAACACTTCTGAAGCAGATATGATCCCAAACAACATCCTGTTGTAACAATATCTGCCAAAGGAGGTATTGAATGTACACAGTTTCCTGCTAGATTTGCCAGAATCCTTTCGAGGCATCGAGTTTGGTGAAGAGCTTGGCGCGAGCCATCTCGCATGTCTTCGCGCTTGGGAATTAGATAATGCTCCCCCATGATATTGCGATTCAGATCCTTGGGATCAATGGAAATTCTCAGCTCGCCGGCAGGCTTTTTTACACATACCATGGAACTGGCCCAGTCGGTTGGTTCCATAACTCTGGAGATCACTCCTTGGTCCTGGAGGTCCTGCAGTTGCTGCTTGAGGTGGTCCTTAAGGGGTACTGGGTCCCTGCGAGGTGCAGCACTACAGGCGTGGCGTTCTGTTTGAGTAGGATCTTGTAAGTAGATGGGAGCGTGCCCATGCATTCGAAGACGTCGCGGTGCTGGTCGATGATGGCGTTGAGTTGCGCCCTGAAGTCAGCATCCTGGAAGGCAGGCATGTCATCAGGAGAGAGAGAGTGCACTCTCTGAACTAGGTTCAACAGCTTGCATGCCTGCGCGCCAAGCAGGGAGTCTTTCGAGGAGCCCACGATCTCGAAAGGAAGGATGGCTTTGCGTGACCTGTGCGTCACATCAAGTTGGCACGAGCCGCTAGCAGGAATGACATTGCCATTAGAATCCAATAGCTGGCAGGCTGATGGAAGGATGGCTGGTTTGACACGAAGGCTTTGGAAGTCAGATTGGCGGAGGCACCAGTGTCCAGGCGGAATCGTATTTGGGACCGGTTGACCGTCAGGGTGGCACACCACTCATCATCTGGATCGATGCTGTATACCGACAGCGGCTGGTGTCTTTGCTTCGGGGACAGCCTGTTTTTCGTTACGACACCAACTCGAAAAGGCGCCTTCGGGTCCTCGGTGTCACTGCTGTGTGGGAGGTCCTCATCGGACTCGGTGACCGTGGGTTGAATTTCCCAGACATTCCTGCGAGGCTGGCTGAAGCGATATGGATTGGCCTGCTGAGCTGCTTGGCAGAAGGCAGCATAGTGGCCAAGTCTGCCACATCGTAGGCATTGTCGAGATTTTGCAGGGCATTGCCCTTTTAAATGGGTGGAGCCACAGTTGCCGGACGTCGTAGCGTCAGCACGTTCGCTGCTCCACCGCAGTGGTGCGCGCCTGCGCATTACGTTCCTCAACGTTGCCGTTCCCTCGTTTGGTGCGCACAAGCACGGGAGTCCATGAAAAGCGCACGAAATGACCGCCCTCATCCAGGCTGAGGCCCTGGAGGTGCTCAATCACTTGGACCCGTTCCACCTCGTGGGGACCTTGCCGCACCGTTTCAGCCGTTTGGATGTGGGAATACCGACTCGTGGCTTTTTCATGTAAGACACAGGTCTCAATGGCGGTCGCTAGGGTGAGTTGCTTTACTTGGAGGAGCTGCTGACGTAGGGGGTCCGACTGAACACGGAAAACGATCTGGTCACGTATCATGGAGTCAGAGGTGGGCCCATAGCTGCAAGACTGCGCAAGGATACGGAGGTGCGTGAGAAAGGATTGGAAAGGTTCATCCTTACCCTGCTAACGCTGCTGGAACACATAGCGCTCGAAACTTTCATTCACCTCTACGCTGCAGTGAGTGTCAAACTTGAGGAGGACCTTCTTGAACTTTGTTTTATCTTCATCATCCGCAAAGGTGAGAGAGTTGAAAATGTGGATGGCATGGTCCCCGGCCGTGGAGAGGAGAAGAGCAATCTTTCTGGTATCCAAGGCGCCCTCCCTGTCTGTGGTTTCGAGGAAGAGCTGGAAGCGCTGTTTGAAAATCTTCCAGTTGGCTCCGAGGTTGCCGGCGATGCGGAGAGGCAGCGGCGGGCTCATGTTGTCCATGTTGCAGGATGACGGAATGCTGACGGAAGGCAGTTCACTTGCAGGTAGGTCTAAGAAGTGCTAATATGCCTCAACTCCTGGTATCATGATGTGTTGGGTGTTCTGGATCACATACAGGTGACCAACACTTGAAATAGTGCAAGACTATTTTATTGAATCATTAACTGTTTAAACATACTTAGACTGCGGGTTAATACGATACTAGCTTTAACTAGCTATGCCTAGTCCTAACCAGTCGATGCACTCAGCACATGGTGAATGTCTGTGTTACAGGCTGTGAGCTCTCCTAGCTAGCTGCAACTCGAATGAGCGGGAACTGTGATGCCCCCTGTCTTTATAGTGTGTGTGCTCTAACTGATGATTGGCTGTGGTGTTGTGTGTGTTGATTGGTCCCACTGTGTGTCCATCAGTGTGTGTCTGCACCATGATATACTGGTGTATATTATGGCATGTTGTACGTATGGCTGATGGTTCTGTTGTGTAATGAAACAGATGGGCACTGCGCAAAGTTGCCTGCCTGCAACCGCTTTCTTCTGCGTTTCCGTCCGTTGTTTTGCCACCTCCTGATACCTCGAACTACGAGGCCACCAGTCAGGCTTCCATCCCGCCTGTCAAGACGCCGTCGTCCCCACCACCTCTCTGGCGATCGACAAGGATCAGACACAAGCCCTGGACTTATGAACATTTGTTTTGTTTGCTATGTTCTGTTTTCTCACATTAGACAGCTGACTTCACATGTAAATACGTTCACATATGCCACCGCTTGTAAATATGTTAATATATGCCACCACATGTAAGTATGTTCCCATATGCGAACAAAACATAAAAACAAAGGGGAGATGTCATGATATGCAGGCATGCAGATAATGATATATAGACAGGCACAGACAGGCAGCTAATGAACTCAGAGAACAGGACATGACCAATGAGCAGGCAGGATGCTCAGGGGTGGTATCTCACTATAAAAGGCACGAGGCACTCACACTCCTCCTCTTTCCACTGATGAACATCTACAGAGTGAGTCAGGGTGTATGTACAGTATCACACCGCCAGCACGGGGCTAAGAGCTAGTCTGTTTCAGTCAGACAGAGTAACCACACTTAGGTTAGCAGAGAGTCAAACTCATAGAGAACTGTGCTAACTGTGCTGCTGGTTCAATAAATCAGATTGAACTAACTTCAAGTTCTGGAGTATCTTTTGGTTAAAGCTGCATCTAGTTGCAGCTTGTGTTATCCCAGAGTACATAACACAACAACTTCCACATTAGGACCCTTCTACTTTCTTATGGGTAGAGTTTGTCCACTAAAATCCCTGGGAACCAGGCAAAAAAGGCCAAACAATAAGACCCTGGAGGGAGAAATCTAGTGCATGACCACCGAAACCCCTCTGCTCCCATTGTTAAGCTCTGATAGTAACTCAATAACAAGAACTGGAAAACATGTTTTGACATGTTAATTCCAAATTTATTGTGTTCAGCAATCACTTCTCCAATAACACCACAGTGGCACCTATGTCCCCTTTATATTTGGTGCAGTCTGTTAAATAATGAAAACCCCAATTCCAACTTAAGTACTGGGGACCATTAACTTTCCTAACATGGGCCGGGATTCTCTGACTCGCGCCGCGTCAGAGAATCCCCGGAGGGAGGTGCGGATCCCGCCCCGCCGCTCCGACGCCGTCACCCCAATACTCCGACCCATGACAAAGCACGCCGATGGGAAAAACGCCACGTGCCTCACAGAATCGTGAGAATCGGCACGAGTGCTGGTCCCTGGGCCTGCTGCAAATCTCCGGCCTGGATGGGCCGAAGTCCCACCGACATGACCACAGGGTCTGGAGGGGTGGGAGGGGAGTGCCGGGGTTGGGGGCGTGGGTGTTTGCCTGGCTAGGTGCCAGCTGGCAACAGTGGCAACCATGCAGCCCATGGCACCTGGCTGCGGAGGGGGGGTATGTAATGATGATATGTCGTCTACCTCCACTCCCTGCAGTACGTTATATTTGGCCATCACTCAGCGATGTTGGCCAACGTGGCGGGAGCCACTGTCCTGCATGTAGCCCTATGGGACCTGGAGCTGGGACGTGCCAGGGTGGTGGCGGAGGCTGCCGCAGAGGAGCGTGCTGCAGAGGGGCAGGTGGCTGGAGGGCCGCCTGCCCGACAGGACGATGAAGAGGAGGAGGAGGAAGAGGAGGAGGTGGTGGTGGTGCCACGGCGACAGAGGCGCCCGATGAGGCCACGTGTGTACCGGCACCGCACGTCGTTACCAGGACCTCACGGACCTGGCACGCAGGAGGAGACTCACGATGAGCCTGGAAACCGTCGGCCATATCTGCTGCCTGATGGTACACCTGGCACCGCGTGGGTCGGGGGGGGGGGGAAACACCCTCTCCCTCTCGCCGTCAAAGTGACGGTGGCCCTGAACTTTTATGCCACGGGGTCGTTCCAGTTGCCGAGTGGGGACCTGTCCGGCATCTCCCAGGCGGCGGTGCACCCGTGCAGTGACTGACGTCCTGTATGACATTGCAGACCGCTACACCCAGTTCCCTGTGGACCGTGCCCACCAGGATGCCCAGGCAGCGGGCTTCGCTGCCATGGCCAGGATCCCCATGGTACAGGGGGCGATCGATGGGGTGCACGTCGCCATGCGGCCACCAGCGGATAACAGGGCCGTGTTCATGAACAGGATGGGGGCCTACTCCATGAATATTCAGATGGTCGGTGACCACCGGATGAAGAGTGTGCACCCGGTCCCTCTCTTCATGAACGGTGAGGGGGCGCAATTCAGATTGACCACCTCCGGTCCTGTAACGCTCTCGGTTGTTATGGGCGCGCTTCTCCTGGGGGGGGGGGGGGGGGGGGGGGGGGGGCGGGGGGGGGAGGCGAGACAGAGATAAAATCAACAGTGTTAGGCGGACACATACTTGCAGACCAGCGGTTGTGTGTATGTTGGCATAGGTTCACAGCCCATCCTGCCAATGCAGCCTGCATGGGTGGGTGCAGCCATGGTGGTCTCAGCTAGGACTGTGCCACCCATCCTGGGGAGGGGGGGCGGTGCCACATGTGTGGGGAGTTGGTGGGATTGGTGCAATGGGCACAGTGGGGCGTACCCACCCTGGCTGCCTGTCCTGGCTGTTACGGCCACGGCGTTGACGGCCTCTGCCATCTCCCTCCACAGGCACTGGCTGGTGTTTGCTACGACCCTGTGGCCGTGTCCGGGGTACAGGGCCTCCCTCCTGTGCTCCACGGTGTCCAGGAGCGCTTCGCTGTCCCGCTCCTGGAACCTCGGCACTGCGCGGTGGGTGGTCACCTTCCCGCGTTGCTGTCTCTCGCCGGTGGCGTCTTTTGAAGAGCGGCGCCGCGTGACGTCAGTTATGCCGCGCGTGTCTGTGACGCCGTTCCTTCCGGGGCGGTGAAATCCTCAGCTTTCGGTCGGCCAGATGCCGGAGTGGCTCATGCTGCTTTTGCCGCCGGCGTCGGGTCATTGCCGCTATATCGGAGAATCCCGGCCAAGTGAATTCAGTGAGAAATTGGCGCCGGCAAACAGCGGGCTGCCTCCTGCCGTTGAGAAACACGCTATGGGGAGGCTAGAGGACCTCACCCCTGAATGTTTTGGGTAATTTTGCATCAAGATTGTAGTGTAAAATGTGAACGTTTACATCAATTAAAATGCTTTCTCAGATTTCCATCTTTGAAGACTGTGGAGGGACAGGGAATTATTGGAAGAAACGTCTGGATTTTTGTGTTTAACTGCACATGGGTGGACATTGACAGCGGGATTTTCCCTTCTGGGGACTAATTCCCCACTCCAGCGGGAAAACTGGCACGAACAACTCCAGCGTCAACAGCCCCCGATCGTTCTGGGGCTGGGTGGACGCCGGAGGGGTTGGCGCCACTCCAGCTGGCGGCGAAGGGACTGCGCGGGTTTGCACAAGCGGCGAAGGGCCGGCGTGATCTGGCGCATGCGCAGAACCACCGGTGTGGTCGGATCCCCCCGCGCCACCCCGAGGACCGCCCCCGCCGACTTACCTGGCAGGTCCCGCCAGTGTGGGACCATGCGAAACCCACGCCGGCGGGACTGGCCAAAAACGAATGGCCGCTCGGCCCATCGGGGCCCGGAGAATTGCCGGGGTGGGGGGCCGCTGCCAACGGCCCCGACCGGTGTGGCGTGAATCCCGCCCCCGCCCGAAAAACGGCGATGGAGAATACGGCAGCCGGCGTCGGGGCGGGATTCGCGCCACCCCCCCCGGGAGCTCTCCGACCCGGCGGCGGTCGGAGAATCCTGCCTCAGAAGTAGCAGTCAGTTCACAAAGTAATGGTAAATGCTGACAGATTCCTTGTCATTAAAACTGCAAAATTCATTTGCCAAGGTATTCTTATCAGTAGGCAGAATCCTGGAGGAAGGTTTTGTTCCAAGTATATAGGGTTCTCTGTAAATCTTTTGTCTATGAATCATTTTATTTATCAAAAATTAACTCTTTATAAAAATTGCAACAAAATGAGAAGAAAGAAAATGACAATTTTCGGACTGCTGGTAGAATTTTAATTTACTTTGTTTTTTTAAAAATCCTTTAGGCTTTGTTTACCACTGTGTTGGATATGATTTCTTTCAGTGACGTTAGTCTTTAGGCTCTATTGTCAATCCTTTTGAGATCTACAGTCTGGCAGTATAACAACATTGAACAATTAAATTGAGACTGCAAAAAATGAATGTGCAGGGCGATTGCGGAAGAAGAACAGTCAGCTATCTTGCTAATTTGATAGAGAAGGTTGCTATCGATATGCCTATTTTATTCATGGGAGAAGTCAATTTGTCCCCCTGTGCTTACTCTGTAGCTATTTTTCTCAATGTTTCACATCTCTGCAATCACCTATTTTATTAGCAAAACATTGGCAATAGCAGCGATATACATCAATGCTGGGGGTTCTTTTTATGGGATCAAAGGACCAGGACATTGTTTTTATTGCACCCAGCTGAAGAATTACAGAAAATCAAAATGCATCGCTTTATCTCCAAGATTATGCTCAACAGATTAATGTTGTGGACGATGAATCACATCTAGAAACTTTTGGCTTCAGCAATTAATTTTCATGGTTATTTTCGCTTTACTTTTGTCCGCTGCAGTCAAAAAAACTTCTCCTTCAGAACCGCAAACCTATCACAAAAGATTGAACACACTCATTGCTGCAGAAAACAGAAGGCTGAGGGGTGACCTGATTGAGGTCTTTAAGATTAAGAAAGGGCTTGATTGGGTAGATGTAAAGATGTTTTCACTTGCAGGGGTGAACAAAAATAGGGGCCATGTTAATCACTAAAGAAGTCTAATCGGGAATGGTTAGAATGTGGAATCTACGACTATAAGAAGTAGTTGATCCAAATATCGGAGATGCATTCAAGGTGAAGCTAAAGAAATACATGAGGGAGAAATAAATAGAGGGAAAAGTGATTGTAATTGGTACATGAAGAAGTGGAGATGAAAGCTCTTGTGCAGCATAATCACCACCAAATGGCTTGTTTTTGTGTGCTGTAACCTCCAACAGTAATTTGTGTGTGTGGTAGTCTGTGTAGAGGTATTACGGTACCTGGTAATGCTGGAACACCATTGGTAGATATTGTATGTTTCCTATTGGTCAAGCTGTATGCTGGCTCCGCCCTGCAAGGCGGGGTATAAGAGCCCGTGCCGCCCCAGCAGCCTTCTTTCTGTACCTGAGCTGCTGGGGGAAACATCTAGCTTATTAAAGCCTTCAGTTGGATTACAACCTCGCTTTAGTGGTCATTGATCGTGCATCAATTTAATAAGCTAGATTTAAATGGATGGAGCTCCGAATCAAGCCAGAGTGTCTGCAACTCAGCCCCAACACGGCGAACTCAGCGGCAATCTTCAACCACTGGCTGCGTGTTTTAAAGGATATCTCGGAACGGCCGAAAACACACCCACGGGAGAACAGAAAATGCAAGTCCTGCACTCGAGGGTGAGCCCGGAAATTTACACCCTCATCGAGGACGCTGAAGACTTCGATGCAGCAACAGAGCTGCCAAAAGGACATTATATTCACCCGGTAAACCAGGTCTACGCCCGACATCTGCTAGCAACGAGGCGACAAATCCCTGGGGAATCGCTGGAAGAATTCTACCGGGCGCTCCTGGTGTTGGAGAGAAACTGCAGCCGCCCGCACGTTTTGGCGAGCGACCACACAGAACTCTTGATCCGGGACGCTTTCGTGGCAGGTATGCTATCCTCCCAAATCCGCCAGCGATTGCTGGAAAAAGACACCTTATGCCTCAAGGAGGCATGGGCCCTTGCAGGTTACCTGGATGTGGCCTCCAGAAACGCCCACGCTAACGTTCCTGAGCGCGCGGCAGCCCCTAGGGCAGCGTGGAACCCCTCCGCAGCCGACCCCGAGACATCCCCCCACAAGCTTGTGCTGCAAAGCGGCCTGGCAACCCCGGGGGGCCCCGCTACTACTTTTGCGGGCAGGCCAAGCACCCCCGGCAGCGCTGCCCATCCCGTGCATCCACCTGCGAGCGATGCGGTAAAAAGAGCCACTTCGTGGTGGTATGCCAGGCTCATGCGGTCTCCGGCGACAAATGCGGACCGCCACCAAAAACCTCTCCACGGTCCCCGTGCGGCCAGCGGGCGCTGCCATCTTCTTACTCCAGGGCCACATGCGGCCCCCGGGCGCCACAATTTTGTCCCGCGGACGCCACGTTCGATGGACGGGTGCCGCCATTTTGTGCACCCCCAGCCATGTGCGGCCAGTGGGAGCCGCCATCTTGGATGGACTCCCAGGACCCCAGCTCGGCTGACCGCACGTCTCGCCGAAGAGAACACTCAACTGCTGAGACTAGCCTCGGTGACCCTGGATCAGTCCCGGCCTCGAACACTCTCAACCGCTACAACAACAGTACTAATCAACGGGCATGAGACGTCCTGCTTAATCGACTCTGGGAGCATGGAGAGCTTCATACACCCCGACATGGTAAGGCGCTGTGCTCTCCTCATCCACACCGTTAATCAAAAAATCTCCCTGCCCTCTGGTTCCCACTCAGTAGAGATAAAGGGGTTTTGTGTAGAAAACCTCACAGTCCAGGGAAGGGAGTTTAAAAATTACCGGCTCTACGTCCTTCCCCACCTCTGCGCCGCCACACTCCTAGATTTAGACTTCCAGTGTAATCTCCAAAGTCTGACTTTCAAATTCGGCGGTCCTATACCCCCCTCACTGTCTGTGGCCTCGCAACCCTCAAGGTCGATCCGCCTTCCCTGTTTGCGAACCTCATCCCGGATTGCAAACCCGTCGCCACCAGGAGCAGACGGTACAGTGCCCAGTTTCGGATCTTTATTAGGTCAGGGGTCCAAAGGCTACTGAGGGAAGGAGTCCCTGGAGAGCTCAAATAGTGGTGGTAAAGACCAGGGAGAAGCATAGGATGGTCATCGACTGCAGTCAGACCATCAACAGGTTTACGCAGCTCGACGCGTACCTTCTCCCCTGCATATGACACCTGGTAAACAGGACCGCGCACTACAAGGTCTTCTCCACGGTGGATCTGAAGTCCGCCTACCACCAGCTCCACATCTGCACTAGTGACCGCAAATACGCTGCCATCGAGGCAGACGGGCGACTCTACCACTTCTTAAGGGTTCCCTTCGTTGTCACCAACAGGGTCTTGGTCTTCCAGCGCGAGATAGACCGAATGGTTGACTGGTACGGTTTACGGGCAACATTCCCGTATCTCGATAATGTCACCATCTGCGGTCACGACCAGCAGGACCACGACACCAACCTCTGAAAATTCCTCCACGACACCAACCTCCGAAAATTCCTCCAGACCGCAAAGATCCTTAACCTTACATACACCAAGGATAAATGCGTCTTTAGTACCGACCGCTTAGCCATCCTCGGCTACGTAGTGCGAAATGGAGTCATAGGTCCCGACCCTGAACGCATGCGCCCCCTTATGGAGTTCCCCCTCCCTCACTGCTCCAAGGCCCTGAAGCGCTGCCTAGGGTTTTTCTCTCACTATGCCCAGTGGGTCCCCAACTATGCGGACAAGGCCCGTCCCCTGATCCAATCCACAGCTTTCCCCCTGTCGACAGAGGCCCGCCAGGCCTTCAGCCGCATCAAAGCAGACATTGCAAAGGCCACGATGCACGCCATCGACGAGTCCCTCCCCTTCCAGGTCGAGAGCGACGCGTCTGACGTAGTTCTGGCGGCCACCCTCAACCAAGCAGGCAGACCCGTGGCCTTCTTCTCACGTACCCTCCATGCTTCCGAAATCCGCCACTCCTCAGTCAAAAAGGAGGCCCCGGCCATAGTAGAAGCTGTGCGACATTGGAGGCATTACCTGGCCAGCAGGAGATTCAATCTCCTCACTGACCAATGGGCGGTTGCTTTCATGTTCAATAGCGCACAGCGGGGCAAGATAAAAAACAATAAGATCTTGCGGTGGAGGATCGAACTCTCCACCTACAACTACAGATCTTGTATCGTCCCGGGAAGCTAATCGAGCCTCCTGATGCCCTGTCCTGCGGCACATGTGCCAACGCACAAGTGGACCGCCTCTGAGCCTCCACGAGGACCTCTGCCACCCGGGGGTCACTCGCCTTTTCCACTTTATCAAGACCCGCAACCTGCCCTACTCCATCAAGGGGGTCAGGACAGCCACCAGGGACTACCAAATCTGCGCGGAGTGCAAAGCACACTTCTACCGGCCAGAGAAAGCGCAGTTGATAATGGCTTCCCGTCCCTTTGAACGCCTCAGCATGGACTTCAAAGGCCCCCTCCCCTCCACCGACTGCAACACGTACTTCCTGAACGTGATTGACGAGTACTCCCGGTTCCCATTCGCCATCCCCTGCCCCGACATGACCGCAACCACCATCATCAACGCCCTCCATATCATCTTTGCACTGTTCGGGTTCCCCGCTTACATACATAGTGATAGGGGGTCCTCCTTTATGAGCGACGAACTGTGTCAATTCCTGCTCAGCAAGGGCATCGCCTCGAGCAGGACGACCAGTTACAACCCCCGGGGCAACGGACAGGTAGAGAGGGAGAACGGAACGGTCTGGAGGACCGTCCTACTGGCCTACGGTCCAGGAATCTCCCAGTCTCCCGCTGGCAGGAAGTCCTCCCGGATGCCCTCCAGTCGATCCGGTCACTGCTTTCTACCACAACCAACCAAACACCTCACGAACGGCTCCTTGTCTTCCCCAGGAAGTCCTCATCTGGGACCTCGCTCCCGATCTGGCTGGCAGCTCCCGGACCCATTCTGCTCCGAAAACACGTGCGGGTGCACAAGTCAGACCCGTTGGTCAAGATGGTCCATCTTCTCCACGCTAACCCCCAGTACGCCTACGTGGTGTACCCCGATGGCCGACAAGATACGGTCTCCCTACGAGACCTGGCGCCCGCCAGAGCCCCACGCACACCCCAGCCTCCAGTCCCACCCTCCCTCCCACCAGTGCACCTAACAGGAGGATCGGTCCTTCCGCCGGCCCCGTCTAGACACCCCCACCCACCGATGCACCCCGCAGACGCTCCCTTCCCAGGTCAACCGTTTTCCCCACCAGCGCCGTCTAGGGGTGTCGAAGCTGCCACAGAGATCGAGGCCATGCTCCCGGAGTCACAGACGCCCGAGCCTCCACCGGAGTCACCACCGAAGCTTTGACGATCACAGAGGACTACCAGGGCCCCCGATCGACTGATTGCTTCATTTTAAAGTGAATAGTCAATTATGAATCATAAATTGTAAATAGTAAATAGAATTATAAATAGTTACAAAATGCTGTACGGAGGTATTACGGTACCTCCATAACTATAGTTTCCACCACGTTACCATGTTGTAATATCAGGCCACCACCCCCGCCGGACTCTTTTTTAACAGGGGGTGAATGTGGTAGTCTGTGTAGAGGTATTACGGTACCTGGTAATGCTGAACACCATTGGTAGATATTGTATGTTTCCGATTGGTCAGGCTGTATGGTAGCTCCGCCCTGCAAGGCGGGGTATAAGAGCCCATGCCGCCACAGCAGCCTTCATTCTGTACCTGAGCTGCTGGGGGAAACATCTAGCTTATTAATGCCTTCAGTTGGACTACAAAATCGCTTTAGTGGTCATTGATCGTGCATCAGTGTGTAAGTAATTTTTCTGGTTAAAAATATTTATAATATAGTTTATTCTTTGATATATTCAGAAAACAGGAGCTGGATTCTCCGATTATGAGGCTAAGTCCCCATGCCGACATGGGAACGGTGACCCTTTTACGCTAGAAAAATGGAGTAAAATGGCCATCGATCCTGCGTTTGGCTGGGGGCTTGCATCACGGCAGCATAGACACCCGGCTCTAGCTGCCGATACAGCCCGGAAAATTGCCGGATGCGTGGCCGCGCATGCGCAAGGTTGACGGCCTGCAGCGGCTGCACCGTGCAACATGGCGCCAGCCACTCGCTGACCCGGCCCGCGAAATAGTGCCCCCCCTTTGGCCGGCTCGCACGTCCCGTACCACCCTCAACTGTGCCCCCAGTCCCTGACAAAATCCCCCCTGCCCGCAGATCGGCCCTCCTCCGAGTGTGGCGGTGCTGGACTGAGTCCGCAGCGCCACGCCGAGTTCCCGACGGATGAGACGACACGCGACCGACACCGTCGGGAACTCGGCCAGTCAGAAGCGGAGCATCGTGGTGGGCCTAGGCAATGTCCTGAGGCCGTCGATACAGCGCGCTGTATACTCCATGTACGCCACTTTGGAGGGGGCAGAGCATCGCGAAAGCGCCGCCGCCCCCGATTCGGTAGTGAACGGGGATTCTCCGGCTAATCGCCGAACATAATTTTGGTGTCGGCGACTGGAAAATGCTGTCCCCAGTCTCACCGGTGGGATTCTTGTGTTGTGACTCTTGCAATTTAAAAAAATAAATTTAGCGTATCCAATTAATTGTTTCCAATTAAGGGGTGTTGCTAACTTTGGTTGGCTCTTAATTTGTTGCTCGTTGTGTCTTTACTTAATTTGCTCTGTTTCTATAACCTTTGCTCTAGAGTCGGCAGGTATCTTTATGATACCGCCACGAGGTTCAAGTTCAAGTGCTGATCGATAACTCGATACACCAATTAGTAAGATTCAAATCAAAACACATTTATTATACACAGTCAATCACTACTCATGCATAAAACTCTACTTACTAGACTATCTCTAACACTAAAAGGCCTATACTTAACTTTGGAACTTGCCCACCAGGTCAGGGGAACAAATGGCCTTTCGTTGGATTCTGAGTCTGCAGGATTCAAAGCTGGTACGGACTGGTAGCTAGGAGCGCCTATCTCGTAGCGTGCGTTGACTGGAGACTTACTTGGTTGATGCGGCAGCTAGGCAGGTCACTGTCAAGGGTTGTTCCGAGCTGCTGAGTGACCCTGCCAAGAAGGACGAATTGAACTTGGGGACTCTACTTTATAGTCCCCAGAGGCGTCGCGCCGTTCGGACGTTCCGATCACTTGGATCGATTTCTCCAATACTGGAGCCGTTCCCTGATTGCTGGGTGGTTCCCAAGTGTCCGTTGGCCTTCCTTTGTCTTGGCTCCTGCTGGCGCCGAGGAGTCTGGCTTGGCCTTATTCACCTTAAATGTTTCAATTGTTCCCGGGCATCGCTCATTAATATGCAGATGGTTGCTAGTTTCAGTGCTGTCTGGGTTTCTGCAAGTTCTAATACACAGGAAACTTTGCACCTGCTAGTTTTTCCTGACTTGGCTGAATTTCCCTGCATTCTTTGCGGATCGCCATTTTAAGTCGGGTAGTGGCCAACCCAGGTGGCTACAGGGGCAATTTAGCGTGGCCAATCCACCTAACCCGCACATCTTTGGGTTGTATGGGCGAAACCCACACAAACACGGGGAGAATGTGGAAACTCCACATGGACAGTGACCCAGAGTCGGGATCGAACCTTGGACCTCAGTGCAGTGAGGCAAATTTGCTAACTGTGCTACCCCTCTCTTGCGATATTTTGCACCTACATATTGAACTTGGGGACTCTACTTTATAATCCCCAGAGGCGTCGCGCCGTTCGGACGTTCCGATCACTTGGATCGATTTCTCCAATACTGGAGCCATCTGCGTATGCGACAAACTTGGGTGCAAAAATCACAGACAAAATCTCTGATTCTAATTTAGGACAATCTGTCCAATTTGGATAGGAGACCTGAGCCCAACCTGCTCCAAATGTGCCTGCTTTAATCGGGTCAGCAGGTTTAGAATCGACTGAGTAACCGGCTCTACAGAGATGAGTTAATAATTCGAAGATTTAAATGAGATTGCGCACCTCAGATATTTGCAGCATTAGCTGTGGGTAGGATCTCCCAGGACTCATGAAACCCAGAAATTGAAGAGGTGGTGAGATATTAGATCTACAGAGCAGTCCCTCAAAGCAAACCTACTCCTTGAGATTTACTAGCCACCCCATTCCCAGCAGTCTCCAGTTGCTGCCCACCATCTGCCAGAGAATCATCCTCTCAATCCACTCACAAAGCAATCAGCTTGGAAATTCTTTTCCACAGGTTCTTTAAACAGCATCAGGACATTGATGAAGTTTCTCAGGGCAATGTTCTCAGCTCAAATACCTGACCATAAAATCAGGAGACATGCTGTTTACTAATTACACTGTTCCTCTGAAGCAGCCCATGCCAAACAACAGCAGGTCCTGGATAACATTCAGATTTGCGATAAGTGTTAGGTAACTTTTTCACACCTGTAAAGACCATCTCCAATAAAACAAAGCTCAAATATTCCTTATGATTTCAACAGAACCACCACATTAAAATCTTGAAATACACCGTGAAGCTTCACTGTACCAGCTGTGTCAACACGTACTTACTATATCAGAAGTGGCACACTGGGGCGGCATGGCGGTGCAGTGGTTAGTGCTGATGCCTCACGGCACCGAGGACCTGGGTTCAATCCCGGACCTGGGTCATTCTCTGTGTGGAGTTTGCATATTCACCCAGTGTCTGCGTGGGTTTCACCCCCACAACCCAAAGATGTACAGGGTGGGTGGATTGGCCATGCTAAATTGCCCCTTAAATGGAAAAAAATTTGTTTTTTAAAAGTGGCACACCTCCTGAACCCTCAAAATCTGTCCACCATTTACCATCTACTGGAGATTAGGAGTATGATGGAATATTAATAATTTTTCTGGATACGATGATAAGAAATTGGAGCAGGAGTAGACTATTCGGTCCAACACATTTGCTCGGGAATTGAAAAGACCATGGCTGACCTGATTATGACCTTAACTCCACTTTTCTGCCTGCCCCCATAACCCATAACTACCGTTTCAGTCAAAAATTCAGTTTTGAATGCATTCAATAACCCAGCTTCCACCACTCTCTCTGGAAGAGCATTTTAAAGGCCAATGATTCTCTGAGAGAAGAAATTCCTCCTCATCTCAGTCTTAATTGGGGAAACCAATTTAAACTGTGTCCTCTAGTTCCATATTCTCCCAGGAGAGGAAACATCTTTCCAGCATCTAACCCATCAAGCCCTCTTAAGAATCTTACATATTTCAATAAGATCACTCCTCATTCTCCTAGGGTCCAGTAAGTATAGGCCCAGCCTGTTCAACCTTTCTTCATAACATCACCCCTTCATTCCAGGAATCAGCCTTTCTGAGCTGCTTCAAATAAAAGTATATTCCTCCTTGAGTAAAGACACCAAAACTGTACAGAGGTTTAATCTCACCAATCTCCTGTATATCTGTAGCAAGACTTCCCTTCTTTTATACTCCATCTCCCTTGCGATAAAGTCAAACATTTCATTTGCCTTTCTAGTGACTTGCTGTATCTGCATGCCAACGTTTTTGTTATTCCTGTACAAGAACACACATATCTCTCTATGTACTGCAGCATTCTGCAATTTCTCTCCATTTTAAGGATTTTCACAGTAACTTCACTGTAGTTAATGTAAGCCTACTTGTGACACTGATAAAAAGAAGATTATTATTAAAATAAAGATTATATGGGGGCTGTATGATGCAAAAGGCATTGAAGTGGATGATTAGCCATGATCATATTGACTGGCAGAGCAGGCTCGATGGAGTGAATGATCTATTCCTGCTCCCATGTTCTTATGAAGTTGTAACAATGACTGCCTCAGACAACACAGTGGGTGAAGTATTTCAAGGCAAGGTTGCCAAGCCACTGGAGAGAGATTGAAAGTGTTACAGGCAGTGTCACAAAGTCTTCAGCAGAGGAAACAAGCTGAGGGGTGCTCTCTTTCCCCCTCTCTCTTTTGGAACAAAAGTGTCACCCGATTCAAGAAGCCAACTCTACTAGCAACTGAGATCTCATAATAAATGCAACTTCTTCTACATCTGACAGCTTCGAAGAAGCCAACAAATCGGCAACAGCTTTTAAAATCAATGCCTCAAGATAATCAAAGGGCACTTAACTGTATATTATTTTACATTTTTTATTGAACTCTCATTTCCCTTACTTCTGATACCTGTGTGCGTGGGCCTGAATAATTGTATGAGGGCCAAATTCAAATATTAATGAATTTGTTCTTTCTTTGACTCAGGAAAACCTTGTTTGGTTGGCTCCTTTTTGCTCACAGCTTTAATATTTAAAAACATTCTGATTTGAAAAAGGCATATTCTCATAAAAAGGAAACTTAAGCCTTTGTTGTGACCAATCTCACCTAGTCCTAACACACTTTTAACATTTTTTGTCATCCGTTTCTAGTTTCTAAAATTCCACCAATTTTCTGGGCTACCATGAATCTTTGCAGCATTGCACATCTTAGTTCTTTCAATCTGATACCATCCTTACCTTCCTCAGTTAGATATGTATCGTGTATCCTTTTTGCGAATTTTCTTTCTCAATGGAATATACCTTTGTTGAGAGTGATGGCATATCTCCTTTTCTGTCTGGCACTGTTTCTCTATAGTCTTACCTTTTAACCTATTTTACCATATCACTTTAGCTAAATAAGTCTTCATGTCTTGGGCAGCATGGTAGCATTGAGGTTAGCATTATGGCTTCACAGCGCCAGGGTCCCAGGTTCGATTCCTGGCTTGGGTCACTGTCTGTGTGGAGTTTGCATGTTCTCCCCGTGTCTGCGTGGGTTTCCTCCGGGTGCTCCGGTTTCCGCCCACAAGTTCCGATGGACGTGCTATTGGGTAATTTGGACATTCTGAATTCTCCCTTTGTGTACCCGAACAGGCGCTGGAATATGGCGACTAGGGGCTTTTTACAGTAACTTCATTGCAGTGTTAATGTAAGCCTACTTGTGACAATAAAGATTATTATTATATTATAAAATTGCCTTTATTTAGCTCTAAGATGCTAATTTCAGACCCAGACTTTCAAACTGAATGCAAAATTCTATCATCTTATGATCACTCGCATCTAGATGATCCTTTACTCTGAGGTCATTAGTTAATCCTGACTCATTACACATGAGAAAGTCTAAAATAGCCTATTCCCTGGATGGTTCCAGAATTAAATTTTCTAAGAAATTGTCCAAACACAATCTATGAACTCATTCTCCAGGTTACGTTTTGCAATTAATTTGTCCAATCCATATAAAGAATAAAATCTCCTCTGGTTATTGCAGTATTTTTCTTACAAGCTCCCATTATTTCTTGATTTTTACTCAATCCTACGGTGCAGCTATCAGGGGACCTATAAAACACTCCCACTGGTGGCTTCTTTTGTTTGTTATTTCTTATCTCCAGCCAAACAGATCCTAGATTTGATCTTCTGAGAAAAAGATCATTTCTCACCATCCTTTGTTAACAGAGCCACCCCATCTTCTGTTCCTGTCTTCCTGCCCTTCCAAAATGTCAAATACCCTTGAATATTCAAGTCCCAGCTGTGGTCACTTTGCAACCATGTCCCTGTAATGACTATCATAATCATTTATTGCTATCAATTTACAGACCTGGTTACAAATGCTGTGTGCATTCATATAAAGAGATAAAGAGATAATGGGTGGGATATTCACGGCAGCAGGAAATTCCGGTCCCGCACAGGCGCATGGATTTCCCGGGGACAAGGGAAATCCCGTTGACAATGGCGGGACCGGTATATCCCACTGGTGAGTCGCCTCGCGCACCCAAAAACACGCGGCGGGGTGGTAGGTAAATCCCAACCTTTAATTCTGTCTTTACACAAGTTTTCCGTACTCTGACCTTATTTGTTTGTGCACGCAGTTTCTACGCTCTGTACCTTCCTGTCACACTCAAATTATCAGTATCTGTATCCCTACTCTGTACTGTTGCCTTGTTCTTTCATTTGAACTTTCCAAATCTCCCTTCCCATTAGCCCTCCACCCCACTACTTAGTTTAACACTCTCTCTACACCACAATTCACCAGTACGCTGATTGCAGCATAGTTCAGGTGAAGGCCGTCCCAATGATACAGCTCCCCTTGCCCCAGTACTGGTGCCAATGCCCTATGAAATAAGACCCATCCCTCTCACACCAACCTTTGAGCCACGCATTTAGCTTTCTAATCTATTTACTCTATGCCTATTTAATTATTGTTCAGATAGCAATCCAGAGATGATTACCTTTGTGGTTCTGCTTTTTAATTTAGCCCCAGCTGCTCATACTCATTCTGCAGAATCTCTTTCTCAGTCCTTCCTGCGTTGTTGTTTGCCATGTGGACCATGATAACTTGACCCTTTCCCTCCCACTTTAAGTTCCCCATGAGTCTTGAGGTGGTGTTGTTATTACTGGCTCCGGGCAGGAAACACAGCCTTCAGGACTCACACTCTCAGCTGCAGAGAACAGCATTTATTCCCCTAACTATACTGTTCCCTCCTACAGCCATATTCTTTTTACTCTCCCTACTTGAATGGCTCTCTGCGCATTGGTGCTGTGTTCAGTTAGCTCATCCTACCTGCAGTCCTTGCTCTCGGCCATACAAGTTGCAAGAACCTCAAACCTGTTGGGACAATTGTAGGGACTGAGGCTTTTCCATTGCTACCTTCTGGATCCCCACACCAGCCTCACTCGTAGTCATAGCCTCCTAAACCTGACCATGGACCAAATCTGAAGTCATTAGCTGAAGGATTGTAATTGCCTGCTGGAACAAAGTGTCAAGGTAACTTTTCCCCTACTGATGCATTGCAGGGTCTGAAGCTCAAGTTCCAGCTCATCAATGCGAAGCCAAAAGTGCCGTGAGCTGCAGACACTTACTGCAGATAGATGCAGCTGAAAGAGCACTACACTACACAGTACACACCTCAACTCAATGTACAATTCCTGTACTACTGGGGCACTGTATGTTTTCTACAGGATGCTTTGCAGCAATCAACCAACCTTACATCACCAGCACCTCCCAACTCTGCAACACCTAACATGAAGACAGGCGACAGCAGCAATGCCATAGGATCATTATAACCTTCAAATTATCTACAATCCTAATGAGCATATACTACCATTCACAGGCTGGCAGCGCCAAGGCTGCCAGATAGAGTGTCAGGGTGCCATCCTGCCCTGTCTCCAGGGTACATGAATGGCCTGGGAGTCTCCCCTAGGTGCCATTATGATTCCACGTTTGTAGAAACCAGTACTAAACAGTGCCCAGGAGCGGTCTCCCAGGCACGGCCATTAGGTCCCGGGCACCAGGAGAACCCCGCGAATGTACATGAACATAATGGCTCATTTAAATTTGCAGATCTGAATCACACCCAGTGAAGGTGAGACCCTGATCACAACATCCCACTAGATTTCATTAAGGAGGCATATCTTGCGAGGCCCCTTGCAAGATTTAACTGCCTCATCACGACACCAACTCAGACGAGAGGAGGCCGCTGAAATATCTTTCTTACTACTTCAAATCATAGAACAATACAGCACACAAGAAGGTAATTTGGCCCATCATGCCTTGCTGGCTCTTTGACAAGAAATTTAATTAATCTTCTGTTCCTTCTTCACAGCTCTGCAATTTTCTCCTTTTCAAGCATCTATCCAATTCCTTTTTGAAGCTTCTTCCATCCCCTTTCAGGTAATACATTTCAATGTAAGTGGTCAGCAACAAACGGGCAAGGATCAGCAAAAGAACTACTATTATCTCTAAATGCATGGACCTGTATTTCAGACTTCTACAGCTCAGTATCATGAAAACTAATCTATCAACCAATTTAGATGTCAAAATAACTTGTTCAGGGTGAGATGGTCACCTACTCTGCATGTACCTTATTTAATGTTGTACTTTGGTTATGGAAGAAATACAGATTTTCATTGAAGTAGCACTTTTCGTGTCTTCAGTTTGTCCCAAAGTGGTTCACAGCCAATACTTTTGAAATGGAGTCACTGTTGTTACTTAGTCAAATGCAGCACTGAATCTTTTCCAGAGCAAGCTACTCCATATAGCGAATAAAATTAACAAGCAGTTAGACTATTTTTCCTGTAGTGTTTTGAGGAATAAATGTTAGTCAGGATACCAGGAAAGTTCCCCTATTCTTCTTTGAATAGTTTATGAATCTGCCTGAGCATACATACAGTGCCCTTGTAATACCTCAGACAGAATCACTGATAATCGTGTTATAAAATGGATACCTAAATAATGGTATTTGAACTCCTCCAACTTCCAAATGAGTCCAGAAATATTAGTGGCACTAGTTTGCTGAGAGTTGAAAAAATTCCAAAAAACATAAAACACTCACCGGCAACAGGAAACTCTCCTGAGGATGGATAGAAGTTAGTGAAATGTTAGGTCTATTTACATCAGTAAACGGTTCACTAGCAATATCATTGCTATGCCAGTAAGAGTAGCTGTTATCTGCAGACAGTTCTGTAGTTGTTGGCTTTCTTTCCAGTGAGAACTCCTTACATGCAGTGCCTGCAAATTCAGGTGCAGAACCTCTCAGGTTGTTTTGGATGCTGTAACCCTTCTGAAGGTTCTTAATTTTTCCCTCATAATGTCGTGTAGTTTCATCCAGTTTGGTTTGCATGGTGCTCATTTGTTGTTCATTTTCCTGTCGCAATTTCTTAACTCTCCTAAAATTTTCAAAATAGAAGTAGACATTCCATAACTTAATAGAATTTCTTATCCATTAAACACAGTTTAACCAATTATGCATCAGAACATGGATGACCTCTCATGTCATCACAGAGCTATTATTGCTTAGGTAATTAAAAAATAGACATCTGCTGTCTGTGTGGAGTTTGCACATTCTCCCCGTGTCTGTGTGGGTCTCATCCTCACAACCCAAACGATGTGCCATGCTAAATTGCTCCTTAATTGGAAAAAAAATAATTGGGTACACTAAATTTAAAAACAAAACATTTAAAAAAGTTTTTTAAAAATCTACTAAAATTGTGGACTTCTTCTGAGATATGATTGCACAGCTGCTGGCTGCCCTTTTATAATCAAAATAGCTATTCTTCACGCATGATCCCTGGAAGTTATTCAATCATGTAGGATAAGGGTCACCTGATAAATGTTATAATCAAGTTCCATGCCTTGCTCACCTGACATCGACACAGGTGCACTTTCATAAATCATTGAACGATGGATGAATAACCTCCATGTATAAACTGAAAATGCTGGTGTTATGGGCCAGGGTATAGAGAACCCCAAAGTGTATCATGGAGTTCACCTGACCCACAACTTTTCATAGATTGTGGTTATGGGGCGTGTGGTAGTCTGTGTGGAGGTATTATGGTACCTAGTAATGCTGGAACACCATTGGCAGATATTGTATGTTTACCATTGGTCAAGCTGTATGGTAGTTCCGCCCTGCATGGCAGGGTATAAGAGCCCGTGCCGCCCCAGCAGCCTTCTTTCTGTACCTGAGCTGCTGGGGGAAACATCTAGCTTATTAAAGCCATCAGTTGGACTACAACCTCGCTTTAGTAGTCATTGATCGTGCATCAATTTAATAAGCTAGATTTAAAAGGATGGAGCTCCGAATCAAGCCAGAGTGTCTGCAACTCAGCCCCCACGCGACAAACTCAGCGGCAACCTTCAAGCACTGGCTGGCGTGTTTTAACGGATATCTCGGAACGGCCGAAAATACACCCACGGGAGAACAGAAATTGCAAGTCCTGCACCCGAGGGTGAGCCCAGAAATTTACACCCTCATCGAGGATGGGGACGACTTTGATGCAGTAATGGAGCTGCTAACAGGACATTATATTCGCCCGGTAAACCATGTCTACGCCCGACATCTGCTAGCGACGAGGCGACAAATCCCTGGGGTATCGCTGGAAGAATTCTATCATGCGCTCCTGGTGTTGGGGAGAAACTGCAGCTGCCCGCAAGTTTCGGCGAGCGACCACACAGAACCTTTGATCCGGAACGCTTTCATTGCAGGTATGCTGTCCTCCCAAATCCGCCAGCGATTGCTGGAGAAAGATACCCTAGGCCTCAAGGAGGCACGCGCCCTTGCCGGCTCTCTGGATGTGGCCTCCCGAAACGCCCGCGCTTACGTCCCCGACCGCGCGGCAGCCCCCGGGCAGCGTGGAACCCCCCCCCCCCCCGCGGCCGACACCGAGACATCGCCCATCACCCCACAAGCTTGTGCTGCAAGACGGCCTGGCAACCCCGGGGGGCCCCGCTGCTATTTTTGTGGACAGACCAAGCACCCCCGGCAGCGCTGTCCGGCCCGTGCATCCACCTGCAAGGGATGTGGTAAAAAGGGCACTTTGTGGCGGTATGCCAGGCTCGGGCGGTCGCTGCGGTCTCTGGTGGCGAATGCAGACCTCCACCACCATCCTCTCCACGGTCCCCGTGCGGCCAGCGGGCGGCGCCATCTTCCTCCTCCAGGGCCACGTGCGGCCTCCGGGCGCCGCCATCTTGTTACACGGACATCTTGTGCGATGGATGAGTGCCGCCATTTTGTGCACCCCCAGCCATGTGCGACCAATGGGCGGCGCCATCTTGGATGGACTCCCAGGACCCCAGCTCGGCTGACCACACACCGCCCAAAAAGAACATTCAATTGCTGCCGCGATTAGCCTCGGTGACCCTGGACCAGTCCCGGTCTCGAACACTCTCAACTGCCACAACAACTGTACTAATCAATGGGCATGAGACGTCCTGCTTAATCGACTCTGGGAGCACGGAGAGCTTCATACACCCCGACACGGTAAGGCGCTGTTCTCTCCCCGTCCACCCCGTTAATTTTAAAAATCTCCCTGGTCTCCGGTTCCCACTCAGTTGAGATAAAGGGGTTTTGTGTAGCAAACCTCACGGTCCAGGGAAGGGAGTTTAAAAATTACCGGCTCTGCGCGGCCACACTCCTAGGGTTAGACTTCAAGTGCAACCTCCAAAGTCTAACTTTCAAATTCAGCGGCCCTATACTCCCTTTCACTGTCTGCGGCCTCGCGACCCTCAAGGTCGATCCGCCTTCCCTGTTTGCGAACCGCACCCCGGATTGAAAACCCATCGCCACCAGGAGCAGACGGTACAGTGCCCAGGATCGGATCTTTATTAGGTCAGAGGTCCAACGGCTACTGAGGGAAGGAGTCATTGAAGGCAGCAACAGTCCCTGGAGAGCTCAAGTAGTGGTGGTAAAGACTGGGGAGAAGCATAGGATGGTCATCGACTACAGTCAGACCATCAACAGGTTTACGCAGCTGGACGCGTACCCTCTCCCTCGCATATCCGACCTGGCAAACAGGATCGCGCACTACAAGGTCTTCTCCACGGTGGATCTGAAGTCCGCCTACCACCAGCTCACCATCTGCACTAGTGACCACAAGTACACTGCCTTCAAGGCAGATGGGCGGCTCTACCACTTCTTAAGGGTTCCCTTCGGTGTCACTAATGGGGTCTCGGTCTTCCAGCGCGAGATGGACCGAATGGTTGACTGGTACGGTTTACGGGCAACATTGCCGTATCTCGATAATGTCACCATCTGCGGCCACGACCAGCAGGACCACGACACCAACCTCCGAAAACTCCTCCAGACCGCAAAGATCTTTAACCTTACGTATAACAAGGATAAATGCGTGTTTAGCCATCCTTGGCTACGTAGTGCGAAATGGAGTTATAGGCCCCGACCCTGAACGCATGCGCCCCCTTATGGAGTTCCCCCTCCCTCACTGCTCCAAGGCCCTGAAGCGCTGCCTAGGCTTTTTTTCTTACTATGCCCAGAGTGTCCCCAACTATGCGGACAAGGACGTCCCCTGATCCAATCCACAGTTTTTCCTCTGTCGATAGAGGCCCGCCAGGCCTTCAGCCGCATAAAAGCAGACATTGCAAAGGCCACGATACACGCCATCGATGAGTCCCTCCCCTTCCAGGTCGAGAGCGACGCGTCGGATGTAGCTCTGGCGGCCACCCTCAACCAAGCGGGCAGACCCGTGGCCTTCTTCTCACGTACCCTCCATGCTTCCGAAATCCGCCACTCCTCAGTCGAAAAGGAGGCCCAGGCCATTGTAGAAGCTGTGCGACATTGGAGGCATTAACTGGCCAGCAGGAGATTCACTCTCCTCACTGACCAACGGTCGGTTGCCTTCATGTTCGATAATGCACAGCGGGGCAAGATAAAAAACGATAAGATAGTTATAGGTGGAGGATCGAACTCTCCACCTATAACTACGAGATCTTGCATCGTCCCGGGAATCTAAACGAGCCTCCTGATGCCCTGTCCCGCAGCACATGTGCCAATGCACAAGTGGACCACCTCCGAGCCCTCCACGAGGACCTCTGCCCCCCGGGGGTCACTCACTTCTTCCACTTTATCAAGACCCGCAACCTGCCCTACTCCATTGAGGAGGTCAGGACAGCCACCAGGAATTGCCAAATCTGCGCAGAGTGCACACCGCACTTCTACAGGCCAGAGATAGCGCACCTGATAAAGGCTTCCCGTCCCTTTGAATGCCTCAGTATGGACTTCAATGGCCCCCTCCCCTCCACCAACCGCAACACGTACTTCCTGAACGTGATTGATGAGTACTCCCGGTTCCCATTCGCCATCCCCTGCCCCAACATGACCGCAACCACTGTCATCAAGGCCCTCCATAGCATCTTTACGCTGTTCGGGTTCCCCGCTTACATACATAGTGATAGGGGGTCCTCCTTTATGAGCGACAAACTGCGTCAATTCCTGCTCAGCAAGGGCATTGCCTCGAGCAGGACGACCAGTTACAATCCCCGGGGTAACAGACAGGTAGAGAGGGAGAACGGAACGGTCTGGAAGACGGTCCTACTGGCCCTATGGTCCAGGAATCTCCCAGTCTCCCGCTGGCAGGAAGTTCTCCCGGATGCCCTCCACTCCATCCGGTCACTGCTTTCTACCACGACCAACCAAACACCTCACGAATGTCTCCTTGCCTCCCCCAGGAAGTCCTCCTCTGGGACCTCGCTCCCGACCTGGCTGGGAGCTCCCGGACCCATCCTGCTCCGAAAACACGTGCGGCGCACAATTCGGACCCATTGTTCAAGAGGGTCCATCTTCTCCACGCTAACCCCCAGTACGCTTACGTGGCGTACCCCGACGGCCGACAAAATACGGTCTCCCTAAGAGACCTGGCGCCAGCCGGACCCCCACGCACACCCGAGCCACCAGTCCCACCCTCCCTCCCACCGGTGCACCTTACAGCCGCCCCCTTCGCAGGAGGATCGGTTCTTCCGCCGGCCCCGTCTAGAACCCCCCCCCCCCGCCCACCGACGCACCCCGCAGACGCTCCCTTCCCAGGTCAATCGGCTTCCCCACCAGCGCCGTCTAGGGGTGTTGAAGCTGCCGCTGAGATCGAGGCCGCGCTCCTGGAGTCACAGACGCCCGAGCCTCCACCGGCATCACCACCAAAGCTTCGACGATCACAGAGGATGACCAGGGCCCCCGATCGACTGATTGCTTCATCTTAAAGTGTATATAGTTAATTGTGAAATTGTAAATTTTGACGACAATAAGACAAAACGCTGTACGGAGGTATTACGGTACCTCCATAACTATAACTTCTACCACGTTACCATGTTGTAATACCAAGCCACCACCCCCGCCGGACTCTTTTTTTAACAGGGGGTGAATGTGATAGTCTGTGTAGAGGTATTACGGTACCTAGTAATGCTGGAACACCATTGGTAGATATTGTATGTTTCCCATTGGTCAAGCTGTATGGTAGCTCCGCCCTGCAAGGCAGGGTATAAGGGCCCATGCTGCCCCAGCAGCCTTCTTTCTGTACCTGAGCTGCTGGGGGAAACATCTAGCTTATTAAAGACTTCAGTTGGACTACAACCTTGCTTTAGTAGTCATTGATCGTGCATCAGGGAGTACACGGGCCTACCGTGCAGGTGTGATACAACAGAGATCTACAGTACTTTTAAATTAAAAAAATGCTTATTTATGAAACCAGTTAACACTTTACAAACCCACAGTAAACATCTTAACAACTATCAACACCAATAAATCCCCCAAAGTATACAGTACTCGATAAGTAATTCTTAATCTTTCCTTGCAACATCCAGAATACAAAAAAGAACCCTTTTTACAAAAAGACATCAGGTTTAACTTCTCTACAGAAACAGGTATTAGTTTTAAATCACCAAAGATTCTGCAGACAGTCTTTAGATTGCAGAGAGAGACTAATACACCTTCTTGCTGTGACTGCAGCTCCAAGTCTAAAACAAAACTAAACAGAGCCTGTAGCAGACAACCTGAAGCAAAAGTAAAAGCAGACGGACAGCCCGGCTCCACCCACACTCTGACATCACTGAAAGACACCCATTTCCTAAAGGTACATCCACTACAGCTATTTTATAAACTCCCATTTCTTAAAGGTACTCTCCCATGACACTGGAAAAACTCAGCAGGTTTGGTAGTATCCAGGGAGAGAGAAGCAGAGTTAATGTTTCGAGTCTAATATGACTCTTCAACAGACTCAATGGAAGTCTGCTCTGGCTCAGTATCATGAAAACTAGTGGTTCAACCAATTCAGCTATCAAAGAAGGTTTCTCAGGTGAAATGGTCATCTCATTCTGATCCACCACCTGTTCACCTGAACTCAGGGAATACACTAAAGTGTGTGTAGGGAGTGCTGGGAGGGGGTAGGGGTGCTGTTTGAAATGGAATGTAACTGGCATCAGTTAAGAGCAGCCACCACCTCTTAAAGGAGAGGTGCACAGTTGCTGCAATCAGTTTCATTCTAAGCAGCACTGAAATGGCAGGCAAGAATTATTACATTTTTAGATGCAGCTTTGGAGATGCTAGGGCGGAGGTTGGCTGGTGGAAATTTCTCATCTTTGTGCATGCCCATTGCCAAGAAGGGATCTACAATAAGGTGGCACGTGGCACAGTGGTTAGCACTGCAGCCTACGGCACTGAGGACTCGGGTTCGAATGCTGGCCCTGGGTCGCCGTCCGTGTGGAGTTTGCACATTCTCCCCGTCTGCATGGGCTTCACCCCCACAACCCAAAGATGTGCAGGTTAGGTGGATTGGCCATGCTAAATTGCTCCTTAATTTGAAAAAAAATAATTGGGTACTCTAACTTTAATTAAAAAAGGTATCCACAATATTCTTGGTATTATTTGACTAATACAGAATATATGAGTCTGCAGAGGTATGTAAAAACACAAGCTTTATTGGAACACATCTTGCTGCTATGGCTGCATCTTTCATGAGGCTGCAAAAGTGAAAGCAAATTGTGATGTTGCATCACTTCCTGTGATGGCATACAGTAATAATCAGCAGATTGTTTTTTAAAAATATTTTATCCACGGCATTTTCATATGAATAAACAAAATCAGAAGAACAGTCAAACATTACAAACAACCAAAACCCACTCCTTCCCCGCTGCCCCAATACCGCCCCCTTCTTCCATCCTACTTTCCCCATTTTAATCCCCATACCTCCCAATTACCCCCTCCCTCTTCTTAAATAAATCAAAAAACGGCTTCCGCCTCTGAGTGAACCCATCGACCGACCCCCTCAGGACGAACTTGACCTTCTCCAGACCTCAGGAATTCCGCTAGGTCGCTCGCACACATCTTGCCAAAAAATTGGCCTCTCTCGTCCCCTAGACTACTGGGTCTTCCGACACCCTGAATATTGCCACCTCTGGACTCGGGGCCATCTTCACTCCCAGCACCTGGGACATTACGTCTGTGAACCCCTGCCAAAACCCCTTCAGCTCCGGACATGCCCAAAACATGTGGACGTGATTTGCAGGACCTCCGCACAACGGCCACACCTATCTACCCCCTCAAAAAACCTACTCATCCGTGCTACCGTCACATGTGCACTATGGACTACTTTAAACTGAACGAGGCTTAACCTCACACGCGGCGAGGACTGTAGCCATCTAAGATGGCCACCTGCAAAGGACCATGGGAATTATGGCCAACCCAGGACTCAGACAGATACATTGCCTATGTGTATCTAAAACACAGGTAACCAGACCTGACCGAAAGCTCCACTCGTTTACATTTCAATGGCCCATTTCCCAGGACAATAGAACTCCAATCAAGCAACCGGTACAGCCACAGGCTGATTGGCGCCACTCCCCTTACTCAGAAAGCACAACTGCCAAGGTCAATGACCGCTAAAGACCTGGCCAGCTACCAAGGCACCCACCCCTTTATTGGCCAAAATCGAAGAGAGTGATCAGAGCCCTGTCGAACTATTGGATCCAAGGTTAAGGACCGCCCCAAAGAGCGCGAAATCCCAGAGGGATAAAAGAGAGCACAGCCATGTGTTCTGTCTCTCTTGGATCCGGCCTGTGCCACCCAATTACAGCAGGAACAGCCAGTTAAGTTCAAGACCAACGGTCGCTACCTGACGGATGACCCCAGCAGAGACAGAGCCACTTTCATCGAACCAGCCAAGTGAAATCCAGATAAAGGCCTTTATCCATTTGCACAGTGCCGGTCGCCCTGAAGTTAAGTATAGGTTATTGTAGTTGATAGGTATAGTTTAACTCGTAGCAGATATTGTGTTTGCATGTTGAGATAACTCTTGTGTATGTAAATAAACCATCTTTGTGTGGTCATTTGATCGATATAAGGGAAAGGCTTGTGGTTCACCAAGATAAATAAATAGAGAAACATTATTGGCGACTCTGACGGGACTCGATCAGAAGTGACTTTGTCACTCCAAGAGAACCCACAAACTTTGAATCCAATTGCGAGAAAGAGAAAGAACCACAAGTGCAAGTCCCATATCGACCAAATAACCAAATTTTGGAAGTGTGTACTAACCCGCATGCGTACCTAACAGGAAGAGTAAGGTAAACTCATTAGAATTGTGTACAACTATCGAGGGATTGTGAGACGGAAATAGCTTAAGCCATACCCGCTGTTCAAATCGCCGCCTTATTCCCCTGTCCCAAATTAAAAGTAGAGAAAGAGATAAGAGAAGTAATGGCCACTAAAGCAATGGAAAGATTGATGAATCCATTGGAACCCGAGGTCGCAGCGACCAACAGAGCAGAGCAATACCCCATATGAGAGGAAGAGTTGAGGAAATATTTAAAGAGGAAAGGATGGCCCCTTTGGTCGAATTTTTTGCTAATGATGAGTCAGGTCCAAGAAAGATAGGACAGACTTGGTGGGAGAATCTAAGCGAGGTCCACAAAAAAAATGTAGGGAAAGTCAGAAAGCCAATGGCAATAGTGTCCTGTTTGGCACAGTTGCGAGGCACAGAGGAGGTCGTGAAGACGGTCCGTAGGCAGTTAATTGAGAAGGAAGAAAAGAACGAGGGAAACAGTAACGAAAGCGAGAAGATAATTGAGCAACTCTGGGAACAGTTAGCAGCTAAGGATAAGGAAATGGCCGATGTAAAACGCGCCCATCAATCTTGCCTAGTTCACCTTAGTAGCTTCCAGACCCAGTATGATAAAGCCTACCAAGATACACAGCGTGCAGTCCTGGTAAGAGAGGAGACAGAACAACAGGTCGCCCAGCTAACTAACAAATGCGCAGATTTAAAAGCAGCTTTGAGAGCGCTCCACAACTCCACTAAGGAACAGAGGCAGAGTACCGTTGACCATGCTGAATGCCGACAGAAGATAGAAAAGTTACAGTCGCTACTCTCAGTACAGAATGGCTTCAGGTACACTTTCGGGCAGGATTTAGATGAGGAAGATGCTCCCGATTGGCAAGAGTTAAACAAAAGCGCCCAAAAATACATAGAGGACACGGGAAATCAAAATCGAACACCCCACACCCAAAAAGAAAAGCACCCGCACCACCGACTGCACAGGCAGCACACATCCCCACTCACAATTCGACCCCCATGAATCCGGTTACCACAGAACACAGGTCAACGGATCAGGAGGAGCCTGATTTTGTTTACATCACCCCACTACCCATAACCCAATTAAGAGACGCTTGCACGAAAATTATTCCATTCCAGCCCACCGCAGACCCGCACAGCTTCTTTGAGGAGGTGCGCCAACAAAAGGTTATGTACGGCCTAGATGAGAGGAAGGAAGTAAAGCTAATAGTTATGAGCCTTAGCCAGTCCGTAAGGTCAGCTTTGCCAGAACCCCAAAATGTAGCAGGAGGAACCCTACAGGAAATGAAAACAGCCATATTAGATGCCATCGGGTATAACAAAGGAGATCCAGTCGAGGGTTTAAATCACTGCAGGCAAAAGAAGGGAGAGCATCCAACCACGTTTGCTGGTCGTCTATGGATTCATTTCATGGCAGTCTATGGACAATTGAACCGCGCACACCTAAATGAGGAAGACACCACTAAATGGTCCCGCACCTTAGTCTTGCATGCCACAGACGCAGGTCAAAAGGCTTGTGTAAACTACGACCCCGCAGACCACACACACAATGAGGTTTGGGTATTGAAATTACTTTCTAGAGCATGGGAACAAACCCTACACCGACAGACAGATCAGGACGACGTAGAAGCAAACATGCACCCAGTTAGGACTAGCCAGGACCAACCATGAATAAACAAGAGTAGACACGAGGATCAGCACCCCAGAGCACAGGCACCACAAGGTTGTTACAATTGTGGCCACGTAGGACATGGCGCCCACGATTGCCGACAAAACCCCCCGAACCATCAACGATACCAACAACCAAACCCCCCACCTAGGAACAATGTTAGGCCCATGCATAATGTTAGCGCCCGTTCAGATGACTCAGCGTTTAACTCCCTAGATTGACGGTGTTCGGACTCCCCAACTTGGGTCTGTGACACACGCTGGGACAAATCAGGCAGACCAGTAGTTACAGGCACAGTCCGGGGACATGCAGTCTATTTTCTTTGGGACACAGGAGGATCCCGCACCACTTTAAACTCCTCTACCATGTTTCAACAGGACAAATGGCCCACCACAGCCACCATCACCCTGAGTTGATTCACAGGCCACATGCAACAAGGATATATCATAGCTCCCGTACCCATTCAGATAGGGAACATTAGCACCAAATACCCTGTCGTTTTAGTTGACTTATCCCAAACTGCAGAGCACATCTTAGGCATTGATTTGATGAGCTCCCATAACCTTTTGTTTGAACCAGTAAGCAAATGTGTATGGCGAATAGCTAAAACAGCTAAGACTCCCGCTACACTCACAGTAGGGGATTATGAAAACAGGATTTGCTCAGGAAGGGACTATTAGCTTAATCCGCAAACAATTAGTGGTGCAGACCAGATGATTAGAGAGGTCCTCATAAAACACAAAGCTTTGTTCGCCCAACACAAACACGACTGTGGGAAGATCCCAGGTACAGTGAAGAATTCAGGTCCTGATCGAAAGCCGCAAAGGCAATACGGTTTCCCACAGCAAGCCGAGGGTGAGATTTCGAAGGTTATTAACAGTTTATTCGACCAAGGAGGTATTCGACCCGTAGCTCCCACAAATAAAGCACAATTTGGTCCGTAAAAAAGCCCGATGGGTCATGGCGACTAACGATCGACTACCGAGAACTTAATAAGGTAACCCCTTTAGCAGCCCCCACTGTTGCCACAAGTCCCGCAACCATGCTCAAACAGGGAGTACAGGCAAAGTATTTCACAGTGCTGGACATCAGCAATGGCTTTGGTCCATCCCTTAGACAGGGCCTGCCAGTATAAATTCGCATTTACATTTCAAGGGCAGCAGTACACATGGACATGCCTCCTACAAGATTCCATAACTCCCCCTCCATTTTCCACCGACAATTGGCCAAGGGACTTTCTAAATTTTCCCGACCCGAATGCCTAATACAATATGTAGACGATCTGCTCTTGTAAACGGACACAAAAGAGGAACTCGTAGAGATCTTTCACTAGGCCTACTGCAATCAATCGGATGTAAGGTAAACCCCAAAAAGGCCCAGATTTGAGGGAAAGGTTCTTTATTTAGGCACCATCATCACCCACGGGAAGAGAGAAATTGAGCAAAAATGGATCGAATCCATCGTTAAATTGCCCCTGCCCCAAAATGTCACTGCACTCCGGTCATTCCTAGGTTTGGTAGGATATTGCAGAAATTATATAGATGGTTTTTGCCACCAAAGCAGCACCACTCTCAGAGCTCCTTAAAAAGAACGCCCCATGGGAATGGCTTCCGCAGCACACAGATGCCATTGACGATTTAAAACGTGCCCTAGGCACAGCCCCCGCTTTACAAGTTCCAGACCCAGACTTGCCCTATGTCATAGAAGTAGCAACCACTGACAAAACCCTATCAGCAGTACTCCTGCAAGAACGACACGATCACTTAGAACCCGTAGCCTATGCCTCAAGAGTATTAGATCCGTAGAGCAAGAATTCTCAGCCTGCGAATGGCACTTGCTTGCAATCTTTTGGGCATGTACTTTGCGTATATCACAGGCCTCAACCGAGTCACGCAACTATTACCAGACGGTAGATTAAAGGACGGTTCAGTCAGCCAAATCAGAGCAGCTCGCTGGACACTACTGTTACAAGGCAGAGACATTACGGTAAAACGCACCAAGACCCACACATTTCTGGCCGATAATCTCCAATATGCAGGGACCCCACATGAGTGCCAGATCATAGCAGCCCAACACCACACAGGACCCTTTATCCCAAAGTCATTACACCCACGAGCAGGAAGTAAGACACAGGATTCCCAAACCACAGGGAATACTTAAAAAAATTATGTAGACAGTTCTTCCACCATCGAAAATGGAGTTAGAATTACTGGTTGTGGAATTTACGTAGAAGATGCGCAGGGACGCCCACTCGAAGAGATCTCTTTAAAATTGCCCAGCCACCTAGGTTCACAAGCAGCAGAACTCGCAGCCGTAGCCGATGTAATTCAGCACCCCGACTCTTTTCCAACTCTCGCAGGCATGCACTCCGACAGCCTGTATGTGTGCAACAGTTTAACAGAATTCCTGCCACCGTGGGAATCTCGAGGTTATGTTTCAGCCGATGGAAAACCCCTACTCTCTGCCCCGTTGTTAAAGCACATTCTCAAGACAGCCTCAGATCGCACATATGGTATCATTAAAGTAAGAAGCCATCATCGCTCCTCCCCACCCAGTAATGTAAAGGCAGACACCTTAGCCAAAGCAGGATCACACCATGGTCACTTCTGGCAGCCATACGAACGCGAACCGATACACTCAGTCCAGGTTTCCCAAACCAATATTGAGGATCTATCTCAAGCCCAAAAAGCAGACGACACCCTCAAACAGGTTTTAGACGGCACCTTCCCAGCCCCCTATGATAAATGGAAGGACGCACTGACTGTACAGGACGGCATAGTTTTAAAAACGGAATTTATGTGGTCCCCACCCAGGACAGAAACCAGCTCATTTACCAATATCATGACGGACACGGACATCAGGGGATAGACAATACCATTGCCCATTTAAGACCTTTGTGTTGGTGGCCCGATTTAAAAAGCGATGTAACCCATTATGGCGAGAATTGCCTTATCTGTGCTCAGAACAATCCTGAATGTAACTCAAAGAAAGGACAATTACACCCGACCTGTGAATGGCCCATGGACAAAATTGCAAATCGATTACATTGGCCCCCTTCCTCCTTGCAGAAACGGTTTCAAGTACATGCTGGTTGTAATCAACACCTTTACTAAATGGGTAGAAGCATTTCCCTCACGGACAAACACAGCAAAGGCCATCGCTAAGATTTTTAAAAAAATTATTTATTCTCCTCCATTTTCTCCCAAATTTACACCTACCAACAATAAACAATAATCGGTAACAAATATGTCAATCCCCATATCAATAACAACGATCCCATCCTCCCACCGAACCCCAAACATTCGCCCGCATGTTCACATAAACAAATGACAAAAAGGAATCAGGAATCACCCATAGTCACCATTAACACCCATCACCCCCCTCCCCCCAACTCTCCCACTCACCCCCCCCCCCGACTAATGTTTGATGTTATCCAGTTCTTGAAAGTGCAGAATGAATAATGCCCATGAATTGTAGAACCTTCTATCCTTCCCCTCAGTTCAAACTTAACCTTCTCAAGAGTCAAGAATTCCAACAGATCCCCCTGCCACGCCAGGGCACAGGGTGAAGAGGTTGCTCTCAAACCCATCAGGATCCGCCTTTGGGCGATCAACGAGGCGAAGGCTACAACATCTGCCTCCGCACCCGTTTCCAACCCTGGCTGGTCCGACACCCCAAATAGGACCTCCCGGGGGCCCGGGTCCAGTTTCACATGCACCACTTTAGAAATTACATTAAAAACCTCCTTCCAGTAATCCTCTAGCTTTGGACAGGACCAAAACATATGAACGTGATTAGCCGCCCCCCCCCGCAACGTTCACACACATCTGCTACTCCTTCAAAGAATCGGCTCATCTTCGCCCTCGTGAGGTGTGCTCTGTATACCTTCAGCTGTATCAGCCCCAACCTCGCGCATGAGGTGGAGGCATTCACTCTCCGGAGCACCTCACACCAGAACCCCTCCTCCATATCCTCCCCAACTCTTCCTCCCACTTTGCTTTGATCCCTTCCCGTGGTGCCCTCTCCTCCTCCAAAATAGCTCCATAAACCGCTGACACTACCCGCTTCTCCAGTCGTCAGCACCTCCTCCAGCTATGGAGGCCGGCTCCTCTGGGAAGTTCTGAATCTCCTTTCTGGCAAAATCTCGAACCTGCATGTATCTAAACATTTCCCCCTGCTCCAGCCCATACTTCGCTTCCAGCTCCTTCAATCCTGCAAACCAACCCCTAAGAAACAAATTTTTCAGTGTCTTAATCCCCTTCTCCTCCCATTTCTGAAAATTTCCATCCCACCTCCCTGGCTCAAATCTGTGGTTCCCCCGAATTGGCATTTCCCTTGACACTGCCCCCAACCCGAAATGTTGGCAAAACTGCCTCCAAATTCTCAATGAAGCTATTATTACTGGACTCCCTGAGCACCGCTAAGATTTTGACACAACAGATATTCACACGCTGGGGTCTCCCCTGCAGCATTGAGTCAGGCCAAGGTTCCCACTTCACCGGCAGTCATGCAAAATGTTTTAACAATTTTTGGGATCAGGCAGAAATTCCATATGGCATATCACCCCCAATCCAGTGGCATTGTCGAGAGAATGAATCGAACTTTAAAGGCGACCATTAGGAAGATGGTGCAACAACAATATCACGTGGGACACGGTCCTCCCATTTGCTCTCATGTTTATTCGGAACACCGTTTCCAGTTCCACAGGTTTCACCGCCCCCCCCCCCCCACACACACACACACACACTCTCATGACCGGACGGGCCATTAAGGGTATTGAATATTTATTGGGCCTCGATCTGGCAAGCCCTACAGTAACTGCCCTCACCCACAAAAAAGCAGTCCAACAGGTTACAGATAACATTAAAGCGGCACAACTCGCTGCAGCTGTCCGATTAGGCGCTAGAAAGAAGCAGAGTAAAGCTTGCTTTGACAAAACCATCCACCCCGTAGAGTACATAGTCGGTCAGAAAGTAATGGTTTCACCTTACAATCCCAGTTCTTTCCTCTCCCCCAAATTTGCAGGACCCTACTCCATTTCAGACAAAGTGAGCCCCTCCGTGTACAAGATAACATACCCCAACGGTAAAATTGGTTGGTTCCACATCAACCAACTCAAAGTCAACGGATCACAATGTAGCGACTCCCACCACATCTCTCTGGCAATAGGAGACAATTATGCCCCACCCATCGACAACCTAGTCCGACCCCTATGCCAACCTTCCCTCAGCCATGCCGGCATTTATCCCTTGTCTACGCCCACAGACCTGAACTTGTCTCCGCCCACAGGTACAGACTTTCACCTTGCACTTGTCTCCGACAACAGCGAGAGCCTCCCGAATTTGATTACTATCCCTGAACACTGGCGCGATCTCTCTGCCACCAGTCACCCCAGCCCCCGGAACCACGACTTAGATATCTTTGACCCCCCTATATGCCCTCCCCCAGCCACCGCCCGACCACAGTAACTTGCCCTTCACTCCCACCACCCCTACGCCTCACAACAAACAAGCCCTCTTTGGCACCGTGACAACTCTTGCAGACTGGTAAGGCACGGTGATTCGGACCATCCGACGGCCCACCTGGCCAAGGCACAGAAACGGCAGACACGAGTCTGACAACCGGGAGGTGGTGATGATTCAGATACTGAGTCTCATTTCGGTAATGCTTTTACGAGGTGTCCAGATGATGAGAAAGAGACACCGCCTAAGTATTAAGGTGTCCAAAGTTCTGATGGAGCCTGCCCGCCTTTTTCCTTCTTCTTCTTCTACCACATGGTTTTAATTCATGTCGCCCAAAATTACTCTTCTGATTCGTGGGTACGATGCCCTATGACAGTTAAAGGCACAGGTTTAACATAGAACAGTACAGCACAGAACAGGCCCTCGATGTTGTGCCGAGGATTGTCCAAAACTAAGATCAAGCTATCCCATTCCTGTCATTCTGGAGTGCTCCATGTGCCTATCCAATAACCGCTTGAAAGTTCCAAAAGCGTCCGACTCCTTGTAGACCTCGGACACCGTCCCCTCTCCTATCTCATCCCTCAACAGTACCTTATCTTGCAACCCCAGAGACGAATGCCTAGGAAAGGATGGCACCACTCTCTTTACAAAATCCTGAATGTGCAGGTACCTGAAACCATTACCCCTGGGCAGCTCGAACTCTTCCTCCAGGTCCTCCAATTTGCCGCCTATAAACAGGTCACCAAATCGCCCTCTTCCCAGTCGGCGCCACCCACGAAACCTTGCATCCAACCCTCCAGCGCAAACTTCTGGCAAATCGGTGCCCACACCGAGGCACCCACCAGTTCCAAATGCCCACTGCCACCACACCTTTAGGACCGACACCACCACTAGCCTCACGGAGTGCTTCGCCAGCAAGAACGGCAGAGGTGCTCACAACAAAGCCCTTTAACTCGTTCCCCTACACAATGCCGCCTCCATCCGATCCCTCCCCCAAGACCCATTTCCTAACCATGGCGATGTTCGCCACCCAGTAGTAATTCATCATGTGCAGTAACGCCAGCCCCTCCCCATCTCCTTGCCCCCATTCTAGTAAAGCCCTCCTAAACCGTAGGGTCCTCCCCACCGACACAAACCCAGAGATCAGCACATTAATCCTTTTGAAGAACGACTTTGGGACAAAGATTGGGAGGTTCTGAAACATGAACCGAAATTTTTACTGTCTGCACCTATCCTGCCAGTGGCAGCGGCAGCATATCCCAATTCTTCAAGTCCCCCTTCATCTGCTCCACCAACCGCGTTAGGTTCAGCATATGCAGCTCTGCCCAGCCCCAGTCACCTGGATGCCCAAGTATCCAAAACTCGCCCCCACCACCTGTGGTAATACCAGGTATTGCGGTACCTGAGAGGTGGATGACCATTGGTTAGACCCAGGAGTCTACCATTGGCTGATGTACATAGCTCCGCCCGAGAGGCGGAGTATAAGAACCAATGCCGTCCCAGCAGCCTTCACTTTCTGTATCAAAGCTGCTGGGGAAGAGTTCTAGCAGATTAAAGCCTATTAGTTATGCCTCACCTTGTCTCGAGAGTAATTGATTGCGCATCACCACCTTGAATGGCAGCTCCCTTAATCTCATCTCCTGCCCTCTCGTCTCAATCGGGAGCACCTCGCACTTTCCCATATTTAACTTGCACCCGGAGAACCGGATAAATCCCTCCAAAGTCCCTATAATGTCCCCATTACCGCCCAATGGGTCTGAAATATATTGCAGCAGGTCGTCTCAACATACAGTGAGACCCTTTGCTTGCCACGCCCCCCCCCCCCCCCCCGCCCCGCACAATCCCTCTCCACTCCTTCGATGCCCTAAGTGCCATTGCCAGCGGCTCTATCGCCAAAGCAAAGAGCAATGGGGAGAGCGGACCCCCCTGCCTTGGCCCCGATGCAGTCCAAAATATCCCAAACTCACTCGGTTTGTCCGCACACTTGCGACCGGCACCTTATAAGCAACCTGACCCAGTCTGCAAACCCCTGCCCGAACTCAAACCGCCCCAACACCTCCCACAAGTACTCCCACTCCAGTCGATCAAATGCCTTCTCCACATCCATTGCCGCCACTGCGTCCATCTCCTGCCCCTCCGAAGGCATCATAATTACATTGAGCAGCGTCCTGTCATTCACCGACAACTGCCTCCCCTTCACAAAACCCATTTGGTCCTCGCCTATTACCCCCGGGACGTAGTCTCGATTCGCGAGGCCAGCACTTCGGCAACAGCTCGCCGTTTACATTCAGTAACGATATCGCGCGGTACGACCCACACTGCCCCGGATCCTTGTCCTTTTTCAATATCAGGGAGATGGAAGCCTGCGACAATGTCGGGGGCGGGGGGGGGGGGGGGTGGGGCGGGGGGAAGTTCTCCCTTGCCTCATATACACCGTTACCAACAGTAGCCCCAGGTCCCCCCAAAACTTTTCATAAAATTCCACTGAGAACCCATCTGGACCTGGGGCAATCCCAGTCTGCATCTCCTGCATATGCCATGGCGGCACAGTGGTTAGTACTGCTGCCTCACAGCTCGAGGAACCCGGATTCAATTCTGGCCTCGGGTGACTGTCTGTGCGGAGTTTGCACTTTCTCCCCGTGTCTGCGTGGGTTTCTTCCAGGTGCTCCAGTTTCCTCCCACAGTCCAAAGATGTGCAGGTTAGGTGGACTGGCCATGCTAAATTTCCCCTTAGTGTCCAAAAGGTTAGGTTGGGTTACTGAGTTAGGGGGATACGGTGGAGGTGTGGGCCTAAGTAGGGTGCTCTTTCCAAAAGCCGGTGTAGACTTGATGGGCCGAATGGCCTCCTTCTGTACTGTAAATTCTATGATCAGCCAACGGAGACTTCCGCCTCATCAAGTGTCAATCATCAATACCCCTCTTTTCTCCTGAGACAGGCTACTTGCGGACTAGGGCTATCCCCTGAATGCCTGGCCCATGTCTCTGTCAGGAAATTGGATACAGACACACAACATGAATACAAGGAGAGCCATGTCAGTTCCTCTTCTTGCACTGATTTCGCTGTGCTATCCTCAGTTTCAGGATCTGGAAGAGAAGTGAAGGATAACGATTACCAGTTAATCACAGGTAGCAGAGAGGCTGAGAAAAACACAAGCAACAGCCCTGTGTCATGCATTGTGTGCAATGGTGAGATTTCATGAAAAAGGGAAAATGAAATAACTATAAACCCTACAGGACTTCTCCTCCAGCCTCTTCATTTCCCGTAATATCCATGGCAGTGTCTTCCAGAGGAAGCAAGGCATGTCTGAATGCCGGGACTCTTCCAATGGTTTTCTGCTCTTTTATTTGGGAGGTAGCTTCAATTGCAAGGGGGAAGGTGGAGGAAGGGTGTTCATGTTTGCAAAGTGAGATGTTTTGAGCATGTTCATGTCAGTGTAAATGAATACTGCTGACCTATGGCTTAGAAAGCAGGTGCAACGTGTGTCAGGAGCGACAGAAAGAAGTGGAATGAAGTTTGCCGCAGTGAATGGAGTGGTGCTTGAGGAATATTATGAATGCTGACAGTACAAGTGCTATAGGGCTAAGGTAAACTAATAATCAATGTGTGTTTAGTGTTACCTTAGAAACCCATGGTCAGTGAACATTTTGCTCTTCAGAACCAGGCTCTTGGAACAATTTCTTTGGAGCTAATCTTTGCCCACTGCGTTGTACTGTATGTAATCGCTGGAGACCGCATGACTTGCGCGCCAGGGCCAACGCGCACGGGACGCACTGATCGTCTCCAGGTTTACCGACAGGGAACCTGGCCAGGGGAATGGACACTGCATCCCACCACCAGCACCATACCCTCACAACTCCCCCTCGGACATCCATCCTCTGCGGGACTCATCAGCACGGGTTCCATCACCTCCTCTGCCTGGTGTCCCCTGGGCTACTCCATAGGAGTGCGAGCGGAGCTATCCCCTGAGGTTCCCCCGCAACCTGGCGTTGCCAATCTTGGAGGCCCGCTGTCGTCTCGACAAGGGTCTGCGTGCTCGCAGGCATGGAGCAGGAGGAGTGGACCATTGCCAGCTGGGACGACGCCACATTACCCATTGACTGTGCCACCATCTTCTGATTCTGTATCACATCAGCAAGTGACTGCACCATCTCCCTCTGGGACTGGGCCACCTTCCTCTGTGTCTGCGTCACGTCGGCCAGCACCTGGGCAATGCTGCCGACATTCTCAGCCATGGCCCGCTGTGACTGGACCATGCTCAGGAGCGCCGCTGCAATTTCCAGGTGGCTCTCGCGCATGGCTGCCCGTGAGGCGGCAACCCTGTACTGGGCCTCGGTCAGCACCTGCACAGAATGCCCCAGGCCTTGGACATGCTGAGCCATAGCTGCAACCCACACCCCCAATGCCTCCACAGCGGATGCCACCCATGCGGTGTTGGCCTGGGTGGCAACCATGCTTGGCACCACCTCCTGTTCCTGCACGCGGTTGGACTCCTCCACCTGCACCTGCAGGTGCTGGATGCATGCTGACAACCGGTCATGCAGTCGCTGGCTCTGCATCTGCATCTCCACAATCGATGGGGGTCTCCATTCCAGGAGCCCGAAACCCATCTGGACGGCAGCTAGTTCCTGGGGTCGGCCCTCCCTCCGACCGTCCGCCCCTTCGAGTGTTCCTACCGCCACCTGCTGTACGGGAACAGCTGTGTGGTGTGCAGCAGATATTGTCCCAAGAGCCTCTTCACTAACATGCCCAACCGAGGTGAGTGTCTCTGAGATGGTGGAGAGTGTTGGAGACAACTGCTCTGGCGTGGTGAGTGTCAGGCCGAGGGCTGCCGTCAAGGCTGCTTTTGTAATCAGTGCTAGGCTCATGGTGGTGGTGGTGGGCTCCGGCTGTAGCACTGACTGGGGGCGGGGGACATCGGATGGACCCACCTCATCACCAGCAGGTTCTGCAAGATACAATACAAGATGCATGATTAGACAGCGGGCCGGGGTGGTGGGGGTGATGGTGGTGTGGGAGTGAGGGTGAGAGTGGTGTGGGGATGATGTACCGTCAATTACCATGAGACGAGAATGGTGAAACAATCGAGGCTTTATTGCACAAGATGTTGTGCCTCCCGCAGCTGGAACCAGAATGGAAGCAGCGCAGGAGAGCACACACTTTTATACGCCGCCTGCTGGGGGAAGCAGTGCCGTAATACATACAATATATCACTAGTGGTGTTTACCACATTCACCCCCTGTTAAAAGAAAATCCGGCGGGGGTGACAAAAACATTACAAATTAAGTCTGTGGGGGGCTTTGACCCTCCGCTGCAATCGCCTCAGTCCTGGTGGTGATGTGGGCGCCGACGTGGTCATCTGTGACTCCAGAAGCGTGTTGTCCTCGTCTTCGTCACCCCTGAGTGAATCCAGTGGGAGGACGGATCCTGCTGGGATGGGGGCTGCGGTGAGGTTCGCTGGAGGGAGGGTCAGTGGCGCAGGGGTGAATGAGGCAACCGAGGGGTGTGGGGGGGAGCGGTGTCAGGTCGTGGGTGGGGACCCAGCGGGTTCCAGGTCCCGGAGGGAGACTGTGTCCTGGAGCCCGTCGGGGTGTACCACGTAGGCGTACTGCGGGTTTGCATGTAGGAGGTGGACCCTTTTGACCAAGGGGTCCGATTTATGGCTCCGCACATGCTTCCTGAGGAGGACGGGTCCAGGAACTGTCAGCCATGTTGGGAGCGAGACCCCGGAGGTGGACTTCCTGGGGAAGGCAAACACACGTTTGTGAGGGGTCGCATTAGTGGCAGTGCAGAGGAGCGACCGGATGGAGTGGAGAGTGTCAGGGCCTCCTGCCAGCGGGAGACCAGGAGATTTTTAGACCGCAGAGCCAGCAGGACGACCTTCCAGACCGTCCCGTTCTCCCTCTCCACCTGTCCATTTCCCCGGGGTTGTAGCTGGTCTTCCTGCTCAAGGCAATGCCCTTGCTGAGCAGGAACTGACGCAGCTCATCGCTCATGAAAGAGGATCCCCGATCGCTGTGGATGTAAGTGGGGAAACTGAACAGAGTGAAGATGCTGTGCAGGGCTTTGATTACTGTGGCAGAAGTCATGTCGGGGCACGGGATGGCGAAAGGGAACCGGGAGTACTCGTCAATTGTTAAGGAAGTACAAGTTGCAGTTGGTGGAGGGGAGGGGCCCTCTGAAGTCCACGTTGAGGCGTTCAAAGGGGCGGAAGGCCTTCACCAGGTGCGCTCTATCTGGCCAGAAGTGCGGCTTGCACTCTGCGCAGACTTGGCAGTCTCTGGTGATGGTCCTGACCTCCTCAATGGAGTAGGGCACGTTGCGGGCCTTGACAAAATGGAAGAACCGGGTGAACCCCAGGTGGCAGAGGTCTTAGTGGAGAGCCCGGAGTCGGTCCACTTCTGCGCTGGCACATGTACCGCGGGATAGGGCATCAGGGGGCTCGTTGAGCTTCCCCGGGTGATACAAGATCTCATAATTATAGGTGGAGAGCTCGATCCTCCACCTCAAGATCTTGTCATTTTTGATCTTGCCCCACTATATATTATTAAACATGAAGGCAACCGACCGTTGGTCAGTGAGGAGAGTGAATCTCCTACCGGCCAGGTAATGCCTCCAATGTCGCACAGCTTCCACAATGGCTTGGGCCTCCTTTTCGACAGAGGAGTGCCGAATTTCGGAGGCATGGAGGGTGCGGGAAAAGAAGGCCACGGGTCTGCCCGCCTGGTTGAGGGTGGTGGCCAGAGCCACGTCCGATGCATTGCTCTCCACCTGAAAGGGGAGGGACTAGTCGACCGCGTGCATCGTGGCCTTGGCAATGTCCGCCTCGATGTGGTTGAAGGCCTGGCGGGCCTCAGGTGTCAGAGGAAAAACTGTGGACATGATGAGAAAAAAGCCAGGCATCGTTTCAGGGCCTTGGGGCAGTGGGGGAGAGGGAGTTCCAGGAGGGGGCGTATGTGGTCGTGGTCGGGCCCTAGGACTCCATTTTCCACTACGTAGCCAAGGATGGCTAAGCGGTTGGTGCGGAACACGCATTTCTCCTTATTGTATATGAGGTTAAGGAATTTGACGGTATGGAGGAATTTTTGGAGGTTTGCGTCATGGTCCTGCTGATCGTGGCCGCAGATGGTGATGTTATCTAGGTACGGGAAGGTGGCCCGCAGCCCGTACTGGTCAACCATTCGGGCCATCTCTCGCTGGAAGACCGAGACCCCATTGGTGACGCCGAAGGGAACTCTGAGGAAGTGATAGAGGCGGCCATCTGCTTCGAATACAGTGTATTGGCTGTCCTCCGGGCGGATGGGGAGCTGGTGGAAGGCAGATTTCAAGTCAACTATGGAGAAGACTCAATACTGCGCAATCTGATTGACCATGTCAGATATGCGTGGGAGGGGGTACGCGTCGAGCTGCATGTACCGGTTGATGGTCTGGCTGTAGTCAATGACCATCCTTCTCCCCAGTCTTCACTACTACTACTTGAGCTCTCCAGGGACTGTTGCTGGCCTCAATGATCCCCTCCCGCAGAAGCCGTTGGACCTCCGACCTGATGAAGGTCCTGTCCTGGGCACTGTACCGTCTGCTCCTAGTGGCGACGGGTTTGCAGTCCGGGGTGAGGTTCGCAAACAGTGAAGGTGGGTCGACCTTAAGGGTCATGAGGCCGCAGATGTTGTGGGGGGTAGGGGTCCTCCGAATTTCAAAGTAAGGCTTTGGCGATGGCATTGAAAATCCAGGCCGAGCAACAGGGCAGCGCAGAGGTGGGGGAGGACGTAGAGCCGGAAGTTGCTGAACTCTACGCCCTGGACGGTGAGGGTCGCGATATAGTACCCCCGGATTTCAATGGAATGGGATCCGGAGGCCAGGGAGATTTTCTGGGTGACTGGGTTTACCGGGAGGGAGCAGCGCCTTACTGTAGCAGGGTGGATGAAACTCTCTGTGCTCCCGGAGTCGAAGAGGCAGGTCGTCTCGTGCCCATTGATCTTCACCGTCGTCGTAGCGGTCGGGAGGTTGCGGGACCGAGACTGATCCAGGGTGATGGAGGCGAGCTGCGGAAGATGCTGGGAGGTCCCGGCATGGTCAGCAGTGGCGGAGGTAGCAGTAGGCAGCGAACGGCGAACGGCCAGACAAGCAGGGGTCCTGAGATGCGGTCCAAAATGGTGCCGAAGATGGCGGCACCCACGGGGCGCACATGGCGGGCGGCATCAAAGATGGCGGTGCCCACGGGCCACACGTGGCTTGCGGTGGGGAAGATGGCGGCGCCCCTGGGTCGCACATGGAGGGTGTAGAAATGCCGGGCCTGGAAACAGTGGCAACCGACCAAGCCTGGCAAACAGAAACGAAGTGTCCTTTCTTCCCACAACCATTGCAGGTCGTGCTCCTCACCGGCAGCGCTGCCTTGGGTGTTTGCTTTGTCCGCAAAAATAACACTTGGGGCCCCCTGAGTTGGCTGGCTGCCGCGCGGTGCAGGCTTGCAGTGAGCTGGAATCGGCAACTGGTGGGGCCCACGATGCCCACGAGGGTGCCGCGTGGTCGGGGTGTAGGACTCCAGGTTACTGGAGGCCACTTCTAATGAATTAGCAAGCTGCCTAGTCTCCGCAAGATCGCGCGTACCCCCTTCCAATAGTCGCTGGCAGACTTGCGTAGACTTCATGCCCGTGGCATAAGCGTCTCTAATTAATAGTTTGGTGTGTTGGACTGCCGAAACTGCCTGGCGGTCACAGTTTCTATCGAAGATCTGTAGGGCCCGCAAGAAATCATCCAGAGTCTCCCCGGGGAGTTGCTGTCTTGTGGCCAGGCGGTGCCTGGCGTACACTTGATTCACCGGTTCAACGTAATGTCCCTTTAGGAGCTTCATCGCTTCTGAGTAGGTGGGCGCATCCCGGATGAGGGGGAAAATTTCAGGGCTCACCCGTGAGTAGAGGACTTGGAGCTTCTGTGGGTCCGAGGGTTCTTCAGTGGCTGCTCTGAGGTAGCCTTCGAAGCAGGCTAGCCAGTGGTCGAAGGTAGACGTGGCGTTGCCTGCGTGAGGGCTCAGCTGCAGGCGATCAGGCTTGATTAGGAGACCCATCTTTTAAAATCTTGTGCAATAAATTGATGTACCGTCAATTACCACGAGATGAGAATGGTGAAACAATCGAGGCTTTATTGCACAAGATGTTGTGCCTCCCGCAGCTGGAACCAGAGTGGAAGCAGCGCAGGAGAGCATACACTTTTATACACCACCTGATGGGAGGAGCCAGCAGGCAGGGATTTATCATCGTACCTGTAATATACGGGCAATGCCGTAATACATACAATATATCACTAGTGGTGTTTACCACAGTGGGGTGGTGAGGGTGGTGTGGGGGTTGGGTTGACACACGTATCACGGGGAAAGGCAACTCAGCAGGGGCTCACTTCCTTGCCTGCGGCCGACCTCCAACCCGGCGACCTCCCTTTCCTTCGGGCCGCCAACCACGTCCAGGGCAGTCTGTTCTGCCACACTGAGAGGCCACAGGACCGGCGGTCCCTCTCCAGTTTTCTCCCGCTCTCAGCGGTTATGAGCGGACTTCTCCTGGGGGGAGGGAGGAAAACAGAAAACAACAGTGTTAGACAGTCCGGCAGATGCAGCTCAGGGGTGGGTAGCTGGTGGCCTCAGTGACCTCGGTACCTGACCATGCCAGCCGGTATGGGTCTGCCATGTGGTGCAGGGTGGGGGTTCGGGCACTTTCCGGGTGTGGGGGGGGCGGGTTACGGTTGTGTTGGACTTGGGTTAGTGCTGCCTACTCACCCTGGCAGCCCTGAGGAGGCCGTGCAGTTGTTCCCAACACTGCTGGCCGGTCCGGATGGTGTTGCTCACAGCGCCGACCACCTTTGCCACCTGCGCTCAGGCACGGGGAACGGCAGTGGCTGACAGCCTCCTTCCCGGACAGGGTACAGGGTCACCCGCCTCCCCTTCACAGTGTCCAGGAGGATCTACAGGTTGGCATCAGTGAATCTTGGCACTGCTGTCCTCGCTGCCAAGTTGTTGGCTGGGATGGTGTGCATTGTGAGTGAAGCGTGTATATGCGGCTGCAGCTTGTCAGTCTCCTGAGTGTCAATTTTGGACCCGGCGAATCCGGCACCGTTTCTCCTTGGATCAATTGTGTTCCACGTGGCACTGGTGCTAGCCACTTAACAGTAGCTGAATCGGTCCAGGTGCAACGCCAGTTTTGCTGACGTAGAAGTCCACAAATCCTGCGCTGGTGTCAACACTTAGTCTCAGGAAAGGAGAATTCTGCTGAATGTGTCTAGATCTCCTCTACATTGGGGAGGCCAAATGCAGACCGTGTGACCACTTTGGGGAATACCTCTGATCAATCCACAAGTGTCACCCTGAGCTTTTAAATGCCTGTCATTTTAATTCTTCACCTTACCCCCACTCTGACTTTTCTTAATCTTAGAATGGTAACAGCACAGGAGGAAGTTACTCATCCTAACGTGTCGGTGCTGGCTCTTTGCAAAATCAACTCATCTGGTCATACTCCCCAGCCTTTCTTCATAGCCCTGTAATTTCTTTCTGCGGATAATTATCTAAATTCCTTATCCTAACCCCATATCGCGTGAATTTGTTTTCCTCATGTTGTATTTCACCATAGAATAGTATCCCCTAGTTCTTTCTGTGAATGACAAATACTCTTCCACATTTAAGGTCAAAACAATGTGAAATGTTTCTGCATTTCCCAAATAAGACCACCAATAAGAAATCACTCTTGTCACTAGGTAAATTTCTGCTACAGTGAGCATTGCAAAATGCAAAAAAGTAATTTTGTTGATGAACAAGAGAACATGTCAGCTTCAGTGTCAGAAAGTAAATTGAGTTCTCAAAGATTCAGCACTCCATAATAAAACCATAGAAACATCCACATTACCTGTCTTCATGTCCCTTCATCTCTGCCACAACCTGTTGTGTATGGCGAAGAGCTGCCTCATACTTTTCCTGGCTAGCCTTGGAAGAAATTTCCAGCTCTGCCCTTAGTTTAACCAAGTCCTTCTGTAATTGTTTATTATCATACGCCAATTTATTGACAGAGGCCACGTAAGCATTCTGCAACTCCTTCACTTGATTATCTTCTATCTGCAAAGAGAGGAATAAATGCACTGAAATACCATTAACTATACTCTAGAAGAATGCTCAGGCAATAATTGGAAAAAAAGCAATCTATTATCTTTCTCTGTAAAGTTTCAAGTGGCAATTTACCATAAAAAATGTGAAGGAAATAACTACATTCATATCAGCCAGATCACTAAAACAAACACTCAGCTTGTGTATTCATAAAATCAATTACTTAAATTTAGAAAATGTAAAAGTTATGAACAATCAAAGCTATAAAATAACATAAGGCAAAGTGCAGTTCATGGACTAGAAACACAACATTATTGAGCAATAACATGGCACTTCAAATTAGCAATCTATCGAGTCAATCTCTTCAAGTAGTTTCAGAGATGCAAGGTTAGGCTTTGCTTTACGACCCTCACAGAATCCCTACAGTGTAGAAGGAGGCCATTCGGCACATCGAGTCTATACCAACCCTCTAAAAGAGCCCCCTACCTAGGCCCACTCTCGTTCCGCAACCCCACCTAACATTTTGGATATTAAGGGGCAATTGAGCATGGCCAGTCCAGCTAACCTGCGCATCTTTGGACTGTGGGAAGAAAGCGGAGCACCCAGAGGAAACCCATGCAGACACGGGGAGAAAGTGCAAACTCCACACAGTCATCCAGGGTCGGAATTGAACCTGGGTCCCTGGCGCTGTGACGCAGCGGTGCTAACCACTTTGCCACCGTGGCACCCCAAACAAGTGATTGTTCACCAGATCAGAGACAGGCAGAGCTGGAATGGGCAGGTTGCCACTCTCTCACACACACACACACACACACACCTCTTTGCAATTTTCTTGGGATGGACCCATCTGGGCAATGTATGCATGTGCACATATGGGAGGTTTTATGTTTATTCTATGCATAAGAGGTAAACATAACCTCCACTGCTATTTGCACTGGATGAACACTAGGGACATGCAATTCATATCTGTAGCACTGCGAAACAGAGCTACAGAAGGCACCCTCCTGTGGCTGCTAATTCCCACAATAGCCAAGTTGACAATACAGGGAAATCTATTGTCAACTTGTCGGACTACATCCTTCAACCAGACGAAATGGAAGTCCTCAGCAGAGGGCTCAATTTCTGCACCACAACCAACATGGACCCCATCAGTCTCGCGGCAGACACGGAGGAATTCATCAGGAGAATGAGGCTCCGGGAGTTCTTCCACAGACCACAAGAGGCCGACAGCGAACCCAATAAGACAACCAATGACCCGGAACAGCAGACCGCAAGATCTGCGGTGCGGCAACCGAAGAGGAAAGAGTCGAATTTGACTCCTCCGGAAGGCCGCTGCCCTAGACTGGACATGTATGTTCAAGCCGCCAGGAGTCGCATCAATGCCAGATTCTTCAGTCGCATTCACAAGACATCCCCGAATGTCACCCAAGCACAACGCAACGCCATCCGCGCTCTCTAGACCAACCGCAACATCGTCATCAAACCAGCAGACAAAGGAAGGGCCACCATCATATTGACCAGAACGGACTACTGCAAGGATGTGTACCAACAACTCAACAACCAGGAACACTACAGACAGTTACCTGCAGATCCGCCCAAGGAACACACCCTCCAACTCAACAGACTGATCAAGACCTTGGATACAGACCTTCATAGCACCCTACGTGCGCTCATCCCACGTACTCCCCGCGTTGGAGATCTCTAATGCCTCCCAAAAATACAGGAGCAGGAAATGGGACCCTGTGTGAGAACCTCTCTGGCTACATCAAGGGCATCTTGAAACCCTTCGTACAAGGAATGCCCAGCTATCGCGATACGATGGACTTCTTACAGAAACTCAGCACCCATGGACCAGTTCAACCAGGAACATTCCTCGTCACAATGGACGTCTTGGCACTGTACACCAGCATCCCCCATGATGACGGTATTGCTGCAACAGCCTCAGTATGCAACACTGACAACTGCCAATCTCCAGACGCAATCCTGCAACTCATCCGCTTCATTCTGGAACATAACGTCTTCACCTTCGACAACAAGTTCTTCATCCAGACGCACGGAACAGCCATGGGGACCAAAGTCACACCTCTATATGCCAACATCTTCATGCACAAGTTTGAACAGGACCTCCTCACCGCACAGGACCTTCAACCGACGTTATACACCAGATACATCGATGACATTTTTTTCCTTTGAACCCACGGCGAAGAATCACTGGAACGACTACACGATGACATCAATAAGTTCCATCCCTCCATAAGACTCAACATGGACTACTCTCCAAAATCGGTTGCATTCTTGTACACACTCATCTCCATCAAGGACGGTCACCTCAGCACTTCGCTTTACCGCAAGCCCACAGTTAACCTCATGATGCTCCACCTCTCCAGCTTCCACCCTAAACACATTAAAGAAGCCATCCCCTATGGACAACCCCTTCATATACACAGGATCTCCTCAGACAAGGAGGAGCGTAACAGACATCTACAGATGCTGACAAATGCCCCTGTATGAATGGGATATGGCGCTAGACTTATCGGTTGACAGTTCCAACGTGTCACAGCAAAACACCGCACCAACCTGCTCAGAAGACAAACACGGGACACAATCGACAGAGTACCTGTCGTCATCCAGTACTTCCCTGGAGCGGAGAAACGACAACATTTTCTTTGCAGCCTTCAACACGTCATCGATGAAGACAAACATCTTGCCAAGGTCATCCCCGCACCCCCACTACTTGCCTTCAAACAACCGCGCAACATCAAACAAACCATTGTTTGCAGCAAACCACGACACCACACAACCCTGCCATGGCAATCTCTGCAAGACGTGCCAGATCATCGACATGGATACCACCATTACATGCGAGAACACCACCCACCAGGTACGTGGTACATACTCGTGCGACTCGTCCAACGTTGTCTACCTCTTACGCTGCAGGAAAGGATGTCCTGAAGTGTGGTACATTGGCGAGACCATGCAGAGCTGCGACAACGGATGAACGGACATCGTGCGACAATCACCAGACAGGAATGTTCCCTTCCAGTCGGGGAACACTTCAGCAGTCAAGGGCATTCAGCCTCTGATTTTCGGGTAAGCGTTCTCCAAGGCGGCTTTCAGGACGCGCGACAATGCAGACTCGCCGAGCAGAAACTTATAGCCAAGTTCCGCACACATGGGTACGGCCTCAAACGGGACCTTGGATTCATGCCGTATTACATTCACCCCCGACCATCTGGCATGGGCTTGTGAAATCCTACCAACTGTCCTGGCTTGAGACAATTCACAACTCTTTAACCTGGGATTACCTGTAGCCACCTAAATTGGCCAACTCCCGATTTAAAATGGCGAACGGCAAATGCTGATGGGAAAGTCAGCCAACAAGACAGAAACCGGCAGTTCAAAAAGTTTTGTTTTGTTTCAGGTAACCCTTAGGTTGCCAACCACATGCTATTTACATCCTGAAACATTTGGATGGTAAACCGCACAGTCTGCGAGATGGCTCGCACTGGTTCATTATCTGAAAGTGTGTCTTGTCCTAAAATACGGTTTTTGGAAAAAATAAATTAAAAAAAGGGAGTCACACATAGTGACCAATTATAAAGGGAGTAATTGGCACTAAAGGACAGACAGGCTATCATACGAGATGTTAAACCAAGATAGTTACAGACACTATGCTTGATTCCACAGAACTCCAGAAGCTCCAGGACCGGAGAAGAGAAGAGAAGAGAAGAGAAGTGAAAAACGAACAGCCATGAGGATTTCCTTCGCTTGGTTCATCATCACAATGGACATTTGGTTGTGCGCGAACGCGAACCCCATGACCTCAAGCCCCCCAGCTGTTAATGTTTCACTTCCCCACAGTACCCAGAGCCCAGTCACCAGCGACACCGCACCATCTTGGTGTGACAGGTTCATAACCTGGTATTCCCTGTCCTACATGATAGAATCCTTGTTGGTATTGGCGATACTCTGCTGCATCGTGCAGACTATGCGTCTGAGAAAATGGAGAAGGAGAGCCTACCGCGCGCGTACCCCGGTATATAGGATCAGATCCCCTATTTTCGGATACGACCAGACCCCCGACCCCCGCGATCTATAATAAAGAGCATTCGTTTGCGTTTTTGTTGTAAATAAAGAAATGTTCAGAATTGTTCATGAGCAATTGTATGATCCTGAGCTTGACTGCCAAGCCAGGAAACGTGTGTATAAACTGCTATGATTTTGTTTGTGTGGTAGAGGAAGTTAGAGTGATGAAATGTTTAAGTGAGTGTAGTGTATTAAGAATAGTTAGAGGTTCCCATTTTTTTTGTTTTGTAATGCATGTCCCTGTTTGACATAGTGCCCCTTAGAATTGTCAGTTAAAAATGTATTTGCATAGTTATGGTCAGTGTAGAGGCCATGAAAGAAGTGCTCACCAGGTCAGGGAATGGAAAGCAACGTAGTTATGTGATCCTTCACGCTTCGCGTTAGGATCCCAAGGAGGAAGCGTAGCCACCTAAATTGGCCAACTCCCGATTTAAAATGGCGAACGGCAAAGGCTGATGGGAAAGTCAGCCAACAAGACAGAAACCGGCAGGTGCAGGTTTACTGTGTATTAAAACCCTGCAAAAGGCCAGACAACATCGATACCAGCGATCATCACCATAACAATGTAGCAGCCATCTGCATACTGATGAGCAATCCCCGGGAACAATAAGTAACATTTGGGACACACAAAGCAAAGCCAGACTCCCCAGCGCCAGCAGGAGCCAACACAAAGGAGGTGAACGGGCACCTCAAGACCGCCCATCGATCAGGGAACCGCTCCAGTATTGGAGAAATCGAACCAAGCGATTGGGACAAAGTCCAATCACTTGGGACCAGGTACAGGGTCCGCCCCGAAAGGCGGGAAGCCCCTGGGGACTCTAAGAGTTAAGCCCCAAGTTCAAATCGCTCTCTTCAACTCTTCGTCCTGCCCGGGTCACCCAGCAACACGAACCAACATTGACCGTGACCGGTGCAGTGACCACCGAACGAAGTAAGTCTTAATTCAACGCTCGCTACGAGATAGGCGCTCCTAGCTACCAATCCGTACCAACTTCGAATCCCGCAGACTCAGAACCTGAACGAAAGGCCATTTGTTCCCCTGACCTGGTGGGCCAGTCCGAAGTTAAGTATAGGCCTGTGAGTTATAGAAGTAGCTTAGACATAGAATTTGTGCATGAGTAGCGATTACTGTGTATAATAAATGTGCTTTGATTTGAATCTTACTGATCGGTGTATTGGGTTATTGATCATTACTCGGACTTGAACCTCGTGGCGGTATCATAAAGATACCTGGCGACTCGAGAGCAAAGGTAATAAAACAGAGCAACTGAACCAAGGAGAAAGTTAGCAACATACCCCTCTCTCGTGTTCTGCATAAAGACTTAATTCCCTGCAAATACTCGCATTCAAAGTATCGTCTTGCATCTTTGACTTTGTCTATATATATATGTTTCTGGAACTTACCTCTTCATTCACCTGAAGAAGCCTGTTGGACTTTAACCTGGTGTTGTAAGACTTCTTAGATAGAATTTACAGTGCAGAAGGATGCCATTTCACCCATCGAGTCTACACCGGCCCCTGATAGAGCCCTAAGCCCACACTTCCACCCTATACCCGAAACCCAGTAACCCCACCTCCCTTTTTTTGACACTACGGGGCAATTTAGCATGGCCAATCCACCTAATCTGCATATCTTTGTACTGTGGGAGGAAACCAGAGCACCCGGAGGAAACCCACGCAGACATTAGGAGAACTTGCAGATTCCGCACAGTGACAAAGGCCGAGAATCGAACCCAGGTCCCTGGCACTGTGAAGCAACAGTGCCAACCACTGTGCTACCATGCAGCCCTGTCCCCTGATGGTTTGTGGATGGGGGGGGGGGGGTTGTGATGTTGTGATTCTGTGCAATCATTACCCAGAAGTTAGAAGATGTTTTTATTCTTCTAATGTTTTCTGGGCAATTATTGGTGTCACCCAGTCACATTGAAATCACATATTTTGGATGATTCCCAGTGCAGTGCAATTACGCAGGGGAAGACGGCAATTCCGGAAAATTGCAAATCTTAAGTGGCAATGTTTGAAGGGGATTCCACAGCACATCTCCAACACTACACTCCATAGCTCCGATGTTACGCCCCACAGTCTTTTAAATCCCTTCCACTGAAATGGTGAGTGGCAGTCAATATTCACCTGGAAATTTGTTTGCATTTTTTAGTAACTTCTCGGACATTTTGTCTCCGTCTCTCTGGGAACCACAAGCAGAAGTCACTTAACTTTCCAGTTACTATTTTGAGAGAGCACAGAGTCCATTATTCCATGTTGCTCCCTTTTTAAAATGCAAAGTCTACTACCCAATTATTTTTATGGATATGATGCGACAATGAACTTGCATGCCACTCACAAAAGATGGTTCATGTCCTAGTAAGGCAGTCACCCAACTTTAGAGGTACTTTTGAATGTTATTGCAAAGGAAGAGATTTTGAGCCCTTAGGGCTCCCACTAGGGTCATTCCCTGGGTCATGCTCAGGCAATGCCAGCCTGGCAATCAAATCGTATGTGGCACTCTGAGGTACCTCACCACATTTATCATTATTTTTGTTTTTATTCGTTCATGGGACATGGGCATCGCAGGATGTGTGAGCATTTATCGTCCATCTCTAATTGCCCTTGAGGGGGTAGTTAAGAGTCTACCAGCACGGTAGCACAGTGGTTAGCACAATTGCTTCACACTCCAGGGTCCCAGGTTCGATTCCCTTCTTGGGCCACTGTCTGTGTGGAGTCTGCAAGTTCTCCCCGTGTGTGCGTGGGTTTCCTCCGGGTGCTCCGGTTTCCTCCCACAGTCCAACGATTTGCAGGTTAGGTGGATTGGCGATGATAAATTATCCTTAGTGTCCAAAAAAGGTTTGGTGCGGTTGCTGGGTTGTGGGGAGAGGTTGGAGGCATGGGCTTAAGTGGGGTGCTCTTTCCTAAGAGCCAGTGCAGACTCAATGGGCCAAATGGCCTCCTTCTGCACTGTAAATTCTATTATCCTATGATACCACATTGCTGTGGGTCTTGAGTTACATGTCGGCCAGACCAGGTAAGGTCGATGGATTTCCTTTCCTAAAGGACATTAGTGAATCAAATGTTTTTTTACGACAATTGACAATGGTTTCATGGCCATTCTTAGATGTTTTAATTCCAAACTTTTATTGAATTCAAATTTTACCATCTGCAGTAGCAGGATTTGTACCTGGGTCCCCAGTGCATTACTCTGGGTCTCTGGTTTATTAGTCCAGTGACAATGCCAGGATGCCACCATCTCCCCAGGAGGTTGCAGGTCATATTTACAATATTCATTTCATGTCAGACATACATCCCAAGGATTTATACACACTATGGTGGGAGGGCCCTAGTCAATGGACTTTCCCAAATGAGTCTTTGCAGCAGCTACCCTAAGTTTTACAGCATCTCTCAGCATGTAGTCCTGGACTTTGGAATGTGCCAGTTTGCAACAATTAGTCATCGACAGCTCTTTGCATTGGAAGAGCAGTAAGTCTCATGCAGGCCAAAGAGCCTGTTTATCTCGATTTATGTCCTTGGAAAAGCCTATCGGGCAGATAGTTCAGAGTTTATGGAGCTACTCAAGGTAAACCTTGACAAAAAACACGGGGTGGGATTCTCCGTCCCGCCGCACCCATTTCCTGGTGCGGCGCACCCCCGCCGGCAGTGGGATCCTCCATCCTGGCAGCCGGGTTTCCCATTGTGGGCATCCCCATGCCGTCAGGAAATCCACAGGTGTGAGTGCGTTGCCGGCGAAGCAGAGGATTCCACCGACGGAGAATCCAGCCCACTATCTTTTTCCAGACCTTCTTTGCAAAGACACATTCCAGAAGGAGGTGGACAATGGTTTCTTCATCACTACAGCCCCTTTGAGAGAAACATGGAAGGGCAGTGAAACTCCCCCTAGGAGGATCTGACGGGGAGAACCCTTCACACACTAGTCAAGTTACGTCTTGGTGCTTATGTGAACTTTCTGGCAATGATGATAGTCTGCTCAGGGAACCATTCTCTATTTTCTGCAAGGCCTCAAGGATATTATTTGTGGGCAAGTGTTTGATGGGCTTGTGGCCAAAGGTTCTTTTCTGCGCAAACTTTTCCAAGAGGGACAGATGGTGTGACATTGTTCAAATGATTGAAGCATTCTACAGAATGCGGCCAGATCTATCTTTTGCAACATTGGGGACAGATGGAATCTCAGCACATGGTGACACTTGGTGTTTATATCCTGTGAGTCAACGCAGAGCTTGATGCATAGAATCATAAAATTTACATTGCTGAAGGAGGCCATTCAGCCCATCAAGTCTGCACCGGCCCTTGGAAAGAGAACCCTACTCTAGTCCATGCCTCCACCCTATCCCCATAACACAGTAACTCCACTTAACCTTGGTTTATTTGGACACTGAGGGTAATTTAGCATGGCCAATCCACCTAACCTGCACATCTTTGGACTGTGGGAAGAAACCGGAGCACCCGGAGGAAACCCACGCAGACACAGGGAGAACGTGCAGACTCCTCACAGACAGTGACCCAAGCTGGGAATCGAACCTGGGATCCTGGAGCTGTGAAGCAACTGTGCTAATCACTGTGCTACTGTGTTGCCCACCAAGAAGAGCTTGATGCAGCCGCACACAAAGGTGGCCATCAAAATGAGGACTTCATTGAGCAGGTTTTTTCCTCTTTTGTCTAGAGATTTGTACATTGTGTCCCTGTAGACAGGCCTGATGATGAAGGGGAAAAGGATTTCTGAAGAACATGGCCTTACATGTATCATGGTTTAGTTAAGCTCTAGATGCCGGTTCAAACTGGTTGCAGATACTCATCTATCAATTGGCAGTGGATCTGAGCAGAAGACAGTGGGGTTGTCCATGCATGAAGAGATTTTAGTCTGTCTGGAATGTCATTCGTTTGTGCCTTTATCCTTCCTGTTGGGCTTGGCAAAAAGTTTTGATACAGCACATGAAAATGAAAGAGAAGAGAGGGCATCCCTGCTTAACTCCAGATTTGATTGCAGCTTTTCCAATTACCACCCACTGACCGAAAGTGCATTATGTGCAGTTTGTGTAGAGCAGCCGAGATCCATTTGTGGATTCCCTCCCCAAACCCCATTTTGGAGAGCACATTCATCACGTAGGTGTGTGATATTCTGCCAAAGGACAATTCCTGGTCCAAGGTGATGAGACAGGTGCCCAAGATCTTATTCTGCACTAGGTTGATCAAATCCCTGAATAGCACAAGGCTACGAGATCTTCCTGGCAGCTATAGTGCAGGTCTGATCATTGTGGTTCACCAACTCCATGGCAGGCTTGACCTGATTAGCAATAACCTTGGAGAAAATTTATATAACGTATTGAAAGGAGCTGCCAATTTCTGAATTTCGTCTTCTTCTCCTTCCATTTGTAGATAAGGTTAATGATGCCTTTCCTCATGGATTCTAACATGCTGCCAGCCAGAAACATACCGTTGCCTGGTAAAACGTCGCTTCCAGGAATCATACTCATTTCGAAGGACCTAACAGCTTTTGCCAGCTCATCCAGAGTTCGTGGTTTGTCCATCTTTCACCCATGCTATCAACTAAGGTACCCATGATAGAGGACTGTGGGGCCATGCTCTTTGCAGTCTTTAAGTCACAGAGCCTGGTATAAAATGGTTTGCTGATCCTTAGTATGTCAGGCTGTGACGAAGTTAATGAGCAGTCCTCTTCCTCAGGCTGCTAATCACAGAGCTCTCTGTGCCTCTGTCGGAAGAAGAAATGTGAGCAAGTCCCATCCTGCCCCATGGAGCAGACTCTGGATTGGAAGGTGGTCCTTGAGGTTGCTCAGCTAACAGTGAGTCCTGCTGGTTCTTCACCTCTTGGAGGTCTTCCTTAACATTGACACCCATCGACTGCAACAGGAGCAGATTTGTATATTTTTAAAAAATATTTTATTGGAGGTATTTTCAAATATATTCAGAACTGAAACAAGCAAACAATAACAATAACATGCACAATTACCACTATTCCCCCGTACCACCTCTTCAACCATCACCTTTTACACCCAGCTTGCCCACAAAGCCCAAACAAAACACAAAGAACCTGCCCCACCCGACGTGTTAACATCCCTTAAAGAAGTCAATGTACAGCTTCCACAAGAGAACTTATCCTCCTCCCCCTTATGGCGAACTTGATTTTTTTCTAGGCAGAGAAACTCTGCCAAGTTGCTAACACACATCGCTGCTTTCAGCAGCTCCACGTCCAGCCTCTTTCACCATCTGCACTCCCAGATCCTCCGACACTCCAAATAATGCCACCCACGGGCTCGGCGCCACCTCCACTTCAGATTTTCGACATTATGTTTGCAAACTCATTCCAAAGCCAATCTAACTTTGGACATCCCCAAAACATATGCACATGGTTCGGCGAGCTCCCTGCACACAGCCCACAGTTATCTTCCACCCCTGGAAAACATTGACTCATCCTAGACCCCGTCATATGAGCCCGATGCAACACTTTAAACTGTATGAGACTCAGTCTTGCACATGACGAAGACGTGTTTATCCTCCGCAGCACCTCCCTCCACACTCCGGCTTGCATCGCCTCTCCCAACTCCTTCCACCGGACCTCCGCCACTGGAGCACTCTCCCTCTCCATCAGCTCTCCATATATGTCTGACTCCTTGCTCTCGGCTTTCACATCCGCGGACAGAAGCTTGTCCTGTAGGGCTGGAGGCGGCAGCTGCAGGAATTAACCCAACTCTTTCCTCAAGATGTCCCTCGCCTGCAGGTACCTGAACCCAGTCCCCTTCAGCAACAAGTACACCTCCTCAAGCGCCTCCAATTCTGCAAACTTAACCGCACAAACAGGTCCTGAAAATACTCTATCCTCAACTGCCCCCACCACCGAAACCTCACATCCATCCCAGTCAGAACAAACCTGTGGTTGCCAAAAATCAGCACCCACAGGGACAGGCCTTCCATCTTACAATGCTGATCCCACATCCTCAACGACAGTGTTGTTCAAAATCTTTGCCCGGGACCTATTTTTACCAACCGCCCATTCTTCAGGACCCACGCTGGATGACATTTGAGACCCATATCGGCTGACCTTCGTGACCCACCATATTATCTTACCTTTAATGCACGAGATGAGTCTGTTTGGTCTTCACGATCTCACTCTAATCAGGTTCACAGGAGGAGAAATCGATATGCATGTCGAGTGCAGAGTTCAGCCTGTTACTTTGCGCTGTTTTCATCTTTGTGAGGATGAAAATCCAACCTCGCACATGCAGGCCATTGTGAAGGGCAAACGCAACAACATGGTTGTTTTACTCAGCTCTCGTTACTCCTCAGAGTCTCTACTCCAGAATGCTGACAGCCTCATGGACTTGTGGCCTGTTTTAATGTGCTGTCATAGCTGAGATGCAGAAGTTCAGTTTCTTCATTTGGAGTCAGCTGCAAGTTAATAATTGATTTTGGGGTCTCAAACTCAAAGGGATTTTTCACCCACCTGTTCTCTCTCAAGATCTGAAACATCTCCTCTGGAAAGTAGCGACAAAACTGTTGACCAGCGTAGCCAGATGCAACTGAATACGTCTTACCAGTCCATTGACAGTTCCCTTACTAACGCTATTTTCTTCAATGTGTCGAAGCAGTGTGGGAAACATGTAGTAATTTTGGCTTTGCACTTGCAATTGCAAAACTTTCAATGACTTTTGGAAAGTTTTGATTTCTTTACAGTGGCAAAATCAATCAGCATCCTTCCCTTGCAATTTGAGGTTCAATTCATTTAGAATTGAAAAGATGTCTGCAAGGTAAGACCTAGTTAACATCCAAGTTTTATCATCAAATGAATCAGCCAGAGGAGGCAATTTCTCGAGGAGGAATGCATGGACTTGATACATCAGTTTGTAAATTCTGACTAGCACCAGACCCCTAGACAGCCAAAGTTCTTCTGTGTAGAACAATAGATGTGTGTGCTCGGCCCCCATATCGAATGCAGAGCGTTTAATGAAACACACAAAATTCACAATTCCTTTCAACACCACTTCAAGATCAGATGGAATTCCTTTCAATGCCAATGCCTCACAGTGAATAAAACAATGATTACAAACAATGTCCTGACCAGCTGCCTCCTTAATCCTTCTTATATCTCCGCTGTTTTCCCCAGAAATGTTGGCTGCTCCATCGCTTGTGATTCCTCTGCAATGAACCCAGTCAAGCCTGCACTTTCCAACCATATAACTATTCAATGCTTCAAAAATCAATGTGCCAGTCGTATGTATTGGTAATGTCAGGTAGCACAGCAAATTCTCAACAAATTCATTGTGCCAAACATACCTCATGTAAACTAGCAAGGTTGCACAATCTGAAACATCTGTATTTTCATCCAGTTGTATTGAGAACTCTTGTGCTGATTTAAAACGAGAAATAAGCTGGGCTTCCAAATTCTCAGCAAATCCCAAATTCGGTGAGCCACTGTGTTATCACTAACTGGGATACATTTCACTTTTTCAGTAAACCTTGTTATGGGCCAGGGTTTAGAGAACCCCAAAGTGTATCATGGAGTTCACCTGACCCACAACTTTTAATAGATTGTGGTATGGGGAGCACACGGCCCACTCTACAGGTGTGGTACAGCAGAAATCGAAAAGTATTTTTTAAAGCAAAACAATGTTTATTCTATGAACTCAAGTTAACCTTTTTAAAACATACAGTGAACATCTTAGCAACCATTAATTCAAAAACAACCCCCAAAGACTACAACACTAAGTAATCCTTTAAGCTTTCCTTTTAACATCCATAAGACTTAAAACAAAACCATTAACAGAAGCACCTCAGGTTTAACTTCACTACTGAGAACAGTTACCGCGTTGAAATCAACAAATGGACATTCATATGGTTGCAGAGATTGCAGCTTCTCCAAAACTAAAATGAAACCAAACCCACCTTGCAGCAAAAAGCCTAAAGCGAAAGTAAAATGCTGACAGACAGCCCAGCTCCGCCCACTTTCTGACAGCACTGCAGTAATAAACACCCATTTCTTAAAGGTACTCTCAAATGACAACCTCTCATCCAGGGCCGTACAAACTATGTCTATTGCTGCAGGGAGAATTAATCTCTCTACTATAATGTGGGGCATTTTCTCTTTAGCTTCATGGTAAGCTACCACGTAAGAGGCTAATTGTACTTTGTCATTCAATGTAACATTTCTGCTGAGGATTTCAGCTGACGATTTAAGTTCTCGCTGCATCCATTAAAAAAAATCAAGAGGTTTGTACTCAAACTCCCCATGCTTTGTCTTCAAGTGTCTTTGAAGGTATGAGGGTTTTAAACTTTCATTTGCCAGTACTTCTGGATATAACACACATGACTTTGCAACCTGATTTGCATTGGCACAATTAATAAAGCAATACCTTAAAACATTATCTTTACATTGCATTGTGCCTGATTTCAGTTTCTTCTGGCTGTTCACCAGAGTCTCTGGAGCTCACACCAGCACTGCTTTGTCCTGCTGTGGATTCTCCTGAGCCACTCTCTCCAGCAGGTTTAGTTGTGAGATCCTGGCCTGTTTGTGTCTCTTGCCCTCTTTTCCTTATTACAAAATGATCCATTTTAAATGATCAATCCTGTTGCTTGCTTGCTGCTAACAAAATGGAGGAATCGCAATCGCGCCCAGAGCACGGGACGTCAGTGTTTGGGGCGCGTGATCTGCCCTCTGCTGTCGCTTCAGGCACGGAGACTGTTTCGAATTTTTTAAAAAAGCGTACTGACATCAGGAGGAGGCGGTCTTTCCCCCTGGACTCCGGGCCCACACACTGATGAGCGGGCATGCATGCGCTACACGGCCGGCATTCTGAAAGCCACTCGCTGCTGTCATTTTTATAAGCAGGTCACCGCTGGCATTTTTAAAAGCCGGCTGAGGCCATTGGGCATTAATTCCCGCGATCGAATACGCATTGACACATGCCCCCGCGACCCTCCCGACACCCGCCCGTGACCCACCCGCAGGTCTCGAGACTAACTTTGAAAATGACTGCTCAACGCCAAACCACCACTGGGCCCGTGGAATACCTGCCCGGTGAGAATGGAAGAGGTGCCAACAAAAGCACCCTCAGACTGGTCCCTTTACACGAAGCCTCCTCCATCCGTCCCCACACCGATCTAAGAGGATGGTTCCCTTGCTCTCCGTCTTCAAGGTCACTTTGACCTGATGTTTGCTGGTCCAAATCCAGAAGGGTCTTTGACCTTAGTGGTGCTCCAAGCCACTTCAACATGCATGGCATTGCCCTCTGCCAAGCTGAAGCCAGACTCCTTCATATTCCATGACAATCACTGGCCTGTCTAACAGGCCAACTAATGCAACTGGCACATTGGTGTGCATACTCATCAGTGTTCTCCTGCATTCTGCACATTAAAGGTCCTGATCTGAGGCCTCTGCAGCTGTATTCATTCACAATATTGCCCTCCATAAAGTTGGCACAAAAAACGTCCTTGCACCCTTAACGCGATTGCAGCCACTCTCCTGAATGGTGTTTCGACGCATGCAGTGCCAGTATATGAACTGATAGTTTTAAATGTCAGATCAAGTCAAGGGGCCTCTTCTTCTATGCTGAGTTGTTTCTCTTTCTCCCTCTTCTGGGTTGCAATGGGAGGAAGTAGTTCTTGTCTCTTTGAAAACAAGAAATTAGAATCGGGGATGTTGGGGTGAGGAATGTTGGGGTGGGGTGGAAAGCACAAATCCCATGTTGACAGCGATATATGGCTTTCTCATCATGCAAGATAGCAGGATGAGGGTGAGATGGCAGCTGAGGAGGGTCATAAGGTAGGGACATACTTCTATCCTTAAAGGTCTGATAATTCAGAGCCTGGATATCACAGACTCTGTCACTGCTGGTTCTGTATTGCATAATGTTGTCCCTTCTGTAGGAATCAGGAGATGCAGGACACATTGTCACCGACTGGTTCTAGTCTGCCCCTTCTATAGTGTCATTTTGTCCTGCAAGAGATAGCTAAGAATGCCATGTTATTACATAGCTCTGTGTTTGGATGATACAACTTCCACAGACTAGATGGATGGATATGACGGCGAGAAATGGGTGTGATTATTAGGTGTTTGAGGGTCACATGGGATATTTGGATGCTAGGTATGAGTCCTGAGATCCCATGAGAGGTTAATGGAGCAGTAGATAGGAGATGTTATGTCAAGATGCATTCATGCACTTGATCACACATGCAAGGTTGTTAAACCCTGTTTGGCACTGCTGTTAGATCCTCTTGGTCAGATGTTGCAAATTGACCTCACTGGCCACCTGCTCCTAATCCCCTCTGATGGTGATCCTTGAAGGTCTCCCTGGCCACCTCAGAACCATGGTAGTTCTCTTGTCTATCTCTACCACTGTCATCAGCACATTGGTGGTCCTGGAGTCCTTTCTCTGCTCTGGTATTCCATTATCTTAGGTTACAATTGCAACAATGGTTCTTAGCAGCAGCCTCTTATAATACAGTGCATCTTTCCTTTTTGAAGGACAGACTGCCTTTTTTTTGAACAAACATTTTATTAAGGCATTTATGGTTTTATAACTAAAGATACAAATACAAATGAAAACATAATTCAGTGCATAACACCCATAACAATATCTCATTGTTCCCGCCTAAGCTAAACCAAACTAACCTAACTCCCCCGCCCCCCTTACTCCATAACGCCCCCCCCCCCCCCACCGCCAATTATTGAAACTGCTAACAGGCTGCCACCTCCGAACGAACCCCAACACTGATCCTCTCAGGGCGAACTTAATTTTCTCAAGCCTGAGAAACCCAGCCATGTCGCTAACACATACACCCCGATTTTGAGGGCTCCTAGTCCCTCCACGCTAATAAGATCGGTCTCCGGGCTACCAAGGAGTCAAAGGCCAAAACGTCAGCCTCTCTCGCCCCTGGACTCCTGGGTCTTCCGATACTCCAAAAATCGCCACCTCTGGACTCGGTGCCACCTTCGATTTTAGCACCGTGGACATGACATCCGCAAATCCCTGCCAGAATCCCCAAAGCTTTGGACATGCCCAAAACATGTGGACATGGCTTGCGGGCCCACCTGCACACCTCACACACCTGTCCTCCACCCCCAAAACACTGCTCATCTGGGCCACCGTCATTTGTGCCCGGTGAACCACCTTGAATTGTATCAGGCTGAGCCTGGCACATGATGAGGATGTGTTGATTCTGCTCAGAGCATCCTCCCACAGACCCGCCTCGAACTCCTTTCCCAACTCATCTTCACATTTACGCTTTACCTCCCCTGTCTTGGTTCCCTCCCACTCTATGAGCTCTTTATAAATATCCGAGACCTTCCCTTCCGCCACTCCCGTTCCAGAGACTACCTTGTCCTGTATTCCCTGTGGCGGTAGAAGCGGAAAGGTCGGAACCTGCCTTCGCAGAAAATCCCTCACCTGCAGATAACAAAATCCATTCCCTCCCGGCAATTCAAACTCCTCTTCCAGATCCTCCAAACAGGGTAAGCTCCCATCAACAAATAGATCCCCCAGCCTCTCAATCCCTGCTCTCTGTCAACTCCGAAACCCCTCATTCAACCTCCCCAGGACAAACCGGTGATTACCACAAATTGGAGCCCACACCGATGCTCCCTCCACTCCCATATGCTTCCGCCACTGTCCCCAAACTCTCAGAGCCGCCACCACTACCGGGCTTGTGGAGTATCGGTCCAGCGAAAACGGCAGAGGAACCATTAACAATGTCCCCAAACTTGTGCTCTTACATGAGGCCGCCTCTACCTGCTCCCACACCGACCCCTCCCCCACTAATCACTTCCTGATCGTGGCTACATTTGCCACCCAATAATAGTTCCGAAAGTTCGGTAGGGGCCAACCATCTCACCCTCGGCCCCGCTCCAGCAGCACTTTCCTTACCCGCAGGGTTTTACCCACCCACACAAACCCAGAGATCACTGCATTGACCCGCTTAAAAAAGGCCTTTGGGATAAAAATAGGGAGACACTGAAAAACAAACAAAAATTTCAGGAGAACCGTCATCTTTACCACCTGTACCCTCCCTGCCAGTGACTACGGGAACATGTCCCACCTCCGAAAGTCCGCCTTCATTTAATCAACAAACTGGGCCAGATTTAATTGATGTAACTTCTCCCATCCCTGCGCCACCTGAATTCCCAAGTATCGAAAACTCCCTCCCACCACTTTAAACAGTAACTCCCCCAACCTCCTCTCCTTCCCCCTCGCCTGGATCACAAAAACCTCACTCTTACCCATGTTCAATTTATACCCCAAGAACCGGCCAAATTTCCCTATGATCCGCATAATCTCTCCCATCCCCCCTAATGAGTCAGAAATATACAGGAGTAGGTCGTCCGCATACAACAAGACCCTGGGCGAAATTCTCCGGAAACGGCGCGATGTCCGCCAACTGGCGCCCAAAACGGCGCAAATCAGTCGGGCATCGCGCCGCCCCAAAGGTGCGGAATGCTCCGCATCTTTGGGGGCCGAGCCCCAACCTAAAGGGGCTAGGCCTGCGCCGGACGAATTTCCGCCCCGCCAGCTGGCGGAAAAGGCCTTTGGTGCCCCGCCAGCTGCCGCGGAAATGACATCTCCGGGCAGCGCATGCGCGGGAGCGTCAGCGGCCGCTGATGGCATTCCCATGCATGCGCAGTGGAGGGAGTTTCTTCCGCCTCCGCCATGGTGGAGACCATGGCGAAGGCGGAAGGGAAAGAGTGCCCCCACGGCACAGGCCCGCCCGTGGGTCGGTGGGCCCCGATCGCGGGCCAGGCCACCGTGAGGGCACACCCCGGGGCCAGGTCGCCCCGCGCCCCCCCCCCCCCCCCAGGACCCCGGAGCCCGCCCGCGCCGCCTTGTCCCGCTGGTAAGGTATGTGGTTTAATCTACGCCGGCGGGACAGGCATTTTAGCGGCGGGACTTCGGCCCATCTGGGCCGGAGAATCGCGGGGGGGGCCCCGCCAACCGGTGCGGCGCAGATTCCCGCCCCCACCGAGTATCCGGTGGTGGAGAATTCGGCAACCGGCGGGGGCGGGATTCACGCAAGCCCCCGGCAATTCTCCGACCCGGCGGGGGGAGAATCTCGCCCCCTGTGCTCTGCCTCAACCCCCCCCCCCGCCCCCGGACTAGCCCCTTCCAGCCCTTTAATGCTCTCAGCGCCATCACCAATGGCTCTATAGCCAAGGCAAACAACACTGGGGAGAGTGGACATGCCTGCCTTGTCCCCCGGCTCAGTCTAAAATAGTCCAAGCTCACTTGGTTCGCCTGCACACTCTACACCGACGCTTGGTACAACAACTGGACCCAGTGTACAAAGCCCTGTCCAAACCCAAACCGGCCCAGGACCTCCCACAAATACCTCCACACACCCGGTTGAAGGCCTTCTCCGCATCCATAGCGACCACCACCTCCACCTCCCTCCCCTCAGAGGGCATCATGATGACATTCAAGAGCCTTCTAACTTAGGCCGTTAACTGCCTTCCTTTGACGAATCCCATCTGAGCCTCCCCTATCACCCCCAGAACACAATCCTCTATCCTCGAGGCCAAAATCTTGGCCAGTAATTTGGCGTTTACACTTAGTAGGGAGATTGGCCTATATGACCCGCATTGTTCTGAGTCCTTCGCCCGCTTCAGAATCAATGAGATCGAAGCCTGTGACATTGTTGGGGCTCTCCAGCCTCATTAAATGCCTTCACCAGCAACGGATCCCGCACCCCAGAAAATCTCTTATGAAATTCGACTGGGTATCCGTCTGGCTCCGGGACCTTGCCCGACTGCATGGCCTCCAATCCCTCTACAACCTCAACAATCCTGATCGGGGCTCCCAGCCTCTCCACCAATGCTTCCTCCACCTTTGGAAACTCCAAACCCTCCAAGAATTGCCTCATCCCATCCACCCCAGCTGGGGGCTCCGACTCATAAAGCCAACTGTAAAATTCCTTGAACACCCCGTTCACCCCCGCTGGGTCCAAGATCGTGTTCCCTCCTCTATCCTTCACTCTTCCTATCTCGCTGGCCGCCTCCCATTTCCTGAGCTGGTGTGCTAACATCCTACTGGCCTTCTCCCCATATTTATTCACCGCCCCTCTCGCCTTCCTCAACTGCCCCACCACCTTCCCTGTGGATATCAGACCAAACTCCATCTGCAGCCTCTGCCGCTCCTTCAACAACCCCGCCTCCGGGGATTCCGTGTACCTTCCGTCCAATTGGAGAATCTCCCTAACCATCTCTACCCGCTCCACCTTCTCCCTATAAGCCCGTATCAAAATAAACTCCCCCCTCAGTACTGCCTTCAGTGCCTCCCATACCATTGCTGCTGAAATCTCCCCGTGTCATTTCTCGCCACATAATTCCAGATAAACCTCCCTCACCCCCACACACACCTCCTCATCCGCTAACAATTCTACATCCATTCTCCAGTGCGGGCGCTGGCCCCCCTCCCTGCTCACCCGTAATTCCACCCAGTGTGGGGCATGGTCCGAAATAACAATCGCCGAATACTCGACATCTACCACACCCACCAGGAAAGCTCTATCGAAAACAAAAAAAATCGAACCGGGAGTACACTTTGTGCACATCGGAGAAAAAAGAAAATTCCTTTGCTCTTGGCTGTCGAAACCGCCACGGATCTACCCCTCCCACCTGTTCCATTAACCCCTTTAGTTCCTTCGCCGCAGCTGGCACCCTCCCTGGCTTCGAACTCCACCGATCCAACCTTAGATCCATAACCGTATTAAAGTTGCCCCCCCATGATCAGCCTATGCGAGTCCAGGTCCAGGATTTTCCCCAACACCCACCTCATAAACTCCGCGTCATCCCAGTTTGGTGCATAGATATTCACCAATACCACCGCCATCCCCTCCAGTTTCCCACCCACTATAACGTACCTACCCCCCGAGTCCACAACAATGCTCCCTACCTCAAATGACACCCGCTTATTAATCAAAATCGCTACCCGCCTAGTTTTAGAGTCTAGCCCCAAATGAAATACCTGCCCAACCTACCCCTTCCTCAGCCTAGTCTGATCCACCACCCTGTAACATTGCCACATTCGCCTTTAAACTCTTCCGATGCACGAACACATGAGCCCTCTTGACCGGCCAATTCAACCCTCTCACGTTCCATGTGATCAGCCTGGTCGGAGGGCACCCCGCCCACCCCCCTGCCGATCAGCCATCACCCTTCTTAGGTCAGCCTCCAGCCGGCGTCCCGTGCCACTCCAGGCCCGTCCTCGGGCGCCCACCGTGATCGACCCCCCCAGTCTGTCTCCAAGTGCCAGTCCCTCCCCTGCCAGCAGATCCAAACCCCCTCCTTCCCCCTCCCCCCCATAACAAAATAACAATCCCAACCCCCCTCAACAAGCTAATCTCCCCCCCCCCCACCTACACCCCCCCCCCCCCCCCCCACACACACACTGCGCTTCCCTGAGCTAGCCCACCCAGCTAGCCTGGTAGCCCCCACCCATGGAGCCAAGCATCCTACCGTCGCAATAATCCCGCCCCTCCAGCTCGAACATACATATGCAAACATTAAAATCCCCAACAAACACAAAGAAGAAAATTCCACCCACCATCCTCCATTAAGAACAAAGTTAACCCGCATACAAAACTGAGCAACGGCCCCAAACTTAGTGCAAAACAATACATACAAAACCAGAAGAAAAAAAAGAAATTTAGCAGCAGATCAAAAACACAGCTACTCGCCCCAAGTTCAATTTCCTCCATCAGCTGCCAGTCCCCTGTCCTTTACAAAGTTGATTGCCTCATCTGGCAAACCAAAGTAAAGCTCCTGGCCCTCATAAGTGATCCACACATGAGCTGGATACAGCACACCAAACTTCTTAAAGAGGGCCGATTTGACTTTGTTAAAACCCGCCCTTCCTTTGGCCAGTTCCGCACCCAAGTCTGGTAGATACGCAGCTCATTACCTTCCCACGATCAGCTCCTCGTCTGCCTGCCCCAGCTCAAGATCTGTTCCTTGTCCAGGAACCAGTGATCGCCCTCAGCGGCTCATTCCTCAGCGGCTTATTCATAAGCGCCCTGTGAGCCCTGTCCACTTCCAAAACCCGAGAAAACGCACCTTCCCCCAGTAGCTTCTTGAACATACGTGCTACATATGCACCTGCATCCGATCCCTCGCTGCTCTCTGGCTGGCCAACGATCTTCAGGTTCTGCCTACACGATCTGTTCTCCAGATGCTCCATTTCCTCTTGCAGCCTCTTTCTGGTGGTCTTTCGTCAGCCTCATCTCCACCACCATCGCGGCTAGCTGGTCATCGTGCTCAGCCACCGCCTCTTCCACCTTCTGGATCGCCTGACCCTCGGCTTCCAATATCTGCTCCACGCAGTCAATCCCCGTCTTAATTGGATCCAGATATTACATTCTTTGCTGAGCAAATTTCTCGTGGAGGAAGATCACCAGCTTCTCCGTTGACCACTAGGCCGGCAGTTTCGGTCCCTGACTCTCCGCCATATTCTCCTGTGCCGCAGATTCCATTCCCGTTTTCGACCAACATTCTCTCCTTTTCAGACCACTTCAGGTCTACGAATCCATACATTGGTGGGGAATCCTTCTCCTCTACTTCACCAGTTTCCTGTTTTATCAATCAGATCCACCGAAAATTGGGGAAAAAGGTCCAAAAGGTTCACTACGAGCGGGAGCTACCAAATATGCGACTACTCACTCCATGGGCGCCACCGGAAGTGGTGAAAATTAATTTTTAGCATTAGGTGCTTCTTCTTCAGCTCAAGTGTTGGAATTCAGTGGTCTTTGGAAGTGGCCAAACCCAAAATTAATGTGCAGCCAAAGTCTAGCAAGCATTTAGGGAGTGTTGCTTTGCACAGGCCCTAAACAAAGTGGAAAGGAGAGAAGAGAGGATATAAACACTGGAGGAAAACAATTTTTTGCACAGGCGGTTTGAATCCCAACCATATATCAGCCCATCCCTCCCCACAACCTGGTCTAAGTCTTTCATGCTATTTTTTTTGCTTTATTTTTGGTACGGCTTCTAATTGGAGAAAATATCATGACGCCCCAGAGACTGGATGTCAGCCAAAGTAAGTAATACGGCATCTCTGGGCAGGTTAAAGTCCTTTGGCCTGCAACTCACAAGGAGGGAGAGAACATATCAAGGGGAGAGAGGGAAGGTGCTGAAGCAAAGGCACACAGTTTATCAAAGTTACCAATATTGAGTAACAGGGCTGTGTTCCAATTTTAGCCAATATAGTATTAAAAGATAAAACGCAATGACAGAATGTATGCTTATGGCTGATAACTTACTAATTTAACCTGTACTGTCATGGCAGGTTACAGGATGTGTGCCTGGTGCTTTACCACAAGGTGAATTGAAACGTTGAATGCCTAATCAGCCATATACCCCTTTCTCAGCTCCAACAGGCAGACCCCCATCAGCATTTATATATACTTATCGACCACTTCGGCAGAAAAATGCTGCACAGAATCCAAAGAGGAGGAGCAAGAAATAAAATTTAAATACACAAAAGAATGGATTTGATTTTATTCTCACAGCCAAGTAGATTCTATTGCTATTTGCTTTTTCTTTAAGAAAAATCTTTGTACTCTACATTATTGTCATCATATTTTCCACATTTCATTTCTACTTACCATAGCTCTTTTACCCTCCAATATTTGCAACATTTTCTTCAACTGTTTGTTCTCCAATTCAAGAGGTCCAAGCTGGTCCATGGCCACCTGTGAGTTCAGATAAAAGTATGAGATCTTGAAAGTACAACAATTTAATTTAAGAATTCTTAGAATTGTGTTTATTGAAATGAACAATGGGTAATTTTCACATTTCAGAGCACTTGTGTCAGCATCAGCATTCTCAGACAAAGTGCACGTGGAAATCTCCCTCAAAAGATATTTTACCACCTTATACTCCCATATTAATATAACATCATCCAACATCAAAAGTGATGGATGTCTGCCAAACATTTGTTTCAAGCAGCCAAATAAAAATATGCAAGAAATATTGAATTTTAAAATGAATAACACCTTCACATCAGCACCCAAAATTCAAGCGATGATGCAAATTCATATTAACATCTGTTTGCTGATAGATCTGCTACAGCATAAGTTTAGCTGCTCTCTCTTATTCTTCAGAGCCATTAATCCTGTTATTTAGAGCACTACAGGTAGAAGAAATTTGAAAGAGTATTTCTCTGAAGCTAGGAGAGAGAAATATTAAAATGTAAATATTCTCTATCACAGTAATATTTCCTTTTTGACAGAGCATTTGATGTAGAGACTGGACAGCTAGACTTTTTTTATTCCATCGCTCTACACTACCTACTTCAAATTATTTTAATCTTAATTTTTCTTGTCATTATGGCATTGCTAAAGGAAATTAAAAGAGAGAAATTTACAAAAGCAGCAAGCAATACAGATTATGTTAATTCATGGCCTCAAAGATGCAGCAAAATTTAGGATTAGAAAATAATTCTGTCAGCAAAAAAGTTTGCAGGGAATAGGCAGTGTGGCACAAGATGAGTTACCCTTCCAGAGAGCTGGCATGGATACAACAGGCTGAATTGCTTCCTTCTGTACAGCAACTATTCTATGATAATACAAAAGCACGTCTTCTTTAAACTGTGTTTATAAACTGTGGAGATACATAATCTCATAGAAAATAGAATGCCCACCATCGCATTAAGCACAGCGCATTTCAAAAGCTAATTTAGTTACAGAAAAATACACCGAGTTTGTGACATTATCATAAATGTAAAGAACTGTATGTCCAAATCAACCACGAGAGGGAGCTAGATGTAGAACTATATAAGGCATCAACGCTAAGCCTTGTGGATGAGAAGTTGAGGAGGAAGCTAGAAGACAGACTGTAGGAAAGAAAGTGTGAGTGACAGCAAGTAATAGTTCTTGGCCGGGATTCTCTGACCCGCCGCCGGATCGCAGAATCGCCGGGGGGCGGCGTGAATCGACGCCGGAGAATTCGGCAGCCGGTGGGAATCGCGCCGCACCGGTCGGCGGCTGTTGGCAGCGGCCCCCCCAGCGATTCTCCGCCCCGCGATGGGCCAAGTGGCCGCCCCTTTTTTTGCCAGTCCCGCCGGCGTAAATTAGAGTAGGTCCTTACCGGCGGGACCTGGCGGCGCGGGCGGCCTCCGGGGTCCTTGGGGGGGTTCTGGCCCCGGGAGGTGCCCCCACGGTGGCCTGGCCCGCGATCGGGGCCCACTGATCTGCGGACGGGCCTGTGCCGTGGGAGCACTCTATTCTTCCGCGTCAGCCGCTGTGGTTCTCCGCGATGGCCGATGCGGAGAAGATTCCCCCTGCGCATGTGCTGGGATGATGCCAGCACACGCTGGCACTCCCGTACCTGTGCCAACTCGCGCCGCCGGGCGGAGGCCCTTTGGTGCCGGTTGGCATGGCACCAAGCCCCTTCCCCGCCGGCCGGCGCGGCGCAAACCACTCTGCCGCCGGCCTAGCCCCTGAAGGTGCGGAGGATTCCGCAACTTTGGGGCAGCCCAACACCGGAGTGGTTCACGCCACTCCTTCCCGCTGGAGTTGCCCGCCCCGCCAATTCCCGCAGAATCCCGCCCATTGTATTAGTGTAAAGATTAGTAGTAGATAAGTGTAGATTGTACATTTATTATCAACTGTTTATTATATAGGAGTAAGCGTCAAATCCAATTAAGTAGTGTAAATAAATCTAGAGCTTTGTTCAATATAAAAGTTGTGGTCTTTGTGAACACTACACCAACCATCCTAGGATTAGCAACACAAAGAACACCACAGAGTTCACCAAAATAGTTCTCAGATACTCTTCATATGATCTATAAGGAATTGAGTTTAAAGTTTAGTTGTTAAATTGTCCATTCCGATACTAGTGAATGTAGTTTCACACACCCAATATTCAGCCAATATTTGTTCTCTTTTTTCCAGCTCGGTTTTGAGTTGCTTTTCCAGATTAGCAGTTTTCTCTGTGGCAGTTGCTATGGTGATTTCTTTCTGATCGAGCTCTGTAGTTAGGTTGGAGACCTTTGTTCTAATTCCCATCATCTCAGAGCTATGCAACAGCTCCTTCTGACACAGATGGTCCCTCAACTGCAATAAAACAGAAAACAAAATAAATATTTAAAATATTTTTCTGATCATGTCATGGTTATCTGATTTTACAATTTATAGCCAAAGAATTCAAGTAGCTTTAATTGTATTGCTCTTCTGGTGGAATATAATGACAGTGCAGATGTTACAATTACTGGGATATGAAATTGTAATTCGAAGGTTCATTAGAACATTGTGTTTTCTCACTTGAATCTTTGTTTTAACACCCAGAAGGGGAATAAAGGTTTTCCCTGTCCAATGCCATAAAAAGGGTCCAAGTGAAGTGTAGCGTGGTAGCCAATTGATTTGTGATTCTATGCAAAAGTTATGCCACAACAGTGTAGAGTATGCCCAATGGACCAACTGGTTATTTCCTGTCTTCCATGTTTGCCCTGTCTGCATTTTAAAAGTTAAAACGTGATACAATCTGAGCCTTTATATGGGATAAAACAATGTATTATAGCAATCAGTAACATTGCAGGATAGGCAAATGAATGTCGAAAGCAATAATTTTTCCATTAAAACTATCATTTATTTCAGAAAGCCTCTAAGAATGTAGTCACATTTGATTTATAGTTGTTGGATCATCCCGATTATTAATACATACTAGTGCTGGGAGAAATTAGCCACAATACATGATTTTGCAGTTTCCATTTTTGACATATAGAGTCATCTGAGATTCACCCTAAAAATAACTGACAGCGATCAAGTATGTGTGATGAGTAAAGATAGTACAAAATTGTAACATTTCATGGCTGTGATATGTCAGAATGAATAAGGTAACATCTAATAATGTTCTAAACTTATTCTACAGCAGGCACAATGCTACTGGCATACTTGATTGATTTCCTTGTTCCCTTCCATGTACTCATTCTGCAATCTCTGTAACTCTTCCTCCTTCTTATCGAGTTGGTCACTCTGCTGCATGCAATATGCATGGGATAAATCAAGCCTAAGGAAAAACAATATACATCTTCATCTCCATGTGGATCTTCACATAAATATACTTAGGCTCTCATAGTAAACATTCATTTAAGTAGGAACTGATTCTTCCTTGTTTGTGTGCTTTGGGAGTGTAGTATGTGCTGTGACACTGCAACTTTAATAACTGCCGCAAATGTATCAATCTCCAAATATTTGAAGATGAAAATAAGTTCCACATATGTACCTGAAAAAATTAGAGAATTTAAGAAAAGTAACAACAATAAAATAACGACTGAATTAAACATCAAAATACTTTAGAAAACTCAATGAGGAGTGAGGTTTTACTGCTTCGGATGATATGTTATGTAACTTTCTTAATCCAGAGATTGAACGGAGACATAAATAAGCAGTAGGCAAAATTAAAAACACATGCTCTGGTTTCAGTACACAAAAACATTTTTATTTTAACCATAAATAAAATTTGAAATATACTTCACGTTTTGTGATGATGCATACATTTAAGGCCCATTCGATGAATCAAATCTACAACTCTATTAAATAAAGGCTTATTGACAGTCACAGACATTCCAAGGAATTATCCAACATGGTGGCACCATGGTTAGCACTGCTGCCTCATAGCACCAGGGACCAAGGTTCAATTCCAGTCTTGGGTGACTGTCTGAGTTTGCACTTTCTCCTTGTGTCTGTGTGGGTTTCCTCCAGATCCCCCGGTTTCCACCCACAGTCCAAAGAAGTGCATGTTAGGAGGATTGGCCATGCAAAATTTCTCCTTAGTGTCCAAAGATGTGCAGGTTAGGTGGGGTTATGGGGCCTCAGAGATAGAGCAAAGGAGCGGGCCTAGAGTCGGTGCAGACTCAAAGGGCGGAATGGCCTCCTAATATTGTACCTTGGGCCTCATATAAATGCCACTGGTGAATTATGAACACCTGCTAGATATTCTCAAACAACTCGCTGTAAGATGTTTCGCATTTAATTAATTTTTTATTGGGTTTTCGCACATAGTATATTTACAGGTGTACACAAGGAGAGAAAAAAAGAGAAGATAATATAAACAAGATAAAAACAACGCTATATAATTAGAAAAATCACATAAATAAAAACCAAGGGGTGGGAAAGTAAAAACTGGGGAAGTGTTGTTAAGGTTTAGAGAATCCCAAAGTGTATCATGGAGTTCACCTGACCCTTACCTTTGAATTTATTGTGGTTATGGGAGCACATGGGCCTGTCTTTCAGGTGTTATTCAACAGAGTGTTACAGTACTTTTAAATTAAAACAATGTTTATTCATGAAACCAATTAACACTTTATGAACCCACAGTAAATATCTTAACAGCTATCACCACCAATAAATTCCCAAAGAATACAGTACTCGACAGATAACCCTTGATAAATTCCCAAACAACATCCACAAGACAAAAGACCCTTTTAGCACAGAGATCAAGTTGAAATTCTCTAATGAGAGCAGTTATCCCTTTGAAATCACCCAAATGAACATTCTTTAGCTTGTAGAGAGATCCATGCACATCTGCTGGTTTTCACTGCAGCTCTTCTCTCTGAAAACAAAACTAAAAACTCACTCTGTAGCAGCCTGCTCAAATATGAAAGTAAAGCAGACAGCCCAGCTCCACCCACACTCTCCTTTCTTTTCTATTGTGCTTAGCTACCCCCTCTTGCACTGTCCCCCCAGCCCCCCTCCCCGCCCTCCCCCCCCCCCCCCCCCCATCCCCCCCGGGTCTTTCCCCCATTCCTTCTCTTTTTTCATGTTTTGGCTACTTTCCCCTGGCTCTTGGCTACTTGATTATTTATCTGCTTGTTCATTGGCCACAAACAAGTCCCGGAACAGTTGGGTGAATGGCTCCCATGTTCTGAAGAAGCCATCTTCCAACACCCAGATAGCGAATTTGATAGAAATCCCAGTAGGTCGGACAGCCAGTCTGCAAGGATGGTGCTGCTGACTGCCAGCCGAGCAGGGCCATCAGGGAGGCAAAGGCAAGGACGTTTGCCCTCCTCCCCTTGAAGACATTTGGCTGGTCTGATAACCGAAGACCACCACTTTCGGGCACGTATCCACCCTCACCCCCAACACTTTGGATATTGCCTCGAAGAAGGCTGCCCAATACCTAGCAAGTCTGGGGCAAGACCAGAACATGTGGGCATGGTTGGCCGGGCCTCCTTGGCACTGTTCACATCTGTCCTCACCTCCGGGAAGAACCTACTCATTCGGGTTCTTGTTAAGTGGCTCTATGTACCACCTTTAGTTGCATTAGGTTGAGTCTTGCGCACGTAGAGGTGGAGTTGACCCTATGCAGTGCTGCACTCCAGAGTCCCCACTCTATTTCAAGACCCAGGTCTTCCTCCCATTTCTTCCTCGTCGCGCTCAGTACAGTGTCGGCCCTCTCTACCAGTCGCTCCTACATGTCGCTACAGTTTCCTTTACCTAAAATGTTTGCGTCCGGTAACTCCTCTCGTAGTGTCTGTCGTGGTGGTTGTGGGTAAGCCCTTGTCTCCTTCCATAGGAAGTTTTTAAGCTGCAGGTACCTTAGTTCGTTGCCCCTAGCTAGCTGAAATCTCTCCGTCAGTTCGTCCAGTGTTGTGACCCTGTCGTCCTTGTATAGGTCCCTAACTGTCAGTGCCCCCCATCCTGTCTCCACTTTTTAAAGGTGGCTTCGGTGAGTGCTGGTACGAACCTATGGTTGTTGCAGATGGGGGCTTTGTCGGACATTTCGGCCAGGCCAAATTGCTGCTGTAGTTGGTTCCAGGTCTGGAGTGTGGCTATCATCACCGGGCTGCTGGAGTGTTTTTTGGGTGGGGATGGGAGTGCCGCTGTGGCGAGGGCCCGGAGCGAGGTCGCCCTGCAGGAGGCCTCCTACGCGTGCATCCACTTTAGCAAACTTGTTTGCCTTGACGGCGACTAAGAAGAAATGTTCTTTGTCTTGGTATGCGACCCAGGGTTTCGCTGGGTACAGCATACCAAAGCGTATGCCGTTCTTGTACAGGGCTGCTTTTGCCCTATTGAACTCTGACAATTTCCTGGCCAGGTCCGCCCCAATGTCTTGGTATATCCTAATACTATATCCTTCTCATTGGCTGTTCTTGGTCTGTCTGGCCCAGCGCAGGATTGTTTCCCGATCTTGGTGCCGGTGCAGTTTGGCTATTACTGCCCTCGGTTGCTCCCCGACTTTGGGTTTCGGGCGCAGCGACCGGTGTGCCCTGTCCATTTCTGGTGGGTTGGGGAAAGTTTCTCTCCCCACTAAGTTGCCTAGCACCTTGCGCACATATACCGTGGGGTGCCTGCCTTCGATCCCCTCTGGTAGACCCACAATCCACAAATTTTGTCTTCTTGAGCGATTCTCTTGGTCTTCTACTTTGCCCTTCAGACTGCCCTGCATCGTTACCAACCTCGCCACCTCTTTCTCCAGCGCCACGATCCGATCACTCTGGTCAGTTGCGGCCTTTTCCAACTCTTTGATGGTTGCCTCTTGGGCTTCTAGTCTCTTCTCTGCTCTGCTCAGGGTGAGCTGTATTTGAGCCAGCGTCTCGGTCACCGCTGCCTTCACCGCGGCCTCAAGGTCCGCTTTTACCTCCACCTTTATCTTCTGTTGGTGCTCCCTCAGCACCTCGGTGAAGGATGCCGTTCAGTTCCCCCCTGATGCAGGAGGGATTTGTTCCTGTCTGTCCTGCTCTTTTCCTTTCGATGAAACTTGCGCTCCGCCGCCTCGTGCGCCAGTTGCCATGTCCGAGTGTGATTGCTCCTGGCCCTTTCAACTCCTGGTCTCTGTTCTGCCTCTAGTTTGGCTTCCTTCGGGCATTTTTGCTCATATTTCCCTCACTTTCTTCTGTCCTCTGTCCTATTAAAGTTGGGGAATGGATTGCTGCGACTTTTTGGTGAATTATCATTGAAAAGTGGCTATTTTGGGGGCCACAGGAGGAGAGCCACCTAACGTGCGAATGCTCAGCACATCGTCGTCACTGGAAGTTGATGTTTAGCATTTTAAGCCACTGTGTCGCTGGCTGCAGCCTCAGATAAGTGTTTAAAGGGGAAGGGAAGGTGATTAATAGGGGGTGACCAGGAGGAAAGCGATCAAGTAAAACAAGTTTGGGGGCCACGGTCAGGAAGGAAGATATCGAGGAAGGCGATTAGGAGCTAGCAATGGGACTAGTGTGGGACTGCAGTGGAGCCATGAGATGCACCCATGCATCTCTCATCTGAAGTAAGCATTTTATTAACATTTTCCATTTTGATGGAAGCCTGCCAGATGCCTTAAGTGTTATGTTCTTGTACAGAGACAATTACTGAGTCGGCGTATTAAAAAACATCTAGTTCAAGACTAGTTAATTTTGTTATAGTATAATAAACTGTGGATAGGAAACTAATGCTATAAAACTGGAACTAATACTGACCAGAATGGTTTCTCCTCACAAGTCGCCCCAGGCTACAGTGTGCTAAGTAATGGGTTAAGAGTTAAGTAATGCATTAAGAGACATTGCAATTAGTTGTCTCATTTAGTTTAAGTATCCAATGATTGACACTGATATGTAAAGGGGCTTCAGGTGGCCCTTGTGTCAGGTGGTGTGTTGTTAAGAGTTTTGTGCAGAGGCTGTGGAAGTGAAATAAATGGTGTTTGGTGAAAAGGAACAGGACTATTGACTCTTCATACAACGGTAACTAAAACGCATAACAATGGTAGCAGAGAATGGTTGCTGTTCAAATGTGAAGGTTTGAAAGATACAACCTTTCCTGATCAAACCAAGGAGTGAGTGAGAAGGAACAAAAAAAGATACATGGCTGAACCCAGGATAAAGATGGCTGGATATGACTATCGCCCCTTATTTTCTGAAAAGGAATTGTATGACCAATGGAGAAGTGCAGTAGTTATGTGGACTAAGGTAACTGCTTTGGGAAAGAGAAAACAAGGTATGGCATTGGCTCTTTCTCTACCTTATGACAGTAAAATCCAAAACAGTGCTTTCTGAGCTGGAATTGGAAGAGTTAGTCTCAGAAGAAGGTCTGGAGACTCAATTACAATATATGGATAAGATTTACAAGAAAGATGACTTATTAAGTGCGTATGAAGCATGGTCGGAATTTGAAAAGTTCCGGAAAATAGAGGAATTCTCCATGGAAGACTATATAATGGAATTTGGCAGACTACATAAAAGGCTGCAGAAACACAACCTGGAATTTCCAGTCTGTGTTGGCCTTTAAATTACTTGACTGTGCTCGAGTGAGCAACATGGATAGGCTCCTGGTTTTGACAGCAGTTAAGTTTACGGATGAGGATACCATATTCGATCAGATGACAAAAGCTTTAAAGAAGTTTCTGGGGAAACATTCGATTCCGATGGCTCTGATGACTCAAATCGGTCAGTCTGCTATAAAGCAGAATATGGAAGATACACGACTAACAGGATGGCGAAATTGTACGGCTATGAACAGGGCCCAAGACTATAGAAGGAGATCGAGACAAGGAAATTATGAAGACAGAAACCCAGTTAGAACTTACAGTAGGAAGATGAACCCCAGAAATGCACAGGGCATGATAAATCGATGTTTCCAATGTGACTCTCAATACCATTATGTCTTCAACTGTCCAAAACGTTATGATAGAATGAAGCAACACATGACACGGAAGAGTCAGAAGAGGAAAAAGATAGTGACCAGAAAGAAGGCATTGTCCTATTGACAAGCAGTTTTACGCCAGTAATGAGGGTGTTGGTTGCAGAATCCTTCAATTGTGCTGTATTGGACAGTGGCTGCACATCTACTGTGTGTGGAATTGACTGGTTAAAATGTTACCTGGACTCCTTGAATGCTGAAAATCGTAACAAGGTTAAGGAATTTGAATGGTCCACAAGTTTCAGGTTTGTGGATGATAATACTCTGAAGTCGCTGAAAAGAGTGGTGATCCCTTGCAATATTGCCGGAGTGAATTATTTCATTAGCACGGATGTTGTATCAAGTGAGATACCTTTGCTTCTGATCAGACCGTCGATGAAGAAAGCACACATGAAACTGGATATGGAACAGGATAAGGCAACAGTTTTTCGAAAGACGGTGGACTTACAATTTACTGAAAAATAATATTTCAAGTAGAGTGGTTAAGGATGTGTTAATGGCAGTTGAAAATGGGACTTTCGCTGACAAAAAGCTTGTTGTATTAAAACTGCATAGGCAATTTGCACATCCGTCTCCTCGGAGGCTGAAAAATTTATTAAAGGATGCAGGGGTAAGGGATGAAGACTATACTAAACTGATAGAACAGGTTAGTGATTGCTGTGAAGTTTGTAAGAAGTACAGAAGGACACCAGCACGACCGATAGTAACCCTACCTTTGGCCAGGGATTTTAACAACATTGTGGCTGTGGACCTTAAGATCTGGCATAAGGCCATTTTTCCGAAAGGACAACTACCAAAAGTTGATACAAAGGTGACATACTTGCCTGAAGGGTCTAGTCAATGGAAGGATGCAATTGTTATTAGAGCAGGGAAGGCCACTGGAAAGTATAAATATTGGTTGAATGTACAGCATTCAGGGGAGAGAGTTAAGACAATGGATTGGGAACACGAAGTTCAAAAATGGAGGTCACAGGAACGCAGTGCCAGTTCAGATAGTACATCGGTTAGTGAACAGGTCCGCAGGAAATGGTCGAGAATTTTGAAAGGACATCCCACAGCAGATCGGAAAGATCAAGCAGTAGCAGTACTGAACAAGTTACCAGGCGGGAGAGGGGACGTAGTTTATCAAGGTCTCGGAACATGAGTAAGACTACGAATACTAATAGGAGTAGAAGCCCACATGCACGTGAGATTTTAGTGGCTTCCAATAAATTATATGAAAAGTTATCAAAGATGCTAAACAGTAAGAACTGCATAGTTAGAGTGAATTTGGGGTATACACGGAAGTACCGGATAGGGGACAAAGAGCTCTGACCCACAGAAAAGGTTCTTCCGGATGGAATTTATAAGGCAAAGACCAGGCTTGTGGCAAGGGGATTTGAAGAAAGCTTAGAAGGTCAGGATTTATGGGTAGATTCACCTACAGCAGGAAAGGTTAATTTTAAAGATCTTCTTTTAGCCACAAAGGCATGGGAATGCAAATCTATAGATATGAAAGCTGCCTTCTTGCAGGGGCATCAGCTCCAGAGAGACATTTTTCTCCGTCCTCCTAAAGAAGCAGCTAACACAGAAGGGGTATTCTGCAAGTTGAACAAATGTGTATATGGTTTAAATGTTGCATCTAGAGTCTGGTATTTTTTGGTACGGTCAGTTTTGTTAAAGTTAGGCTGTTACCAGTTGAAAGTAGATCCGGTAATGTTTTACTGGCACTATAAAGGGAATCTTTCTGGCATCTTTATGATGCATGTCAAATAATTTTTGTGGGGTGGGACTAGTGATTTCGAAGCTTTTGTAATCTCTGGTTTGAGGAAAGAATTCAGGGTCGGAAGTCAGGCTTCCGGTGCATTTAAATATATTGGACTGGAAATCGGACAGACTACGTTAGGGGCAACCTTACGTCAGCAATCTTATTTTGAAAGCATCAGCCCAATAGCAATTAGTCATGGCTGGGTTTTCACAAAAAGATGCAAGGTTTCAAAGATGGAAAAAGAGCAACTGCGAAGTTTAATTGGGCAACTGAACTGGTTAGGTAGACAGACTAGACCGGACGTGAGTTTTGATGTCTTAGAGTTGAGTACAAAAATGAATGATCCCAAAGTAGAAGACATAATAAGAGCAAATAAAGCGTTTGGCCAAACTAAAAATGCAGGAGTGTGTTTTGAGGTTCCCGGTTTTAGGTGACCGTAGGCACTTGAAATTCATAGTTTATAGTGATGCAACCTATACAAATCAAGCACAGGACATTTTATAATTTTCCTCGTGGGGAACAATGGTGAATGTTATCTTCTTGTGTGGGAAACAAAGAAAATAAAGAAAGTGGTCGAAAGCACTTTGGCTGCTGAGACGTTAAGCTTTGTAGAGGCGGTGGATATGGCCTTTAATATATCTCAGATATTGGCAGAAATTTAACTTTTGGTTATTGTTAATGAAGGGCACTTTTTCTGTGATTTTTTTCCCCCCATAAAAAAAATTTGAAAAGAAAAAGGGGGGAAATTGCATGTGTGTTTTTGAGTTTCTTTAAATTTTGTTTTCACCTAATTATTTTTTTCTCCAAGGAAGGGGAGACTGTTAAGTAATGGGTTAAGAGTTAAGTAATGCATTAAGAGACATTGCAATTAGTTGTCTCATTTAGTTTAAGTATCCAATGATTGACACAGATATGTAAAGGGGCTTCAGGTGGCCCTTGTGTCAGGTGGTGTGTTGTTAAGAGTTTTGTGCAGAGGCTGTGGAAGTGAAATAAATGGTGTTTGGTGAAAGGGAACAGGACTATTGACTCTTCATACAACGGTAACTAAAACGTATAACACAGTGTCACGTGCTACTACTTGCCTGACACCTACTGGTTGGAGGCTATACATATTTATACATACACTTGTTAATGCATATCACTAGATTAAGGACCATGGGTTGGGCCACATAATGACCTGATCCTCTTGAATGCAATAAACTGGGTAACAACTGCATTCAAGGCAGCCCAAATTTCTAGAGGGTAGTTCGCAAGATCCCTGATTTGCCTTTGCCAGTTTCAGGCATGGGCCCTGGATTTTTTTCCAACTGTATCAATATCACAGTTGGTGCACTTCTGGCTCATAATGAGCATGGGCTTCCTGACTGTTGTAACCAAAGGTAAGGAATCCACACATAGCCAGACAGAAAGGATACAACTAGGTTTATTCTACGACTTCTCAATACAATAATTTTTTTAAAAAAAATCTGTATTGTCACAAGTAGGCTTACATTAACACTGCAATGAAATTACTGTGACATGCCCCTATTCTAGCGCCTGTTCGGGTACACAGAGGAAGAATTCAGAATGTCCAATTCACCTACGAAGCACATCTTTCGGGACTTGCGGGAGGAAACAGGAGATCCCGGAGGAAACCCATGCCGACACGGGAGAACGTGCAGATTCCGCACAGACAGTGCCCCAAGCCGGGAATCGAACCTGAGACCTAGCGCTGTGAAGCCACAGTGCTAACCACTATGCTACTGTGCTGCTCTCTCACTCTCCACTCCCCCTCAGTGTCCTCTTTCCTGACCTACACCCATGCTGGGGTTTATATTCTGTGGGGGATTCTCCAGTTGGGAGGAGGCTCCGCCCCCTAATCACCTGGGCAGCTTGTATTCCAAGGTGTAGCAGGGAAATCTAATATGATGTAGGTGCAAGCCCCTTTGGGGGTCATTACATCTACCATCCTAAAACAAATCAGGGAGCCATCACTTTCTCAGCCGATGTTATTTAACATGAACCTGAACAAACAATATACAATCTTGGAACATGTGCACTTTTTACAAGATTATACAGTAGGAAGAGTAAATAAAGAATGTTTCATTATAGACATATAGTTAACATCTTTTAGAGTGCTGCTTGACAAATTCATTAGATATTTCTTGACTTGATAGTTGGTGAGCTATATTTTGACAATAACTGAATGTTAAACAGACTAGTTAGGTTTTATTGAACATATCTCCAGCTCGTTAATGTTGGGCAGGATAACAAAAGGACAACATTACAGATTGTACACCCTTCAATTACAATATTACGACTTGCCTTTTAGATTACCCTACTTTGTTCCAATTCTTTGGTACAGTTTTTGCAGTCATCCTCCACTTCAAGTTTCACCTTAATGTCTCGAATTGGAACTTTTAATAACTTTTCGTAACCAAACACTAGGCTGGTATGTAGGTGTTACGAACAGGGACTGAACTTGTATAACATCCAATTCCCCATATACAAATATTTTCAGTTTTATTGACAACTCTAGAATACAAAAGAATCAGCAACATGCTAAAAAGTCACGAAAATTAGTAACGATCAGTATTATGCACCAAAAAAACAAAACCACCAGCTCTCAAGCCAGCAGCAGCCCCCCCCTCCCGCCCCTCCTACCTCAACCCCAACATCAGCCTCACATCGGTGGAAGAGCCAGTACAAACCATCGGAAAAGGACTCACCGGCACAGGACACGGTGTGAGAACGAGAGAGAACACCCCCTCCCCTCCCAAGAGGGAACACAGTTCAACCCAAAACAGTTCCTTTGAACAAACCACCAGCTGCAAACAAGTTTACGGCCACCTACCCCCGCCCCCCAGCCCCTCCCCAACAGTAGCCCCACATCGGTGGAAAGGTGACCAAGCGAGCAGCACAGACCACTGGAAAAGGGCACACTGATGTCCTACCGTAACGGCAGCCCCACATCGGTGGAAAGGCATCCAAAGCGAGCAGCATAGCCCACCGGAAAAGGATACACTGATATGGGGCATGGCAGAAGAGAGAGAAAGAGAGAAAAACTCACTTCACAAAAAAACAAGACAAAATACCCGACAAATAATTATGTACAAGGCAAAGCCGCCAGCGTTCAAGCCAGTGCACACTTCCCCGACCCTCCAGCGGCTCCAGCAACAGCCCCACGTCAATGGAGAGGCACCCGCAGGCAGCACAGTCCACCAAAAAAGACAGGCAGCGCACAATTGAGGAGAAAGAGGGAGAACATCCCTCCCCCTCACTAGCACTGGGAGGGACTCCTTGACCCCCAGTGCACAGAAGCAGGAGGTCCACAACTGATAAGCACAAAAGAAATACACAACAAAAATACAATAATAACCATGCAGTCCCCCCAACAATAAATCAAAACCAACATCAGCATAAGCAGTACACATAATCAATTGGGTCACCAGCCTCCTGCTCTCAGAGTTCCAGCATCCGGTCTTCAAACACCATCCGGTCCGCGAAAGTGAGTCCATTCTCCTCCACTTTCAGCCTGGCAGCGGACCAACCAAAATCGACCCCGTGCTCCACTCTCAGTCGATAAGCATGGCAGCTGCAGGCAGGCAAGCTCTTTCCACTCTCTCTCCCCGCAAGCAAAGTCGATGCGTATGCGACCATGGACCATGATGGACCATGGCTTCCCGGGCCACTCTCAGGGGTGCATAAGTGCCGCTGGTGGAACCTTCTGGAGCTCTTGGCATGGGGTGCAATTGTAGGTCATCCGCTCAGCATCCAGTCTGGCCACCAAATGTAGCTGCGCATCAACATTTTCATTTTGGCCACTCCGAGGTAGCCAGTTATGGAGATCTTTAAACAGAGGCGGGCAGAAAGGCAGTCAGTAACAAGTACAAGTCCCAGGCATGGCAGTCACAGGCAGGCAAGCTCTCTCCTCTTTCTCCCCTGCTACCAACTGGCAGCAGGCAACAAGCTCCCCTTCCTCTCCATCCACCTGGTCGTAGCATTGTTCATCCTCGCTGTAGTCCAGGCTTCAAAGTCCGGAAAAAGGCAGCCAGCATACAGAATAACGCACCAGGTCCGGAAGCAGGGTTACAACCAGAAGCAGCAGGAACACAGAGAAACACAGCCTGCATATGCCTCAGAGTATGATTGGAGGGGCTCCCCAAAGGATATAACCCCCAGCCAGGAAGCAGATCAGGGAGGGGGGCCTGCGGGTAGTGGAGAGGAGTCATTGTTTTCCTTAAAAAATATTTTTATTAAAGCATTTTTATTGAAACACGGTAGCATTGTGGATAGCACAATTGCTTCACAGCTCCAGGGTCCCAGGTTCGATTCCGGCTTGGGTCACTGTTTGTGCGGAGTCTGCACATCCTCCCCGTGTGTGCGTGGGTTTCCTCCGGGTGCTCCAGTTTCCTCCCACAGACCAAAGATGTGCAGGTTAGGTGGATTGGCCATGATAAATTGCTCTTAGTGTCCAAGGTTGCCCTTAGTGTTGGGTGGGGTTACTGGGTTATGGGAATAGGGTTGAGGTGTTGACCTTGGGTAGGGTGCTCTTTCCAAGAGCCGGTGCAGACTCGATGGGCCGAATGGCCTCCTTCTGCACTGCAAATTCTATGATATAAACAGCAAACACACAAGCAGGAGCAAACTGGAACAACATAATAAATAATTAATAAACACCCAAACCCCCCTACTCTTCCCGTTCTCCCATCCTGCCTTCCCTATTTTAACCCCCTTATCACCGCGCCCCCTCCCTCTGCTGACACCTCAATCCCCTTTAAAGAAGTCGTTGAACTGCTTCCACCTCTGGGCAAACCATCAACCGACCCTCTCAAGACAAACGTAATCTTTTCCAACCTCAGGAATCCCACCAGGTCGCTCACCCACACCCCCGATTTTAGTAGCTCCGAGTCCCTCCACCCAAGCAAAATCTATCTCCGGGCTATCAGGGAGGTAAAGGCCATTTTATCGGCTTCTCTCAACGCTGAGTCTCCCGGGCCTTCCGACACCCCAAATATCACTACCACTGGGCTCGGCACCACCTTCACCCTCAGCACCTTGGACATTACATCCACAAATCCCTGCCAGAACCCGGTCAGTTTAGGACATGCCCAGAATATATGGACATGATTTACGGGCCTCTCCGCGCGCCACCCACACTCCGCAGGCGGGCCTGTGCCGTGGGGGCATTCTTTCCCTCCGCGCCGGCTGCTGTCAACCTCCACCATAGCCGGGCTGGAGAAGAACCCCCCTGCGCATGCGCTGGGATGACACCAGCACATGCTGGCGCACCCGCGCATGCACCAACTCGCGCCGGCCGCGGAGGCCCTTCGGCGCCGGTTGGCGTGGCGCCAAGCCCTTCCGCGCTGGCTGGCGTGGCGCCAACCCCGCCGGCGCCAGCCCCGCCGGCGCCGGCCTAGCCCCTGAAGGTGCCGGAGTGGCTCACGCCACTCCTATTCGCCGGTAACCCTGCCTGCCGCCACCCCCAAAACCTCGTTGCCCCCCCCCACCGGTGCAAACCTGCGGTTGTCACAGTTTGGTGCCCACCTCCATCTGTTCCCACGCCGACTCCTCCCCTACTACCCACTTCCTAACTATGGCTATGTTAGCTGCCCAGTAATAATTCATTATGTTTGGCAAGGCCAACCAGCACCCCCCCCCCCACTTTGCCTCCATTCCAACAGCACCTTCTTAACCCGCGGGGTCTTCCCCGCCCACACAAACCCCGAAATCAACGAGTTCACCTTCTTAAAAAATGATTTTGAGACGAAGATCGGGAGGTTCTGAAACACAAATAGGAGTCTTGGCTGCACCGTCATTTTCACTGTCTGCACCCACCCAGCGGCAGCGGCAACACATCCCAACTCTTATAATCTCCCTTCATCTGCTCTATCAACCGAGCCAGATTCAACTTATGTAGTTGCGCCCATCCCCACTCCACCTGGATGCCCAAGTACCTGAAACTCTCCCAACCTTCTCTCCTGCCCCCGGCCTCGATCGGGAAAACCTCGCTCTTTCCCATGTTCAGCTTGTATCCGGAAAAGCGGCCAACAGCCTCCATTGTTTCCACCAATGCTCCCTGGTGAGTCCAAGATTATACAGCAATAGGTCATCTGCATACGAGGCCCTGTGCTCAACCTCCCCCCCACTCACAATCCCTCTCCAACCTCTCGACGTTCTAAGCGTCATTGCCAGTGGCTCTTTCACCAAAGCAAAAAGCAATGGGGAGAGTGAGCACACCTGCCTTGTCCCATGGTGCAACCTGTAATACCTTGAGGTCACTTGGTTCATCCGCACGCTTGCCCTATACAGCCGCTCGACCCAAACCACAAACCCCTGCCCAAACCCAAACTGTCCCAGTACCTCCCAAAGGTACTCCCAATCCACCCGATCAAAAGCCTTCTCCGCATCCATTGCCACCTCCCCTTGGGGGGCATCATAATCACGTTAAGTAACTTCCTTACATTTGGCAACAATTACCTCCCTTCACAAACCCGTCTAATCTTCCCCTCTCACCGTCAGTGTACAGTTCCCAATACGCGAGGCCAGCACTTTCGCCAGCAACTTGCCGTCCACATTTAATAACGATATCGGACGGTAGGACCCACACTGTTCCGGATCTTTATCTTTCTTCAGTATCAGGGAAATAGACTCCTGCGATAGTGTGGGGGGGGGGGGAGCTCCGCCTTTCCCTAGACACATTATAAGTCCTCACCAGCAGAGGCCCAGGTCCCCACCGAACCTTTTATAACACTCCACGGGAACCCATCGGGCCTGGGGCTTTCCCTGCCTGCATCATCCCCATATTCTCCATTGCCTCCACCAACCCAATGGGGGGCCCAGTCTCTCCTCCATTTCCTCCTCCACCTTGGCCAATCCGTCCAAGAACCGCTGCATTCCCTTCCTCCTGGTCGGGGGCTCCGATTCATATAGGCCCCTGTAAAACCCCTCAAATACCCCATTCATCCCCATTGGGTCCATTACCACCTTTCTCATCCCGTCCTTCACTCTTCCAATCTCCCTCACCGTCAACTGCTTCCTAAGTTTGTGGACCAGCATCCTACTCGCCTTCTCCCTGTACTCATACACTGCCCCTCTGGCCCTCCACAACTACCCTACTGCCTTCTCCATGGACACCAGCCCAAACTCCATCTGGAGCTTCTGCCTCTCCTTCAGCAACCCTGCCTTTGGGGCCTCCAAATACCTCCTATCCACCTGTAAAATCTCGCCCACCAGCCTTGCCATCTCTGCTCATTCATCTTTTTCCCTGTGCGCCTGGATCAAAATGAACTCCCCCTGCCTTGAGCGCCTCCCATAGAGTGGCGACTGAAACCTCCTCTGTATCTTTAAGTTCCACAAAACCCCAGATGGCAGCCTTCACCCGCTCGCACACCTCCTCATCTGCTAATAACCCCACATCCAGTCTTCCCTGTGGGAGCTGGCCTTCCCCACTCCTCGCACCTCCTCCAAAGTTCAGTGTCCTCCTTCTCCTGCCAGTCCATTGTCCCTCAAAAATTCCATTGCCTCCTCTGGCGTTCCAAACTAAGTTTCTCGGTTATGAAAGGTCACTCAGAGGCGAGCCGGGTACAATATCCTAAACTTCGCCCCCCTCTTAAAGTGGGCAGCCTTAACCAGGTTAAACTCAGCCCTCTTCTTCGCCAGGTCCCCGCCCCAGGTCCTGGTACACCCGGAACTCGTTCCCTTCCCAGGTGCAACTCCTCGTCTGCTTCACCCATGTGAAACACTTTTCCTTATCCAGGAACCTGGTGGAGCCGCACCACAATCTCCCTTGGGGGTTCGTTCACCGCGGCTTCCTCATCAGCGCCCTGTGCGCTCGGTCAACCTCCCAGAGCCCGTCGAAGGCCCCCCCCCCCCATCAACTTCTCCAGCATCTTAGCTATGTGTCAGCATCTTCTCCCTCGATTCGCAAATTCTGTCTCCTGGAGCGATTCTCCAGGTTCTCCACCTTCTCTCGCATCACACCTATTTCGGCTGGCAACAAGGCAAGCTGCTCCTTATGCTCCCCCAACGTCTCCTCCACTTACTGAATAGCCTAGCCCTGGGACTCCAGCCTCTGCTCCACATGGTCAATTCCTGCTTTCAGCGGCTCCACTGCCTTGGCTATGTCCTCCTGGGCTTCCCTCCTGTGCAGGCCGAACTTCTCATTCAAGACGTCCACCAGTTGCTCCGTCGACCATTGGGCGGGCAGGACAGGCCCTTTACCCTAGGCCACCTTGACCTGTGGCGCATAAAGATTAGCCTGTTCCAGGTGCTCCCTTCTTTTCGACCCACTTCTGGTCCGTGGATCCATTCACCAGCCACACCAGTGGAGTATCGCTTTCTCCAAAACACTCCTGCACCTTTTTTCATCAAAACATCCACCCTACAAGTGGGAAAAGGGTCCGGAAAATCCGCCTTGAGTGGGAGCTGGCAAATGTGCGACCACTCACTCCATGACTGCCACCGGAAGTCCCCGAGTGATTGTTGTGAGCACTGTGGAATAAAGAGTAATACCCTGTCAGCCTCTTGTGGAGTCTTTGCCTCTGTCTACAACACTGGCGATGAAGATCAAGTAGAGCTGCCAAAGGCGGCAAGTGCTGCGAATTCGGACTGTTTTTCAACTACCTTGGGAGGACTCTCTCCAGCCAGCAGGCATGGCACACATAGGTAAACCTGAGCCTTTTGATGCTGACTCGGACAATTGGACCCAGTACGTTGAAAGACTTCAACTTTTTTTCGCATAAACGGCATTACCAATGACGGGTGACAGACATTCACCTTGCTGCCCGCCGTTGGTGGACCAACGTATGCACTAATCAGGAATTTGACTCACCCAGACAGACCGGATGGACTTCCGTTCACCACACTGATTGATCGGGTGGCTGTCATCTAAATCCACAGCCCCCGACTATTATCCGACGGTACCACTTCCATACCGCTTCACAAATGCTAGCGAAGTCCACAGGGAATACTTGGTGTGCTTACGGGCATTCGCTGCCCCCTGAATCATTGCGGGACCGCTTCGTTTGCAGACTTCGAGACCGGGAGACGCAGCGGAATCTCCTAATGGGGACACTCCTTACCCTCGACAGGGCCTCACTCACACAGGAATGTGCCGAAAGCGCCAAGAACTCCAGGGTCAGGCGGTCCGGAACATCGGGCGTCGTCAAGACCGCCTGCCGACAACCACCGGAAGTGGGGTACCGGGACCATCGCAGGTTGGGAGTTAACACAGGTCCCGCAATGGCCGCCGCGACTCAGCGTTCCCGGATGGCGGCCGCCAGTATTGAGTGGGACATCAAGGTCAGGAACAAGTTACTGGGCGATAACATGAGGGCGTCATTACCCCAAAATGGACTAGTCTCATTTACCCCCAAGAAGCGCACACATTCCCGGAATTATGTGATGATTAATACCCATCGGGGATTGTATGAGTATATCTGGTTGCTGTTCGGAATCTCCTCCGCTTGTGCGATATTTCAGAGGGTTATGGAGAATATCTTGTGAGGGTTGCCAAGGATGGCTGTCTACCTAGACAATGTTCTCATCACCAGGGTCTCTCATCAGGTCACGTGGAGCACCTAACCATGGTCCTCAAGCGGTTTACTCGGGCCGGGGTCCACCTTCAGAGGGAGAGGTGCATATTCCACATGCCGGAGGCCACTTATCTTCACTACCGAGTGGACAGCTAGGCCTCCATCCAGTGGAAGAAAATATGTGGCCGATTCACCAGACCCCCATCCCTCGTGACCAAACGGAGCACCGCTCTTTCCTAGGCCCAGTGAATTATTACAGGAAGTTCATACCCAGGATGACCACGCTGCTCAGCCCACTCCTCCAACGACTGAAGAAGGGACAGAGGTGGGACTGGGGCACCCCGCACCAGAAGGCAATTCAAGAGGTGAAACAGTGTCCCTCATCCGATGAATTTGTTACCCACTTCAACCAGGACAAACCCCTGCTCCTCACGTGCGCACCTCGTCATATGGCGCCGGGGTGGTCCTGGCACACAGCATGCCCCATGACTCGGAGAGACCTGAAGCTTCTGTGTCGCGCCGCTGGCAGACGTCGAGAAAAACTACGCCCAGGTAGCGGACCTGGGGGTAGGGGGGGTTATGACCCCCTACAGGGACGGAACTTGCATAACAACTGATTCCCATCCTACGCTACTCAGGTGACTAGGGGGTGGAGCTTGCTCTCATTATGAGGAGCTCCCCACAGAATATAAACCTCGACCTGTAAACAGTTCGGGAAGGAGACCCTGCGGGGAGTGGAGAGGAGTGATTGTTATGACCAGTGTGGAACAAAGAGAGTTGTATTCTGTCAGCCTGGCCTCTTGTGGAATCTTTGCCTCCATCTACAACAATAGCCTTCCACTGATGCTCCCCCACCTCCACACCAAACAGCACCTGGTCCTCCACCACTCCCCACTTCCGCATCATCAACTATTTGTACCTGAATCTTATATTTTCGCGTCAATATGCTATGGATTAAAAATCATGGAGAAATACACTGCCTCCCTTACATATTCTCTGGATGTGAATAGCTCTGAGCTGAAGATGAAAATTTACCCTTACATTAGATATCCTCAATCAAGCTCAATTGACTTCCTCAATTAGAATTTAATCTGACACTGCTCAAAAATGCAACCTTCTGACTGACTTTACATTTTAGAGATCAACATCCTGGGGGTTACCATTGATCAGACACTAAACCAGACTAGCCATATTAATACTGTGGTTACCAGGGCAGGTCAAAGGCTAGGAATCCTATGGTGAGTAACTCACCTCCTGACTCCCAAAGCCTGTCCACCATCTACAAGAGACAAGTCAGGAGTGTAATGGAATACTCTCCACTTGGCCTGGATGAGTGCAGCTCCAACAACACTCAAGAAGCTCGATACTATTCAGGACAAAGCAGCCCGCTTGATTGCTCCTCCTTCCACAAACATTCAAACCCTCCACCACCGACGAACAGTGGCAGCCGTGTGTACCATCTACAAGAAACACTGCAGTAGCTCACCAAGGTTCCTTCGACAGCACCTTCCAACCCACGACCACGACCATCTAGAAGGACAAGAGCAGCAGATATCTGGGAACCCCACTACCTGGGGTTTCCCCTCCAAGTCACTCACCACCCTGACTTGGAAATATATCGCCGTTCCTTCGCCGTTGCAGGGACAAAATCCTGGAACTCCCTCCCTAACAGCACAGTGGGTGTACCTGCACATGAAGGACTGCAGCGGTTCAAGACGGCAACTCACCACACCTTCTGGAGGGCAACTAGGGATAAGACTGTAAGACCATAAGTCATAGGAGTAGAATTAGGTCACTCAGCCCCTCGAGTCTGCTCCGCCATTCAATCATGGCTGATATTTTTCTCATCCCCATTCTCCTGCCTTCTCCCCATAACCCCTGAACCCCTTATTAATCAAGAACCTATCTATCTCTGTCGTCAAGACACTCAGTGATTTGGCCTCCACAGCCTTTTGCGGCAAAGAGTTCCACAGATTCACCACCCTCTGGCTGAACAAATTCCTCATCTCTGTTTCAAAGGATCATCCCTTTAGTCTGAGATGGTGCCCTCTGCTTCTAGTTTTTCCTACAAGTGGAAACATCTTCTCCATGTCCACTCTATCCAGGCCTCGCAGTATCCTATAAGTTTCAATAAGATCCCCCCTCATCTTTATAAACTCCAACGAGTACAGACCCAGAGTCCTCAACTGTTCCTCATACGACAAGTTCGTCATTCCAGGGATCATTCTTGTGAACCTCCTCTGGACCCTTTCCAAGGCCAGCACATCTTTTCTTAGATACGGGGCCCAAATCTGCTCACAATATTCCAAATGGGGTCTGACCAGAACTTTATACAGCCTCAGAAGTGCATCCCTGGTCTTGGGATGGGCAATAAATGCTGGCCTAACAAGCGATGCCCACTTCCCATATATGAATTTAAAAACAATCAAGGTAGTAGTTGACTAAGTGTGGCATTAAAGGGACAACATAAAATTCAAGTCAGTAGGAACCAGGTCGAAAAAGCTTCCCTGGTTGGAGACATAATTTCTGTCCATCAAAATTGATAAATGTAGATAGCTGTGACTGTCATTTTGTCATTGTGCCACGGAAGCACAAATTCCTTGGAGTGGTACATACTTGAGCCTCAGCAATGAACCTTTCCCCCTCACCCACAATGTGCTGGAGAGAGCTGTAAGAATAGGATTATAGAGATAACTATGTGCAACGTATCTCCAGCACACTGTGCATATGCACATTCCCCTTTTTAAGGCAGAATATAGCCAAGGGTCCTGTGCTGAGGCCCATTGCCCATGTTGTGCATTTGGTTGACTGCTGGGTGGGAAGAGGAGCTAAATGTTTCACTGAGGCCTTTGGTTAAGTTCAGCAGGACCTCTGTGTTTCCAAGCTTGCTGTGTTCTTCAGCTGCTTTCGATTTTGTGTCCAACTTCACTACCTCCCTGCAAATATTAGAGCCTTTGCGTCTGAAACTCTTATGGCAACTCTCCCCCCCACCCCCCGCAAAGAAAAGTTGAATCAGAGCTAGTAATAGCTGTTAACAATCAAGCCGATTATGTCTTCAGAATGGGCACACTGATAGCCTCTGTCCTTAAACCTGATCGGTCGATAAGGATCTGGGGAAATTATTTTAAAATATATATATATTTATTCAAATCTTTCAACAAATTTTCACCCAAACCCCCCTTCCCCCAACAAAAAGAAAACAAGAACACAACAGTCAGAAATTATACATTGGATTTCCCCCATATACAATAACCCCCATATAACATTGAAAAACACAAATAGGGAAAACCCCCCCACCTTCACCCAAACGCCACCCCAAAAGAAACCCCCCCACCCTCCCCCCCCGCCCCTGGGCTGCTGCTGCTGCTGACCGCCTCCTAACGCTCCGCGAGATAGTCTAGGAACGGTTGCCACCGCCTGAGGAACCCTTGAACAGACCCTCGCAAGGCAAACTTTATCCTCTCCAGCTTGATGAACCCTGCCATGTCATTGATCCAAGCTTCCACACTAGGGGTCTTCGCATCTTTCATAGTAGCAAAATCCTCCGCCGGGCTACCAGGGACGCAAAGGCCAGAATACCGGCCTCTTTCGCCTCCTGCACTCCCGGCTCGTCCGATAACCCAAATAATGCCAATCCCCAGTTCGGCTTGACCCGGGCGTTCACCACCTTGGACATAGTCCTCGCAAAACCCCTCCAAAACCCATCCAGCACCGGGCACGACCAGAACATATGGACGTGATTTGCTGGGCTCCCCGAGCACCTCCCACATCTGTCCTCCACCCCAAAGAACCTACTCAACCTCGCACCTGTGCGCTCTGTGAGTAACTTTGAACTCTATTAGGCTGAGCCTGGCGCAAGAGGAGGGAGAATTAACCCTACTCAGGGCATCAGCCCACAGAGCCTCATCTATCTCCTCCCCAAGCTCCTCCTCCCACTTGCCCTTTAACTCCTCCATCGAGGCCTCCTCCTCTTCCTTCAGTCCTGGTAAATCGCCGAAACCTTGACTTCTCCAACCCATACACCCGAAATCACCCTGTCCTGAATCCCACGTGCCGGAAGCAGCGGGAATCCCCTCACCTGCCGCCTCACAAACGCCCTCACTTGCATGTACCTGAAAGCGTTTCCCGGGGGTAGCCTAAACCTCTCCTCCAGCGCCCCTAGGCTCGCAAAGGTCCCATCGATGAACAGGTCCCCCATTCTTCTAATCCCTGCCCGATGCCAGCTCCGAAACCCCCCATCCATCCTTCCCGGGACGAACCGATAATTCTCCCGAATCGGGGACCAAACCGAGGCTCCCATCTTGCCCCTGTGTCGCCTCCACTACCCCCAGATCTTCAGTGTCGCCGCCATCACTGGACTCGTGGTGTACCTTGTCGGCGAGAGCGGCAGCGGTGCCATCACCAGCGCCCTCAGGCTCGTGCCCACACAGGACACCATCTCTAGCCTCCTCCACGCCGCCCCCTCTCCCTCCATTACCCACTTACGGATCATCGCCACATTGGCTGCCCAGTAATAGCCACACAAATTCGGCAGGGCCAGCCCCCCCCCGTCCCTGCTACGCTCCAGAAACACTCTCTTCACACTCGGGGTCTTATTCGCCCACACAAATCCCATGATGCTCTTGCTTACCCATTTGAAAAAGGCCTTGGGGATCATTATGGGAAGGCACTGGAACACAAAGAGAAACCTTGGGAGGACCGTCATTTTGACCGACTGCACCCTACCCGCTAGTGAGAGTGACAGCAAATCCCATCTTTTAAAATCATCCTCCATCTGCTCTACCAACCGCGTCAAATTGAGCTTGTGCAGGGCCCCCCAACTCCTAGCTACTTGGATCCCTAGGTACCGAAAGCTCCTTTCCGCCCTCTTCAGCGGTAGCTCGTCTATCCCCCTTTCCTGGTCCCCTGAATGCACCACAAAGGGCTCACTCTTCCCTACGTTGAGTTTATACCCCGAAAAGTCCCCAAACTCCCTAAGGATCCGCATGACCTCCGCCATCCCCTCCACTGGATCCGCCACATACAACAACAGGTCGTCGGCATACAAAGACACCCGATGTTCCTCTCCCCCCCGGAACAGTCCACTCCATTTCCTGGACTCCCTCAGTGCCATAGCCTGCGGCTCAATTGCCAGTGCAAACAACAAGGGGGATAGGGGGCACCCCTGCCTCGTCCCCCGGTACAGCCGAAAGTACTCCGACCTCCGCTGATTTGTAGCCACACTCGCCACTGGGGCTCTATATAGCAGCCTGACCCAACTGATGAACCCCCTCCCTGAACCCAAACCTCCGCAACACTTCCCAAAGATGCTCCCACGCCACTCGATCAAAGGCCTTCTCCGCGTCCATAGCTGCCACTACCTCCGCTTCCCCCTCCACCGAGGGCATCATAATCACATTGAGGAGCCTCCGCACATTTGTATTTAGCTGCCTACCCTTCACAAATCCCATCTGGTCCTCATGAATCACCCCCGAGACACAGTCCTCAATTCTCGAAGCCAGTACCTTTGCCAGCAACTTAGCGTCAACATTGAGGAGCGAGATCGGTCTATACGACCCACATTACAATGGATCCTTGTCCCGCTTCAAGATCAAAGAAATCAGCGCCCTGGACATTGTCGGGGGCAAGGTTCCCCCCTCCCTCGCCTTATTAAAAGTCCTCACAAGCAACGGGCCCAGCAGATCCACGTATTTCCTGTAGAATTCAACCAGGAACCCATCCGGCCCCGAGGCCTTCCCCGCCTGCATGCTCCCCAATCCTTTAACCAGCCCAATCGGCGCCCCCAAACCAGCCACCTCCTCCTCCTCAACCCTCGGGAACCTCAGCTGATCTAGGAATCGTTGCATCTCCTCCTCCCCCGCTGGGGGCTCAGACCTGTACAGAACCCCATAGAAGTCCCTAAATATCTTGTTTATTCTCACCGCACTCCGCACTGTATACCCCCTCTATCCTTAACTTCACCAATCTCCCTCGCTGCCTCCATCTTACGAAGCTGATGTGCCAGCATCCGACTCGCCTTCTCCCCATACTCATACGTCGTCCCCTGCGCTTTCCTCCACTGTGCCTCTGCTTTCCCCGTGGTCAACAGGTCGAATTCCGTCTGGAGGTTCCGTCGCTCCCTAAGTAGCCCCTTCTCGGGGGCCTCTGCATACCTCCTGTCCAACCTTAAAATCTCCCCCACCAACCTCTCCCTCTCCCTCCCCTCTTTCTTCTCCCTGTGGGCCCTAATGGAGATTAGCTCTCCCCTGACTACCGCCTTCAACGCCTCCCAGACTACCCCCACCTGCACCTCCCCGTTGTCATTGGCCTCCAAATATCTTTCAATACACCCCTGCACCCGCCCGCACACCCCCTCATCCGCCAACAGTCCCACATCAAGGCGCCACAGTGGGCACTGGTCCCTCTCCTCCCGTCAACTCCAGCTCCACCCAATGCGGGGCATGGTCCGAGATGGCTATGGCCGAATATTCCGTTCCCTCCACTTTCGGGATTAGCGCCCTACTCAAAATTTAAAAATCTAACCGGGTGTAGGCTCTATGGACGTGGGAAAAGAAGGAAAATTCCCTGGCCAGCGGCCTGGCAAACCTCCATGGATCCACTCCCCCCATCTGGTCCATAAACCCCCTGAGCACCTTGGCCGCAGGCGGCCTCTTACCCGTCCTGGACCTAGAATGGTCCAGTGCTGGGTCCAGCACCGTGTTGAAGTCCCCCCCATTACCAAGCTTCCTACCTCCAGATCCGGAATCCGACCCAGCATGCGTTTCATAAATCTGGCATCATCCCAATTCGGGGCATATACGTTCACCAGTACCACCCGCACCCCCTGCAACCTATCACTCTCCATCACATATGGACCTCCATTATCCACTACAATATTCAGTGCCTCGAACGACACCCGCTTCCCCACCAGTATTGCAACCCCTCTGTTCTTCGCATCCAGCCCTGAATGAAAGACCTGCCCTACCCATCCCTTTCTCAGCCTAACCTGATCTGCCACCATCAGATGTGTCTCCTGGAGCATAACCACGTCTGCCTTCAGTCCCTTTAAGTGCGCGAAAACCCGGGCCCTCTTGACCGGCCCGTTCAGGCCTCTCACGTTCCAAGTTATCAGCTGGATCGGGGGACTACACGCCCCCCGCCCCCCCCTGCCGACTAGCCATCTCCTTTTCTAGGCCAGCCACGTGCCCGCGCCTCCCGCACCCCCCAGTCCCCCAGGCGGTGGACCCCCGCCCCAACTACCTCTCCTACTTCCAGCTCCCCTTTGGCCAATGCAGCAGCAACCCAGTTCCCCCCTCCCCCCCTTACCCCCCTACCCCTCAGATCCTTATCTAGCCATTTTGCTCCCCCATGACACTCCCGTAGTCAGCTGACTCCTGCTGACCCCGGCCTCTCCCGCCATTCCATCGACCCCCCAGTGTGAGAATCCCCCCACCCCTTGGCAGTCAGTGTACGCTCCTCTCCAGCACCATCCTTCCCCCCCGGCCCCACCCCATCCTTCCCTAATGCGGGAAAAAGCCCGCGCTTAAGGGAATTATAAACTGACAATAAATCAAGCTGCCCAGGTCGATTGGTATTCGATTCCCTGAATTGAAGACCTCTACACCAAGCTGGCATGGGGCCTCACCTATTGAAACTTAGACCTCAGTCATGCCTACTTACAACTAATGTTGGATGAGGAGTCTCAGAAATTTGCTACAACAAAATAAAGGTCTCCTCCAGTATTCCAGACTGCCATTTGGCACCATTTCAGCCTGCGATATCTTCCAATGCATGATGGAAAATCTCCTCCACGGAATTCCCAAGGAAATGGTTTACCTTGATGACGTGCTAGTCACTGACAGTATTTTAAGGATTTCCAGGAAAATTGAAGTCAATGGGAATGAGGAGGAAAACTCTCCACTGGTGAAGTTATATGTTGCACAAAAGAAGAAAGTTGTGGCTGTTGAAGTCAAATCATCTCAGTCCCAGGCCATTACTGCAGAGATCCGTAGGGTAGTGTCCTAGGCCAAACCATCTTCAGCTGCTACATCAATAACTTACCCTCCATCATAAGGTCAGAAATTGGGATGTTTGCTAATTATTGCATAATGTTCAGTACCATTTGTGATTCCTCAGATATTGAATCACAGGATTGTTACGACACAGGATGTGGTAATCTGGCCCATCGTGTCTTGCACCAGTTGTTCAAATGAACATTATGAGGTAATGCCATCCTCCTGCCATTTCCCGTACCGTTGCACATCATTTCTATTCACATAATCACCTAATGTCGTCTTGAATGCCTCAACTGAAACTGCTTTGACCACTCCTCCAGGCAGTGCATTCCGAGCCCAAACTACTCGTGTGAAAAAGTATTTTCTCACATCACATTGACTTCTTTTGCATGTCACTTAAATCTATGCACTTCAACAGCACCTTCCAAATCTGTGGCCTCTCCCACCTAAAGAACAAGAGCAGTTGATGCAGGGAAATTGTCAATAACATAACATGGTGGCAGAGGTCCGCAACATAGTAACAGTGGTGAAGAACCTGGTGTCAATGACTCCCATTTAGTGGCAGTAATCACAAAATGATACCATTGGGCAACAGGAAATCCCATAAAGCCTAGGATAACACTGGCACATGGAAGAAGCTGGAAGAAGAAATGAACTGAGTTGGAAAGTCTATCTGAATTGGGACTGTGAGACTGCAAAGCCACTGAACGTCATGAATTTTCCCCACCGAAAAGAGCTTCTTGGTAGAGTAACCCGGGCAGAGGCTGAAAGCTCAAGGTGTGGCAGAGGTTCAGTGATGCAGGCACAGTAGACTTGTACTCTTTTGCTTTTTTCCATCGAGGAAATGTAATTTAAAGGGAAAGTCTTGGGAAAGGGAATTCCCGAGAAGCAAGAAGTTTCAATGGTGCAACAACAAAATCCCTCGTTATGGGTCAGAATAATCTGCATAGGCTTAATCAATTCAAGCTGTTTAGATAGTGCATGGAGCTCTGCTTCTTAGAACTAGCAGTTGCAGAGCTAGACAAGCAAGCAATGAAGTTAAAAATAGGGAATGGAAATGAACATCTTCATCACATAATTACTTCTGGACTGTCAGAAGCAGACCAGAGAGACCCACCTAAACTCTGGACAATGCTGGAGAATCGGTTAAGAGTTAACACCAACTTGAACTATTGGCTTATGGACAACAGCATGAAGAAACTATTGACCAGTTCATTAGTAGATGGTGGGACAAAGGCAAAGATTGTGATTTTTAACTTGCAGAATTCTCTGTGTTTTAAAGATCAATAAAAAAGTTGCGACTAAATTTTCCCTCATTGATTGTCCATTTGTACCATCGCTAGGAACAGCTGAGAACAAACACTATTACTAATTTGAGGAAAACAAAAATTTGTTTAAATTAAAAAAAACAATAGAACTGGTAATCGCATCAACACAAATGGCGGCATTCCAAAAGGGTCTGCTTCATATAAAAAAGAGAAATAACATTAACCATTTACTTAAAGATGGCAGACAATATTAGACAATATTTGAGGGCAGGCTGTAGAACCCAACGAAGAGATACACAAGAACGCACGGTGGGATAAAATGAACTCTGGTTTATTTACATGGGCGGCACGGTAGCACAGTTGTTAGTACTGTTGCTTCACAGCGTCAGGGTCCCAGGTTCAATTCCCGGCTTGGGTCACTGACTGTGTGGAGTCTGCACGTTCTCCCCATGTCTGCGTGGGTTTCCTCCGGGTGCTCCAGTTTCCTCCCAGAATTCCCGAAAGACGTGTTTGTTTGGTGATTTGGACATTCTGAATTCTCCCTCAGTGTACCCGAACAGGCACCGGAGTGTGGTGACGAGGGAATTTTCACAGTAACTTCATTGTAGTGTTAATGTAAGCCTACTTGTGACACTAATAAAGATTATTATTATTAGATACACACATCTAACACACCTCACCCTGAATGGTTACCTTCCCCGATCTGCACCCAGGTCAGGGTTCTTATACAGTGAGGTTCCCTCTTGTTAAGGGGAAACCTCGCCCTGTTTACCGGGGGTGTCCATACTCAGTGATTGCCACGGGAAACAAAATAAAGGTCTCCTCCAGTATTCCAGACTGCCATTTGGCACCATTTCAGCCTGCGATATCTTCCAATGCATGGTCGAGGGGGTTGTAACACAGTCAATATCTACAAATGCTTGGAGCCGCAACAACCATAGTTGAGGGAGCCAGAAAGGGCAAGGTGTGCAGGAAATGCAGTCTAATCTATCAGTCACACAATTGTCCTGCATTTAGAGATACCTGCAAGGTGTGTGGTCTAAAGGGACACTGAAGAAGATTGTGTAGAGTATCTGGCAGTGAGGGAAGTGTCATAGGCCACAGGACTGCAAAAAGCAGATGTCGCATAGTGGCAAGAATAAGAAAGAGTTCACCAAATACCAGTACAAGACAGACATGTTCACAAGGATTGCAGAGAAATAGATGGTGAATAAGGCGCTGAGACAAACACAGTGGCATGTGGCCAACATTTTACCATTGCAGACACTCAAGACATGTAATTGACAAAATGGGAGTCTATGTTACAGCCAACAAGCTAGACTCATTGCATATAATGATTTGCCAATCTATCGCGTGAGCGCATTGACATTGAAGTGTAGAAATGGAAGTTTGCCTGGTCTTCTACATTGTTGACATTAATGGACCTATGATAGCAGGACTACCAGCCTGTAATAAAAGTCTGGATCATAATTCATGAGACCAGCAAAGCACCAATGCTAGATGGTCAAGACAAGTGTGGCCCTAGGCCTGCAACAAAAATACCTGATTACATCAGACACATTAATCAGGCTAAGCAACCCCAAGAAGGTGGAAGACATACCATTGGATGTCCAAGTAGACAAAGTAGATGTGGATTTAGATGTTATAATTTTAACCTAGCGCAATATGGACCAGACAAATGTGAGAAGCTGCCGTGAGAGTCTTCCAGAGATTTTCTCCTCAGGTCATTATCACAGATTATCACCAGTGGATGGCCAGGTAATGTGGAAGAAACTCCCACAGACCTCAGAACTTTTCACTCCACTGTGATGAAATTGGCATTTCAAATCGAGTCATTTTCACAGGCAGAAAATGACTGATACCCAGAAGTGTTTTATCAAGATACCCTTACTCAGTTACATCAAGATGACATGAGCATTGAAAGAACAAGACAAGTTGCACATGAGGCAGTTTATTGGCCAGGGGTCAATAATGACATCGAATGAGCTGCGAGGATGTGCGGCGCATGTCAAGACAACAAAAGTCAACACAAAGAACTACACCATCCTCATGATGCTCCATCACATCCACGGTCAAAAATAACTTCTGAGGCAAGTAACAACACCAACACCGGATCCATTCGCGTATTGCCCTTTCTGTATTTGACATAATTAATGTAAGGGTTTCTCCGGCCCCCAAATGTATATGTACCTCCCAGTTCCCCGCCCCCCCCACAAACAGGTGCCTACATATGTGTTAAAAATAATATTGCCAACTGTACAGAGTTGCTGTTGTTGAGCTAGTGCATAATACCCTGCCAGTTCTTTTTTGTGTTTTCTTCTCTTCTATATATATATATTTTATTCTGTGTATATAACTGGAAACATACTTTGTTCGAAAACCCAATAAAAAACATTTAAAAAAAAGAATAGCTTCTGCCTTGTTTATCATCAGAGGTGATGACTTACTTATTGCCAACTACTTTTCCAAATTTACTATCATTTAGCAACTGAGTGATACATCACATACATCAGAGGCAAACATGATGGGTGCAATTTTCAGTCTTTTTGTTTCCCCAGAGTGGATGGGCAATGGTCCACAGTACAGTGGTAAACCCTTGCAAGGCGTGTTCAAAGCGGGCTGTAAACCCACTTGCCAACCCTGTATTATGCAAGATCAAATTGACTGCAGAAAGGAAGGTGTGACCGTAAATTCAATAATCTTTATATGTAAGGAGGCCAGTCAAGATATTCAAATAGCAATGTTGCACCTACAAAAAATACCACCAGATAAGGAATTACTATCCCCAACAGCGATTATGTTCAGAAGGCAAAATCAGGACAACTCTTCAGAGACATCATCAGATCATATCATTGTCAGTCCAAGAAAAATGATTATAAATAGTAAGAGAAAATGCAAATCACACATGACTAACATGCAGGTGTGAAGTTGCCTCCTATGCACAGGGGCAGGAGGTCAGAGTGATCCACCCGCAAGAGGTGACATGGTTCCCTGTGGTGGTGTCAAAGGTGTGTAACGAGCCACGGTTATATAAGGTAACCACCACAAATGGAGTGATGTTGCAGAGGAATAGATGGCAGTTGAGAGAGTTGTCCAACTGCAGCATGCTTAACTTTCCAGTAGCGTCAAGGACGAGTGCACATTCAAACTCTGAATGAAGTGGAGTGATGACATGCACCACACTGAAGCGCAAGATAATTGTCAATCCATACATATGAGTCAAGAGAAAATAATTGACAATTCTATAATTCAGCAAAGCTTCACCGTTATGAGATTAGGTTGAGTCAGCAGACCACCTATACATTTTGAAGAGACTTTAACAATTTATATGTGAGTTAATACATGTGTAAATACTGCTCACAATGATCCTATTCCATTATGTATCTCACTTATAACTTGTACAATTAAAGGAGAGGGAAATGTTCTAATATTGCTTTGTAGCGAATGTAGTTTAATATCCTGATCAACAGACTGATAAATATGTAAATAGTTTGGAATACACCTATGGTATACATCATCATAGGTAGCGATGCAAGCCAACATGTGATATAGTAGTTGCAGCAGTATTGATCAGCAGTTCACATGAAGATGAAGAGCTCTCCTGGAATCCTGTCATTTTTCAACAAATAACCCTTAGCTTAGATAATCAACCTTTGTCATAGTGTTTGGTATTCTTGAGCTAATAACGAATAATACAGGAGGAACTATATTGCCGATCCATCATTGTTACTGGGTCAAAATAATGGAACTTCCTCCCTAACAGCACGATGGATGTACCTACATCAGATGGATTGCATTGCTTAGGCTTTTCACAGTAACTTCATTTGAAGCCTACTTGTGACAATAAGCGATTTTCATTTCATTTCATTAAGGCAGCAGCTCACTATCTTCTCAAGGGCAATCAATGTTCAGAGGGACACAAAATAAGCTGCTTTAAATATTTTATTCTGTCCAGGATTTTATTTTGAATTTGTTCAGTCACAACATTTTACCTACTCTGCATTTAACCTCATGATCTCGGACTGCAGCATTGCTTCATTTTTAATGCTTTCCTGAAGGTGTTTCAAAGAGCTTTTATATTCCACTTCAAGATTAGCTAGTTTGCCAGTTACCAAAATTGGTGAACTTTGTTCCAATAGCCTATAGAAAAATATGTCAAAATCAATAAATTATAAAGAAAAATCTTGCATTCATACAGTGCCTTTCAAAGTGTTTTACAGGTGATGCAGTATTTAGGGGCTGGTTTAGCATAGTGGGCTAAACAGCTGGCTTGTAATGCAGAACAAGGCCAGCAGCGCGGGTTCAATTCCCGTACCGGCTTCCCCGAACAGGCGCCGGAATGTGGCGACTAGGGGCTTTTCACAGTAACTTCATTGAAGCCTACTTGTGACAATAAGCGATTATTATTATTACTGTTGTAATTTAAGAATTGTGACAAGCAATTTGAATACAGCAAGATCCCACAGACTGTTGTATTATAAGACCAGATAATCTGGTTTCATCGTGTTGGCTGAGAAATAAAGATTGGCCAGGAAATCTGTGGGACTCCCTTGTTCTTCTTTAAAATACTGTTGTAGGATCTTCTACCTTTGAGGGCAGAAGAGGCTTCATTCAACTTTTCAGCTGAAAAACAGCACCTTCAACATGTCTAAAGCTCATCCTTCCCAAAAACATCGAAGTTGTATAGTTCAAGAATGTGCAAGCTTTTCCAACACTATGGTTATTTGAAAGGAACTCATGGCAAGTCTTGCAATCTCATAAATTTCAAAAGTAATTAACTGAAAGCCTTTTAATTTAAAAAGGATCGAGATTACTGATCTATTGTTATTCTACAATACAATATTCCATTCTTTCATTATTAAAATATATCTCACAGATTTCATTGTTAAGATTCCTAACAAAACATTTGTTACAACTAAATGAATTATCCTTAAATAGATTCTGGGTTTGCATTTCGCAACCCCTGTGAAAATAATCAAGTTTCTTATTTTTATTTTACAATATTATTCTTTACAGCTGAAATATGAACAACTGCTTTCTTAACACAAGCGTCAAAACAGGTTCTCTGTCAATTCTGCTCCACAAGTTGTATAACACGGAAATTAGTTTCTCATTAAAGAATCTACATTAACATTCTGTCTTAATCATGAAAAACAAAATAGACAGTAAATGTTACTGTAAAAATGTGATGTTCTCATTTACTTACCAGTGTGTACAACTGGGCTTCCCTATTCAAAATGCAGAGGGATTACAGTTTTTCCTAAATAATTGCTGCTATTGAAAATAAGTTACCTCAACAAATTTTACATTAATGTTTAATGAATTAAGACAACAGAACTGCAAAAAGAGTCAGTCACCAGATCAAACAGCAACAACAATGTTCTGCCAAATTAATGATATCATTTAATATCTAAGGTTTCAATTGACTGTGATCCAATATAAGCTTGAGCTTTCAACTCTCCTGAACTGTACCAAGATTTATTTCAAGCTGCAAATATTAATAGTGTGGTAAATAAAATAAGAAAATGCTGGAAATACATAGGCCTGGCAGCATCTGTTAACAGTTTGATGGCCTTTCATCAGAACCATTTCTCCCCGTAGATGATCCCTGATTGTTGAGCATTTCCAGCAGTTTCTATGTTTCCAAATTTCCAATATCCACAATTTTTTGATTTTGTAATAATTTGTGATGATTTGATTTATGATTTATCCACCAATGAGGCAGCAGCACTCCAAGTCACCCTTTGCAAATCTCCATGTCCACAAAATACAAATCTTAACCACTCATCTGAGTAATTGCTGCTCGATAGCACTGCGAATTACACCTTCCATCACAATATTATTATTTATATTTTAAAATTCAGAGTACCTAATTCATGTTTTCCAATTAAGGGGCAATTTAGCGTGGCCAATCCACTAACCCTGCACTTTTTTGGGTTGTAGGGACGAAACCCACGCAAACACGGGGAGAATGTGCAAACTTCATACGGACAGTGACCCAGAGCCGGGATCGAACCTGGGCGCCGTGAGACAGCAATGCTAACCACTGCGCCACTGTGCTGCCCCTCCCATCACAATATTGATGATTAAGAGTAGACTGTTGGGATAGTACATGGTTGGATTGGACTTGTCCTGCTTTTGTGGACACGACATGCCTGGCCAAATTTCCATATTGCCAGGTAGATGCCAGCATTGTAAATGTACGGGATAGGCTTAGCTAGCGGTACAGCTTGTTCTGGAGCACTGGACACCAGCACTACTGCCGGGATTTTATCAGGGCCCATAATCTTTCCGGTATCCAGTACATTCAGCTGTTCATTGAAATCAAATTGAGTGAATTCAATTAGCTGAAGACTGGAATCTGTGATGCTGGAAAGCTCAAAGGAGGCCAAGCTGTATCATCCATTGAGTACTTTTGGTGGCAAAGCCTTCACTCCTGTCCTTTGCAACAATTTCTAGGCTCCCTCGTCATTGAGGAGGGTGATATTGGTGGAATGGCATCTTTCAGACATATGTTTAATTGGTTATTTGATTTATGCAAACAAGGAGGACCGGAGAACTTTGAGCTGCCTCGTTGGTTGTGGGATCCGACTATAACACCAGTGGAGGTCACGGGATATGAACCATCATTTGCCCTTTGCCCTCTGGGGAATACAAACTTCCCCAGTAATGGGGCAGGGCTTCCCCTTAATAAGAGTAGCCCCTCTAATATACCAATGCCGTCCTAAGTGCAGGTCGGTGAAGGAGACCCTCTGAGGAGTGGTGGTGTTTGACTGTGACTACTAATAAACCTCTTTGTGCTTTTCTAAACTACAGTTTATGCGTGGCTGCTTACCTCGGATCCAACATTGGTGACGATGATTCAGTGGAGCTGACATCGATGGCGGTTGTTACACGACCTTATGTAGGGATTGTCAGGCCCCACTTGAAATCATTTCACCGCAAAAACCACTGCCAGGCCCTCCTTCTCGATCTGCGCGTACTTTTTCTTCGCTGCAGTCAATGTGCGGGAGGCGAAAGCTATCGGTCGCTCGGCCCCGTTCTCCATCTTGTGGGACAGGACGGCCCCAATACCATACGGGGATGCATCACATGTGACGAGCAAAGGCTTTCCAGGATCATAGTGGGTTAGTAACCCAGACGACGACAATTGTGGCTTTACCCGCCGGAAAGCGGTTTCTTGCGGCTGACCCCAAACCCAGGTGTGATTTTTCTTTAGCAGAAGGTGCAAAGGGGCCAGCGTAGTTGCCAGATTGGGGAGGAACTTCCCGTAATAGTTTACGAGACCGAGAAAAGAACGAAGTTGCGAAGTGTCAGTCGGGGCGGGGGCCTGTTGAATCGCCCGCATCTTCTCTGCGACGGGGTGCAAACCTTCGCGGTCCACCCGATAACCTAGGTAGACTACTTCCTTAGCCTGAAATACGCACTTTGTGCAACGTAAACGGTCTCCAGCCTCCGAAAAGCGTCTAAGGACAGCCTCCAGATTTTCCAAATGTTCCTGCTCCGACGTCCCTGTAATCAAAACGTCATCTAAGTAGACAGCAACACGTGGTAAACCTCTCAAAATGCCCTCCATAACACGTTGAAAAATAGCGCAGGCAGAGGATACTCCAAAGGGCAACCGTGTATATTCATACAGGCCCCGGTGTGTATTAATCGTTACATATGGTCGGGAGGCAGGGTCCAGCTCCAACTGCAGGTAGGCGTGACACATATCTAATTTTGTGAACGAGAGTCCACCTGCAAGCTTCGCGTAGAGATCCTCTATGCGAGGCATTGGATATCGGTCGAGTCGGGAAGCTGTATTCACTGTAAGTTTATAGTTGCCACACAAGCGAACTGTGGCATCTGGCTTCATTACAGGTACAATTGGTGCTGCCCAGTCAGCAAAACGGACGGCCCTGATAATACCCAAACTCTCCAAACGAGTGAGCTCCCCTTCTACCTTCTCGAGCAAGGGGTAAGGCACCGGGCGTGCCTGGAAATAGCGCGGCGTGGCTCCTGGTTCGACTTGGATACGGGCTACGGCCCCTTTTATTTTCCCCAAACCAGGCTGGTATACATCTGGGTATCGTCCTAGCACCTCAGTCAACCCTTCAGAAACTGTTTGGAGGATGTGCTGCCACTGCAACCGCAAATGGCGCAACCAGTCCCGACCCAACAGGCTGGGCCCATGGCCGCGCACCACGATAAGTGGGAAACGCCTCTCCTGGTGTCTATAAACAACAGGGGTCATTGTAGTTCCTGCAATGTTCAGTGGTTCCCCTGTGTAGGTGGCCAACCTGGCCTGTGAGTCGGTTAATGTAAGGGTCTGTATACCCTGCTTGATGCGGTCGAATGTCCTCTGGGCGATCACGGAGACCGCTGCGCCAGTGTCCAACTCCATCTCAAGCGGGTGACCATTGACCCGTACTGTCACCTTAATGGGGGCCACACGGGGAGCTGCCACACAATGCAGCTGCAGGCAGTCGTCCTCCGTCTCCACGTCCTCAGGAGTAGTCGCCGCAGGTTCATCCACATGGAAGGTACGACCCCTGGGCTGGTCCCAGTGTCGGTCGGAACGACGGCGCCTCTGGCGCTCCCAGGACCGGCGTCCCCGACGGGGTCGGCGCCTACAAGTCTGACACGGACATGGCTCCTCATCCACTGGTTCTGGAGAAGGCTCCCTTCGGGGAGGAATGTCCAACGGTCACTGGCATCGGTCCGGATGTCGCCTCGCCCAAGGTACCGCAGGAGTGCGGGGGAACGTTTTCGGACGGAAGGGGTTACGCCCCAAGGCATGCACTTCCATTCCCTGTAGCTCCTGCACTCCTCGTTCTGCGCTCTCTCGGGACAATACTATTTGAATGGCCTGTTGCAAAGTCAATGTTGGCTCAGCTAACAACTTTATGTGGGTGGCCGCATTGTTAATACCGCAAACCAAACGGTCGCGTAACATTTCTGACAAGGTCTCTCCATAGTCATAGTACTCCGCAATCCTCGTAGCCTAGATAGAAAGTCGGCAAGGGATTCTCCAGTGGTCCTCTCAGCGGTATTAAACCGGTAACGCTGGACTATCATGGACGGCGTTGGGTTAAAATGTTGCCCCACTATATTCACAAGTTCATCAAACGTTTTGGTGTCCGGCGCAGCTGGGTACGTAAGGCTCCTAATCACCCCAAACGTATGCGGGCCGCAGGCGGTGAGCAATATGACCACCTGGCGCTCGTTTTCGGTGATATTGTTTGCCCGGAAATAGTAACGCATCCGTTGTGCGTACTGGTTCCAGCTTTCCAGCGCAGCATCAAAAACATCCAAACGTCCGTACAGAGGCATGGTATTAATAGAAAACAACTTACAACCTGTATCCAACAAAAATCCAGGGAGGTGGCTTCAGCAGTGTAGACAGCTATTCACTTTAACCCTCGTCGCCAGTTTTGTGAGGGCCACGAAGAATCCAGCACGGGTTTTAAGGATACAAAGTAATAACATTTATTTACAATAACATATATATATATATATAACAGCAGCAGCAACTTCCCTTGCTGCACACTCCTTCCTGCTGGTTCCAAACTGGCCAGCTTTATTTATACTTGGAGTTTACTAATGGTTTCTCCGCCCCCCCTCATTGGGGAAGCTCATACTCCCACAGGATTGTGGGATTGTCATTAGTCCCCAGCCAATGGTAAGCAGGCAGGTTATAACAGCTAGGCAGAGCAGAAGAGATAGGAAAGCGATCAGGAATAATAATGTGTTCAACATTAGAGACCATGTCCCAACTGTTATAAGCGACACGGTAGATCAGTGGTTATCACAGTTGCTTCACAGCGCCAGGGACCCGGACTTGATTCCCAGCTTGGGTTACTGTCTGTGCGGAGTCTGCACGTTCTCCCCGTGTCTGCGTGGGTTTCCTCTGGGTGCTCTGGTTTTCTCCCACAAATCCAGAAAGATGTGCTTGTTAGGTGGATTCTGAATTCTCCTCAGTGTACCCAAACAGGTGCCGGAGTGTGACGACGAAGGGATTTTCGTAGTAACTTCATTGCAGTGTTAATGTAAGCCTACTTGTGATGCTAATCAAAATTATTATTAATTATAAACTGAATACATTTTAGCATTTAATATAAATACCTATAATTATGTGATATAGTAGCATATTGCGACAATGCTGATTCATTTTAAAATATTATACAACAGTTCATATGAGGTGCAATCTACAGCAGTTTTGTCTTTCAATTCAGCATGTTGGGGGAAAACCACTTTGCTGCTCAGCAGTCTACTTTCACACAGGTCTCTGACCATACTGAGTGAGTGCCCGGAAATAAGGAAACAGCATGAGCTGGCATGGAAGATGGACATGTCAACCTACATCTGTATCATCCAACCATCCTAATCAAATAATTACATAAATGTCCTTGAGCTTAGTACTGGCAGTGTCTATAATTGAAGGGCCATTTAATTACAACACAAGAGACACTGGATAGTGAGGTACCTAACTGCCATCCACTTTATTCCCTTTTTCAACTGAGGGCACACTCCGAAGAACCAAACATTTTTGAGACACACACCATACACTTCAACTAAAAGTAATGTTATGGTCCAGGGTTTAGAGAAAGCCAAAGTCTATCATGGAGTTCACCTGACCCACAACTTTTCATAGATTTTGGTTGTGAGGAGCACAAGGGCCCACTTTCCAGGTGTTATGCAACAGAGATCTTCAGTATTTTTAAACAAAACAATGTTTATTCTATGAATCCAGTTATCATTTTATAAACACACAGTAAACATCTTATCAACTGCCAACACTGATACCCCCCTCAAAGATACAGTACTCTATAGGTAACCCTTAGTAACCTTCCTCACCACATCCATAAGCCGAACACCTTTTTTTCCCCTACAAAAGCAGTAGGTTTGCATTCCTTACCGAAACAGGTATTACTTTGAAATTATCAAGTGATCTGGAGACATTCTTTGGCATGCAGAGAGGGAGACCAAAATTCACCTTCTTGGTTTGGATGCAGCTCCCCAATGAAAACAAAAAAAACTCAAGAGCCAAAAACAGCTTCCAGCTCAAAATGAAAGTAAAAAGCAGAGCCAGAGCCCAGCTCCACCCACACAATGGCATCACTGGAGCCACTTGAGAATTTCTTAAAGTGACATTCCCATGACAGGAAACACATACAACATACCTGCACAACACACTAAGGATAAACTAAAACTGAAGGATACCCTCACAGTTTTTAATGCTAAAGCTTTATCTGGCAAGAATAAAGAGACTATGTGAAAAGTGGCTATTGTACATTGATGTTTCAGATACCTAATCAACTGCTTTCTGTTACAATTCACTTTCCAACACTTGTGCAAGTGTTTCAACTGAAAATATGACTTTTTTTTACACTTAACCACAATAAACAGGCATAATTTTGAACAGTTTGGTAGAATCGTGACAATGTGCTGACCTGTGCAAACTCACCTAATGACACTATCTTTATGCATTATGGATCCCTTCACCGTGGTTAACTCCTTGTGCAGTTGTTTTTTCTCCATGTCAGTCACTTGTAGTAGATCATCTCGTGACTGCAATTCAATTTGCAGCTCTGACATATCTGATTCCATTTTCTAGATATACAAAAAACAATATTTGACTCTGATCACCATCTTGTGCCCCAAGATCAATTTTTAGCACTTCTCATTTACTTTACATGGCTGTGTTCTGTAGGGGTAATGGTATGAAGTAAACACAAGGAAGTTTATTTCTGTCTGCCATCAGAATGTAGTGGAAAATCAATCAGCATTCTTCATTGAAAAGAAAACTCGCAGGAAAAACTTGCATAATTTCAATAAAAGTAAAATATTGTGGATGCTAGAAATCTGAAATAAAGACAAAATGCTGCAAGATTTAGTACATCTGGCAACATCTGTGGAAGAAAAACAGAGTTCATGTTTCACGTCAAATATGACTCTTTTTCAGAAGAAATACTTCCAAAGAGTCATATTGGACTTGAAACATTAACCGTCTCCACAGGTGCTGCCAGACCTGATGAGGTTTTCCAGCATTTTCTATTTTTATTGCATAATTTCAAAATGCATTTGTAAATGACAATATATCTTGCCATTAGCAAGAACTTTAAAATCTACCCTCGATTTGATGTGCCTTTGATGACATCAAGGTTTCTTTCCAGAAGTATTTTGAATTTATTACCTCCAAAGACTCAATGCTCCCACTGTCAAATATAAACATTGACTGTCAGTGACATTAAGGTTCGGTCTGTTATTTGACGTTTTGTTGGAGACAGGTTGTCTTCCTACCTGTGTAGATGGACCTCTGATCTATCAATGGCATTTCTGGCTTATAAAGATCTTCATAAGACATCAGCAGCTCTGCACTAATTGCACATGGGCATTTTTAAAATTGAGATTTACATATGTATAGTTTGTTCAACTTCCATTCAACTTTGGGGCAAACGGAACCGTCATATTAAACACAGTTATTTGTTGTTGCTTAGTCCACCCTGCAGTATAACTGGGACAAATTCAGCAGCAATCAAACCACTTCCAATCGTATTATAACGGCTGAGCCCTAGAAACACTGAATTTGGATTCAAAATTGTAATTCCCTGTGCAGTAAATTCATCAATGAAATGCGAAGACTGGTCATCTAATTAATGTAGGAAAATAAAAAGATCATAATCGGGGAACAGGGAGAGAAAAGAGCACAGCCTCAAGGAACATATCATTTTCACTTAATCATAGAATTCTTACAGTGCAGAAGGAGACCAATCTGCCCATTATGTCTGCACAGGCTCGCCAAATGAACAACTCGCCAAGTACCATTCTCCTTCTTTATCTCCTTAACTCTGCATATTCTTCTTTTTCAGATAAGTCTAATTTTCTTTTGAATTCTTCAATTAAACCTGTCCCCATCACACTCTCAGGCAGTGCTTTCCAAACCATAACCACTCACTGTGTGAAGATATCTTTTATTGATGTCACTTTTGCTTCTTTTGCCAATTACTTGAAATGTGTCTCCTCATGTTCTTGGTCTTTTTGCGAGTGAGAACAGCTCCTCCCTATCTATTCTGTCCACACTTCTCATGATTTCAATAGTTCTATCAAGTATCCCTTCAGCTATCTTTTCTTCAAGGAAACAGACCCAATTTATACAATGTAACTTCATAACTGAAGTTCCTCATCCCTGGAATCATGCTCGTGAATCTTCCCCGCACTCTTTCCAATGCCTTTACATCCTTCTCAAAGTGTTGTGCCCAGAATATTCCAGCTGAGGTCAAGCTAGTCTCTTATATGTTCAACATAACTCCTTGCCTTTGTACGCAATGCTCCTATGAATAAAGCCTAGAATACTGTCAGCATTATTAACTGCTCTCTCAACCAGTTCCGCCACCTTCACTTACGCGCAGGTACACCAAGGACCCTCTGCTTCAGCACCCCTATTGGATTGTCTCTCCATGCTCTTCCTACCAAAATGAATCACTTTACATTTCTCTGCATTGAACTTCATCTGCCACCTGTCTTCACATTCCACCAACTTGTCTATGTCCTTTTGAAGTTCTACTCTAACCTCTTCATAAATTACAATGTTTCAAAATTTTGTATCATTTACAAATTTTGAAATTATGCCCTGTACACCAAGGTCTCAGTTATTAATATATATCAGGAAAAGCAAGGGTTCCAGCACTGACCCCTGGGGAATGTCACTACAAACCTTCCTCCAGCCCAAAAACACCCATTAACCATTGTTTTCTGTTTCCTATTACTCAACCTTGAACCCATATTGCTAATGTCCCTTTTATTCCACCTGCTATAACGTTATTCACAAGTAAGATCATGTGACTATAAGACATATTGAGTCTGCTCTGCCATTCAATGAGATCATGATTGACCTGATGTGATAACCTTCTGTTTTGTGGCACTGTATCACTGTATGCAAACATTTTGTCTAAGTTGATTATTTTCACCAAAATACTCTACGTTATTGCAGTTGCAAGAATGAAATCACCCTGACACAGAAAAAACAAACATAAAAATGTCATACATTGCATTAAGATATTAATATCTAAAGAGTATTATACTTTCATAAATCAATCACCACAGTTTACATCCGGAACAATTATTCTTTAGAATGTAAGTTCTGACAGGTTGTAGTTTGATGTGGATTCTGCACCAAAGATTACTAGTGCTGTTTGCGATTCTTTACAGATTTTTAAAATATTCATTTACATGATGTTAACATTACTGGAGGGCCAGCATTTATTGCCTATCCCTTATTGCCCTTGAGAATATTTTAAATTATTTTTTTATTCATTTAAGGGATGTGGTGTCGCTGGTTAAGACAGCATTTATTGCCTATCCTTGGTTGCCCTCGGAAAGTGGTGGCAAGTTGCCTTCTTGTACTGTTGCAGTCCTTGAGATGTAGGTACATCCACTGTGCTGTTAGGGAGGGAGTTCCAGAATTTTGCCTCAGTGACAGTGAAGGAAAAGTGATATATTTCCAAGTCAGGATGATGAGTGACTTGGAGGGGAACCTCCAGGTGGTGGGGTTCCCAGGTATCTACTGCTCTTGTCCTTCTAGATGGTAGTGGTCGTGGGTTTAGAAGGTGCTGTCTCAGGAACCTTGTTGAGTTACTGCAGTGCATCTTGTAGATGGTACACATGACTGCCACTGTTCATCGGTGGTGGAGGGTTTGAATATTTGTGGAGGAGAAGCAATCAAGCGGGCTGCTTTGTCCTGGATGGTGTTGAGCTTCTTGAGCAATCAGTACTATTGATTGTGTGATTGGTTCGCTCTCTCGGTAACGTGCCATTTTTGCCTTGGAGCATACCTGTATAGTCCTGTGTTGCGGCTTCACCACGTTGGCACTTCATTATGAAATGCGCATGTTGCTACGCCTAGGAAGCTCTTCCACTTTCTTCTTGATAATGGTAGATTGAGGCATATATTGGGCAGTAGGGTTACAGATTGGTGGAATACAATTCTGCTGCTGCTGATGGCCACAGTGTCTTATGGATGTCCAGTTTTGAGCTGCTAGATCTGTTCTGAAGCTTTCCCATTTAGCACTCTGGTAGTGCCACATAACACAATGGAGGGTGTCCTCAGTGTGAAGATTGTCTTCCCAAGGACTGTGTTATGGTTAATCCTACCAAAACTGCACTGAACAGATGCATCATGAAATGCAGACTGGTGAATATGAGGTGAAATCATTTTTTCTCTCTTGTTGATTCTCTCATCATTTGCCACATGCCAAGTCTGCTTGCATTTACTGATTTATAGGATGTGATTTATAGGATGTGGGTGTCGCTGGCTCAGCCAGCATTTATTGCCCATCCCCAGTTGTTCTTGAGAAGGTGGTGCTGATCTGCCTTCTTGAGCCGTTTGTCATGGGAGTGTCCCTTTAAGAAATGTTTTTGTCTTCTCACATGGCTTCAGTGATGTCATTGTATGGGTGGAGCTGGGCTGTGGCTCTGGGAGTTGGTTTCACTTTCGCTTTGTGTTTGAATTGGTTTTGTTCTGCACAGGTTGAAAGAAAGTTTGTTTTTCTCTATCTGCATTTTAAAAGCTGTTTCCAGACTGCTTGATAACTTGAAAAGAAATAACTGTAGTTTGGAAGAAATTCAAACCTGCTGTTTTGGAAAGGAAACAGGAGCATCCATACCAGGTCTTGAGTGCTACGTGCTAAACCACACCTTTGAAAAGGGTTTTCTGGTTTATGGGATCTTGTTATTAAATTGGAACAGCTAAAGGGGGAATTTATTAAGGGTTATCCATGGAGTACTGTAGCTGTGTGGGGTATTTATGTTGGTAGTTGCTAAAAATGCTTACTGTGTGTGTTTATAAAAATGTTAACTAAATTCGTAGAATAAACTTTGTTTTGTATTAAAAGTGCTTAAGGCCTCTGTTGAATAACACCTGAAAGGCAGGCCCTTGTGCTCATCGTAAACCAAAATCAATGAACAGTTGTAGGTCAGGTGAACTCCATGGAGTTTTCTAAACCCTGGCCCATAATAAATTTCAAAGTACCTTTTAAGCATATTCACAAGACACACTTGGTGAGTTTTCCTTCTATCTTTCGTTCTTACCACATAATTCACCTCACTTAATTTCCTTTCAATCCGATAAGGTCCACAAAACCTTGCTTTTAAAGGTTCACCTACCACTGGTAACAATACTAAAACTTTATCTCCCCTGGTAAAACTACAAACTTTTGCTTTCTTGTCTGCTACCTGTTTCATCACATGCACCTCTCCAATGTTGTCCAACTGGGTGTGACTGCTCTCACATGGTTCTATTCATATCTATTCGAATTACAGCCACAGGATGGCATGCAATAATTTCTCTTCCTGTTTCTGCACTGTTACCTCTGATATTCCCCAAGGATCAATCCTTGGCCCCATTCTATTTCCCATCTACATGCTGCTCCATGACAACATCATCCGAAGGCACAGCATTTGTTTTCACGTGTACGTTGTACGTGCACGATACCCAGCTCTACCTCTTGGCCCCACCACTTTTGCTCAATTATCAAACTGACTATTCAACATCCAGTACTGGATGAAAGGAAATTTCCCCAGTTAAATATTGGGAAGACTGAAGTCATTGTTTTCAGTCTCCACTCCAAACTCCATTCCCTAACTGCTGACTCTTTTTCCCTGCAACACTCTGAGATTAGACAGTCTGTTTGCAACTTTGGTCTCACATTTGATCCTAAAATAAGCTTCTGCCCTCACATTTGTGCCATCTCTAAGAACGGCCATTTCCATCTCCATAACATTGCTCGCTTCTCCCTTGTCTCAGCATCTGCTGCAGAAATCCTCATCCATGGCTTTGTAACTTCTAGACTCGGCTATTCCAACACACTCCTGACTGGTCTCCCACATTCTAGCCTCTGTAACCTCTGCAGCCTTTGTCTGAACTCGCACAAAATCCCATTCTCTTATCACCCCTGTGATCATTGATCTACATTGACTCAAACAAGGCCTCAATTTAAAAATTCTCATCCTTGTTTTCAATCCTTCCATGGCCTTGCCCCTCCCCACCTCTGTCATCTCCCCCAAATCCACCACCTTCCAAAATATCTGTGCTCCTTTAATTCTGGCCCCATGTGTATTCCCAATTATAGTTTAGGGGAGGTGGGGGTGTAATGGTATAGTCACTGGACTAGCATTCCAGTAAACTGGAGGACAGTTTAGCTCAGTTCGCTGGACAGCTGGTTCGTGATGCAGAGCGAAGCCAACAGCGCGGATTCAATACCCATACTGGCTGAAGTTATTCTCAACCTTGCCCCTTGCCTGTTAAGTAATGGGTTAAGAGACATTGCAATTAGTTGTCTCATTTATGTTAAGTATCCATTAATTGACACTGATATGTAAAGGGGCTTCAGGTGGCCTCTGTCAGGTGGTGCGTTGTTAAGAGTTTTGTGCAGAGGCTGTGGAAGTGAAATAAATGGTGTTTGGTGAAAAGGAACAAGAACTTTAGACTCTTCCTATCACAGTAACTAAAACGGCTAACAATGGTAGCAGAGGATGGTTGCTGTGTAAATGTGAAGGGTTGAAATATACAACTTTTCCAGATCAAACCAAGGAGTGAGTGAGAAAAGAAAAAAAAAAGGGATTTATGGCTGAACCGAGGACAAAGATGGCTGGATATGACTATCCTCCCTTATTTTCTGAAAGGGAATCGTACGACCAATGGAGAAGTGCAGTAGTTATGTGGACTAAAGTAACTGCTTTGAGAAAGAGAAAACAAGGTATGGCATTGGCTCTTTCTCTACCATATGGCAGTAATATCCGAAACAAAGTGCTTTCTGAGCTGGAATTGGAAGAGTTAGACTCAGAAGAAGGTCTGGAGACTTTATTACATAATATGGATAAGATTTATAAGAAAGATGACTTGTTAAGTGCATATGAAGCATGGTCGGATTTTGTAAGTTCCGGAAAATGGAGGATATCTCCATGGAAGACTATATAATGGAATTTGGCAGACTATATAAAAGGCTGCAGAAACACAATCTGGAATTTCCACAGTCTGTGTTGGCCTTTAAATTGCTTGACTGTGCTAGAGTGAGCAACATGGATAGGCTCCTGGTTTTGACAGGAGTTCAGTTTACTGATAAGGATACCTTATTCGAACAGATGACAAAAGCTTTACAAAAGTTTCTGGGGAAACATTCGATTCCGATGGCCCTGATGACCCAAATAGGTCAGCCTGCAATAAGGCAGAATATGGAAGATACACTAGTAACAGGATGGCAAAATCGTATGGCTACAAACAGGGCTCAAGACTATAGAAGGAGACCAAGACAAGGAAATTATGAAGACAGAAACCCAGTTAGAACCTACAATAGGAAGATGAACCCCAGAAATGCACGGGGCATGATAAATCGATGTTTTCGATGTGACTCTCAATACCATTATGCTTTCAACTGTCCAACTCGTTATGATAGAGTGTTTGAAGTGACACATGACATGGAAGAGTCAGAAGAGGAAAAAGATAGTGACCAGAAAGAAGGCATTGTCCTATTGACAAGCAGTTCTACGCCGGTAATGAGGGTGTTGGTTGCAGAATCCTTCAACTGTGCTGGATTGGACAGTGGCTGCACATCTACTGTGTGTGGAATTGACTGGTTAAAATGTTACCTGGACTCTTTGAATGCTGAAAATCGTAACAAGGTTAAGGAATTTGAATGGTCCACAAGTTTCAGGTTTGTGGATGATAATACTCTGAAGTCGCTGAAAAGAGTGGTGATCCCTTGCAATATTGCGGGAGTGAAACGTTTCATTAGCACGGATGTTGTATCAAGTGAGATACCTTTGCTTCTGAGCAGACCGTCGATGAAGAAAGCACCCATGAAACTGGATATGGAACAGGATAAGGCAACAGTGTTTGGAAAGACGGTGGACTTACAATTTACGCAGTCGGGACACTTTTGTATTCCGTTACTGACAAATAATATTTCAAGTAGAGTGGTTAAGGATGTGTTAATGGCAGTTGTATGAGCAAGAGATAACATGAAGGGTTGGGGTAACTGGCACGTATGGGTGAGGGCCAGTGTACAAAGCTGTGTAAATATATCATTTTGCCATGTATATATCTTGCTCTGCGCGATTTCTCGTTTTTTTTTGTTACGGGTGCGGGGGGGTGTTATTGTTTGTAAGGGAGAAAAATTGTGTTAAAAAACTTTAATAAATATATTTAAAAAAAGAAAAAGAAAATGGAACTTTAGCTGATAAAAAGCTTGTGGTATTAAAACTGCATAGGTAATTTGCACATCCGTCTCCTTGGAGGCTGAAAAATGTATTAAAGGATGCAGGGGTAAGGGATGACGACTATGCTAAACTGATAGAACAGGTTAGTGACCGCTGTGAAGTTTGTAGGAAGAACAGAAGGACGCCAGCACGACCGATAGTAACCCTACCTTTGGCCAGGGATTTTAACAACATTGTGGCCATGGACCTTAAGATCTGGGATAAAGCAAATAATATATTTATTTTGCATTTTGTAGATTTAGCAACCAGATTTAGTCAATCAACGATTGTACGAAGTAAAGAAAAGAGAGTAATTCTGGATCAAATCGTGGAAAAATGGATAGGGACAGGAATGGGTCCACTGGCAAAATTCCTTACGGACAATGGGGGAGAATTTGCTAATGATGAGTTTAGGGATATATGTGAAAACATGAATATCAGAGTTATGAATATGGCTGCAGAAAGCCCATTTAGTACTGGTGTCTGTGAAAGAAATCATGCTGTCATCAATGACATGCTGCGGAAAATTTTGGCAGATCGACCAAATTGCAGGCTAAATTCAGCTTTAGCATGGGCAGTACATGCAAAGAATTCATTACAGATGGTTGGGGGCTATAGTCCTTATCAATTAGTGTTTGGTAGAAATCCTAAAATTCCATCCATTTTGGATGACCAGCCTCCAGCTTGGGAGAGGACTACAATTGGCTCTGGTTTTGCTGAACATTTAAATGCCTTACATAGCAGTAGAAAAGCTTTTTTGGAAGCAGAAGCCTCTGAAAGAATTCGCAGAGCTTTAAGACATAAAGTACAGCCATCAGATGCCGTTTTTCAGTAAGGAGGCATGGTATATGACAAGAGAGACAATTCTAATGAATGGAAAGGCCCAGGGAACATCATAGGCATAGATGGCAAATCAATTATTTTGCAACATGGTAATCAAACTGTGAGGGTACATTCATCAAGGATAATGGGTACAGATTACAAATTTTCAAATTTAGACAGAGCAGACAGACATGACGAGGAACCAGAGTCATCTGGTACGCATGTGTTACAGAACTATGAGGACCAATTAACTGATATAGACAGGGTTTCTGTGTAGGAACACAACACTTCTGGTGAATTTGGGGTATACACGGAAGTACCAGATAGGGGACAAAAAGCTCTATTCCACAGATGGATTTGCACGGAAAAGGTTCTTCCGGATGGAACTTATAAGGCAAAGGCCAGGCTAGTTGCAACGGGATTTGAAGAAAACTTAGAAGATCAGGATTTAAGGGTAGATTCACCTACAGCAGGAAAGGTTATTTTAAAGATCTTCTTGGCTCTATTAGTCACAAAGGCATGGGAATGCAAATCTATAGATATAAAAGCTGCCTTTTTGCAGGGGCATCAGCTCCAGAGAGACATTTTTCTCCATCGTCCTAAAGAAGCAGCTAACGATGAAAGGGTACTCTGGAAGTTGAACAAGTGTGTATATGGATTAAATGATGCTTCTAGAGTCTGGTATTTTCGGTAAGGTCAGTTTTGTTAAAGTTAGGCTGTTGCCAGTTGAAAGCAGATCCTGCAATGTTTTACTGGCACTATAAAGGAAATCTTTCTGGCATTTTTATGATGCATGTCGATAATTTTTTGTGGGGTGGGACTATTGATTTTGAAGCTATTGTAATCTCTGGTTTGAGGAAAGAATTCAGGGTTGGAAGTCAGGCGTCCGGTGCATTTAAATATATTGGACTGGAAATTGGACAGATTAAGTTAGGGGCAACTTTATGTCAGCAATCTTATTTAGAAAGCATCACCCCAATAGCAATTAGTCGTGGCCGAGTTTCACAAAAAGACCCAATGGTTTCAAAGATAGAAAAGAGCAACTGCGAAGTTTAATTGGGCAACTGAACTGGTTAGGTAGACAGACTAGACCGGACGTGAGTTTTGATGTCTTAGAGTTGAGTACAAAAATGAATGATCCCAAAGTGGAAGACATAATAAGAGCAAATAAAGCGTTGGCCAAACTAAAAATGCAGGAGTGTGTTTTGAAGTTCCCGGTTTTAGGTGACCGTAAGCACTTGAAACTCATAGTTCATAATAATGCGTCCTACGCAAATTTATGTGATGGGGTTTCAAGCGCAGGAGGTTTTATAATTTTCCTTTTGGGGAACAATGGTAAATGTTGCCCGCTTGTGTGGGAAACAAAGAAAATAAGGAGAGTGGTAAAAAGCACTTTGGCTGCTGAGACGTTAAGCCTTGTAGAGGCGGTTGATATGGCCTTTTATATAAGTATGATATTGACAGAAATTAGGGGATTTGGGTAATATACCTATTGACTGTCACATTGACAATAAATCCCTGTGGGAAAATGTGCACTCAACAAAAAGTGTCAATGAAAAGAGGTTACGGATAGACATCGCAAGTTTGAAGCAGATTTTGGACAGAGGGGAAATAACAAAAATTAAATGGGTCGACAGGAGCTATCAACTGTCAGACTGTTTTACGAAAAGAAGGGCGAGTTCACAGAAACTTTTGGATATTGTTAATGAAGGCCGCTTGTTTCTGTGACTGTTTTTTTTTCTTTCTCGTCCAAACAAAAAAAAAACAAAAGGGGGGGAAATCATGTATGTGTTTTTGAGTTTCTTGAAATTTTGTTTTCACCTAATTATTTTGTTCTCCAAAAAAGGGGAGACTGTTAAGTAATGGGTTAAGAGACATTGCAATTAGTTGTCTCATTTATGTTAAGTGTCCATTAATTGACACTGATATGTAAAGGGGCTTCAGGTGGCCTCTGTCAGGTGGTGTGTTGTTAAGAGTTTTGTGCAGAGGCTGTGGAAGTGAAATAAATGGTGTTTGGTGAAAAGGAACAAGAACTTTAAACTCTTCATATCACAGTAACTAAAACGGCTAACATTGCCTGAGGTGTGGTGATTCGCAGGTTAAACCACCACCAGTCAGCTCTCCTCCTCAAAGGGGAAAGCAGCCTATGTTCATCTGGGACTATCTGGGCTTTATTCCAAGGAACCTGCGTAATATTCTGGAGACCCAGGTTTGAATCCCACCACAGCAGAGGGCGAAATTTGAATTCAATAAAAATCTGGTCTTAAAAGTCTAATGATGACCATTATAGAAACCCATCTGGTTCACTAATGTCCTTGAGAGAAGGAAATCTGCCATCCTTATCTGATCTGGCTTACATGTGACTTCAGATCCACAGCAATGTAGGTGACTCTTAAATGCTCTCTTAATGGTCAAGCAAACTACTCAGTTCAAGGACAATTAGGGATGGGCAATAAATGCTGACGAAGGCAGCGATGCCCGCTTCCTATGAATGAATAAAAAAATAACTGTCACATTCATTGGTGGCCGTTTCTTCAGTTACCTCGATCCCAAGTCCTTGAAGTCCTTCTCTGCACCTCTCCTCCCCAGGCCTTCCTTTCCTCCTTTAAGACACTGCTTAACACCTACTACTTTGATCAAGCTTTTGGTCATCTGTCTCTTGATGTGGCTCAGGGTCATACATTGTTTTATAATGCTCCTGTGAAGCTTCTTGAGACGTTTAATTCCATAAAAGACACTATAAAATTATAAGTTGTTGTCATCTGTTCTGCCAATGGGACAGGACATACCCAGGCATGGTGATGGAGGGGTCTGGGACATTGGGTGGAAGATATGATTCTGTTTTTGTGAATATGGCAGGCTTTTATAGTCTGTGGAACAGTCCCCAAATAACGATGAGAAGGATTTTGCATTGTCTACTTGACTGAGTGTTTTGTCATGTTTGATGTCTTGGATGAAGTTGGGTGGTCCATTCAGTTTTTCTCATTATACCTCTTTGTAGCATTTTAATATTGCTGAGTGGTTTGTTAAACAATTTCAGATGGCAGCTAAAAGTCAGCCCCATTGGCCTGGAGTCACATACAGGTGAGAACAGTTAAGAAGGTTTCTTTCCTGGATTTCGACTGCAATCCAGTAGTTTCATGGTCACTATTACTGATACTGGCTTTTTATTCCTGATTTATTTAATTTACTGAATTTAACTTGCCTAGCTGCATGATGGGATTTAAACTCATGTCTGAAGATTATTAGTCAAGGCGTCTGGATTACTGATTCAGTAATTTAACCACTGTGCTACCACTTCAACACCTCTGTGGCAGCAGCACGGCAGCTAGGACATAAAATCAGTGAAAGAAATTAAGGCATTAAACTGATTACATTTGTTTTGAGTACACACAAGAGCCAAATGCATAAATGACTACTGCCTTTGCTTTGTTCAACAACTGATAGCATAGATAATTTCACTAATTCAAAACAGTGCATATATAATGCTTAATAATAATGTAACATACATTTGGGAAAACTTTTTCCTAATCAACAATTTTTGAAAGCTATCGGGATGCTTAATTTAGTAATTAATTAAAAGTTGCTCTTTGGGTTGGACCTTTTATATGGTCTTACTGCTCTAATTTAACAGGGGAAAAGAAAAAATATTTTTGTTTATGTGTTTTGTCTTTTTTATTATTATTATTTATTTGTGTGTTTTTTTTTGTGAAGTGATGACCTGCACGTTTATTTACACGTACAGGAGTTAAGCCAGCATCCTCCACTGACACTGGCGTGATGCTGGGTGTGACAACCAAGCAAAAGAACATAAAGTAACTGATGGATAAAACAAAAGAGTGGAGCACAGCCCAAAAAGAACGAGAAAGGAAACAAAAAACTTATCAAAAACCCGTCAAATTAAAGTGCGAAAATCGGGGTCGATAAGGCAATCTAACCCGTGCAGTGCCCACCGAGCACGGAAGGTCTCGAGTGTGCCTGTGGACACCGCATGCTCCCGTTCCAGGGACACCCAGCCGCGAACGAAGCTGTGGAAGATGGGCAGACAGTCAGGCTAGATGACCCCCTCGGTCGCCCGCTGCCTGGACCTATAAATGGCAAGTTTGGCCAGTCCCAGGAGCAGGTTCACGAGGCGGTCCTCCGCCCTCCCCGCCCCCCCTCCGCAACGGATGTCCGTAGATCAGGAGCGTGGTGCTGAAGTGCAAAGAAATCTTCAACAACAACGCTGTCAAGAAACCAAAAAGGGAGTGCAGCCTAGGACAGACAACATAAATGTGCTCCACGGTCTCCACCAGGCCGCAAAAGTGGCAGGTCTCTGGCAAAGCCGTGAAGTGGTTTAAACGATGGTTGCACGGAACTGCCATGGCAGCACCCTCCACCACAGGTCCCCTAGTTTTATGGGGAGGACACCTCTGTAGAAGGACCTCCAGTGGGGACCTCTGCCGCCGGACGGCAACGAGGCACGCCAAGGCGTATCCGGGCAGCGGGCGAGGACAAGGAGGTGGAAGGTGTGCAACAGCAGGCTGTGCAGGAAACCCCTCTGCACAGTGCGAAAAGGCACAAGACGGCTGGGGCTGTGTGGCACCAACGCCCGGGGGGGTGTTCCGGGGTTTGGGACTAATGTGGAATTCTGTCCGAACAAGGGTCCGCTCAGACGGGATGCTACCGCACAACCGTGCTGTCTCGAGTCCAAGTGTGCCCACGGGGCGGAGCATGGCCGTTTTGAGGCCTTGGATGGCATTGGCCGTGCACCGGACAGATACCGCTCCTCGCCTAGCAAGCTCGTAGGGTGTCATTCAGCCTGCCCCTCCGCCACCCAGCACGTTCCCGATCCTGGTCACCCCGGCATCCACAGCCCTCCGCTCCCCCAGCTCTTTGGGTTGGAAGAAGGTAAGTTTTAGTCCAATTTTAAAATAGGGCGGATACTGGCTCTGCTTGCAGCTGCAACTACTTAATTAGATAACTGGATTAAACAGGTTTTCAGAGGCGAGATTCAGCTGAGTATAAAATTAGGCTATTTTAAAGTGCTGCCTTTGTCTGCACTGGAGCCTTAGGACTGCAGTCGGGTGTGAAATTGGGGTTTGGTGACCAAATGAGTTTGGTGACCAAATGAGTTTGGTGAGGAGGGCGCAAGGTGATCCTTTACTTTTGTACTTTTCCTCAGAAAGAAGAGTCAGAGCCTTGGTAAGTAAGAACTGGTGACTGTTTCTACTTAATAATGTCCTTAATATGCTATAAGCTTGAGGAAATAAAAGTAAATGGAGTAATTGAAGGAGAAGTCATGTGGAATGCTCCTCTTGTGTGATGTGGGAAGTCAGGGACACCTCCAGTGTCCAAGGTATTCAGATGGGCAGGATGTGTCTACAGCTGCAGGTACTGAAAATCTGTGTTTTGGAACTGTGACTGGAGTCACTGTGGAGCATTTTCAAGGATGAAATCCTTGTGGATAGCATGTATAGTAAGGTAGGGACCCACAGATAAAAAGCGCACAGACAGAAAAGGAATGGGTGGCCCGTAGATAGAGCAAAAACACTAAGCAGTAGTGCAGGAGTCCCTCGGGTCCATCTCCCTCTCTACCAGGTTTTCCATTTTGGATACTGTTGGGGGGGGGGGGTGGATTTCTCCGGGAAATGCAGCAATAGCAAGGTCCCAGGAACATGAATGGCTCAGTTGTATGGTGGGTGAGGGATCAAAGAGTGGGAGAACAATAGTAATAGGGGATTATCTTGTAATAGTAACCGATTGATGTCTCTGTGGCCACAGACGTGACAACAGGATGGTACATTGCCAGGATCAAGGATGTCAAAACATTCTGAAGGGAGAAGGTGAACAACCAGAGGTTGTGGCCAAATCTGTACCGATGAGGGATGAGATCCTTCGAGCAGGATATAGGGGGCTAGAAAATAAAATAAAAAGCTGGACCAGAAGGGTAGTAATCTCTGAGTTACTCTCAGTGCCTCATGCTAGCAAGAGCAGGAATAGGCCATAAGAAGTGTGGAGAGATGGTATAGCAGGAAGGGATTTGGATTCCTGAGACATTGGGACTGATTCTGAGGAAGATGGGACCTGTACAAGCCAGATGGGTTGCACCCCAGCAAGACATAGACCAATATTCTCTCAGGGGTATTTGCTAGTGCTATTGGGAGGGATTTGAACTAGAGTGACAGGGAGATTGGAACCTGGGCAAGAAGACACAAGAGAGGGAAAGAAAGATAGAATTGAAAGACAGAAAAATAGAAAGCAAAAGTAGAAGGCATGGAAAGCAAGGGTCAGCAGCAAAAAACTGTGTAAAATTGTTAAAAATACAAGTCTACAAGTCTAAAAGCATTGTATTTGAATGCACAGAGCATTCGCAATAAGGTAGACAAATCATCAGTGCAAATTGGTATACATTGGTTCAATATTATTGTGATTAGGAAGACATAGCTGCAGGGTGACCAAGGCTGGGGGATGGACATCCAAGGGTACACTATATTTAGGAAGGACAGGAAAAAGCGGGATGGGATGAAATCAGCGCAATAGTGAGTGAGGAATTTGGCTCAGATGTAGAATCAGTCTGGGAGGAGCTAATAGACAGCAAAGGGTGGAAAATATTTGTGGAGTTGTCTAAAAAATGGTAAGGGATGGCATTAAACAGGAAATTAGAGATGCATGTGACAAGGGTACTATAGTAATCATGGGTGACTTTAATGTACATATAGATTGGGGAAACCAAATTGATTGGAAAAACCAAATTAGCAACAATATTGTGGCAGATGAATTCCTGGAGTGCGTATGAAGTGGGTTTTTCAGATCAATATGCTGAGCAACTAACTAAGGAATATGCTACCCCAGATTTGGTATCATGCAATGAGAATGGGTTAATTAATAATCTTATCGTGGGAGGCCCTTTGGGGAACAGTGACCATAACAAGATAGAATTCTTCTTCGGATGGAAAGTGAAGAATTCCAATCTGAAACTATGGCCGGCATCAGAGTTCGTTCTGCCACTGCTGCCAGCGAGAATGGAGAGCTTGGCGCGAAGCCAAAACTCCATTCACTGCAGTGAGTCTGGAGAATCTCGCCAGCGTGAATAGGCAGAAAATTCCAGTCTATGACCCTAAATCTAAACAGGAAAATACAAAGGTCTAAGGTGGCTAAAGTAGATTGGGGACCTCATTAAAAGGCATGATAGTGTAGGGCAGCATGGTGGCACAGTGGTTAGCACAGCTGCCTCGTGGCACTGAGGTCTCAGATTCGATCCCGGCTTTGGGTCACTGTCCGTGTGGAGTTTGCAAATTCTCCCCGTGTTTGTGTGGGTTTCGCCCAAAGATGTGCAGGGTACGTGGATTGGCCACGCTAAATTGCCCCTTAATTGGAAAAAATTAATTGGGTACTCTAAATTTTTTTTAAAAAAGGCATGACAGTGGGTAGGCAATGGCTAATATTTCTGGAATGAGTGTATGCACTGCATCAATTATACATTCTTTTCTGGTGCAAAAACAAGAAAAGCAGCCCCGTCATGTCTTGCAAAAGTTATAAAGAATAGTATTAGATCCAAAGAAGAGTCCTATAAAGTTAAGGAAAAAGTACTAAGCCTGATGAATGGGAGTTCAGCAAAGAAAGAAAAAAAAATTGATGAAGAGGGAAAAAAAAGAGTATGAAAGTAAACTTGAAAGTAATATAAAAACTTCTCTCAGTGTCCAAAAAGAAAAAGATTAATGAAATACAAACGTAGGTCCCTTACAGTCTGAATCAAGAGAATGTATAATAGAGAACAAGGAAATTGCAGAGCAATTAAACAAGGAGGAAGACGCAAATAACTTTCCAGAAATGCTCAGCAACCAAGGATCTAGTGAGGAGGAATTGAAAGAAAATTAGGATTACTAAAAAAATGATGCTGGAGAAATTAATGGGGTTGAAAGCTGATAAATCCCAGGACCTGATAATCGACATCCCAGAGTGCGAAAGGATGTCGCCATGGAAATAGTGGATGTATTGGTTGTCATCTTCCAAAATTCTGTAGATTCTGGATCAGTCCTGGCAGATTGGATGATGGCAAATGTAACCCCGCTATTAAAAAAAAAGAGGGAGAGAATGGAATTATGGACTGGTTAGGCTAGCATCAGCAGTGGAGAAAATGTGAGAATGGCAGGGTATTATTTAAAGGGTGCTAGATTGGAAAATGTTGACATACAAAGGAACCTGGGTGTCCGAGTATGCCAGGCACTGAAAGCAAGCATGTAGCTACAGCAAGCAGTTAGGAAGGCTAATGGTATGTTGACCTTAATGGCAAGAGGACTTGAGTACAGGAGCAAGGATGTCTTACTGCAGTTTACAGGGCCTTGGTGAGACCACACCTGGAATATCATGTGCAGTTTTAGCCTCCTTTTCGAAGAAAATATATATTTGCACTCCTCTAAGGGAGTGCAGTGAAGGTTCATCAGACTGATCCATGGGATGTCAGAACTGTGGTATGAGGAGAAATTGGGTCAACTGAGCACATATTCGCTGGCATTTAGAAGAATGAGAGGGAATCTAATTGAAAGATATAAAATTGTGACTGGACTGGAAGCAGGGATGTTGTTTCCTCTGGATGCGGGGGTGGGTCTAGAACAAAGGGCCATAGTCTCAGAATATGGGGTAGGCCATTTATGACTGAGGTGAGGAGAAACTTCTTCAAAGGGTGATGAACATGTGGAATTCCCTACCAGAGAAGGTTGTGAAAGCCAATTCACTTATTTAAGTAGGAAATAGATATATTTCCAGACTCTAAAGCTGTCGAGGTGTATGGGGATAGTACGGGAGGATGGTGTTGAGATAATCAACCATGATCATATTGACTGGCGGAGCAGGTAAGAAGGTCTGAATGGCTTACTTTAGCTTTCTATGTTTATTTTATTTTGATTGTTCTGAAGGCGATAAATTTAATACACTGTTTCGACCAGTATTTGCTATATCTCCAAATACCTGACATCGCCTTTGGTAACACTTAATTTCTTCTGACAGAATTTCTTCTGACAGATTTTTCTGATGCAATTCCTCATTTGTGGTCTTTTGCTCAATTGTAATCTTCAGTTGTTCAATGATGGCCTCATCACTCTTTATGGTGTCTTGAGCACACTCCACACAACTCTTCAGGTATTTAATTTCTGATTCATATAGCTCTAACTGCTTCCCATTGTTCCAATAGGTGTCAGAGTTTTCTGGCTGTTAATTTGAAAGCAAAAGTCATCAATTAAAATTCTCGATTGGAAGGAAGGGTGAAAATACACTTGCTTTAAAAGAAATACAATGATACTGAATGAATTTTGATTTTGACAATAATGATAGAAGCAATAATGATAGAAGCAATATATACAATCTACAAAGAATGTAGCAAGATCACGCTCACACAGCTGGCATGCACCACATATAAGATTTAACATACACATCAATGGAAACAATATCCTAAAGAGCACACACTCAGTCAGAAAAGTAACACTCAGGAAAAGAAAGTCTTCAAACATACTTTTTCTATGTTACATTCCCATGTATCTGTTGCTCTTGTCCTTCTAGATGGCAGTGGTCGTGGGTTTGGAAGGTGCTGCCTAAGGATCCTTGGCGAGTTACTGCAGTGCATCTTGTAGATGGTATACACGGCTGCCACTGTTCGTTGGTGGTGGAGGGTTTGAATGTTTGTGAAAAGGGGAGCAATCAAGAGGGCTGCTTTGTACCAGATTGTTTTGAACTTCTTGAGTGTTGTTGGAGCTGCACTCATCCAGCCAAGTGGAGAATATTCATTACACTCCCGACTTGTGCCTTGTAGATGGTGGACAGGCTTTGAGGGGTTAGGGGGTAAGTTACTCGCCATACGATTCCAAGTCTTTGACCCACCCTGGTCGCCACAGTATTAATATGGCTAGTCCAGTTCAGTTTCTGATGTCCGAGCAGCATTTTCATCTCCCCTGAAATTTAGCATTTTTGTCCATGATCTGACCAAGGTTGTAATGGGGTCTGGAGCTGAGTCGCCTTGGTGGAATCCAAACTGAGCAAATGAGAGCAGGTTATTGCTGAATATGTGCTGCTTGGTAGCACTGTCAATGACCCCTTTCATCAATTTTGCTAATGATCCAGGGTGGACCATTGGGGCAGTAATTGGCTGAATTGGATTTGTCCTGTTTTTTCAGACAGGACATAGCTGGGCAATTTTGGGTAGATGTCAATGTTGTAGAAGTACTATGACAGTTTAATTAATGGTAGGGCTGGTTCTGGTGCACGCATCTTGACCACAATAGCCAGGATTCCGTGATGGCCCATAGCCTTTGCTATATCCAGCCTTCAGCTCTTTTTGATATCACATGGCTTGAACTGAGTTGGCTGAGTGCTGGCTAGTGTCTCCGCAATTTCCACCTTTACTCAGGGCTAGGGGAAGTAATCATGGGCCCAGTGTTTCTCCTGTTTCCAGGCCCCTTATTCCGTGCCACCCCCTCCCCATCAACTTTAAACCTCCCACTCAATCATGCATGACACAATTCACCAATCAATTAATTCACCAAATAACTAGGAAGGGCCAATGAAATGATGACGACCGTTGTTGGCAACTGGTGACAAATATCATCTGATGTATATGCAGTTTGGGTTGTTAAGATTAAGAGCGACCCCTGCTCCTGATACACATGTCATGCTGGTGCATGAGATGAGCTGGGCTGGACGGCCTTTGTTATCCATAATGATCTTGCGAACAAACAGTGGGATTTGGTTTATTTTGTTGCTATTGAAAGTTTACTGAGTGGGATTTCTAGGGTGAAATTGTCACGGTAGGAATGAATAACGGGCTCACAGTGACTCAGTAACCTGCTTTGCACTGCACATGATTCTCATGAATCTTTTCCATTGACTTCAATACTTGCCTATTATTATCTCATTATCTTGATACTTTTTATGAGCTTTTGAGGTATTGAAATGAAATGGAAATCGCTTATTGTCACAAGAATGAAGTTACTGTGAAAATCCCCTAGTCGCCACATTCTGGCACCTGTTCGCGGAGGCTGGTACAGGAATTGAACCCGTGCTGCTGGCCTTGTTCTGCTTTACAAGCCAGATGTTTAACCCGCTGTGCTAAACCAGCCCCTAATATTATGATAAAGTAAATGTTGAAAATATACTGTCGCGAGGAGTAGCAATTGCTGATCAAGAAAACAAAGATATAATTGTGAACCATTCAGTCTTTGTCCTCAGTCCCCTAAAAGTTGTGTTACGCAGAGATACAAGCTCCAACACTGCTCACTGACAATGAATATATATATTCAATCATTCCACTTTGTTGTTCAGGAGCTCTGATCTTTCTACCTATGAGATTACTGATAAAATAGAATCTAATTACATCCAATGTGTGAAATAATTATATTGAACTCTTTCTTCCAGGTAGTACAAAGTCTTATACTTCTACAGAATTGAAAAGATCTTGGGCAGTTAATCTGGGTTGCAAGTATTGAATCTTACCCCCAAATAGGAATTTACTGTCATCATGTCCATAATGTGTGAAGTACTGGGGCCGGTTTAGCTCAGTTGGCTAGACAGCTGGTTTGTGTTGCAGAGCAAGGCCAACAACGCAGGTTCAATTCTCACACTGGCTGATGTTATTTATGAAGGCCCACATCTCAACTTGCCCTCTCCTGAGATATGGTGACTATGGCAACGTTACCTACTTTCTATGGTGTAAGGTGCAGTGGCTGAGGCAATCACCAGACTCAGCATTATCACCTGCACAGAATTATAAATAACTGAATGGGGTATTTTCCTGTCAAATTAACAATATTATCAACCAAAAACCTCCGGTATTTTAATTTGAATCTAATTTCACCTGTGTTGCAAGTTGGGTATTTTAAACTAAAGGTCAAGTGGGGTGAATTGACTGCGCACTAGCCCAGGGTGTCATGACATTAATTTGAGCTCTCTGGTTTGTTTAATAGTTGAGGTGGAATGGACTGTAGAGTGCACACAAACTAACACTACATTATATTGTTGCCGTTGTTGATATTAATGACCCATGCTGAATATATATCGGACAACATTTATAACCTGATGCCAATAATGTGCATTTTACTAGGACCTTTCTATGATTGTTTGTCGGATTGATTGGTGAATCTTGAAAGGGAGAAAATATCATGCATGATGGAGTGGGAGGGTTAAAGTGGTTAAAGGTTTAAACTGCCATCCAGAAAACAGGAGAAACACCGGCACCCATTATTTCTCTCCCTGGCTCTCAGTACCATACTTTATGCATTTACGTACATATACTGCCCATACAGTTCTGGGCACCATATCTTAAGAAGGCTATATTGACCTTGGAGGGAGTGCAACGTAGATTTATAATAATGATGCCTGGACTACAGGTGTTAAGTTACGAGGAGAGATTGCACAAATTAGGCCTATTTTCACTAGAATTTAGAAGGTGAAGTGATGATCTGATTGAAGTTTTCAAGATGTTAACAGGAAAAGACAGGGTAGACAAAGATCAACTATTTCCACTGGTTGGAGCTTCTAAAACTAGGGGGCATACTCCTCTATCTATCTTCCACTGTGAATTTAATTGAGACTTAGAGCGTTCGCTCTTCGCCTGGCTAAACATAATGGGCGGGATTCTCCGACCCCCCCCGCCGGGTCGGAGAATCGCCGGGGGGCGGCGTGAATCCCGCCCCCACCGGCTGCCAAATTCTCCAGCGGCGGGGATTTTGTGGGGGCGGGAATCGGGCCGCGCCCATCGGAGGCCGCTGTAGGCGGCCCCCTGGCGATTCTCAGGCCCGCGATGGGCCGAGTGGCCGCCCGTTTTTTGTCGGTCCCGCTGGCGTAAATTAGAGTAGGTCCTTACCGGCGGGATCTGGCGGTGCGGGTGGTCTCCGGGGTCCTCGGGGGGTTGGGTGGGGGGGGTTGGGGGGCGGAGGTATCTGGCCCCGGACGGTGCACCCACGGTGGCCTGACCCGCGACCGGGGCCCACCGATCCGCGGGCGGGCCTGTGCCGTGGAGGCACTCTATTCTTCCGCACGGGTGGCTGTAGCGGTCTGCCATGGCCGGTGCAGAGACGAAGCCCTCTGCGCATGCGCTGGGATGACGCCAGCGCATGTTGGGGCCAGCCTAGCCCCTGAAGGTGTGGAGGATTCCTCACCTTTGGGGCGGCCCGACGTCGGAGTGGTTCACGCCACTCCTTCCCACTGGAGTTGCCCGTCCCGCCGATTACGGCAGAATCCCACCCAATATCTTTCTATTCCTTACGTTGGTCTATTTGTCTATTCCAATTCTTCATGCACTTTGTCTTTCCTTTTCCTGCTGTCCAACCCCATGTGAAGTTAGTTTAAACTCTCCCCAACAGCAAATCACCCATGAGGACAATCATCCTGCGACTGTTGAGATCTCAACTGGCCTGTACAGGTCCCATCTTCCCCAGAGCCAGTCTCAATGTCCAAGGAATCTAAGCTCTTTCTTTTGCGCTATCTATCCAGATATTGACTTGTTTGTGCAGATTGATGTTGGATCAAATTTAATGCAAAGAAAAGTGAATTGATACATCACTGGATGATGAATAGTAGAACAACTCTAAATGGGGGAAAAAAGGGAAGCAAAACAGAGACTGGGGCTCCGATGTATAGAATTGGTATAACAGGCTGCATGTACTCCCTGACCTGCTTGGAGAACACAGGAAATTTGTGTTGCTAGCTGATCATACTAAGACATGGTTGTAGCCAACACTACCTGCATTGCTCACTGACTATGTGCCTGTTTGGGGCAGTGAAATTCATGTGTAATTTAAAGGCAGTTTGCAGTTCTTAAAAGAGGTGATTTGTGTCTGCAGGTAGCAGGATACAGCTTGAAACTCAGCATCACCATTGGAAGAGGTGCAGATAAGTCTCCCAAATTTTCTGTTGCAGCTTTAGAACCAAGAATTCCATGGGAGAAGGAAGATGTTCACTCAAGCACAAAGCACTCCAGGCAATACATGCTGTGGGAAGAGGTGGCTCAGGATGTCAATGGCAGGACACCGTGGGAGTCGGGGTCCTCAAACGGTGAGACTGCACCTAGCTCTGCTCTAGGGGATTCACATGCTGACCTTCAAAGCCCAGACCACCAAAGAAATTTGATGCCAGGAGACCAGGAAATATTCAGTACCCTGAGGTTGTTTTACAGCAAGCTTTTCAGAATGACAGAAATTTTGCAACAGTCTTGCCCAGCTTAAGTCTGAGATTTATACCAGGTTAGATAGCAAACAGTCAACCGTGGAGAAATTGGTCAGCTCCATGAAGACTGCAGTGGTTCTTACAATGATGAAGCCTCTCGTGACAGCTCACACTAATACTATGGAAGCCCAGACATTTGCTATCTTGGTTCTGGGTTCCAACATGCCCTCTGATTTTCAAATCATGAAAGATAGCATGGATAGAGGTTTTGAAATCATCACTTCACTTATGTTCTTGCACACAGTAGAAGTTCTGAGGTGCAGGTCCCGAGGAGGCACCTACTGTTACTCCTCAAAATACCAGAATAACAGCTGCCCTGCCATGGGATTTGCCAGTATCACAGAGCTAGCTGTGCCAGATTGCCCATCTAAGCCAAGATTCTACAATCTGCAGCTGGTCCCACATAGGAGCATGCAGGGCAATGCGAGCACAGTATCTAGTCCTTCCTAAACTGTCTCCAACCTTGGCACTGTTGACCACACCATCCTCCTCCAATGCCTCTCCACTATTATCTAACTGTGTGGGATTGCACTTATCTGTTCTATCTAATGTCTATCTAATTGTAGCCAGATTAACACTCAATGGTTTCTCCTCCTGCTCCTACACTATTACCTGTTGTGCCCCCAATAATCTATCTTTGGCCTTCTATTTCTCATGCTTACCCTTGGTAACATCAACCACTGCATTAACTTTCACATATAAACTCGCAACACCCAGATATGCCTCACCACCTCTCTTGACTCTTCCACTGTAGCTAAGTTATCACACTGCTTATTCAAAATCCAGTCCTGGATGAATAGAAATTTCCCCAATCAAATACTACAACGACAAAAGCCACTATTTTTGGTCCATGCTCTATCATTGTTGCTGAACTGCAAACTCCACCCTCTCCTTGGCAACCATCTGATACTAAACTAGATTGTTAGCAAAATGGTGTCAAATTGACCCTAAGATTAGCTTCTAACCACATTTTTGCCACATCACTAAGACCATCTTTTTCCTCCTCTGTAGCATCATACAACTTCACCCTGCCTGAGCTCACAGACTTCATGATTCCTTGACCCTTTAATGGAACAGGTGGCTGCCATTCGGCCCTTCAATTTCATGTTGGCTTGCAGCAGAGCAATTCAGTCAATCTTATTTCCCACAGCCATGCAAGTTTATTTCTTTCAAGTGCCCACCCAATTCCCTTTTGAAATTGTTTCTGCTTCTACCACCCTTGTGGGAAGTCAGTTCGAAGTCATTATAACATGCTACATAAAAAAAGTTTGTTCCTTTAGTCCTTGTGCAACAACTGGATTAATCGTGTATATTTATCTCCCTCAATCTCCTTTGCCCCAAGGAGAACGACTCCAGCCTATCCAAACCAACCATGTAGCTAAAATCCCTTATCCATGGCACCATTCTACTAAATATCCTTTACACCCTCTCAACATCCATCATAACCTTCCAGAAGTGTGATGACCACAACTGGATGCAATATTCCAGTATTATATTATACAAATCTCTGAACTACCTGCACTCACTTAAGCCTGGCTTCTGGACCCGCCCCTAATTTTAATCTCTTATCACTGGCCTTGCCTTGAGCTGTCTGGGCTTTCAGAAATGTCTTCCCTCTGCCTGACCTGTTCCCTACTTCGCTTTTCTCCTTTAAGACATTTGTTAAAACCAACGCTTTGACCAAGCTTTTGGTCACCTAACCTCATAGCTCCTTTTGTGGCTTGGCGCCACGTTTAATTTTAAAATATTCCCCTGAAGCTGTTAGGAACTTTTTGATCATATTAAAGACATTACATAAATATCAGTTATTGTTTATCCTGAAGGATCCTGAGGGAACCCTGTGATGTGTGTGAGGTTTACTGCTCTCTTGTCCTGCTTTGGTCCATCAAGAAATTCTTGCAACTGTTCCTTTTAGAGGAGAGAGAATCCACCACTTTCCTGATGCTGCAGCGTATGGTGAACTGTGAAATGTTACTATGGTCATCTGCTTCAGCTTGGAATGACACCATGGCATAGAATTCAGAGGCAGGGTGACCTTGGCAGGTACAAACAGTGCTGCCCAATTTTATAATGCCAAATGGATTCTCACCGACCATCCTAGTAGTATCAGAACATTGTGAATACCTTTTCATCTATTAAAATTAAGCATGGTCAAAATTTCCTGATTATGTGCCATCAGCAGAACAAACTATAAAATTAGTGCTAAAATATTAAAAAAATTATTACTATCATAATTTGGGAAAATACACTTACCTCAAAATTGCTGTTCACCCTGTACTGCTTTGAGTTAGTCTCTCCATTCTCACCAGTAATCTGTAACTCACATGCCTCTCTAGCTTGCTTTAGCTGATGTTTTTGCAGCTTCTCATAACTACATCGTAGTTTATGGAGCTAAAGATACAATAACAAATCATGAGTAACTGAACTCTGTAAAACAAAGATTGTGTACTTAAGATTTTCTTCATTCAAGATCAGGGGCGAAATTCTCCCCCAACGGCGCGATGTCCGCCGACTGGCGCCAAACACGGCGCCAATCAGACGGGCATCGCGCCGGCCCAAAGGTGCGGAATGCTCCGCATCTTTGGCGGCCTAGCCCCAACATTGAGGGGCTAGGCCGACGCCGGAGGGATTTCCGCCCCGCCAGCTGGCGGATATGGCGTTTGTTGCCCCGCCAGCTGGCGTGGAAATGTGGCGCATGCGCGGGAGCGTTAGCGGCCGCTGTCAGTTTCCCGCGCATGCGCAGTGGGGAGAGTCTCTTCCGCCTCCGCCATGGTGGAGGCCGTAGCGGAGGCGGAAGGGAAAGAGTGCCCCCACGGCACAGGCCCGCCCGCGGATCGGTGGGCCCCGATCGCGGGCCAGGCCACCGTGGGGGCACCTCCCGGGGTCAGATTGCCCCGCGCCCCCCCACCCCCAGGACCCCGGAGCCCGCCCACGCCGCCTGGTCCCGCCGGTAAATACCAGGTTTGATTTACGCCGGCGGGGCAGGCAATTTCTGGGCGGGATTTCGGCCCATCCGGGCCGGAGAATCCAGCGGGGGGTCCCGCCAACCGGCGCGGCCCGATTCCCACCCCTGCCCAATCTCCGGTACCGGAGACTTCGGCGGGGGCGGGATTCACGGCGGCCTACGGCCATTCTCCGACCCGGCGGGGGGTCGGAGAATGACGCCCCTGAACTTGACCTAGATCGTAGGGAATGCCACTTGATGCTCTTTTCAACTTCAGCACATAGAACATAGAACATACAGTGCAGAAGGAGGCCATTCGCCCCATCGAGTCTGCACCGACCCACTTAAGGCCTCACTTCCACACTATCCCCGTAACCCAATAAGCCCTCCTAACCTTTTTGGTCACTAAGGGCAATTTATCATGGCCAATCCACCCAACCTGCACGTCTCTAGACCGTGGGAGGAAACCGGAGCACCCGGAGGAAACCCACGCAGACACTGGGAGAACGCGCAGACACCGTACAGACAGCGACCCAGCGGGGAATCTAACCTGGGACCCTGACGCTGTCCACTTGTGCTATCCACTTGTGATACCGTGCTGTCCTGAATCTGCTGGAGAGAGCTGCCCAGGAGAGTCCATGGCAGGACAAAAACTGGGCATGTGCTATGCTCTTCAACACAGCATTAAAAGGGCTATGCACATGTCTGAGAAACAGATTGTTTTAACCAATGCCATTAAATAATTATACAATTACTAAATGGACTTCCCACTTGGCTGGAGTTCAATGTGTGGAGTTTATGGGCAAGATTCTCCGAAATGGAGGCAGAGCGTTTGCGCCGTCGTGAACGCCGTCGAGGTTCACGACGGCGCAAAACGTCCCCTATCCCAACCGATTCAGGGCCCGATAATGGGCTAGGGGCGGCGCCGCGTCATTTACACGCGCAAAGGCGGCGCTGCATACATGACGCGGCCGGCGCCGCATAACTGGCGTCACACGCGGGTTGGTCGGCGCCAACCCGCGCATGCATGGTTGCCATCCTCTCCGAGTCTGCCCCGCAAGAAGATGTCAGACAGATCTTGCAGGGCTGCGGAAGAAAGGAGGTCGTCCCTCAGAGAGGCTGGCCCGACGATCGGTGGGCACCGATCGCGGGCCAGACCCCATTTGAGGCCCCCCCCGGTGCAGGACCTGCCCCGATGCAGGACCCCCCCCCCCCACAGGCTGCTCCAACAGCGTTCCCGCGCTGTTCCCGCCGGCAGTGACCAGGTGTGGACGGCGCCGGGGTGAACCCGCCGTTTTGGGCTGGCCGCTCGGCCCATCCCGGCCTGAGAATAGCAGGGGTGCCGGAGAATCGCCATTTTGGGTGTCTCGGGCGATTCTCCCGCCTGCGCCGCGTGGAACTCGACGGGGCCGTTCTCGCCGCTTGGGAGAATCGCGGGAGGGCGTCGGACCGGCGTCGTGGGAAAATTTGGCGACCCAGGCGATTCTCCCAACCGGCACGGGTGCGGAGAATCATAGCCTATATCTTTGAAGACTGAAGAAGGCCCAAAAAAACTGGAATATATCTTCCATTTTTAATTATTCTTAACATACCACTTGAAAATGACCCAATATTCAGATTCAGGAGAAAAAAAGTCCTTGCAAGAAAAGATTAGGAGATGGAGAAGTAGAAGAGATTTGGTTTTTTTTTATACCAATTGGAAGTGGAAATTACCTTCCTTTTTTGCAGGAAATGTTTGACCCAAAAGAATTGCTCTGCTAAGTAAGTGGTGGTAATAAATATCTAGTTTCTATATCTCACTCACCCAGCAAAGTGAAACGAGTACATTGTATGAGTAGGATGAGAACATAAAATCACAGACAGCTAAAGATTTACACAGGAGGTCAGATCAATTGGTGGAAGGCTAGATTACTAGAGCTGAACTGGGGTTTAATTTCCATGCTTTTCAGCCAGTAGAACTCTTGTGTCACCTGGTCTAATAATGGGCCCTAAGGGCCTGGAAGAGTCAAAAATCTAATATGGCAAATTGTCTTCTGTTTCCCCTGGGATCAATTAACTTTCTCTTGGGCAGTCTTGTGGACTTCTTACAGCCCAGTACTAATGCTGCATCAGGTTTCAGAAGGATTAGATCCTAACTGTCCAATGGTCTTTTGTATGGAATCCTCAGGGTAGTTTAGGAATGGCCACACACAAAATCTCAAAGCTTTCATTAGAATTGGGGAAAACCATGGAAGACAAGATTACCCCATCATTGTAACTCTCACTCCTGGCAAGAATTTGAGCGGAGCAGAAACCAGACAGATCAAGACTCAACCCGAATTCTGATCCCTGCCCAACGTCCAATCATCTTCTCCACTAGACCTCTGAAAAGAGTTGGAGTTGCATAGGATGCATAGAGTGTATTTATGAACTGGGTGGCTGCAGGTGGGAGAGTCACTATTCTGGGAATCTTGGGCAAGTGATGACCTGTTTGGTCCATTGAAAATCCAACCCTTGCTTTCTATTTCTTTTAAACTTAAATATTTTATAAACATTATGCAGAAAGCATAATTTTAGTATACAAAATGTTTAAGAATTGTTATGACACCCTGGGCAAGTGTGCGGTCAATTCCACTCGTCCTGAAGTCACAACAATAATTCCACCAATGCTGGAACCTTTACCCAATAATTCTTATAAAAATACCCAAATTCTGACTTCTGGTTGCGGCGATGACCAGCTAAGCCGCATGTTTCGGCGGCTCCAGCTCGAACGGACCTTCTGGCTCTTTTAAGAGCCCCAACGGGGAATTTTTTCGGGACAAAACCCGGTGTGGGGTGAGGCAACAGGGAGTCCCCCCCAACGAAAAAGAAAAATATCGGCGGCAGCGGCCAGATCTCGAAGAATCCTCGAGGGCAGTGGCAGAAGGAAGAAAGGAGCAAGATGGCAGCGGAGGGTGCCCAGGCGACATGGGGACCGGACCAGGATGAATTCTTAAGACGGTGTGTGGAGCTGCTAAAAAAGGAGGTGCTGGCCCCGATGCTACAAGCAATTGAGGGGCTTAAGGAGACACAAAAGCCCAGGAGATAGAGCTCCGTGTGGTGGAGCAGAAGGTGACTGACAACGAGGACGAGATCCGGGGCCTAGCGGTCAAAATGCAGACGCGTGAGGCGCTCCATAAGAAGTGCACCAAAAGGATTGGAGTCCTAGAAAACAGATCACGTAGAAAGAACCTCCGGACCCTGGGTCTCCCCGAGGGAGTGTTAGGAGCTGACGGCGGGGCTTACGTGAGCATGATGCTACGCTCGCTAATGGGAGCTGAGGCCCCCTCGGGCCCCTTGGAAGTGGAAGGGACCCAGCGGGTCCCTGCGAGGAGACCAAAGGCGGGAGAACCACCTAGGGCGATGATCGTATGATTTCACTGCTTCAATGACAGAGAGGTGGTTCTGAGATGGGCCAAGAAGGTACAAAGTAGTAGATGGGAGAATGCGGTGATACGAGTGTATCAGGGTTGGAGTGTGGAGGTGGCGAGAAGGAGGGCGAGCTTCAATCGAGCCAAGGAGGTTCTGCACAAGAAGAAAGTGAAGTTTGGGATGTTGCAGCCGGCACGACTGTGGGTCACGCACCAGGAGAGGCATTACTATTTTGAAACGGCGGAAGAAGCATGGACCTTCATTAAAAACGAGAAACTGGATCAGAACTGAGAGACTGATGTTGGAGGGGAAACGACAATGCTGATGTATATAGAGATGTAAATTGGGGAGGGGGGGACATTGAGAAATGTGGGTGCCGGTGCGGGGGAAGAAGAGACACAGGTGGGGGATGGGGAATGGGAGTGGGGCGGCAGAGGGAGCTGCGCCATGAGGGGCGGGGTGGCTCTAGAGAACGCGGGGTTTATTTTTCTCGTTCCCGCGTCAGAAAGATGATGGTGGGAAGATAGGCGCAAGGTGGATGGGAGTTCCTCACACGGGGGGGTCAAGGAGAGAGCGGGAGAAGCCGGGGTCAGTTGAAGTCAGCTGACTTTCGGAAGCAATATGGGGGAGTAACCATGCTAGATGGGGGTCTAGTGGGGGGGAGGGAGGGGGGGCGGATAACTGGGCTGCTGCTGCGGAGATCGAAAGGGAACTGGTAAAAGAAAAGGTGGTCGGGGAGGGAATGCGCAGCCTTGGGGACGGGTGGGTGCGCGGAACTGGGACTTGGGACTGGCCCAGAGAGGGTGATGGCTAGTCGACAGGGGAGGGGGGCGGGCAGCCCCCCAGTCCGGCTGATCACGTAAAACGTGAGAGGCCTAAATGGGATGATTAAGAGGGCCCGAGTGTTCGCGCACTTAAAAGGACTGAAGGCAGACGTGGCCATGCTCCAAGAGACGCACCTGAAGGTGGCGGACCAGGTTAGGTTAAGGAAAGGATGGGTGGGACAGGTGTTCCACTCAGGGCTGGATGCAAAGAATAGAGGGGTGGCCATATTGGTGGGGAAACGGGTGTCGTTCGAGGCTAGGAACATTGTAGCGGACAGCGGTGGCAGATATGTGATGGTGAGTGGCAGATTGCAGGGAATGGAGGTCGTGTTGGTTAATGTATATGCCCCGAATTGGGATGATGCGGGATTTATGAAGCGGATGCTGGGACGTATCCCGGACCTGGAGGTAGGAAATTTGATAATGGGGGGAGACTTCAACACCGTGCTGGACTCAGGGTTAGATAGATCTAGATCTAGGACCGGAAGAAGGCCGGCAGCGGCCAAGGTGCTTAGGGGGTTTATGGACCAAATGGGGGGAGTGGATCCGTGGCGATTTGTTAGGCCGATGGCCAAAGAGTTCTCCTTTTTCTCCCATGTCCATAAGGTATACTCCCGGATAGATTTCTTTGTTTTGGGAAGGTCACTGATTTCGAGGGTGGAAGGAACTGAGTACTCAGCCATAGCTGTTTCAGACCATGCCCCACACTGGGTGGATCTGGAACTAGGAGAGGAGAGGGAGCAGCGTCCACTCTGGCGACTAGATGTGGGATTATTGGCGGACGAGGGAGTCTGCGGAAGGGTGCGGGGATGTATCGAAAGGTACCTGGAGGCCAACGACGGTACCTGGGGAGGTCCGAGTTGGAGTAGTAATGGAAGCACTGAAGGCGGTGGTCAAGGGAGAGTTGATCTCCATCAGAGCTCACAAGGGGAAAACAGAGGCCAAAGAAAGGGAAAGATTACTGGGGGAGATTCTGAGGGTAGATTAAAAAATTATGCGGAGGCCCTGGATGAAGGACTATACAGGGAGAGGCGACGACTCCAGACGGAGTTCGACCTGCTGACCACAGGGAGGGCAGAGGCACAGTGGAGGAAGGCACAGGGGATGAGATATGAATATGGGGAAAAGGCGAGTCGCCTGTTGGCCCACCAGCTTCGAAAGAGGACAGCGGCGAGGGAGATAGGGGGAGTTAGGGATGAAACGGGAGCCACGGTGCAGAGAGCAGGGAAGATAAACGAGGTGTTTAAGACCTTTTACGAGAGGTTATATAGGTCCCAACCCCCGGAGGGAAAAGAGGGAATGCAGCAGTTTCTGGACCAACTAAGGTTCCCGAAGGTGGAGGAGCAGGAGGTGGAGGGCCTGGGGGCGCCAATTGGGGTGGACGAGGTGACCAAAGGGCTGGGGAACATGCAGGCAGGGAAGGCCCCGGGACCAGATGGGTTCCCGGTGGAATTCTATAGAAAATATGTGGACTTGTTGGCCCCGCTGCTGGTAAGAACCTTTAACGAGGCCAGAGAAGGGGGGGACCGTAACCCCGACAATGTCGGAGGCGACGATATCACTAATCTTGAAGCGAGATAAAGACCCGCTGCAATGCGGGTCCCATAGGCCTATCTCACTCCTAAATGTGGACGCCAAGTTGCTGGCAAAGGTGCTGGCAACGAGGATAGAGGATTGTGTCCCGGGGGTGGTGCACGAAGACCAGACAGGGTTCGTAAAGGGGAGACAATTGAATGTCAACGTGCGACGGCTATTGGGGGTGATAATGATGCCCCCAGCAGAGGGGGAGGCAGAGATAGTGGAGGCAATGGATGCAGAGAAGGCATTTGATAGGGTAGAGTGGGAGTACCTATGGGAGGTGCTGAGGAGGTTCGGGTTCGGGGAGGGGTTTGACAGTTGGGTTAAACTCCTCTATGGGGCCCCAACGGCAAGTGTAGTCACAAATCGGCAAAGGTCGGAATATTTTCGACTACACAGGGGAACAAGACAGGGATGCCCGCTGTCCCCATTACTGTTCGCGCTGGCAATTGAACCACTGGCCATAGCGCTGAGAGACTCCAGGAAATGGAGAGGGGTGGTTAGAGGGGGAGAGGAACACCGAGTGTCACTCTACGCGGATGACCTACTGCTGTATGTGACGGATCCAGTGGGGGGGATGACAGAGGTCATGCAGATATTGAGGGAGTTTGGAGATTTCTCGGGATATAGGCTTAACATGGGAAAGAGTGAGCTTTTCGTGATACACCCTGGGGACCAGAGTAGAGGGATAGATGGCCTGCCGCTAAGGAGAGTGGAAAGAAACTTCCGATACCTGGGGATTCAGATAGCCAGGAGCTGGGGAACCTTACACAGACTCAATCTGACTCGGCTGGTGGAACAAATGGAAGAGGATTTCAAAAGGTGGGACATGCAGTCGCTGTCACTGGTGGGCAGAGTGCAGGCGATTAAGATGATGGTCCTCCCGAGGTTCCTATTTGTGTTCCAATGTCTCCCTATACTGATCACTAAGGCCTTCTTTAAAAAAATAGATAGGAGCATCACGAGCTTCGTGTGGGCAGGGAAGGCCCCGAGGGTAAGGAGGGGGTTCCTACAACGTAGCAGAGACAGAGGGGGACTGGAGTTGCCGAATTTGGGCGACTACTATTGGGCCGCCAACGTGGTGATGATCCGTAAATGGATGATAGAGGGAGAGGGAGCGGCGTGGAAAAGGTTGGAGATGATGTCCTGCAAAGGAACGAGCTTAAAAGCGCTGGTGACGGCGCCATTACCGCTCTCCCCGAAAAAGTTTACCACGAACCCAGTGGTGGCGGCAACATTAAGTATCTGGGGGCAATGGAGGCGACAGAGGGGTGTGCTGGGAGCCTCGGTGATGTCCCCGATCAGGAACAACCATAGGGTTGCCCCAGGGAGGCTGGACGGAGGATTCCAGAGTTGGCACCGGGCAGGAATCAGGAGAGTGGGAGACTTATTTATAGATGGGACGTTTGCGAGCTTGGGAGCGCTAGAGGAAAAGTATGAGCTGCCCCTGGGAAATATCTTTAGGTATATGCAGGTGAGAGCGGTCACGAGACAACTGGTGAGGGAATTTCCGCTGCTCCCGACACAAGGGATCCAGGACAGGGTGCTTTCGGGGGTGTGGGTCGGGGAGGGCAAAGTGTCCGAGATATACCAGGAGATGAGAGAAGAGGGGGAGGAGCTGGTGGACGAACTGAAGGGAAAATGGGAAGAAGAGCTCGGGGAGGAGATTGAGGAGGGTTTGTGGGCTGATACCCTAAGTAGGGTAAATTCCTCTTCCTCGTGTGCCTGATCCAATTTAAGGTGCTGCATAGAGCACACATAACGGGAGCGAGGTTGAGCAGGTTCTTCGGAGCGGAGGACAAGTGCAGGAGGTGCGGGGGAAGCCCGGCGAACCACACACATATGATTTGGTCGTGCCCGGCACTGGAGGGGTATTGGAGGGGAGTGATGGGAGTGATCTCGAAGGTGGTGAAGGTCCGGGTCAAGCCAAGCTGTGGGTTAGCTATATTTGGGGTAGCGGATGAGCCGGGAGTGCAGGAGGTGAAAGAGGCCGATATTGTGGCCTTTGCGTCCCTATTAGCCCGGCGTAGGATTTTACTCATGTGGAAGGAAGCGAAACCCCCCGGCGTGGAGGCCTGGATAAACGATATAGCGGGGTTCATAAAACTGGAGCGGATGAAGTTTGCGCTGAGAGGATCGGCTCAAGGGTTCACCAGGCGGTGGCAACCGTTCCTCGACTATCTAGCAGAACGTTAGGGGGAAGATAGATAGCCAGCAGCAGCAGCCCGGGGGGGGGGAATTGCTTGTGTTCTAGATGGGGAGAGGAGGTGGGGGGAGCATTACTTTGTGTTATTTGGTTAGTTCATTATATTATTTAAACAATGTTATATATCAGTTATCACGTTACCATTTTTGTTGATTTGTAAGGGGAAATAATTGTGCTTGAAAACTTTAATAAAATATATATTTTTAAAAAATACCCAAATTCTTTGGCCATTGGCTGTCCAATAATTAAAGTCAACAGCTTTGTAGGTTTAAACACAATTAGTGTTTATTTATAACAAGACCAAATATGAAATATGCAGTAAATACTACCTGACTCCCCCTTTACCTGCCAACCCTCTACCCACACACGCAAGACAGACAAATACAGAGGGTGGAAAGGGGTAAAAAATAATAAGGATTAGGGTCAAAAGATGAGTCCTTGCTTCAGATGATGAGTTCTTTTGGGCACTTTCTTCACAGTATGGGTGTGGAATAAAGTCTCCAGTCTACTTCCTGTAATGATTTTCCTTGCAGTTAGCAATATCCATCACCAATTATTATTTCCAGGAGAGGCCCCTGGCTTCACATTAGCCTGTTCTGCAGAGAGAGGTACCAGATTCTGGTCTCTGCGTGAATCAGCCTTTCCCATAGAAAGAGTGAGTTATCAGATTCTGGATTCTGTTTGCATTTGTCTTTTTTTAGAGAGAGTTGGTTCCCACAGTGACCTTTTGGTGAGATTTAGCTGGTTATTTCTGGAGAAAGCAGAAAGGGGAAAAAGAGATGTTTTCTCCCTTAATTGCCAAAGCGAAACTGAAAGCTCCTTGGGTCTCTGAACCATTTTCGTGGGGAAAGATCCAATCACCACTGTTACTGGGCAAAGCACATCCCTTTTGGCCAATTCATTGTCCATCAGCCAGATCAATCAAATAGAGTCTTCGTAGATCTCTCCTACTGCTGAAATCCTCCACTTGAATTAAAGGTGCAGGCTGCTTTGTCCTTAAAGTCATAGGCCCATTAAACATCCATGAATCAAAAGTTCAACAACAAACTAAAAGAAAAGGGAAATAAGGAAATAACAGAACAAACAGGAGGGACCCTTACAGTATTTCATGTGAGAACATACTCTCTGGCTCCCTAGATGTGTGCCATTAATTTTGTACCTGCAATATCTGTATTTTTCTTTCAGCCTTTAATGTACGTATATGATTTTTATTACTCCAATTACAAGTGACAATAGAGTTGTGTATACTCATAGCATGAAATGTGAAACTCACGTAGTTACTCATTTTCTCAATTTAGGATTGTTTCTTGGATGTCAGCCCAACTTGTCTATTCATTAGTTTTTACTAGTTTTCTAAGTTGGCATGTACATCCAAGAAAGTGAATCTTCGTGGTGCACCATAGGCTCTATTTGTGCATTGCTTACTTGAGCCTATTCTCTACATATAACGGTGGATCAAGGTCAAATAAGCTATGCCTTAAACCAATCTGTCTGGAAGGTCGATTCTGTCATTGAGAGAGAATGCCTATTTTATGGCACAAGAAGATTCAGTAGGCACTATACAGCCTGATTGATATGTCAGGAGGAGTCATCACCATCCAGAGCCCATTTGATCACTACATGGGGAACAATCCACTTTTAATCAATGTTAGCTGAAGAGGTGTGGCAGCTGTAGAAATAACACCGGGACCACTGCCTCAAATCCAAAGTAGCTGCCACATCTAATTCCAATTACTGGATTAACAGCAAGCTTGCACATAAACAGCAAATTAAGACTTTTTTTTACAAATGGCAATGAATTTGGGCTGTTCTGATAAGCCAAACAGCTGCTAAATGATTAACTGAACAATCTCTTGACAAGAAGCTCTCAAGAACCAGTTTTCTAAATATTGATGGAACACATACCACAGGTTTAGGCTGAAGATACAATGCTACAATGCTGTAGCTTTGTTCCTGACTTGTGCTCCTTTAAAGGACAGCCCCCTCATGGGATTTTGGGCCGGATCCTGCACTGGAGCTCCAAACGTCTTGTCTGGATTTCCAAAACAGGGGTCCTGCGAAATGTGGAGTACACTTGCTCCTGGAGACCTTCCTTCGTAGTGGAGGAGAAACAAGTCATGGCCCCTTATAAGCACTCGCCACCATATTCTGCTAAGCTTAAATGTCCCAAAGCCAATTTGAAAAGCTGGTGAAAGAAGGTAAGTGTTTTCGATAAGTGTGTGAGGGGATAGGATGCCAGTCACTCGGTTCATAAAGATACTCTATGCATCCTAATAACTTCACCTCCTTTCCGAACTCTATTGGAGAATATGATTGGAAGTTGGGCAGTATCCAGAATTAAGGCGGAGTCTGGATTTGTCTGGTTTCTACTCTTTAGCTCAAATTCTTGCCAGGAGTGAGAGCTGAGGGCATGGGAATAGGGCAGGTACGTGTTTGAGGTGGTAGGATGGCAGGTAAGTGGGGGGTGGTTGGGTGGTCATGTAGTTAGTCAGGTGGTTGTGGAGAGAGTAGCACAGGGGGTGGGAAGGGTAGTCTGAGGATTAGGAGGAGAGTCAGGGGGTGGAAGGTAATCGGTGAGTGGGTGGGTAATCAGGAGTTAATTGGAGTGGAGTTGAGGTCAGTACTTGATGCACTATCAATTACGACGAGATGAGAGTAGAGAGTAATCAAGGCTTTATTAAGCAGAGATGTGTGGCCTCCTGCAGCTGCTACCAGAAATGGGAGCAGCTCGGTGTGCACACACATTTAAACTCTGCCTACTCGGTCCCGGTGGGGTGCAAGCGCCGACTTGGTCGCCTGTGACTCCGGGAGCGTGTTGTCCTCATCTTCATCCCCGGGTAGAACCAGTGGGAGGACGGATCGCCCTGGGGCGGGGGTTGCAGTGAGGTGCGCTGGGGGGAGGGTGGGTAGCGCCGGGGCAATCGGAGGGGGGTGGGGGTCGGGTGGTGGTGGCCGTGGGGGGGGAATCCAGCTGGTGCCAGGTCCCTGAGGGAGACTGTGTCCTGGTGGCCGTCGGGGTACGCCACGTAGGCATACTGCGGGTTTGCGTGCAGTAGTTCTACCCTTTCGACCAAGGGGTCCGCCTTGAGGATCCGCACGTGTTTGCAGACGAGAATGGGTCCTGGAGCTGCCAGCCACATTGGGAGCGAAACACCGGAGGTGGACCTCCTAGGGAAGGCAAGGAGACGTTCATGGGAGGTTTCATTCGTCGCAGTGGAGAGTAGCGATCAGATGGAGTGGATCATGTCGGGGAGGACCTCCTGCCAGCGGGAGACCAGGAGATATTTAGACCGCAGGGCCAGCAGGACGGCCTTCCAGACCGTTCCGTTCTCCCTCTCCACCTGCCCATTTCCCCGGGGGTTGTAGCTGGTCGCCCTGCTCGAGGCAATGCCTTTGCCGAGCAGGAACTGACGCAGCTCATCACTCATAAAGGAGGATCCCTGGTCGCTGTGGATGTAAGCGGGGAAACCGAACAGTGCGAAGATGCCGTTGAGTGCTTTAATGACCGTGGCAGACGTCATATCGGGGCATGGGATGGCAAAGGGGAATCGGGAGTACTCATCGACCACGTTCAGGAAATATATGTTTCGGTCGGTGGCGGGGAGGGGCCCTTTGAACTCCATGCTGTGGCGTTCAAAGGGGCGGGAGGCCTTCACCAGGTGCGCTCGGTCTGGCCGGTAGAAGTGCGGTTTGCACTCCGCGCAGACCTGGCAGTCTCTGGTGACAGCCCTAACCTCCACAATGGAGTAGGGCAGGTTGCAGGCCTTTATGAAATGACAGAACCAGGTGACCCCTGGGTGACGGAGGCCATCGTGTAGGGCCCGGAGTCGGTCCACTTGTGCGCTGGCACATGTACCTCTGGATAGGTCATCGGGGGGCTCGTTGAGCTTCCCGGGGCGATACAAAATCTCGTAATTGTAGGTGGAGAGCTCGGTCCTCCACCTTAAGGTTTTATCATTTTTGATCTTGCCCCGCTGTGTATTATTAAACATAAGGCAACCGACCATTGGTCAGTGAGGAGAGTGAATCTCCTGCTGGCCAGGTAATGCCTCCAATGCCGCACAGCTTCCACGATGGCCTGGGCCTCCTTTTTGACGGAGGAGTGCCGAATTTCGGAGGCATGGAGGGTGCGGGAAAAGAATGCCACGGGTCTGCCTGCCTGGTTGAGGTGGCGGCCAGAGCAACGTCCGATGCATCAATCTCGACCTGAAAAGGGAGGGTCTCGTCGACCGCATGCATCGTGGCCTTGGCGATGTCTGCCTTGATGCCGTTAGAGGCCTGGCAGGCCTCAGCCGTCAGGGGGAAAACTGTGGAGTGGATGAGTGGGCGGGCCTTGTCCGCAGTTAGGGACCCACTGGGCATAATAGGAGAAAAACCCCAGGCATAGTTTCAGGGCCTTGGGGCAGTGGGGAAGGGGGAGTTCCAGGAGGGGGCGCATGAGGTCGGGGTCGGGCCCTAGAACTCCATTTTCCACAACGTAGCCAAGGATGGCTAAGCGGTTGGTGCGGAACATGCACGTTTCCTTATTGTACGTGAGGTTAAGGAGTTTAGCGGTGTGGAGAAATTTGAAGAGGTTAGCTGGTCGTGGTCCTGCTGGTCGTGGCAGCAGATGGTAACGTTATCTAGATACGGGAAGGTGGCCCACAGTCCGTACCGGTCAACCATTCGGTCCATCTCGCGTTGGAATACCGAGATCCCGTTAGTGACGCCGAAAGGGACCCGAAGGAAGTGGTAAAGGCGGCCGTCTGCTTCGAACGCACTGTATTGGCGGTCCGCCTTGCGGATGGGGAGCTGGTGGTCGGCAGATTTCGGGTCCACTGTGGAGAAGACCCGGTCCTGTGCAATCTGATTGACCATATCAGATATGCGTGGGAAGGGGTACGAGTCGAGCTGCGTGTACCGATTGATGGTCTGACTGTAGTCAATGACCATCCTATGTTTCTCCCCAGTCTTTACTGCTACCACTTGGGCTCTCCAGGGGCTGTTGCTGGCCTCAATGATGCCTTCCCGTATCAGCTGCTGGACCTCCGACCTGAAGAAGGTCCTGTCCTGGGCACTGTACCATCTGCTCCTGGTGTGAGGTTTGCAAACAGGAAAGGTGGGTCGACCTTTAGGGTTGTGAGGCCGCAAACGATGAGGGGTGGTAGGGGTTCGCCGAATTTTAGAGTTAGACTTTGGAGGTTGCACTGGAAATCCAGGCCGAGTAACAGGGCAGAGTAAAGGTTTGGGAGGACGTAGAGCCGGAAGTTGCTGAACTCTAAGCCCTGGACGGTGAGGGTGGCGATGCAGTACCCCCGTATTTCCACGGAATGGGATCCGGAGGCCAGGGAGATTCTCTGGGTAACGCGGAGGACCATGAGGGAGCAGCGCCTTACCGTAGCCCGATGGATGTAGCTTTCCGTGCTCCCGGAGTCAAGAAGGCAGGATGTCTTGTGGCCATCAACTTTCACAGCCGTCATTACGAGGTTGTGCGGCCGGGACTGGTCAAGAGTGATGGAGGCAAGCTGGTGTTGGTGGGCCCCGGGCTGGTCGGCGGTGGTGGCAGGCGATGAGCGGCCAGATGAAGTGCCTGACGAGCAGGGGTCTTGAGCCGGCGTCCAAGATGGCGGCGCCCACGGCAGGTGCCCATGGGTCGCACGTGGTCTGCGGGAATGAAAATGGCGGCGCCCACGGGTCGCACGGGGGGGTTGCAGGAACACTGGGCCTAGATACCGCAGCGATCGACCAGGCCTGGCACACAACAGCGAAATGTCCTGTCTTGCAGATTGCACTCCGCGCCGGGCAGCGCTGCCGGCGGTGCTTTGCCTGCCTGCAGAAATAGCATTTGGACCCCCCGGGGTTGGCTGGCTGCCGCGCGGCGCATGCTTGGGGTTTCCTGGGGGCTGGGGTTGGTGGGGCCCACTATGTCCACCGGGGCACACGACTGTACGTTACGGGAGGCTACCGTTAGCGAGTTCGTGAGTTGCCTGGTCTGGCGGATGTACGCCGACCCCATGCCCATAACAAAAGCGTCCCTGATTAAGAGTTCTGTATGTTCAGTGGCCAAAACTGCCTGACAGTCGCAGTTCTTTGCCAGTATGTGCAGGGCATGCCAGAAATCGTCTAATGACTCACTGGGGAGTTGCTGCCGCGTGGACAGGAGGTGCTTGGCGTACAGTTTGTTGATCGGCCGGATATAATGTTCTTTCAGCAGCTCCATAGCTTCAGGGTAAGTGGGCGCATCCCGGATAAGGGGAAAAATCTCGGAGATCACCCGTGAGTACAGGATCTGGAGTTTCTGTGCGTCCGAGGATTGTTCAGTCGCTAATCCGAGGTAGCTTTCGAAACAAGCGAGCCAGTGGTCGAAAGGGTGCAGCTGTAGGCGATCTGGCTTGAAGCGTAGTTCCATCGCTGTAATATCTCTGCTTAATAAATTGATGCACTATCAATTACGACGAGACGAGAGTAGAGAGTAATCAAGGCTTTATTAAGCAGAGATGTGTGGCCTCCTGCAGCTGCTACCAGAAATGGGAGCAGCTCGGTGTGCGCACACATTTATACTCCTCCTACTGGGTGGAGCCAGCAGGCAGGGATCTACCCCCGTACCTGTAGTACAACAGCCTTACCGTATTACCTCTAATACAACTATTATACAAACAGTGCTGACTACCACAGTACTATAGTTACCTTGGAGCTATAATTGGTTTTAATCCTTCTAATGTTTCCTGGCTAACTATTCATGGGTAGCTATTCAAAAAGTAAGTCTGCACTTACAGTGCACGGCAGGAGAATGCGGGGCAAGAAGAGCGGCGGCCCGGACCAAAGCGGGGACCGAGCGGAGCCAGCGGCAAAGAACGCCCCCCACTCCCCGGCGGCGACTACGAGGTGGGCAGCGGAACAAAGGAGACCTCCCGTGTGGGTGAGTGAGAAAAAAAAGAACTTCCCCTTTTAAAAAAAAAAGAAAAGAATGTAAAAACATTTCTTTAAGTGTTAAAGGGGAGAAGGGAAGGGGGGGGAAAAAATGCCAGAAGGGAGCCAAAGCAGAGGGAGAGAGGGCACCAGAAGCAGAAGGGACCATGGGCGAGCCCGCTCAGATGAGCTAACCGGCGCACAAATCTGCGGAACAGACGGTTCGCCGCAACAAAAAGAACTGGGCAGAAAGGAGCATTTTTCCCCCTGTGCCAGGGGGAAACTGGAACACCTTTGCCGAGGTGTTGAGGGGAGCATCAGCAGGAAAACAAGGCAGAGGCTAGAGCAGACATGGAGGCCGCTGTGAAGGCAGCAATGGCCAAAGCCCTGGCGGAGGTGCAGCTCGCCCTGGGCAAAGCGGAGAAGAAACTGGAAGCCCAAGAGGCGACCATTAAGGAGCTGGAAAAAAACCGCGACTGACATGAGAGACCGGATCACAGCCATGGAGAAGGAGGTGGCGAGACTGGTCACAACGCACGGGAGCCTGAAGGAAGAGTGGACGATCAGGAAAACCACTCGAAGGCAAAATGTAAGGATAGTGGGCCTACCAGAGGGGATCGAGGGTAGAAACCCCACGGCATACATGGCCAAGATGCTGGGCAACTTAGTGGGGAGGAAAAGTTCCCCCAACCCACCAGAAATGGACAGAGCACACTACACTGGTCGCTGTGCCCGAAGCCCAAGGCAGGGAATCAACCGAGGGCAGTTATAGCTAAACTGCACCGATACCAAGACAGGGAAATAATCCTGCACTGGGCCAGGCAAAACAGAACCTGCAAATGGGAAGGACACTTCATTACAGTTTACGAGGACATTGGGGCAGACCTAGCCAGGAGACGGGCCGAATTCAATAGAGTGAAAGCAGCTCGTCATCAGAGTGACGTGCGTTTTGGTATGCTGTACCCAGCGAAACTCTGGGTCACATACCAAGAAAGAGAGTACTTCTTCACAGCCCCCAGCAAAGCAAACCAGTTTGTCGAGGAACACGGGCTGGAAATCCGACAGCAAGGGTAGAAATAAGGGGCCCCTGGCACTACTCGAGGGACCGCCTCAGGTGGGAGACCAGGACCCAGCATGAGGGAACGAGAGTAACGGAGAAGGATTGGATTGGATTGGATTTATTTGTTGTCACGCGTACCGAGGTACAGTGAAAAGTATTTTTCTGCGGGCAGCTCAACAGATCATTAAGTACATGAGAAGAAAAGGGAATAAAAGAAAATACATAACAGGGCAACATAAGGTATACAATGTAACTACATAAGCACCGGCATCGGATGAAGCATACAGGGGTGTAGTGTTAATGAGGTCAGTCCATAAGAGGGTCGTTTAGGAGTCTGGTGATAGTGGGGAAGAAGCTGTTTTTGAGTCTGTTCGTGCGTGTTCTCGGACTTCTGTATCTCCTGCCCGATGGAAGAAGTTGTAAGAGTGAGTAAGCCGGGTGGGAGGGATCTTTGATTATGCTGCCCGCTTTCCCCAGGCAGCGGGAGGTGTAGATGGAGTCAATGGATGGGAGGCAGGTTCGTGTGATGGACTGGGCGGTGTTCACGACTCTCTGAAGTTTCTTGCGGTCCTGGGCCGAGTAGTTGTGATGCAGCCAGATAGGATGCTTTCTATGGTGCATCTGTAAAAGTTGGTAAGGGTCAATGTGGACATGCCGAATTTCCTTAGTTTCCTGAGGAAGTATAGGCGCTGTTGTGCTTTCTTGGTGGTAGCGTCGACGTGGGTGGACCAGGACAGATTTTTGGAGATGTGCACCCCTCGGAATTTGAAACTGCTAACCATCTCCACCTCGGCCCCGTTGATGCTGACAGGGGTGTGTACAGTACTTTGCTTCCTGAAGTCAATTACCAGCTCTTTAGTTTTGCTGGCATTGAGGGAGTGATTGTTGTCGCTACACCACTCCACTAGGTTCTCTATCTCCCTCCTGTATTCGGACTCATCGTTATTCGAGATCCGGCCCACTATGGTCGTATTGTCAGCAAACATGTAGATGGAGTTGGAACCAGGTTTTGCCACGCAGTCGTGTGTGTACAGGGAGTAGAGTAGGGGGCTAAGTACGCAGCCTTGCGGGGTGCCGGTGTTGAGGACTATTGTGGAGGAGGTGTTGTTGTTCATTCTTACTGATTGTGGTCTGTTGGTCAGAAAATCAAGGATCCAGTTGCAGAGTGGGGAGCCAAGTCCTAGGTTTTGGAGCTTTGATATGAGCTTGGCTGGGATTATGGTGTTGAAGGCGGAGCTGTAGTCAATAAATAGGAGTCATAAAAGGGAGAGCAAACAAGAGGAGTGCAGGGTAGGATGGGGAAGAGCGGGTAGAAAACCGTAGAGGTCAGGCGAGGGAGAAGCGAGACAGTAACTCCTGAGAGGGGGGCCACCGCACTAGCAGGAAAGCTGGCGCCGGAGGCATGCAACAAGGCAGAGCCACGACGCGCCCCCAACAGGGGGGACGGCACCAGGCAGGGGGGGGGGGCACTCAACAGAGATGGTAGAGCAAATGGGGATAGGAACAGGGGAAAAGGGACGGGAGAGGGGGGGAAAAGGGGGGATATGAAAGGAGAGGCTTGAAAGAGAACAACAATGAGGCTACAAAGTGCCTCAACCAAGGGCTCGGAACAAAGAATCGCTGCAAGCAACCACCAAGTACGGTCTCTGGGCGAAGGGAGACCCCAGAGTGCAGGGGACTACCCACGTGGCGGACGACAGTGGGCGGCCATGTCGGGTGCCCCCTGGACAAAGGGAAACCCCGTGGGCGGCCATCGGGTGCCCCCGGGACAAAGGGAAACCCCGGAGCGCAGTGACCAGACCACATAGGGAGAGCAGTGACAGCGGCCGTCCTGGACGGCCCCCTAACAAAGGGGGAGAGCAGGGGTGCGTATAAAAGGTAAGTATGGTTAATCACACAGGAACGGGGGGATAGAGGCCCCCACCAGGATATTCATCTGGAACGTAAGGGGACTCAACGGCCCAGTGAAAAGATCCAGAGTCCTCACCCACCTAAGAACATGAAAGCCAACAGTCTTCCTCCAAGAGCCACACCTGAGAGACCAAGTCCGACTGTGGGTAAGAAAGGGCTGTGTGGGGCAGACCTACCATTCCTGCTACGTGGCGAGTGGCAATACTGATCAGCAAGAGGACTATGTTTAGGGTGACAAAGATGGTTACGGACCCAGGGGGACAATATATCATGGTCAGCGATGCCCTGGATGGGGCACCGGTAGTACTAGTTAAAGTGTACGCGCCCAACTAGGACGAAACGAGCTTCATCACAAGGACCATGGCAGAAATCCCCGACATAGCGACGCACCAACTAGTCATGGGGGGGACTTCAACTGTGTACAGGATCCAACGACTGACAGATCAAGCTCCAAAAACGGGGAAAACCTCAAACCTGGCAAAGGAACCCGGTCATTTTATGGAACAGATGGGAGCGGTGGACCCTTGGATTTCACCCACCCAGGGGAGAAGGAATTCTCCTTCTCCCCAGTACACAACGTGTATATACCAGAATTGACTTCTTTGTGGTGGGGAAAACGGTGATTCCGGGGCTAGACAAAGTGGAATACTCCGCAATTGTGACATCCGACCACGCTCCACACTACATGGACGTGGGGCTGAAGACGGGCAGGGCCCAACGCCCCACATGAAGGTTGGACATTGCCCAACTAGCTGACAAGACCTTCAACAAAAAGATATCACAGACCATAGCATACACGGAGAACAACCAAAATGGGGAAGTCTCACCCTCCACATTCTGGGAAGCGCTAAAGGCCGTAGTAAGGGGAAATTATCACTTTCAAAGTGCGAAGAGATAGGGAGAAAAGGGCGGCTAGGCAGCAGCTGGTCAACTCCATACTGGATAAATACTCCGAGGCCCCGACCGTAGAGTTCCTGGCGGAGAGGAAAGAGTTACAAAGGAACTTTGATCTGCTCTCCACCAGGAAAGCAGTGCACCAACTCTTTCAGGCACGTGGGATCCTATACGAACACGGAGACAAAGCCAGCCGCCTGTTGGCACACTAGCTGAGAAATCAGGCAGCCACCAGAGGAATTGCACAAATCGAGGATACCAGAGGCACATTAGAAACAGAAACAGAAAAGATCAACAAAACCTTCAAGGCCTTCTATCAAGGGCTGTACACCTCAGAGCCCCCAAAGGGGGAGTCCGTGATCAAACGGTTTCTTGGATGGACTGGACATACCAGTCGTGGAGGAGGGCAGAAAACAGGGCCTGGAAGCACAACTAGCACTGGGAGAGATCATGGACAGCATAAGCTCCATGCAGGCGGGGAAGGTGCCGGGACCAGACGGGTTCCCAGCAGACTTCTACAAAAAAATTTGCGACAGTACTGGCCCCGCACCTACGGGAGATGTTCACAGACTCGCTAGCTAGGGGCACACTGCCACCTACGCTAGCACAGGCCTCAATCTCGCTGATACCTAAAAGATAAAGACCCAAAGGAATGTGGGTCATACAGACCCATCTCACTGCTGAACGCAAATGCCAAAATATTGGCCAAAATCTTAGCCAAAAGGTTAGAAGACTGTGTACCAAAGGTGGTCGCAGAGGACCAGATGGGCTTTGAAAAAGGTAGACAGCTAACCTTGAACATCAGGCGCCTGCTGAATGTGATAACAGCCCCATCCGGGGAGAGAATACCAAAGGTGATCATCTCCCTGGACGCAGAAAAGGCCTTTCGGCAGGGTCGAATGGAAGTACCTCATAGAGGTACTGGAGCGGTTCGGGCTTGGAACAGGGTTCACCTCCCGGGTAAAGCTCCTTTACAACGCTCCCATGGCAAGTGTATGGACCAACAACACCAACTCCCGATACTTCAGCTGCACAGGGGCACCAGACAAGGATGCCCACTGTCCCCACTGCTTTTTGCTCTAGCGATCGGGCCATTAGCTCTCAGAACAGCAAAAAGCTGGAGGGAGATCCGAAGGGGCGGCAGAGTCTCACTCCATGCAGATGACCTGCTCCTCTACATTTCGGACCCACAAATCAATTCCAGCCTCCCGGATTGCCTTGATCCACTACAGTTCACCTACCGCTGCAACAGGTCCACAGCACACGCCATCTCCATGGCCCTGCACTCTACCCTGGAACACCTAGATAACAAAGACACCTATGTCAGACTCCTATTTATTGACTACAGCTCAGCCTTCAACATCATCATTCCTGCAAAACTCATCTCCAAACTCCGTGGCCTTGGCCTCGGCTCCTCCCTCTGTGACTGGTTCCTGAACTTTCTAACCCACAGGCCACAATCCGTAAGGATAGGCAACAACACCTCCTCCACTATCATGCTCAACACCGATGCCCCACAAGGCTGTGCCCTCAGCCCCCTACTATACTCCTTATACACCTATGACTGTGTGGCCAAATTACCCTCCAACTTGATTTTCAAATTTGCTGATGACACTATAGTAGTGGGTCGGATTTCAAACAATGACTAGGCAGAATACCGGACTGAGATAGCAACGACCATAATCTCTCCCTCAATGTCAACAAAACGAAGGAGATTGTCATCAACTTCAGGAAGCGTAGTGGAGAACATGCCCCTGTCTACATCAATGGGAACAAAGTAGAAAGGGTCGACAGCTTCAAGTTTTTAGGTGTCCAGATCACCAACAACCAGTACTGGTCCCCCCATGCCGACACTATAATTAAGAAAGCCCACCAACGGCTTTCTCAGAAGACTATGGAAATTTGGCATGTCACCTACGACTCTCTCCAACCTCTACAGATGCACCATAGAAAGCATTCTTTCTGGTTGTATCACAGCTTGGTATGGATCCTGCTCTGCCCAAGACCGCAGGAAACTACAAAAGATTGTGAATGTAGCCCAATCCATCACGCAAACAAGCCTCCCATCCATTGACTCTGTCTACAATTCCCGCTGCCTCGGAAAGGCAGCCAGCATAATTAAGGATCCCACGCACCCCGGACATACACTCTTCCACCTTCTTCCATCGGGAAAAAGATACCAACGTTTGAGGTCACGTACCAACCGGCTCAAGAAAAGCTTCCCATTGCCATCAGACTTTTGAATGGACCTACCTCGTATTAAGTTGATCTTTTCTCTACACCTTGCTATAACTGTAACATTATATTCTGCAGTCTCTCCTTCCTTCCCTACGTACGGTATGCATTGTTTGTACAGCATGCAAGAAACAATACTTTTCACTATATACGAATACATGTGACAATAATAAATCAAATCAAAGCAGCATGGATGGAATCATCGCGCTCCTGAAAGAGTTTGGCGCCTTCTCGGGCTACAAACTCAACATGAGCAAAAGCGTGGTCTTCCTGATACACCCACAAGCAGCACTAATGAGACTGTCTTTTAAACAAGCCTGACACAAATTCCGCTAACTGGGGATCCAAATAGCCCATGACTGGAAAGGAATCCACAAATGGAACCTCAGGGGCGGCTTTCTCCGACCCCCCCCCCCCCCCCCCCCCCCCCCCCCGCTGGGGTCGGAAGAGGGGGGGGGGGGTGGGGGAAGAAGGAAGAGGAAGAAGGAAGAGGAAGGAGACAGGGAACAATACTGGAGAACCAGAGAGGGGGGAGGGAGGCAAGGGAATGATAGCGGAAGGAGAGCACGGGAAACGATAACAAACTTGGAAAACACAGGAACAGAGAGCAAGGAAAATACGGGCGAAAGACAGGACGAACGGCCGAAGTGGAGGTGAACGTGAGACGACAACGGCAGCGAAAACCGTCCGGGAGAAGTGAGTAACAACACCAACACCAGATCCATTCTCGTATTACCCTCTCTGTATTGGACATAACCAATGTAATTGTTTCTCCGGCACCCAAATGTATATGTACCTCCCCAGTTTCCTTCCCCCCCCCCCCCCACAAACAGGTGTCTACTTGTGTGTTAAAAATAATATTGCTAACTGTACAGAGTTGCTGTTGTTCAGCTAGTCCACAATATCGTACCAGTTTTATTTTTTAGTTTTCTTCTCTTCTATGTATATAAATTTTATTCTGTGTACATAACTGGAAATATACTTTGTTCAAAAACCCAATAAAAACATTTTTTTAAAAAGTCATAACAGCCTGGAGCCTACAACTTTAAATCAAATTTTTGGAGGGTTACAGATCATGGAATCATTGAATTTACAGTACAGAAGGAGGCCATTTGGCCCATCGAGTCTGCACCGGCACTTGGAAAGAGCACCCCACTTAAGCCCACACCCCCACCCTAACCCCGTAATCCAGTAACTCCACCTAACCTTTTGGACCTTAGTGGCAATTTATCACGGCCAATACACCTAACCTGCACATCTTTGGACTGTGGGAGGAAACTGGAGCATCCTGAGAAAACCCACGCAGATAGGGAGAAAGTCAAACTCCACACAGACAGTGACCCAAGCCGGGAATCGAACCTTGGACCCTGGAGCTGTGAAGCCACTGTGTTAACCACTGTGCTACCGTGCCCCCCAACGATAATTGCCCAAAAGTTGAAACTTCCCAGGCAATTCCCACAGGATCCTTTCATTGGGTCCTCTGAGGGGTCCCCAGCACCCCTTCAGAGCTACATCTGGGACAAGACCAGCCGGAGACTCGAAAATCTGGGCCTTTTGTAAATTAAAAAAATGACAAAGGAAAGGCAAGGAAGTAATTTGGAATAGTAGTTGCAATCTTAAATGTACAATGTAAGATCTTCCTTCAGGCAAAGATGACCATGTTCATATTCTGATGTGTTTGGTAGGGTTCTGTTGGGTACACAGGTGACTGCTGAGGTTGATCTGCACCAGAAGGGTTCTGCTGCAAATAGGGCAGGATTATTGAGTTTTGGACGAGTTGATGACTCAGAAATTCTCTTCCTTTTTTTTTCTCTGCTTCTGATATTTCTTTGCTTTAAGGAGGCTGCACAGTTTTCTATTTGGTTGCACCAAGTCCTTGGCAAGCTTCAGTACAGGGACCTCAACTATTTATAATCTATATCAATTACTTGGATGAAAGGACCAAGTGTATTGTTGTCAAATTGGTTAATAATAACAAAAATGGGAAAGGAAAGCAGGTTGCGAGGAGGATACAAGGAATGGGATATGGAAAGGTTACGTGAATGGGCAAAGAATTTGGCAGATGAAGTATGTGGGAAAATGGAAAGTGTTCCACTTTGCACGAAGTGTAGAAAAGCAGAGCATTATTTAATTGGAGAGAAACTGTAGAATGCTGCAGTATAAAGGAATCTTGGTGTCCTTGGACATAATCACATAAAGTTAGCATGTAGATGCACGAAAGTTTTAGAAAGGCAAATGGAATATTGGCCTTCACGGTGAGGGGCATGGAGTTCAAAAGTAGGGAAGTCTTGCTACAACTTTGTAGGGCATTGCTGAGACCATACCAAGAGTATGCGGTGTTCAATTTTGGTCTCTTTACTTAAGGAGGAATACACATGTATCGGAAGCAGTTCAGAGAAGGTTACTAGGCTGATTCTTGGGATGAAGAAATTGTCTTGTGAGGAAAGGTTGTGCAGGTTGGAGCGATAGAGGTGATCTTTTTGGAACAAGAAAGATTCTGAGAAGACCTAACAGGGTAGATGCTGAGAGGATGGGGGAATCTAGAACAAGGTGCACATTTTAAAAATAAGGGGCGTCATTCTCCGCCGGCGGGAGTCTCCGTTTTGCCGGCGCCCGGGGGTTTCCCGACGGCATGGGGCTGCCCCACAATGGGAAACCCCATTGACCGGCCGGTGTAACGGAGACTCCCGCCGGCGGGTCGGGGCAGAAATGTGGCGGGGCGGGATGGAGAATTTTGCTCAAGGAGTCTCATTTAAGATGGGGTTGAGTAGGAATTTCTTCTCTAAGAGGGTTGTCAGCCTTTGGAATTCTCCTCTACAGAGAGAAATGGAGGTTGTGTCACTGAATATATTCACAGTTGTATTAGATAGATTTTTGGTTTACAATGGAGTCAAGCTTTATGAGAAAGAGACAGAAAAGTGGAGGTTATAATCAGATTAGTCATGACCTTATTGAAGGGTAAAGCCAGCTTGATGGGCCAAATAGCCATTCCTGCCCCTATTTCTTCTGATACTATATGATCTGATGATTCTGCCAGGAATCAAAGTCAATATCGAACTCCCAGGCTTGGATAAGAGAGTGTCAGGCATTTTGTTTACATGACCAGCCCAACTCAGTTGTGACTGTCTGAATATGGTGTGGATGTTTGACATGCTCCTCAGTGCCTGGTACTAATGCAAGATACCTGCAAAGACAAATGAGGATGTGAATGCAGCCATCCTGTGGTCTATTTTAACCAGACGGTCTCTCTTGATGCAAAGCTGTATGGTTTGACAGACCGTTGTATTTTGGGCCTTTTCCTTCCTGATCCAAAATGGATTTTTCTATGATTGAATGTGTTTTAGATTCCTTGTACACTAATGTCATTTTCCTCAGGTTCTTCTGTTGGAAGTGGGATTTACTCAAGGCAGTGGTTGACTGGGGCAGGAACATTGAGGAAGAACCAGAATCACTTCTCAACATTCAAGGCAATTGTTATGGGAGAGGCGCTTCAGAACCCCAAAATGTATCATGGAGTTCAACCAACCTCTCCCTTTAATGGATTTGTTGCTTTTCCTAGCACACGGCTTTTTCCTGGGGTGTGGGATTACAATTATGGACACGTGGGTTTTTAAACACAAAACACTGTTTATTCCATGAACTCAACTTAACATCTTAAATAAACATTGGATCTCTTAACACCCCTTACTTTAAAGATAACTCAGAAAATATTGCAACAGTAAATAATTCCTTAAAATGTTCCTTCAAACTTCCAAGAGACTTAACACCTTTAAACAAAATCACATCAGGTTAAAGGCTTTACAATTATGAGTTTAAATCACCCAAATGATCCAGAGATGGTCTTTTATGGCAGACATCACAGCTCACTGCCAAACACAGACACACAAGCTCTTTCCCTCAACTGCCAAACTAAACTGCAAAACTAAACTGCAAAATGGCTGACCTGACCTCCGCTCCACCCACTCTCTGACATCACTGTTTTCTTAAAGGTACATTGCGTAAACATCCATGTCTTAAACGTACCCTCACATGACACAATGAACACTACTGCTATATAACAGGATGAAAGGATTGAGAGTGACACATTCTTTATCCAGAGCTGTCTGCTGAGCCAAGAGTAAACTCTGACTATAATCCCATTGGCCAGGAATTTCCTTGGAGCTGCTTCGACTCTGCATCATCATTTTCCAGGAAATGAGACAACACCCCCACTGATCTGTATAAACCGAGTTATTGCTGCATTTCCAATGTGAAGTTATGGGTGATGCAGGGACAGTTCAGAAAATTACAAGCCATTATTTTCAGCTTCTAATCACCAGCTTAAAATGCTGGTCCCAATGATAAACCATTTTCAAAAAATATTGAACTCAAGTTTTCTAATCAGAGGATTTCAGTATTTACTAATTGTACTATGACTTTCTCCTCCAGCAAACAATTGCTTAAAACTTTGGTTGAATATTTCACAGAAACTATATATTTCACTTACATCAGATTTAAAGGATTTAAGCCGTTCTTCGTACTTCTGTATTAATTCTCTGTGAGAGTTTTCAAAGTCTTCCAGCTGCTGACGAAGATTACCCACCTATAAAACAAATTGTTTATTTCTTCATTGAGCAGTTACAGAATCAAAGAATGGTTATTGCACGCAAGGAGGCCATTCAACTGTTAGATGCTTTGCATGCAGGTACAAGGACAAATTTATTGATTTTCTTCTCTCAGTATAAGGTACTTCTGCTTGAAGGAAGCATGAATTCAAGATTCAACATAAGTAGCTCTATCTCCAACTTATGCTCCCTTTGAATATGGCTCCTGGGTTTTGCTTTCCTGCCTATTCCCCATATCCCTTGATTCCCTGCAAGCCCAATATTAGATGCAATAGAGCATCCACAACCCTCTGGGGAGGGAATTCCAAAGATTCACAACCTTTTGAGTGACGTAACTTCTCCTCACCTCAGTATCAAACAATTGACCCCTTATCATGAGACCATGCCTGCATGTTTTCGATTCCCCAACAAGCCGAAACAATCCCTCCATGTCCACCCTCTAAAAAGCCTTCAGAATCTTGTGCATTTCAATGAGATAGCCTCTCATTTCTCTAAACTGCAGAGAATAAAGGCTCAATTTACTCAGCCACTCATCATAGTGTCGTGTGAGGGTCCCTTTAAGAAAAGTGTGTTTCTCAATAGCTGCAGTGTGTCATTGTGTGGGTGGAGCTGAGCTGTGTTTCTGGCTTTTTACTTTCGGTTTGAGCTGGAAGCTGTCTTTTGGCTCTGAGTTTTAGTTTTATTTTCAGTTGGGCAGCTGCAATCAAACCAAGGAGGTGTTTAGGTCTCTCTCTCTGTCTACTAAAGAATGTCTCCAGATCACTTGATGATTTAAAAGTTATACCAGTTTCTGTAAGGAATGCAAACCTACTGTCTTTGTTATAAAGGGTTTTTGACTTATGGATATTGTTAGGAAAGTTATTAAGGGTTACCTAGAGAGTACTGTATCTGTGGGCATTATCAATGTTGGTAGTTGATAAGATGTTTACTGTGTTTATATAAAATGTTATCTGGATTCTTAAATGTTTGTTTAAACATACTTTATATCTCTGTTGCATCACACCTGTAAAGTGGGCCCTTGTGCTCCCCATAACCAAAATCTATTAAAAATTGTAGGTCAGGTAAACTCCATGATGTACTATGATGTTCTCTAAACCCTGGCCCATAATAATAGGACAACTCTCTCATTCTAGGGACTAATTTAGTGAACCTTCGCTGTACTGTCTCCAATGCAAGTGTATCCCTCCTTATGTGGAGGCCAAAACTGCACACAATGTTCCGGATGTAGACTCCACAAATCCCTGTACACTTGTAGCATAACTTCCAGTATTCCTATTCCTTGCAATGAAGTACAACATGACATTTGCCTTCCAAATTGCTTGCTGTACTTCTATGTTCCTGTACGAGCACACTCAAGTCTCATTGAATATCAAAACTAACTTAGAAATTTCTCCTCTATTTAAAAATATTCTGCTTTTCTATTCTTATAACCAAAGTGAATAACTTCACACTTCCCTACATTATACACCATCTGCCATCTGTTTCCTACACACCTCTTTGCAGCCTTTGTGTGTCCTCATCACAGCTTATGCTTCCATCTAGCTTTGTATCATCAATAAATGTAGATATATTACTTTATAAAAGCAAATTACTGTGGATGCTGGAATCTGAATCCAAAGAGAAAATGCTGGAAAATCTCAGCAGGTCTGGCAACATCTGTAGGGAGAGAAAATAGCTAACGATTTGCGTCCAGGGGACCCTCTGTCAAAGCTAAAAGATAGAGAAAGTGGGAAATATTTATACTGTGGAGTGAGAGATACATTGAATGAAAGATATATTATTTTGTCTCTTCATCTAAGCCATTAACATAGATTGTAAATATCCGAGATCTCGGCACTGATCCTTCCTTGCTCTACTATTATTCACTGTCTGCCAACTTGAAAATGCCCCATTTATGCCCACCCTGCTTCCTGTCTGTTAACCAATACTCTATCCATTCTAATATGACTCACAATTCCATCTTGCCTATTAATCTTTTGCATGGGATTTTATCAAAAACATGACAATATACAACATCTATTTGTTTCCCTTTACCTATGCTCAAGTTACATCTTCAAAACACTAATACATTTGTCAAACAGGTTTTCCCTTTAGTAAAACCATGCTGGCTTGTTCGAATCAATCAATGCTCTAAGTAAGACTTCCTTAATAATAGATTCCATAATGTTCCCAATGACTGATGTTAGGCTAACTGGCCTATAGTTCATTATTTTCTCTCTCTTCCCTTTCTTGAAAGCTGTGTAACATTTACTAATTTCCAATCTTGGTGGAATGTGGATTGGTCAGAAGTTGTGCTGCCTCTGCAGACTTCTCTTCCTTTTCCTGAAGCCTGAGGGTATATGCAGCTCAAGGGGGATGTGAAAGCCACTGGGCATTTGTGAAACACAAAAGCAGGTAATTAGTTAACCCTTCACATTCTAAAGCACATTCAGATACACACCAAGGGCGGGATTCTCCGACCCCCCGCCGGGTCGGAGAATTGCCGGGGCGGTGGCGTGAATCCCGCCCCCGCCAGCTGCCGAATTCTCCGGCGTCGGAGATTTGGCGGGGCGGGAATTGCGCCGTGCCAGTTGGCGGGCTCCCCCCGGCGATTCTCCGGCCCGTGATGGCCCGAAGTCCCGCCCGTTCTATGCAGGTCCCGCCGGCGTAAATTGGAGTTGGTCCCTTACCGGCGGGACCTGGCGGCGCGGGCGGGCTCCGGGGTCCTGGGGTGGGCGCGGGGTGATCTGGCCCTGGGGGGTGCCCCACGGTGGCCTGGCCCACGATCGGGGCCCACCGATCCGCGGGTGGGCCTGTGCTGTGGGGGCACTCTATTCCTACGCGCCAGCCGTGTAAGTCTCCACGATGGCCGGCATGAAGTCAGCAGCCGCTGACGCTCCCGCGCATGCGCGGACCCGCACCGGCCGGCGGAGTCCCTTCAGCCCCGGCTGGCGTGGCGCCAAAGGCCTTCCACGCTGGCCAGCGGGGCGCAAACCACTCCGGCGCCGGCCGAGGATTCCGCACTTTTGGGGCGGCTCAACACCGGAGTGGTTCCCGCCACTCCACTGCGCAGTTTCTGCGCGCCCCACCGATTCCCGGAGAATCCTGCCCCATACCTTTAACCATAATTGCGGTGCCTTATCATGCAACCCCCACACCCCATTCCAAAGTCCCCCTCTGCTTAGTGCACTAAGCACCATTAGCAACATGTTCCAAGTGCCTCTAACACTGCCTTTGGCTCCATCTTTTTTTTTTTTAGAAAATATTTTATTTAAGCATTTGTAATTTTCACAGTTTAACACATTAATATTTCTTAAACAACCGCATGGGCCGACTCACGCAAAAAAACTAAAAAAACAGTGTCTCCTCCTGCCCACAACCTATTCACTAATTACCCGTATACGGAGTTCCCTGTCCTTGTCTAACACTACCATGCCTCCTATTTTCTTCCCCCCCCACCCCCTCCTTGCTGCTGATGTTCAATTTTCTTTGAAGAAGTCGATGAACGGTTGCCATCTCTGGACGAACCCCTGAGTTGATCCTCTCAAGGCAAACTTGATTTTTTTTCCAGGCTGCGAAACCCTGCCACATCGCTGACCCACACACCTGACTTTTGGGGCTCCGAGTCCCTCCATCCCAGCAAAATCCGGCTCCGGGCCACCAGGGAGAAGAAGGCCAGGACATCAGCCTCCCTCCCACCTTGGCCCCAGGATCATCCGATACCCCAAATATTGCCAGTTCTGGACTCGGAGTTACCCTCCCTTCCAGGACTTCTGACATAACGTCCGCAAATCCCTGCCAGAATCCCCTCAACTTCGGACATGTCCAGAACATATGTACATGGTTAGCCGAGCTACCTCCACAAACCCCACATCTGTCCTCCACCTCGTCAAAAAACCTGCTCATCCGGGGTACCATCATGTGGGCCCTGTGGACCACTTTGAACTGGATCAGGCTAAGCCTGGCACAGGACGAGGATGAATTGACTCCTTTCAAGGCTTCTTCCCACTTTTCCATTTTTAGCTCCTCTTCCCACTTCCGCTTCACCTCCCTGATCGGGGCCCCCTCCCACTCCATCAACTCCTTGTATATCTCTGAAATCCTCCTCTCTCCAACCCCAGTTTTTCACATCACCTTGTCCTGTAGTCCCCTCAGGGGAAGGCGAGGGAGGTTTGGAACCTGCCTTCGTAGAAAGTCCCGGACCTGAAGGTATCGAAACCCATTCCCGCCCGGTCGCTCAAACTCCTCCTCTAGTGCCTTCATGGCCGGAAAGCCCACCTGGATAAATAAATCCCCAAATCTCTCGATCCCTGCCTGCTGCCACCTCCTGAAGCCCCCATCTAGCCTTCCCGGGACAAACCTGTAATTGTTACAAATCAGAGACCACACTGATGCCCCCTCCAATCCCATGTGCTGCCTCCATTGCCCCCATACCCTTAGGGCTGCCACCACCACAGGGCTTGTAGAGTACATAGCCGGCGAGAACGGCAGGGGCGCTGTTAGCAAAGCCTCCAAACTCATACCCTTGCAGGATGCTGCTTCCACTCGCTCCCAGGCCGACCCCTCCCCCACTACCACTTCCTGACCATCAATATTTTGGCCGCCCAGTAAGAATTAATAAAGTTCGGGGAGGCCAGGCCCCCCTCTCCGCGACCCCGCTCCAGGAGTGCCCTCTTTACTCTAGGGGTTTTCCCCGCCCACACACAACCTGTAATTGCCACGTTTATTTTTCTAAAAAAAACCTTTGGGACAAAAATCGGAAGGCATTGAAAAAAGAAAAGCAGTCTTGGGAGGACTGTCATCTTCACCGTCTGGACCCTTCCCGCTAACGTCTGCGAGAGCATGTCCCATCTGTGGAAATTCCTTTTCATTTGGTCGACAGCTTTGCCCAGATTTAACTTGTGGAGCTGTCCCCACTCTTTAGCCACTTGAGTCCCTAAATATCTAAAACTCCCGCCACCACTTTAAAAGATAACTCCCGCAGTCTCGTTTCCTGCCCCCGTGTTTGGATCACAAACATCTCACTCTTTCCCATATTCAACTTTAGCCTGAAAATCGCCCAAGTTCTCCTAATACCTGAATGAAAAATGAAAATCGCTTATTGTCACAAGTCGGCTTCAAATGAAATTACTGTAAAAAGCCCCTAGTCACCACATTCCGGCACCTGTTCGGGGAGGCTGGTACGGGAATTGAACCGTGCTGCTGGCCTGCCTTGGTCTGCTTTAATAGCCAGCCATTTAGCCCAGTGTGCTAAACCATCCCCTCCATGATTTTGTTCATCCCCCCCGCCCCCCACCCAGTCTGTAACATAAAGCAGCAAGTCATCTGCACAGAGAGAGACCCTGTGCTCCAACCCTCCGCTCACTGTCCCCCGCCATGCACTCAATGCTCTAAGGGCCATTGCTAAAGGCTCAATGGCCAGGGCAAACCGTAATGGGGAGAGCGGGCATCCCTGCTTTGTCCCTCTCACGAGGTTAAAGTATTCTGACCGGGCTAGTTTGGTTCTCACATTTGCCACCGGGGCCTGATTTAACAGCTGGACCCAGTCCACAAATCCCTGCCCAAACCCAAACCTGCCTAAAATATCCCATAAGTTTGTCCACTCCAGGTCGAAAGCCTTCTCCGTGTCCAATGGCTACTACCACCTCAGCTTCACGCCCCTCAGCTGGCATCATTATAACATTAAGTAGCCGTCTAATATTGGACATCAGGTGCCTGCCCTTCACAAATCCTGTCTGATCCTCACCTATTACCTCCGGGACACAGACCTCTGGTGGCCAAGATCTTTGCCAGTAATTTAGCATCTACATTTAAAAGGGAAATTGGTCTGTACGATCCACAGCTCTCCGGGTCCTTGTCTCACTTCAGGATGAGAGAGATTGATGCCTGAGGTAGCGTTGGGGGAAGCACTCCCAACTCCTTGGATTCATTGAAAGCCTTACCTAACAGCAGTCCCACCAGCCCCGAAAACATTTCATAAAATTCCACTGGGAATTCGTCAGATCCCGGGGCCTTACCTGATTGCATTGCCCCAATCCGTCTATCATTCACCAAGCCCAATTGGGCTCCCAAGACTTCCACCAGCTCCTCATTTACCTTCGGGAACTCTAGCCTCTCCAGGAATTGGTTTATTCCCTCCTCCTCCACAGGGGGTTCCGACTCATAGAATTCACGAAACACGTCACTAACCGCCCCCTCACTACTTTCCCCCTCAAATCCCCCTGACGCTCCTTCAGGAGCTCCTCATTCAGAGACTCTGCATATCTCCTATCCATAAGTAAGATTTCTTCTACTAGCCTGTCCAACTCCGCCCATTCCCTGTGGACCCGAATCGAAAAATATTCCCCTCTGATGACCGCTTTCAATGCTTCCCACACCACCCCAGCCGCGGTCTCTCCCATGCCGTTGGTTTTTATATACCCCCGAATGGCCTCCTTCATTTGCTCACATATCTTATCGTCTGCTAACAGCCCTGCATCCAGCCTCCACTGTGGGCGCTGAGAATTTCCCGTGTTCGCCTGTAGGTCTAGCCAATGTGGCACATGGTCCGATACTACGATTGCTGAATACTGTGTCCACCACCCCCGTTAACAATGTTTTGTCCAGTATTAAAAAAAATCGATCCTGGAGTATGCCTTGTGCACATGAGAGTAGAATGAATATTTCTTGCTCCTTGGCCTCTCAAATCTCCACGGATCACCACACCCCCATGTGCTCCATGAACCGCCGCAGCTCTTTCGCCATTGCTGATACTTTCCCCGACCGAGAGCTCGACCGGTCCATCCTAAGAGCCAAGACCGTGTTAAAATCACCCCCCATAATCAACCGGTGCGAGTCGAGGTCCGGGATTTTCCCCAGCATCTTCCTAACAAACGCAATGTCATCCCAGTTTGGGGCATATATATTTACCAACACCACTGTCATTCCCTCCAGTTTCCCGCTAATCATAATAAATCTGCCTCCCAAGTCTGTCTCCATTTTCCCCAACTCAAACACCACCTTTTTGTTAATCAGGATGGCCACCCCCCTTGTTTTAAAGTCCAATCCTGAATGGAACACCTGTCCGACCCATCCCTTTTTCAGTCTAAATTGATCCCCCAGTTTCAAGTGTGTCTCCTGTAACATGGCCACGTCTGCCTTTAACTGTCTCAAGTATGCGAACACACGTGCCCTCTTGACCGGCCCATTCAGGCCACGAACATTCCACATAACCAGTCTGGTTGGGGGAGCTTTTGCCCCCCTCCCCTATCGATCCGCGATGACCTTTCCGATGCCAGCCCATGGCCCGCATTTCCCCATATCCGCCCCTCGGCAGCAACTGCCATCTAGTCTCCATCTCCAGCCTGCTGAAAGTCCCCTAATCGTCAGCAGTCGCCCCCTACCCCGTTACCTTTCAGCTCACCCCGCACTTCGCTTCCGTTAACCTGCCTTACCAGCTAGCCAAGCAGGTCGTGCCCCTGGCGCCTAGGATTCAACCAGCTGCTGGATCTTTACCCCCCAACTCTTAACATAAGCACAGAAAGCAAACAAACCATCCACTTAAGGTCTAGGCTCAACGGCCCACCCCTCCCCTTTACAACGTCTTATCAATCCCATCCCTTCAAACAGAGCCCCAAACAATGGAGCCCCAAACAATGGACGTGAAAACAAACAGGATAAACGGAAAGGCAGACAAAATTATGCATGCAAAAACTCGGACAGATGTCTTTCCTTCCTAGAACATCTCAATTTGAGGACTTTTCTTCACCCCCCTCCATTTTTTCCTTTTTTTATATTTTTACAAAAAAAAAGGAAGAAACTGTACCTTGGTACATACACAAAAAGGTCAAAGTTAGATAACTCAGAAATCCTTCTCTTCCTGGACATCGCAACTCAAGTTACAGTGCACCACAGAACTTTTTGATTTAAATCGTTACCGACCAGTTTTTTCTTTTTTTCAAGTCTTTATGGGTCCCCCAGGTTGTTGTCTTTCATAAAGCCCGCCACTCCTTCGGCGAGCCAAAATATAGTTCCTGGTCCTCATAGGTTACCCAAAGACGGTGAATAGCGAGAGGCCAAAAATGAGAACAGCACCAGACGCCAAACAGTTTGCAATGCAACCAGCCCGCTCCCATAAGCAAAATCGGGATCTCGCTGAGACGAGAAACCAATTATCACCCCTCAAGCACAATTTCCATACAATTAACGCGAGCCACCCCATATCCAACCGGCCTCCTTTCGCTTGAGCAAGAGCGTAACGAGGCCAGAAGATCGTGCCCTTTGTCTCTGGCTGCACAATATAATAGGCTAGCATCAATCTGTATGTTGTATTTTCAGGACAAGAGGGTCCACACTGTTAGCGAGATGGCCCAGACTAGGGGTGGACCCATGAGGCTATGGCCAATGGTAATTTTGAGATGGCGGCAATGAGGCTGCCCTCACAGGTCATTGTCAAAGATGGAGACGCGGACTTCCGGTAGCGACCATGCTGTGAACGGTCGCACATTTAGCAGCTCCCGCTCTTGGTGGTTTTTTTTAACGGCTTTTAAACTGGGTTTTCGCGGAAATTATTTTCTGACATAAGTGGATAAAAGTGAGAGGAGGAGAAGGCGACACCTATCCTATGGAAGTATGCTCAAAAAATAATCGCAAAAGAAGGAATCAAAAGCTGTTTGGAAGTGAGGATCTGAGCTTGGTGGCTGCAATGGCAGAGAAGCTAGGATGGCCCCGCCGGCTCAATTGTCGATGGATCGGTTGGTTACATACCTGGATGAGAAGTTAGCCCGGCACCGTAAGGAGTATGCGGAGGACCTGACCAAGGTGGTAGCCTCGATTAAGGAGGCTGTCGACCGGATGGAGGTGACAGTGATGGCCCAGGGACAATCGATCCAAAAGCTACAGGAGCAGGCGACGGAACAAGAGGAGCAATCCACTGGGATGGAACTGCAAATTGGCAATGGGATCGGTAAAAGCGGCTGCTGGAAAAGGTGGAAGACCTGGAGAATCGTTCCCACAGGCAGAACATTTGGTTCGTCGATCTGCCAGAGGGAAAGGAAGGATCGGATGCCGGTGCGTACGTTGTGAAGATGTTCCAGAAAATGATGGGGGCAGAGGCGTTCGACAGGCCGTTGGGGGTGGACCGGGCTCACAGGGCACTTATGCGCAAGCCCCAGGGTCGTGAGCCCCCGAGGGCGTTGGTGGTGAGGCTGCACCGATTCCTGGACAAGGAACGCATCATGAGATGGGCTAGGGAGACAAAACGGTTTGTATGGGAAGAAGCCGAGATCCAGGTTTACCAAGACTTGGGAGCAGAACTTGCAAAGAGGCGGGCGAGTTTTAATAAAGTTAAAGCGGCCCTGTATGCGAAGGGAATAAAATATCCAACGGCCTCCTGTCACTCAGCTGTCTCCCCAGCAAGTACTCACGCTGACGCCGATTAGTACTCTTTCTGGAAGACATGAACCTGGCGGAGGGGCTTCTGTGGGGAGGTGAGTAGCCATCTTTGCTTAGAGGCAAAGATCCTGGGGGCGCTGAGCTTGCTGCCTGTGCTCAGTGGGGGGGTGGGGGACTCCCAGCTGGGGCTGGGAGACTCTCCGCAGGGGTGGGCTGCCTTAGGAGTGTTCGGGGGGGGGGGTGTTCGTTTCATTTTTGTATTGTGCATTTTGATCTGAAGAAATTACCCCAAACTGAATTGTATCTTGAATGTAACTCACCCATCTGTATTTGCGTTGGACAAACAACTTTTTAGATTCTGTATTCGTATAAAATTTGACTTGATCAATAGACTTTGAAACTGACATAAAGAAAGCTGTACTTGACTTCACCCAAGAAGCTCAGTCTCGAGTTCTGTAAGATTGATAAATAGTGCGGCGACACATAAATATATTAACAAAATATAGATTCATCAATTGGCGTAGTCGGACAAATGGAGAAAAAACAGAGCAGCCCAAAGGCAGACCGTGCCAGAGAGGCCCCCAGAAAACCACAGACCGAAGACCAGGAACCGTGCCGGGTATGAGGTGTCGATTCATAGGCTAAGTGGCCAGACGACAGATTCGCAGATCGGATGATCGGAAGACTTCGCTCTGAAAATCAACTGAGGTAAGACATCAACTTTGCCTCATTTCAAGCCGCAACGGCTCGTGAAACTTCCCCTACCGACAAAAGAACCTTAGAAGAAAAGGCTGAAATATTGGTGTTGCAAGTACTTTAGTCAGTTATTTATCGGAAGAGTTAAAAGGACAAAGAAAATGGTCCCCACTGCTTCGGAAGAGGTATGGGGGACATATAGCCCTAAAAATGCCCCCATTGCCTCCAAGCATGCTGCGGAGCTTCCCTCGGTCTCGAGGGGCAGCCGAGCTCCACCAGTTATGTCTACTGAAAATTTGTTCAGAGATCTCAAATCTCCTTTTAATCGGCAATTTGATTTGGCCGAAGCAAATGCAGAAATTGAATTAAAAAACATTACCAAGAGCAAATGGTCCTTTGGAAATATAAGGAGAGTTTGGGGAAAAACTACCTTCAGCGTATGAAAGGTCATAAAACATTACAGAGAGGAAAGTTTTTCTTTTTTTATCTAGAGGGGATGGCAGGGAAGGTAGTGCAATGTTCCTTCTGCAGAATGTTTGAGGTGAGGGACGCCATCAGTGTCCCTGCTGATTTCATTTGTGGGAAGTGCACTCATCTCCAGCTCCTCAGAAACCGAGTTAGGGAACTGGAGCTGGAGCTGGATGAACTTCGGATCATTCGAGAGGCAGAGGCGGTCATAGATAGAAGCTTCAGGGATGTAGTTACTCTGAAGAATAAAGATAGATGGGTGACGGTGAGGGGGGCTGGAAGGAAGCAGTCAGTACAGGGACCCCCTGTGGTCATTCCCCTTAGTAACAAGTATACCGCTTTGGATACTGTTGGGGGGGGGGGACTTACCAGGGGTAAGCCATGGGTTACAGGTCTCTGGCACAGAGTCTGTACCTATTGCTCAGAAGGGAAGGGGGGGAGAGGAGTAGAGCATTAGTCATTGGAGACTCCATAGTTAGGGGGATAGATAGGAGATTCTGTGAGAACGAGAGAGACTCGTGGTTGGTGTGTTGCCTCCCAGGTGCCAGGGTGTGTGATGTCTCGGATCGTGTTTTCGGGATTCTTAAAGGGGAGGAGGAGCAGCCCCAAGTCGTGGCCCAGATAGGTACCAATGACATAGGTAGGAAAAGGGATAGGGATGTAAGGCAGGAATTCAGGGAGCTAGGGTGGAAACTTAAATCTAGGACAAACAGAGTTATTATCTCTGGGTTGTTACCCGTGCCACGTGATAGCAAGACGAGGAATAGGGGGAGAGAGAGGAGTTGAACACATGGCTACAGGGATGGTGCAGGAGGGAGGGTTTCAGATTTCTGGATAATTGGGGCTCATTCTGGGGTCGGTGGGACCTCTACAAACGGGATGGTCTACACCTGGACCAGAGGGGTACTAAATATCCTGGGGGGGATATTTGCTAATGCTCTTCAGGAGGGTTTAAACTAGTTCAGCAGGGGCTTGGGAACCTGAATTGTAGCTCCAGTATATAGGAGGTTGAGAGTAGTGAGGTCATGAGTAAGGTTTCAAAGTTGCAGGAGTGTACCGGCAGGCAGGAAGGTGGTTTAAAGTGTGTCTTCTTCAATGCCAGGAGCATCCGGAATAAGGTGGGTGAACTTGCGGCAAGGGTTGGTACCTGGGACTTCGATGTTGTGGCCATTTCGGAGACATGGATAGAGCAGGGACAGGAATGGTTGTTGCAGGTGCCGGGGTTTAGATGTTTCAGTAAGCGCAGGGATGGTGGTAAAAGAGGTGGAGGGATGGCATTGTTAGTCAAGGACAGTATTACGGTGGCAGAAAGGACGTTTGATGAGGACTCGTCTACTGAGGTAATATGGGCTGAGGTTAGAAACAGGAAAGGAGAGGTCACCCTGTTAGGGGTTTTCTATAGGCCTCCGAAAAGTTCCAGAGATGGAGAGGAAAGGATTGCAAAGATGATTCTGGATAGGAGCGAAAGCAACAGGGTAGTTGTCACGGGGGACTTTAACTTTCCAAATATTGACTGGAAACGCTATAGTTTGAGTACTTTAGATGGGTCCGTTTTTGTCCAATGCGTGCAGGAGGGTTTCCTGACACAGTATGTAGATAGGCCAACGAGAGGCGAGGCCATATTGGATTTGGTACTGGGTAATGAACCAGGACAGGTGTTAGATTTGGAGGTAGGTGAGCACTTTGGTGATAGTGACCACAATTCGATTACGTTTACTTTAGTGATGGAAAGGGATAGGTATATACCGCAGGGCAAGAGTTATATCTGGGGGAAAGGCAATTATGATGCGATGAGGCAAGACTTAGGATGCATCGGATGGAGAGGAAAACTGCAGGGCATGGGCACAATGGAAAGGTGGAGCTTGTTCAAGGACCAGCTACTGCGTGTCCTTGATAAGTATGTACCTGTCAGGCAGGGAGGAATTGGTCGAGCAAGGGAACCGTGGTTTACTAAAGCAGTCGAAACACTTGTCAAGAGGAAGAAGGAGGCTTATGTAAAGATGAGACTTGAAGGTTCAGTTAGGGCGCTCGAGAGTTACAAGTTAGCTAGGAAGGACCTAAAGAGAGAGCTGAGAAGAGCTAGGAGGGGACATGAGAAGTCTTTGGCAGGTAGGATCAAGGGTAACCCTAAAGCTTTCTATAGATATGTCAGGAATAAACGAATGACTAGGGTAAGAGTAGGGCCAGTCAAGGAGAGTAGTGGGAAGTTGTGCTTGGAGTCCGAGGAGATAGGAGAGGTGCTAAATGAATATTTTTCGTCAGTATTCACACTGGAAAAAGACAATGTTGTCGAGGAGAATACTGAGATTCAGGCTACTAGACTAGAAGGGCTTGAGGTTCATAAGGAGGAGGTGTTAGCAATTCTGGAAAGTGTGAAAATAGATAAATCCCCTGGGCCGGATGGGATTTATCCTAGGATTCTCTGGGAAGCTAGGAAGGAGATTACTGAGCCTTTGGCTTTGATCTTGAAATCATCTTTGTCTACAGGAATAGTGCCAGAAGACTGGAGGATAGCAAATGTTGTCCCCTTGTTCAAGAAGGGGAGTAGAGACAACCCCGATAACTATAGACCAGTGAGCCTTACTTCTGTTGCGGGCAAAATCTTGTAAAGGTTTCTAAAAGATAGGATGTATAATCATCTGGAAAGAAATAATTTGATTAGAGATAGTCACACAGTTTTGTGAAGGGTAGGTCGTGCCTCACAAACCTTATTGAGTTCTTTGAGAAGGTGACCAAACAGATGGATGAGGGTAAAGCAGTTGATGTGGTGTATATGGATTTCAGTAAAGCATTTGATAAGATTCCGCACGATAGGCAACTGCAGAAAATACAGAGGCATGGGATTCAGGGTGATTTAGCAGTTTGGATCAGAAATTGGCTAGCTGGAAGAAGACAAAGGGTGGTGGTTGATGGGAAATGTTCAGACTGGAGTCCAGTTACTAGTGGTGTACCACAAGGATCTGTTTTGGGGCCACTGCTGTTTGTCATTTTTATAAATGACTTGGAGGAGGGCGTAGAAGGATGGGTGAGTAAATTTGCAGATTACACTAAAGTTGGTGGAGTTGTGGACAGTGCGGACGGATGTTACAAGTTACAGAGGGACATAGATAAGCTGCAGCGCTGGGCTGAGAGGTGGCAAATGGAGTTTAATGCAGAAAAGTGTGAGGTGCTTCATTTTGGAAGGAATAACAGGAAGACAGAGTACTGGGCTAATGGTAAGATTCTTGGCAGTGTGGATGAGCAGAGAGATCTCGGTGTCCATGTACATAGACCCCTGAAAGTTGCCACCCAAGTTCATCGGGTTGTTAAGAAGGTGTGCGGTGTGTTAGCTTTTATTGGTAGAGGGATTGAGTTTCGGAGCCATGAGGTCATGTTGCAGCTGTACAAAAGTCTGGTGCGGCCGCATTTGGAGTATTGCGTGCAATTCTACTCGCCGCATTATAGGAAGGATGTGGAAGCATTGGAAAGGGTGCAGAGGAGATTTACCAGAATGTTGCCTGGTATGGAGGGAAGATCTGATGAGGAAAGGCTGAGGGACTTGAGGCTGTTTTCGTTAGAGAGAAGGCGGTTAAGAGGTGACTTAATTGAGGCATACAAGATGTTCTAAGCCATCAAATCTGTTTTTTAAACCTCAGCTATATCTCAAGTCTCCAAAGCAAACAACTCTGCCACAGGCGGAAGCAGAAATAATTCTAACCAAGACTGTACCGGTAGCTCCGGCATTGTTGCAAGCTGCTGCTGACATGACAAGTATGAATACTCTGATAGAGACTCCACAAGGGGGGTCTGGCCAACAAGACTCTCACTCTGAGGCCGACCAAAACTTTCTGCTAACCCCACTTCAAAAGGCTCCGAGATTATCACTACACGAGGTTTTGAACAAAGAAAGCCTGTTAACTTGAACAATGATAGTTACAAAAAAGAAGAACCCAGTGACAGACGAAGTGTAATACAACTTAACCCACTAAGCAGCAAACAATTTAAAGTTGAAGCAAACCAAACAGCCAGAAATGATGTAGCAATCACTAAATTTCAATCCGACGAAGATTGAGTTTATGATTCGTCAGATCCCAAATAAATTTATCAATGGCCCAAAGAACTCCCACATCTTAAAAAGGGAGGTTTAGCCACCTGGGAACAGCTGTCGCTAAACAATTCCAGCAGAGCGAAGATATGTCTTTTGTGTGGTGAAGACGGCCATTTTGCGAATTCATGCCCTTTCAGATTGCAGGGGTTCAGATTGCATGACTATAAAATGGACTTTTACGATTGAGACCCGCTCCCTGACTCATTCAGGGATCTGCCCCAAAAGGTTGCAGCACGACGTGAACCAACATCAGCAGTTTTGAAAGAAACTAATTTTCACTTCCACCATGCCATGCAAACACCGTAAATCCATCATGTTTGCTCCTTGGGAAAGAGCAAAAGGGGGGAGAATACGAAAAACATGATTATGTGGAAGTAACAGGGGCAACTTCAGCCAGGAAGGGTACAGCCACCCAACACAATAGTTTCCTGCCAGGAATTATTGACTTACGAAAGGTAGACTGTAATTTGATGAGTGATGCTTAGTTACTGTCAAAATCTAACAAGTGTTGTCAGTTCTGCTTCTCAACAGGTTTTGGCAGCCTGGAAAGGTCTTCCTTGTGGTGTTGGGTGCTCTGGTGCACAGATGAGCCAACACAGTTGTATGTGGTACAACTCTATTTTATTTTAACTCTTATAATACAGTTCGTTCTGGATACTCTGCACGTGCTGTCTCCCTGAGTGTGTTTGGTAACAGATGTGTCCTGGTCCTCCTCTGCAGCTAATACTGACCACCGGGGGTCGTGTCTGTGCTTTTATATCTTTCTGTCATTGGTTGTGGTGTTGTGTGTTCTGATTTGTCTGTTGGTGTGTCTATCATGATGTGTGTGTTTGAATATCATGACATTCCTGAGGGGGGTCACTTTTTGGGGCTCAGCGAAGCAGTCTACATAAAAGAACTACAGCAAGAGCCAGTAGACGACAAGTGGGAGTGTCCTTATTTGAAGCGCGCGTACCAAAATCAGAAACTGTAAAAATGTTTGATATTTTTCATTTACTGGAAATGAAATACAGGCTTGTGTCTCAAAGGAAAACTCTGTTTGAGAAAAAGCTTTTTTGCAAACTTTAAACCAAGGCCATTCAGAGCAAGTTGATAAGGACAAGTACAGAGAAGCTGCCCTATCCTCCCTTCCCTTGTACTGGCGAGTTAGCAACAGTTATTGTGTTTAGTTTTAGTTCTAAGAAATTTTTAAAATTAGTTTGGATAGGAAATTAAACTTCATGCAATTTGAAACTCTGATTTTTAAGCAACTCATATTGTGGTCAGACTGTTCCAAAACAAAGATAATACGAGTTTGACAGCAATCCAATTTGAACTCCCCAGTCCATTTGGGTGATAAAAAAAGTTGATCATGTAGAGCGACGCAAATGGCATCATTCCAAGTTCTCCGCCCACTCTACGCCCCTTTTGTTTCTGCAGGGCAATTAACCATTTCAGCAGGCTTTGGTGCAGAGTGTTGCACCTACATCTCAGATAATTCAGAAGATGTCAAAGACTTGGCAATACACATCCAAAACAAAGTTTAAAAACTTGACCAACCCTCTGATTACACTCTTTGGGGTTGACTTTCTGGATGGTTGGGTGGCACAGGAATTAACATCATTCAGGGACTTTTCCAGTTTTGCATATTTGGACTTATCATTTACGTAGTGATGTTGCTGATCAGATACTTTGGCTAATGCATGCCTACCCATAGTGACCCACCAATCCACGTGGTTCACAGTAATGCATATGCACCACCAGCCAATAACATCGAAATGGAAAGTTTCTGTTGAACTATTATTTACTGCATTATTAATCATTTATTAGTGAATCATTATTAATAATTTTATTACTGAATTATATAATCAATTTTAATAATCATTTGACCAATTATTACTGTAATCATTTACTCAACTTTAGTTATTTTACTGTATAATCATTTTATTTGTATGCATGAAATATTACCAGAATGTTTGTAACGCTTTGCAAAGCTTTGCCCGCTCCATTGTTGAAGGCTGTTCTCAAATAAGTGAACCATTAAAGACAATGTGAATGAGTTCCTCTCCACTCTTATCCCTATCCTATTGCATTTCTTAATTTCTACTGTATTTTGATTAATCTCATTTAATCTTTAGAATAATCAAAGGGGGGAATGATAGAAACCTACTTTTATTATAGGTAATACATTTTAAGGGAGGAAATGATTTAGTGACATTATACTATTAAAAATCATATAATAAGCCATGACAGCAGAGAATGCTGAGAGCATGGAAAAAGATCTGATAAGGAAGTCAGTATTCAAACTGACTATCCACATTGCAGAATCGACTCATTGTTATCACTACTGCGCAAACATCCCACTTCTGGAGAATATGGTGGGAAACAGGTGGTTCGTTCACACCATATTATAGAAACACAGAGAGGTTTTCCCATGCATTATTATCTCCTAAAACTTGATAGACAGACATTTCGGTCGGTTCGAAGAATAATAATTATTTTAACCCAATTACAGTCAGAAAGGGGACAGAACCTAAAAAAGATTCTGATTTACTTCTGAGAGAGAGAGAACCTTTTTTGCTCTCTCTCCAAAATCATCTTTAAGCTCTCTCTCTCTCTCTGAATTCATCTTTAACCTAACCTTTGAAACCTATTTCTATTTTGCTTTGCAAACAGCTATTTACTTTTGTTTCATTTTTGTATTGTGCATTTTGATCTGAAGAAATTACCCCAAACGTGAATTGTATCTTGAATTCAACTCAACGATCTGTATTTGCGTTGGACAAACAACTTTTTAGATTCTGTATTCGTATAAAATTTGGTTTGATCAATAGACTTTGAAACTGACATAAATGAAGCTATACTTGATTCACCCAAGAAGCTCAGTCTCGAGTTCTGTAAGATTGATAAATAGTGCGGCGACACATAAATATATTAACAAAATACAGATCCAGCTCTACCGCTACGTCCAGGTGCCTCCCTAGGAAGCACATTGAGGTGGAGGCAGCCAGCTGCCTACCTTGTCCCATGGCCTTCGATGCTCCTGGCAGGTGTCCACAGAGGCCAGAGGGACCCAGCGTACTGGTCGGCAGCACATGCACGTCGCAAGGGGAGCTGGGTGGTGGATGCTCCCTTGGGGGGGTAGGCAGCATTGGTGTTTACTCGCTCGTGCTGCCCAGAGTAGGTCATTGACCTCCCTACAGCACTGGAGACCAGTCCTCCTGGTCAAACTCCCCAAGCTCAGAGCTGCCGCCACCTCATCCCAGGCAGCATTCGCTGCCCTGTGGCTGACTCTCCTGGACCCTTGGGGGAAACCGGGCATCCTTCCTGATCTCCACGGCATCTAGCAGCTTCCCTAGATCTGCGCCCCTGAATCTTGGGACCGGTCTCCTCGGTGCCATTGTTGCGAGCTGACTGGGGCTGACTCAGCAAGTGCAGCTTAAGTGCTGCTCGACTTTGTTAGCGGGGGACTGTTGAGCATATTCTCGGCGAATCAGCTGGAGAGCCTTCATTTGCGGCGAGAAGTCCGTGAGGCCTCGTTAAGTGGACCAATTAACGTTGAATTGCATTGCCGGCCTCGCTGAGCCGAGCGCTGGGATGTTCGCGGCAATTCCCGTTCACTACCACACTTTGAAATTTTTCCGGAGAATTACACCCAATGAATGCAACACATTGTCCATTCACTTTTCAAACGATAACAGGGTCTGCAGGACATAGAATCATAGAATTAACAGTGCAGAAGGAGGCCATTCGGCCCATCGAGTCTGCACCGGCTCTTGGAAAGAGCACCCCACCCAAGGACCACACCTCCACACTATCCCCATAACCCAGTAACCCCACCCAACACTAAAGGCAATTTTGGACACTATGGGCAATTTAGCATGGCCAATCCACCTAACCTGCACATCTTTGGACTGTGGGAGGAAACCGGAGCACCCGGAGGAAACCCACGCACACACGGGGAGAACGTGCAGACTCCACACAGACAGTGAGCCAAGCCAGGAATCGAACCTGGGACCCCGGAGCTGTGAAACAATTGTGCTATCCACAATGCTACCGTGCTGCCCTTAACATGCAGGTATCCATGCTATATGAATTATGTGCCAAGTCTGCCATTAGAGGTGCAGCATTCAGATGTCATCTATCGCAGGGACCTCTGTGTTTCTGCTTAATAACTCACTTTGATGAGTGCAGCAGGGTGTGGAGCCTCTTGACATGTAAATGTCTTACCAATTACATTGCACCCAGGCTGGAGTCAAGCCAACTGACCAGGAAAGAAATTCAGAGGCAGCCACTGAGGCTGTATGCCGAGTTAAGCTGTTTAAAAGGCCTGCCTCAGTATTGTCAGACTTCATCACAGTTAAAATAAAACCCTCCCAATCCTATCCCCTCACCATCCTCCCACACACTTCCCATCTGTGCCACTTCGTGCCCCCCATCCAATCCTCAGGGCGGCACGGTAGCACAGTTGTTAGCACTGTTGCTTCACACTGACCGGGTCCAAGGTTCAATTCCTGGCTTGGGTCACTAGCTGTGCGGAATCTGCACGTTCTCCCCTTGTCTGCGTGGGTTTCCTCCCACAAGTCCCGAAAAACATGCTGTTAGGTAATTTGGACATTTGAATTCTCCCTCGGTGTACCCGAACAGGTGCCGGAGTGTGGTGACTCATGATCCTTATGCCAATATAAGTCCTCTCATTCCTCCCCAAGACCCGTCCGGCCTCTATGTCAAACTACGGCATTCTACCCACCCCCATGACTCTTCATGCTCCCTTTGCCAAGCTATGGCACTCCACCCACTCTCATATCGCCATGCCGAGCTATGGCACTCCACGCAGCCCCTATGGCCCCGCATGCCCACTATGTCAAGCATTGCACTCCACCTACTCCCCCATAGCACCTCATGCCCCCTATGCTAAGCTATGGTGCTCCCATGCTCATTGTTCTATATAGTGTATTGTGGATCAATGAGCATCTAGTATTTTAGACTTTAAAGGGTCTGGATGATTGACACTTCCATTATTTTGCAGTGAGAAGACATTTTTAAAATAGTGGTAGGTAAGTACGGTAACATAATGGACAGTAATGAATATATGAACGGTATTTTATAAAAGGTTTTCTCAGAACATCTGGGGCGGGATTTTCCCCTAACCGGCAGGGCGGGCCGTACCGGCACCGAGGAGTGGCGTGAACCACTCCGGAGTCGGGCCGCCCGGAAGGTGTGGAGGATGGGGCTAGGCCGCGCCAGCCGGCGCCAAAGGGCATCCGCCGTCCGGCGTGAGTTGGTGCATGCGCGGTAGTGCCAGCGTGTGCTGGCATCATCCCAGCGCATGCGCAGGGGGGTTCTTTTCCACGACGGCCATGGCGGACCGTTACACTGGCCGGCGCAGAGGGAAAGAGTGCCACCACGGCACAGGCCCGCACACGGATCGGTGGGACCCGATCGCGGGCCAGGCCACCGTGCCCCCCCCCGGGTCCAAATGCCCCCGCACCCACCCCCGAGGACTCCGCAGGCCGCCTGCAGAGCCAGGTCCCGCTGGTAAGGACCTGGTGTATTTCACGGCGGCAGGATCCGCCGAAAACGGGCGGCCACTCGGCCCATCGCGAGCCGGAGAAGCGCCAGGGGGGGCCGCTGCCAACAACCCCCCACCGGCGCGATTCCTGCCCCCGTCGAAAAACCGGCGCCGGAGAATCCAGCAGCCGGGGCGGGATTCACGCCGCCCCCCCCCCCCCCCCCGGCGATTCTGCGGCCTGGTGGGGGGTCGGAGAATCCTACCCTTACTGTCACTATATGTGTCATCCTGATCCAGGTGAAAATTCTGCCCATGGGAAGGAAAGGCTGGAGGGGGTGATTTAAGGATAATATTACATTGTTAGAGAAAAAGGATGTCAAAGAATGAAAAAATGTCAAGACAGAATCTCAGATCGAGCTAAGAAACGATAGAGGTACCGTTACACGACTGAGTGGATTCTACAAACATGCGTGGGGAAGATATAGAGGAACAAATTTGTGAGAGGTGCAAAAACTATAGAGAAGTTATTTTTTAAAATTCAGAGTACCCAATTCATTTTTTCCAATAAGGGGCAATTTAGTGTGGCCAATCCACCTAGCCTGCACATCTTTGGGTTGTGGGGGCGAAACCCACGCAAACACGGGGAGAATGTGCAAACTCCACACGGACAGTGACCCAGAGCCGGAATCGAACCTGGGACCTCAGTGCCGTGAGGCAGCAGTGCTAACCACTGCACCACCTAACCCTCGACCTGCACACCATTTAGCGGATGTAAGCTGTAAACGCTGCAATTGATCCCAAGTGGCTAACCCCCTCCTTTTTAGGATGTGGAGTTCTTTGGACCATCGATCAATCTTATCGGGGTCACCGGATCATGAACCCAATGACGGGCGTATTGCGATCTAGTGACCAAACCATTGTTATCGGCCTTTTCTGTCGCTTCAATTTTAACCTGTTTGGTGCGCAATGGGGCAAGCTGGATTACAGTAGGCCTGACTATAGGAACGTCACTTCCGCTGTCACTATGTGCATCACTTCCGTCAATAGCCTTGTCGGAGCTAACAAGCTTACTTTGTTTGGCACCTCGTGTAGTGATAACACTGCTTTAGCTGATTCGGGATGTTTGGTAACCGGAGTCTGCGGAGCGCATTGGCCGGCAGTATCTGCACTCCAGGTGGCTGCCAAATTAAAATCTTCGCGCAGCAATTTGTACTGAGTTTTCAGGTTGGCCATTTTAGTTTGCAAGTCGGACATCTTAGTCTCCAAAATACAATTCTCTCTCAGTTTTGGCTCTCTTTTGGAGTGCGTCAGTGTGTGAAAGCAAATCATCATACAGTGGAGTCCGACTCAGAAATTTTCTTTTGCAGGTCAGTAATTTCATTGCAAAGTGTGGTATTATCTACTTAAATCTAGCTTATTAAAGCCTTCAGTTGTGCTACAACCTCGTTTTAGTAGTTATTGATCGTGCATCAATTTAATAAGCTAGATTTAAGTAGAAAGGATGGACCTCCAAATCAAGCCGGAGTGTCTTCAACCCAGTCCCCACGTGACAAACTCAGCGGCGATCTTTAAGCACTGGATGGCATGTTTTAAAGGCTACCTGGAGATGGCTGATGGCACACCCTCGGGGGAGCAGAAACTGCACGTCCTGCACTCAAGGGTAAGCCCAGAGATCTACACCCTCATCGAGGAGGCGGAAGACTTTGATGCAGCAATCGAACTTTTAAAAGGACACTATATTCGCCCAGTAAATCAGGTCTACGGTTGTCACCTGCTTGCAACAAGACGACAAAACCCCAGGGAACCATTGGAGGAATTCTACCACACGCTATTGGTGCTGGGCAGAAGCTGTGGCTGCCCGCAAGATTCGGCGAGCGAGCACACGGAACTCATAGTCCGGGACGCCTTTGTAGCAGGTATTTGCTCTTCAGAAATCCGCCAGCGTCTTTTAGAGAAAGACACGCTGGGACTTAGGGAGGCACGAGCCCTTGCAGGGTCCATGGACGTTGCCTCCAAGAACGCCTGATCCTACGTGCCCGATCGTGCGGCGGCCCCCTGGGCAGTGTGGAATCCTGCAGCGGCCGCCCCGAGACCTTCCCCGCTTCCCCGCAGGCCTACACTGTAAGGCGGCCTGCCAACCCCGATGGACCCCGCTGCTTCTTTTGCGGGCAGGAAAAACACCCCCGCCAGCGCTGCCCGGCCCGCACATCCATCTGCAGGGGGTGCGGCAAAAAGGGCCATTTCGTGGGAGTCTGCCAGGCCGCGGTCTCCAGCGGCAACTCCAGACCGCCACAGTGAACCTCTCCAGGGGCCCCGGGTGGCCGGCGGTCGCCGCCACCCCCGTATCCCAGGCCCACCTGCGGAGCGGCGCCTTACCGGACACCACGCTTGACGGAGGGGCGTCGCCATTGTCTCCACGCCCAACCACATGTGCGACCAATGGGAGACACCATCTTGGATGCCTCAGGACCCCAGCTCGGCGGACCACGCACTGCCTGAACGAAATCCACAACTACTGCGTCTGACCTCGGTGACCCTGGACCAAACTTGACCTCGAACACTCTCAACAGCAACGACGACCGTCTTCATCAACGGCCATGAGACGTCCTGCTTGATCGACTCTGGGAGCACGGAGAGCTTTATACACCCCGACACGGTAAGGCGCTTTATCCACCCTGCTAATCAAAGAATCTCCCTAGCTTCCGGTTCTCACTCTGTAGACATAAAGGCGTTCTGTTTAGCAATCCTCACAGTCCAGGGAAGGGAATTCAAACATTTTCGCCTTTATGTTCTTCCCCACCTCTGCGCGGCTACACTCCTGGGTTTAGACTTCCAGTGTAACCTGCAAAGTCTGACCTTCCAAGTCGGCGGCCCTATACGCCCCCTTACTGTCTGCGGCCTCGCGACCCTTAAGGTCGACCCGCCTTCCCTGTTTGCGAACCTCACCCCGGATTGCAAACCCGTCGCCACCAGGAGCAGATGGTACAGTGCCCAGGATCGGATCTTTATTAGGTCAGAGGTCCAAAGGTTACTGAGGGAAGGGGTCATTGAAGCCAGCAACAGTCTCTGGAGAGCTCAAGTAGTGGTGGTAAAGACCGGGGAGAAGTATAGGATGGTCATCGACTACAGTCAGAACATCAACAGGTTTATGCAGCTGGATGCGTACCCTCTCACCCGCATATCCGACCTCGCAAACAGGATCGCGCATTATAAGGTCTTCTCCACGGTGGACCTCAAGTCCGCCTACCACCATCTACCCCTCCGTACTAGTGATCGCAAATACACTGCTTTCGAGGCTGACAGGCGGCTCTATCACTTCTTAAGGGTTCCCTTCGGTGTCACTAACGGGGTCTCGATCTTCCAGCGCGAGATGGACCGAATGGTTGACCGGTACGGTCTATGGGCAACGTTCCCGTATCTCGATAATGTCACCATCTGCGGCCACGACCCGCAGGACCACGACACCAACCTCCGAAAATTTCTCCAGACCGCTAAAATCCTTAACCTAACATACAATAAGGATAAATGCGTGTTTAGCACCGACCGCCTAGCCATCCTCGGCTACGTAGTGCAAAATGGAGTTATAGGCCCCGACCCTGAACGCATGCGCCCCCTTATGGAGTTCCCCCTCCCTCACGGCCCCAAGACCCTGAAGCGCTGCCTAGGGTTTTTCAGTTACTAATTGGGTCCCCAATTATGCTGACAAAGCCCGTACCCTGATCCAATCCGCATCTTTCCCCGTGTCGATAGAGGCCCGCCAGGCCTTCAGCCGCGTCAAAGCAGACATTGCAAAGGCCACAATGCACGCCATTGACGAGTCCCTCCTCTTCCAGGTCGAGAGCGATGCATCCGACGTAGCTCTGGCAGCCACCCTCAACCAAGCGGGCAGACCCGTGGCCTTCTTCTCACGTACCCTCCATGCTTCAGAAATTCGCCACTCCTCAGTCGAGAAGGAGGCCCAGGCCATGGTAGAAGCTGTGCGACATTGGAGGCATTACCTGGCCGGCAGGAGACTCATTCTCCTCACTGACCAACGGTCGGTGGCATTCATGTTCGATAATGCACAGCGGGGCAAGATAAAAAATGACAAGGATCTAACTCTCCATCTACAACTACAAGATCTTGTACCGTCCCGGGAAGCTAAACGAGCCTCCTGACGCCCTGTCCCGCGGCACATGTGCCACCGCACAAGTGGACCGCCACCGAGCCCTCCACGAGGACCTCTGCCACCTGGGGGTCACTCACTTTTTCCATTTCGTTAAGACCCGCAACCTGCCCTACTCCATCGAGGAGGTCAGGCCGGCCACCAGGGACTGCCAAATCTGGCAGAATGCAAACCGCACTTCTACTGGCCAGAGAGAGCGCACCTGATTAAGGCTTCCCGTCCCTTTGAACGCCTCAGCATGGACTTCAAAGGCCCCCTCCCCTCCACTGACCGCAACACGTATTTCCTGAACGTGATTGATGAGTACTCCCAGTTCCCATTCACCATCCCCTGCCCCGACATGACCTCATCAAGTCATCAAGGCCCTCCATAGCATCTTTGCACTGTTCGGGTTCCCCGCTTACATACACAGTGAAACGGGGTCCTCCTTTATGAGCGACGAACTACGTCAATTCCTGCTCGGCAAGGGCATTGCCTCGAGCAGGACGGCCAGTTACAACCCCCGGGGTAACGGACAGGTAGAGAGGGAGAACGGAACGGTCTGGAAGACCGTTCTACTGGCCCTACGGTCCAGGAACCTCCCAGTCTCCCGCTGGCAAGAAGTCCTCCAGGAGGCCCTCCACTCCATCCGGTCACTGCTTTGTACGACCACCAATCAGACACCTCACGAATGTCTCGTCTTTACCAGGAAGTCCTCCTCCGGGACCTCGCTCCCGACTTGGCTGGCAACACCTGGACCCATCCTGCTCCGAAAACACGTGCGGGCGCACAAGTTGGACCCGTTGGTCGAGAGAGTCCATCTGCTACACACTAACCCCCAATACGCCTACGTGGCATTCCCTGACGGCCGACAAGATACGGTCTCCCTACGGGACCTGGCGCCCGCCGGAACCCCACGTAAATCCCAGCCACCAGTCCCACCCTCCCCTCCACCGCAGCATCTTACAGGAGGATCAGTCCTCCCGCCTCCCCTGCCTAGGCCCCCCCACCCACCGACGCCCCCTACAGGCGCCCCCTTCCCGTTTTTCCCACCAGCGCCGTCTATGGGTGACGAAGCTGTCATGGAGATCGAAGCCACGTTCCCGGAGTTGCAGACGCCCGAGCCCCCACCGGAGTCACCACCGAGGCTCAGACGATCACAGAGGACGACCAGGGCACCCGACCGACTGATTGCAACATTTCAACTGATCTGTAAATATTAAACACTGAATGTACATGTCTAACATGCTTGTAAATAATCACTAAACACTGTAAGGAGGTATCACGGTACCTCCAGAACTGATTATACCATGTTGTTACATTTTGTAGTTGCTGACCACCACCCCCACCGGACTCTTTTTTTAACAGGGGATGAATGTGGTATTATCAGGTATTACGGTACCTGAGAGGCTGAAGTGCCATTGGTTAAACCTAGGGGTTTTACCATTGGCTGTAGAGTGTGGTAGCTCCACCCCGACAGAAAATAGAAAATAGAAAATACAGCACAGAACAGGCCCTTCGGCCCACGATGTTGTGCCGAACCTTTGTCCTAGATTAATCATAGATTATCATTGAATTTACAGTGCAGAAGGAGGCCATTCGGCCCTTTGAGTCTGCACCGGCTCTTGGAAAGAGCACCCTACCCAAACTCAACACCTTCACCCAACACCAAGGGCAATTTGGACATTAAGGGCAATTTATCATTGGCCAATTCACCTAACCTGCACATCTTTGGATTGTGGGAGGAAACCGGAGCACCCGGAGGAAACCCACGCAGACACGGGGAGGGTATAAGAACCCGTGCCATCCCAGCAGCCCTCATTCTGTACCTGAGCTGCTGGGGAACACTTCTTGCTTATTAAAGCCTTCAGTTGTGCTACAACCTCGTTTCAGTAGTTATTGATCGTGCATCACGAAGCTCATCATTTTTTTTTTGAAGATTGTTATTTATATTCTTAAGCTCGGTATTATTTGTTTGAAGATCACTATTAAAGTTCTGATGATCGGAATTTTGGTTCTGAAGATCTGTATTTGTATTTTTAAAACCACTAATGGCATTCTGAAACTCAGTGTTCTGCTGTTGAAGCTCACTAATGTGTTTACGGAGCTCATCATTCTGACAATGTAAAAAGGTTTTAGCCTGATTGACTCTCTCGAATCTAGTGTTTGAATCATGCAGTAGCGCAGAGACTTTGTGGAGTTGATCTTGGGCAGACTTAAGGGCGTTATCGTGGTCAGTTTGAAGGATCGTTTTTCGTCATTCACAGAGCTGTTGCATGACCACAAGGGACCATCTGATGCGCTCCTTATTTTTCATACGAGTAGATTTACCCCAAACTTTCCTAACATCTTCAAAGGACCATTGGTCATTAGTAATGTTGTATTTCAATTCAATCTCCTTATTTGCTGCGAACAATTATAATGCTGATAGATAGTAGCTTTGATATTATTGAATATATCTTCACTAGACACATCTGGTGGGGCGCGGCCTCCCTTCACCATTGTGGGAAGCTCCGCTCCACCCTTGGAAGCCATGGGGGCTTTTATAAGAGTGTTGTCCCCCATAATTGTTCTGCACAACTTAGAAGCAGTCGGGACTATGTACTGTCGTCCCTTTTAACTGTTTCGATGATTAAATGACTAAAGTACTTGCAACCCCAATATCTCAGCCTTTTCTTCTAAGGTTCTTTTGTCGGTAGGGAAAGGTTCGCGAACCATCGCGGCGTGAAATGAGGCAAAGTTGATGTCTTACCTCAATTGACTTTCAGAGCGAAGCCTCCCGATCGTCCGCTCTGTAAATCTGTCATCTGGCTACTTGGCTTACGAATTGACAACTCATACCCAGCATGGCTCTCAGTCATCGGTCTGTGGTTTTCTGTGGGCCTCTACGGCACGGTGTGCCTTTGGGCCACTCCTTGTTTCCCTCTGTTTGTCCAAATTCGTTAATTCTCCCCTCTACATTTGCCGACTGCGCCAATTGATGGATCTGTATTTTGTTAATATATTTACGTGTAGCTGCACTGATATACCAAACATACAGAACTCGAGACAGAGCTTCTTGAGTGAAGTCAAGTATCTTTATTTATGTTGATTTCAAAGTCCATTAAGCAAGTCAAATTTAATACAAATACAGAATCAAGAAAATTGTTTGTTCATCGCAAATACAGATAGTTGAGTTGAATTCAAGTTAAAGTTAGTTCGGAGTAATTTCTTCAGATCAAATGCACAATGCAAAAATGAAACAAAAGTAAATAGCTGTTTGCAAAGAAAAGCAAGACTAGGTTAAAGGTATAAATTCTGGAAAAGAGAGCAAGCCAAAGTTTTCTCCGATCTTTTAAGGAAATCATAATCTCTCTTAGACTCTGTCCCCTTTCCAACTGTGATTGGGCTAAAATATTTATAATTCATTTAATTCGATGAAATGTATGTCTATCAAGTTGTAAGAGATAATGTGGCATGGGAAAACTTTCTAATGTTGTGTGGTAAACCATTGTTGCACCTCTATTAGGTGATGTATGGTAGGACCTGTACTACAGGTTCGTTAGTAGTCCCTGCCTGCTGGCTCCACCCAGTAGGCGGAGTATAAATACGTGTGTCCTCCATGCTGCTGCCATTTCGCCAGCTGCTGTGGGAGGCCACACATCTTAGAGCAATAAAGCCTCAGTTGTACCCAATTCAAGTCTTTGTGCAATTGATCGTGCATTATGTTGCAACCAGCTTCACACCATGTTTATATCAAGGATCTATTCTATAACTTGGCTAGTCAGTCTTAACACTGGCTTTCTTATCAGAACTTTCTCATGCTGGCAGCATTGTCTGCTGTTATGGTTTAATATGATTTTTAATAATAAAATGTGACTAAATCATTTCTTCACTTAAATCTTTATTATATATTACCTATAATAAAGAAGGTTTCTATCACGTGCCCAGTCGTGGGCGATCTGGATTTCCAGGTATTGGAATTTGGTTTTGGCTAGTTTGAATGACAGCGTCCCCAGCTCTGCTCCTCCCCCTTGGGGGTTCACTGGGAAGATTTAGCTCTTGTTCAGGTTTAGTTTGTATGGCGGCATGGTGGCGCAGTGGTTAGCACTGCTGCAACGCGCAGAAGACCTGGGTTCAATCACGGTCCCGGGATACTGTCTGTGTGGAGTTTGCACATTCATCCTGTGTCTGCGTGGGTTTCATCCCCACAACCCAAAGATGTGCAGGGTAGGTGGATTGGCCACACTAAACTGCCCCTTAATTGGAAAAACATAATTGGGTACTTTAAATTTTTTAAAAAGGTTTAGTTTGTATACCGAGGAGGCTCCGAACTCCCTCAGGAGTTCCATTATCTTAACTATACCGGGTAAGGGGTTTGAGTCAGAGAGAAACAGGTCATCTGTATAGATAGTGACTCTGTGCTCCCTGTCTCCTCTCTGAATACCTCTCCATTCCTACGCTGATCTGAGAGCGATGGCCAGTGGCTCAATTGCCAGAGCAAACAGCAGTGGGGACAATGGGCATCTTTGTCTCGTGCCTCTTTGCAGCTGGAAATAGTCAGAGCTGGTGGTGTTCATCCATAAATATGCCATGGGAGCGCTGTACAATTGTTTCACCCATGAGGTGAACGCTGGCCGAAACCCAAACCGTTCCAGTACCTCCATGAGGTGCTTCCATTCTACTCTGTCGAAGGCTTTCTCTGCATCCAGGGAAATTATCATTTCTGGTGTCTTCACTATGGCTGGGGTCATAATCACGTTCAACAGGCGTCTGATGTTTGCCATCAGCAGTCTACCTTTGACAAACTTGGTCCGATCTTCAGCGATTATTTCTGGCAAGCAACTCTCCTGTTGCCTCGCCAGAGCTTTCGCCAGGTTTTTAGTGTCAGTGTTCAGCAGTGAGATAGGTCTTTGTCCTTCTTGGGGATCAATGAGATTGAGGCCTGTGCCGGCGTGGGCAGCAGGTGCCCCCTCAACAGCAAATCATTCAACATCTCCTGCAGGTGCAGGGGCAGTGCTGCCGCAAACGTCTTGTAGAAGTCCACTGGCAACCTGTCCAGTCCCAGTGCCTTACCTGACTGCATGGAATTATAAGACCATAAGACTAGGGGCTTTTCATAATAACTTCATTTGAAGCCTACTTGTGACAATAAGCGATTTTCATTCATTCAATCATTCATTCATAGGAGCAGAATTAGGCCATTTGGTCCATTGAGTCTGCTCTGCCATTCAATCATGGCTGATATGTTTCTCATTCCCATTCTGTTGCTTTCTCCCCATAACCCTTGATACCCATATTAATCAAGAACCTATCTATCTCTGTCCTAAAGGCACTCAGTGACTTGTCTCCACAGCCTTCTGCGGCGCAGAGTTCCACAGATTCACCACCCTCTGGCTGAAGAAATTCCTCCTCTTTGCTGTTTTAAAGGATCTTCCCTTCAGTCTGAGGCTGTGCCCTTGGGTTTGGAATTTTCCTACTAATGGACACATCCTCTCTACGTCCAGTCTATCTAGGCCTTTCAGTATCCTGTAAGTTTCAATGAGACTCACAGTCTTCTAAACTCCATTGAGTACAGACCAAGAGTCCTCAACTGCTCCTCATACCCCAAGAAGAACTTAGTGGGTATATAATTTAACAGAAGTACAAAATTCTTTATTTTACTGCAACATGACATTCTTCCAAAACTTGCTCAAAGAAGTAACTAACCTTCTGCAGATGAAATAATGTTATTTTCAACAGATTAACAATTAGGTCAATTAATAATTCAGAAAGTTACACATCATTACTACATTCTCAAATGTAAACCATTTTCTGTTTTGTACTTAAATGAGCACAAACTACATACCACAAGTGCATTTGCTTCTCTGTTTATGTTTTGAAGAACCATTGCTTGCACTACCTAATTATTAAATCCATTAATCTCCACATACTTAAGTTTGGAAGTCACATTGACAAGTGAATATTACTTTGAGACATCCTACAGAGCTGATTGACATCATTGTTCTTTTTAATTTTTCACAACTAATCAATTGTCATTTCTACCTGGAAGGTCTCTTGCTTGCTAAATGTAGTACCTACAGGAGTTGCTGTCTTACCTCATGGCGCTTCTGATCAAGGCAAGTCCGTACGTTGGCCAGTTCTACTTCACGCATTTCAAGCCGAGTCTCAAGGTTTTGTGAATGTTGTTCCCATTCTACTTTTTTACGGTTCACCATTACATCAATTTGATGCATTAGTTCTTGGAGCTCTGCTTCACAGGAGTCGCCACTAAGCAACAAAATAAGAAAAGCAGCAGAATTTCACTTTTCTTCAGCAACTAGAAAGGAAGGTAGTACAGAAACATTTTCTTGATAAAGTACCTTTCATATTTCATTCAAATAAAATTACCTGATGTTCTGGTGCAGATTTAAATTATATATGTTCAGCCTCATGGAGATCTACCAAGCAGGTATCTAATCTCCATGAACAGATCTGGTGTTATATGGTGACATCTGCTAAAGAGACAGATTGTGTACATTCCATAATTACTCTATACTGATTTTAATGGAAGGTCGGACTTCTGATTGACCTGGCCTTGATCCAGACTTCTTGGACAGGAAACTATTACAAGATTAAAGCAAATTACTGCAGATTCTGAAATATGAAACAAAAACAGAAAATGCAGGAAAATCTCAGCAGGTCTGACAGCATCTGTGAAGGGAGAACAGAGCTAACTTTTCGAGTCTGGATGAGTCTTTCTTCGTCAGGGCTAGAGCGAACTGGAAATAGGATGAGATTTACACTATAGTGGTTGTTGGGGGAGGGGTCGAGCAGTAAAGGCTGGATAGAAGGCTAACGATAGATGGAGGTTAGGCAGTGATTGAGAAAGATATCATGGACAAAAAGACACAGGGAATATAAATGATGCTGATCATGGCTAAGCAGGGTGCTGGTAGTGGCACATTAAGAGATCAGAATGTGGGGAATGACGAGCAGAGTTGATGAAGGTAGTGCAGTGGATGTTGTGTACATAGATTTTAGCAAGGCGTTTGGCAAGTCCTACATGGCAGATTGGTCAAGAAAGTAAAAGCCATGGGATAGAACATAGAACATACAGTGCAGAAGGAGGCCATCTGGCCCATCAAGTCTGCACTGACCCACTTAAGCCCTCACTTCCACCCTATTCCCGTAACCCAATAACCCCTCCTAACCTTTTTGGACACTAAGGGCAATTTATCATGGCCAATCCACCTAACTTGCACATCTTTGGACTGTGGGAGGAAACCGGAGCACCCGGAGGAAACCCACACAGACACGGGTGAACGTGCAGACTCCGCACAGACAGTGACCCAGCAGGGAATCGAACCTGGGACCCTGGTGCAGTGAAGCCACGGTGCTAACCACTATGCTACCGTGCTGCCCTCACAGGGATACAGGGCAATGGGGTGAACGGGATTAAAAAGTTAGCTTAGTAATAGGAAACTAAGGGTAATGGTCAATGGCTGCCCTTGCAATTGGAAAGTTGTTTCAAGTGGTGTTCCACAGGGCTCGGCGTTGGGACCCTTATTGTTTGTGTCAAATATTAATGATTTGGACGTGAATGTGGGGAGCACAATTGGGAAATTTGCAGACGACACAGAAATTGGCCGAGTGGTGGACAGTGTAGAGGATAGCTACAATCTCCGGAATGATATGGATGGGTTGGTGGAGTGGGCGAGGATCAGATGGAATTTAACACAGAGAAGTGTGAGGTCATGCATTTATGGAGGTCAAACAGATATAGGGAGTACACAATAAATGGAAATATACTAAAAGGGGTAGGTGAAGTGAGAGAACTTGGCGTCAAGTTCATAGATCCCTAAGGCAGCAGTTCAAGGAGACAACGTTGTTAAAAAATGCATCTAGAATGTTCTCCTTCATTGGCAAGGGTATAGAAGAGAAAGTAAAGATAAAATGTTGGAATTGTATAAAACACGGAGGCAACAACTGCAAGATCGTGCGCAGTTCTGGTCACCACATTACAGGAAGTACATAATTGCTCTGGAGAGAGTGCAACTGAGGTTTACAAGAATGTTGCCCGGGCTGGAAAAGTGTATCGACAAGAAGAGATTATAGAGGTTGGGGTTATTTTACTTGGAACAAAGAAGGCTGAGGGATGACTTAATTGAGGTGTACAAAATTATGAGGGGAAGAGATAAAGTGGACAGGATAAATTTGTTTCCTTTGGTGGAGAATTCTAGACCAGGGGACATAGATTCAAGAAAAGAGGCAGAAGGTGTAGAGGGGACATGAAGAACTTTTTTAGAGTAGTGGGTGTCTGGAATTCACTGCCCATGTTGATGGCGGAGGTAGAAACCCTAAACTCTTTTAGAAAGTACCTGTATCTTAAGTGCAGTAAGCTACATGGTTATGGACCGGGTGTGGGAAGGTGGGATTAGAAAAGGCACCTGGGTGTCCTCGGGCTGGCATGGACAAGATGGGCTGAATGGCCTCCTCATGTGCTGTAACGTTTCTACGATTCTAATGTGTTAATGGAAAAACAAAAGGTAAGCAATATGTCAAACAACAACATGCAATAGGGAACAGATGACCCTAATGGGGTGGGGTGAGGGGAGATGGGAAGGGGAAAAAAGATAGAATGTGGGAAGAAAAATGGAAAGTGGGATGGAAACATTAATCAATGGAAGAAATGAAAGTAAATTAATAGAAATAAAAATGGGGTGAAGTTGGAGCAGAGAGTTCACAATATGAAGTTGTTGAACTCAATGTTAAGTCTGGATGGCTGTAATGTGCCTAATTGGAAGATGTTCCTGCAATTTGCATTGGGCTTCATTGGAACATTGTAGCAGGCCAAGGGCGGACATGTGGACATGAGAGCAGGATGGTGTGTTGAAATGACAAATGATAGAAAGGTCTGGTATAATGAATGTGGGTGTGGGAGTTTCAGATATATTGTATTATAATTATTTGATGAAGTGAGGGTTAAAAGCCTGGGTTGGCGTGTTTGACTGCTGAAATCATGTTTTAAAAGATTCTTACTATTAAAGACAACAAAGCTTTTAGGAGCCAGGGGTGCAATTAGCCATCAGAAAAAAACTTGGGCTAATACAGTTCTGTTTTGATTAAGGGGATTCCCTGGGGAGTTAATTTGTTTCCAGCTTGGTGAGATTATGTCATTGCTGGGTGGAGCTATGGCTTTTAGGGAAAGCATTTTCAGTTCAGTTCTGATCTGGCTGAAGCTATGTGCACAGTGAAACAGTTCTCATTGCAAGTTAGTTAAAAAGAAATGAACTGTATTTAAAGCAGTGCAGACTTGGAGGGGGAGCTGAAACAAGCCAATTGAAATAGCTTTTGAAGACAAATAGCCAGAGGTTCTGACAGGAGTCATATCTTTTCCGTAAAGAAGTGTCAAAAGCTCTCTTTTCAAAGAATATCTCTGCAAATCAAGCATTCGTCTGTGCCATTGATAATTAAGGTATATTGAGAGCAGAGATGGGTTTATTCCTGTAAGATGGTATGCCTGACTCCTACAAGAATTGGACATAAATTTGAAATTAAGAACGGCCTGGTACTAAAAGAAGGAAGGTACATGGTACCTACACAAGATAGAAATAAGTTATCAGTGTCATGACAGGCACGAACATCAAGGAATTGACACAACCACTGACAATTGGAAACTTATGTTGGTGGCCAAATTTCTCCAAAGATGTGAAACATTATTTAGAACGTTGAATAATGTGTGCACAAAGCAATCTAGACCACTATGCAAAGAGGAATTAAGCCATACCCGTCCTGTAGAAGGACCATAGACAAATTTACAGATCGATTTATGTGGGATCTTCGCCACCCTGCAAAGGGCGGTACAAGTACATTCTGGTGGCAATCAACACATTTAGCAAATGGGTAGTGTCATGACATGCAGACAGGCAGATAATGATATACAGACAGGCACAGACAGGCAGCTAATGAATACAGAGACCAGGACGTGACCAATGAGCAGGCAGGACACTCAGGGGTGGTATCTCACTATAAAAGGCACGAGGCACTCACACTCCGCCTCTTTCCACTGATGAACATCTACAGAGTGAGTCAGGGTGTATGTACAGTATCACATCTCCAGCACATGGCTAAGAGCTAATGTGGTTCAGTCAGGGTAACCACACTTAGGTTAGCAGAGAGTCGAACTCATAGAGAACTGTGCTAACTGTGCTACTGGTTCAATAAATCAGATTGAACTAACTTCAAGGTCTGGAGTATCTTTTGATTAAAGCTGCATCCAGTTGCAGCCTGTGTTATCCCACAGTACAGGACTGGAACCGATGTCCTAGGGGGGGTGTTTGCTAGAGCTGTTGGGGAGAGTTTAAACTAATGTGGCAGGGGGATGGGAAGGATGCAAGAAGTTGGAAGGTAGTAAAACAGTGACAAAAACAAAAGGCAGTAAGGGGGAAAGTGTAAGGCAGAGAAGCCATAGTCAAAAATCAAAAAGTGCAACAGTACAAGGTACAGTGGCTGAGGGGAGCTCAGTGAATAGGACCAGGAATAAAACGGGAAGTGAAAACTGTCATGATATTCAAACACACATCACAACACACACATCATGATAGACAGACCAACAGACCAATTAGCACACATAACACGACAGCCAATCACAGACAAGAGCAGACACAGTATAAGACAAGAAACACGAAACCTGGTGGCCAGTCCATCTGGAGACAGGACAAGGCCAGGACCTCATTAACAAGACACTCACACTGTCACCATGTGCTGAGTACCAAGACAGGTGTGTAAATAACTAGTTGGAATAAAACTGCATTGTACCAATCGCAACCGTGTTGGTTCGTCTGTACCTCAGAGCACCCAACACCACAAAATCATTAATGGTAAGCGACGCGGCAGGTTGTTACATGAAGATATGGGTTCAACAACAAGGAAAATTAGGAGAAAGGTTAAGAGGAAATATAACTTAGGAGAGGTTACTGATCGAGGTGTTAAGATTCAGAACAGAGGTTAAAAAAAAGCCAACATAAGTGTACTTTACCTGAATGCTTGTAGTATTCGGAATAAGGTAAATGAGTTGATGGCGCAAATCATCGTGAATGACTATGATTTAGTGGCCATTATTGAAACATGGTTAAAGGATGGTCACGACTGGGAGTTAAATATCCGAGGTTATCAAACTATTCGGAAGGACAGAGTGGATGGTAAGGGAGGTGGTGTAGCTCTGTTATTTAAGGATGACATTGGGGCAACAGTAAGGGATGACATCGGTGCTATGGAGGATAAGGTTGAATCCATTTGGGATGAAATCAGGAATAGTAAGGCGAAAAAGTCACTGAAAGGAGTAGTCTATAGGCCACCAAATAGTAACATTATGGTGGGGCAGGCAATAAACAAAGAAATAACGGATGCATGTAGAAATGGTACAGCAGTTATCATGGGGGATTTTAATCTACATGTCGATTGGTTTAACCAAGTCGGTCAAGGCAGCCCTGAGGAGAAGTTTATAGAATGTATGTAATGGAACCTACGAGGGAACAAGCGGTCCTAGATCTGGTCCTGTGTAATGAGACAGGATTGATTCAGGATCTCATAGTTAGGGATCCTCTCAGAAGGAGTGATCACAATATTGTGGAATTTAAAATACAGATGGAGGGTGAGAAGGTAAAATCAACACTAGTGTTTTGTACTTAAACAAAGGAGATTACAATGGGATGAGAGAAGAACTAGCTAAGGTAGACTGGAAGCAAAGACTTTATGGTGAAACAGTTGAGGAACAGTGGAGAATCTTCCAAGCGATTTTTCACAGTGTTCAGCAAAGGTTTATACCAACAAAAAGGAAGGACGGTAAAAAGAGGGAAAATCGACCATGGATATCTAAGGAAATAAGGGAGAGTATCAAATTGAAGGAAAAAATCTTTAGGGGGCAACAGAAAGCTACTAAAAAAGCTATAAAGAGTAAGATAGATTATGAGAGTAAACTTGCTCAGAATATAAAAACAGATAGTAAAAGTTTCTACAAATATATAAAACAAAAAAGAGTGGCTAAGGTAAATATTGGTCCTTTAGAGGATGAGAAGGGAGATTTAATAATGGGAGATGAGGAAATGGCTGAGGAACTGAACAGGTTTTTTGTGTCGGTCTTCACAGTGGAAGACACAAATAACATGCCAGTGACTGATGGAAATGAGGCTATGACAGGTGAGGACCTTGAGAGGATTGTTATCACCAAGGAGGTAGTGATGGGCAAGCCAATGGGGCTAAAGGTAGACAAGTCTCCTGGACCTGATGGAATGCATCCCAGAGTGCTAAAAGAGATGGCTAGGGAAATTGCAAATGCACTAGTGATAATTTACCAAAATTCACTAGACTCTGGGGTGGTCCCGGCGGATTGGAAATTAGCAAACGTGACACCACTGTTTAAAAAAGGAGGTAGGCAGAAAGCGGGTAATTATAGGCCAGTGAGCTTAACTTCGGTAGTAGGGAAGATGCTGGAATCTATCATCAAGGAAGAAATAGCGAGGCATCTGGATAGAAATTGTCCCATTGGGCAGACGCAGCATGGGTTCATAAAGGGCAGGTCGTGCCTAGCTAATTTAGTGGAATTTTTTGAGGACATTAACAGTGCGGTAGATAACAGGGAGCCAATGGATGTGGTATATCTGGATTTCCAGAAAGCCTTTGACAAGGTGCCACACAAAAGGTTGCTGCATAAGATAAAGATGCATGGCATTAAGGGGAAAGTAGTAGCATGGATAGAGGATTGGTTAATTAATAGAAAGCAAAGAGTGGGGATTAATGGGTGTTTCTCTGGTTGGCAATCAGTAGCTAGTGGTGTCCCTCAGGGATCAGTGTTCGGCCCACAACTTCACAATTTACATAGATGATTTGGAGTTGGGGACCAAGGGCAATGTGTCCAAGTTTGCAGACACACTAAGATAAGTGGTAAAGCAAAAAGTACAGAGGATACTGGAAGTCTGCAGAGGGATTTGGATAGGCTAAGTGAATGGGCTAGGATCTGGCAGATGGAATACAATGTTGACAAATGTGAGGTTATCCATTTTGGTAAGAATAAAAGGGATTATTATTTAAATGATAAAATGTTAAAACATGCTGCTGTGCAGAGAGAGCTGGGTGTGCTAGTGCATGAGTCGCAAAAAGGTGGTTTACAGGTGCAACAGGTAATAAAGAAGGCAAATGGAATTGTGTCCTTCATTGCTAGAGGGATGGAGTTTAAGACTAGAGAGGTTATGCTGCAATTGCATAAGGTGTTAGTGAGGCCACACCTGGAGTATTGTGTTCAGTTTTGGTCTCCTTACTTGAGAAAGGACGTACTGGCACTGGAGGGTGTGCAGAGGAGATTCACTAGGTTAATCCCAGAGCTGAAGGGGTTGGATTACGAGGAGAGGTTGAGTAGACTGGGACTGTACTTGTTGGAATTTAGAAGGATGAGGGGGGATCTTATAGAAACATATAAGATTATGAAGGGAATAGATAGGAATAAATGCGGGCAGGTTGTTTCCACTGGCGGGTAAAAGCAGAACTAGGGGGCATAACCTCAAAATAAGGGGAAGTAGATTTAGGACTGAGTTTAGGAGGAACTTCTTCACCCAAAGGGTTGTGAATCTATGGAATTCCTTGCCCAGTGAAGTAGTAGAGGCTCCTTCATGAAATGTTTTTAAGATAAAGATAGATAGTTTTTTGAAGAATAAAGGGATTAAGGGTTATGGTGTTCGGGCCGGAAAGTGGAGCTGAATCAACAAAAGATCAGCCATGATCTCATTGAATGGTGGAGCAGGCTCGAGGGGCCAGATGGCCTACTCCTGCTCCTAGTTCTTATGTTCTTATAACACGACAGGTAGAAGCCTTCCCCACCAGACCAAATACAGCCAAGATCGCAGCCTGGTACAACAGGTGTTTACCTGTTGGGCTTACCCCGTAGTATTGAATCTGACCAGGGTACTCACTTTACAGCTCAAATAATGGCACTTTTAGGAATAAATAAGTTCCATGTAGATTATCACCCACAATCCAACGGGATAGTGGAAAGAATGAACAGAACCCTAAAACAATGATTCAGAAAGCAGTACAGCAAAATAACTCAACATGGAATGTGGTGCCACCCTTTGTACTAACGTTAGTAAGAAATGTTATATCCAGCTCCACTGGATTCACATCACATGTCCTAATGGCGCGATGACCCATGAGGGGTTTGAAGCCCTCTTGGGATTGGACCTATCAGAACCTGAACTGTCAGCTGTCTGTTACGAAAAAGCTGTGAATAATGCACAAGCATTCAACTTAACCGCAGCACAAAAATGGGACAATAGAAGAAAGAAAGCAAAGCCTATTTTGATGGAAAGGTAAAACCTGTGGAATATGATGCAGGCCAAAAGGTCATGTCACAAGAATACCAACCCAGAACCTTCTTATCCTCGAAATATCATGGCCCATACTCCATAGTTGACAAAGTAAACCCCTCTATGTATAAAGCACTATTGGATTCCGGGGAAGACCGGATGTACAGAGGAGCATCAGGCTTGGCAGCTGGTGTTGTACAACCTCCAACTAAGATAAAATCCAGAAAACAAAAAACCCCGTCTTCAGTTTGGGAAAGGAAAGGTGGCAGACGGCTGTCAAGAAAATATAAATAAGGCCTAGATTAGGACGAATGGGACCGCTCTGAACAACTTGACAAATGCATCTGTAAATAGAGCAGTTGCTAAATTTGATCTATTTTCTTACAGCTATCGGAATTACTGACAAAATGAAATTGAAAATACTACTGGGAATATATGATCTAATAGCCATTATCAATACCAAGCTGGCCCAACAAAGGGATCATCCAAGAAGGGAGACTGTGGTACACTCTGAATGATGAAGGAAACTGTGACCAGGGACAACTGAGCTTGACTGTAGGAAAGTGGGGGACAATCGGATGTACGGTTGGACAGATAGGGAGCGTGAGAGGGAAGAAACTGTGAGGTGGATCAATGCCACCAGAATGGGTGCAAAGTATAACACTAAAAAAAATAAATTTAGAGTACACAATGGCAATTTAGCATGGCCAATTCACCTACCCTGCACATCTTATTGGGTTGTGGGGATGAGACCTACATAGTCTCGGACAGTGACCCAGAGCCGGGATAGAACCCGGGTGCTCGGCACCATGAGGCAGGAGTGCTAACCACTGCGCCACTGTGCTTCCCTATGTGCAAAGTATAATAAAGACTACCAGTATAGTATCAATGGAAAGTGGCTATGTGGGGAATCCAGTGTCGTCCTGACTGGATGCCAAGGTGGCAGCATTTGCGGCAGGTATCCAAGGGAAAATGTAGGGCTCTGCAGTGAACCTATTGACAATGACACTGATAGTGAGAACTATAATTTCTTTTTTTTGGGGGGGGGCAAGCAAGCTATCTTGTTATCATTAAGCAGAATCACCAATTTTAGAGAGTTCACTTGAGAGTAGCAGCAGTATATATATGTATACATATATTTGTTTTTAAGCGCCTAACGGGTGTTTAATCTTTTTCTCTTTGCGAATTCACATCAGAGGGGACGGAGGCTAGGGCAGTTGCATGCTTCTCCTGTAGGATGTGGGTGGGGTCCCCATTGACTACACCTGCAGGAAGTGCACCCAACTCCAGCTCCTCAGAAACCGCGTTAGGGAACTGGAGCTGGAGCTGGATGAACTTCAGATCATCCGGGAGGCGGAGGGGGTGATAGAGAGGAGTTACAGGAAGGTAGCCAGACCCAAGGTTCAGGACAAGAGTAGCTGGGTTACAGTCAGGGGAAGTAAAAGGAATGGGCAGACAGTGCAGGGAACCCTCGTGGCCGTTCCCCTTCAAAACAAGTATTCCATTTTGGATGCTGTTGGGGGGGGTGGGTGACCTAGGAAGGCCCTAGCGGTCAGGTCTCTGGCACTGAGCCTGGCTCTGTGGCTCAGAAGGGAAGGGGGAGAATAGAAAAGCAATAGTGATAGGAGACTCAATGGATAGGGGAACAGATAGGAAATTCTGTGGTCGCGAACGAGACTCCCGGAAGGTATATTCCGTCCCGGGTGCCAGGGTCAGGGATGTCTTGGTTCGAGTCTACAGGATTCTAAGGGGGGTGGGGAGCAACCAGAAGTCGTGGTGCACATAGGCACCAACAAAATAGCTAAGAAAAGGGATGAGGATCGAAAAAGTGATTTTAGGGAGTTAGGTTGGAAGCTAAAGAGCAGGACAAGCAGAGCAGTAATCTCAGGATTGCTACCGGTGCCACATGCAAGTGAGGCAAGGAACAGAGAACGAGTGCAGCTGAACACGTGGGTACAGGGCTGGTGTAGGAGGGAAGGCTTCAGATATGTGGATCATTTGAAAACTTCTGGGGAAGGTGGGACCTGAATATGAAGGATGGATTGCACCTAAACTGGAGGGGCACCAATATCCTGGGTGGGAGGTTTGCGAGAGCTCTTCGAGAGGGTTTAAACTAGTTTGGCAGGGGGATGGGAACCAGAGCTATGAATCAGAGGATAGGGTAGCTGTTGAACAGGTAGAAATAGTATGCAGCGAGTCTGTGAGGAAGGATAGACAGTTGATAGGGCAAAGTTGCACTCAGTGGAATGGGTTAAAGTCTGTCTGTTTCAATGCAAGGAGTGTCAAGAATAAGGGAGATGAGCTTAGAGCATGGATCAGTACTTGGAACTACGATGTTGTGGCCATTACGGAGACATGGATTTCACAGGGGCAGGAATGGTTGTTAGATGTTCTGGGGTTTAGATGTTTTAAGAAGAGGGAGAGGAGGGAAGTAAAAGAGGAGGGGGAGTGGCACTGTTAATTAGGGAGTGCATCACAGCTGCAGAAAAGGAGGTAGTTGAGGAGGGTTTGTCTACTGAGTCACTATGGGTGGAAGTCAGAAACAAGGAAGGAGCAGTCATTTTATTGGGAGTTTTCTATAGACCCCCAAATAGGAGCAGAGAGATGGAGGAACAGGTTGGGCGGCAGATCTTGAAAAGGTGCAGAAGTAACAGAGTTGTTGTCATGGGTGACTTCAACTTCCCTAATATTAACTGGAACCTCCTTACTGCAAATGGTTGGATGGAGCAGATTTTGTCAGGTGTGTAGAGTAAGTATTACTGACTCAATATGTAGATAGGCCAACTAGGAGGAGGCCATATTGGATTTGGTGCTTGGCATCGAACCAGGCCAGGTGTCAGATTTCTTGGTGGGGGAGCATTTCCATGACAGTGATCGCAACTCCTTGACCTTTACCATTGTCATGGAGAGGGATAGGAACAGTCAGTATGGGAAGGTATTTAATTAGGGGAGAGGAAATTATACTGCTATTAGACAGGAGCTGAGGTAAATAAATTGGGTACAGTTGTTCTTCGGAAAATGCATAACAGTAATGTGGGGGATGTTTAAGGCGCACTTGCTACGAGTGCAGGATAGTTTTGTCCCACTGAGACGAGGAAGGAATGGTAAGGTGAAGGAGCCTTGGATGACAAGGGAAGTGGAGCTTCTAGTCAAGAGGAAGAAGGAAGTTTACATAAGGTTGAGGAAGCATGGATCTGGCACGGCTCTAGAGGGTTACAAGGTAGCCAGGAAGGAACTCAAAAATGGACTTAGGAGAGCTAGAAGGGGGCATGAAAAAGCCCTGGCGGGAAGGATTAGGGAAAACCCCAAGGCATTCGACACGTATGTGAGAAATAAGAGGATGATCATAGTGAGAGTAGGGCCGATCAGGGATAGTGGAGGGAACTTGTGCCTCAAGTCTGAAGAGGTAGGGGAGGCTCTAAATGAATATTTTGCTTCAGTATTCACTAGAGAGAGGGACCTTGTTGCTCATGAGAACAGCGTGAACCAGGTTAATAGACTCAAACAGGTTGATATTAAGAATGAGGATATCATGGAAATTTTGAAAAGCATCAGGATAGATAAGTCCCCTGGGCTTGACTGGATATACCCAAGGTTACTACGGGAAGCAAGGTAAGAGATTTCTGCGCCTTTGGCAATGTCTTTGCGTCCTCACACTCCACTGGAGTAGTACCAGATGATTGGAGGGAGGCGAATGTTGGTCCCCTGTTAAGAAAGGGAATAGGGAAATCCCTGGGAATTACAGACTAGTCAGTTTTACGTCTGTGGTGAGCAAAATATTGGAAAGGATTCTGGGAGATAGGAGGCGGGATTCTCCCGCACTTGGCGCGATGGCCCGACACCGGCGCCAAGAGCGCCACGAACCACTGCTGCGGCAGACCACACGGAAGTTGCGGAATCCTCCGCACTGCTGGGGGGTTGGCCGACGTCGGAGGGGTTGGCGCCGCGCCAACCGGTGCCGAAGGGCCGCCATGGTCCCGCGCATGCGCAGAACCACCGGCGTGTTGCTGCGCCTGAGCAGGGGGTTTCTCCTCCGCGCCAGCCATGGCGGAGCACTACAGAGGCCGGTGGGGGGGGGGCCCGATCGCGGGCCAGGCCACCGTGGCCCCCCCCCCCCGAGGCCGGATCCCCCCGTGGCCCCCCCCTCCCGAGGACCCCGCTAGATGGTCGACAAGCCAGGTCCGACCGTGATGGACCATGTCCATTTCACACCGGCAGGACTGGCTGAAAATGGGCGGCTGCTCGGCACATCGGGGCCCGGAGAATTGCCGGGCACCGGCGCAGAGTAAACCCCACCCCTGCCAGAAACCCGGCAGTAGAGAATACGGCAGCTGCCGTCGGAGCGGCGGGGCGGGATTAACGCCACCACCCCGGGGATTCTCCAACCCGGCGGGGAATCGGTGAATCCCGCCCAGGATTTATGAAAGAAGACAGCAAGTGGTAGTGGATGGAAAATATTCCGCCTGGAGGTCGGTGACCAGTGGTGTCCCACAAGGATCTATTCTGGGACCTCTGCTCTTTGTGGTTTTTGTAAATGACTTGGATGAGGAAGTGGAAGGTTGGGTTAGTAAGTTTGCCAATGACACGAAGGTTGGTGAAGTTGTAGATAGTGTCAAGGGCGGTTGCAGGTTACAACAGGGCATTGACATAATGCAGAGCTGGGCTGAGAAGTGGCAGATGGTGTTCAACCTAGATAAATGTGAAGTGATTCATTTTGGAAGGTCGAATTTGAATGCTGAATACAGGGTTAAAGGCAGGATTATAATAATAATAATCGCTTATAGTCACAAGTCGGCTTCAATGATGTTACTGTGAGAAGCCCCTAGTCGCCACATTCCGGCACCTGTTCGGGGTGGCCGGTACGGGAATTGAACCCGCGCTGCTGGTCTTGTTCTGCATTGCAAGCCTGCTGTTTAGCCAACTGTGCTAAACCTGTGCAAGGAGTCTTGGAAGTGTGGAGGAACAGAGGGATCTTGGGGTTCACGTACTTAGATTCCTCAAAGTTGCCACCCAGGTTCATAAGGTTGTTAAGAAGGCGTATGGTATGTTGGCTTTCATTAACAGGGGGCTTGAGATTAAGAGCTGCGAGGTTTTGCTGCAGCTTTATAAAACCCTGGTTAGACCACACTTGGAATATTGTGTCCAGTTCTGGTCGCCTCATTATAGGAAGGATGTAGGTGCTTTCGAGAGGGTGCAGGGGAGATGCAGCTGCCTGGACTGGAGGGCATGTCTTATGAAGAAAGGTTGAGGGAGCTAGGACTTTTCTCACTGGAGTGAAGAAGGAAGAAGGAAGAGAGATGACGGGAGAACGAAGCGGCCGAAGACCTCACTGCGCAGTTGCAAGCGGCGGCTGACCGCACTCTGCATTTGCGACGACGCACGGAGCGTTACGACATCAACGTCATGATGTGCCCGAACTGCGGCACCGCCCACTTAAAGCGGCAATGCCTTGCAAGAGGCAGGCGATGTTTAAATTATGGGAAGCCTGGCCATTATGCAGCCTTATGCAGGTCTGCACCGCCGATCGTGGGCCAGCGATCCCAGGTCCAACGCAAACGAGTTCGAAGTGTGCAGCAAGAGCTGCTGGATTCGGAACCTGGTAACACCACGGATCCAGAGGACGACTGTTCCGGCCATTCATTTACCTGACCTGGATCACCTCCCAGTGCTCCCAAAGGTGCAGCAACTCAGAAACCGGCAAAAGCTGACATACGATGCTCATGCTACTGATTTGCCTGGGCTCACTCCGGAAGATGCTGTTCGCATCAAGTTGCCTGGTGGAGGCTGGTCAGCTCCAACTGTTGTTGTTCGACAGGCTGCTCCCAGGTCGTTCGTGGTTCGTATGGCTGATGGATCCATTGTCAGGCGCAACAGAAGGGCACTACGCAAACTTGCCTGCCCACCACCGTATCTCACGTTCCCAGCTGTCGTTATGGCTTTTCCGGACACCTTGCTCCACGAGGCCACCAATCTGGCTGCAATCCCGCCTGTCAAGGCGCTGTCGTCCCCACCTCCACCTCTCAGGCGGGCGACAAGGATCCGACGCCAGCCCCAGAGATTGGACATATAAATATTTCCTTTGTACATAGAACATAGAACATAGAACAATACAGCGCAGTACAGGCCCTTCGGCCCACGATGTTGCACCGAAACAAAAGCCATCTAACCTACACTATACCATTATCATCCATATGTTTATCCAATAAACTTTTAAATGCCCTCAATGTTGGCGAGTTCACTACTGTAGCAGGTAGGGCATTCCACGGCCTCACTACTCTTTGCGTAAAGAACCTACCTCTGACCTCTGTCCTATATCTATTACCCCTCAGTTTAAAGTTATGTCCCCTCGTGCCAGCCATTTCCATCCGCGGGAGAAGGCTCTCACTGTCCACCCTATCCAACCCCCTAATCATTTTGTATGCCTCTATTAAGTCTCCTCTTAACCTTCTTCTCTCCAACGAAAACAACCTCGAGTCCATCAGCCTTTCCTCATAAGATTTTCCCTCCATACCAGGCAACATCCTGGTAAATCTCCTCTGCACCCGCTCCAAAGCCTCCACGTCCTTCCTATAATGCGGTGACCAGAACTGTACGCAATACTCCAAATGCGGCCGTACCAGAGTTCTGTACAGCTGCAACATGACCTCCTGACTCCGGAACTCAATCCCTCTACCAATAAAGGCCAACACTCCATAGGCCTTCTTCACCACCCTATCAACCTGGGTGGCAACTTTCAGGGATCTATGTACATGGACACCTAGATCCCTCTGCTCATCCACACTTTCAAGAACTTTTCCATTAGCCAAATATTCCACATTCCTGTTATTCCTTCCAAAGTGAATCACCTCACACTTCTCTACATTAAACTCCATTTGCCACCTCTCAGCCCAGCTCTGCAGCTTATCTATATCCCTCTGTAACCTGCTACTTCCTTCCACACTATCGACAACACCACCGACTTTAGTATCGTCTGCAAATTTACTCACCCACCCTTCTGCGCCTTCCTCTAGGTCATTGATAAAAATGACAAACAGCAACGGCCCCAGAACAGATCCTTGTGGTACTCCACTTGTGACTGAACTCCATTCTGAACATTTCCCATCAACCACCACCCTCTGTCTTCTTTCAGCTAGCCAATTTCTGATCCACATCTCTAAATCACCCTCAATCCCCAGCCTCCGTATTTTCTGCAATAGCCTACCGTGGGGAACCTTATCAAACGCTTTGCTGAAATCCATATACACCACATCAACTGCTCTACCCTCATCTACCTGTTCAGTCACCTTCTCAAAGAACTCAATAAGGTTTGTGAGGCATGACATACCCTTCACAAAGCCATGCTGACTATCCCTGATCATATTATTCCTATCTAGATGATTATAAATCTTGTCTCTTATAATCCCCTCCAAGACTTTACCCACTACAGACGTGAGGCTCACCGGTCTATAGTTGCCGGGGTTGTCTCTGCTCCCCTTTTTGAACAAAGGGACCACATTTGCTATCCTCCAGTCCTCTGGCACTATTCCTGTAGCCAATGATGACATAAAAATCAAAGCCAATGGTCCAGCAATCTCTTCCCTGGCCTCCCAGAGAATCCTAGGATAAATCCCATCAGGTCCCGGGGACTTATCTATTTTCAGCCTGTCCAGAATTGCCAACACCTCTTCCCTACGTACCTCAATGCCATCTAATCTATTTACCTGGAGCTCAGCATTCTCCTCCACAACATTATCTTTCTCCTGAGTGAATACTGACGAAAAATATTCATTTAGTATCTCGCCTATCTCTTCAGAATCTACACACAACTTCCCATCCCTGTCCTTGACTGGTCCTACTCTTTCCCTAGTCATTCGCTTATTCCTGACATACCTATAGAAAGCTTTTGGGTTTTCCTTGATCCTTCCTGCCAAATACTTCTCATGTCCCCTCCTTGCTCGTCTTAGCTCTCTCTTTAGATCCTTCCTCGCTACCTTGTAACTATCCATCGCCCCAACTGAAACTTCACACCTCATCTTCACATAGGCCGCCTTCTTCCTCTTAACAAGAGATTCCACTTCTTTGGTAAACCACGGTTCCCTCGCTCGGCACCTTCCTCCCTGCCTGACCGGTACATACTTATCAAGAACATGCAGTAGCTGATCCTTGAACAAGCTCCACTTATCCAGTGTGTCCAACACTTGCAGCCTACTTCTCCACCTTATCCCCCCCAAGTCACGTCTAATGGCATCGTAATTTCCCTTCCCCCAGCTATAACTCTTGCCCTGCGGTGTATACTTATCCCTTTCTATCCTTAACGTAAACGTCACCGAATTGTGGTCACTGTCCCCAAAGTGCTCACCTACCTCCAAATCCAACACCTGGCCTGGTTCATTACCCAAAACCAAATCCAATGTGGCCTCGCCTCTTGTTGGCCTGTCAACAAACTGTGTCAGGAAACCCTCCTGCACACACTGTACAAAAAACGACCCATCTAAGGTACTCGAACTATATCTGTTCTGTATCTGCACGCTAGACACCTTACATGTACATATGCCTTCACTCGCCATTTGCTGTAAATAGTTATATCTGTAAATATGTCTCTGCTCTAAGCAACCGACAATTCTTTTTTAAAAAGGGGGGATGTCATGATATGCACCCATGGACATCATGAGGTAAAAACAGGCAGTGACAGACACCCAGGTTAGCCAATCAACATACAGGAAAGAACACGACCAATCACCAGACAGAACACCAGAGGGGGGCTTCCAACTATAAAACACGCTAGGCATCAGCACTCCGTCTCTTTCCACTGGTGACAACTGTCGTGACAGTCAGGGTGTATATATGAGTCAGCACCTTCTACACGTGGATCAGAGCTAGCCTGGTCTAGTAAGTTAGAGTTAGTACACTTAGAGTAGTAGAGTGTCAACCCACAGCCAGCTGTGTGCATTGTTACAGAAGTTCAATAAATCGTATTGAACCAACGCCTACGTTTGGTGTATGCTTTACCGTTCATCTGCATCCTGTTGCAGTCCGTGTTACCCCAGGGTGAATAACACGACAGAGATGTCAGAGGTAGGTTCTTTACATAGAGAATGGTGGGTGTGTGGAATGCACTGCCAGCAGAGGTGGTGGAGTCGAAGTCATTAGGGATATTTAAGCGACTCTTGGACAGGCAAATGGACAGCGGTAAATTGAAGGGGTGTAGGTTAGGTTGATCTTAGATTAGGATAAATGGTCAGCACAACATCGTGGGCCAAAGGACCTGTACTGTGCTGTACTATTTTATGTTCTATGTTATACAGATAGGGCCACAGATCACAGACCCAACTACCAATCGAACCACAACTATCCTGACAACCTCAACTACCATAGTGGGTTTAATGACCATGCTCCCTCTGACCCATGAGCAATGACCCAAGGTTTCAAAGGGACCACTCAATGGCTGGTACTGAAAGAAATGGGTAAGGTTCTGTTTAATAATGAGCACTACAAGTTGGTACCGTTAGTGCTTAATATAGGTGGTATTCAACTACCAGAATGGTGGCTTTCCCAAATTCAGAATTTGTATATTCGGCTAACCCAAATATTACTAGAGCAAGAGATGGAGATGAAAATAAGCCTTGCACAAAAGTATAAAGGGAATATAATCAATCAGTGACTTGGCCACTGCTCATGAACAGGACTTCCACTGTCAATACCCTTGATCTAGCAAATTTAGATAATAAACTTAGAACAATGACTCGTACAGTAAAACAAGTCTTGCAGGAATTAAATAATAATGACGAAAGGAATGCCGAAGGAGGGCTATCTGGAAATAATGCTGAGGAACGGAAGTCAAGGTCTTCGAAAGCCATGCTAGAAACAATAATAACATTTTAGAGGGAAAAGTAGAAAAGTAAAAGATGATGAAAAACAACAGAATAGATCATTATATAGCATCTACGGCGACTGAATTGAGGGAAATTCTCGAGCAGGTTAAACAAGCAAGGGCCCAGCCTGGATTACAAACAACCAATTAATAACCCTCACTAATAGAAAGATACATCCAAATAGTTCAAGCTGCCAGCTTAGGCAGCTGACCAAGTTGTGATTCAGGAAAGGTTGCAGAGAAACCACAAGTAAAAGCCTTGGGAATTACATTGCGAATACCAATAATTACAGGAAGTGAAATAGGATTGAGTGTTTCAGACGTGAACACCATAGGAATTATTAAAGAAGAGATTTGGATAGGCCATGAGAATATCATAGAATTTACAGTGCAGAAGGAGGCCATTCGGCCCATCGAGTCTGCACTGGCTCTTGGAAAGAGCATCCTACCCAAGGTCAACACCTCCACCCTATCCTCATAACCCAGTAACCCCACCCAACACTAAGGGCAATTTTGGACACTAAGAGGAATTTATCATGGCCAATCCACCTAACCTGCACATCTTTGGACTGTGGGAGGAAACCGGAGCACCCGGAGGAAACCCACGCACACACGGGGAGGATGTGCAGACTCCGCACAGACAGTGAGCCAAGCCGGAATCGAACCTAGGACCCTGGAGCTGTGAAGCAATTGTGCTGCCCTAATGCTACCGTTCTGCCCTAATGTTTTACCTTATGTAGTGGAAAAGGAAGGAAGGCCAGTGGGTACAAACTTAGTCAAATATCAACAAGCGGACAAAACAATTGTCTGTCCCTGCCCTACTTATCTTCATAAAGAGCCCTTATGAGGATTTAAAATGAATAGAGACCTAAATTGCATTTTGAATACAGGGACCCTTAAGTTTGATATCACAAGAGTGGCTTGCAAATGGAAGAGAGAATATTGTCCAACCACCTCATTAAAAAGATATCAAATGGCCTCCTGACATGCCCCATTGTTCACACAACTTTTTGTATTGCACCCCAAATTCCAGCCAGAATCGGCAAAATTTAGTTGATTGATATTCATAAGAGAGTAAAGGTTACTATTAATACCACCAAAACAATTTAGGGGAATTTGGGACAGTACTTTGAGAAATATAAAACTAATATGCAATTATGACCTAAAAATCTACATTGGATGAAAGAGCAGTTGGAGAGAGCCTAACAAACAATTGGTTTAGCATACTGGGCTAAATAGCTGGCTTGTAATGCCGAACAATGCCGTTCAATTCCCGCACCAGCCTCCCCAAACAGGCGCAGGAATGTGACGACTAGGGGCTTTCACAGTAACTTCATTGAAGCCTACTTGTGACAATTAGTGATTATTATTACTATCCAACAAGCCAAAGAAACTGAGTGAAATATAAGCAGTGGGATGCTCCGCCCTGCCGCACCACATTTCTGCCTCAACCCGCCGGCAGGATGCTCCGTTACGCCAGCCGGTCAATGGGGTTTCCCATTGTGGGGCAGCCCCACGCCGTCGGGAAACCCCCGGACTGCCGGCAAAACAGAGCACCCCGCCGGCGGAGACTGTCAAATAAACAAGTTGGTAGGATGATATTTGGAATTGGGGTACAAATATACAGATTCACCCTTGGATAAGAATTTCTCTTGTTACTTTAATTGAAGTAAATTTTAGACTAATATATCAAACGTATACTTTGATGATGTTTGAACATTGGAGAATTAAAATGGGAAAGAAATTGAAAATGGAATTGTTTGCGCGGAAGCGAGAGTGAGTGTTAGACACAATGATGACCTAAGAGAACATGTTATTCCTGATTTTGATGTATAAACTCGCTATGGGAATAAGCGCAATGTATGCTGTGGTTGACTATGACTATATGTACCATAGCTTGGACAAAAAGTATGATATATACCCATGTGCAAACATGAACTTGGCTAAAGAACATTTGGACGTTTAACTGCAATCCAAAATACTATTGTTCAATGGATCAAAGCAGGGAATGTAGCAATAAGGCCCAGCTTATGCTAAAATGACACACATCTGTTGGGAGATTTGGTCAACTTCAAATGGCAATATTCAGGACCTTTTGGCCTGACCTATTCAAGGAAAGTTTGCAACATGCAAAAATAGGTATTTGTGATTGCACAAATCGGAAGTTTGCAAAGTGCAAAACAGGAACTTGTAACTGTAGAAATCTACACGTGACCACAATGCCTGAATATTGGAAAATCGTCTGCATGATGCCATGCGGTTAGAAGAGGTCATTCGGCACCTGGGAGCAGAACACAAGGGCTTGACCTTTTTATAAAATACGCATAATAGAAAAGTATGATTATCAGAGATCTAAGACCATTTCTTAAGAATGACTCGTGGGACCCACCTCACACACGATGCACCTGGAGTGAAGGCTCAGCGAACAGAAGAGACCTCCGAGAAGAACTTAACCAGTTGGAAGGGGTAATATCTACTTATGTCTAAAGCTGAGTATTGACACAAATTGTGATCATTTGTATAGGATAGCATTTTAATACATAGTGTATTTGATTCAAGTTTAGTGAATAAAATTGTGTTGATTCATAAGTTACAATGCAGAAAGTGTGTTTGATTCGTAATTGTTTGACCTCTTTGTAACAGTACAGAGACTAAGAGGCTCAACATCAGGTAGCTCTTTGTAATATATCTCTTCAGTTTTTGCCACACAAATGAAACCAATTATCACAGAATTTTGTAAATATTTAAATTCAACTTCTTTCTAAAGTGAAATTGTCATTGTGCAGCTTATCTACCCCTGCCAATTTCTAATTTTCACCATCCTAGCCTAATTTCACATATTTTCACCATCCAAGCCTATCTCTTTACATCAGCAATACCTCGTCCTTGCTCACCTTTTCCAACTATGCATTTTTCCCTTACAAATATCATCCCAGGCTCAGAAGTAGCCACCTAGAATGATTACTTAAAAAGCCAGGCAAATTCAGAGTGATACAGAGCCCAAGAGGCCAGGAAGAATTAAAGTAGATATGAGTAGGCAATTACTGCGAGTTGGTGGAACAGGAAATTGCTGCGCTCAACAATTCAAAAGCAGGGGCCTACAAAGCATCAAACACAGGTATTCCAGAGCGTGGGTACTAGCTCAATTGGGAGCAGTCCAATCCACATATCTGTGACACTAGCTATGCATGTGGAAGCTCCAGTTCAATCCGCAGCAAAGCCTCCCGAACAGGAGCGCTAAGAATGTCATATGTGTTTTAAGCATCAAATTAGAAAAAGCCATCTTCAATATATCTTGGTAGCATTAGGTCTGTTTCCATGCTAATCGGTGACGAACCAGAGCCATGAACAGTACTATAGTTTGGAAGGGGTTTATATGCACAATACTCTCTCAGGACAGTTGTGTTATGCTTCTTCATGTAGCAAAAGCTGCTTCCTTGATGTATACTCTGACAAAGGAAGGTTCAGACTTGGAGTTAGGTTTAACACATCTATTGAACAGTTAACAATTCTCCTACTTGAGTTCGACTCCCCTGCTGATCTTGCGATAGTAACTCAATCTAACTAACCAGTCTGCTCTAATCCATGCGGTGGGTATGATGCTTCCTGATCTGCCCCTGTCTCTCTGAATGTCGCCTATGGAAAGAGAAAGAGCATGTGTGCCCTGTTCTTTTATATGGGTAGCCCCCTTGTGGTAGTGTCACCTCTGCGTGTGTCTTGACTGCCCATTGGTCGTGTCCTATCTTACTGACCTATTGGTTGAATGCCTGTGTGTCATGATGTCTCTGGTGCTCCCTCTAGTGTTTATTTAGTCCAAGTGTATCTACATTAACCCATTGTGTACCTACAGTGATGCATATCACCACATCCCCCCTTTTTTTGTGTTACATATTTTCTGTACAGCGTTAAAGAAAATTGAACAAAATAGGTAGTTAAGTGATGACATGTACAAATCATGATGATAGTGATAATTATACAATACCAAATAATATGTATGAGTCCAAAGTTCATGAATTTATACGGTCGAGTGGCTTTCTTGTTTTGTTGGTGAAGTGGTGATGTTGATGGTGGCATGTCCTTGTGAACGCCGTCAGTGTCCCTGTGCTGAAGGAACCAAGAAGTGGTCAAATCACTAATTGTCTGATTTGGACTCTTTTTTTTCGATGATTGTGGTAGCGATGCAGTATGTAATCTGTGTCGTCTGGCCTGGACTGTTTCTTGTGATTGCGATATCGATGCAGTATGTCATCTGCCTTGAAAGCTGGTTTGCTTGTTTGTAGTGGAGCAAACTTGAATCAGTGAGATTTGCCGTCATGCCATGGTATGGCTGTACTCTTGCCAGTGTTAGGAACTGTGTTGTTACATTGTCCTTCATTGCAGAGTTGTACCATGTCGTACCAGTCGTTGTTCCAGTGTTGTTGTTTTTGTCGTGCTGTTTGCCGACATTGGTGCCTTCACAAAGTTGCTTGTGTCAGTATCCTTTGTGGCATCAGCTGTTTCATTGAGTGTGCCGTCTCTGATTCTTCGGCGCTCCCGTCTGGAGTCATGTCCGGTTCACTAGAATCATCTTTGGCTTGTCGATGCTCCCCGTCTGGAGTCTTTTCTGGTTCACCTGAATCAGCTTTGGTTTCCTGACACTCCCCTTCCGGAGTCACTTCAGGTTCACTTGAATCATCTGAAGTGTCACTTGAATCATCTGAGGTGTCTTGATGCTCCCTGTCCGGAGTCAAAACGTTCAGGAATGCATTTTCTTGTGGAGAGGCTCGAGTGGATGAGGTTTGAATTAACATGGTGTCACTGGTGTCACCAGTAGTCTCACTTTGATTGTCGAGTGCCTCTGTACATACTAGCAGTCAGTCTCGCTGTCATGTTGCACATCCTGTATGGGAATTGTGATGGCTTTGTCACTTGTCGCATATACAGTGTGTAGACCTTCAGCGTCTTCTTGCTGGTTAAATGAGCTGGGTAGACTGTCAGAGTCTTCTTCTCGTGGCTCAAATAATCTGGGTGGACTGTCATAGTCGCTTTGTTGATCACGTGAGCGTGGTAGACTTGCATCGTCTGCTGCTGGTTGCTCAGTTAAGGTTGCTAGACCTTCATGGTCGTGTTCATGCAGGGACTGCACTCTGGAGTCTTGCGTTGCTCCCATCGTGGAGTCTGTCAACGAGCTCGCTGTGGAGGCTTCTGTCACTCTCTCTGTGGAGTCTTGCAGCGTTCCCTGTGTGGAATCGTGCATTGGTCTCGCTTTTTATCTGGAGACGTGCAGTTGTCTCGCTGTGGAGTCTAACATCGCTTTCTGTGCGGAGGTGGGTTTCTTCGTGGTGTGTGGACCACTCTCCGTGTGGAGTCGGGAACTCTTTGTGGTGCGTGGACCACTCTCTGTGTGGAGTCAGAGACACTTCATGGTGCGTGGACCACTCTCTGGGTGGAGTTGGGGATTCTTTGTGGTGTGTGGAGCACTGTTCGTGGTGGGTGGACCACTGATGTGGCGCCAGGCCACTCTCTGTGGGCTTGGACCTCTCTCTGTCTCTTGGCATCAGGCTCCTCTTTGTGGACTTGTACCGCTCTCTGTCTCTTGGTGTCAGACCGCAGCAGAATCCTGTACTTCTGGGTTAGGTTGTCGTCTGTGCTGGGCTGAGGATCCCCAAATCCGAAGAACTCGTCCATGTCTGTGTCGGATTCTTCCATGTACAACACATCTCGTTGCGGTTCGGATTTGGTACTGAGATCGCCACGTCCAATGATGAAATCATCTTCCGAGTCGTAGTCTTCAAGGACCATATCATCACTTTTTGTGTCGGAGCTGTTATTGTGCTCGCGATGTCCAAAGAGGTAATCAACGTCTGAGTCGTAGACTTTAAGGACTAAATCATTTCTTTGGGCGGTGCTAAGTGCTTGTTGCAGGGTTCTGCGGAGGTTACTTTCAGCTACTGGTCGAAGTTCAGGCATTGTGATGTCGTTCCAGGTGAAAGAATTGTGTTTTGCGGCTTTAAATTTTTTTTCCACCATTTTGGAACATTTCCCCTTTAAGTCGGCGTAGTCCGGGGCCTCTGACATCATGCCGCTTGTGACGTAGAGCGTAGGAATGGATCGCGCATGCGCAGATCATTTTTCCTTTTCTGTGCGCACTTTGCGCAGCTGCACATGCGCGGGTTCTTGCGCATGAGCAAAACACTGTTTTGCCAGTTCTCGTCTTCTGGGGAACTGCGCATGTGCGGCTCCTTTCTCAAGGTGGCTGCCAATCAAAACTGCCGTTTTCTGCATTTGAAGGCTTACTTTCGCCTGGTGGTGAGTATTGGCGCCTCTTTTACTCTCGTGTTTTCCTCGCAGTATATTTGAAACTTTTCCAGGACTGTCTGGAAGTCTCTCTTGTTTTGCTCTTTTGAGTATTTGATGGTCTTGAAGATTTCTGCTGCACTTTCACCCGCAATGGTGAGCTGAAGCTTTATTTATTCTGCATCCACCACGCCATCATGGTCGGATGCTACCAGGTAGATCTCAAATCGCTGCCTGAATGCACGCCAGTTTGCACTGAGATTGCCGTGGTACCTGAGCTGCTATGGAACCGGAATCTCGAACATCTTGCCTGGGTGCTGTTGCTGGTAGTCACGGATATGTTGAGTTGAACTATGTAGATTTAACAGGCACTAACTGATACCATGTTGTATTATGCTTCTTCATGTAGCATAAGCTGCTTCCTTGATGTATACTCTGACAAAGGAAGGTTCAGACTTGGAGATAGGTTTAACACATTTATTGAACAGTTAACAATTCTCCTACTCGAGTTCGACTCTCCTGCTGATCTTGCGATAGTAACTCAATCTAACTAACCAGTCTGCTCTAATCCATGCGGTGGGTGTGATGTTTCCTGATCTGCCCCTGTCTCTCTGATGGTCACCTATGGAAAGAGAAAGAGCATGTGTGCCCTGTTCTTTTATATGGGTAGCCCCCTTGTGGTAGTGTCACCTCTGGGTGTGTCTTGACTGCCCATTGGTCGTGTCCTATCTTACTGACCTATTGGTTGAATGTCTGTGTGTCATGATGTCTCTGGTGCTCCTCTAGTGTTGACTTAGTCCTCATGTATCTACATTAACCCCTTGTACCTACAGTGATGCATATCACCACAAGGACAACACATCATATGCTCTCCTATCTTGCCCAACTATTTACCAGCACATGTGGGAGAAAGTAGCTAGGCCCATTTTAACTACTAAATCTCCCAATCTGAAAATTTCAATCAAGTACAGAAACCTTAGAAATCAGGAACACTTCATTTTAAAGTGCACGACAGTTAATTTTAATATGTTAATTTTTTATTCAATTAGTTATTTACTTCTAAGATAGTGAGCTTCTGCAAATCTAAATACAAATTAAGGGAGCTTCAGTCTGTTGTATGCTTGATTTGGTATTTTTCCCAGACTAGAAGAATTAATTTAAACTATGTACTACCAAAATATAATAAAGTATCAATTTTGTGCAAGTACCAGGTTTCCGACTAGATGGTGCAGGCGAGGACAGAAAAAGCAGCTGTAATGTGCCAATTTATCCTGTTGAGTTGTCCTCCCCATAACATTACAAATTCTGGGAAAACAACCTGAGAAATTTTAATCCTGTAGCCTGGGATGTGAAGTCCCATTTCTGATATTTACTGTGGTCAGGTGACAACAATAGGGCCTTGTGGTAGTATGTATTAGGGGTCATGTGGGACTGGAAGCCCAAATGTCATTGGCTGTCAGATCCCGGGTCCTGGTTGGCCGTTGACCTCTAGCTCCGCCCTGAAGGCAGAGTATAAGAAGCCGGAGTCCTCCCCCGCAGGCCAGTCTACTATCGAGCTGCGGGGGAACAGACACGCTTAATAAAGCCTCATCGACTTCACTCTATTCGTCTCTCGGAGTCTTTGTGCGCTACAATTTATTAAGCGTGCCTAAAAAGGACTATGGAGCTCAGGATCATCCCGGAATGCCTGAGGATCAGCCCCCACGCAGTGAACGCGGCAGCAGCCTTCAAGCACTGGCAGACTTGTTTCGAGGCCTACCTCAGAACGGCCACCGGCCGGGTCACAGAAGACCAAAAACTACAGGTCCTGCACTCGAGGTTAAGCACGGAGATTTTCTCCCTCATCGAAGACGCGGAGGATTTCCAGATGGCGTTCGCAGCACTGAAAAGTCTCTATGTCCGCCCAGTTAACCAAATCTACGCTCGCTACCAGCTCGCGACGAGACGGCAAAGTCCCGGAGAATCGATTGACGAATTCTACGCCGCGCTGCTGATTTTGGGACGAGCCTGCAGCTGCCCTTCGGTGAACGCAAATGAACACACGGACATGTTAATGCGCGATGCTTTTGTGGCAGGTATGAACTCCTCCCAAATCCGCCAAAGACTTCTAGAAAAAGAGTCGCTAGGACTCTCAGAGGCACAGGCCCTAGCAGCCTCCCTAGACGTGGCCGCACGGAATACCCACGCCTACGGCCCCGACCGCGCGGCAGCCCATTGGGCTCCCTACGTACCCGTCGCGACAAACACACACCCCCCCCGGACACCCCACAGGCTTGCGCGGTCCAAACGCCAAGTCGCACCGGGGGCACCCGCTGCTATTTCTGCGGCCAGGCGAAACACCCCCGGCAGCGCTGCCCGGCCCGCGCAGCAATCTGCAAGAGCTGCGGGAAAAAGGGCCATTTCGCGGTTGTGTGCCGGTCCCGCGAGGTCGCCGCTGTCCCGGGAGAACAGGGAGCCCTGCACGCCGCTTACGCTCCCCAACCCCCCCAGCGCCCCATGTACGACCCGCAGGCGCAGCCACTCTGGGTCCCGACCACCGCGGTCCAGGGAGAACAGGGAGCCCTGCACGCCGCTTACGCTCCCCAACCACCCCCCCCCGCGCCCCACGTATGACCCGCCGGCGCTACCAATTTGGGTCCCGACCACCGCTGTCCCCAGAGACGAGGGAGCCCCGCGCGGTCCTAACGCTCCCCAACCCCCCCAGCGCCCCATGTGCGACCCACAGACGCCGCCATTTTGGGTCCCGGCCACCACGAGGGGAGGAAGGGCGCCGCCATCTTGGACCACCCCAGACTTGTACGACGCATGGGGCGGCTATTTTGTCCACCCCCGCCGCCATCTTGTGACCCCCCAGCCATGTGCGATGTATGGGGCAGCCATTTTGTTCATCCCCGACGCCATCTTGGACGGCAACAGCGGACCCCAGTGTCGACGGCTCCACGGGGTTCGAGGAAGACGCTCCACTACTACAACCACGTCTCGCTTCAATAACGCTCGATCAAGCTCGGCCCCGGACACTCCAGACGACGACGACAACGGTGCTAATAAACGGGCACGAGACACCATGCCAAGTCGACTCCGGGAGCACGGAGAGCTTTATCCACCCCGACACGGTAAGACGCTGTTCCTTGACCACCTATCCCAGCGCACAAAAGATTTCCCTAGCTGCAGGATCCCACTCGGTACAGATCAAAGGTTTCTGCATAGTTACCCTAACGGTGCAGGGGAGGGAGTTCAAAAACTACAAACTACACGTCCTTCCCCAACTCTGCGCCCCCACATTACTGGGATTAGATTTCCAGTGCAATCTACAGAGCCTTACTTTCAAATTCGGCGGCCCAATACCCCCACTCACTATCTGCGGCCTCGCAACCCTCAAGGTGCAACCCCCGTCCTTGTTTGCGAACCTCACCCCGGATTGCAAACCCGTCGCCACTAGGAGCAGACGGTACAGCGCCCAGGACCGGACCTTCATTCGGTCCGAAGTCCAGCGGCTACTAAAGGAAGGCATAATCCAGGCCAGCAATAGTCCCTGGAGAGCACAGGTGGTAGTAGTGAAGACAGGGGAGAAACAAAGGATGGTCATAGACTATAGCCAGACCATCAACAGGTACACACAACTAGACGCGTACCCTCTCCCCCGCATATCCGACATGGTCAATCGGATTGCCCAATATAAAGTCTTCTCCACCGTGGACCTCAAGTCCGCCTACCATCAGCTCCCCATCCGCCCAAGTGACCGCAAGTACACAGCCTTCGAGGCAGACGGGCGATTATACCATTTCCTAAGGGTCCCATTTGGCGTCACAAACGGGGTCTCGGTCTTCCAACGGGAGATGTACCGAATGGTTGATCAACATGGGTTGCGGGCCACGTTCCCGTATCTCGACACTGTAACCATCTGCGGCCACGACCAGTAGGACCACGACGCCAACCTCCAAAAATTCCTCCAGACCGCCAAAGCCTTGAACCTCACGTACAACGAGGACAAGTGCGTTTTTAGCACCAACCGGCTAGCCATCCTGGGCTACGTAGTGCGCAATGGGATAATAGGCCCCGACCCCGAACGTATGCGCGCCCTCATGGAATTTCCCCTCCCGCACTGCTCAAAAGCCCTGAAACGCTGCCTGGGGTTTTTTTCATACTACGCCCAGTGGGTCCCCCAGTACGCAGACAAGGCCCGCCCCCTAATACAGACCACGACCTTCCCTCTGTCGACAGAGGCTTGCCAGGCCTTCAGCCGCATCAAAGCGGATATCGCAAAGGCCACGATGCGCGCCATCGACGAGTCCCTCCCCTTCCAGGTCGAGAGCGACGCCTCCGACGTAGCCCTAGCGGCCACCCTTAACCAAGCGGGCAGACCCGTGGCCTTTTTCTCCCGAACCCTCCACGCTTCAGAAATCCGCCACTCCTCAGTGGAAAAGGAAGCCCAAGCCATAGTGGAAGCTGTGCGACATTGGAGGCATTACCTGGCCGGCAGGAGATTCACTCTCCTCACCGACCAACGGTCGGTAGCCTTCATGTTCGATAATGCACTGCGGGGCAAAATCAAAAACGACAAGATCTTAAGGTGGAGGATCGAGCTCTCCACCTTCAACTACGAGATCTTGTATCGTCCCGGAAAGCTGAACGAGCCGTCCGATGCCCTATCCCGCGGCACATGTGCCAACGCACAAATTAACCGCCTCCAAACCCTCCACGAGGACCTCTGCCACCCGGGGGTCACTCGGTTTTTCCACTTTATCAAGTCCCGCAACCTCCCATACTCTTTAGAGGAGGTCCGTACAGTCACAAGGGACTGCCACATCTGCGCAGAATGCAAACCGCATTTTTTCAGGCCGGATGGTGCGCACCTGATTAAGGCTTCCCGCCCCTTTGAACGCCTTAGTCTGGATTTCAAAGGGCCCCTCCCCTCCACCGACCGCAACACATACTTCCTTAATGTGGTGGACGAGTACTCCCGCTTCCCATTCGCCATCCCCTGCTCTGACATGACCGCGGCCACAGTCATTAAAGCCCTGAACACCATCTTCACACTGTTCGGTTGCCCCGCATACGTCCACAGCGACAGGGGGTCCTCTTTCATGAGTGACGAGCTGCGCCAGTTCCTGCTCAGCAAGGGCATAGCCCCAAGCAGGACGACCAGCTACAACCCCCGGGGGAACGGGCAAGTAGAGAGGGAGAACGGCACGGTCTGGAAGACCGTCCTACTGGCCCTACGGTCCAGGGACCTCCCAGTTTCACGGTGGCAGGAGGTCCTCCCGGACGCTCTCCACTCCATCCGGTCGCTATTGTGTACGAGCACTAATCAAACGCCTCATGAGCGTCTCCTTGTCTTCCCTAGGAAGTCCTCCTCTGGAACGTCGCTGCCGACCTGGCTGGCGGCCCCAGGACCCAACTTGCTCCGAAAGCATGTGCGGGCACACAAGGCGGACCCGTTGGTCGAAAGGGTTCACCTCCTCCACGCGAACCCGCAGTACGCTTACGTGGAGTACCCCGACGGCCGACAGGACACGGTCTCCCTGCGGGATCTGGCGCCCGCCGGCAACACACACACCCCCCCGACATCATTCACCCAACCCTCCCCCCCTTCCTGCCACCGCCGCACCCCGCGACCGCCCCCTTCCCAGGAGGATCGGTTCCCCTTCCCTCAGGCCCGACCAAGAATAAAGCCCAAGCTGAAGCCGTAAGGCTCCCGGAGACGACAACACCGGAACAAGCACCACCACCACCACCGGGGCCGAGGCGATCGACACGGACGACCAGACCGCCCGACCGACTCGTGGCGTCGATCTAAATCAATATATGGACTTTTCACAAGAACATTTTGCTTTTTCTCCCGATACCTTCTGTAAATAGTTGAAACAGGACAAAATTGTACATACTGTATTGCATATGAATGTTTTTCCTCCCAGGACCAGCCCTGTAAACCCTTACCACCATGCGAAGCATCACCCCGCCGGGTTCATTTTTGACAAGGGGTGAATGTGGTAGTATGTATTAGGGGTCATGTGGGACTGGAAGCCCTAATGTCATTGGCTGACAGATCCTGGGTCCTGGTTGGCCGTTGACCTCTAGCTCCGCCCTGAAGGCGGAGTATAAGAAGCCGGAGTCCTCCCCCGCAGGCCAGTCTACTATCGAGCTGCGGGGGAACAAACACGCTTAATAAAGCCTCATCGACTTCACTCTATTCGTCTCTCGGAGTCTTTGTGCGCTACAGGCCTATTGTTATAATATAACAAATTTACAGACACAAATCATCCAAATCAATTCTGAAAGATACATCTGACTGCTTTCTGTATCTAGATATTTAGTTTTTTTGCTCTCCTTCTCAAGGTAGAATTACAGTATTTGCTGAAGATTAATTTAGTTGCTTATTCCCCTCTGTACTCCTTCCCAAATTTTAATTTAAAAGTTTTAAGAGGAGCCATTCACTGAATTTATAGCTGTCAGAACCCTTTTGCAGAATTGGGCAGCAGGTGCTCTCGTGGTTATGAGTTACTTCACAAAATATGCAGAGCACCTAATGTTACACAATTCTTTTTTCGTGACTGCACTCAAATACCAACTTGTCTCTGAGATTATGGCCACTGCCATGATACACTTTTGTCTTTAATGCACAAAGAACATAAAACAACGATGCATACCGTAATCGACAATTCTTCTCCAAACCTTTTATTATTTCCTCCATTGCAGCAGTTAGTCTAGAAAATAAAGAAGATCGCATCACCACTTGGACATAAGAGCATTGAAATACTAATGCTGTCATTGTAGTTATCTTTAATCCTCTCTACAACAAAAATATCATCGGAAACAGCTTCAACTGATGAAGCTAATTCTGGGCACCACATTTAGGAAATATATGAAGGAATTGGAGACAGCCCAGCATTATGAGAATATTTCTGGGGATGAGAAACTTTAGGTACAAGGATTAAATGACAAAGCTGGAACTGTTCTCCTTTAAGAAGAATGGTGTGATGTACCTGCACAAAACTCACCCACTTAAATATAGAAAATGTGCAGGTTGTTCAGTAAATGTCAACCAACGTATCAGATTACCAAGCCCTGTGGTGATGGGGACAGGCAGAGGAAGCTACTAGCAGTCTTTAGTCATAATCCTACATATAAAGGGCCTCAGGGTAAAATTCATTTATGTGATGTGGGTATCATTGGGCGGCACGGTAGCACAGTGGTTAGCACTGTTTTTTCACAGCGCCAGGGTCCCAGGTTCGATTCCGGCTTGGGTCACTGTGCAGAGTCTGCACTTTTTCTCCGTGTCTGTGTGGGTTTCCTCTGGGTGCTCCGGTTTCCTCCCACAAGTCTCGAAAGATGTGCTGTTAGATGAATTGGACATTTTGAATTTTCCCTCGGTGTACCCACCCGAACAGGTGCCGAAGTGTGGCGATTAGAGACACAGTAACTTCATTGCAGCTTTAATGTAAGCCTACTTGTGACAATAATAACGATTATTATTATTAGACCAGCATTTATTGCTCAACCCTAGTTACCTTTGAAAAGGTGATGGTGAGCTGTCTTCTTGAACTGCTGCAGCCCCTGAGGTGTAGGTCCACCCACAGAGTTATGCAGGAGGGAGTTCCAGGATTTTGACCCAGCAACAGTGAAGGAACAGCGATATATTTTGAAGTCATGATGGTGAGTGATTTGGCGCGAGCTGCAGAAAGCGGCCATTTTGCGCAGGCGCGCTTAAGAAGCGCCATCTGGGCGTTGAGCATTCTGCGCATGCACATGACCAGTTTGCGCATAAACACTTGAAAAAACAAGGCGAACCGGAAGTTGAACGTTCTGCGCATTCGCATGAGACGTTTGCACATGATGTCACGCCCACTTAATAAAAGAATGACCGGCATTCAGAAAAAGATGTTTGAAATGCAGCGAGTTATCTATTTTGCCTCGCAATGCAGAACATTGATGAAATTTCACCGAAGAGCTGAACAAGAAGTTTACAGCATGAAGCAAGAAGGAAATGTAAACAAAAATAAAAATACAGAGAGTGAACTAAACATCATAGAAGATGAATTAGATTTGGAAGATATATTTTATATTGATACAATTGAAAGTGCAGACAAACATCCACAGGAAATTTCAGAAGCTGAAAAAATAAACCCAATCACAACTGTTCAAAATCAGGATAATTGGACAATTGAAAATGGCTTATTGTCACAAGTAGGCTTCAATGAAGTTACTGTGAAAAGCCCCTAGTCGCCACATTCCGGCGCCTGTTCAGGGAGGCTGGTACGGGAATTGAACCCACACTGCTAGCCTGCCTTGGTCTGCTTTAAAAGCCAGGGATTTAGCCCAGTGTGCTAAACCAGCCCAGTGATGTTGAATGCCACATTAATCAACCACAAGCTCATCACGGTAAAGCGTGCCAATCGCCTCAGCCTCTCCGATTTGAACCGCCTGAGAATTCAACCAACAGTTTTTGATCTACTGAAACGGATGATGGACTACAGTAAGAATGCAATTGAAACACTAGGGGCATGTGACCTAGAAGCATTGGTGCACAATCAAGGTCACATCGTGCAATTCGCCATTATGGACACAAAGCAAGAGTCCATTTTGAGTGCAAATGCTGTGAAGCCCTGAACCTCGTTGAGTGACTATACGTTCCAGACAGCGAGAAGACAGAGGATCATTGTAACTGGCCACAAGATATGATGCCACAGTCATCCGATAAGGACAGTGGAGAACCAGATGCTGAGCCAGACGAGGAAGACTATGAAGGTCTACCCACTTTATTTGCAACTAGTGACAAAGTGATTACAAGTAGCATACAATCTGTACAGGACAACGACGAGGCTGACAGATCTCAGCTGGACTGTACAGAGACTGACAATGAAAGTGCAACTGTGAACAGATCAATTGAAAGCACATCAATTGTGAACAGCCAACAACAAGAAAATTAAGACATCTTGGAGAAGTTGACACCAGTGGAGAAGCACAAAGAACTCAAAGATCCATCAGATAATCCAAAGGGAACTGATAGTAAAAAGTTCAAAAATGAATCTGATAAGCCAAAAGGAACTGATCTTGAGAACACAAAGATTCTCTACACAAAGAGTAACTACAGAACAACAGAATTTACACAAAGGTACAACTTTGAAACCAAAGAACAACTAACCAACGCATTGCAATTCAATGGAAACAAAGTGTTTGGACTTGTAGTCACACTGGACAAACCATGCAGTATGGAAAGCAATCCAGATAGCAAATGAGCAAAGGACCACAGGGCATTGTTTGGAAAAAAGCATCATGCCAACAAATTGGAAGAGTTGGTACTTGCTCCAAAACCGGAAAGCACACTGTTTTTTCAGACAACGGAGATGCAAAATCGAAAACCGCAAAATCAACACCACAAGCACAGAAAAAAGACTATGTCAGGCAACAAAGGTGGTTCAACCAGTCGAAAACTTGATCGATGGAACTGATGACTTGTTGGTTATGTACCACACCACCACAATGAATATTGAGTACAGACTCAATTCATGAACTGTTAAAAGTTAATAACTGCATTTTTAGCTTGCTACTCTGTAATTGTGATATTATGATATTTGGCATAATATTATGCATGAGCTGTATGAGCGCATTCTCGACAATGTATGTAAAAAAATGTTAGAAAGAACTTCAAACATTTTTCTCAATGAAAGGGGGATGTGACATTATGTGAAATGTTCAAAACACAAAGGGATAATGTCATATCATAATTAACCACTAGAAAGAACTAGATGCAGAACTATGTGAAGCACTGACTCACAGACTTCTGGGAGAAGGTTGGAGGAGAGCAGAGGAGCAGTGAGAGGGATCAGAGTGCGGTTGTAGATAGAGCATAGAGACTAGTGTTAGTAGAGTGTAGATTGTCGATAACTTGATTATTGTTTACTATAGGAGTAAGTGGTTGAGCTTTAATAAGTAGTGTAAATGCATGTTTACACTCAGCAGTGTAAATAAATGTTAGCTTTGTTAATGAACTTAGCTTCTGTGGTCTTTGTGAACACTACTACATCCATCCTGAATAAAGAATAAAGAATCACAAAGAACACCACAAAAGGTACTGCTGATTAAGGAATATAAGAAGAGATCTTCCTGTGGAGACAGTAACTGTGGGTGGGATTTTCTGGCCGTTTGTGTTGGCAGGATCTTATGGTCCCACCAACAGCGCACTCCTGCTGTGGGTTTCATGGCAGCAAGTGATGCGTTCAACGTGATATCCTGTTGCCAACGGCGAGACCAGATGATCTTGCCACCGGCCACTGGTGAGCTGCCCTCCGCCGCTGCAGAACACACTGCAAAGGGGAAGAAAATCCTGCCCTATCGCTGAGGCACTGAATGAATACTTTGCATCTCAGAAGAAAGAAGAAGCTGCTAATATTACAATAAAGGAGGAGGTAGTAAAGAAAATGGAGAGGATAAATAATAAATAAAGAGGAGGCACTTAAAAGACTGGTAATACTCAAGAGTAAAAACAGTCTCCTGGTCTGTCGTGATGCTGAAGGAAGCAAGAGTGGGATTAGCCGAGGTTCTGTCCACAATCTTCCAATCCTCTTTAGATATGAGAATGGTGCTAGAGAAATGGACTGTGAATATTGCAACCTCTGTTCAAAATTTCAAAAAAGTTTAAAGCTGGTAAAGCTGTCATCCAGCACAGACTTGTGTTTGACTAACTTGATTGAGTTATTTGATAAAGTAGCATAGATGATTGAAGATGGTAGTGTGGTGATTTCTATGTGATCCCTTGAAAAGTATTTAATAAAGTGCCACATAATAAACGGGTTAGCAAAATTGAAGCCCTTAGGGTCAGAGACAGCATGGTTACAAAATTGGTTAAAGTGTAGTAATCAGGAAGTGTGAGTAGTTGCTTTTCAGATTGCAGGGAGGGCTGCAGCCGTGTTCCCCAGAAGGTGATATTCAGACACTGCTCTTTTTGACATATATTAAATGATCTGGACTTGAGTATACAAGGCACAAATTCAACGTCTGCAGATCACACAAAACTTTGAAGAATAACAGACATCAGAAGGACATAAGCAGACTGGTGAAATGAGAACGTACACGGCATATGAAATTTAAAGACAGAGGTCTGGGAGGTGATGCAGTTTGTCAGGAGAATAAAGAGAGGCAATATACAATTTTAAAGATGGTGCACAGTAAGATACAACACCAGGTTAAAGCCAACAGGTTTGTTTCGAATCATTTAGCTTTCGGAGCGCAGCTCCTTCCTCAGGTGAATAATGGTGCAGGCAGAGTGAGACCTAGACGTTTGTGTACAGAGATCTTTGAAGATGTCAGGACAAGTTGACAAAGTTGTTAAGAACGTGGGGAATCCATGCCATTGTAAATGCAGATAAAATATAGAAGGAAGGAAGGTATGCTAAACCTTCATAAATTGCAGTTAGGCGTCAACTGGATTACTGTCTGCAATTCTGGATACCACGCTTTAAGAAAAGTGTCAATGCCTAGAAGGGGGTGCAGAAGAGAATTACTAAAATTGCATCAGAGATGTGGCGCCAGAGATGAGGGACTACATGTGGAATATATGGAAAAACTGTGATTGTTTCCTTGTAGCAGTGAAGATTAAGGGGCAACCTAAAGAGGCATTCAAAATCATGAACAGTAAACAGGAGAATCTGTTTCTGGTGATAGAAGAATCAGTGACTAAAGGACACAGATTTGAAGTGAATTGGCAATATAGAGCCAGAGGTGTGATATGGGTAATTTCTTTAATACAGTGAGTTATGATGACCCGGAATAGGCTGGTTGAAAGGGTGACTTCCAAAAAAGAAGTTGGATAAAACTTGAAGAGAAGAAAATTGCAGGGTTATTGAGAAAGGACAGGGAAGTCAGCCTAATTGTGTAGCTCTTTCAAAAGAGCTAGCAGAGGCACAATGGGCTAAATAGCCTCAATCTTTGCCAAAAGATTTTCTGATACTTAGCTTCAAAGATGTTTGAATAAAAGTTCATTCATTTTTTCTGAATATCAGCAGTTATTTGTTCCCATTACTTCCACTTAATTTTTGTCAAATTTGTTCAACTTGCCTAAAAAATCATTGCGAGCAGCAAAATCAGAATATTCAAAGTACCATGGCCCCTTTAGGTAGATCTCATCAATGAATTATGGAATAATAACATTTTCATATATACCTGCTGCAGGTTTAGTCAAGAAACCAAGCCAAAACCATTCCCCACCGACATTAGACACAGTGCGGCATGGTGGCACAGTGGTTAGCACTGCTGCCTCACAGCGCCAGGGACCAGGGTTCAATTCCGGCCTTGGGTAACTGTTTGTGTGGAGTTTGCACTTTCTCCCCATGTCTGCATTGATTTTCTCCGGGTACTCCGGTTTCCTCCCACAGTCCAAAGATGTGCAGTCGAGGTGGATTGGCCATAAAAAGAAAAATGCCCCTTAGTGTCCAGGGATGTACAGGTGAGGCGGGGTTACATAGATAAGGCAGGGAAATGGGCCTCGATAGTGTGCTCTTTCAGAGGGTTGGTGCAGACCTGATGGGCTGAATGGCCACCTCTGCACTGTAGAGATTCTAAATCCAAGATTTTAAGTCATAACAAACAAGCTCCAAACAAGTGGAGTGCAAAAGAAGAAAATACTAGGGTTAGATAATCATTGTAGATAATTAGTCCAAAAAATTGGTGGTATTAAAACAATTTTAGTTCTCAATTTTCTTTTAGATCAGCCATCGAGTATTTGAAGCTGTTATTCTGCTTTTTACATTACATAAGCTCCATCTAGTGAAAAATATAGACACAACAGAATTTTACACAAGTCAATTTGTTGTTGGATTTCAAATTCAGGGGCATTCGAAATTAAATATGACCAACAGGTTAAACATAATAATCAAGAAAAGGTAGTTACAACAGGAGGCAAATGTCACAATATGCTGAAGGACACCACCAAAACAGATTCAAATAAGATTTATATATTTGATGGTTACAAGACTTTACTGTATGAGATTGTTGTTGCATTCACCTATGTCACAATGACCACATTTCAAATTAATTATTTCACTGTAAAGCAATTTGAGACATCCTATGAATGTAATATGGGCATAAATTCAACTTTTTTCTCTTCTTCCCTAATCAATCATCGCTCATATCTTTTTACTACAATCTATCTAGTAGTCTTTTTGCTGTCGATAGGCTAGATCTTGCTGGAGCAGGGCATCGCATGGCATAGGCTGTTAACGTTTTTCTGCACCTCCAAGCTCAAATGTTTGCAACATAATTCGCTGATAGCACGATTTGCCATGGGGCTTCTGGGAGTCTAATTGATGGCAGACTCAACTTAACCAATGGTATTTAAGAATTCAAAAAGAACCATTGGAACAATGGACGAGGAGAATAAATTATTTTTCAAATCAGGTACAATATAGAAATAATTAGAGGAAAGGAAAGATAAAGAATGGGCTTATAGCAAGAAAAAGAAAAGTTAAGGGACACAATTTAATGGAAGTTTGTGTCATTTCGGACATGATTTGGTGGGGTGTTTCTCGATGGCCGCGTTGGTGAGATTGCGGCCGTATTTAACAGCACTTAGTGCCGGAAATGAGCACCCTCGGGTTTTACTGGCTCCCTCGACGTCTGATTCACCAGATACATGCTTCAGAACCTCACCACCAACAAGGGGGAGCTGTTTCTAAATGCTCCCTCACCACTCACTCCCAGTCAACACACAAGCATGGCAGCGCGCAGACCAGCTCCTCGCTTTGGGGATGCCGACTTGTAGGCTTCTCGACGCTGTGAATGAGCGACAGGACATCCTGTGCCCCCAAGAAAGTCGGAGGACCAGCAGTAAGGCCACCATTATCATTTGAGAGACAGTGGCAGCGGCTGTCAGTTTGGGCAGTCTGACCAGAAGGACCAGTGCCCAATGTCAGAAGAACAATGACCTCCACCGATTTTAAAAATAAATTTAGATTACCCAATTATTTTTTCCCAATTAAGGGGCAATTTATCGTGGCCAATCCACCTACCCTGCACATCTTTTTAGGTTGTGGGCATGAGACCCATGCAGATACAGGGAGAATGTGCAAACTCCACACGGACAGTGACCTGGAGCCAGGATCGAACCCGGGTCCTCGACCTCCACCAATCTGCAAGAATACATTACCACCTCTCTTCTGGCATTAGTTCTGCCTGCCACCCCTCAAATTCCACCCCCCCCCCCCCTCACCACAAATCACTGGCTGACACCTTGCATCTTCCTCACATCCGATCTTCGTGCTTGTTCCTCAGAACACCCTGGCAACCAGCAGCACAACTCCTTCATGTCTGGTTGTGGTGCCCACGTGCAACCAGCTATAGACCCCTCTGATTCATCAAGCGCGCGGCTCACAAGCCCACTTTTTGTCCCCGCAGGAGAAAATATCCCATAATAGCGTGAAAGGGTCAAGACGGCGGTTGGGGGGGGGGGGGGAGTACCAAATTTCTTTGTCTCACCCCCTCTGAGGAATGGGCCTTGGAGATTGCGAGGAGGGAGCAGTCACCGACAGTGAGGTTGGCCAGTGAGGTGAGGATCACTGCCCCTTCACCCATTTAACCTGTCTCAAGTGAATTCATAGAATCATAGAATCTACAGTACAGAAGGAGGCCATTTGGCCCATCGAGTCTGCACCAGCCCTTGGAAAGAGCATCTTACTTAAACCCACACCTCCACCGTAGCCCTGTAACCCAGTAACCCCACCTAACCTTTTTAGACACTAAGGGCAATTTAGCATGACCAATTCACCTAACCTGCACATGTTTGGACTTTGGGAGGGAACCAGAGCACCCGGAGGAAACCCATGTAGATGCAGGAAGAACATACAGACTCCGCACAGACAGCGACCCAAGCTGGGAATCGAACCGGGGACCCTGGAGCTGTGAAGCAAAAATGCTAACCACTGGGCTACCGTGCCACCCTGAGTTGTTTATGTCAGGCAAAATGATCCTTCCTTCTCATTGACCACTTGTCCAAGACCCTCTCTCACAGGGTCTCCATCTGATGGTGCCGTGCCATCCAATGTCATACATCCCCCGCCACCCAAGAAGCTAGCTCAGAGAGATCCGATGAGACCACCATCGAGATGTCACAGCTATCAGCCCCACCTTCCACCACCGCAGAGGCGCACACCTCAGTTGGCGGCATTAGTGGCATTATATTCTGGGGCACAATGTGGTGAGCACCACACAGTTGCTGATGCACATCAGGTAGAGGCAGAAACATCAAAGGGAGCCAGCAGTCAGAGGTCTGCTGGATTCCAGGACTCAGCTGAGTCCCAGTCAGATGCCAAGCCTCTGGACATGATTATCCCAGAACTGATGCAGATGCTTGGACATGGACATGAGATACAGGGTGGATGTCAGCGACATTCCAGTGAGTGTATAGCCAGTTGAAGGAGTCCCAAAGACTACAGGCACAGGAGGTGATGCCAACAATGCGTGGCACCGAGGCCAACACAACAAGGGTGTCGGCCGCAGTAAAAAGCCTGGAGCACGACGTCAATGTCTTGAGTGGTGGTGCCCAAGGCATGGCTCAATTTGTGATGGCCATGGCTGCGGGCCTCGATATCATGTCCTAGTCAATGAGGAACATGTCCCACACTCAGGTGGACATTACTGAGGCACTGCAGAGCATGGTCCCATCACTGAGGGACATGACCCAGACACAGACAGACATTGCTGAGGCATGCAGAGCATGGCTCAATCACTGAGGAGCATCGCTGAGGGCGTCAAGACCGTGATGCAGCTGGAGGCACCAGGTCTGATAAGAGTCCAAAGATTCAGAGGCCTCTGGAACTCACTCCAACTGCCCCTCTGACCCATAGGGACATATGGGCTCAGGCAGAGAGGAGGAATGACTGGAGGCCAACTTGAGGCCTGCCACCAAGGAGACTGTAGTGATCTCTGTATATCATAATACATGATCAGTCTATGTAAAGCTAGTACAGGCAATTGAACAGTAGATGTCTCACTATCAGGACCTATATAAATGGTTTTCCCACTCTTTCTTATAGGAGTGTGTATCAGGAGTGCAGAGAGAACAGAAGTAGGAAAGCTAGAGAGAAGAAGTTATTAGTTATCAAAGCATTGTATTATATAATTTAATTAGTCTATCTACAATTGTTTATTTGTTTTGCTTGTTGAGTATTAAGTAAAAAGAACTCACAATATTAATTTATATTACTCAATAAATTACTTTACCTTTACAAGAAGACTTGTAAAGTCATTTTCAATAACTCGGCTGGATTAAAAGAGTAATATAACATGGAACCAGGATAAATTAGGCTTTTAAGAAAGACTAGTAAAAAAATTTGAACAAAAAAGACAACAACAAAAAAAATCGGAATCCACTATTCGACTGGTGAAGTCATCGCAACACCGGAATCGTCGACTAAAAAGAGATTTTCGATGGACCAAGTGCAAGCTCCCAGACATCTGAAGACCACTGGTGATCTTAATTTAAATTGAAGGTTGTTTAAGCAACAATTCCAGCTTTATCGGAAGCTAGTGATTTAAACGCCGCATCTGAAGCCAGATGAATCGCTTTGCTTCTGACCTCAGCAGCACAGCAAGCAATTGAAAGCTACAATTTGTTTATTTTTGCTGAAGGTGAAGATAAATCGAAGTTTGAACATATAATCGCGAAATTCGATGACCATTGCAGAATGCAAACAAATGAAATTTTAGAGCAATTCAGGTTTCATAAGCGAGTGCAAAAAGTTGGTGAACTGGTGAATAACTTCATTACAGTTCTCAAACTCCTAGCTCAAACCTGTAATTATGCTGATCTTCATGATTCTCTTGTGAGAGATCAGATTGTTTATGGAATAACTGATGAAACTGTAAGAGAAGCTTTAATTCGTCAAAATGATTTAACATTGAAAATTGTGATAGAGAAATGCATCTCCAGTGAACAAACTGAAAGTCAATACTTAAAGTTTTATCCAAAAGAAAAAGGCGCGAAAGTCTACCACGAGGCTGAGAAAATAAAAATGATGTTGCAGGCAGCACAGAAGACTGTTCGGAATGGCAGCTACCCAGCGCACGCATTTTCCAACTCGGGACATGCGCACTTCACACATGCGAAACTCCCCAAAAGAGGTCTGCACATAAGCGAACATCACTAATCCGTCACGGCGACAACGTGATGATGTGTCATAGATGTGGCAACGCCCACTTAAAGGGAAACTGCCCTGCTTTTGGAAAACGCTGTTTGAGATGTTCAAAGATGAATCATTATGCTTCTCAGCGCCAATCATCTGCAAGCTATCTCCCTCCTGCACATAAAAAGAACTACAACGTGAGAGCTGTTGACAAAGATGAACAAATCAACACTCAACAAGATTTTTCCCAAGGTGATGACATTTTCTCATTAGAAAGTACCTTCTTTGTTGGAGTGGTTGAAGCATCCTCGAAGACTGATCTGCAAGCAAGCAAGACTAGTCTTCAAGCAACAAAAAAAGCACTTCACGAAAATAAAAAGAATCTTCAAGCAACATAAGATCAACTAGTCAACGTTGTCAGCAACAAATGAATGACTACTGCATGTATTAATGATATTCCAATCTCATTTAAATTAGACACAGGTGCTTCTGTTATGGGACAGGGTTTAGAGAACCCCAAAGTGTATCATGGAGTTCACCTGACCCACAACGTTTTTAGATTTCGGTTATGGGGAGCACAAGGGCCTACTTTACAGGTGTGATGCAATAGAGTTCTAACTAAAACAAAAGCATGTTTATTTATGAATCCAGTTACCACTTTATAAACCTACAGTAAACTTCTTAACAATTATCAACACCAATAATCCCCACAGATACAACATTCTACAAGTAACCCTTCAAAACTTTCTTAACAACATCCATAAGTTCTAAAGACCCTATTTACAGAAAGACAGCAGAGCGGAGCTGCAGATTGGCTGTTGTGGGGGAAATTTGCATACCTCCGTTGCAGTCACCCTAACTTGAAGGTGTACCTGAGCAAGCATCCCTAGCTGTTCGAGTGAAGACAAGCATCCAGCAAAGGGCAGTAGAGCGGAGCTGCTGATTGGCTATTGCGGGAGAAATTTGCATACCTCCGTTGTGGTCACCCTAACTGAAATGAAATGAAAAATGAAATGAAATGAAAATCGCTTATTGTCACAAGTAGGCTTCAAATGAAGCTACTGTGAAAAGCCCCTAGTCGCCACATTCCGGTTTGTGGAGGAGCTGTTGTCAAATGACACTTAAACCCAAATCACTTCTTCAGTGTTTCCCTCCCTTCCCCCTCCTCTAACCAAAAAACCAACTGCTGTAAAGATAAAAAGGAAGGCTCGAGGTCAGGTAGAAGTAGAAAGAAGTTGAACCGTGACGTCACAGCCTGCAGGTAAGGGATTGGCTGATGACTGGTAAGTAGTTTTTCTTTTCTTTTCCCTCAGGTGTTATCGAGCGGGGAGCAGAGGTTGCAGAGTGAAACTTGCTGAGAAGGGGAGTGAATAACAGGTGAGCTCTTTCTTTCTTTTTAATTTTTTATCTAGAGGGGATGGCAAGGAAGGTAGTGCAATGTTCCTCCTGCAGAATGTTTGAGGTGAGGGACGCCATCAGTGTCCCTGCTGATTTCATCTGTGGGAAGTGCAGCCATCTCCAGCTCGTCAGAAACCGCTTTAGGGAACTGGAGCTGGAGCTGGCTGAATTTCGGAGCATTCGGGAGGCAGAGGTGGTCATAGACAGAAGCTTCAGGGATGTAGTTACTCCGAAAAATAAAGATAGATGGGTGACGGTGAGAGGGGCTGGGAGGAAGCAGTCAGTACAGGGATCCCCTGTGGTCGTTCCCCTTAGTAACAAGTATACTGCTTTGGATACTGTTGGGGGAGTGGCTTACCAGGGGTAAGCCATGGGGTACAGGTCTCTGGCACAGAGTCTATCCCTGTTGCTCAGAAGGGAATGGGGGAGAGGAGTAGAGCATTAGTCATTGGAGACTCCATAGTTAGGGGGATAGATAGGAGGTTCTGTGGGAACGAGAGAGACTCGCGGTTGGTTTGTTGCCTCACAGGTGCCAGGGTGAGTGATGTCTCGGATCGTGTTTTCGGGATCCTTAAGGGGAAGGGGGAGCAGCCCCAAGTCGTGGTCCACATAGGTACCAACGACATAGGTAGGAAAAGGGAAAGGGATGTAAGGCAGGAATTCAGGGAGCTAGGGTGGAAACTTAGATCTGGGACAAACAGAGTTCTTATCTCTGGGTTGTTACCCGTGCCACGTGATAGCGAGATGAGGAATAGGGAGAGAGAGGAGTTGAACACGTGGCTACAGGGATGGTGCAGGAGGGAGGGTTTCATATTTCTGGATAATTGCGGCTCATTCTGGGGTCGGTGGGACCTCTACAAACGGGATGGTCTACACCTGGACCAGAGGGGTAACAATATCCTGGGGGGGAAATTTGCTAATGCTCTTCGGGAGCGTTTAAACTAGTTCAGCAGGGGCTTGGGAACCTGAATTGTAGCTCCAGTATACAGGAGGTTGAGAGTAGTGAGGTCATGAGTAAGGTTTCAAAGTTGCAGGAGTGCACCGGCAGGCAGGAAGGTGGTTTAAAGTGTGTCTTCTTCAATGCCAGGAGCATCCAGAATAAGGTGGGTGAACTTGCGGCATGGGTTGGTACCTGGGACTTCGATGTTGTGGCCATTTCGGAGACATGGATAGAGCAGGGACAGGAATGGTTGTTGCAGGTGCCGGGGTTTAGATATTTCAGTAAGCTCAGGGAAGGTGGTAAAAGAGGGGGAGGGGTGGCATTGTTAGTCAAGGACAGTATTACGGTGGCAGAAAGGACGTTTGATGAGGACTCGTCTACTGAGGTAGTATGGGCTGAGGTTAGAAACAGGAAAGGAGAGGTCACCCTGTTAGGGGTTTTCTATAGGCCTCCGAAAAGTTCCAGAGATGTAGAGGAAAGGATTGCAAAGATGATTCTGGATAGGAGCAAAAGCAACAGGGTAGTTGTAATGGGGGACTTTAACTTTCCAAATATTGACTGGAAACGCTATAGTTCGAGTACTTTAGATGGGTCCATTTTTGTCCCATGTGTGCAGGAGGGTTTCCTGACACAGTATGTAGATAGGCCAACGAGAGGCGAGGCCATATTGGATTTGGTACTGGGTAATGAACCAGGCCAGGTGTTAGATTTGGAGGTAGGTGACTTTGGTGATAGTGGCCACAATTCGATTACGTTTACTTTAGTGATGGAAAGGGTTAGGTATATACCGCAGGGCAAGAGTTATATCTGGGGGAAAGGCAATTATGATGCGATGAGGCAAGATTTAGGATGCATCAGATGGAGAGGAAAACTGCAGGGGATGGGCACAATGGAAATATAGAGCTTGTTCAAGGAACAGCTACTGCGTGTCCTTGATAAGCATGTACCTGTCAGGCAGGGAGGAAGTGGTCGAGCAAGGGAACTGTGGTTTACTAAGGCAGTCGAAACACTTGTCAAGAGGAAGAAGGAGAATTATGTAAAGATGAGACATGAAGGTTCAGTTAGGGCGCTCGAGAGTTACAAGTTAGCTAGGAAGGACCTAAAGAGAGAGCTAAGAAGAGCCGGGAGCGGACATGAGAAGTCTTTGGCAGGTAGGATCAAGGATAACCCTAAAGCTTTCCATAGATATGTCAGGATTAAAAGAATGACTCGGGTAAGAGTAGGGCCAGTCAAGGACAGTAGTGGGAAGTTGTGCTTGGAGTCCAAGGAGATAGGAGATGTGCTAAATGAATATTTTTCGTCAGTATTCACACAGGAAAAAGACAATATTGTCGAGGAGAATACTGAGATTCAGGCTACTAGACTAGAAGGGCTTGAGGTTCATAAGGAGGAGGTGTTAGCAATTCTGGAAAGTGTGAAAATAGATAAGTCCCCTGGGCCGGATGGGATTTATCCTAGGATTCTCTGGGAAGCTAGGGAGGAGATTGCTGAGCCTTTGGCTTTGATCTTTAAGTCATCTTTGTCTACAGGAATAGTGCCAGAAGACTGGAGGATAGCAAATGTTGTCCCCTTGTTCAAGAAGGGGAGTAGAGACACCCGGTAACTATAGACCAGTGAGCCTTACTTCTGTTGTGGGCAACATCTTGGAAAGGTTTATAAGAGATAGGATGTATAATCATCTGGAAAGGAATAATTTGATTAGAGATAGTCAACACAGTTTTGTGAAGGTTAGGACATGCCTCACAAACCTTATTGAGTTCTTTGAGAAGGTGACCAAACAGATGGATGAGGGTAAAGCAGTTGATGTGGTGTATATGGATTTCAGTAAAGCGTTTGATAAGGTTCCCCACGGTAGGCTACTGCAGAAAATACGGAGGCATGGGATTCAGGGACGTTTAGCAGTTTGGATCAGAAATTGGCTAGCTGGAAGAAGACAAAAGGTAGTGGTTGATGGGAAGTGTTACTGAAGTCCAGTTACTAGTGGTGTACCACAAGGATCTGTTTTGGGGCCACTGCTGTTTGTCATTTTTAAAAATGACCTGAAGGAGGGCGTAGAAGGATGGGTGAGTAAGTTTGCAGATGACACTAAAGTCGGTGGAGTTGTGGACAGTGCGGAAGGATGTTACAAGTTACAGAGGGACATAGATAAACTGCAGCGCTGGGCTGAAAGGTGGCAAATGGAGTTTAATGTAGAAAAGTGTGAGGTGATTCATTTTGGAAGGAATAAAAGGAAAACAGGGTACTGGGCTAATGGTAAGATTATTGGCAGTGTGGATGAGCAGAGAGATCTTGGTGTCCATGTACACAGATCCCTGAAAGTTGCCACCCAGGTTGAGAGGGTTGTTAAGAAGACGTACGGTGTGTTAGCTTTTATTGGTAGAGGGATTGAGTTTCGGAGCCATGAGGTCATGTTGCAGCTGTACAAAGCTCTGGTGCGGCTGCATTTGGAGTATTGCGTGCAATTCTGGTCGCCGCATTATAGGAAGGATGTGGAAGCATTGGAAAGGGTGCAGAGGAGATTTACCAGAATGTTGCCTGGTATGGAGGGAAGATCTTATGAGGAAAGGCTGAGGGACTTGAGGCTGTTTTCGTTAGAGAGAAGAAGGTTAAGAGGTGACTTAATTGAGGCATACAAGATGATCAGAGGATTGGATAGGGTGGACAGTGAGAGCCTTTTTCCTCGGATGGTGATGTCTAGCACGAGGGCACATAGCTTTAAATTGAGGGGAGATAGATATAAGACAGATGTCGGAGGTAGGTTCTTTACTCAGAGAGTAGTAAGGGCGTGGAATGCCCTGCCTGCAACAGTAGTGGACTCGTCAACACTAAGGACATTCAAATGGTTATTGGATAGACATATGGACGATAAGGGAATAGTGTAGATGGGCTTTAGTGGTTTCACAGGTTGGTGCAACATCGAGGGCCGAAGGGCCTGTACTGCGCTGTAATGTTCTATGTTCTATGTTTAAATTCTCTCCAGAAACCGGTATTACTTTGAAATCCTCAAATGAGCTGAAGACAGTCTGCAGCTTGTAGAGAGAGGTCATTATACAGCTTCTTGATTTGCCTGCAGCGATCCAGCTCTCAAAATGAAAATAAAACACACTGTTGCTGCCTGCTCAAAAACGAAAGTAAAAGACAGCCAGCCCGGCTCCACCCACACTCTGACATCACTGCAGCTATTTCTTAATAAACACCCATTTCTTAAAGGTACATCCATTACAGCTATTTGATAAACACCTGTTTCTTAAAGGTACTCTCACATGCCACCTCCCCCAAGAAAAAAAAATAAACCACCAACTTCAAGATGGTTTAATTTTTCACCTTTTCTCTTTCCTTTAAGAAATATTGACAGTGAAGATACTTTTTTTTTTAACAAAACAAAGCACGCAAACATTTATAATAACAGTCCTGTTTAGTTCTTCTTCCTCCAACTGGACTCCCTCACGATTGACAGTCTCTTTGAACAAGAAGGTCTCTGCACGATCCATCCATTTCTCTATGCCTCGGCATTTCTCTTTAAGGTCAGATACTTTAGTTCAATCTGATCACAGAGCCCCTTGTAATTCTCCAACACAAGAGCATTGGTTAACACAGCCTTCAGGTAGTCATATGTCTGTTGACACTCCGCTGTCCACATAGATTTGCTAGGTTTCTTTAGCAAGTCCGTCAGTGGAGAAACCACACTGCTAAAGTTCGGCATAAATTTCCGGTAGAATGCCAAGGAATTGCATTATTTCCCTTTGTGTCGAGGGTATTGGAAACTCCCCAATAACTTTTGTTTTCACATCCCGTGGGACCATTCGACCCTGTCTGATTGTATGGCCCAGGAAAGTGACTTGGGCTTTTCCAAATTCACTTTTGGCTAGGTTTACCACCAAACCCGCCTCCTGAAGTCGAACAAATAACTCGATCAGGTGTTTTAAATGTTCTTTCCATGTCTGGCTAAAAATTACCAGATCGTCGATGTATACCGCACAATTGGGTAATCCTGAAAAGACTTTGTTAGTTAACCGTTGAAATGTGGCTGGGGCATTTTTCATGCCAACTGGCATAACTTTGAATTGGTATATACCATCTGGAATCACAAAAGCTGAAATCTCCTTCGCCCTTTCGGATAATGGTACCTGCCACTAACCTTTAAGTAAATCCAGTTTGGAAATAAAAGCGGATTGTCCCACCTTCTCAATGCAAATCCTCCAAGCGTGGGATAGGATAAGGCTCCATTCTTGTAATTGCATTAAACTTTCTATAGTCCACATACAACTGTTGGATACCGTCTGGTTTTGGTACCATCACTATGGGTGAGCTCCATTGGCTGAAACCCACTTCAATTATGCCATTTTTAAGTATACTTTCAATCTCTTTGTTAACCTGTGCCAATTTTAAAAGATTAAGTCTATATGGATGTTGTTTAATTGGATCAGCATTTCCCACATCTACATCATGTATAGACATTTTAGTACTTCCCAATTTATCTCCAGAAATTTTCCCATGTGATATCAATAACTCTTTCAAGTCAGTCCGTTTTTCCTCTGGAAGGTAACTCAACAACCTATGCCAATTTTTAAGAACATCCTCGTTTTCCAATTTAATTTGAGGTACGTCAAATTCAAAGTCATCTGGATTTGGTTCATCACTTTGAGTTAAAATCATTAAAACCTCCTTTTGCTCTCCGTCCCTTTCAAAGTACCTTTCAGGCATATTCACATGACACACATGGTGAGTTTGCATTTATCCGGCGTTCTTACCACATAATTCACCTTACTTAATTTCCTTTCAATCTGATAAGGTCCACAAAACCTTTGTTTTAAAGGTTCACTTACCACTGGTAACAATACAAAAACCTTATCTCCACTGGCAAAACTACAAACTTTTGCTTTCTTGTCCGCGACACATTTCATCACATTTTGTGCAACTTTTAAATGTTGTCGAGCCAATTCTCCTGCTCTATTTAATCGTTCCCTAAAATTTGGCACGTAATCCAATAATGTAAGATCCGATTTCTCACTCACCAATTTTTCCTTAATCAATTTAAGTGGTCCTCTTACCTCATGACCAAAAATTAGTTCAAACGGACTGAATTTGGTTGACTCATTAGGTGCATCCCTTATTGCAAACAGTACGAATGGAATTCCTTTATCCCAATCCTCTGGATAATCGTGACAATAAGCCCTCAACATTGTCTTTAATATCTGATGCCACCTTTCTAACACTCCCCGCGATTCTGGATGGTATACAGTTGATTTAAATTATTTTATTCCTAAGCTATCCATAATTTCTTTGAATAACCTTGAGGTAAAATTTGATCCTTGATCCGATTGTATTTCTGTGGATAGTCCATATCTAGTAAAGAATTTAAGTGACTCCTCCAGAACCTTTTTATCTGTAATATTGCGTACTGGAATGACCTCTGGAAACCTAGTAGACACATAAATTATAGTCAAAAGATTTTGATTCCCACTTTTCATTTTTGCAAGCGGTCCTACGCAATCAATTAAGACCCTTGTAAAAGGTTCCTCAAATGCTGGAATGGGGATTAAGGGTGCTGGTTTTATCACTGCTTGAGGTTTCCCTATCATGTGACATGTGTGACATGATCGACAAAATGTAACTACATCTTTATGTAGTCCAGGCCAATAAAAATGTTTTTGGATTTTAGCGTGAGTTTTCCTTACTCCCGAAAGATCGCCCACAGGTACCTCATGTGTTACTCGCAACACCTCCTTTCTATACACTACCAGCAATACCACTTGATGAACTTCTGCCCACTTTTCATCCGGCTGCATATGTAAAGGTCTCCATTTTCTCATCAAGACATCACTTTTACGATAATAACACTCTGGTAAACACTCAGATTCCTCTTCTGTGTATGCTTTCTGATGCATCCGTTTTATTTCTATATCTTTCTGTTGTAACTCTGCCAATTTTCCTGAACCAAAAATATCCGCCTCAACCTTCACCTATTCTTGTTCTTTTCCAATCATCTGATCAAAATCGTTGCTGATAATTGAACTTCAACTTTAAAAAAAATATATGTTTAATTCAAAATTTTGTGGCCAAACATAACAGTACATAGTTTTTCTTTTGAACAACAACAAAGCAATATAAATAACCGTGGCCAATTTTAAACAAATAAATAAATAATATATAAACAAAAACAAAAACAAAACTAAGTGGCAACTGCCTTGTCAAAAATAGTTACTCTCCAAAGATACAATCCAACAATCCAATATACATTACCTAGAACAAGTGTCTATACATATACAATGACATCCCTGAGAGTCCGTCCGGTTCCTCCCACCCCCCCCCCCCTGGGTTGCTGCTGTTGTCTTCTTCTTTTCCATTCCCTCTATCTTTCTGTGAGGTAGTCGACGAACGGTTGCCACTGCCTGGTGAACCCTGGAGCCGATCCTCTTAATACGAACTTGATCCGTTCTAACTTTATAAACCCTGCCATGTCGTTTATCCAGGTCTCCACACCTGGGGGTTTGGCTTCCTTCCACATTAACAATATCCTGCGCCGGGCTGCGAGGGACGCAAAGGCCAAAACATCAGCCTCTCTCGCCTCCTGCACTCCCGGCTCTTCTGCAACCCCGAATATAGCCAACCCCCAGCTTGGTTCGACCCGGACCCCCACCACCTTCGAAAGCACTTTTGCCACCCCCACCCAGATCCCCTGTAGTGCCGGGCATGACCAGAACATGTGGGTGTGATTCACTGGGCTTCTCGAGCATCTCCCACACCTATCCTCTACCCCAAAAAATCTACTGAGCCGTGCTCCAGTCATATGCGCCCTGTGTAGAACCTTGAATTGTATCAGGCTTAGCCTGGCACACGAGGACGATGAATTTACCCTACGTAGGGCGTCAGCCCACAGCCCCTCCTCAATCTCCTCCCCCAGCTCTCCTTCCCATTTCCCTTTCAGCTCATCTACCATGATCTCCCCCTCGTCCCTCATTTCCCTATATATGTCCGACACCTTACCATCCCCCACCCATGTCTCTGAGATCACTCTATCCTGCACCTCCTGCGTCGGGAGCTGCGGGAATTCCCTCACCTGTTGCCTCACGAAAGCCCTCAGTTGCATATACCGAAATGCATTCCCTTGGGGCAACCCATATTTTTCCGTCAGCACACTCAGACTCGCAAACGTCCCATCTACGAACAGATCTCTCAATTGTACTACCCCAGCTCTTTGCCATGCTCCAAATCCCCCATCCATTCTCCCCGGAACAAACCTATGGTTATTTCTTATCGGGGACTGCACCGAGGCTCCCGTCTTTCCCCTATGCCGTCTCCACTGCCCCCAAATTTTCAATGTAGCCACCACCACCGGGCTTGTGGTGTATTTCTTCGGTGAGAACGGCAACGGCGCCGTCACCATTGCTTGTAGGCTAGTCCCCCTGCAGGATGCCCTCTCCAATCTCTTCCACGCCGCTCCCTCCCCTTCTCTCATCCACTTACACGCCATTGAAACATTGGCGGCCCAGTAATAGTCGTTTAGGCTCGGTAGTGCCAACCCCCCCCTGTCCCTACTACGCTGCAAAAATCCCCTCCTCACTCTCGGGGTCTTCCCGGCCCACACAAAACTCATAATACTCTTCTCGATTCTCTTGAAAAAAGCCTTCGTGTCCACCACCGGGAGGCACTGAAACACAAAAAGGAATCTCGGGAGGACCACCATTTTAACCGCCTGCACCCTACCTGCCAGTGACAGGGACTCCATGTCCCATCTCTTAAAGTCCTCCTCCATCTGTTCCACCAACTGCGTTAAATTAAGCCTGTGTAATGTACCCCAATTCTTGGCTATCTGGATCCCCAAGTACCGGAAGTCCCTTGTTACCTTCCTCAACGGTAAATCCTCTATTTCCCTGCTCTGCACCCCTGGATGCACCACGAACAACTCACTTTTCCCCATGTTCAATTTATACCCTGAAAAATCCCCAAACTCCCCAAGTATCCGCATTATCTCTGGCATCCCCTCCGCCGGGTCCACCACATACAACAACAAATCATCCGCATACAGAGATGCCCGGTGTTCTTCTCCTCCCCTGAGTACTCCCCTCCACTTCCTGGAACCCCTCAATGCTATGGCCAGGGGCTCAATCGCCAGTGCAAACAATAACAGAGACAGAGGACATCCCTGCCTCGTCCCTCTATGGAGCCGAAAATAATCAGACCCCCGTCCATTCGTGACCACGCTCGCCATCGGGGCCCTATACAGCAACTGTACCCATCTGATATATCCATCTCCAAAGCCAAATCTCCTCAGCACCTCCCACAAATAATCCCACTCCACTCTATCAAATGCTTTCTCGGCATCCATCGCCACCACTATCTCCGCTTCCCCCTCTGGTGGGGGCATCATCATTACCCCTAGCAGCCTCCGTATATTTGTGTTCAGCTGTCTCCCCTTCACAGACCCAGTTTGGTCCTCATGAACCACCCCCGGGACACAATCCTCTATCCTCGTTGCCATTACCTTGGCCAGAAACTTAGCATCCACATTCAGGAGGGAAATGGGCCTATAGGACACGCATTGCAGCGGGTCTTTTTCCTTCTTTAGGAGGAGCGATATCGTTGCCTCTGACATAGTCGGGGGCAGCTGCCCCCTTTCCCTAGCCTCATTAAAGGTTCTCATCAGTACACTGGGAATCCGTCTGGTCCCGGGGCCTTCCCCGCCTGCATGCTTCCAATCCCTTTCACTACTTCCTCCGTCTCAATCTGTGCTCCCAGTCCCGCCCTCTCCTGCTCCTCCACCTTAGGAAATTCCAGCTGATCCAGAAAGCACATCATTCTCTCCTTCCCTTCCGGGGGCTGAGCTTCATATAATCTTTCATAAAATGCCTTGAACACTCCATTCACTCTCTCTGCTCCCCGCTCCATCTCTCCCTCCTCATCTCTCACCCCCCCTATCTCCTTCACTGCTCCCCTTTTCCTCAGTTGGTGGGCCAGCAACCTGCTCGCCTTCTCCCCATATTCGTACTGTACACCCTGTGCCTTCCTCCATTGTGCCTCTGCATTACCCGTAGTCAACAAGTCAAATTCTACATGTAGCCTTTGCCTTTCCCTGTACAGTCCATCCTCCGGTGCCTCCGCATATTGTCTGTCCACCCTCAAAAGTTCTTTCAACAACCGCTCCCTTTCCCTACCCTCCTGCTTTCCTTTATGTGCCCTGATAGATATCAGCTCCCCTCTAACCACAGCCTTCAACGCCTCCCAGACCACTCCCACCTGAACCTCCCCATTGTCATTGAGTTCCAAGTACCTTTCAACACACCCCCTCACCCTTAAACACACCCCCTCATCTGCCAATAATCCCATGTCCATTCTCCAGGGTGGGTGCTGTTCTTTTTCCTCCCCTATCTCCAGGTCCACCCAATGTGGAGCGTGGTCCGAAATAGCTATAGCCGTGTACTCCGTCCCCGTCACCTTCGGGATCAGTGCCCTTCCGAAAACAAAAAAGTCTATCCGTGAATAGACTTTGTGGACATAGGAGAAAAACGAAAACTCCTTACTCCTAGGTCTACTAAATCTCCAGGGGTCTACTCCTCCCATCTGCTCCATAAAGCCCTTGAGCACCTTAGCTGCAGCCGGCCTCCTTCCGGTCCTGCACCTCGATCTGTCCAGCCCTGGGTCCAGCACCGTATTAAAATCTCCACCCATTACCAACTTTCCCGTCTCTAGGTCCGGGATGCGTCCCAACATACGCCTCATAAAATTGGCATCATCCCAGTTCGGGGCATATACGTTCACTAAAACCACCGCCTCCCCTTGCAATCTGCCACTCACCATCACGTATCTGCCCCCACTATCCGCCACTATAGTCTTTGCCTCAAACATTACCCGCTTCCCCACTAATATAGCCACCACCCTGTTTTTTACGTCTAGCCCCGAATGAAACACCTGCCCCACCCATCCTTTGCGAAGTCTGACCTGGTCTATCAGTTTCAGATGCGTCTCCTGCAGCATAACCACATCTGCCTTAAGTTTTTTTAGGTGTGCGAGTACCCGTGCCCTCTTAATCGGCCCGTTCAGCCCTCTCACATTCCACGTGATCAGCCGGGTTGGGGGGCTCTTTACCCCCCTCCCCTTGTCGACTAGCCATCTCCTTTTTCAATCCAGCTCCTCACCTGGTTCCCACGTAGCCGTATCTCCCCCCAACGGCGCCCTCCCGCCCCGACCGCCCCACCCCATACCAGCTCCCCCTTCTCCCCAGCAGCAGCAACCCAGTTACCCCCCCCCCCCCGCTAGATCCCTTTCTAGCGTAATTGCACCCCCCATGTTGCTCCCAGAAGTCAGCAAACTCTGGCCGACCTCGGCTTCCCCCCGTGACCTCGGCCCCCACTGTGCTAGGCCCCCTCCTTCCTGCTTCCCTGTTCCCGCCATGATTACCATAGCGCAGGAACAAAGCCCGCGCTTCCCATTTGGCCCCGCCCCCAATGGCCGGCGCCCCCAGCTCCTCATCCTCCCTCCACCCCTCCCCCACAACATGGGGAAGAGAGAAAAGTTACAGGGTCGCAGGATTAACAACTTGGGAAATCATCTCTTCCCCCATTTCCCCCCCCCCCCTTCACCCCACGTAATCAACCCATCACTTTGTCCCAAACGTTCTTTTTCTAGCCCGCTTATTCCAGTTTCTCCTCGACAATAAATGTCCACGCCTCTTCTGCCGTTTCAATGTAGTGGTGTTTCCCTTGATGTGTGACCCACAGTCTTGCCGGCTGCAGCATTCCAAATTTAACCTTCCTTTTGTGCAGCACCGCCTTGGCCCGATTAAAGCTTGCCCTCCTTCTCGCCACCTCCGCACTCCAATCTTGATATACGCGGATCACCGCGTTCTCCCACCTACTGCTCCGGGTTTTCTTTGCCCATCTGAGGACCATCTCTCTGTCCTTATATCGGAGAAATCTCACCACTATGGCTCGAGGAATTTCTCCAGCCCTCAGTCTTCGCGCCATAACTCGATAAGCTCCCTCCACCTCCAACGGGCCCGTCGGGGCCTCCGATCCCATTAACGAGTGAAGCATCGTGCTCACATATGCCCCGACGTCCGCCCCTTCTGCACCTTCGGGAAGACCAAGAATCCTTAAATTCTTCCTCCTCGCATTATTCTCCAGCACCTCCAGCCTTTCCACACATCTTTTGTGTTGTGCCTCGTGCATCTCTGTCTTCACCACCAGGCCCTGTATTTTGTCCTCATTCTCAGCAGCCTTTGCCTTCACGACTCGAAGCTCCTGCTCCTGGGTCTTTTGCTCCTCCTTTAGCCCTTCAATCGCCTGTAATATCGGGGCCAACAGCTCCTTCTTCATCTCCTTTTTAAGTTCTTCCACGCAGTGCCGCAGGAACTCTTGTTGGTCAGGGCCCCATATTAAACTGCCACCTTCCGACGCCATCTTGCTTTGTGCTTGCCTTCCTGGCCGCTGTTCTAGAAGATCCACCGCAATCCGGCCACTTTCCTCTCCTTTTTCCATCCATGTCCAGGGGGGATTCCCTTCTGGTTTACCGCACAGTGTTTTTAGCCGTTAAAATTGCCGTTGGGGCTCCTATCAAGAGCCCAAAAGTCCGTTCCACCGGGAGCTGCCGAAACGTGCGACTTAGCTGGTCATCGCCGCACCCGGAAGTGTTGAACTTCAACTTTATCTACACTCTTTGATTTATCCTTTTGTCTTAACCTGTGACTTTGCGACCTTGCTACTACAGAATCCGTAAAAATCCCATATTCGTCCTTCAACACTTCAGTTGTCTGATTTTCCACTGGCTTATCAACCACAGTAGGCATCACTCCCACACCTGCGATCCAGCTATATCATTACCCAAGATAAACTGTATTCCTGGACAAGATAGTTTCTCTATTGCTCCTACTACCACTTCACCGCTCTTCAATGGACTTTCCAAACTTACCTTATATAATGGAACACTACTCTTCTCACCCTGAATTCCACATATTACCACCTTTTCTGGCAATATTCTTCCCAAACTACATAACTCCTCATCTCTTACCATTAAAGATTGACCAGTGCCCGTATCTCTTAAAATTGTGACTTCTTTACCTGCTCCTTCTGGTACACATGAGTAAACTTTATCCTGTTTTACCACATCAGCCTTCCCAGTGCTTTTCTTCAACCACCAACACTGTGACTTTACATGGCCTAATTTATTACAGTGAAAACATGTGACACTTTTCATGTCTCTTCCACCCTCCTGGATTTCTTTTTTAATCTGAGGTACACTCTCCTTATTATCTCTCATCAGATCTCCTTTACTTATATCACTTGAGTATTTCTCTTTCCCCCTGTTTCTATCCCTCACAGCTGAAACTGATGTCGGAAACCAAGCTTTGATTTATGAACTAATTCATAATTATCTGCCATTTCTGCTGCTAGCCTCACAGTTTTAACCCTCTGCTGTTCCACATGAGTTCTCACTACATCAGGAATTGAATTAACTCCTCCAAATGTATAATTTCTCTGAGAGCTTCATACGTTTGGTCTATTTTCAAAGCCCTTATTCACCTATCAAAATTTCTCTGTTTGATCCTTTCAAACTCCATGTATGTTTGACCCAGGTTCTTTCCTTAAATTTCTAAACCTTTGTCTGTAGGCTTCAGGCACTAGTTCATATGCACCTGAGATGGATTTTTTCACCTCCTTATACGTCCCAGATACCTCCTCTGGTAGTGATGCAAACATTTCACTCGCCCTACCTACCAGCTTTGTTTGAATCAGTAATACCCACATGTCCGGTGGCCATTTCATTTATTTCGCTATCTTCTCAAATGAAAGGAAAAAGGCTTCTACCTCCTTCTCATCAAACCGTTGCAATGCTTGGACATATTTAAATAGATCCCCACCAAGCCTTCGACTATGGCGTTCTTTTTTTTTATCCTCATCACTATCCTCCAACTGGACGTTGCCCTTTACATCCGCCAATTTTAACTGACTGTCATGTTTCATGGCCATTTTCAGAAGTTTAAACTCCCTCTCATTTTCCCTTTCCTCTCTTTTTCTTTTTCCCTGATCTGTATCTCCCTTTCTCCCTCTTTTTCTCTTTGTTCTGCTAGGGCTATTCTTTCTTTGCCTCTTACTTCTCTCTCCTTTTCTTTGTCCCTCATTGCGTATTCAAGCTGCTTTAATTCTTTCTCATGTTCCAGTTGTTTAATCTGTAACTGAAGTTTTGCCAGTTCTAATGAGTCAGACTGTATCTCAGGCAATTTTAAATGCTCAGCTAGTGCTGTAAGTACCTCTTCTTTTCGCATGCTGTCAGGTAACGTTAACTGCAATGTTTTTGCCAAATCTAAAAGCCTTTTTTTAGTCTCAGTCCGTAAGTTTCTGCGTGTGACCTTATCCACCCCCAAAAACTTCCGAGCCTCTGAAAGAGCCATTTTCCACAACACACTCCCTACTTAAACTGAAATACCACACCTTAAAAGCAACCACAAATATGCTAACCCCTCACTGTCTTTAAGTTTACTAAGCCAATCTAATCATGAAAGATAGACTTTTATCGCCCTTGGCCCCCAATTTGTTATGGACCAGGGTTTAGAGAACCCCAAAATGTAGCATGAAGTTCACCTGAGCCACAACGTTTTTAGATTTCGGTTATGGGGAGAACAAGGGCCTACTTTACAGGTGTGATGCAACAGAGATCTAAAGCACTTTTAAAACAAAACCATGTTTATTTATGAATCCAGTTAACACTTTATAAACCTACAGTAAACGTCTTAACAACTATCAACACCAATAATCCCCACAGATACAATATTCTATAAGTAACCCTTCATAACTTTCCTAACAACATCCATAAATTCTGAAGACACTTTTTACAGAAAGACAGCAGGTTTAAATTCTCTACAGAAACCGGTATTACTTTGAAATCCTCAAATGAGATGAAGGCAGTCTGTAGCTTGTAGAGAGAGGTCGTTATACAGCTTCTTGCTTTGCCTGCAGCTATCCAGCTCTCAAAACAAAACTAAAACATACTATAGCTGCCTGCTCAAAAACGAAAGTAAAAGACAGCCAGCCCAGCTCCATCCACACTCTAACATCACTGCAGCTGTTTGATAAACACCCATTTCTTAAAGGTACTCTCACATGACACCAACAGGGACATTCACAAACAAATCCAATTCGAGATAGTGGATAAGAATCATTCTTCACTATTGGGTGCTCAAGCTTGTGAAAATTTGCAGCTCATTCAGAGAATTTTCCTCAATACTTGTGGATCAGCTACAATTAAAGAAGACATCCAGCAACTTTAACATAAATATCCTGATGTTTTTCATGGCATGGGTACACTGCAATATCAGTACAAGATACGTCTCAAAAAAGATGCCAAGCCAGTGATACATCCACCAAGATGAGTATCAGCTCCTCTCCGAGAAAGATTGAAGGCTGAACTAACAAGATTGCAATCGCAAGGAATCATATCAATGGTAACACAACCGACTGATTGGGTCAGCTCATTAGTCTGTGTAAAAAAGCCAATGGGTGACATTAGAATCTGCATGGATCCTAAAGATCTCAATCGAAATATAAGACGAGAGCACTACCCAATACCAAAGAGACTAGAAATCATATCAGAAATGGCCAATGCCAGAATTTTCACCAATTTTGATACCTCACAAGGATTTTGGCAGATGCAGCTTGATGACTCCAGCAAGCTCCTCTTTACCTACAACACATCTTTCGGGAGGTATTGTTTCAAAAGAATGCCCTTCGGAATTATTTCTGCATCAGAAATATTTCATTGTATAATGGAACAAATGACAGAGAACATTGAAGGTGTTCATGGTTATGTAGATGACATAATCATCTGGTCTACGACAGCAGAATATTCGACTCAGAGAAGTGTTCAAGAGAATATACAAGTATGGTTTAAAGCTGAACCAAGCTAACTGTATGTTTGCCACCTCCTCTTTGAAATTTGTAGGTGACAACATTACAGCCAATTGTTATGGGCCAGGGTTTAGAGAACACCAATGTATATCATGGAGTTCACCTGACCTGCAACTTTTAATAGATTTTGGTCATGACGAGCACAAGGACCCACTTTACAGGTGTTATGCAACAGAGATCTACGGTATTTTTAAACAAAACAATGTTTATTCTATGAATCCAGTTAACATTGTATAAACACACAGTAAACATCTTATCAACTGCCAACACTGATACCCCCCCAAAGATATAGTACTCTATAGGTAACCCTTAATAACTTTCCTAACAACATCCATAAGCCAAACACGCTTTTCTACCAAAACAGTAGGTTTGAATTCCTGACAGAAAACAGGTATTACTTTGAAGTTATCAAGTGGTCTGGAGGCATTCTTTAGCTTGCAGAGAGAGAGACCAAAAATACACCTTCTTTGTTTGCATTCGGCTCTCAACTGAAAACGAAACCAAAAAGACTCCAAGCCACAAAACAGCTTCCACCTCAAAACAAAAGTAAAAGACAGAATCACAGCCTAGATCCACCCACACAGCGATATCACTGCAGCCATTTGATAAAACACACTTTTCTTAAAGGGACCCTCACATGACACAATGGTATCAAGCCAGACAAAGTCAAAATACAAGCCATCAAGTCAACGCAGAAACCCAAGACAAAAAAGCACTCTTATGCTTTCCAGGAATTGTCTACTTTCTTGGAAAATTCATCTTGAATCTTTCCAGCAGAACAACTGCATTACGTCAGCTAATCAGAAAGAATACTGATTTCAACTGGACTCAGAATCACACTGAAGAATGGATAGATCTGAAACAACAGTTAATCCAGGATCCAAGCTTGACATTCCAACCAAGTCCACTAACATTTCAACTGTTGCCAGTCAGAATGGCATAGGTGCAGTTCTATTACAACAAGACCATTTCAATAATTGGGTTCCCATCGCCTACGCATCCAGATCAATGACTTCAACTAAGTGTCGGTACGCCCAGATTGAAAAGGAGTGTCTTGGACTTGTGATTGGAATTACCAAGTTCCACAATTATGTATATGGCCTACCAAGATTTACTGTAGGAACAGACCATCATCTACTTGTCAACATTATCAACAAGAATCTTAATGATATGACACCAAGACTACACCTACAACTACAACTTTTCAGAGCATTACTTCCTGCCTCTGATCACAAGCTTCAACAAATACGTGAAGAGACACAGAAAGATGCTGCTTTGACCAAAGTAATATATCATTTGCAACATGGATGGCCAAAAGGTCATTGTCCACAATCTGAACCGACTATCTTGGATGGTATTTTGCTGAGACAGGATTGATTCGTCATTCCAGACAGGATGAAGTCAGAAATACTTACTAGACTTCATGAAGGTCATCTAGGCATACAGAAATGTAAACGCCGAGCCAGGCAATCACTATATTAGGCAGGTATGACTTCGGGTGGCGGCCATGGAGTAGGAGGTCACGTATTTGGTAGCTCCCGCTCGTGACGGAACTTTTGGACCTTTACCCGACTTTTCCGGAATTTTATTGGAAAAATCGGTGGCCGGTGAGACAGAGGAGGAATCCCCCTCCAGTATATGGAGATGTGGACCAGGAGTGGTCTTATAAGAAGAAATAGCCGAGCGAAGGAGGCACGTGCAGAACCTACAACACAGGAAAACATGGTGGAGGTGCAGGATCCTGGCTTGGTGGCCCAGTGGTCAATGGTGCAGTTGGTGAAATTCATTCAGGAGAGTTTTGCCAAGCAAAAGAAGGAAGGTTTAGAACCGATCAAGGCATCGAGTGATCGGGCGGAACAGAAACTAGAAGCCCACGGACTGGCGATTCAGAAGGTGGAGGAGAAGATGGATGAGCACGAGGACCAGCTAACTGCGCTGGAGGCGGAGATGGGGCTGATGAGGGACCACCAGAAAAGGCTGCAGGAGAAGGTGGAGGACCTGGAGAATAGGTCCCGTAGACGGAACATGAGGATTGTCGGCCTCCCGGAGGGCAGCGAGGGATCAGATGCAAGGGCATATGTGGTGAGTATGCTTGAAAAGTTAATGGGTGACGGGGCGTTTGCTCGACCGTTGGAAGTGGACCGAGCGCATCGAGCGCTTGCGAGGAAGCCGCGTGTGAATGAGCCGCCGAGGGCGATGGTGGTGCGAATGCACCACTTCCTGGATAAAGAACAGATTTTGCGGTGGGCCAAGAAGACACGGAGCTGCAAGTGGGAAAACAGCGAGCTGTGCATCTACCAGGACCTGGGTGCGGAACTGGTCAAAAGAAGAGCGGGATTTAATAGAGTAAAATCAGCTCTCTTCAAGAAGGGGGTGAAGTATGGAATGCTACATCCAGCTCGTTTGTGGGTCACCTATGATCGCCAGACGAGGAGATGGACTTTGTTGAAGCTAAAAGGCTGGCAGGTGACTAAAGACACTGACCTCTGGGGGCGGGTAATGCTGTATTGATTCTGTAAAAGTTATTTTAGTTTTGAACTGTACATGGAGTGCTTTCTGTAACAATTTTTGGGCTGTTGCTCAGTTCTGTCAGTCAATTTGGTTCTTGTGGGGGGATGGTGGGTGGATTCTTTTTCTACTGTGTGTTTGTCTGTGCTGTTTTGAATATGAATGGGAGAGGGAGAACAAAAGTGGGTAGGATGTTTGGCGCCATGGGCGGGGGCTACCAGGCTAGCTGGGCAGGCTAGCTCACGGAAGCGCAGGGGGGGGGGGGGGGGGGTCGAACAGGTGATAAGTTTCTTGAGAGTGGTTGGGATTGTTGTGCTGTTAATAGGGGGGAGGAGCTGGGCTGGGGGAATTGCTTTGCTGACAGGGGAGGGATTGTTGTTGGGAGACAAATGGGAGGTCGAGGATTGTGGATGCCCGAGGGCGGGCCTGCGGAGGCGCGCGACATGAGCTGGAGGCTGGCCTAAGAAGGGTGATGGCTGATTGGCAGGGGGGGGGGAAGCCTCCCGACTAGGCTGACCACATGGAACGTTAGAGGGCTGAATGGGCCGGTTAAGAGGGCTCGTCTGTTCGCGCATTTGAGGGGATTGAAGGCGGAAGTGGCAATGCTACAGGAGACACACCTGAGGGTAATAGATCAGACCAGATTGAGGAAGGGGTAGGTCGGGCAAGTATTTCACTCGGGGTTGGATTCTAAGACTAGGGGGGTCGAGATCCTGATCAATAAGCGGGTGTCATTTGAGTCAGGGAATGTAGTTGCAGATGAGGGGGCTAGGTATATCATGGTGAGCGGGAAGCTGGCGGGGATGCCAGTGGTGTTCGTGAATATTTATGCACCAAACTGGGTTTATGAGACGGGTGGTAGGGATGATCCCTGACCTTGACTCGCATAAGCTGATCAATGGGGGGGGCTTTAATACGGTCATTGATCCAGGGTTGGACCGGTTGAGGTCAAAGACAGGGAGGGTACCAGCAGTGGCGAAGGAACTAAAGGGGTTCATGGATCAGATGGGGGCGAGGGGGGTAGACCCATGGAAGTTCGGACAGCCGAGTGCGAAGGAGTTCTTTCTTTTCCCATGTCCACAAAGTATACCCCCGGATCGATTTTTTTATCTTGAACAGAGCTTTACTGGCGGGGGGTTGATACCGAGTATTTGGCGATTGCTGTGTTGGACCATGCCCCACATTGGGTGGATCTGCGAGTGAGCAAGGAGCACCCACAATAGAGATTGGACGTAGGACTGTTAGTGGACGAGGGGGTGTGCGGCCGTGTGAGGGAGTCCATCCAGAACTACCTGTAAATAAATGACACGGGGGAAGTTTCGGCAGCAACGGTTTGGGAAGCGCTGAATGCAGTGGTTAGGGGGAAGCTAATATCGATACGGGCCCATAGGGAGAAGATGGAGTGAGCAGAGGTAGATAGGTTGATTGGGGAAATACTCCAGGTAGACAGGAGATATTCTGAGGCCCCAAGGCAGGGTTATTGAAGAATCAGAAGCTACAGATGGAGTTTGGTCTGTTGTTTACCGGGAAGGCGGTGGATCAGTTGGGGAAGGTGAGGGAGGCCATATATGAGTATGGGGAGAAGGCCAGTAGGATGCTTGCACACCAGCTAAGGAAAAAGAAGGTGGCCAGGGATATAGGAAGAATGAAGGACAGAGGAGGGAACATGGTCTTGGACCCAGCAGAGGTGAACGGGATGTTTAAGGAATTTTACAATCGGCTGTATGAGTCGGAACCCCCAGCTGGGGTGGAGGGAATGAGGCAGTTTTTGGGAGAGTTGAAGTTTCCGAATGTGGAGGAAGAGTTGGTGGAGGGGTTGGGAGCCCTGATCGTGATTGAAGAAATAGCAGAGGGGATGGAGGCCATGCAGTCGGGTAAGGCCCCGCGACCGGACGGCTACCCAGGGAAATTTTACAAAATGTTCTCTGAGCTGCTGGGCCCGCTGCTGGAGAGGGAATTTAATGAGGCAAGGGAGCAGGGTGTTCTTCCCCCAACAATGTCACAGGCCTCAATCTCACTGATCCTGAAGCGGGAGTTGGACCCAGAGTTATGCGGGTCATACAGGCAATCTCCCTATTGAATGTCGATACCAAACTGCTGGCTAAACTCTTGGCCTCAAGGAGAGAAGATTGTGTCCCAGAGGTGATAGGGGACGATCAGACGGGGTTTGTTAAGGGCAGCCAGCTAATGGCCAACATTCAAAAGCTCTTAAACATGATCACGATGCCCTCAGACTGAAGGGGGTTGGAGGTAGTGGTCGCGATGGACTCAGAAAAGGCTTTCGACTGGGTGGAGTGGAACTATTTGTGGGAGGTGTTAGGGCCCAAAAATCAAAGCTGACCCACCAGTGCAGGACTGAGGCAGTGCTGCACTGCCAGGGGTGTCATTATTTGGATGGCAGACACTAAACTGAACTAAACTCCATTAGCCCTCTCAGATGGATCTGTAAGAAAGATATCATGATGCAATTGGGCAGTGTGGTAAACCACTGTTGTACCTATATTAGAGGATGTACGGTGGAACCTGCACTACAGGTTCGCCTGTGGCCCCTGCCTGCTGGCTCTGCCCAGGAGGCGAGGTATAAATATGCGTGTCCTCCTGCTTGCAGCCATTTCACCAGCTGCTGTGGGAGGCCACACATCTGATAGCAATAAAGCCTCAGTTTGGATTCAACTTTCGTCTTTAGTCAAATTGATCATGCCTCAATTTATTGCTATCAGTTTCGAAGGATGGACCTCCGTATTAAACCGTATCGCCTGCAGCTGGATTCGCACTTGAGCTACGCCAGAAAGGACTTCCAGCACTGGCTAGCTTGCTTCGAAGCGTAGATCAACGCGGCGCCAACCCCTGTTCCGGAGGCTCAGAAGATTCAGATCTTATATTCCAGGCTGAGCTCCAAAGTCTTCCCACTGATCCAGGATGCGCCAAACTACGCCGAAGCCATGACTTGACTCAAGGACAACTACGAGCAGAAAACGAACACGCTCTTCGCCAGGCACGCGCTCGCCACTCGCTCTCAACTACCTGGTGAGTCCATAGAAGACTTCTGGAGGGCCCTTTTCCCACTAGTCCGGGACTGTGACTGCCAGGACGTTACAGCCAAGGAACACTCAGACCTCCTTATGGGACGCCTTTGTGACTGGGATTGGGTCAGGTATCATACGCCACACGCGACCTCGCAGAGACTAAAACCCTAGCGCTCTCCATGACGGTCATCGATGACATGCTTCGGAAAATTTTGGCAAATCGACCAAATTGCAGGCTAAACTCAGCTTTAGCATGGGCAGTACATGCAAAGAATTCATTGCAGATGGTTGGGGGCTATAGTCCTTATCAATTAGGTTTTGGTAGAAATCCTAAAATTCCGTCCATTTTGGATGACCAGCCTCCAGCTTGGGAGGGGACTACAATTAGCTCTGGTTTTGCTGAACATTTAAATGCATTACATCGCAGTAGAAAAGCTTTTTTGGAAGCAGAAGTCTCTGAAAGAATTCACAGAACTTTCAGACATAACATACAGCCATCAGATGCCGTTTTTAAGCAAGGAGGCATGGTATACTATAAGAGAGACAATTCTAATGAATGGAAAGGCCCAGGGAAGATCATAGGCAGAGATGGCAAAACAATTATTTTGCAACATGGTAATCAAACTGTTAGGGTACATTCATCAAGGATAATGGGTACAGATTACAAATTTTCAAACTTAGACAGAGCAGACAGACATGACGAGGAACCAGAGTCATCTGGTACGCATATGTTACAGAACTATGAGGACCAATTAACTGATATAGACAGGGTTTCTGTGGAGGAACACTTTTGATGAATTAGAACAGGCCATTTTTCCGAAAGGGCAACTGCCAAAAGTTGGTACAAAAGTGACATACTTGCCTAATGGGTCTAGTCAATGGAAGGATGCAACTGTTATTAGTAGAGCAGGGAAGGCCACAGGAAAGTATAAACATTGGTTGAATGTACAGCATTCAGGGGAAGGAGTCAAGACAATGGATTGGGAAAACGAAGTTCAAAAATGGAGGGCACAGAAACGCAATGCCAGTTCAGATAGTACATCGGATAGTGAACAGGTCCGCAGGAAAAGGTCGAGAACTATTGAAAGGACATCCCACAGCAGAAGGGAAAGATCAAGCAGTAGAAGTACAGAACGAGATACCAGCCGGGAGAGGGGACGTAGTTTATCAAGATCTCGGAACATGAGTAAGACTAATAGGAGTAGAAGCCCACATGCATGTGAGATTTTGGTGGCTTCAAATAAATTAGATGAAAAAGTTATCAAAGAAGCTAAACAGCAAGAATTGCATAGTTGGAGTGAATTTGGGGTATACACGGAAGTATCGGATGGGGGACAAAGAGCTCTATCCCACAGATGGATTTGCACGGAAAAGGTTCTTCCGGATGGAACTTATAAGGCAAAGGCCAGGCTTGTGGTAAAGAGATTTGAAGAAAACTTAGAAGATCAGGATTTAAGGGTAGATTCACCTACAGCAGGAAAGGATATTTTAAAGATCTTCTTGGCTCTATTAGCCACAAAGGCATGGGAATGCAAATCTATAGATATAAAAGCTGCCTTTTTGCAGGGGCATCAGCTCCAGAGAGACATTTTTCTCCGTCCTCCTAAAGAAGCAGCTAACACAGAAGGGGAGTCTGGAAGTTGAACAAATGTGTATATGGATTAAATGATGCATGTTGCTGAACACAGCGGGTCTGGTGGCCTGAAGTGCATATGTTTTAATGCAAGAAGTATTACGGGTAAGGCAGATGAACTTAGAGCTTGGATTAGTACTTGGAACTATGATGTTGTTGCCATTACAGAGACCTGGTTGAGGGAAGGGCAGGATTGGCAGCTAAACGTTCCAGGATTTAGATGTTTCAGGCGGGATAGAGGGGGATGTAAAAGGGGAGGCGGAGTTGCGCTACTGGTTCGGGAGAATATCACAGCTGTACTGCGGGAGGACACCTCAGAGGGCAGTGAGGCTATATGGGTAGAGATCAGGAATAAGAAGGGTGCAGTCACAATGTTGGGGGTTTACTACAGGCCTCCCAACAGCCAGCGGGAGATAGAGGAGCAGATAGGTAGACAGATTTTGGAAAAGAGTAAAAACAACAGGGTTGTGGTGATGGGAGACTTCAACTTCCCCAATATTAACTGGGGCTCACTTAGTGCCAGGGGCTTAGACGGGGCGGAGTTTGTAAGGAGCATCCAGGAGGGCTTCTTAAAACAATATGTAGACAGTCCAACTAGGGAAGGGGCGGTACTGGACCTGGTATTGGGGAATGAGCCCGGCCAGGTGGTAGATGTTTCAGTAGGGGAGCATTTCGGTAACAGTGACCACAATTCAGTAAGTTTTAAAGTACTGGTAGACAAGGATAAGAGTGGTCCTAGGATGAATGTGCTAAATTGGGGGAAGGCTAATTATAACAATATTAGGCGGGAACTGAAGAACATAGATTGGGGGCGGATGTTTGAGGGCAAATCAACATCTGACATGTGGGAGGCTTTCAAGTGTCAGTTGAAAGGAATTCAGGACCGGCATGTTCCTGTGAGGAAGAAGGATAAATACAGCAATTTTCGGGAACCTTGGATGACGAGAGATATTGTAGGCCTCGTCAAAAAGAAAAAGGAGGCATTTGTCAGGGCTAAAAGGCTGGGAACAGACGAAGCCTGTGTGGCATATAAGGAAAGTAGGAAGGAACTTAAGCAAGGAGTCAGGAGGGCTAGAAGGGGTCACGAAAAGTCATTAGCAAATAGGGTTAAGGAAAATCCCAAGGCTTTTTACACGTACATAAAAAGCAAGAGGGTAGCCAGGGAAAGGGTTGGCCCACTGAAGGATAGGCAAGGGAATCTATGTGTGGAGCCAGAGGAAATGGGCGAGGTACTAAATGAATACTTTGCATCAGTATTCACCAAAGAGAAGAAATTGGTAGATGTTGAGTCTGGAGAAGGGTGTGTAGATAGCCTGGGTCACATTGAGATCCAAAAAGACGAGGTGTTGGGTGTCTTAAAAAATATTAAGGTAGATCAGTCCCCAGGGCCTGATGGGATCTACCCCAGAATACTGAAGGAGGCTGGAGAGGAAATTGCTGAGGCCTTGACAGAAATCTTTGGATCCTCGCTGTCTTCAGGGGATGTCCCGGAGGACTGGAGAATAGCCAATGTTGTTCCTCTGTTTAAGAAGGGTAGCAAGGATAATCCAGGGAACTACAGGCCGGTGAGCCTTACTTCAGTGGTAGGGAAATTACTGGAGAGAATTCTTCGAGACAGGATCTACTCCCATTTGGAAGCAAATGGACGTATCAGTGAGAGGCAGCATGGTTTTGTGAAGGGGAGGTCGTGTCTCACTAACTTGATAGAGTTTTTCGAGGAGGTCACTAAGATGATTGATGCAGGTAGGGCAGTGGATGTTGTCTATATGGACTTCAGTAAGGCCTTTGACAAGGTCCCTCATGGTAGACTAGTACAAAAGGTGAAGTCACACGGGATCAGGGGTGAGCTGGCAAGGTGGAAACAGAACTGGCTAGGCCATAGAAGGCAGAGAGTAGCAATGGAAGGATGCTTTTCTAATTGGAGGGCTGTGACCAGTGGTGTTCCACAGGGATCAGTGCTGGGACCTTTGCTCTTTGTAGTATATATAAATGATTTGGAGGAAAATGTAACTGGTCTGATTAGTAAGTTTGCAGACGACACAAAGGTTGGTGGAATTGTGGATAGCAATGAGGACTGTCGGAGGATACACCAGGATTTAGATTGTTTGGAGACTTGGGCGGAGAGATGGCAGATGGAGTTTAATCCGGACAAATGTGAGGTAATGCATTTTGGAAGGTCTAATGCAGGTAGGGAATATACAGTGAATGGTAGAACCCTCAAGAGTATTGAAAGTCAAAGAGATCTAGGAGTACAGGTCCACAGGTCATTGAAAGGGGCAACACAGGTGGAGAAGGTAGTCAAGAAGGTATACGGCATGCTTGCCTTCATTGGCCGGGGCATTGAGTATAAGAATTGGCAAGTCATGTTGCAGCTGTATAGAACCTTAGTTAGGCCACACTAGGAGTATAGTGTTCAATTCTGGTCACCACACTACCAGAACGATGTGGAGGCTTTAGAGAGGGTGCAGAAGAGATTTACCAGAATGTTGCCTGGTATGGAGGGCATTAGCTATGAGGAGCGGTTGAATAAACTCGGTTTGTTCTCACTGGAACGAAGGAGGTTGAGGAGAGACCTGATAGAGGTATACAAAATTATGAGGGGCATAGACAGAGTGGATAGTCAGAGGCTTTTCCCCAGGGTAGAGGGGTCAATTACTAGGGGGCATAGGTTTACGATGAGAGGGGCAAGGTTTAGAGTAGATGTACGAGGCAAGTTTTTTACGCAGAGGGTAGTGTGTGCCTGGAACTCGCTACCGGAGGAGGTGGTGGAAGCAGGGACGATAGTGACATTTAAGGGGCATCTTGACAAATACATGAATAGGATGGGAATAGAGGGATACGGACCCAGGAAGTGTAGAAGATTGTAGTTTAGTCGGGCAGCATGGTTGGCACGGGCTTGGAGGGCCGAAGGGCCTGTTCCTGTGCTGCACATTTCTTTGTTCTTTGTTTGTTCTTAGAGTCTGGTATTTTGCGGTAAGGTCAGTTTTGTTAAAGTTAGGCTGCTGCCAGTGGAAAGCAGATCCTGCAATGTTTTACTGGCACTATAAAGGAAATCTTTCTGCCATTTTTATGATGCATGTCGATGATTTTTTGTGGGGTGGGACTAGTGATTTTGAAGCTATTGTAATCTCTGGTTTGAGGAAAGAATTCAGGGTTGGAAGTCAGGCTTTGATGTCTTAGAGTTGAGTACAAAAATGAATGATCCCAAAGTGGAAGACATAGTAAGAGCAAATAAACGTTGGCCAAACTAAAAATGTAGGAGTGTGTTTTGAAGTTCCTGGTTTTAGGTGACCTTAGGCACTTGAAACTCATAGTTTATAGTGATGCATCCTACGCAAATTTATGTGATGGGGTTTCAAGCGCAGGAGGTTTTATAATTTTCCTTTTTTGGAACAATGGTAATTGTTGCCCGCTTGTGTGGGAAACAAAGAAAATAAGGAGGGTGGTAAAGCACTTTGGCTGCTGAGACGTTAAGCCTTGTAGAGGCGGTGGATATGGCCTTTTATATAAGTATGATATTGACAGAGATTTTGGGATTGGGGGATTTGGGTAATATACCTATTGACTGTCACATTGACAATAAATCCCTGTGGGAAAATGTGCACTCTACAAAAAGTGTCAATGAAAAGAGGTTACGGATAGACATCGCAAGTTTGAAGCAGATGTTGGACAGAGGGGAAATAACAAAAATTAAATGGGTCGACAGGAGCTATCAACTGTCAGACTGTTTTACGAAAAGAGGGGCGAGTTCACAGAAACTTTTGGATATTGTTAATGAAGGGCGCTTGTTTCTGTGACTGTTTTTTTTTCTTTCTCGTCCAAATAAAAAAAAGGGGGAAATCATGTGTGTGTTTTTGAGTTTCTTGAAATTTTGTTTTCACCTAATTATTTTTTTTTCTCCAAGGAAGGGGAGACTGTTAAGTAATGGGTTAAGAGACATTGCAATTAGTTGTCTCATTTATGTTAAGTATCCATTAATTGACACTGATATGTAAAGGGGCTTCAGGTGGCCTCTGTCAGGTGATGTGTAGTGAGAGTTTTGTGCAAAGGCTGTTGGAAGGAAATAAATGTGTGTTTGTGAAAAAGGAACAGAACTTTAGACTCTTCATATCACAGCAACTAAAACGTCTAACAGAGAATCGAGCTCTCCACCTATAATTACGAGATTATGTATCGCCCTGGCAAACTCAACGAGCCCACAGATGCCCTATCCCGATGTACATGTGCCAGCGCACAGGTAGACTGACTCTGGACCCTGCACGACAGCCTTTGTCACCCGGGAGTCACACAGTTGTACCACTTCATTGAGGCACAAAATTTGCCCTACTCCGTTGAGGAAGTAAGGACAATCACCAGGGATTGCCAAGTCTGTGCGGAGTGCAAGCCGCACTTCTGCCGGCCGGACCGCGCACGCCTGGTGAAGGCCTCCCGCCCCTTTGAACGCCTCAGCGTGGACTTCAAAGGCTCCCTCCCGTCCACCGATCGTCACACATATTTCCTCAGTGTGATCGACGAATACTCCGGGTTCCCCCTCACCATCCCATGCCCCGACTTGATGTCTGCCACCGTCATTAAAGCCCTCACTCAATTCGATCTTCACTCTGTTCGGTTTCCCCGCCTACATCCACAGTGACAGGGGATCCTCATTCATGAGTGAGGAGCTGCATCAGTTCCTGTTCAGCAGGGGTATCGCCTCCAGCAGAATGACAAGCTATAGCTCCCGGGGAAACGGGCAGGTAGAAAGGAAGAATGGCACGGTATGGAGGGCCGTCCAGCTGGCCCTACAGTCCAGAAACCTCCCGGCCTCCCGTTGGCAAGAGGTCCTCCCTGATGCACTACATTCCATTCGCTCATTACTCTGCACTGCCACTAATACACCGCATGAACGTTTTTTTGTCTTCCCCAGGAAGTCCACATCCGGGGTGTCACTCCCGACTTGGCTCACAGCTCCGGGAACTGTGCTTCTCCGTAAACATGTCCGACTCCACAAGGCGGACCCGTTAGTGGAGAGGGTACACTTGCTCCACGCAAACCCCCAGTACGCCTACGTGGCATTCCCCGACGGACGCCAGGATACCGTCTCCATCAGGGACCTGGCACCAGCAGGTTCCACCCCCACACCACCCCCGTCGCCCCCGGCGCCACCCTCCCCTCCCTCGTCGCTCACAACACCACCCCCCGCCCACCCCCCAGGACCGTCTGTTCTCCTCCTGCCCATGCCCGTCGATGAAGAGGATTTCGGCACGCTCCCGGAGTCACCTTCGACCAGGTCAGCACCAACATCGCCGTCACCACTTCGTCGCTCCCAAAGGACCATCTGACCGGTCCACCGGACGTCAAAGGACATTTGTTTTGCTTTGTAAATATTAAAATCATTATTGCATATAGTTATCCACCACCCCCGTCGGACTCAATTTTAACAGGGGGTGAATGTGGTAAACCACTGTTATACCTATATTAGAGGATGTACGGTAGAACCTGCACTACAGGTTCACCTGTGGCCCCTGCCTACTGATCCACCCAGGAGGTGGGGTATAAATATGTGTGTCCTCCTGCTCGCAGCCATTTCGCCAGCTGCTGTGGGAGACCACACATCTGATAGCAATAAAGCCTCAGTTTGGATTCAACTTTTGTCTTTAGTCAAATTGATCGTGCTACAGGCGGCACGGTAGCACAGTGGGTAGCACTGTTGCTTCACAGCTCCAGGGTCCAGGTTCGATTCCCGGCTCATGTCACTGTCTCTGTGGAGTCTGCACGTTCTTCTTGTGTCTGCGGTTTGGGTTTGGGCGGGGCTTAATTGATTGGGTTTCGTTGTTGTACCAGCAGGCACCGGTGGCGAGCGTACGAATGAGACGGCTGGCATCGGGCTATTTTAAACTGCACCGAGGGACAAGGGTGCTCCGGTTTCCTACTTGTAAGCGATTATTATTATTATTACAAGTCCCGAAAGACGTGCTGTTCGGTGAATTGGACATTCTGAATTCTCTCTCTGTGTATCCGAACAGGCGCTGGAATGTGGCGACTAGGGCCCTTTCACAGTAACTTCATTGCAGTGTTAACGTATGCCTACTTGTGACAATAAAGATTATTATTAAAGTGGGTGTTCTCTCCGACAGTGCAGGAGACCATTCAGCCCATCAAATCTGCACTGACCCTCCAAAAGAGCACTCTATCTAGGTCCACTCCCATCACCCGATCCCTGGACATGAAAGGGAAATTTTGCATAGCTAACCCAACTAACCTGCACATCTTTGGACTGTTCATAAAATAACAAGGTGAAGGTGAAGGTGGCGACGGCGAGAGAGCCATTTGCGCTGTGAATTGATCAGCAAATTTTGGAGATTCTCAACTCGACATATCTCTCAATTCCCTGAATAATTCTGGCTCATTTGCACGTTGATGATCTGCTTGAACACGCTTTCAGTAAAATGCAACACTAATTTGTCACCAAATAAGAACCACGACGCAGTAAGTTCCGAATGGCAGGATATAGTTGGTCGGTAAATGTAAGAAACACTATTGCTGATGCAGCTCTGTTCTCATCAGACCAACTCCATTTGCTTCATGCCAATGAGATGAATGTTAATTGTGCACCTTAACTCCGAATTACAACATTCGCTACACGAGCTTGTTTTAGCTTGTCTTCTGAACTCTTCGTGAATATTACACTTACCTTCAGATTATCTTTCTGGTCCGAGAGTAACTTCCTTCTCATTTACAAAGGGATGAAAGTTGCAGCGTTTAAAATGTAAATAAAATGTTATTTTCCTATTTTTCATTCACAAGTTTTTGTTCATGCTTCGAATGTCAGACGGTTGAGCTGTCGTGGGTGCTGTCAGCTCCAGGTGACGTTTGCTGCCGCGGTTGCGATCGCATTTGGCGCTGCTTCCGCTGGTTGGCGCTTCACTTGAGAGGCGGGTTCGACTCCCTGCCCCGCCCTCTCAACCAAAGTGGCTTCAAAATAAATCCCAAGATGTAGAGTCAGTTTCAGCTTTACGCGCACAGACATTACCGAAATATCAAAGCTCTTATTCGAAATTTCTCACCACCTCAGTAAATTATCCAGCACAAAAGTACAGAGAAACATAAAATACTAGTTACATGTATGGTACTGTGTTACAATATACTAAAACAGTAATTTTCCAGAATGTTTCTGAATAGTGTAAACGTGTAAAAGAACAATGAAAAGTTAAATGACTTCACTTCGTATGTAAAACACACAGATAAAGATGCTACCAGACAATATTTTTCCGAGTTCACGCCTGTGGCATGTATCAGAAAATCGTGGGTGCGCTCTCCACAATTTTCCAATAGGCATATTTGCAGGAGTGAGGGCAAAGTAAAATCAAATCGATATTTCACCATGGCAGGCGAGGCAGGCCTGTAATTGAAATCATACAATCATTTTTATATATTTGCATTCAAAATGCCTTCAGTCTACATTTATAATGGAAACTGCCAATATGATAAATCCTGCTGCACTTCACCTGGCAAACAAGGGTTATACTTCATTGAAACTGAAATGAAAAGAACACTACAAAGCCAAAACAAGGGTAGGAACAGCAATATATTTGCAAGTCAGGGTGGTGAGTGACTTGGAGGGTGTTGCTCTTTTTAACCTTAGTCTATTTGCTCTGTTTACGTAGGTATCTTTATGATATCGCCACATGGTTCAAGTTCAGGTTATGATTAATAATACAGCACACCGCTTAGTAAGGATTAAAACAACGATCATTTATTATATACAACAAGCAATATTAATACCCTAATACTACTTTCTATATAATAAACCTATCACTACTGGCCAATACTTAACTTAGGAAGAGCCCACCAGGTCAGGGAAACGAATGGCTCGTCCAATTCAGATCTGGCCCGCGGGATTCAAAAGGCTGCTACAGGTCGGTGGCTTGGTGTCTCTACCGGGTAGCGATCGCTGGATTCAAACTTACTATTGCCGGTGGCTGGTCTTGCGAAGGCCTCGAGCAGGCGAAGAGGAGAGAGAGATCTGAACTTGGACCCTCACTTTTATAGGGCCCAGGGGCTTCCCGCCTCCTGGGGCAGCCCTTGACCCTGAGTCCCAAGTGATTGGATCTGTCCCCAATCTCTGGGGTCGATGTGTCCAATGGTGAGGCGATTCCTCGATCGGAGGGTGGTCGCTCAACTGTCTTTGTTTCGGCCACTGCAGGCGCCGACAGGTCTGGCCCGGTATTCAATTGCTAATATGTTGCAATTGTTCCCGGGGATAGCCGATTTAACTGTGGATGTCTGAATAGATGGGCTGCAAACAGTCCTGAATGCAACTGCGAATACCTGGGTTGATGGGCTGTTGATAGCCCTGAGTATCGATCTGGGCTACCTTCCCAGAGCCAAATATGCAAAACTGTCTGCAGCTGCCTGCTTGTGTCTTCTTGGCTGCTTTTTCCAGCAGTCTTTCAGGTTAGCCGTTTTAAACTGGGTTTTGGCCAGATTAATCGGAATGCAGCCATTTTACATGGCTACATTCCCGCCTTGTGATCCTAACGTGAAGCGTGAAGGATCACATAAATTTTGTCCTCTTCGTTTCCCGACTGGGGGGGTGGGCACCTCCCACATGGCCACTACTCTGACCCTAGCTATGCACCAAAATTTACCTAAACAATTCTTGAGGGCGCTATGTCAGGCAGGGGCATGTGTCTGGAAAAAAATAAACTGGGAACCTCTAATTTTACCTAAACAATTCTTCAAGTATTATACAATCTTATCTCTCTAAACATACAATAACAATTACAACATTTAATATATTCTTTCCTGGCTTGGCAGTCAAGCTCAGGATCATGCATTTCCATATATTCTCTTTTTATTTACAGGAAAAACCGCCAGTGCATGTTTTATTATTCAGTGAAGTGTTAACAGTAAAGGGGTTTGGAGTGATGGGTTCCGCGTTCCCGCGCAACCAAAAGCCCATAACAAACATGTTGAGCATGAAGAAAGGAGTCCTCATGGCTGTCTTCTTTCTTTCCTTTTCCTGTTTTTGCTGGTTTTCTCCGGACTTGGAACTTCTGGCATTCTGTAAGACAAGCGTAGTGTGTGTAAATACTTCGGTTTAATATCTGGTGAGTAGTGTGTCTGTCCTTCTTGGGGCCAATTAAACCCTTATAATTGGTCACAGTATGTGACTCTCCCCCCATTTTTGTTTTCCAAAACAAATGTTTGGACACGGCACACTTCCCAATGGTGGACCAATAGGTTTATCATCCAAATGTTCCAGGATGTAAATAGCATGTGGCAGCAACCCAAAGGTTGCCTAAATAAAATAAAACTGTTTTTGAAAGAAAAGGTCGAATGAGGTGCGTATGGGCCGCGACGGGTAAGACTTGGGTGGAGTCACCGGGTAGGACGGCTACCAATACCGTATCTTCCCTACCCGAACGTTTTTGACCAACGGGGGGTCCCCAGGCAGGGCGGGTCTCACGCCGTTTCTCCACTGCCTGAGCGACCAAAGAACGGACAAAAATGTAGTCATCATGGTGGGGTTACTGTTCTGATTCTACCATCAAATCAGAAGAGTAGCTACGATCGGGTGTCTGAGGCAAGTCCTCAGAGGTTTCAGCAGAATGGGCGTGTGGCGGTGGTGGGTGTCAGTGGGAAAGTTAAAAGTTCAGGTGAATGGGTGTGGGGCGGTGAGAACATCCTCCTGTAGGACGAACAGCATTTAACAAACAGACAGACAACATAAAACATTCTGCAGGTTCCATCAGAAAGGCCAACACTATTCACCAGGTGTCTCCTTTAAATCATCATGTGGACACCTCAGTTCTCGGTCGCTATGGGCTCTGCCTTTTTCTTATTGAGAGTGCCTGTCGGTTGGGCACTCTGTGATTTTTTAGGGCCATTGCAGTCTCTAGCAAAATGTCCCAATTGTCTGCAATTGTAGCACTCTTGTGGTTTGGCTGGGGGGCTGTTCTTTCCCTCGTTTACCCAGGCGGGGTTGTGGAGAGTGGTTCTTACTGCCTGCACGTCTGCGGTGGCTTGGTTTTCCTCGGGGGTTCTAGCTGCTGATTTGCCGTGAGCCGCTTGTTCCCAAACGCGGGACAATCTCTTGACCACCCACTTTTCATTATGAGCCTCCTCCGAGGAGTCATAATTGCTACAGGCATTCTGTCCTGCTTCCGTGGCATGGGAGATAAGGGTGCGGGTCCACTTGGCCATATTGTCTGGGGACAAATGGGCACGATCTACGTTGCCGAAAACGGCTTCAAAATGAATCCACAAGCGTCCTGCGAACGCTGTGGGGTGTTCAGACTTTTTCTGTCTGCACTTATTCAGACCGTCTACGGGGTCGCCCCGGTTGTACCCGATCGCATCCAGGATGGCTGTATGCATTTCTGCAAGGGTACCTCCTCCTACATTCTGTGGGTCGGGAAGGGCTGCTGCGACCGATGGGTCTAAGCTGAGGACCGTGAGCTTTACCTGCTCTTTCTCATCCAGGCCGTACATGGTCGCCTGGTGTTTGACGGTGGCAAAGAAATGGTGTGGGTCTGAAGCGGGGAGGAACGGTATGATTTTGGCACACGCGTCCCGTAATTGGGTCACTGTGAGGGGGGTGGAATATAAGACTTCTGCCTCGTCTGCTGTGGCGGTGCGGTGGGTGGTTACAGGGTTCATGGGAGCCTGTATTATCTGTTGTGTGGGGGGTGGGGGTGCTTTCCTCCTTTGGGGTTTTCCCTGCGCACATGCTCCCTGAACATATCTCTGCGCTGTCTCTTGCAATTCTTCCCAATCAGGGCCGTCTTCCTGGTCTAAACTTTCCCCAAAGGTTTCTTGAAATCCGTTTTGGACAGAAAGCAGTGCTTTCAAGTCTGCAATCTGCTTTCGGTACTTTGCATGGTCCAAAGTACTCTGCCTTTGTTCCGTGGTGGTGGCGTGGAGCGCTCTCAAGGCTGCCTTGAGATCACTGCATTGTTTCTGGAGCGTCTCTAACTGGTTTTCTGTTTCTTTCTTTACCAGGACTGCACGCTGCAGGTCCTGATAAGCCTTTTCATATTGTGACTGGAAACTACTCAAGTGCGCCAGACAAGATTGGTGACCCCGTTTGGCGTCAGCCACCTCTTCGTCCTTTGCTGCTAATTTCCCTTTTAACTCCAGGTTCTCTTTCTCAATTTTGCATACATCGTTTTTACTCGTCCGATGTATGCCTTCTATTTCTTTGCGGAGCGTCCTGACGACCTCCTCTGTGCCTCGCAATTGTGCCAGACAGGACACAATTGCCATCGGCTTGCGCGCTTTTGCTAAACTCTTATTGTGGATCTCACTCAGGTTCTCCCACCAAGTATGCCCTATACTTCCAGGACCTGAGTCGTCGTTATTGCAGAAATCCTTCCACATGGGCCATCCTTTGCCCTGCAGAATTTTGCGGATTTCCACTTCCCAAACGGGACACTGTCCCGCTCCTACGCTGCTGACTGGTGCGACAGCAAAATCTTCGGGGTTCATGAGGCGCTGCATCGCTTGCATTGCCTGCATGGCTCCCTCTTATCTGCTCGTTACGTTCGAATTTGGAACAGGGGGCTAAGGTGGTGTGGTAGATGCGGGTACGGCTTGCGCTAATTTCCAAAATACCAACTGCCGATAGTTTTGACGCAACAAAAAAATCTATCAGTTTTGCCTTATAACCCTGTTAGTTACGCATGCATATACACACTTCCAAATTGTGAATTATTAACCAGAACCGCTTGAACACTTGTGGTTTTTTGTTTTTGTTTCCGATTGGATTCTAATTCAAAATGTTGGGGTTCTCCCGGAGTGGTTTTCCACTTCTAAGTCAGGTCCCGGCGGAGTTGCCAATTATGTTGCTCTTTTTAACCTTAGTCTATTTGCTCTGTTTACGTCACCTTTGCTCATGAGTCGCCAGGTGTCTTTATGATACCGCCACGTGGTTCAAGTTCAGGTTATGATTAATAATACAGCACACCGCTTAGTATGGATTAAAACAACGATCATTTATTATTTCCAACAAGCAATATTAATACCCTAATACTACTTTCTATATAATAAACCTATCACTACTGGCCAATACTTAACTTAGGAAGAGCCCACCAGGTCAGGGAAACGAATGGCTTGTCCAATTCAGATCTGGCCCGTGGGATTCAAAAGGCTGCTACAGGTCGATGGCTTGGTGTCTCTACCGGGTAGCGATCGCTGGATTCAAACTTACTATTGCCAGTGGCTGGTCTTGCGAAGGTCTCGAGCAGGCGAAGAGGAGTGAGAAAGAGATCTGAACTTGGACCCTCACTTTTATAGGGCCCAGGGGTTTCCCGCCTCCCGGGGCGGCCCTTGACCCTGAGTCCCAAGTGATTGGATCTGTCCCCAATCTCTGGGGTCGATGTGTCCAATGGTGAGGCGATTCCTAGATCGTGGGGTGGTCGCTCACCTGTCTTTGTTTCGGCCACTGCAGGTGCCGACAGGTCTGGCCCGGTATTCAATTGCTAATATGTTGCAATTGTTCCCGGGGATAGCCGATTTAACTGTGGATGTCTGAATAGATGGGCTGCAAACAGTCCTGAATGCAACTGCGAATACCTGGGTTGATGGGCTGTTGATAGCCCTGAGTATCGATCCGGGCTACCTTCCCAGAGCCGAATATGCAAAACTGTCTGCAGCTGCCTGCTTGTGTCTTCTTGGCTGCTTTTCCCAGCAGTCTTTCGGGTTAGCCGTTTTAAACTGGGTTTTGACCAGATTAATCGGAACGCAGCCATTTTACATGGCTACATTGGGTACCTGCAGGTGGTGTTCCAAGGTATCTGCTGCTCTTGTCCTTCCGGATGGTAGTGGTCGTGGGTTTGGAAGGTGCTGCATAAGAAAATTTGGTGAGTTCCTGCAGTGCATCTTGTAGGATGTACACACTGCTGCCACTGTTCATCGGTGGTGGAGGGTTTGAATGTTTGAGGAAGGGGGAGCAATCAAGGAGGCTGCTTTTTCCTGGTGGTGTCAAGCTTTTTGAGTGTTGTTGGAGCTGTATTCATCCAGGTCAGTGGAGAGTATTCCATTGCACTCCTGACTTGTGCCTTGTAGATGGTGGACAGGATTAGGGAAGTCAGAAGGTGAGATACTCATCACAGGATTCCTATCCTTTGACCTGCCCTGGTGGCCACAGTATTAATATGGCTAGTGTTATGGGCCAGGGTTTAGAGAACCCCAAAGTGTAGCATGGAGTTCACCTGACCCACAACTTTTAATAGATTGTGGTATGGGGAGCACACGGCCCACTCTACAGGTGTGGTACAGTGAAATGGAAAAGTATTTTTAAAAGCAAAACAATGTTTATTTTATGAACTAAAGTTAACCTTTTTAAAATATACAGTGAACATCTTAGCAACCATCAATTCAAATACAACCCCCAAAGAATACAACACTAAGTAATCCTTAATAACTTCCCAAACAACATCCAGAAGACAGAAGAAACACCTTTCAACAGAAGTACATCAGGTTTACACTCACGACTGAAAACATTTATAATTCTGAATTCACCAAATGATCAAGAGATAGTCTTTTCATGGTAGAGAGATCAACAGTGCACCTGCTCTGTCTGGCTTCAGCTCCAACACTGAAAACGAAACTAAAACACACACTGCAGCAAACAGCCTAAAACAAAAGTAAATAACTGACAGACACCCCAGCTCCACCCACACTCTGACATCACTAATAAACACCCATTTCTTAAAGTTACATTTTTTAAACACCCATTTCGTAAAGGTACTCTCACATGACACCTCCCCCAAGAATAAAAACCTCATCAACTTCAAGATGGTTTCACTTTTCACCGTTTCACCATTCTTTAAGAAATGCACACAGTCAATATACTATTACGTTTCAATAAAACAACATACGCAAACAGGTATAATAATATAGTCCATTTTTTTTCGTTCTTATTCCTCCAACTGAAACTGCTTCTGTTCATCACATTTGTGTCAAAGCATTGGCATCACGTTTTCTCGTCCTGCCACATGTACTATTTTTAAATGAAATGGCTGTAACAATAAACTCGAGCGAAACAGCCTTGCATTGTTATTCTGGAATCGCTCCAAAAACGTCAACGGATTATGATCAGCATATATAACGGTGTCAGACGGATTGCTGGTCACATAAATGTGAAAATGTTGCAAAGCCAGCACCAAACTCAAAGTCTCCTTCTCAATCGTGGAATACTTTTTTTTGTGAGAATTCAATTTCTTTGAAAAATAACCAATAGGCCGCTCTAGCCCTTCGTCGGTCTTGTAGAAGCACCGCACCTACACCCATATCACTCGCATCAACCGCCACTTTTAATGGTTTTGTATAATTTGGGATGGCTAACACTGGAGCAGTGGTTAACACAGCCTTCTGGCAATCAAATACCTGTTGACATTCCGCTGTCCACTGGAATTTGTTATGCTTCTTGAGCAAGTCCGTCAGTGGAACGACCACACTGCTAAAATTCGGTACAAATTTCCGGTAAAATCCACTCATACCAAGAAATCGCATTATTTCCCATTGTGTCGAGGGTATCGGAAACTCCCCAATAACTTTTGTTTTCACATCCAGTGGGACCAGTCGACCCTGTCCGATTGTATGGCCAAGGAAAGTGACTTGGGCCTTTCCAAATTCACTTTTGGCTGGATTTATCACCAAGCCCGTCTCCTGAAGTCGATCGAATAACTCCATTAGATGTTTTAAATGTTCGTTCCAAGTCTGGCTGAAAATTACCAGATCGTCGATGTATACCACAAAATTGGGTAATCCTGAAACAACTTTGTTAGTTAACCGTTGAAATGTGGCTGGTGCGTTTTTCATGCCAAATGGCATTACTTTGAATTGGTGTACACCATCTGGAGTCACAAAAGCTGAAATCTCCTTCGCCCTTTCGGAAAAAGGTACCTGCCAGTAACCTTTAAGTAAATCCAGTTTAGAAATAAAAGCTGATTCTCCCACTTTCTCAATGCTATCCTCCAAAAGTGGGATAGGATAAGAGTCCATTCTTGTAACTGCATTAACCTTTCTATAGACCACACACAACCGTTGGGTACTGTCTGGTTTTGGTACCATCACAATGGGTGAGCTCCATTGGCTGCAACCCACTTCAAAGATGCCATTTGTTAGCGTACTCTCAATCTCTTTGTTAACCTGTGCCAATTTTAAAGGATTAAGTCTATATGGATGTTGGTTGATCGGAACAGCCTTTCCCACATCTACATCATGTATAGTCATTTTAGTACTTCCCAATTTGTCTCCAGAAACTTGCCCATGTGATATCAATAACTCTTTCAGGTCAGTTCATTTTTCCTCTGGAAGGTAACTCAACAATTTATCCCAATTTTTGAGAACATCCTCATTTTCCAATTTAATTTGAGGTTTGTCAAATTCACAGTCATCTGGATTTGGTTCGTCACTTTGAGTTAGAATCATTAAAACCTCCTCCTTTTTCTCTCCTTCCCTTTCAAAGTACCTTTTAAGCATGTTCACATGACAGACTCGGTGAGTCTTCATTCTATCTGGTGTTTTTACCACAATTCACCTCACTTAATTTCTTTTCAATCTGATAAGATCCACAAAACCAAGTTTTTAAAGGCTCACAGACCACTGGTAACAATACTAAAACTTTATCTCCACTGGCAAAACTACGAACTTTGGATTTCTTGTCCGCGACATTTTTCGTCACATTTTGTGTGTGAAAGTGTACAAACTCAGCAATAGCATGATGGGAAAAATAGCCAACTTATGTAACCAAGTGTGAGACAGCTGTGTCAGCTAAGGGCCAAGATCAGACCCTGACAAACTAGACAAAGCTAAGAATCCACATAATTGTATCATACAAGGCCAGAAGAGGGAAGATAGTGCCTGACCTTATTAAAACCTGATAACAAAGCCACGATCTAGGAATGTCCTAATAACACAACTTCCTCATGACCTAGGTCCATCTGCGTCAAGGCATCATGAGGGCAGAGGTAAAAACAAAATAGGACCACGTCTTAAATCCTCTAAAGACAAACTACTGCAAATAAGCCGAGTCAGGGTCTTTCCATGACAACATGTTTGATCAGAAGTTATGACTGTATTGACATTTTTGAACAAGGTCTGTTTTTGTAAAATGATACAGCTTGTGTATAAATATTGAACGTTTTCTCCATGTCTTTGCGAGCTTGAGAAAGAATGAGCAGGTTTACCTTAACAGCTCTCTCTCTCTCTAACCTGTAGCCATCTGCATGCAGACTTTGGTCAATAAAGACAGTTATTTATTTCGAAACAGAGTTGTAAAGTTGTTTTCTTCACAGTCTTGAAGTAGGAAAGATTTTAAAAGACGACATGTGCAACTTTCAAATGTTGTCTAGCCATTTCACCTGCTCTATTTAATCGTTCCCTAAAATTTGACACGTAATCCAATAATGTAATTTTCGATTTCTCACTCACCAATTTTTCCTCAGTCAATTTAAGTGGTCCTCTTACCTCATGACCAAAAATTAGTTAAAAAGAATTGAATTTGGTTGACTCATTTGGTGCATCTCTAATTGCAAACAGTACGAATGGAATTCCTTTATCTCAATCCTCTGGATAATCTTGTCAATAAGCCCTCAACATTGTCTTTAATGTCTGATGCCACCTTTCTAACGCTCCCTGCGATTCTGGATGGCATGCAGTTGATTTAAATTGTTTTATTCCTGAGCTATCAATAATTTCTTTGAATAACTTTGAGGTAAAATTTGATCCTTGATCCGATTGTATTTCTGTGGTTAGTCCATATTTAGTAAAGAATTTAAGCAACTCCTCCACAATCTTTACAGCTGTAATATTACGTACTGGATTGGCCTCTGGAAACCCACACTACACATCCATTATAGTCAAAGATATTGATTCCCACTTTTTGTTTTAGGAAGCGGTCCTACGCAATCAATTAGGACCCTTGTAAAAGGTTCCTCAAATGTTGGAATGGGTATTAAAGGTGCTGGTTGTATCACTGCTTGAGGTTTCCCTATCACTTGACATATGTGACATGATTGACAAAATTTAACGACATCTTTATGTAGTCCAGGACAATAAAAATGTTTCTGGATTTAGCTTGTGTTTTCCTTTTTCCCAAATGACCTCCCACTGGAACCTCATGTGCAACTCGCAACACCTCCTATCTATACCCTACTGGCAATACCACTTGATGAACTTCTGCCCACTTTTCATCTGCCTGCATATGTAAAGGTCTCCATTTTCTCATCAAGACATTACTTTTACAGTAATAACACTCCGGTATACACGCAGATTCCTTTTCCATGTATGCTTTCTGATACATCCGTTTTATTGCTACATCTTTTAGTTGTAACTCCGCCAATTTTCCTGAACTAAAAATATCCACCTCATCCTCCACCTGTTCTTGTTCTTTTTCAACCATCTGATCAAAAATCGTTTCTGATAATTGCACTTCAATTTTATCTTCACTCTTTGATTTCTCCTCTTGTCTTAACCTGTGACTTGGCGACCTTGTTACTACACAATCCGGAACAATCCCAGGATATTCGTCCTTCAACACTTCAGTTGTCTGATTTTCCACTGGCTTATCAACCACAGTAGGCATCACTCCCACCTGTGATCCAGCTATATCATTACCCAAGATAAACTGTATTCCTGGAGAAGATAGTTTCTCTATTACTCCTACTACCACTTCACTACTCTTAACTGGACTTTCCAACCTTACCTTATATAATTGAACACTACTCCTCTCACCCTGAATTCCACATATTACCACATTTTCTGGCAACATTCTTCCCAAACTACATAACTCCTCATCTCTTACCATTAAAGATTGACTAGCTCCCGTATCTCTTAAAATTGTGACTTCTTTACCTGCTCCTCCTGATACACATGAGTAAACTTTACCCACACAAGTAAATTCTTTAAAGAGATTTTGAACCTTCTTATCAATCACCTCTTGATCAGGCTGTACAATCGTTTGCACCTCCTTCACTTCACTTGGACTTTCCTTTACCACTTTAACAAACCCCACTGCCTTATCTTGTTTTACCACATCAGCCTTCCCAGTGCTTTTCTTCAACCACCAACACTGTGACTTTACATGGCCTAGTTTATTACAGTGAAAACATTTGAAACTTTTCATTTCTTTTCCACCCTCCTGGATTTCCTTTATAATCTGAGGTACACTCTCCTTATTATTTCCCATCAGATCACCTTTACCTTTACCACTTGAGTATTTCTCATGTCCCCAGTTTCTAACCCTCACAGGCTAAAACTGATGTCGGAAACCAAACTTATGAACTAATTCACAATCATCTGCCATTTCTGCTGCTAATCTTGCAGTTTTAACCATCTGCTCTTCCACATGAGTTCTCACTACATCAGGAATTGAATTTTTAAACTCCTCCAAAAGCATAATTCCTATGAGAGCTTCATGCGTTTGGTCTATTTTCAAAGCCCTTATCCACCTATCAAAATTACTCTGTTTGAGCCTTTCAAACTCCATGTATGTTTGACTAAATTCTTTCCTTAAATTTCTAAACCGTTGTCTGTAGGCTTCAGGCACCAGTTCATATGCACCTAAGATGGATTTTTTCACCTCCTCATACGTTCCAGATACCTCCTCCGGTAGTGATGCAAACACTTCATTAGCCTTACCTATCAGCTTTGTTTGAATCAGTAATACCCACTTGTCCTGAGGCCATTTCATTTGTTTAGCTACCTTCTCAAATGAAATGAAAAACGCTTCTACCTCCTTCTCATCAAACCTTGGCAATGCTTGGACATATTTAAATAGATTCCCACCAAGCCTTCGACTATGACGCTCTTTCTCACTATCCTCATCACTATCACCTAACTGTACATTTCCCTTTACGTCTGCCAATTTTAACTGACTGTCATGTTTCATGGCCATTTTCTGAAGTTCAAACTCTCTCTCTTTATCTTTTTCCCTGATCTGTATCTCCCTTTCTCTTTCTTGTTGTTCTGCTAGTGCTATTCTTTCTTTTTTCCTTTCTTCTCTCGGCTTTTATTTTTCCTCTCTCTCGCTTTCGTATTCAAGCTGCTTTAATTCTTTCTCATGTTCCATTTGTTTAATTTGTAACTGAATTTTTGCCATTTCCAATGAGTCAAACTGTATCTCAGGCAACTTTAAATGCTTAGCCACCACCATAATTACCTCATCTTTTTGCATTTTGTCAGGTAATGTCAACTGCAATGTTTTTGCCAAATCTAACTGTCTGCTTTTAATCTCTGTCCATAAGGTACTGCCTGTGACCGTCTCCACCCCCAAAAACTTCAGAGTCTCTGAAAGAGCCATTGTTCACAACACACTTCCAACTTTAACTAATATACCACATCTGAAAAGCAACCACAATATGCTCACCCCTCACTGTCTTTAAGTTCACTAGTCAATCCAAAGATAGACTTTTATCCTCCTCGAGCCCCCAATTTGTTACGGCCAACCCAAAGTGTAGCATGGAGTTCACCTGACCCACAACTTTTAATAGATTGTGGTATGGGGAGCACACGGCCAACTCTACAGGTGTGGTACAGCAGAAATGGAAAAGTATTTTTATAGCAAAACAATGTTTATTCTATGAACTCAAGTTAACATTTTTAAAACATACAGTGTACATCTTAGCAACCATCAATTCAAATACAACCCCCAAAGAATACAACACTAAGTAATCCTTAATAAATTCCCAAACAACATCCAGAAGACAGAAGAAACACCTTTTAACAGAAGTACATCAGGTTTACATTCACTACTGAAAACATTTATAATTCTGAATTCACCAAATGATCAAGAGATAGTCTTTTCATGGCAGAGAGATCAACAGTACATCTGCTCTGTCTGGCTTCAGCTCCAACACTGAAAACAAAACTAAAACACAACCTTCAGCAAACAGCCTAAAATGAAAGTAAAAAGCTGACAGACAGCCCAGCTCCCCACACTCTGACATCACTAATAAACACCCATTTCTTAAAGTTACATTTCTTAAACACCCATTTCTTAAAGGTACACTCACATGACACGAGGAAGGTTCAGATTCTGATCAATGGTAACCCACAGGATGTTGATAGTGGGAGAATCAACGATGGTCAATGCCATTGAATGGCAACGGCCGATGGTGAGAGCCTCTCTTGTTGCAGATGGTCATTTCTTGGCACTTGTGTGGCACAAATGTAACTTGCTACTTGTCAGCCCAAACCTGGATATTGTCTAGGTCTTGTTGCATTTGGACATGGACTGCTTCAGTATCTGAAAAGTTGCCAATGGTGCTGAACTTTGTGCAGTCATTAGTGAACGTCCCAACTTCTGATCTTATGATGGCAGGAAGGAAGCAGCTGAAGATGGTTGGGCTGAGGACACAACCCTGATGAACTCCTGCAGTGATGTCCCCAGGTGACTGTCTGTGTGGAGTTTGCACTTTCTCCCCGTGTCTGTATGGGTTTCCTCCGGGTGCTCCGGTTTCCTCCCACAGTCCAAAGATGTACAGGTTAGGTGGATTGGCCACGCTAAATTGCCCCTTAGTGTCCAAAAAGGTTAGGTTGGGTTACTGGGTTATGGGGATAGGGTGGTAGCCTGGGCTTAAATTGGGTGCTTATTCCAAGGGCTGGTGCCGAATCAATGGGCTGATTGGCTCCTTCTGCACTGTAAATTCTGTAAACCCAAAGATAGGTGGATTGGCCACACTAGAATTACCCCTTAATTGGAAAAAAAATAATCGGGTACTTTAAATTTTTTTAAAAATCCAATCCAGTGCTATTATGGCAAAAGTTCCAGGATTGTGCTCCACCAACAGTAAAGGAATAATTATGTAGTGTGAGGCGGGTGGGGGAAATGTAACGTGGCAGGTATGGAGGATGACTGTGGTCATGGGCGGGATGGGGGGAATCTTGGATGGACCTGATTGGGCGAGGCAGAGCTGAAGGGTGGGTGATGGCGGACAATGGAAGGAGGGTGGAGGCATAAGCCTCCGGTAAGAATTGTGACATGGAATATCCGCGGGTTAAACGGAACGCTCAAGAGGTCCCGGGTATTTGCATAGCTGAAGGGTTTGAGAGTGGAGGTGATTTTCTTGCAGGAGACTTATCTCTGGGTGAAGGATCAGATTAGGCTGAGGAAGGGATGTGTGGGACAGATGCAGGAACTGTTTGATCGGTTAGCGACGGGCAAAGCAGTGGCACAGCAGCAAAGGGTGAGGGGGTGAAGCATGAGTATGGTGAGAAGGCAAGTCACATGTTGGCCCACCAGTTGTGGCATCAGGCAGCATTTAGTGATATTTCACAGGTAAGGATGGAGAAGGGGGAGCTGGTTTCGGAACTGAAAAAGATAAATGAGGTGTTCTATGAGAAGTTGTATAAGGCTGAGCCGGTTGGGGAGGTGGGGATATGGGGCAATTTCTGGATGGGTTGATGTTCCCAGAGCTAGAGAAAGGGAAGAGGCAGGCACTGGAGGAGCCATTGGGCCTAAAGGAGGTGATGGATTGTATCAGTAGGATGCAGTTGGGGAAGGCCCCAGGCTGGCCGGCTTTCCAGCGGAATTTTATAAACAGTTTGCAAAAAAGTTGGCCCCCCACTTGTTGGGGATTTTCAGTGAGGTGGTGGAGACGGATGAGTTGCCAGCAATGTTACCACAGGCATCGATCTTGTTGATCCTGAAAAAGGGGAAGCATCCACTGGAGTGTCGGTCCTACAGAACCATTTCTTTGTTGACCAGGGACTGGCGAAGGTGTTGGTATGTAGGTTGGAGAGGTGTGTGCCAGAGGTGGTTGCTGATGATCAAAAGGGCTTTGTGAACGGGAAGCAGCTCTCTAATAACATCAGGAAGTTTATAAATGTAATTATGACTCCATCAGGAGCGGGGGGAAGGCACCTGAGGTTATTGTATCCTTGAATGCAGGGGGGCACCTGAGGTTATTGTATCCTTGAATGCGGAGAAGACTTTTGATCGGGTAGAGTGGAGATGTCTGTTCGAAATTCTGGGCAGGTTTGGGTTTGGCCAGGGCAGCACGGTGGCCCCGTGGGTTAGCACTGTGGCCTCACGGTGCCGAGGTCCCAGGTTCGATCTTGGCTCTGGTTCACTGTCGTGTGGAGTTTGCATATTCTCCCCGTTTTTGCGTGGGTTTCGCCCCAACCGCCCAAAAATGTGCAAGCTAGGTGGATTGGCCACGCTAAATTGCCCCTTAATTGGAAAAAATGAATTGGGTACTCTAAATTTTTTTTTAACCGTTTGGGTTTGGCCTGAAGGTTGTGGTGTGGATCCGACTTTTGTATGCATACCCTGTGGCTAGTGTGCGTACGAATGAGGCAAGTTCAGGGTATTTTGGGTTACATAGGGGAACGAGGCAGTGTCCGCTGTCACCGTTGTTATTTGTGTTGGCGATTGAGCCCTTGGTGATGGCTCTTTGGGCGTCGGTTGAATGGCGAGGGATCGTGTGGGGGCATAGGTAGCATCGGGTATCACTGTATGCAGATTACCTGTTGCTGTTTGTGTCGGACCTGCTGGAAAATATGGGCAGAATTATGGGCCTATTGGAACGATTTTGGGCCTCTCCGGTTATCAGTTGAACATACGGAAGAGCAAGGTGTTTCCGGTGAATGCGGAGGGGCGAGAGGGCTAATTTGGGGGTGCCACCATTTAAGGTGGCAAGAGAGTGGTTCAGGTATTTGGGGATTCAGGTAACGCATGAGTGGACCGCAATGCATAGGTGGAACTTGACAGGGTTAGTGGAAGAGGTTAAGAGAGATTTCAAGAGGTAGGATTCTTTGCACTTGTCATTGGTGGTGAAGATGAATGTGTTGGCAAGGTTCCTGTTCGTCTTTCGGACCCTCTTGATCTTTCTCCCTACTGCCTTTTTCCCGAGGGTGGAAGCACTGATTTCGGAGATCATATGGGTGGGGAAGGTACCGAGGGTAAAGAACAGTCTGCACAAAGGCAGAGGCAGAAAGGGGGTTGGCATTCCATAATTTAATGTATAATTACTGGACTGTGAATGTCGGAAGATGTTGGTGGGGGGATGGAGCGGAGTGGATTAGGTTGGAGGAGGAGTCCTGCAGGGGTTCTAGTTTGAGGACCCTGGTGATGGCCCCGTTGCTGGCAGTCCCGGGAAGTATACGGGGAGTCCAGTGGTGGAGTCGGCTATTAAGATATGGAGCCAGTTGAGGAGGCATTTTAAGTTGGATAAAATGTCAGTGTTGCCGCCACTGTGGGAACCATAGGGTTCTCCAGTAGGTGAAAATCATACAAGTCCCGCAGCCAAGCTGTGTGGGAAGGGAGAGAACGGATGGGATACATGGGAAGTAGAGGGAAGAGGGGCTGGAGCAGGTTAAGGATATTCTCTTAAAGGGGAAGTTTGCTGGACTGGACAAGCTCAAAATGAAAACAAAATAAAAGTTGTTCCAGTGCAAAGCAACAAAGACACAAGGTTATCTCGACAAAACAAAGCAAAAGGAAAAGCAACTAGCAGATAAAATATTAAGTGTAAATTTTCAATCTAGTCACAAAACATAATAGATTAAATTATTTCCAGAGGGGGTGGCATGGTAGAACTGTGGGTAGCACGATTGCTTCACAGCGCCAGGGACCCCGGTTCCATTCCCGGCTTGGGTCACTGTCTGTGCGGAGTCTGCACGTTCTCCCTGTGTCCGCATGGATTACTCTGGGTGATCCAGTTTCCTGCCACAAGTCCCAAAAGACATGCTGTTAGGTGAATTGGGCATTCTAAATTCTCCTACAGTGTACCAAACAGGCGCCGGAGTGTGGCAACTAATGGGAATTTTCACAGTAACATCATTGCAGTGTTATGAGGAGAAGGCACGGAAGAGTTCGGAAAGGATATGGAGGAGGGGTTCTGGTGTGTGGTGCTCCGGAGAGTGAATGCCTCCACCTCGTGCGTGAGGTTGGGGCTGATACAGCTGAAGGTGGTATACAGAGCATACCTGATGAGGGCGAGGATGAGCCAATTCTTTGAAGGAGTAGAAGATGTATGTGAACGTTGGGGGAGGGGCCCCGCTAATCACGTTCATATGTTTTGGTCCTGTCCAAAACTAGAGGATTGCTGGAAGGGGGTTTTTGGGGTAATTTCTAAAGTGGTGCACGTGAAACTGGACCCGGACCCCCGGGAGGCCATATTCAGGGTGTCGGACCAGCCAGAGTTGGAAACGGGTGCGGTGGCAGATGTTGTAGCCTTCGCCTCGTTGATCGCCCGAAGGCGGATCCTGATGGGTTGGAGGGCAGCCTCTCCACCCTGTGCCCTGGCGTGGCGGGGGGGGGACTTGTTGGAATTCTTGACTCTTGAGAAGGTTAAGTTTGAACTGAGGGGAAGGACAGAAGGGTTCTACAATTCATGGGCATTATTCATTATGCACTTTCAAGAACTGGATAACATCAAACATTAGTTGGGGAGGGGGGGGCGGGGTTGGGAGGAGGGGACCGATGGGTGTTAATGGTGGCTGTGGGTGCTTCCTGATTCCTTTTTGTCATTTGTTTATGTGAACAGAACATGCGGGCAAATGTTTTGGGTTTGGTGGGAGGATGAGATCGTTGTTATTGATATGAGGATTGACATATTTGTTACTGATTATTGTTTATTGTTGGTGGGTGTAAATTTGGGAGAAAATGCGAAAAAGGAGGCGAATAAAGAAATATTTTTTAAAAAACATCATTGCAGTGTTAATGTAAACCTACTTGTGACACCAATAAAGATTATTATTATTAAAAAAAAGTTATTTCCTACCACCCTCTCCAACTGCTCTTCCCCAAACCTGCCCTCCCCCAAGTCAACTCCTGTATTCAATATTCTGTCCAATAAAACCTAGCGTGCTGAGTGCCTTCTTCACCATCCTGTCCACCTGGAACTCCACCTTCAAGGAGTTATGAGCCTGTATTCCTAGATCTCTTTGTTCTGTAACTCTCCCCAACTCACTACCATTAGCTGAATAGGTCCTGCCCTGATTTGATCTACCAAAATGCATCACCTCACATTTATCCAAATTAAACTCCATCTGCCATTCATCAACCCACTGGCCCAGTTGGTCAAGATCCTGTTGCAATCTTGTGTAACCTTCTTCACTATCCACTTTGCCACCAATCTTGGTGTCATCTGCGAACTTACTAACCATGCCTTCTACATTCTCATCCAAATCATTTATATATATCACAAATAACAATGGACCCAGCACCGATCCCTGAGGCACACTGCTGGTCACAGGCCTCTAGTTTGAAAAACAATCCTCTACAACCACCCTCTGGCTTCGGTCGCCAAGCCAAATTTGTACCAATTTGCTACCTCCTCCTGGATTCCATGAGATTTAACCTTTTGCAACAACCTACCATGCGGTACCTTGTCAAAGGCCTTGCTAAAGTCCATGTAGACAACATCGACTGCACTGCCCTCATCTACCTTCTTGGTTACCCCTTCAAAAAACTCAATCAATTTTGTGAAACATGACTTTCCCCTTACAAAGCCATGCTGACTTTCCCTAATTAGCCCTTGCTTGTCAAAATGCCTGTAGATCCTGTCCCTCAGAATATCTTCTAACATCTTACCCACTACAGAAGACTTGTTGCCATTTTATTACCAAACCACAAGCAGCGAGTACGTTTCTTGTATTGACCAAATGACCACACAACCAATATGTTAGTTCAAAAGACAGTTTATTATTGAACACAAGACTTATCTCTCTGTGCAATGATACACGTGGCTACGTATTAAACTACACCTATCAACTAAGATGACCTTTACTTAACTTCTGGATGACCGGCTCTGTGCGGGTAGATAAGGTCTTTATCTGAGTCCCCACGTGTGTCGGCTGGAAATCGTCAGGTTCGTCACGGCTGCGGCTCGTCTCTCTCAGGTAGCGATCATGGGCTTGAACTTGGCTGGTCGTTATGCTGCAATTGGAGTGGGCACAGGCCGATCCCAAAAGAGGCCGATCCCTAGTGCGCAGGGCTTCTTATCCTTCTTCTTTTTCGCGCCCTTTTGGGTGGGGTTAATTCAGGGTCCAATGGATCAATAGAGTCTCAATCACTCTGATCGATACCGACTAATTAGGGGCGGGTACCTTGATGGCTGGGCGGGTCATAGTCGTTATTGTTCCAAGTGCGTATGCCTTTCCAAATAAGGGAAGGTGGCGCCAGGGAGTCTGCTACTGTTGCTATTTATTCATTTGAGTCTATTATCCTGGGGAAATCGGTGATTGACCTTTAACAGGTGCAAGTTTCAATTCGGTCTTGTTTTCCTCTGCACAATACACAGGGGCTGCGCACTGTCTGTGTCCTGGCTTGAGCACAATTCCCTTTATCCTTTGCGGGCGACCATTTTAGGTGGCCACAGACTCACCGGTCGGTTGTTCCCGGGCTTATCCCCACAGCCCTTCTTAAACAAGGACACAACATTTGCTCCCCCCAATCTTCAGGCACCTCTCCTGTGGCTGTCGATGATTCAAATATCTCAGCGAGAGGGCCGGCAATTTCCTCCCTAGCTTCCCACAACGTCCTGGGATACATTTCATCAGGTCCCGGGGATTTGCCTATCTTGATGCGCTTTAATATCTCCAGCATCTCCTTCTCTGTAATATGTACACTCCTCAAGACATCACTTTTTATTTCCCCAATTTCCCTAACATTCGTGCCTTTCTCAACATTAAATACTGACGAGAAATATTCATTTGGGACCGCTCCCATCCCTTGTGGAACTGGACACAGATGACCCTGTTTATCCTTAAGAGGCCCTACCCTCTCCCTAGTCAATTTTTTGCCCTTTATGTATCTGTAAAAGCTCTTTGGATTTTCCTTTGCCCTATCTGCCAAGACAATCTCATGTCCCTTTTTTGCCCTCCTGATTTCTCTCTTAACTCTACTCCGACAAACCCTATACTCTTCAACGGATCCCAGCTGCCTATGCATGTCACATGCTTCCTTCGTCCTTTTGACCATGGCCTCAATATCCCAAGTCATTCAGGGTTCCCTACTTCTACCAGCCTTACCCTTCACCCTAAGAGGAATGTGCTCACCCTGAACCCTAGTTAACACACTTTTGAAATACTCCCACTTACCAGTTGTCCCCTTGCCTATATACAGGCTCCCCCAATCAACCTTTGAAAGTTCCCGCCTAATATCATCGAAATTCGCCTTGCCCCAATTTAGAATTTTAACTTTTGGGTCAGAAATATTATTCTCCATAGCTATCTTAAAACTAATGGAATTATAGTCACTGGTCCCAAAGTGATCCCTCACTAACACTTCAGTCACCTGCCCTTCCTTATTCTCCAAGAGGAGGTCACGTTTTGCTCCCTCTCTAGTTGGGCCATCCACATATTGAATGAGGAAGTCTTCCTGAATACACTCAACAAATTTCTCTCCATCCAAACACCACACTTTTTCCTGCCCCCCTGTACAGCAAAGCCAGCCATGGTGCCATGAACCTGGCTCCTGCTACCTTCTCCTGGTGAGCCATCTGGACCAATAGTGGTATACCTGTTTTGGAGGGAGATGACCACAGAGGACCCCTGGACTGCCGTCCTATTCTTCCCTCTGCCCGTTGGTCACCCATTCCCTATCTCCATCAGTACTCTTTATCTGCGGTGTGACCAACTCGCTAAATGTGTTATCCACAACTTCCTTAGCATTGCGGTGACTCCATCCGCAGCTCCAGAGCTGTCAAGCAGTCTAACAGGAGCTGCAGCTGGACACACTTCTTGCACGTGAAGGAGCCAGGGACAGTGGATGTGTCCCTGAACTCCCACATCGCACAAGAGGAACATGACATGGTTCTGGGATCTCCTGCCATGTCTTAAACCTTAGGTTAACTTGTACAACTACAATGTCAATGTTTTAAACCTTTCAACACCTGCATTTAAAAAAAATCATATTGACCACCCTTCAAGCACAATTTGCAGATCGCTTGCTAATTTTAACAATCTGCTGTTTTCTGTTATTCCTTCGCGGACTTCCTTTAACAAGCGGAGATGCATGGCATCTGATCAGGGTGATTTATCTTGATCATTCTTTCAGAAATTATTTCTTTATCGTTAATTGTAACAATTATTCCACATTCACCTCATAACATTTACTGGTGGCAGGGGTTAGCACTGTTGCTTCACAGCTCCAGCATCCCAGGTTCAATTCCCGGCTTGGGTCACTGTCTATGCGGAGTCTGCATGGTCTACCCGTGTCTGCGTGGGTTTCCTCCGGGTGCTCCGGTTTCCTCCCACAAGTCCCGAAAGACGTGCTTGTTAGATTGGATATACTGAATTCTCCCTCTGTGTACCCGAACAGGTGCTAGAGTGTGGTGACTAGGGAATTTTCACAGTAACTTCATTACAGTGTGTGACAGTAATAAAGATTATATTATATTTCTCATTAACCACTTTTACTGAACATCATTATCCTGACGACAAATTGCAAAATGAGACTTAGTTGGTCGTTCAGCATTCAAAAGATTAACATTTGATAGGTTCACAACAGCATGTGTACCGGGGTGGCATGGTAGCACAGTGGGTAGCACCAATGCTTCACAGCGCCAGGGACCTGGGTTCGTCACTGTCTGTTTGGAGTCTGCACATTCTCCCTGTGTCTGTATGGGTTTCCTCTGGGTGCTCCGGTTTCATCCCACAATTCCCAAAAGATGTGGGGTAGCACGGTAGCACAAGTGGATAGCACTGTGGCTTCACAGCACCAGGATCCCAGGTTCGATTCCCTGTTCGGTCACTGTCTGTGCGGCCTGCACGTTCTCTGTGTCTGCGTGGATTTCCTCCGGGTGCTCTGGTTTCCTCCTACAGTCCAAAGACGTGCAGGTTAGGTGGATTGGCCATGATAAATTGCCCTTAGTGACCAAAAAGGTTAGGAGGGGTTATTGGGTTACGGAGATAGGGTGGAAGTGAGTGCTGAAGTGGGTTGGTGCAGACTCGATGAGCTGAATTGCCTCCTAATGCACTCTATGTTCTATGTATGTGCTTGTTCGATGAATTGGATATTCTGAATTCTCCCTCCGTGTACCCGAATAGGTGCCGGAATGTGGCGACTAGGGGATTTTCACAGTAACTTGATTGCAGTGTTAATGTAAGCCTATTTGTGACACTAATAAAGATCGTGTCTGAGCTGTTAACATATCTGAACGAACTCTAAAGCAGATTTCTCAGTTCGGGTTGTTGCAATCTACATTTTTGGAGACATTTGCATATCATTGAACAGCTGCCCCGCCCAATGATCCGAAACCACGCCCCGCTCAACGAGCCGAAACCCCGCCCCGTTTAGTCGAGTTGAAGCCCCGCCCCGTTCAGTCGAGTGGAAGCCCCGCCCCGTTCAGTCGCGTCGAAGCCCACCCCGCCCAACGAGCCGAAGCCCCGCCCGCCCAACAAGCCGAAACCACGCCCCGTTCAGTCGAGTCGAAGCCCCGCCCCGTTCAGTCGAGTCGAAGCCCCGCTTAGCCTAACATGCAGAAGCCCCGTCCCGCCCAACGAGTCGAAGCCCCGCCCCGTTCAGTCGAGTCGATGCCCCGCCCAATGAGCCGAAACCCCGCCCCGTTCAGTCGAGTCGAAGCGCCGTCTCCTCTTGATGAACGTGGGCCTGAACTCTGACTGAACCCCTGACCTGCGGCATCTCCACATCATCCGACTTTAACGGATTTTGTTGGTGCCCTTGGGAACGGCGGATTGAATGGCTGGGGCATTCCGGCCAAACTTTATTTGTATCCGATGTTGTACTTACCGATCCCCTTTCAAATCGTGGAACCGTTGGCGGAAAATAACCCCTAGAAAATCTACCTCAATGTTTCAGCAGTTAAGCGCTGAAACCCTGCCTCGCACTGTGGTGACAGGACCTTGCAGCGCCGCGTGCCCTGGCTCGCGAGTGGCGGTTTGTCAGCGCGCGGCGGTGCTGGAGCCGCCGGACCAGGCGCGGTGCACAGCAGCAGCCTGGAGCCACCAGCACCGTTTCTGCAAGGATGATGGCATGAAATAAATCATGCTCTATTACTGCCACTAGGCCAGTCTCCTGAAATTTCCTCCCTCACTCCATCATTGAGGGGAAACCTATCCTAGTCTGAAAATGCCCAATCTCATCTGATGTGGAGATGCCGGCGTTGGACTTGGGTGGGCACAGTAAGAAGTCTTACAACAACAGGTTAAAGCCCAACAGGTTTGTTTCGAATGGAGCGGAGCTGCTTCCTCAGGCGAAATTTTTTTCACCTGAGGAAGAAGCTCCGCTCCGAAAGCTAATGATTCGAAACAAACCTGTTGGGCTTTAACCTGGTGTTGTAAGACTTCTTACTCATCTGATGTGAGAAGCTAAGTAATCCTTGCATTGGAGACTACCTGTACCAGCTACAGTGGGTGGACAATTATCTGAAAAGAAAAACTGCCCTCTCAGAGAGCTCACATGGTCATAATGTGTCAAATGGCCTGCTGTACTATCCTGTGTTATGTATCAAAGTAAAAACTAGTGGTTAGTGCAATGTTTTTCAAACTTTTTTCCGGGGACCCATTTTTACCAACCGACCAACCTTCGGGTCCCAACCCGGCCAACCTTCGGGACTCAACCCGGCCAACCTTTGCGACCCACGCTGGCCGACCTTCACGACCCACGCCGGCCGACCGTCGCGGCCCATGCCGGCCGACCTGCACGACCCACCATTTTCTCTTACCTTGTTGATAAAAATGGAGAAAATAGTTTTGGATCCCTTTGCCCCCCAAACTTGGAAAAAAAAAGGCTGCGAGCATATTAAAAAATTGCGGCCTCACTGTGCATGTGTCCCCGATCATCGGTGCGCATGCACATAGTTTTGCGCATACGCACCAAAGATCGGGCACGCATGTGCAGTGCAGCTAATATTTAAAAATCTGTTCCTGCCCATTTTGAAGGCCGCACGCAACCGGCATTATTAAAAGCCAGCTGTTGCGCGTGGATTTGCGCGATTGGGAGCGCCGCTACGGACGGCTCTGAGTCCCTCCCGACACCTTCCCACGACCCACCCACGGGTTGTGCCCCAGAGTTTGACAGTGCCTGGGTTAGTTTAATGTCACGTGTTACGCAATGACGACAACAGAGCGTTTTGTGGCGTTCACCATTGTACCCTGTTTGAGCCGCATCTTGTAATAAACGCTTGCACTATGTTTAGACAAACTCGACGTGTGTCGCCTTTGATTCTCTTTGTGGCTGCACCATAGAGCATAATGATTCTAAAGCTGTCCACTGCATTCTCAGACAATTTAGGGTTAAGCAATACATGCAGCCAAGGGGGTTTGTCCAGCCTTCTAGATTACCTATGTGCTTCCTGAAATGAGACAAGAATCTCTGTGAATAAAATCAAAAAATGCTGGGAGTATTCAGCAGGACTGGCAGCATCTAATGATATAAGGGTGTTTGGCATAGCAATGATTAATGTGGGACTGTAGAACAGTACCGCCCACATTATGCCGTAATGAGTAACGCCCACATTATGCCGTAATGAGTAACATGATAGTGGACTGGGTACAGCATTGTCTGGCAGAATCCAGCATGAGGACAGCACCTAGACAGAGCTGTGCTTGGAGATACATAGTTATGTGTTACCAATAAACTCAATGTTCAACCACACAAGCCTCCGGACCTCTTTGTGAGACTCTGAACACACCTTTACAATGTGGAGAAGAATCCCAAAGCATGAAAAAGTAAAGAAGCTGCAGCGTGACCTGTGAAAACTGTGCCTTAACTGAAGATACACAGCTGGAAATCACCTACAAAAAGTTCCATTGGCTGAGCCAAATTCAAAAAGGCTGCAGGGCAGAGGAAGAATTGCCTTTGAATAAACAGCTGCTGCACTGTCATATTGAAAAAAAATTAAAGCTTCCCTTTCCCGGAGTCATCCATTTCCAAGGAGGAATACCAGCAAGAAAAGATAAAGTGAAGAGACCCACCAAGATGGCCACCGAGCCAAGTTATACGATCTGACAAAAAAGGTTTAACAGACACCGCTAACCAATGAACATTAAAACCCCTGCCCCTCCCTAACCATCCCCAAAACACCCCTTTTCAACACTAAAAAATAATACCCTGTCCCTAAACCCCCAAATGACAAAGCCCTACTACACAAACAGTGAAGAGCTGCAGTAAACCCTCCCTTACTACTTCCGTTAGCTAACCTCATCATTAGCCGAGAGACTCTCCACAAGAAGATATTCAAAAAAATATATTGTTTAAAATGCAGCTCAACAATAACAATCAAATATCAAACCCAACAATAATACAAACTCCAAACCTGATATGAACAGGCAATATGAAGCACCAGTATACATAATAGAACAAACATGAGCATATATTAAGCAGAATTCGAGTTAAGTTTTTGAACAAAGGAGGTCGCTTCCTCTGATAAATCAAAAAAAGTTTTTTCTCCCAACAGTCACTTGGAGGCGAGCTGGGTAGATCATGCCAAATCTAACTGCTTTTTGATTTAGGATGAACTTCACCCCGTTGAAGTCAGCTCTTCTCTTTGCCAGATCTTGATAAAGTTGGATGGAGCGGCCCTCCCATCTTGCATCCTGATGACCTCTAGCCCAGCCAAGGAACTGGGGCGGGATTCTCCAACCCCCCCGCCGGGCCGGAGAATCGCCGGGGTGCGGCGTGAACCCCGCCGCACCGACGGCGGCTGCCGGATTCTCCGGCGCTGGTTTTTCAGCGGGGGCTGGAGGCCCCCCCCGGCGATTCTTTGGCCTGCGATGGGCCGATGGCTGCCCGTTTTCGGCCGGTCCCGCCAGCATAAATTACACCAGGTCCTTACCGGCGGAATCTGGCTCTGCGGGCGGCCTGTGGAGTCCACGGGGGAGCGCAGGGGGAATCTGGCCCCGGGGTCTGCCCCCACGGTGGCCTGGCCCGCGATCGGGACCCACCGATCAGCGGGCAGGCCTGTGCCGTGGGGGCACTTTCCCTTCGCGCCGGCCGGTGTAACGGTCCGCCATGGCCGGCGCGGAGAAGAACCCCCCCTGAAAGTGGAGTGCATCAGGGAGGACCTCCTGCCAGAGAGAGGCTGGGAGGTTCCTGGACCATAGGACCAGTTGGACGGCCCTCCACACCGTCCCATTCTCCCTCTCTACCTGTGTGGTAAACCACTGTTGCACCTATATTAGGTGACGTAATGTAGGACCTGTACTACAGGTTCGCCGGTAGTCCCTGCCTGCTGGCTCCGCCCAGTAGGCGAGTATAAATATGCGTGAACTCCATTCAGCAGCCATTTCGCCAGCTGCTGTGGGAGGTCACACATCTTAAAGCAATAAAGCCTCAGTTGTATCCAACTCTAGTCTTTGTTCAATTGATTGTGCATCATATAGCATCACGCCACATGCGGTGACTGGGGTAGCTCCTGCGGAACTCCTAATGGGCTGGAGACTTTGTGTAGCGCACAAAGACTCCATGAGACGAATAGAGTGAAGTCGATGAGGCTTTATTAAGCGTGTCTGTTCCCCCGCAGCTCGATAGTAGACTGGCCTGCGGGGGAGGACTCCGGCTTCTTATACTCCGCCTTCAGGGCGGAGCTTGAGGTCAACGGCCAACCAGGACCCGGGATCTGTCAGCCAATGACATTAGGGCTTCCAGTCCCACATGACCCCCAATACATACTACCACATTCACCCCTTGTCAAAAATGAACCCGGCGGGGTGATGCTTCGTATGGTGGTAAGGGTTTACAGGGCTGGTCCTGGTAGGATAAAACATTGACATGGCAATACAGTACTGGACAATTTCGTCCTGTTGCAACTATTTACAGAGGGTATAGGAAAAAGAAAAGCAAAAAGTTCTTTGAACAGTCCATCTTTGTTTTACATCGACGCCACGAGTCGGTCGGGCGGTCTGGTCATCTGTGTCGATCGCCTCGGCCCCGGCGGTGGTGGTGGTGCTTGTACCAGTGTTGTCGCCTCCAGGAGCTGTACGGTTTCAGCTGTCGGTGCAAAGGGGAGGGGGACCGATCCTCCTGGGAAGGGGGCGGTCGCGGGGTGTGGCGGTGGCAGGAGGGGGGGGGGGGTTGGGTTGATGGTGTCGGGGGGGGGTGCGTGTTGCCTGCGGGCGCCAGATCCCGCAGGGAGACCGTGTCCTGTCGGCCGTCGGGGTACTCCACGTAGGCGTACTGGGGGTTTGCGTGGAGGAGGTGAACCCTTTCGACCAACGGGTCTGCCTTATGTGCCCGCACATGCTTTCGGAGCAGGATGGGTCCTGGGACCGCCAGCCAGGTCGGCAGCGACGTTCCAGAGGAGGACCTCCTAGGGAAGACAAGGAGACGCTCGTGAGGCGTTTGATTAGTGCTCGTATATAATAACGACCGGATGGAATGGAGAGCGTCCGGGAGGACCTCCTGCCACCGTGAAACTGGGAGATCCCTGGACCGTAGGGCCAGTAGGACGGCCTTCCAGACCGTGCCGTTCTCCCTTTCTACTTGCCCGTTCCCCCGGGGGTTGTAGCTGGTCGTCCTGCTTGAGGCTATGCCCTTGCTGAGCAGGAACTGGCGCAGCTCGTCACTCATGAATGAGGACCCCCTGTCGCTGTGGACGTATGCGGGGTAACCGAACAGTGTGAAGATGCTGTTCAGGGCTTTAATGACTGTGGCCGCGGTCATGTCAGAGCAGGGAATGGCAAAAGGGAAGCGGGAGTATTCGTCCACTACATTAAGAAAATATGCGTTGCGGTCGGTGGAGGGGAGGGGCCCTTTGAAATCCAGACTGAGGCGTTCAAAGGGGTGGGAAGCCTTAATCAGGTGCGCTCCATCTGGCCTGAAAAATGCGGCTTGCATTCCGCGCAGATGTGGCAGTCCCTTGTGACTGTACGGACCTCCTCTAAAGAGTATGGGAGATTGCGGGACTTGATGAAGTGGTAAAACCGAGTGACCCCCGGGTGGCAGAGGTCCTCGTGGAGGGTTTGGAGGCGGTTAATTTGTGCGTTGGCACATGTGCCGCGGGATAGGGCATCGGACGGCTCGTTCAGCTTTCCGGGACGATACAAGATCTCGTAGTTGAAGGTGGAGAGCTCGATCCTCCACCTTAAGATCTTGTCATTTTTAATTTTGCCCCGCTGTGCATTATCGAACATGAAAGCTACCGACCGTTGGTCCGTGAGGAGAGTGAATCTCCTGCCGGCCAGGTAATGCCTCCAATGTCGCACAGCTTCTACTATGGCTTGGGCTTCCTTTTCCACTGAGGAGTGGCGGATTTCTGAGGCGTGGAGGGTTCGGGAGAAAAAGGCCACAGGTCTGCCCGCTTGGTTAAGGGTGGCCGCTAGAGCTACGTCGGAGGCGTCGCTCTCGACCTGGAAGGGGAGGGACTCGTCGATGGCGCGCATCGTGGCCTTTGCGATATCCGCTTTGATGCGGCTGAAGGCCTGGCAAGCCTCTGTCGACAGAGGGAAGGTCGTGGTCTGTATCAGGGGGCGGGCCTTGTCTGCGTACTGGGGGACCCACTGGGCGTAGTACGAAAAGAACCCCAAGCAGCGTTTCAGGGCTTTTGGGCAGTGCGGGAGGGGAAATTCCATGAGTGCGCGCATACGTTCGGGGTCGGGGCCTATTATCCCGTGGCGTACTATGTAGCCCAGAATGGCTAGCCGGTCGGTGCTGAAAACGCACTTGTCCTCGTTGTTCGTGAGGTTCAAGGCTTTGGCGGTCTGGAGGAATTTTTGGAGGTTGGCGTCGTGGTCCTGCTGATCGTGGCCGCAGATGGTTACATTGTCGAGATACGGGAACGTGGCCCGCAACCCATGTTGATCCACCATTCGGTCCATCTCCCGTTGGAAGACCGAGACCCCGTTTGTGACGCCAAAAGGGACCCGTAGGAAATGGCATAATCGCCCGTCTGCCTCGAAGGCTGTGTACTTGCGGTCACTTGGGCGGATGGGGAGCTGATGGTAGGCGGACTTGAGGTCCACGGTGGAGAAGACTTTATATTGGGCAATCCGATTGACCATGTCGGATATGCGGGGGAGAGGGTACGCGTCTAGTTGTGTGTACCTGTTGATGGTCTGGCTATAGGCAATGACCATCCTTTGTTTCTCCCCTGTCTTCATTACTACCACCTGCGCTCTCCAGGGACTATTTCTGGCCTGGATTATGCCCTCCTTTAGTAGCCGCTGGACTTCGGACCGAATGAAGGTCCGGTCCTGGGCGCTGTATCGTCTGCTCCTAGTGGCGACGGGTTTGCAATCCGGGGTGAGGTTCGCAAACAAGGACGGGGGTTGCACTTTGAGGGTTGCGAGGCCGCAGATAGTGAGTGGGGGTATGGGGCCGCCGAATTTGAACGTAAGGCTCTGTAGATTACATTGGAAATCTAATCCCAGCAAGGTGGGGGCACAGAGTTGGGGGAGGACGTTAAGTTTGTAGTTTTTGAACTCCCTCCCCTGCACCGTAAGGGTAACTATGCAGAATCCCTGGATCTGTACGGAGTGGGATCCTGCAGCTAGGCAAATCTTTTGTGCGCTGGGATAGGTGGTCAAGGAACAGCGTCTTACCGTGTCGGGTTGTATAAAGCTTTCCATGCTCCCGGAGTCGACTAGGCATGGCGTCTCGTGGCCGTTAATTAGGACTGTTGTCGTCGTCGTCTGGAGTGTCCGGGACCGAGCCTGATCGAGCGTAATCGAAGCGAGCCGTGGTTGTAGTAGTGGAGTGGGGTCCGTTGTTGCCGTCCAAGATGGCGTCGGGGATGGACAAAATGGCCGCCCCCATACATTGCACGTGGCTGGGGGTTCACAAGATGGCGGCGGGGGTGGACAAAATGGCCGCCCCCATGCGTCGTACAGGTCTGGGGCGGTCCAAGATGGCGGCGCCCCTCCTCCCCTCGTGGTGGTTGGGACCCAAAATGGCGGCATCTGCGGGTTGCACATCGGCGCCCCTCCTCCCCTCGTGGTGGTCGGGACCCAAAATGGCGGCGTCTGCGGATCGCACATGGTGTGCTGGGGGGGCTGGGGAGCGCTAGGACCGCGAGCGCTAGGACCGCGCGGAGCTCCCTCACCGCGAGCGCTAGGACCGCGAGCGCTAGGACCGCGCGGAGCTCCCTCACCGGGGACAGCGGTGGTCGGGGCCCAAGTCGGCGGCACCGGCGGGTCAGGCGTGGGGCTGCGAGCGCAAGGACCGCGAGGAGCTCCCTCACCGGGGACAGCGGTGGTCGGGGTCCAAGTAGGTGGCGCCGGCGGGTCAGGCGTGGGGCGCGGGACGGGGGTTAGGGTGGCGTTAGGGACGCGAAAAAACTCCCTCCTCTCCGTGGAGAGTGTTGGCCGGGACCCAAAGCGGTAGCGCCGGTGGCGGGTCATACATGGGCTGCGGGGAGGGGGGTTGGGGAGCGCAGGCGGCGTGCAGGGCTCCCAGTTCTCCCGGGACCGCGGTGGTCGGGACCCAGAGCGGCTGCGCCTGCGGGTCGTACATGGCGTGCTGGGGGGGTTGGGGCGCATAGACTGTTTGCAGGGCTCCCTGTGCTCCCGGGACGGCGGCGACCTCGCGGGACTGGCACACAACCGCATAATGGCCCTTTTTCCCGCAGCTTTTGCAGATGGCTGCGCGGGCCGGGCAGCGTTGTCGGGGGTGTTTCGCCTGGCCGCAAAAATAACAGCGGGCACCCCCGGTGCGACTCGGCGCTTGGACTGCGCAAGCCTGTGGGGTGTCCGGGGTGGGGTAGGGGGTTTGCCGCGACGGGTACGTATGGGGCCCAATGGCCTGCCGCGCGGTCGGGGCCGTAGGCGCGGGTATTACGCGCGGCCACGTCTAGGGAAGCTGCTAGGGCCCGTGCCTCTGAGAGTCCTAGCGACTCTTTTTCTAGAAGTCTTTGGCGGATTTGGGAGGATTGCATACCTGCCACAAAAGCATCGCGCATTAACATGTCTGTGTGCTCGTTTGCGTTCACCGACGGGCAGCTGCAGGCTCGTCCCAAAATCAGCAGCGCGGCGTAGAACTCGTCCATCGATTCTCCGGGAGCTTGCCGTCTCGTCGTGAGCTGGTAGCGAGCGTAGATTTGGTTAACTGGGCGAACGTAGAGGCTTCTGAGTGCTGTGAACGCCGTCTGGAAATCGTGGGTGTCTTCAATGAGGGTGAAAATCTCCGTGCTCACCCTCGAGTGCAGGACCTGCAGTTTTTGTTCGTCTGAGACTCGGCCGGTGGTCGTCCTGATGTAGGCCTCGAAGCAAGTCTGCCAGTGTTTGAAGGCTGCTGCCGTGTTCACTGCGTGGGGGCTGATCCTCAGGCATTCTGGAATGATCCTGAGCTCCATAGTCCTTTTTTTTTTAGGCACGCTTAATAAATTGTAGCGCACAAAGACTCCATGAGATGAATAGAGTGAAGTCGATGAGGCTTTATTAAGCGTGTCTGTTCCCCAGCAGCTCGATAGTAAACTGGCCTGCGGGGGAAGACTCCGGCTTCTTATACTCCGCCTTCAGGGCGGAGCTTGAGGTCAATGGCCAACCAGGACCCGGGATCTGTCAGCCAATGACAATAGGGTTTCCAGTCCCACATGACCTCCAATACATACTACCACACTTTGCACCCGCCTTTGCATGGTTTTCCCGGACATTGGTGCAAAAGAACGCCGCGCTCAAGAATTACGGCACGGCCTTTCTCGGCACCGGCTGATTCGGCAATTTGCGCCTGGTGTCCTGGTGTTAGTTTGAAATTTTGCTGGTGCTGTCCAATGGGTCCCTGGCATTATCTTCCGCTGAACGGGCCCTATCTCTTACCAGGTGCAAGCCCAGGGTCGTCTCCAGCGCAAGAATGTAGACCACGTTCGGTCCAGAAGGCCGCCTCTTCCATAGATTCCCCGCCCCCGGAGCTCACTTCTAAAGCCGCAGAGACCAGACACAGTGGAGGTTCATCCTCATGATCTTCCTCTGGCGCTGCACTCAAAAGCCTGCACAGTTCGTTGCAGAACCGTGTGGAGAACCGAGATGACGGAGAGAGTGGACTCCGACTTCGAGATGGAGCCACAGGACGCCTCCGAGGGCGAGTCCTCGGTCCCACGGCCCGTGGATGTACAACCGTTACGCCGTTCATCACGGAAGCGCCGTTCTCCTTCTCGATACAGGGCGCCCGATCCAGCGCCTCATGCAAATGGTGTCTGACCTGTGGCAAAACGATTCCGACGCCCTCCTTTACCAGGATCTTCGGTGGATTCCTTGGACTTTGTGGGGGGGGAAAGAGATGTTATAACCTGCCTCTTTACTACTGACTGGGGAGTAATGGCCATCCCACAATCCTTAGTGAGTATGTGTTTCCCCAATGAAGGGGGCGGAGAAATCATGAGCAGTCACCTGCATAGATAGAGATGTCACCTGCATAAATAGAGCTGGCCAATGTGGAACCAGCCAGAGAGGAGTGAGCAGTAAGGGTGTACTGCTGCTGTTGTATATATGTAATTGTAAATAAAGTTATTTCTTTTGATTCTATAAACTCGTACTGGATTCTTCACGGCCCTCACAAAAGAAATGATTATGTTCCACGTGGCCCCTTAACAGATGCTGAATTGGTCCAGGTGCAGTGTCAGCTTTGCTGTCATGGAAGTCCATGAATTCTGCGCCGGTGATATCACTTTGTCTCAGGAATGGAGCATCCCGCCCTTTCTTTTTCATCAGTGACCACAGGTTACAGCATGACAGCATTTATTTTCAACTGAGTTAAACTGGCAGCCTGCTCTTACAGACTCTTCATAGCCACACTGCATCCACCATGCCATCCCAGACTGCTCCAACTCATTTATGAACAGAATAAGAGCAGAGGTGAAATCCCAGCCAATTGCTTAGCCCAACTCTCTGAATTGGAATATTCTGACGCATGGTAGGCAGGAGCTCTGTGACAGTGTAGCCTCAGAAGGAATCAACTCCTCCGAGGATTCATTGTCCATGAGGCTCACTAGCCATGCCATATTTGTGTTGGCCCTGGTGGAGAGGAAGATGTGAAATAGAACTGGCAAATTAAGAATGTTGCAACTTAGCATTCTTAAGGTGATCATCTATTACACTGAAATCAAGTCAAAATGGTGGAATGTTCTATGACACATAGATAGCTGATATTCAATTGCATCAGCAGGTAGCTGTAAAATTCTAATTTCCCCATCTCTAATGGACAGGGATGCTGACACACTACTGACCCCTATTGCTTCCTCCTTTACAGTTACCAACTGGGAAATGTTTGCAGGACCATCTCTAGTCCTTCTCTTTTCCCAGGTTTTCTGTGCTCTCTTATCCCGTGATAGGGGACAAGAACAGACCTGTAAATAACTGTAATTACATGTATTCACCTAATAAACGTTGTGTATTTAGTGAGGGGACTATTAATGACGGCGTCAAATTGGATAAGGATCAGAGTGTGTAACAGCGATGAATGGATATATTGGGATGTGAGAATGTACAAAAAACAGAACGATGAGTGTGCTTGCAAGGTAAATGCAGTTTGGTGATGGAGTAGGCTCACAAGGCTGAGTGAAGTGGTGGGGTGACGTGCACAGAAAAATGTCAGTCAATGTGCAATTGTACGCCTCTGTCCTTACCTGCATAGTAAGAAGTCTCACAACACCAGGTTAAAGTCCAACAGGTTTGTTTTGATGTCACTAGCTTTCGGATGGTCATCAAACCACTTCCTTTAACCAGGAGAATGCCACAATTCTCCTGCTGCTGACCTTTTCTGCTAACTCCAGCTGCATGTTCTTTGTTGTAGCCGACATTTTCTACTTTCCATTATTTGGGAAGTGCATCTCTCTTGCACTCCCCATTGCAGCCAGCAGTGCATCAAGAAAGCATTTTAAAATCGAGACACAGGCCTTGACCATTTTGAATCACAAAAATTAATCCTCTCCTTTGTTTAAATTCCCAACTGCTCCAACTTCCATCTGTGGAGTGGTCATTTAATAACCCCAATACTCAGTTCAGATCTCATTAGGTAGGTCCATACCATGGTTATGCATTTGATGTTAAACTTGGAAGTCATATTTAATTAAGTTTCTGTACTAAAATGCAACAGACAATTGAACTAAAGGCTTTCCAAGGTTTCTCATCCAAAATCACACTCCTCTCTGCTCCAAATGCATCTCAGAGTTACTGTGGCCCTGGTGTGAACTGGGGGCCAGAGACAGTGTGGGAAAGTCTGTGATAGGGTGAAGAATCCAGCAAAGCCAAAGAGATAGCAGGTCTACCTGGGAAAACACTTTTGAGCTGTTTCCTGCCCAGCATTGGACACATTGGCCTAGCTAGCTGGAACTGGCGAATGGAGGATGCAGCTGAAGATCTATGGGGACAGTCTCTGCTACTTGGAAAAGAGCCTCATCTCCACATCTTGGTCAAGAAGGAGTGGAGGGGGAATGGGGGAAGAGGCTGGAGATTTGTTCTGGTGGGAGGGACAGAAGGTTTTGGTCAGAGATTGGGGATCAAGTCTTCAAAGGTGTATTTGTGAGGGCGAGAAGAACTTCTTGTTTCACTGGTCCGCAAGGAATGCTAAAAGAGGAGATCTTTAGCACTTACTTTCAAGGTTCAGTAATTTCCAGTTTGACTTCTTTTATTTTATGGGGTAATTACCCTTGAAAAGAGAGACTTGCTAGGCCATTGCAGAGGGCAGCTATGAGTCAACGACATCACTGTGGGTCTGGAGTCACATGTCGACCAGACCAAGTAAGGATGGCAGATTTTCTTCTCGAAAGGACATCAGTGAACCAGATGGGTCTTTACACCAATCATTGATAGTTTCGTGATCACCATTACAGAGATTTGAATTCCACATTTTAGTCATTGAATTCAAATTCAATCAGCTGCTATGGTGGGATTTGAACCCACTGTTAAGACCACTCGGGGGATCACAGTCTATGTTCAATTTATTTCTGAATATGAACTACCAGGGTAACTGGGAGTGGGGTTTCCCTTTAACAAGGGGGAACCTCTCCGAAATATAAACCCGACCTGGGTGCAGGTCGGCAAGGGTGGACTTTCTGGGAGAGGAGTTGTTTGCTTAATAATTTTGTGAATACCTCAATAAACTTTAGTTCAATTCTATCCTACCGTGCATTTCCGTGTCTCTTCCATTGGATTCTACAACCAATACTCCAGAATAATATCCTGGGCCTCTGGATTACTTGTCCAGTGACATTACCGCAATACCTCCATCTTCCCAATTATGTTGTCAGTTGGTGACCTTAGAATATTAAATAGCAGTCTGCCTGCCTACCGTGGTGGTATGGCACCAGCGTCACAGACTTAATCAGAAAATGTGTAGACGACTGCGCGACTGCGTGCCAAAGAAAGTAGTACATACGTTCCCCAACCAGAAACCATGGCTTAATCGGGAGATTGACTCCCTACTGAAGGCCAGGTCTGAGGTTCAGGCGATCCTGACCTATACAAGAAATCCAGGAACGACTTCCACAAAGTCATAGGGGTGCAAGAGACAATATCAGACCAAGCTAGAATCACAGACTAGCGTTACAGACTCTCATCGGTTGTGGTAAAGTGTAAACAACATAATGGGCTACAAAACGAAGCCGAGTAGTGTCATGATATGCAAACATGCAACTAACGAACACATAAAATAGGACACGACCAATGAGCAGTCAGGACACTCGGGGGTGGTATCTCACTATAAAAGGGATGAGGCACTCACACCCCGCCTCTTTCCACAGACCAACATCTACAGAGTGAGACAGGGTGTATCCTCAGCATCACACCCCAGCACGTGACTTAGAGCAAGGCTGGTTCAGTTAGACTGAGTTACTACATTTAGATTAGCAGAGAGTCGAACTCATTGAGAATTGTGCTAATAGTTCAATAAAACACATTGAACTCACTTCAAAGTCTGGAGCATCTTTTATTCAAAACTGCATCAAGTGGCAGCTTGTGTTATTCCAAATTACATAACACAACATGATACCAGGAGTCTGTTCAATCTAGTTAGTTCAACTCAGCAAGATCGGTGACGACCAGCAAATGTATACCGGCACAATGGGAAAGATTCAGGCTCCTCACCAGCTCAGGACCTCCGGCAATCTCAGTGCCAACTGGCGGACATTCAAGCAGAAATTTCAGCTTTACGTAGAAACATCAGACCTCAATGGTGAGTCTGATGCACGGAAGATAGCTCTTCTCCTCACCACAGCGGGTGATCACGCCTTGGAAATATTCAACTCCTTTCACTTCGCCGAAGGCCAGGACAAGACAAAGTTTCAGACCATCCTGGACAAGTTTGACAGCCGCTGTGAGATGGACACCAACAAAATCTTCGAGCGCTACATATTCGAGCAACGATTGCAAGGTAAAGACGAATCCTTCAACGCATATTTAACTAACCTTAGACTGCTAGCGCAATCCTGCAACTTAGGTGATATCACTGACTCCGTGATCAGAGACCAAAGCATTTTTGGAGTTCACTCTGATCCTCTGAGAGAGCAGTTACTGAAGATCAAGCATATGACCCTGCCAGTCGCGATTGAAACATGCGCAGTGCATGAACATGCTAAAAATCGCCATTCCCAGTACAAAATGGCAGAAAATTATAAACTAGCTTCCCAAGAGGTGGAGAGTGTTCAGGCGATCTCCCGGATGCAGTGCGTCAACATTGCCGAAAGCGGCCATTTTGCACGCTCTTCCCGGGGCCTGACGCATGCGCGATGCGAACGGGATAACGAAGCGGCCGAAACCTGCACTGCGCAGGTGCAACGACACACGGAGTGTCAGGACGCCGACGTCATGACGTGTTCGAACTGTGAAATCTATGGAATTCCTTGCCCAGTGAAGCAGTAGAGGCTCCTTCATTAAATGTTTTTAAGATAAAGATAGATAGTTTTTTGAAGAATAAAGGGATTAAGGGTTATGGTGTTCGGTCCGGAAAGTGGAGCAGAGTCCACAAAAGATCAGCCATGGTCTCATTGAATGGTGGAGCAGGCTCGAGGGGCCAGATGGCCTACTCCTGCTCCTAGTTCTTATGTTCTTATGTTCTTATGTGGCACCGCCCATTTAAAGAAACACTGTTCTGCAAGAGGCAGACACTTTTTAAACTGCGGGAAGCCAGGCCACTATGCAGCCCTGTGCAGATCTGCACCACCAGTCAGGAGCCAGCGCTCCCAATTCCAACAGCGGCGCATCTGGAGTGTGCAACGAAACCTACAGGGTTCTGATCCCGGCAGTGCAACGGATCCAGATGATGAATACCTGGACAACGCCTACCGTGTGGGCATTATTACAAAGTGTGAATATGCCACACCAGACACATCGCAAGCCCAATCAATCCTAGATGTGGATTCCGAGGACGAATGGCGAGCAGTGATGAAGGCCAACCACTGCCCCATCCAGTTCAAGATGGACAGAGGTGCCTCTGCCAACCTCCTCTCACAGGCAGACTTCAGACGCATTAAGAAGCCCCCCACGGTCCTTCCAGTGCCTGCAAGCTCCTGGATTACAACGGGAATGCCATCACGGCACTGGGATCCTGCCATCTGCACGTATCCAACCGACACACACAAGCACGGTTACGCTTTGAAATTGTTAAGCTGGACAGGGCATCCCTGCTAGGTGCGCACGCCTGCAAGCAGCTGAACCTCATTCAAAGGGTTTACACCACGACATCCTCCCATATGGATCTTCAGGCCGGAATCGACGACATCCTCGCCCAGATGTGTTACATGGGATGGGCACGCTGCCGTATCGATACAAGATTCTGCTACGACCTGATGCCAAGCCAGTGGTCCACGCACCACGATGAGACCCTGCTCCACTGAGAGAGCGCCTGAAGGCACAGCTCAAGGATCTTCAGCAAAAAGGCATCATATTCAAGGTCACCAAACCGACTGACTGGGTCAGCTCGATGGTGTGCGTAAAGAAGCCTTCGGGGGACCTGCGCATCTGCATTGATCCCAAGGATCTCAATAAGAATATCGTACGGGAAGACTACCCCATCCCGAAGCGGGAGGAACTCACAAGTGAGATGGCACACGCGTGCTTCTTCACCAAATTGGATGCATCACAGTGGTTTTGGCAAATCCAGCTGGAAGAGTCCAGCAGAAGGCTCTGTTGTGTTATTCTCCCTGGGGTAACACGGACTGCAACAGGATGCAGATGAACGGTAAAGCATACACCAAACGTAGGCGTTGGTTCAATACGATTTATTGAACTTCTGTAACAATGCACACAGCTGGCTGTGGGTTGACACTCTACTACTCTAAGTGTACGAACTCTATCTTACTAGACCAGGCTAGCTCTGATCCACGTGTAGAAGGTGCTGACTGATATATACACCCTGACTGTCACTACAGTTGTCACCAGTGGAAAGAGGCGGAGTGCTGATGCCTCGTGTGTTTTATAGTTGGAAGCCTCCCTCTGGTGTTCTGTCTGGTGATTTGTTGTGTTCTTTCCTGTATATTGATTGGCTAACCTGGGTGTCTGTCACTGCCTGTTTTTACCTCATGATGTGCATGGCTGCATATTATGACAGGCTCTGCACCTTCAACACGCCTTTTGGCAGATACTGCTACAATCGCATGCCATTTGGCATCATCTTGGCATCAGAGATATTCCATCGCATCATGGAGCAGATGATGGAAGGCATTGAAGGGGTTCGTGTGTACATGGACGACATCATCATATGGTCCACGGACCCTGAAGAACATGTGCCCCGTCTCCAGAAGGTATTCCGCCATGTACGGCCTAAAGTTAAACAGGTCCAAATGTTGTTTTGCACATCGATGCTCAAGTTCCTAGGCGACCAGATCTCACAGCCTGCTGTGCGCCCGGACGCAGACAAAATCAAGGCCATCGAGGTGATGAAGGTCCCCGAGGACAAAAAGGCAGTGCTGCGCTTCTTGGGTATGGTCAGTTTTCATTTCAAACATGACCACACACACTACGGCCCTACACAACCTGGTGAAAAAGTCAACTGCCTTTGAGTGGAAGGTGGCACACCAGACAGAGTGGCTGGAGCTGAAAGCCAAGCTCACCACTGCACCAGTCCTGGCATTCTTCGACCCAGACCAGGAGACTAAGATATCCACAGATGCGAGTCAGGATGGCATCGGTGCGGTGTTGCTTCAACGAGATGACACATCACCCTGGGCACTAGTAGCCTACGCATCAAGGGCAATGACGCCCACTGAAACCAGATATGCACAGATTGAGAAGGAGTGCTTGGGTCTTCTCACTGGCATCCTCAAATTTCATGATTATGTCTACAGCCTGCCGACATTCACTGTCGCAACAGATCGTAGGCCTCTGATCCACATCATCCACAAGGACCTGAACGACCTGACGCCTCGGTTGCAGAGAATCCTGCTTAAACTTAGGCGGTATCAGTCCAACTTGGTGTACACACCTGGCAAGCAGCTCATCATCGCTGATGCATTGTCCCGCTCCGTCACCTCGCCCAGTGAGCCGCTGGAGATCATCCAGCACATCGAATCGTAGGTGCAGCTGTGTGCTAGCACTCTCCCGGCGACAGATGAGAAGGTAGTTCTCATCTGTGATGAGACAGCCAAGCAGCGCGTCATCCACAACATCACCAATGGCTGGCAGAAAGAGCAGTGCCCACAATTTTACAATGTGAAGGACGACCTGACGGTATCCTCCTCAAGCTGGACAGGATTGTCATTCCACTCAATCTCCAGAGCTTGGTGGTGCGCCAGATTCATGAGGGACATCTGGGCGTCGAGAAGTGCAGACGCAGAGCCCGGCAAGCTGTCTACTGGCCCGGTATCAGCCAGGACATCACGAACATGGTCCTGAACTGTGCTACCTGTCAGCGGTTCCAGCCAGCGCAGAGCAAGGAGACGCTTCAACAGCATGACATAGTGACCTCTCCATGGTCCAAGGTTGGCATCGACCTCTTTCATGCGAATGGTCGTGACTACGTATTGATCATCGACTATTTCTCGAATTACCCTGAGGTGTGAAGCTCCTGGACCTCACCTCTCGGACCATCATCAAAGCCTGTAAGGAGACGTTCTCAAGGCATGGCATCCCAATCACCGGCATGAGCGACAATGGCCCATGCTTTACCAGTCGAGAATGGTCCACGTTTGCCAGGTCATACAATTTCCAGCATGTCACCTCCAGTCCGCACTATCCGCAGTCCAATGGAAAAGTCGAGAAAGGGGTGCACATTGTGAAACAGCTCATCTGCAAGGCCGCGGACTCTGCTTCCGACTTACACCTTGCACTGCTCGCGTACAGGGCGATTCCATTGTCCTCTGGCCTGTTGCCGGCTCAACTCCTGATGAACAGGGACCTGCGGACGACGCTTCCAGCCATACGCCTGCCCAACCTGGATCACCTCCTGGTGCTGCAGAAGATGCAGAAGCTCAGAGACCGTCAAAAGCAGGGCTATGATGTCCATGCCACCGATCTGGCCGTGCTATCCCCGGCAGACACTGTCAGGATCAAGATACCGGATGGTGGGTGGTCTGCCCCGGCTGTCGTTGTTCGATAGGCCGCGCCCCGCTCTTTTGTTGTACGGATGGCTGATGGCTCCATCGTGCGACGGAATCGACGGGCACTGCACAAAGTTGCCTGCCCACAACCACTTTCTCCTCCATTTCGATATGTTGAATTGCCACCTCCTGATACCTCGCACCACGAGGCCACCAGTCAGGCTTCCATCCCGCCTGTCAAGGTGCCGTCGTCCCCTCCGCCACCTCTCCTGCGGTCAACCTGGATCAGACGCAAGCCTCAGGGACTGGACGTGTGAACATTTGTTTTGTTTGCTCTGTTCTGTCGTCCTCCGTCAGTCACGTTAGACAGACTCATTCACATGTAAATACATTCACATATGCCAACAAAACATTAAAAAAGGGTAGATGTCATGATATGCAAACACACAGAATAGGACACGACCAATGAGCAGTGAGGTACCCTCAATAATGATGCTTAGAGATTAAACTGTAAAGAAGGCTTTATTAGGCTAATATCTATGCTACAGATTTGGACGAGAGCTGACTGCTATACAGACCATGAGGCAGGCCTTTATGAATGGCTCCCAGATGGGTGGAGCCAGAGGCGGAGTCCCCAGGGTTCCAAGCCTGGTCTAAAAGGGGACATCACCTTACATGATGATAAGGCAGTAACCGTTCATCACAAGCAGCCAGGACACTCAGGGGTGGTATCTCACTATAAAAGGGATGAGGCACTCACACCCTGCCTCTTTCCACGGACCAACATCTACAGAGTGAGACAGGGTTGATCAGCAGCATCACACCCCAGCACGGGGCTTAGAGCAAGGCAGGTTCAGTTAGACTGAGTTACTACAGTTAGATTAGCAGAGAGTCAAACTCATTTGAGAACTGTGTTAATAGTTCAATAAACACGTTGAACTCACTTCAAAGTCTGGAGCATCTTTTACTATTTTAATTCACTAATTAATTAACGCAATATTAATTAGAGGGGTGCAGTGATCTGACTGTGAGATGTGGCAGGTCCGGGAGGCTTCCAGCGTCCCGGATTGCTTCATCTGCAAAAAGTGCACCCAACTGGAGCTCCTCACAGACCGCATGGTTCGGTTGGAGTAGCAGTTGGATGCACTTAGGAGCATGCAGGTGGCGGAAAGCGTCATAGATAGCAGTTATATAAATGTGGTCACACCCAAGGTGCAGGCAGAGAAATGGGTGACCACCAGAAGGGGCAGGCAGTCAGTGCAGGAATCCCCTGTGGTTGTCCCCCTCTCAAACAGGTATACCCCTTTGGATATGGTCGGGGGGGATACCCGATCAGGGGAAAACAGCAGCAGCCAGAGCAGTAGCACGACGGCTGGCTCTGATGTTCAGCAGGGAGGGTCAAAGCGCGGAAGAGCAATAGTCATAGGGGACTCTATAGTCAGGGGCACAGAAACGCGCTTCTGTGTACGTGAAAGAGACTTCAGGATGGTATGTTGCCTCCCTGGTGCCAGGGTCCAGGATGTCTCAGAACGGGTAGCGGGCATCCTTAAGGGAGAGGGCAAACAGGCAGAGGTCATTGTACATATTGGCACTAACGACATAGGCAGGAAGGGGCATGAGGTCCTGCAGCAGGAGTTCAGGGAGCTACGCAGAAAGTTAAAAGACAGGACCTCTAGGGTTGTTATCTCGGGATTACTCCCTGTGCCACATGCCAGAGAGGCTAGAAATAGGAAGATAGAGCAGCTAAACACGTGGCTAAACAGCAGGTGTAGGAAGGAGGATTTCCGTTATCGGGACCACTGGGAGCACTTCCGGGCCAGGTGTGACCTGTATAAGAAGGACGGGTTGCATCTAAACTGGAGAGGCATAAATATCCTGTGTAGCCAGTTAAAATGGCTAACTCCCGATTTAGAATGGCTAACCCCGATTTAAAATGGCGAACGGAAAAGGCTGATGGGAAAATCAGCCAACAGGACTCAAACAAGCAGCTGCAGGTAAAACTGTGTATTAGCCTCTGGGGAGGCCAGACAGAATCGATACCTGCAGCCATCAGCATCACAAAACACCAGCCATCTGAATATTAATTAGCAATCCCCGGGAACAATGTGCAACAAATTAGACACACAAAGCCAACCCAGACTTTCCGGCGCCAGCAGGAGCCTACACAAAGAGAGGTGAATGACCACCCCAAAACCACCCATCGATCAAGGAATGAAATGAAATGAAAATCGCTTATTGTCACAAGTAGGCTTCAAATGAAGTTACTCTGAAAAGCCCCTAGTCGCCACATTCCGGCGCCTGTTCGGGAAGGCTAGTACGGGAATTGAACCGTGCTGCTGGCCTGCCTTGGTCTGCTTTCAAAGCCAGTGATTTAGCCCTGTGCTAAACAGCCTCCAGCATTGGACAATATCGAACCAAGTGATTGGGATGAAGTCCAATCACTTGGAACCAGGTACAGGGCCCGCCCCAAAAAGCGGGAAGCCCCTGGGGACTATAAGAATAGCGTCCAAGTTCAAATCGACCCTTCTGCACCCCTCTGCACCCTTCTGCTGACCTTCTGCAACAACCGCTCAAATCGTAAGTCTGACTTCAACGCTCTCGCTACGAGATAGGCGCTCCTAGCTATCGATCTGTACCAGCTTCGAATCCCGCAGGCTCAGAACCCATACGAAAGGCCATTCGTTTCCCTGACCTGGTGGGCCATTTCCAAAGTTAAGTATTGGCCTGTTAGTTGTAGGAAGTAGCTTAGAAGTAGATTTTATGTATAAGTATTGATTACTGTATATAATAAATGTGCGTTGATTTAACTCTTACTAAGCGGTGTGTTGGATTATTGATCATTACTCGGACTTGAACCACGTGGCGGTATCAGGAAGATACCTGGTGACTCAAGAGCAAAGGTGATAGAACAAGAGCAATTAAACTAAGTTTAAAATTAAGAGCAACACCTGGCCGCGAGGTTTGCTAGTGTCACACGGGAGGGTTTAAACTAGTATGGCAGGGGGGTGGGTACCGGAGCAATAGGTCAGAAGGTGAAAGCATTGAGGGAGAACTAGGGAATAGGGCCAGTATGGCTTTCAGGAGGAGCAGACAGGGAGATGTTGCTGAAAACAGCGGGTCTGGTGGCCTGAAGTGCATATGTTTTAATGCAAGAAGTATTACGGGTAAGGCAGATGAACTTAGAGCTTGGATTAGTACTTGGAACTATGATGTTGTTGCCATTACAGAGACCTGGTTGAGGGAAGGACAGGATTGGCAGCTAAACGTTCCAGGATTTAGATGTTTCAGGCGGGATAGAGGGGGATGTAAAAGGGTGACGGAGTTGCGCTACTGGTTAGGGAGAATATCACAGCTGTACTACGGGAGGACACCTCAGAGGGCAGTGAGGCTATATGGGTAGAGATCAGGAATAAGAAGGGTGCAGTCACAATGTTGGGGTTTACTATAGGCCTCCCAACAGCCAGCAGGAGATAGAGGAGCAGATAGGTAGACAGATTTTGGAAAAGAGTAAAAACAACAGGGTTGTTGTGATGGGAGACTTCAACTTCCCCAATATTGACTGGGACTCACTTAGTGCTAGGGGCTTGGACGGGGCAGAGTTTGTAAGGAGCATCCAGGAGGGCTTGTTAAAACAATATGTAGATAGTCCAACTAGGGAAGGGGCTGTACTGGACCTGGTATTGGGGAATGAGCCCGGCCAGGTGGTAGAAGTTTCAGTCGGGGAGCATTTCGGGAACAGTGACCACAATTCAGTAAGTTTTAAAGTGCTGGTGGACAAGGATAAGAGTGGTCCTGGGGTGAATGTGCTAAATTGGGGGAAGGCTAATTATAACAATTTTAGGTGGGAACTGCAGAACCTAGATTGGGGGTGGATGTTTGAGGGTAAATCAACATCTGACATGTGGGAGGCTTTCAAATGTCAGTTGAAAGGAATTCAGGACCGGCATACATAGAATTTACAGTGCAGAAGGAGGCCATTCGGCCCATCGAGTCTGCACCGGCTCTTGGAAAGAGCACCCTACCCAAGGTCAACACCTCCACCCTTTCCCCATAACCCATTAACCCCACCCAACACTCAGGGAAATTTTGGACACCAAGGGGAATTTATCATGGCCAATCCACCTAACCTGCACATCTTTGGTCTGTGGGAGGAAACTGGAGCACCCGGAGGAAACCCACACACACATGGGGAGGATGGGCAGACTCCGCACAGACAGAGACCCAAGCCGGAATCGAACCTGGGACCCTGGAGCTGTGAAGCAATTGGGCTATCCACAATGCTGCCGTGCTGCCCTCTTGTTCCTGTGCGGAAGAAGGATAAATACGGCAAATTTCAGGAACCTTGGATAACGAGAGATATTGTCGGCCTCGTCAAAAAGAAAAATGAGGCATTTGTCAGGGCTAGAAGGCTGGGAACAGACGAAGCCTATGTGGAATATAAGGAAAGTAGGAAGGAACTTAAGCAAGGAGCCAGGAAGGCTAAAAGGGGTCACAAAAAGTCATTGGCAAATAGGGTTAAGGAAAATCCTAAGGCTTTTTATACATACATAAAAAGCAAGAGGGTAGCCAGGGAAAGGGTTGGCCCACTGAAGGATAGGCAAGGGAATCTATGTGTGGAACCAGAGGAAATGGGCAAGGTACGAAATGAATACTTTGCATCAGTATTCACCAAAGAGAAGGAATTGGTGGATGTTGAGTCTGCAGAAGGATGTGTAGATAGCCTGGGTCACATTGAGAACCAAAAAGAAGAGGTGTTGGGCATCTTGAAAATATTAAGATAGATAAGTCCCCAGGGCCTGATGGGATCTACCCCAGAATACTGAAGGAGGCTAGAGAGGAAATTGCTGAGGCCTTGACAGAAATCTTTGGATCCTCACTGTCTTCAGGTGATGTCCCGGAGAACTGGAGAATAGCCAATGTTGTTCCTCTGTTTAAGAAGGGTAGCAAGAATAATCCAGGGAACTACAGGCCGGTGAGCCTTATGCAGTGGTAGGGAAATTACTGGAGAGAATTCTTCGAGACAGGATCTACTCCCATTTGGAAGCAAATGGACGTATTAGCGAGAGGCAGCATGGTTTTGTGAAGGGGAGGTCGTGTCTCACTAACTTGATAGAGTTTTTCGAAGAGGTCACAAAGATGATTGATGCAGGTAGGGCAGTGGGTGTTGTCTATATGGACTTCAGCAAGGCCTTTGACAAGGTCCTTCATGGCAGACTGGTACAAAAGGTGAAGTCACACGGGATCAGGGGTGAGCTGGCAAGATGGATACAGGACTGGCTAGGTCATAGAAGGCAGAGAGTAGCAATGGAAGGGTGCTTTTCTGATTGGAGGGCTGTGACTAGTGGTGATCCACAGGGATCAGTGCTGGGACCTTTGCTGTTTGTAGTATATACAAATGATTTGGAGGAAAATGTAACTGGTCTGATTAGTAAGTGTGCAGACGACACAAAGGTTGGTGGAATTGCGGATAGCGATGAGGACTGTCAGAGGATACAGCAGGATTTAGATCGTTTGGCGACTTGGGCAGAGAGATGGCAAATGGAGTTTAATCCGGTCAAATGAGAGGTAATGCATTTTGGAATGTCTAATGCAGGTAGGGAATATACAGTGAATGGTAGAACCCTCAAGTGTATTGACAGTCAGAGAGATCTAGGTGTACAGGTCCCTGAAAGGGGCAACACAGGTGGAGAAGGTAGTCAAGAAGGCATACGGCATGCTTGCCTTCATTGGCTGGGGCATTGAATATAAGATTGGCAAGTCATGTTGCAGCTGTATAGAACCTTAGTTAGGCCACACTTGGGTATAGTGTTCAATTCTGGTTTCCACACTACCAGAAGGATGTGGAGGCTTTAGAGAGGGTGCAGAAGAGATGCAGAAGAGGGTTACCAGAATGTTGCCTGGAATGGAGGGCATTAGCTATGAGGAGCGGTTGAATAAACTCGGTTTGTTCTCACTGGAACAACGGAGGTTGAGGGGCGACCTGATAGAGGTCTACAAAATTATGAGGGACATAGACAGAGTGGATAGTCAGAGGCTTTTTCCCAGGGTAGAGGGGGCAATTACTAGGGGGCATAGGTTTAAGGTGAGAGGGGCAAGGTTTAGAGGAGATGTAGGAGACAAGTTTTTTACACAGAGGGTAGTGGGTGCCTGGAACCCGCTGCTGGAGGAGGTGTTGGAAGCAGGGACGATAGTGACATTTAAGGGGCATCTTGACAAATACATGAATAGGATGGGAGTAGAGGGATACGGACCCAGGAAGTGTAGAAGATTTTAGTTTAGACGGGCAGCATGGTCGGCACAGGCATGGAGGGCCGAAGGGCCTGTTCCTGTGCTGTACTTTTCTTTGTTCTTTGTCCTTTGTACTCAAAACTGCATCAAGTGGCAGCTTGTGTTATTCCAAATTATATGACACAACAAGTAGAATCTCTGGCAGCAGCGCACCCTTCCCCAGTGAACTCAATGCATTCTGTGCTCAGTTTGAGCAGGAAACCATCAAACCGCTGTCGACTGCCCCAGCATCCCCGGACACATCCATACCCACCATCACAGCTTCCGAAGTCAGACCGACCTTCTTGAAAGTGAACTCTTGGAAGATGACGGGTTTAGACGGGGTCCCTGGTCGTGCACTCAGATCCTGCATTGACCAGCTGGCAAATGTGTTCGTGGACATCTTCAACCTCATAGAATCATAGCATTTACAGTGCAGAAGGAGGCCATTCAGCCCATCGAGTCTGCACCAGCTCTTGGAAAGAGCACCCTACTTAAGCCCACTCCTCCACCCTATCCCCATAACCCAGTAGCCCCAGCTATAATTTTTTTGACACTAAGGGCAGTTTATCATGGCCAATCCACCTGCACATGTTTGGGCAGCACGGTAGCACAAGTGGATAGCACTGTTGCTACCTCAGCGCCAGGGTCCCAGTTTCGATTCCCGGCTTGGGTCACTGTCTGTGCGGAGTCTGCATGTTCTCCCCGTGTCTGCGTGGGTTTCCTCCGGGTGCTCCGGTTTCCTCCCACAGTCCAACGACGTGCAGGTTAGGTGGATTGGCCATGATAAATTGTCCTTAGTGACCAAAAAAGTTAGGAGGGGTTATTGGGTTACGGTGACAGGGTGGAAGTGAGGGCTTAAGTGGGTCGGTGCAGACTCGATGGGCCGAATGGCCTCCTTCTGCACTGTATGTTCTATGTTCTATTTTCTTTGGACTGCAAGAGGAAACCAGAGCACCCGGAGAAAACCCATGCAGACACAGGGAGAACCTGCAAACTCCACAAAGACAGGTTCCCAAACCGGGAATCAAACCTCTCCCTACTCCATTCCGAGGTCCCCACCTGCTTCATGAAGACCACTATCAAAGAAGAACCAGGCAACGTGCCTCAATGACTATCGTCTGGTGGCCTTGACATCGATCGTAATGAAGTTCTTTGAGAGGTTGGTCATGAGGCACATCAACTCCATACCCCCAGAATGCCGAGATCCACTGCAATTCGCATACTGCCACAACCGGTCTACAGCAGGCACCATCTCCCTGGCCCTACATCATCCCTAGGGCATCTCGACAACAAAGACTCCTACATCAGACTCCTATTTATTGACAACTGCTCCGCCTTCAACATCATAATCCCAGCCAAGCTCATATCAAAGCTCCAAAATCTAGGACTTGGCTCATCACTCTGCAACTGGATCATCGACTTTCTGACCCACAGACCACGATCAGTAAGAATAAACAACAACACCTCCTCCACAATAGTCCTCAATACCAGGACCCCGCAAGGCTGCGTACTTAGCCCTCTGCTGCATTCCCTATACACACACGACTGCGTGGCAAAATTTAGCTCAACTCCATCTACAAATTTGCTGACAACACGACCATAGTGCATCAGATCTCGAACAGCGATGAGTCAGAATACAGGAGGGAGGTAGAGAACCTCGTGGAGTGGTGTAACGACACCAATCTATCCCTCAATGTCAGCAAATCTAAAGAGCTGGTCATTGACTTCAGGAAGCAAAGTATTGTATACACCCCTGTCAGCATCAATGGTGCCGAGCTGGAGATGGTTAGCAGATTCAAATTCCTAGGTGTGCACATCACCAACAATCTGTTCTGGTCCACCCACGTCGACACTACCACCAAGAAAACCCACCAGCGCCTATACTTCCTCAGGAAACTAAGGAAATTCGGCATGTTCACATTGACTCCTACCAACTTTTACAGGTGCACCGTAGAAAGCATCCTATCTGGCTGCATCACAGCCTGGTATGGCAACTGCTTGGCCCAAGACCGTAAGAAACTACAGAGAGTCGTGAACACCACCCAGTCCATCACACAAACCTGCCTCCCATCCATTGACTCTATCTACACCTCCCGCTGCCAGGGAAAAGTGGGCAGCATAATCAAAGACCCCTCCTTCCCGGCTTACTCACTCTTCCAACTTCTTCCATTGGGCAGGAGATACAAAAGTCTGAACACACACTAACAGATTCAAAAACAGCTTCTTCCCCGCTGTTATCAGACTCTTAAATGACCCTTTTATGGGCTGATCTGATCTCTTCACATCTTTTCATACATTAGGGTGGCATGGTAGCACAGTGGTTAGCAGTGGTTGCTTCACAGCACCAGGTTCCCAGGTTTGATTCCCGCTTGGGTCACTGTCTGTGCGGAGTCTGCACATTCTCCCCATGTCTGCTCGGGTTTCCTCCGGGTGCTCAGGTTTCTTCCCACAAGTCCCTAAAGATGTGCTTGTTAGGTGAATTGGAAATGTCAGTGCCGGAATATCCCAAGACCCAGGTTCGAATGCCCATGCCTTGGGTACCTCGCCTTGGTGCCGTTTAGCTTTGGTTTCCACAAATGTGGACCAAGCATAACAGCACTTGGGGGCGTTCGGAAGGCCCCAGGTGGTCGGGCTCTGGGCAGAGTGGTGCCCTGGAGCCCTAATACCCTGTGTGCTACCCAGGCACCCTGGCAGTGCCGGTGTGGTAGTCGGTATTAGGGGTATTATGGTACCCTGAATAATGCTGTAAGACCATTGGTGTGGGCGGTACCGGAGGCTGCTATTTCATTGGTTAAGCCTGCCTGCTGGTTCCGCCCAGTAAGGTGGAGTATAAGAGCCTGTGTCTCCCCAGCAGCTGCATTCTGTACCTGCGCTGCTGGGGGAAACATCTAGTCCAACAAAACCTTCAATTGTCATCCAATCTCGCTTCTGGAGTTATTGATCGAACATCAATTTATTGGACTAGATTTTAAAGAATGGAGCTCCGAATCAAGCCGGAGTGTCTGCAACTCAGCCCCCACGTGGCAAACTCAGCGGCAACCTTCAAACACTGGCTGGCGTGCTTCAAAGGGTACCTCAGGACGGCCACGACTGCACCTACGGAGGACCAGAAACTGCAAGTTCTCCACTCAAGGGTGAGCCCAGAGATCTACACCCTCATCGAGGACGCGGACGATTTCGAGGCCACAATGACCCTGCTGAAAGGACACTATATTCGTCCAGTAAACCAGGTCTACGCCTGACATCTGCTAGCTACGAGGCGACAAATCCCCAGGGAATCGCTGGAGGAATTCTACCGTGTGCTCCTGGTGTTAGGTAGGAACTGTGACTGCCCGCAAGTTTCAGCCAGCGACCACACATAACTTTTGATCCAGGACACATTCGTTGCAGGTATGCTGTCCTCCCAAATCTGCCAGCGGCTGCTAGAAAAAGAGACACTAGGCCTCAAGGAGGCACGGTCCCTTGCTAGCTCCCTGGATGTGGCCTCCCGAAACGCCTGCGCGTACGTCCCTGACCGCACGGCAGCCCCTTGGGCAGCATGGAACCCCCCCCCGCGGCCGACTCCGATGCATCCCCCCACAAGCTTGTGCTGCGCGACTACCAGGCAACCCCGGGGGGGGCCCCGCTGCTATTTTTGCGGGCAAGCCAATGCCGGCAGCGTGCCTGGCCTGCTCCTCCACCTGCAAAGGGTGCGGCAAAAAGGGCCATTTCGTGGCGATATGCCAGGCCTGGGCGGTCGCCGCGGAGAACCGAGACTGCCACCCCAACTCTCTCCACGAGCCACGTGCGATCAGCGGGCGCCGCCATCTTCCTTTTCCAGAGCAACGTGCAGGCCCCGGGCGCCGCCATCTTGTTCCCCAGGGACCACGTGCGACGGATGGGCGCCACCATCTTGCACACCCCCAGCCATGTGCTACCAGTGGGCACCTCCATGTTGGGTGGAGTCTCAGGACCCCGATTCAGATGACCACACACCGCCTGAGGAAAACCTCCAACTTTTGCCGCGACTTCCCTCGGTGACCCTGGACCAGTCTCGGCCCCGAATGCTCTCGACCACGATGACGACTGTGCTCATCAATGGGCACAAAACATCCTGCCTGATCGTCTCCAGGAGCACAGAGAGCTTCATACACCCCAACGCGGTAAGGCGCTGTTCTCTTCCCATCCACCCAGTTAACCAAAAAATCTCCCTGGCCTCTGGGTCTCACTCTGTAGAGATCAAAGGGTTCTGCGTAGTGAACCTCACGGTCCAGGGAAAGGAATTAAAAAATTTCCACCTCTACGTCCTCCCTCACTTCTGCGCTACCACGCTCCTTGGGTTAGATTTCCAATGTAACCTCCAGAGTTTAACCTTTAAATTCCGTGGCCCTATACCCCTCCTCACTGTCTGCAGCCTCTCAAGGTCGATCCGCCTTCTCTTTTTGCGAACCTCACCCCAGATTGCAAACCCGGCGCTACCAGGAGCAGACGGTACAGTGCCCAGGACCGGACCTTCATTAGATCGGAAGTCCAGGGTTACTGAAGGAAGGTATTATTGAGGCTAGCAACAGTCCCTGGAGAGCTCAAGTAATGGTTGTAAAGACCGGGGAGAAGCATAGGATGATCATCGATTATAGTCAGACCATCAACAGGTATACGCAACTCGATGCGTACCCCCTTCCCCGCATATCTGATCTGGTCAATCAGATTGCACAATACAAGGTCTTTTCCACGGTGGATCTAAAATCCGCCTACCATCAGCTCCCTATCCGCCCTAGCGACAGCAAATACACCGCATTCGAAGCAGATGGGCGGCTCTACCACTTCCTAAGGGTTCCCTTCGGTGTCACAAATGGTGTCTTGGTCTTCCAACGGGAGATGGACTGAATGGTTAACCGGTATGGTTTGCGGACCACGTTTCCGTACCTCGATAACGTCACCATCTGCGGCCACGACCAGCAGGACCATGGCACCAACTTCCAAAAATTCCTCCATACCGCAAAATCCTTAATCTAACCTACAACAAGCACAAATGCGTGTTCAGCACCAACCGTCTAGCCATCCTCGGCTACGTAGTGCATGATGGAGTTATAGGCCCAGATCACAAACGCATGCACCCCCTCATGGAGTTTCCCCTCCCCCACTGCTCCAAGGCCCTGAAAAGCTGCCTGGGATTTTTTTCATATTATGCCCAGTGGGTCCCCAACTATGCGGACAAGGCCCGCCCACTAATTCAATCCACGTTTTTTCCCCTGTCGGCAGGGGCCCGCCAGGCCTTCAGCCACATCAAAGCGGACATTGCAAAGGCCACGATGCATGCAATCGATGAATTTCTTCCCTTCCAAGTCAAGAGCGACGCGTCCGACGTAGCTCTGGCGGCCCCCTTCAACCAAGCGGGCAGACCTGTGGCCTTCTTCTCATGCAGCCTCCACGCTTCAGAAATCCGCCATTCCTCCGTTGAAAATGAGGCCCAGGCCATAGTAGAAGCTGGAGGTATTACCTGGCCGGCAACAGATTCACTCTCCTCACTGACCAACGGTCGGTTACTTTCATGTTCGATAATGCACAGCGGGGCAAGATAAAGAATGATAAGATCTTACGGTGGAGGATCGAACTCTCCACCTACAAATCTGAGATCTTGTATCGTCCCGGGAAGCTAAACATGCCTCCTGATGCCCTATCCCGCGGCACATGTGCCAATGCACAAGTGGACCGCCTCCGGGCCCTCCACGCGGACCTCTGCCACCCAGGGGTCACTCGATTCTTCCATTTCATTAAGACCCGCAACCTGCCCTACTCCATCGAGGAGGTCAGGACCGCCACCAGGAATTGCCAAATCTGCGCGGAGTGCAAGCCGCACTTCTACAGGCCAGAGAAAGCGCACCTGATAAAGGCTTCCCATCCCTTTGAACGCCTCAGTATGAACTTCAAAGGCCCCCTCCCCTCCACCGACCGCAACACGTACTTCCTGAACGTGATTGACGAGTACTCCCGGTTCCCATTCGCCATCCCCTGCGCCGACATGACCGCAGCCACCGTCATAAAAGCCCTCCACAGTATCTTTACGCTGTTTTGTTTCCGTGCCTACATACACAGCGATAGGGGGTCCTCCTTCATGAGCGACGAACTGCGTCAATTCCTGCTCAGCAAGGGCATTGCCTCAAGCAGGATGACCAGTTACAACCCCCGGGGAAACGGACAGGTAGAGAGGGAGAATGGAACGGTCTGGAAGACTGTCCCAATGGCCCTACGGTCCTGGAATCTCCCAGTCTCCCACTGGCAGGAGATCCTCCCGGATGCTCCCCACTCCATTCGATCACTGCTGTGTACCATGACCAACCAAACACCTCACAAACGCCTTCTTGTCTTCCCTAGGAAGTCCTCCACTGGGACCTCACTCCCAACCTGGCTGGCAGCTCCTGGACCCAACCTGCTCTGCAAACACGTGCGGGCGCACAAGTCGGACCCATTGGTCAAGAGGGTCCACCTCCTTCACGCTAACACTCAATACGCCTACGTGGCGTACCCCGACGATCGACAGGATTCGGTCTCCCTACGGGTCTAGGCGCCCACTGGATCCCCACCCACACCCCCACCACCGACCCCACCCTCCCTCCCACCAGCACACCCCACAGCCGCCCCCTTCCTAGGTGGATTGGTCCTCCCATTGGTCCCTTCTAGGGGTGATGAAGCCGCTGAAGAAGCCGAAGCCACGCTCCCGGAGCCAACGGATGCCCGAGACGCCACCTGCATCACCGCCGAAGCTGCGACGATCGCAGAGGACGACCAGGGCCCCCGATCGACTAATTGCTTCATTCTGACTGTAAATAAATACTGTAAATAGTTGCGACATGTAACGAGGCAAAGCAGTGTGCTAATGTATACTGGGTACCACCATAACCTCAACCTCTACCACTGTATAACGCGAGGACACCATCCCCGCCGGACTCTTTTTTTTAACAGGGGGTGAACGTGGTTGTCAGTATCAGGGGTATTACGGTACCCAGGTTGATGCTGTCAGACCATAGGTGTGGGAGGTACCTGAGACTGCTATTTCATTGGTGAAGCCTGCCTGCTGGTTCCGCCCAGTAAAGCGGAGTATAAGAGCCTGTGTCTCCCTAGCAGCTGCATTCTGTGTCTGCGCTGCTGGGGGAAACATCTAGTCCAATAAAGCCTTCAATTGTCCTCCAATCTCGCTTCTGGATTATTGATCGAACATCAGCCGGGTGGCCATGTGGCTCAGTCAGGCTGACTGGGGCACTGCCAGGCTGGCAGTACCTGAATGCCATGTTTCCTGTGCCAGGAATTGGGATTTCTAGTTCCTCCTAAATCAGTAAATTGGGGTGTTGGGGGGGTCCGGATGCTGGGCTGGGGGTTTAGGCATTTACAAATGGCACCCCAATCTCTTCCTGAAATTAATGTAAGTGGCGGCCTTGGTGAGGCGTTCCCCACAGAGGCCCCCCCAAAATATAGGGTACCGTTTAATAATGGGGTCGTTCTCGATGCTGCAGGCTCTGAGAAACACCTGACTCTTCGCGCCCAAAACAGGACTCAGTCTTTTTTAAATGTTGAATTGTGCCCATTATTTTTCTAGGGAAAGGGGGACGAATGCAAGTCTGAAATAAGGAGATTTGATGGAAATTATGTAACTGACTTTAAATATATTTAATTTACATAACACTTTCAATATGCTTCATATACAAATGAAAAATTGATGTCTTTGAGGTGGATGTTCAACATTTGCTGATTACATTGTCGGTTGTGAGTTGTGACAGCTAATGCTGCCATTACTATTAACTTGTCAATCAGAAAGCAATGTTCTTCATTTAAGGTTAAAAATTATTGTTCCAAAATGTTTCACAAAATAAATGTACTTGGACTTATATAAGCCTTACCTCAAATCACTTCAGCTTAGTTCAAGCTGTGATCAGATGGCTGATCTTATAATAATTGTTCAAATAAAGTAAAATAATAATTCCTGAACTTACACTGAAGGGTATTAAGCTTCAGACATTTGTCTGTCTTTTCCCACTGAAAATACTAATCCTCCACTAAAATATCAAGAAGAAGAATTCCTGCGAGGGCCTGGATAATCTACTCCATTACATCTGTACACTAATATTCCATGAATTTTAGAACCGCAGTATGTTTTTTTCATAGATGATCAGAATTCTCTCAGTGTTCTAGTGAATATTCTTCCCTTAGCCAGTACCTCAGAAAACAGATGAATTGTTTAGTTGATGTTTGTGGGCTTTTGCTTTGTTTAAAATGGGTGTCACATTTACCCATGTAACAGTTAACAAATTTCTCCAGTGCAGTCTGAATGAAGCACTCTCGGGTGTGTAAGAGACATCATAAGGTTGTATAATTTCAAATTTTTCTATTGTGCATGTTTGTTAAAATATGAGTCAATCCACAAAGAATACAGGTCCTTGCACTCGGTGCATCACATGTTCAGCTCTTGGTCTCAAGAGGTCAAGAACTTCTTCTTAGGAAGATAATGAAAATGAGAGGGAGGCCTATTTGGAATCTGGAATAAATCCAAGTCAGTGAATGAGGAAAATCAGCACGGGTTGGTTCTGTGTGCATGACGCAATTCTCAACATTAGTGGCTCTTTGCAAATTTCTCAAATGTTCTGGTTTTATTCCAGTTTTGTTTGCTGCTTTAGGTCCCCAGTTCTTCTGAAAAAAAACAAGCTTAGAATACACCCTGTCCAGATCCCGCTCTGGAAATTCACCTCTATGTTTTTAAAATGTTCCCTCCTCCGTCATAATATTTTTTCCTTTCCCTCACCTATTGCTTTCTCACTCTTGAATTTAGAATCTACCAGGACAGTTGTCTGACTCCACATCATCACCTCTCATTTGAATATCGAATAAGACTGTTCGGGCCGTGGTTGTATCAGGGAGACAGCACAAAATAATTGGAACAGGTTTTGCACCGTACCCCTTAATGCCCCGTATCTAACAAAAATCTATCAATCTCAGTCTTGAAAATTAAAATTGACCCAGAAGCCACAGCATTTTGGTGGAGTACGTGAAAGTGCTTCCTGATTATATTTCTCAATGGCGTCACTCTAATTTTAAGGGTATGACACTTGGTTTTCGATTCCCCAATCCAATGAAATAGTTTATCTACCCTTTCAAATTTCTTTATCAGCCAAGAGTTAACAATAAATTGAGCTTTTATTAAAACCTGAAGACTAAAGCAATCTTTCATCTCATCTGGTATCATATTTCCCACCTTCTACTCAGCTAATTATCTAGACAATGCCCAACAGTTAAACTGATGGAGGGAAAAACAACATATATCCCCCTCAACTGTTCAGGATTGTCTAGGCCTAGAATCAAATGCATTTGAGAAGAAAACAGAAGTCAAAAATATTTTCTGCTTGCTTTTTGGAGAAAAAATTAAATGTATTCTTTTAAAATGCATTTACAACTTTGCTCTAGGTAGTTAGCTATTGAATGTTAACTATCCGAAAAGGCTGATTGCATTCATGAATGCTTCTGAATCTGGTATTAATTGTGGTGATATGCAGCACTGTAAATACACAAGGGGTTAATGTAAATACACTATGACTAAGTAAACACTAGAGGAAGCACCAGAGATGTCATGACATGCAGACATACAGCTAATGAACACATAGAATAGGGCATGACCAATGGGCAGTCAAGGCACCCAGAGGTGACACTATCACAAGGGGGCATTACGCAACAAATAAAGACAGGGCACACATGCTCTGTCACTTTTCACAGGCGACACTTAGAGAGTAAGACAGGGGCAGATCAGAAGCATCACACCCACCACGTGGCTTAGAGCAGACTGGTTAGTTAGACTGAGTTACTATAGCAAGATTAGCAGGAGAGTCGAACTCATAGAGAACTGCTAATGGTTCAATAAATCACAATGAACTTACTTCAAAGTCTGGAGTATCTTTTGGTCAAAGCTGCATCGAGTTGCAGCCTGTGTTATCCTAGAGTACATAACACAACATGGTACCAGTTGTGCCTGTTGAATCTATATAGTTCAACTCAGCAAGATCCGTGACTATCCGCAACAGCACCCAGGTAAGATGATCGAGATTCCGGTTCCTCAGCAGCTCAGGTACCACGGCAATCTCAGTGCCAACTGGCGTGCATTCAAGCAGAGATTTGAGATTTACATGGTAGCATCCGACCTAGATGGCGTGGCCGATGCTGAGTAGATCTTCTACTCACCATTGCGGGTGAAAGTGACACAGAAATCTTCAACTCCTTCAAGTACTCCAAAGGGCAGGACAAGAGAGACTTCCAGACAGTCCTGGACAAGTTTGAAAACTGCTGTGAGGTGAACACAACAGAAATCGGTAAAACTGGCGCCTATGCTCACCACGAGGCAAAGGTAGGCTTGCAACAGAAGCAAACGGCAATTTTGATTGGCAGTCATCTTGCGTAAGGAGCCGCACATGCGCAGTTCCCGAGATGACGCGAACTGGCGAAACAGTGTTTTGCGCATGCACGAGAAGCCACGCATGTGCAGTTGCGAAAAGAGCGTACAGTGAAGGAAAAGCAATCTGCGCATGCGCAATCCATTCCTACGCTCAACGTCATAAGTGTCATGACATCAGAGGCCCCGGACCACACCCACTTAAAGGGGAAATGTCCGAAAATAGTGAAAAAAAAATTTAAAGCCAGAAAACACAATTCTTTCACCTGGAACGACAGCACAATGCCTGAACTTCGACCAGTAGCTGAAAGTAACCTCCGCCGAACCCTGCAACAAGCAGTTAGCACCACCCTAAGAGATGATTTAGTCCTTGAAGACTACGACTCAGACGATGATTTCATCATTGGGCGTGGCGACCTCAGTACCAAATCCGAACCACAAAGAGATGTGTTGTACATTGAAGCATCCAACACAGTTATGGACGAGTTCTTCGGATTTGAGGATCCTCAGCCCAGCATAGACGACATCCCGACCCATGAGTACAGGATTCTGCTGCGGCCTGACGCCAAGAGACAGAGAGCGGTACAAGCCCACAGAGAGCAGCCTGACGCCATGAGACCGGTCCACGCGCCGCAAAGAGTCCCCGACTCCACACAGAGAGTGGTCCACGCACCACGAACAGTCCCCGACTCCGCACAGAAAGCGATGACAGACTCCACAGCGAGAGTGACAGAAGCCTCCACAGCGAGCCCGTTGACAGACTCCACGATGGAAGCAATGCAAGGCTCCAGAGCGCAGTCCTTGCATGAACAAGACCATGAATGTCCAGCAACCTTATCTGAGCAATCAGCAGCAGACGATGCAAGTCTGCCACGCTCAAGTGCACAGCAAGACGACCATGACAGTCTACCATGCTCACACGAACAACAAAAAGACTATGACAGCCTACCCAGATTATTTGAGCCACGGGAAGAAGACTCTGACAGTCTACCCAGCTCATCTAACCGACAAGAAGACACTGAAGGTCTACTCACTGTATGTGCGACAAGTGACAAAGGCTTCACAATTCCCATACAAGATGTGCGACATCTCAGCGAGACTGACAGATCTCAGCCAGTATGTACAGAGGCACTCGACAATCAAAGTGAGGCTACTAGTGACTCCAGTGACACCATGTTAATTCAAACCTCATCTACTCAAGCCTCTCCACAAGAACCTGAAATGACTCCAGACGGGGAGCATCAAGAAACCAAAGATGATTCAAGTGAACCGGATATGACTCCAGGCGGGGAGCGCCGAGGAATCAGAGACGGCAAGGTCAATGAAACAGCTGATGCCACAAAGGACACTGACACAAGTAACTTTGTGAGGGATTCAAATTCTCCATTCGGTGTGGTCATTGAGCGCAACAAACACAACAACAAGCACGTCAATAACAACAATGACAACAACAATAGAACAACAACTGGTACGACATGGTACAACTCTGCCCAAGAAGGACAATATTACTGCTCAGCTCAGAACAATGGCTAGAGTGCAGACATACCATGGCATGTCAATGCATCTTACCAATTCATGTTTGCTACACTACGGACAAGCAAACCAGCTTTCAGGAAAGATGTCATCAAGAATTGCTGCCACAAACATAAAAAAAAGAGTCCACCTCAGGCAATGAAGTGATTTGACCATTTGAACACCTCCTGATGACTTCTTGGTTACGTAAACACCAGAATACTGACGGCGTTCACAAGGGAATGACAACATCAATATCGACACTTCCATAACAGCACAAGAAAGCCACTCGACCGTGTAAATTCAAGAACTTCAGCCTCATAACTATTATTTGGTATTGTATAATCCTCAACGTCATCATAAATATTCTTTGATCTTCTTTCGTCATCACAGTCATCATACCTTGTACATGTCATCACTTATTTGCCTGTTTTTGTTCAATTTTTCTTTAACACTGTACAGAAAATATGTAAAACGAAAAAAGGGGGATGTGGTGATATGCATCACTGTAAATACACAACGGGTTAATGTAAATACACTATGACTGAGTAAACACTAGAGGGAGCACCAGAGATGTCATGACATGCAGACGTACAGCTAATGAACACATAGAATAGGACACGACCAATGGACAGTCAAGACACCCAGAGGTGACAATACCACAAGGGGGCATTACACAACCCATATATAAGGACAGAGTACACATGCTCTGTCTCATTCCACAGGCGACACTTAGAAAGTAGGACAAGGGCAGATCAGAAGCATCACACTCACCACGTGGCTTAGAGCAGACTGGTTAGTTAGACTGAGTTACTATAGCAAGATTAGCAGGAGAGTCGAACTCATAGAGAACTGTGCTAATGGTTCAATAAATCACATGGAACTTACTGGGCAGCACCGTAGCATTGTGGATAGCACAATTGCTTCACAGCTCCAGGGTCCCAGGTTCGATTCTGGCTTGGGTCACTGTCTGTGCTGAGTCTGCACGTCCTCCCCGTGTGTGTATGGGTTTCCTCCGGGTTCTCCGGTTTCCTCCCACAGTCCAAAGATGTGCAGGTTAGGTGGATTGGCCATGACAGATTGCCCTTAGTGTCCAAAATTGGCCTTAGTGTTGGGTGGGGTTACTGGGTTATGGGGATAGGGTGAGGTGTTGACCTTGGGTAGGGTACTTTTCCGGGGGCCGGTGTAGACTCGATGGGCCGAATGGCCTCCTTCTGCACTCTAAATTCTATGATACTTCAAAGTCTGGAGTATCTTTTGGTCACAGCTGCATCGAGTTGCAGCCTGTGTTATCCCAGAGAACATAACACAACATTAATTTCACTTAACTCAAACAGAAATAAGCAACTAATTAGGAAGGGGTAGCTCCTGATAGTGAGTGCAAGGAAATGGTTAATTCTTAACTTCTCGGGCCCGATTCTCCAGAAAGATTTCTGTTGTACCGAGAGGAAATTGCCACGAGCTTCCCAGCGCTCGGCCCAGCGAGGCCAGCAATGCTGCTCAATGTTAATTGGTCCACTTTCTGAGGCCTCACGGGCTTCTCGCCACAAATGAAGGCTCACCAGCTGATGTGTCGCTGACAAGTGAGCCAGTGCCCTCCGGCCTCAGAGCCGCAGAGGAAGCCCGCTAGAGGCATCGAAGGCCACAGGATTTGATAAGCAGCTAGTTGCCTCCACCTCAGATGTGAATCCTGGGGACACACCTAGACATAATGGTAGAGCTAGGAAGGCCAAGCACATTGAGGATCACTGAGGGCACTGGAGAAGGGGGCAAGGTGGTGAGAGGGCTGGGACTGGGGTGAGGGCAGCACCATCAGGAGGGTGGGGAATTGTAAAACACAATAAACACCTTTGTGCACAAGTAGTATGATGCCTCTGTCACTTTCTTCCACAATGCCAGCTAACTCCGAACCCTTGGCCCTCTCTCCAGCATCTCCCCTTCCCCTTGGCACTCACCCACCTACTGGCCATGGACATGTCCCCAGAGCTGTGTCCCACCCCCTGGGTGTTTGGATGTTGGCTGCTGCGAGTGTAGTGTTGCCTCCTTCAGTGTTCAAGCACAATGTCCAGGCATCAAGGTGTGATTGGGATGCTAGGCAATGACTCCCACTTGCTACATGGCCCCCTCCACCCATGGGGAACTACTTGGGTTGTGTGAAGTGCTCACTTCACCACGATTGCCAGAGCTCTCGGCAGTCGGTGGGGGTTACGGGTGGTTGGTGGGGCAGACAGGCAGGGACAAGGGTTGCCCCAGGATTGGGTCCACATGCTCCAGGGGTTGGCATGGTGGTGCCACGCGGTTGACCCCCCCCCCCCCGGCGTCTCCTCCCACCCTCCCATGGCGACCTACCCCAGGGGAGGATCCCCCCCACCGAGCACTGGGCCAAGTCCAGCACCCACGGCTCTTTGCCTGTGAGCAAAGATGGCTACTCACCTACTCAGCTCCCCACAGAAGCTCTTCCACCAGGTTCACGTTTTTCAAAGAGTATTAATCGGCGCCAGTGTGACCACTTGCTGGGGAGGCCGCTGAATGACAGGAGGCCGTTGGATATGGGGTGGCTCTCGGTAATTGTGTGGAAATAGGCTTAAGTGATGATGATTGATTTCTCACCTCTCTACGGCTGCTATATTACCTTACGTAATACATATATTACTCTTTGAACCACCCAGTTGTTGAAATGAGCAGTTGTCTTCTTGGAAATATAAACTAATTTATTGAGTAATATAAATAAATATTGTGAGTTCTTTTACTTAATACTCAACTAGTAAAATAAAGAAACAATTGTAGAGATAACTATTTAAAGTATACAATATAATGCTTTAATAACAAATAACTTCTTCTCTCCCTAGCTTTACTCTGTCTGTTCTCTCTTCACTCCTGATACACACTCTCACCAGAAAGACCGGGAAAACCATTAATATAGATTCTGATAGTGAGACCACTAATGTTTAATTGCCTGTGCTAGCATTACATATATGGACTATGTATATTGATATACAGAGATCACTACAACGGCGAGATCACGATTTCGCACCAGAGCGTAACGAAGCTGGAGAATCGTGCCCATAGTTTTTGTCTGTTAAGTAAGTTTTTGTTGGAAGGACAGTTACAAGGAATTCCAGTACGAGATCTTTAGCTGACAACAATTTACTGGCCAGACACAGAGCAAGAAAGGACTGTCTTTGCTGATGAGAAATTCAGCAAAGCAACAGATCTGGGGCGTCATTCTCCGACCCCCCGCCGGGTCGGAGAATGGCCGTTGGCCGCCGTGAATCCCGCCCCCGCCGAAGTCTCCGGTACCGGAGATTGGGCGGGAGCGGGAATCGGGCCACGCCGGTTGGCGGGACCCCCCGCTGGATTCTCCGGCCCGGATGGGCCGAAGTCCCGCCCAGAAATTGCCTGTCCCGCCGGCGTAAATCAAACCTGGTATTTGCCGGCGGGACCAGGCGGCGTGGGCGGGCTCCGGGGTCCTGGGGGGGGCGCGCGGGGCGATCTGACCCCGGGAGGATGCCCCCACGGTGGCCTGGCCCGCGATCGGGGCCCACCGATCCGCGGGCGGGCCTGTGCCGTGGGGACACTCTTTCCCTTCCGCCTCCGCCACGGCCTCCACCATGGCGGAGGCGGAAGAGACTCTCCCCACTGCGCATGCGCGGGAAACTGTCGGCGCCCGCTGACGCTCCCGCGCATGCGCTGGGAAACTGTCAGCGGCCGCTGACGCTCCCGCGTATGCGCCGCATTTCCGCGCCAGCTGGCGGGGCAACAAACGCCATTTCCGCCAGCTGGCGGGGCGGAAACCCCTCCGGCGTCGGCCTAGCCCCTCAATATTGGGGCTCGGCCGCCAAAGATGCGGAGCATTCCGCACCTTTGGGCCGGCGCGATGCCCGTCTGATTGGCGCCGTTTTTGGCGCCAGTCGGCGGACATCGCACCGTTGGTGGAGAATTTCGCCCCTGGTGTGGATTGAGAGTTTGGGGCCAGTGTCTCTGCCTTGATGTAGTTTAAGTTTACATTGATAGAGTTCAGTATTGCTTATACAAGCAATACTATTAGTGGGGATCATGCTGAGAGCAGAAAAATATGAAAGAATGTTACATATTCATGGAAAAGCAGACAATCCAGCAACCTGGATTCATCATCCAACCTGATGTTTAGATGTTCAGAAGTTCTGATGGCAAATAAAGAGATTGAAAGGTATAAGCACGTGTGTCCCTCTGATAAATTGATAGAAACTACCCCATTGCACCATTCAATGCTGACAAATCAATTTGCCGAAGTATCACCAAATCCCATAATCTGGAAGATCCTTTCAGAAATGTGACCTGTGAAGCTTTTCAGCAACTTTGAAAGTGTGCTGAAATTATCCATATACATGCCTATCATTGCCACAGAGAGGCAGTAGATGCATGTTCTATACAGAATAATATTGGTTCAACAAATAGTACAAAACCTTCTCCCAACAAGACATTAGCAGGAAGAAGCATTAAAGAGAAAACAAATGGAAGCGGCGGATTCCATAAACAGCCCGTCCCACAGGCAACTTTGATTTTTGAAAGATTGGGGTGTTATTTTTAAAGGGTGTCTCTATTTACAAAAAATAAAAACAGGAACACCCCATAGATCCCACTATACGGACACGGAATACCTTCTTCATGGACACGGAACCTCTCCCATGAACACAGAACTCACTCTCTCACCTCTACCAGGGTTGTGTCAGGTTTTGCCCAGGCATGACCCCCTCCCCGCTGGGGGCTGTACCCACCTGTGCACCTCCAGCAGGTTCCGTTCACTAGATGCACGTCGTGGGGGACCTGTCGTGATTCATGTCGACGTGCGTGAATGACGTCGGTATTGACGGGGGGTATGCATCGGGCATGATTCAGTGGCCTCGTTGCGCTCGAGCGAGAGCACGATGGGGCCGGTGAATAGCGGGAGAGGCGGAAAATGAGACCCGTGCCAGAAGCAAACCATTTGCGATGCCACCAGCCCACTCCCATAGACAAAATCGAGACCCCGCCATAGTGCGGCGATAAATCAATAATCACCACTTAAGCCCTATTTCCGTACAATTAACGGGAGCCACCCCGTATCCAGAGGCCTCCGATGATCCAGCAGCCGCCCCAGCAAGTGGTTACGCCAACGCCGATTCGTGCTCCTTTTCAAAAACGTGAAGCTGGCAGAAGAGCTTCTGTAGGGAGCCGAGGAGGTGAGTAATCATCTTCACTCACAGGCAAAGAGCCCGAGGGCACTCGGACTGCTGCCCCAGTGCTCAGAGTGGGGTGGGGGGTCCAGCCTTGTTTGGGGTATTCCGCCATTGGGGGTGGTATCAGAGCTGGGGGGGGTTACAGAGCTGGAGCGGGGTCTCTGCTGGATGGCAACTGCGCGGGTCTGTCATGCCTGGATTGTGTGTACCCATTCCGGGGAAACCCTAGTCCCTGCCTGTCCCCAACGGCCACCCACAACCCCCACTGACTGCAGAGACATCTGGCTATGCAGCTGAAGAGTGTTGCGAATAGGGAATTGGCAATCGTGGTTGTGAGCACTTCACACATCCCAAGTGCATTCCTGTTTGTGGAGAGCTGAGCACCAGAGCTCCTCAATCCATGCCATAGTCTGACCCTGCCTTTCTGCAGAGTGCGCGCCCACACCCATCGCCTGTAGATGCTGTGCCCTGGGGGTCCAGAATCCCCATGCCTAGGAGATGGGGCAAGGGATTGGAGGTCAGCCCGCATTGCGGAAGAAAATGACAGAGGCATCATATTAGTTGTGGTGAAGGTTTTGTAATGTATCACACACAAGTTCCACCAATTCCCCACTCTCCCTATGTTGCCGCCCCACTCTTCCCACCATCCCCTCATCCCGCCACTCTCCCAATGCACACTCCCCCATTACCCCCGACCTACAGCCCTCCACCCCTTCCCCAGTGCCCTCTCAGTCGTCTTTGACATGCTTATCTTCCTTGCTCTACCACTGCTTCTAGGTGTTTCCCCAGGGTGCACACCAGAGGTGAAGGCAACCGGCAACCAGCTGCTTACCACGTCCCGTGGCCTTCGATATCTCTGGCGGGCGTTCTCTGGGGCCAGAGGATCCCGGCACACTTGACGGCGGCACATGCACAGCCGTGCCACCCAGTCCTGCGTGCTGACTGTGAGACGTGGCATCGTCAGCGGGGTGGAACTTGGGGGAGCTGGTGGCCACCGTCACCACTCCAGAGGATGAGTCCAGGTTGGCACCCAGCGCCTCCTCCTCCCGGTCGGTGCCCATAGGGCCCTGGAATTCACTTTGGGATGAAGGGGCAGCTGAACTGAGCCACGGCTGCCCCAGCACATCTGGCTGTGCCAGTCCTGGAGGCTCCCCAGTATCTGTACAATGTGTCGAAGCCCTCGGTGATTCACCTCAGTGACTGGGACATGCTTTGCAGAGTATTGGCAATGCTGCGCAGCGCCTTGGCTGTTCCCATCTGAGACAGGGACAGGTCCCACAGCGCCTCATCAAGGCCTGGTACTGGGTCACATCCCCCTGTAAATCGGACCATCTACCGAGGCCCTCAGCCAATGCCGTCACTGACTGAACCACACCTTGGACACCTCCACTCATGCTGCTGATGTTGTGCACCAGGCTCTCCACTGCGGTCACCACTCTAACAGTATTGGCCTCAGTTCCACGCTTTGCCGGCGCCATCCCCTGTGCCCGTAGCCTCTGGGACTCCTCCAATCGGCTATGGATCTGATGGAGTGTCGCTGACATCTCCTCTAAATATCACGGCCAGACCCTAAAGTCAGTATCAGCTCCGGGTAAACCTGGTCCAGAGGCTCAGCATCTGACTGGGACCCAGCTGGATCTTGGGATCCAGCAGCCCTCCAATTGCTGTCTCATCTGGGGGTTCTTGTCTCCACCTGATGTGCATCAGCGACTGTGTGGTGCTCACCAGAATGTGCCCCAGAAGCCTGTCACGAACACTGGCCACCGAGGTGTCTCTCTCTGCGCTGGTGAAGGATGGGGATAACAGAGACGTATCTGTGGTGGCATCCTCAGAGATCTCCTCCGAGGTGTTCTTATGGGAGGCAGGGGGAGGATCACCCCGGATGGGCCGTCGGCTGAAAGTTCCGCGGGAGAATGGATATGTGATCAGTGGGAGGGATGGGTCAGTCCGAATGTCATTAACAACTCTCGTTTGACAGTCCATCTGGGTGGGGCCTGGTGGATCCTCAGCTCTGCCATGTGCCGATCTCCGCGTTGATAACCGCTGTCGTCGGCCATCCCCGTAGCCTCTAGGGCCTGTTCCTCGAAGGTGGTGAGGATTTTGATGTCCGGCACCCCACTGCCCATGTAGGCCCTCTCCTGATGGTTGTGGGGCAACCTCTCCTGCGGAGACACAAAGAGGGCATCATTAGCTGCATGCATGGTCCACTGCGGGGGAGGCATTGGAGGTTGGTTGGTTGGGAACGGGGCTTGGCGGGGGGGGAGAAGGTTTCGGGCAGGGGCGGTGTGGGCTGCATGGAGCTAGGTGGGGGTGGTGTCAGGCGCATTCCAGTGGATGGGGGGGGGGTTGCGGTGCCAATTCACCCGTGTGGCCCAGTGTAGGTCTTTGACCTTGCGGCACTGGGTGCTAGTCCTCCTAGTGATGCTGCCCGAGGTGGTGGGTGCTCCCACTTCCTCCCACTTGGCACTGGCTGGCCTGTGGCTCATTCTCCAGGACCGTCGGGGGAACAGGACATCCCTCCTGGCCTCAACCGCCTCTAGGAGCCTACTCAGGTCTGCATTCCTGAATTCTGGGGCCGGTAGTCTCAGCACCATGGCTGCGAGTGGGGTTGACTGTGCAAGAGCAGTTTATGTGTTCCCCTACCCGTTAGCGGGGGCTGGCGAACACGATCCCGGCAAATCGGCGAGACTTGATGTGCAGCCTGAAGCCCGTGCGGCCTCCTTAAGTGGAGCAAGTGGATTGGATTAAGTGGATTGTGGTGACCTTCTCGCCAAGCCGAGTGCCGGAGAGCTCACGGCAGTTCCTGTTTGCTACCACAATTCAAAACTTGTGCATTAAATCGTGCCCACCATCAATTAGATGTAAATGGGGACCCCGACTTTTGAAGTTATGAACCCTCTTATGTCATTGGTGGGGGGGGGCAGGGGCAATCGAGCGGGGAAACCCGGCCAGCGTAAAAGCTGTTTTGGATTTCCAGCTCGATTCGCCGCCAATCTTGCACCCCAAAAATGGGGTGAAAAATTCTCTCGCCCCACCATAAACTAACAGAATCTGACTTCTACTTAAACATTTTCAGCATATCAGTGACCATATAAGTGCTGTGTACCATTTGAGCAACACCAGGGATTAGGGAACCATCCCAAATTGCATTTTTCAGCAGTCTCCTACCAAAAACAGACAAGGGTGCTACTTGTCCGAATTACACCTAAAAATGCATCAGATAGGTTTTGGACATCTATGGGGTGACCAAGTTGCCACCCAGTTCTTAAGCTGTTTCTGCACATTTCTCAGGTGACAAACACATTCAATATATTTTTATTCCCATAAAGGATATTGAACAAATGAGATTGTGTTAATGAGTCTCTTTGATCGTTGTATCAGCCTAAGCCACAAAGATATTATCAGCCCACAAATACTTGCCGTTCAAGTCTATAGCTATCGCTAATAAATATTTTAGAGCCTCCCAGCTCAGACTGGTGGTTAATGTAACCACATTCAGAAGAACTTAGAATATAAATCAATTACAAACCTTTTAAGTAAGTGCATAAAAGGTGTGTTAAAGATTCAGGCTAGTTTGTTATACATTTCTACTCTGAACTCTGATGACACAATAAACTATACATGAATGTGAATTATATTTGAATATGACACCAGCATTAATCTCAAAATAATGATTTAACACAATCAGTGCAATTACTCCTTTGAAATTACAGCTAGTACCACCTCCACAATTTCTCCCACTATAATCTGTCGCACTGTCAGCCAATCTTTCCAAATATAATTTAAAACGGACCTTTTCTGGCCTCTACCAGCCGCATTCCACTTCTCGTCTGGCAGGAAACTTGCAATTGCTTCTGCTCAGGTTACCTATAGCATTCGGGTCCTGGTGATATTGTCAGGAACCAACAAGCATTTGACAAAAAAGGAAGTCGGCTTTGGGGGACAGTGTCATCGCCTGCTCAGGAGAGAGGTAACAATTGGAATCAGGCGGCTTCTGGCAATTCCAGGGCAAGTGACCCAAGCAATTCTAACTGCCGCCCATTTTAGGAGAAACCTGGCAGAAGCTGGGAAGGTGAAGGAGGAAAACTCTAAATGCAGCTTGATTTTGTCTCTTTACTTTTAGGTTGGGTCAGCCAGACATCGGGGCAGAAATTGGGAGGAGGAAAGCAGGGTCTGGCACCTTGTTGGATGGTTGAAGAGGTGAGGCCCAAGCATTTCTTGCTCCTCCTGACCTTCAAAGGATTTCTAAAAAGCAATGAACTTAAAACTTACCACAGGTAGTCAGTGCAACCTCATGGGTCTGTTGCTGGGCATCGCATAGCATGGGCCTCTCCCTAATATTCAATTAAGTTCACGTTGGAATGTCAATCATGTCATCAGTCCATGGCTTTATAGGCCGCTGTCTTACCTTTTACCCGAGCCTTATTAATGACCTGATTTGGGGTCGTAAAAATTTAAGTGGGCAGAAATTAGATTAAGTGGGAGCCATTTTCCCTGATTCCGATATTTTAATTCCAAACAGCCTCCTCAATGCGTTTCTGATCTAACTAACTGACCCATCGGGGAACCATTTCTATGGCATGTTTTTCAGTGGGCCAACCAGAGGCTTATCTAAAGCAGGAATACACCTCATAAAGCCAGGTTGCATTACATTTGCAAAATTTCAATTTTATTTCTGAAAAGATAATTACTTCAAAATGAATCATGGGTTCTCTGAGGCCAGCATGGAGGTCCTGCAGGAAGAGACCAGGATGAGGAGAGAAGTTCTTTCTCCAGCCAGTGTCAGGAAGATCAAAAAGACCATGTCCGGTAGGTATAGATAGAGATGTTCAGCTCCAGTAGAATCATCCGTAAATCCTGCATAAAATTTATTCAATGGCCTCTCTCAAAAGTAGAAAGGGTGGGTACAGCTCTTTATTCCTCAATCTCTCTCAACAGCACACGGCAGTAGTCCTTTCCCTTTCCCCCCAACATTCAACAATACCCTACTCTCTATCGCCTCCCACGACAAAGCCATACTATATATCCCTTCTTATTCTAATTGCAAATTATACATCAGAGGTCTTGTGGCACAGTGAATAGCATCCTGGCCTCTCAGCCAGAGGCTTCTGGGTTTGCTTTCCACCCCAGGGTTTCATGGCCAAGGAAAGTGTGTTCATAACACGGGTAATAGGTTGAATATCAACCTACAAAATGCTTCCAACATGCCAATGGCAGGCAGCAAGAGTGTGAGAAACTCCTGGTCAGTCATTCTTGATGTGGAATGGCGATCCTCAAGCTATAAGTCTCTGGCAAAAAGTTGGCGAAAGGAAAAAACTTATTATGGGAACAGATGAAAGTCTGCGTTGTGACACAAGTCACATTCTCTTCTTCCTTGATATCCTTTGCATAATTACCAGCTTGATGCATGATCAATTGCACAAAGACTAAAGTTGGGTACAACTGTGGCTCTATTACAGCCAGATGTGTGGCCTCCTGCAGCAGCTGGCGAAATGGCAGGGCACTGGAGGTCATACATATTTATACAGTTCTCCGTGGGCGGAGCCAGCTGGCAGGAGCTACCGGCGAACCTGTAGTGCAGGTCCTACCTTACATCTCCTATTACAGTGGTTCACCACATTCACCCCCTGTTAAAAATGAGTCCTGCGGGGGTGACATGAAACTATATGCAATTAGTGCAATTATGTACAGTGGTAGGGAAAGAAGAGTCCATGTTGACAGTCTGGAGTCCGTCAAAGGTTCAGCCAGTCCGGTGCTCTGGTGCTTCATTGGGAGCGGCGTAACGGTGGCGGCGAAGTCGGTGCTGGCGGTAGTGGAGGTGGCACCGATGGCGGTGGTGGCGGTGCTGATGCTGGCCAGTCATCGGGGAACTCCGGGAGCGTGCCAAAGTCCTCATCATCCTCTTGTGCGGAAAAGGGGAGGTCTAGTGGGGTCAATATTGGCGGCGCGGTGGGAGGTGGGGGGGGGGGGGGCGCATTGGTGGGGGTGTGTGTTGGGGTGGAACCTGATGGTGCCAGGTCCCTGAATGAGACAGTATCTTGGCGGCTGTCGGGGAACTCAACGTAGGCATATTGAGGGTTGGCGTGGAGCAATGAACCCTGTCCACCAAGGAGTCCGCCTTGTGGAGTCGGACGTGCCTACGGAGAAGGACCGGTCCTGGGGCAGCGAGCCAAGTCGGGAGCGACACCCCGGATGTGGACTTCCTGGGGAAGGTAAAACCAGTTTCATGGGGTGTGTTATTAGTGGCGGTGCACAGTAGTGACCGGATTGTGTGTAGAGCGTCAGGGAGGACCTCCTGCCAGCGAGAGGCTGGGAGGTTCCTGGACCGTAGGGCCAGCTGGATGGCCCTCCAAACCATCCCATTTTCCCGTTCTACTTGCCCGTTTCCCCGGGGGTTGTAGCTGGTCGTCCTGCTGGAGGCTATACCCCTGCTGAGCAGGAACTGATGCAGCTCATCGCTCATGAATGAGGATCCCCTGTCACTGTGGATGTAGGCGGGGAAACCGAACAGAGCGAAGATGGTGCTGAGGGCCTTGATGACGGTGGCAGATGTCATATCGGGGCATGGGAACCACACTGAGAATGTACGTGTTATGGTCGGTGGAGGGAAGGGGCCCTTTGAAATCCACGCGTTCAAAGGGGCGGGAAGCCTTCACCAGGCGTGCAAGGTCCGGCCGGTAGAAGTGTGGCTTGCACGCCGCACAGATCTGGCAGTCCCTGGTGACTGTCCTTACTTCCTCGACGGAGTAGGGCAGATTGCGAGCTTTGACCAGATGGTACAATCGAGTGACCCCGGGTGACAAAGGCTGTCGTGTAGGGCCCGGAGTTGGTCCACTTGTGCACTGGCACATGTACCTCGGGAGATAGCGTCTGGGGGCTCGTTGAGTTTACCGGGGCGATACAAGATCTTGTAATTATAGGTGGAGAGCTCGATTCTCCACCGCAAGATTTTATCATTTTTGATCTTGCCCCGCTGTGTGTTATTGAACATGAAGGCTACTGACTGTTAGTCTGTAAAGAGAGTGAATCTCTTACCGGCCAGGTAATGCCTCCAATGCCGCACAGCTTCAACGATAGCTTGGGCCTCCTTCTCGACGGATGAGTGTCGAATTTCAGAGGCATGAAGGGTGCGGGAAAAGAATGCCACGGGTCTGCATGCCTGGTTTAGAGTGGTGGCAAGGGCGACGTCTAAAGCGTCGCTTTCTACTTGGAAAGGCAGTGACTCGTCCACTGCGCGCATCCCTGCCTTGGCGATGTGTGCTCTGATGCGGGCGAAAGCATGTTGTGCCTTGCCCGCAAGGGGGAATTGGGTGGACTGAATGAGTGGGCGAGCCTTGTCCGCATAGTTTGGGACCCACTGAGCGTAGTAGGAAAAGAACCCCAGGCAGCGTTTGAGGGTCTTGGGGCAGTGGGGAAGGGGAAGTTCCATGAGGGGGCGCTTGCGCTCGGGGTCGGGCCCGAGAAGTCCGTTTTGGACTACGTAGCCAAGACTATCGGGGTCGTGCTGAAAACACTCTTCTCTTTGTTGTAGGTCAGGTTGTGAAGAGTGGCAGTGCGGAGGAATTTATCAAAGTTGGCATCGTGGTCCTGCTGGTCATGGCCGCAGATGGTGACATTATCTAAGTACGGAAAGGTGGCCCGCAAACCGTACTGGTCCACCATTCGGTCCATCTCTCTTTGGAAGACCGAGACCCCATTTGTGATACCGAAAGGGACCCTAAGGAAGTGGTAGAGGCGACCGTCCGCCTCGAAGGCAGTGTATGGCTGGTCCGACTTCGGATGGGGAGCGGATTTCAGGTCAATTGTTGAGAAGACCCGGTACTGCGCAATCTGATTGACCATATCAGATATGGGTGGGAGGGGGTACGCATCGAGCTGCGTGTACCGATTGATGGTCTGGCTGTAGTCCACGACCATCCTGTGTTTCTCCCCAGTTTTAACCACTACCACCTAGGCTCTCCAGGGGCTGCTGCTGGCCTAGGTAATACCCTCCTTAAGCAGCCGCTGGACTTCGGACCTGATGAAGGTCTTGTCCTGGGTGCTGTACCGTCAGCTCCTAGTGGCAACAAGCTTGCAATCCACAGTTAGATTGGCAAAAAGGGAGGGGGGATCGACCTTAAAGGTCGCAAGGCCGCAAACGGTAAGGGGGGGTAAGGGCCTGCCGAATTTGAGGGTGAGGCTCTGGAGGTTGCACTGGAAGTCCAGGCCCAACAGGAGGACAGCGCAGAGATTAGGAAGGACATAGAGGCGGAAGTTACTAAATTCTACACCCTGGACAGTGAGGGTGACTGTACAAAAGCCTCGGATCGGGACAGAGTGGGATCCGGAGGCTCGGGAGATCCTTTGATTAGCAGGGTGGACCGTGAAGGAGCAGCGCCTTACCGTATCTGGGCGAACAAAGCTTTTGGTGCTCCCGGAGTCCAACAGGCACGAGGTCGCGTGGCCGTTGATTTCAACCGTTGTCGACGCGGTGTCCATGTTGTGCGGGCGAGATTGGTCTAGCGTAACCGAAGCGAGCTGTGGGTAGCCATCGGATGCTTCGGGTGGCGAGCATGTGCGGTTCCGATGTCGGGATGTCCGGAGACACTGTGGGGAACAAGATGGCGGCGCCCATGGTGCGCACATTGCGGGGTCGGGACAAGATGGCTGCGCCCATTGGTTGCACATGGGCACGGGAGGAGAAGATGGCGGCTCCCATTGTGCGTCTGGTGTGGGGGAGGGGGCGATAGCGGGCGCGATCACAGCCTTGAAGTGGCCCTTCTTACTGCAGGATTTACAAACGGCAGTGCAGGCCGGGAAGTGTTGGCGGGGGTGCTTCTGCTGACCGCAGAAGTAGCAACGAGGACACCCGGGGTGCGCGGATTGGCGCACAGCGCAGGCGTATTGCGAAGGCAGGGCCCCGGCTGAGGAGGTCGTCGGCGGGGTCCAGGAGGGGTCGGAAGGAGTGAAGGGTGGGCAGCGTGGCGGGAGAGGTACGATTGTACGTTACGGGATGCGACCGCCATGGAGAGTGCCAAGGTTTTCGTCTCCGCCAGTTCGAGCGTGGCCCCTTCCAGCAATCGTTCTCGGATGCGGTCCGACACAATCCCGTCACGAAGGCATCGCGCGTGAGGAGAATCGAGTGTTCGGCGGCCGTGACAGCCTGACAGCCACAGTCCCGGACGAGTGGAATTAGGGCGCGCCAGAAGTCTTCGATGGACTCATCAGGTAGTTGCGAGCGGGTGGCAAGTACATGCCTGGCGAAGAGCATGTTCGTCTTCTCCGCGTAGTTTTCTTCAAGGAGTTCCATTGCTTTTGTGTAAGTCGTGGCGTCTTGGATCAACGGGAACAAGCTGGAGCTCAGTCTGGAGTACAGGACATTTATCTTCTGTGCCTCCGTTGGCGCGGGGTCCGCCGCGTTGATGCCAGCCAGTGAGTAAAGTCTTTCCTGGCGTCGGGCGAGTGCGGATCCAGCTTCAGGCGATCGGGCTTAATTCTGATATCCATTCTGTGGAAAATCTGACTGTAATAAATTGATGCACGATCAATTGCACAAAGACTAAAGTTGGGTACAACTGTGGCTTTATTACAGTCAGATGTGTGGCCTCCTGCTGCAGCTGGAGAAATGGCAGGGCACTGGAGGTCATGTATATTTATACAGCTCTCCGTGGGCGGAGCCAGCCGGCAGGAGCTACCGGCAAACCTGTACTGCAGGTCCTACCTTACATCTCCTATTACAGTGGCTCACTACACAGCTTCTCTGATGGTTCCTTTCTCACTTCACAAACATTTACCGCCTCCCCAGCTTGATGGAATGTTGATTCTCTCTCTCATCACATGCACACCTAGCAGTAGCTGCATATATCTGCAACCTTGAGCGAAATTCTCCTACCCGCCCCGCCACATTTCTGCTCCGACCGGCCGGCGGGAGTCTCCGTAACACCGGCCGGTCAATGGGGTTTCCCATTGTGGGGCAGCCCCACGCCGTCGGGAAACCCCCGGGCACCGGCAAAACGGAGACTCCCGCCGGCGGAGAATGACACCCCATGTTTCTAAGAGTCACTCAATAACTTTAATTCTCTCTGCAAGGAAAGACAGTGCAGAAGATCGATGGAATACCACAAAATCTCAGCATATTTTCTGAACCAAAGCAGTAGATGCTGGAGATCACTCACCCTCCGGTGCTAGGTACACGAGGAGACTAGGAACGTCTGTGAACAGGGGGCGGGATTCTCTCAGCCCACGCTGGGTCGGAGAATCAGCGGATCGGGCGCATTTCACGCGACGCCGCCCAAACGCCGGTCCGCCGATTCTCCGGTGAGCGGAGAATCGGTGCCATTGGCGCCGGCGCAGCTCCGGTCGGGGGACGCTCTACGGGGCCGCCCCGGCGATTCTCCGCCCAGGATGGGCTGAGTGACCACCCAAAAAAGCCCGAGTCCCACCAGTGCCGTTCTGGGGCGGAATTCTCCGGTATCGGCGCGATGTCCACTGACCGGCGCCAAAAACGGCGCAAATCAGTCAGCCATCGCGCCGCCCCAAAGGTGCGGAATCATCCGCATCTTGGGGGGCCGAGCCCTAACGTTGAGGGGCTAGGCATGCGCGGGAGTGTTAGCGGCCACTCACGGCACCCCGCGTATGCGCAGTGGAGGGAGTCTCTTCCGCCTCCGCCATGGTGGAGACCGTGGTGAAGGCGGAAGGAAAAGAGTGCCCCCACGGCACAGGCCCGCCCGCGGATCGGTGGGCCCCGATCGCGGGCCAGGCCACCGTGAGGGCACCCCCCGGGGCCAGATCGCCCCGCGCCCCCCCCCCCAGGACCCCGGGGCCCGCCCGCGCCGCCTTGTCCTGCCGGTAAGAGAGGTGGTTTAATCCACGCCGGTGGGACAGGCATCCTAGCAGCGAGACTTCGGCCCATACGGGCCGGAGAATCGCAGGGGGGGGGCCCGCCAACCGGCACGGCGCGATTCCCGCTCCCGCCGAATATCCAGTGCCGGAGAATACGGCAACCGGCGGGGGTGGGATTCACGCCAGCCCACAGCGATTCTCCGACCCGGCGGGGGGGTGGGAGAATCTCGCCCCTGGTCTCACCCTGCAGGACCTCGGCATCCATCCTGTCTGGGTGGCCTGGGGGGAGAGGGGGTGTCTGACCCCAGGGGGGGGCCTCCACCGTAGCCTGGCCCACGATCGGGGCCTTCCGACGGCGGGCCGGCCTCTCGTGATGGGGGCCTCTTTTGCTCTGCGCCAGCCTCTGTAATCCTACAGAGGACTCGGGGCCAGCGTGGAGAAGGGAGCTACCGTGCATGCGCGCATTCGCGCCGGTCGCTGTGCACATGTGCAGACCCGTGGCACCTATTTGACGCCGCTATCGGCAGCTGGAGCGGCGTGGGTCGCTCCAGTGCTGTGCTGGCCTCCTGTAGGGCAGAGGATCGCTACAAAGAGCGGTCCGATGACACCTTCCTTAAACTCTCCAGTTTTACGACGGCGTCAACACTCTGCCTTCAGATGGGAGACTCCTGCCCAGAGTCTCTGACTATTATTTTTACCCTTCATCAACCATTCAAAACACAGTGATATCACTGCCAAGTGTTTGGTAGGTGAGTATTTTTCTCTTCTACCTTTTTTGACTTGTTTTCAGATTGAAGGCTGGGTAGGAAACAAATTAGGGTGAAAACTAAAGATCAGGGGCGAGATTCTCCGACCCCACGCCGGGTCGGAGAATCGCCGGGGCTGGTGTGAATCCCGCCCCCACTGGTTGCCAAATTCTCCACCACCGGATATTCGGCGGGGGCGGGAATCGCGCCGCGCCGGTTGGCGGGGCCCCCCCCGCGATTCTCCGGCCCGAATGGGCCGAAGTCCCGCCGCTAAAATGCCTGTCCCGCCGGCGTAGATTAAACCACCTACCTTACCGGCAGGACAAGGCTGCGCGGGCGGGCTCCGGGGTCCTGGGGGGGGGCACGGGGCGATCTGGCCCCGGGGGGTGCCCCCACGGTGGCCTGGATCGCGATCGGGGCCCACCGATCCGCGGGCGGGCCTGTGCCGTGGGGGCACTCTTTCCCATCCGCCTTCGCCACGGTCTCCACCATGGCGGAGGAGGAAGAGACTCCCTCCACTGCGCATGCGCGGGAATGCCGCCAGCGGCCGCTGATGCTCCCGCGCATGCGCCGCCCGGAGATGTCATTTCCGCACCAGCTGGCGGGGCACCAAAGGCCTTTTCCGCCAGCTGGCGGGGTGGAAATTAGTCCGGCGCGGGCCTAGCCCTTCAAGGTTGGGGCTCGGCCCCTAAAGATGCGGAGCATTCCGCCCCTTTGGGGCGGTGCGATGCCCGACTGATTTGCGCCATTTTGGGCGCCAGTCGGTGGACATCGCGCAGATACCGGATAATTTCGCCCCAGGAGTAAAATTAAAAACAAATTGAAAATCTAATTGAATAAAGTAGGGATGCAGGGTCAAGCGATATGATATAGCTGCAGTAGGTAGGAGTTTGTGGAACCCATTGTAGTTTATCGTGACCACATCTGTAGCAAATATTGGTTGCTTGAGGATCTTCAACTCAGAGTCAATCAGTTGGAGTCCAAACTTTAGACATTACAGGCACGATTCTCTGGCCTCTTTACGCTCAAGCGCAACGAGGCAGGTGAATAGCGGGAGAGGCCAAAAACGAGAACCGCACCAGGAGCAAAACAGTTTGCAATGCAACCGGCCCGTTCCCATAGGCGAAGTTGAGATCTCGCCATAGCGTGGCGAGAAACCAATTATCACCACTTAAGCCCTATTTCCACACAATTAATGGAAACAACCTCATATCCAAAGGCCTCCCCAGCAAGAGGGCCCGCCGACGCCGATTAGTACTCCGTCTGAAAAACGTGAACCCTGGCGGAAGGGCTTCTGCAGGGAGTCGAGGAGTTGAGTAGCCATCTTTGCTCTTTTGCATTGAGCCCTGGGGCGCTGGATTTGCTGCCCCAGTGCTTGGTGGGGCGGGGGGTTCCTTGGCTGGGGCGGGGGGAGGGAACCGGTCGGTGCGGCGCCGGTCGGGGACCGCTCTACAGGGCCGCCCCGGTGATTCTCCGCCCAGGATGGACCGGGTGGCCACCCAAAAAAGCCCGAGTCCCGCCGGCGCCGTTCACATCTGGTCTTTCCCGGCGGGACCTCGGCATCCATCCTGTCTGGGCGGCCTGGTGGGGAGGAGGGGGTCCGACCCTGGGGGGGGGGGGCCTCCACCGTAGCCTGGCCTGCTATCGGGGCCTACCGATGGCGGGCCGGCCTCTCGTGGTGGGGGCCTCTTTTGCTCTGTGCCGGGCCCTATAGCACTACGCCATGTTGCCACGCAATGTGCCACCATGCGAGGGGGAAGGAAGTGGGGAGGCGCTGGGGCGGCAACCGCGCATGGCACCACCATGCCAACTCCTGGATCGGGTGCACCTGTGCCGGATGCGACCCTTGCTCCTGCCTGTCTGCCCCACCGATCACCATAATTCCCTCTGACCATGCACTGAAAGCTATTGCTAATAGGGAATTAGCAATCATGCTTCAGTGAGTTCTTCACACAACCCAAGTTGATTCCCATGGGTGGCCAGGCCATGTAGCATGTGAGAGTCATTGCCTAGCATCCCAATCAGACCGTGATGCACGGACACAGGGATTGAACACTGCGGGAGGCAACACCACACACGCAGCAGCCAACATCCGAACACCCAGGGGATGGGACAGTTCTGGCGACATGTCCACAGCCAGATGGTGGGTGAGTGCTGTGGCAAGGGGGGGGCATACCTGGAGAGATCGGCCAAAGGTTCGGAGGTTATGCCGCATTGCAGAAGAAAGTGACAGAGACGTCATGCTGCTTGTAGTCAAGGGTTTTTAATGTGTCACAGGTGTCCAACAATGCCCCACTCTCCCGATGGTGCCACCCCACTCGCCACATCACCATTTCACCCCCCCCCCCCCAACCCCCTGCCTACACCCCCCACCCTCTCTTCCCCTCCCCTGGTGCCCTCAGGGATCATCAACGTGCTTAATCTTCCTTGCTCTACTGCGACGTCAAGATGTGTCCCCAGGATGCACATCTGAGGTGGAGGCAATCAGCTGCTTACCACGTCCCATGGGCTTCGATGCCCTTAGAGGGTGTCCTCTGGGGGCTCTGTGGCCGGCGTGCCAGAGGCTCCGCGTCAGGCTGGGGCCCAGCTGGTACCTGAGATTTAGCAGACCTCCGAGTGCTGTCTCGCCTGGAAGTTTCTGCCTCCACCTAATCTGCATCAGCAGCTGTGAGGTGCTCACCAGATTGTGTCCCAGAAGCCTGACCACTAACGTTTCCCACCGAGCTGTGTGTATCTGCGCTGGTGGAGCGTGGGGATGACAGCTGTGACACATCGATTGTGGTATGCTCAGAGCTTTCCTCCAAGGTGTTTTCCTGAGAGGCAGGAGAGGGGGCCACCTGAAATGGGCCAGCGCCTTCAGTGGGAGGAGCTTTGGGAGAATCGAGATGTGGTCAGTGGGAGAGATTGGTCAGTCTGTATGGCAATAACAACTCACATGTGACTGGTCCTCCGTGTGGGCCCCAGTAGATCCTCGCCTCTGCGACGTGCGCCAATCTCCGCATTGGTGACCACTCTGTCCTCAGCCATGCCAGTCACCTCTAAGGCCCATTCCTCAAAGGTGGTGCAGATTTGTATGTCCGACAGCCCTCTGCCAGTCTGGGCCCTTTCCCGGCAATTGTGGAAGAACTTCTCCCGTGGAGATACACAGAGGGCATCATTAGCCACACGTGTGGTTCACAGTGGTGGGAAGGTGTGTATGAAGGAAGGGTTGGGAGGATTGAAGCGAGAGGTGTGGTGAAGGGAGGCTTGGGGGCTGCATGGAGAGTTGGGAGAGTGGATGCTCGTGTGGGGGTGCAGTGGTTTGGACGTGGAGGCGTTGATGTAAACTCGCCTTTACTGCCCAGTGTAGGTCACTGACCTTCTTATGATACTGGAGGCCAGTCCTCCCGGTCACACTCCCTGAGCTTCCGGCCGTTGCCATCTCATCCCAGGCGGCACTGGCTGCCCTGTGGCTCACCTTCTGGGACCCTTGGGGGAACAGGACATCCCTCCTGGCCTCCACTGCATTGAGGAGCCTCCCCTGGTCTGCACCCATGAATCTTGGGGCTGATTGTCCCGGCGCCATGACTGCGAGCTGAGTGGGTCTGGCTGCGCAAGTGTTGCTCGACCTTGTTAGGGAGAGGCGGGTGAGGAGGGGGTGGGGGGGGGGGGGGGGGGGGGGGGGGCTGGCGAGCACGGTCCCAGCAAATCGACTGGCAAGCCTTCATTTGCAGCGAGAAGCCCGTGGGGTCTCGTTAAGTGGGCCAATTAACATTGAATAGTGTTGCCGGCCTTGGCGGGTCGAGTGCCGGCAAGCTCGCGGCAGGTCACGCTCGCTACCACACTTAGAAACCTTTCCGGAGAATCGCGCTCTACGACACATCAGGGATGGGGAGAGTTATGGGGAGCGCTGTGTTTCAGGGGAAAGTCACAGCCCTCAGATTAACTACCTTCAACTAGTTCAGTTTTCAGGGACAGAAGGGTGTGACTACAAGTGAGGGAGGTAGTGGTAGCACTGCAGGAGTCTCAACCCCCTACCCTTGTCCAACAGGTTTGAGATTCTTGCACCCTCTGTGGCTGAGAGCGGGGACTGTAGTGAGGATGAGTAAACTGACCAAAGAACCACAGTACAGGGAGCCTTTCAAGTGGGGGGAGAAAAGAGAAATGTAGCCGTAGCCGGGAATGGTATAGTTATGGAATAGATGTGTTCTCTGTAGCTAGGATTGAGAGTCCCAAAAGCTGTGTTGCCTACCTGGTTCCATCTGGGCTGCAGAGTAAGTCAGAGTGGGAGGGAAAAGATCCAGTTGACATGGTCCATGTAGGTACCAATGATACAGTTAGAACAAGGAAAGATGTTCTGCGGAGGGAATATAAGCAGCTAGGGGTTAAATTAAAAAGCAGAACCACAAGGCTAATAATTTCCAGATTACTTCCTGAGCCACGAGCTAATTAGCAAAGGGTCAATAAAGATTAAAGAGGTAAATGTGTGGTTCAAAGATTGGTGTGGGAGAAATGGGTTCCGGTTCGTGGGATATTGGTACCAGCACAGGGGAAAGACGGAGCTGTTCCATTGGAAAGGGTTCCACTTGAATCATGCTGGGACCAGTGCCTTGGCAAATCGAATAACTAGGGCTGCAGATAGGATTTTAAACTAAATTGTGTGTGTGTGTGTGTGTGGGGGGGAGGGGGGGCGCAAATAGAGACAACAGGCTATAATTTGGTGGTGAGTACCTGAGACATGATTACAAGGAGACCAAGTCTGGGAGGTGATATCCAAGTGTTCTCAGCATTTCAGAAGGATAGACAGAAAGGAAAAGGAGATGGAGTAACTTTGTTAATAAAGGAAAGGATCACTGTTTTAGTGAGAAATTATATTGGCACTGGAGATCAAGACTTAGAATCAGTGTGGGTAGAAATAACAAATTGCAAGGAAAAAGTCCCAGGTGGAAGTAATCTAGAGGTCCCCTAATAGTAGTAATAAACATACAACAATAATCATAGGTGTTTTTAATATGCATATAGACTAAGTAATACAATTGGCAAGGGTAGCTTCGAGGGAGAGTTCATAGAGTGAGTTAGAGATTGTTTCTTGGAACAATGGGCAGGATTCTCCGGTCCCCCAGCCGCGTGTTTCTCAGTGGCGTGCCGTTTACTGGCAGTGGGATTCTCTCTTTCCACCGCTTGCATTGGAATTTCCCATGAAGGCACCCCATGCCGCCAGGAAAACTGCGGGCGGGGTTGCGCTGCCGCTGGGACTACAGGATCCCAATGACCTAGAGTTCCGTCCAATAGCAGGCTGATTTGGATTTAGTGTTGTGTAATGAGATGGGATTAATTAAAGACCTGATAGTAAAGGATCCTCTAGGGTAGAGTGATTATTACATGCTTGAATTTCAAATTCAGTTTGAGAGCAATAAACTTGAGTCCCATACTGGTTTTCTGGTGTTAAACCAAGGAAGCTACATATGCATGATGACAGATTTGGCCCTGGTGGACAGAGCAGAAAGACTAAAAGGTCGGACAGTTGATGAACAACAGCAATTATTTAAGGAGATATTCAATTCTTCCCAACTAAAATGTATTCCAGAGATGAAGAAAGATTGTCGGAAGGGGGAAATACATCCTTGGGTAAGCAAGGAGGTTGAAGATAACATAAAGGCAAAATCTAAGATATACCATATTGCAAAGGTCAGTGGCAGGCTGGAGGACTGAGAAACTTTTAAAGACCAACAGAGGGTTGCTAAAAAGTAATAAAAAGAATGAAGGTAAATTATGAAAGAAATCTGGCGCAAAATATCAAAAAACTATTGGCAAAAGGTTCTTTAAGTATATAAGAACGAAGAGAGTAACTAAAGTCATCATTAGTCCCATAGAGGACGAGACTGGGGTGTTAACGGGGAACACATAAATGACAGAGACACTAAATCAATATTTGGCTTCGGTTTTCACGGTGGAGGACACGAGAACAATCCCAATAGAAACAGGTCATGCAGAGGTTGTGGAAAAGGAGGAACTTAAAACAATCGCCATCATGAGGGAAAAGGAACTAAGTAAGCTATTGGGACTAAAGACAGACAAGTCCCCAAGGCCTGATAGCCTACACTCTGGGGTCTTAAAGGAAGTGGTAGCAGAGATAGTGGAGACATTGGTTATAATATTCCAAAATTTCCTGCATTCTGGAAAGATTCCAGTGGATTGGTAAAAGGTGAATGTGAAGCCCTGTTCAAAAAGGGAGAAAGGCAGAAAGTGGGAAACTATAGACCAGTTAGTTTAATGACTGTTGTTGGGAAACTTGGAAACCCTTTTTTTTAAAAAGTGTTTTTATTGGGTTTTCACATCTTATATTTCACAATTCATAGGTTACATGTTACAAAACCACGCCACAAAAAGGAAAATAAAAAAGTCCATCAAAAATTAGCACATATATTTACAGGCAGCTGTGGTGTGACTCCCCTTTAGTCGGCATACAAATGTTACAATCCCCAGTATGGCTCGAGCATATATTTACAATTGTCTATTTACAGTTTGGTTCGCTTTCAACTTGCCCTCAGACCAGTCCTCTGCGATTTTGTCCCTTGCCCCTCTCGTTCTCTTCAACTGCCTTCGCCCCCTTCCCCCATTCCCCCCCTCCCTCTCACCCTTTCCTTTTCCTCTTTGTCCCAGCGCTTGTTTGTGTCTCTCCCCCTAACCTCCCCCCCGCCCTCATCTCCTCCCCCCAAGCTTACCCTACTGGTTGCTGGCTACGAACAGATCTTGGAACAAGTTGGTGAACGGCTTCCTTGTACTGTGGAAGCCTTCTTCCGACCCCGGATGCTGAATTTTATTTTCTTGAGCCTCAGAAATTCCGCCAGGTCGGACAGACAGTCCGCAGCTTTGGGTGGTGCTGCCATAAGACCATTAGACCATAAGACATAGGAGCGGAAGTAAGGCCATTCGGCCCATCGAGTCCACTCCACCATTCAATCATGGCTGATTTCAACTCCATTTACCCGCTCTCTCTCCATAGCCCTTAATTCCTCGAGAAATCAAGAATTTATCAACTTCTGTCTTAAAGACACTCAACGTCCTGGCCTCCACCGCCCTCTGTGGCAATGAATTCCATAGACCCACCACTCTCTGGCTGAAGAAATTTCTCCTCATCTCTGTTCTAAAGTGACTCCCTTTTATTCTAAGGCTGTGCCCCCGGGTCCTAGTCTCCCCTACTAATGGAAACAACTTCCCTACGTCCACCCTATCTAAGCCATTCATTATCTTGTAAGTTTCTATTAGATCTCCCCTCAACCTCCTAAACTCCAATGAATATAATCCCAGGATCCTCAGACGTTCATCGTATGTTAGTCCTACCATTTCTGGGATCATCCGTGTGAATCTCTGCTGGACCCGCTCCAGTGCCAGTATGTCCTTCCTGAGGTGTGGGGCCCAAAATTGCTCACAGTATTCTAAATGGGGCCTAACTAGTGCTTTATAAAGCTTCAGAAGTACATCCCTGCTTTTATATTCCAAGCCTCTTGAGATAAATGACAACATTGCATTTGCTTTCTTAATTGCGGACTCAACCTGCAAGTTTACCTTTAGAGAATCCTGGACCAGGACTCCCAAGTCCCTTTGCACTTCAGCATTATGAATTTTGTCACCGTTTAGAAAATAGTCCATGCCTCTATTCTTTTTTCCAATGTGCAAGACCTCGCACTTGCCCATGTTGAATTTCATCAGCCATTTCTTGGACCACTCTCCTAAACTGTCTAAATCTTTCTGCAGCCTCCCCACCTCCTCAATACTACCTGCCCCTCCACCTATCTTTGTATCATCGGCAAACTTAGCCAGAATGCCCCCAGTCCTGTCATCTAGTTCGTTAATATATAAAGAGAACAGCTGTGGCCCCAACACTGAACCCTGCGGGACACCATTCGTCACCGGTTGCCATTCCGAAAAAGAACCTTTTATCCCAACTCTCTGCCTTCTGCCTGACAGCCAATCATCAATCCATGTTAATACCTTGCCTCGAATACCATGGGCCCTTGTTTTACTCAGCAGTCTCCCGTGAGGCACCTTATCAAAGGCTTTTTGGAAGTCAAGATAGATAACATCCATTGGCTCTCCTTGGTCAACCTATTTGTTATCTCTTCAAAGAACTCTAACAGGTTTGTCAGGCACGACCTCCCCTTACTAAATCCATGCTGACTTGTCCTAATCCGACCCTGCACTTCCAAGAATTTAGAAATCTCATCCTTAACGATGGATTCTAGAATCTTGCCAACAACCGAGGTTAGGCTAATTTTCCATCTTTTTCTTGTTCCCGCCTTGAACAGGGGGGTTACAACAGCGATTTTCCAATCCTCTGGGACTTTCCCTGACTCCAGTGACTTTTGAAAGATCATAACTAACGCCTCCACTATTTCTTCAGCTATCTCCTTTAGAACTCTAGGACGAAGCCCATCTGGGCCCGGAGATTTATCGATTTTTAGACCTCTTAGTTTCTCTAGCACTTTCTCCTCTGTGATGGCTACCATATTCAAATCTGCCCCCTGACTTTCCTGAATTGTTGCCGATTGCGAGTTGATCAGGATACTCTGGCGAGCATTCATGAGGGAAAGTTTAGGGCGTCGGCCACCTCCCTATGAAGATTTCTGACTGATCTGAAACCCCGAAGACCAAGGGCAGGATTTTCCGACCCCCCGCCGGGTCGGAGAATCGCCGGGGGGCGGCGTGAATCGCGCCCGGCTGGCTGCCGAATTCTCCGGCGCCGGAGATTTGGCGGGGGTGGGAATCGCACCGCGCCGGTCGGAGGTTGCTGGCAGAAGCCCCCCGCGATTCTCCGGCCCGCGATGGCCCAGGTGGCCGCCCATATTTTGCCGGTCCCGCGGCGTAAATTAGAGTAGGTTCTTACCAGCGGGACCTAGCGGCGCGGGCGGCTTCCGGGGTTCTCGGGGGGGCGCGGGGGGATCTGGCCCTGGGAGGTGCCCCCACAGTGGCCTGGCCCACGATCGGGGCCCACCGATCCGCGGGTGGGCTTGCACCGTGGGGGCACTCTATTCCTCCGCGCGGCTGCTATTCCTCCGCGATGACCGACGCGGAGATAAACCCCTCCCTGCGCATGCGCTGAGATGACACCAGCACTCACTGGCACTCCCGCGCATGCGCCGGCTGGCGTAGTCCCTTCGGCGCCGGTTGACGTGGCACCAAATCCCTTCCCCGCTGGCCGGCGCGGCCGGCCTAGCCCCTGAAGGTGCGGAGGATTCTGCACCTTTGGGACAGCCCAACGCCGGATTGGTTCACGCCACTCCTTCCCGCCAGAGTTGCCCACCCCGCCGATGTCCGCAGAATCCCGCCCCACCACTTTTGGGCATGTCTCCACCCTCATTGCCACAGCCCTGCACATTGCCTCAAAGAAGGTCATCCCAGTAACCAACAAGTCTGGGGCAAGCGCAGAACATGTGGATATGGTTGGCCTGAGCTCCCTGGCACCGTTCACATTTGTCCCCCACTTATTCAGGTTCTGGTTAGGTGCGCTCTGTGCATCATCGTTAGCTGCATTAGGCTCAGCCCTGTACATGTGGTGGTGAAGTTCGCCCTGTGTAATGCTTCAATCCAGAGTGGAATCCATTATTAAGGAAGTTGTGACGGGACATTTGGAAAGTCAAAATGCAATCCAACAGAGTCAGCATGGCTTTGTGAAGGGTAAATTGTGTTTGACTAAGTTTCTGGAATTCTTTGAAGATGTAACAAGCAAAGCAGATCCTGTTGTATCTGGACTTCCAGAAGGCATTTGATCAGGTGTCACAGAAAAGATTAATAATTCACAAAGTAAGATCCCACTGGGTTGGGGGTAATATACTAACTTGGATAGAGGACTGGCTGACCAACAGAAAGCAGAGAGTGGGGATAAATGGGTTTTTTACTGGTTGGCAAGCTGTAACTAGTGGTGTGGCACAGGGTTCAGTCCTCAGGCCCCAAATATTTACCATCTATATTAATGACTTGGATGCAGGCATAACATGTACCATGGCCACATTTGCAGATGACACTAAAATAGGTGGGAAAGCAAGTTGCAATGAAGAAATAAGAAAATTACAAATGGATATGTATAGGTTTGGTGAGTGGGCCAAAATTTTGCGGATGGAATTTAACGTGGATAAGTATGAGGTTATCCATTTTGGTCGGTGGAATCCCCGTACTTGATGTAATGATGTAAATACATTAAAGGCAGTTCAGAGAAGTCTCATTAGATTAATTCCAGGGATGAAGGACTTATTTTATGAAGAGAGATTGAGCAGTTTAAGCCTGATCTTGCTGGAGTTTAGAAGAATCGGGGGAGGGGATCCAATTAAGGTACATAAGATTGTTGATGCACAATCAATACTCTCGAGACAAAGCGGAGTCATATCTAATCGGCTTTAATCAGCTAGAACTGTATCCAGCAGCGATGATACAGAAAGTGAAGGCTGCTGGGATGGCATCGGTTCTTATACCCCGCCTCTCAGGGCGGGGCTTTGTACATTAGCCAATGGTAGACCCCTAGGTCTAGCCAATGGTCATTCACCTCTCAGGTACCGCAATACCTGGTATTACCACAATTGTTAAAGGAGATTGACCAGGTAGGCGTAAAGTGAATATTTCCCTTGCTGGACATCCCAGAACGAGAGGCCATAGTTTTAGGCTAAGGGGTGGGAGATTTGAGACAGAAGTGAGGAGGGATTACTTTGCTCAAAGGGTCGTGAATCCGTGGAATTCTCTACTCCAGAATGCAGTGGATGCTGGAACACTGAACAAATTTAAGGAAGAGATAGATTATTTTTTAATTAGTAGAGGGATGAAGGGTTATGGGCAGCAGGCAGGAAGGTGAAGATGAGGCCGAGATGAGATCAGCCATGATAGTATAGAATGACATAGCCGGCTCGAGGGGTTGAATTATGCCTAGTTCTTATGTTCAATGATCAGACTGCAGTGTGGACATTGTTATCCTTTTGGATCGTGCAAATTACCAGTACTGTACTTAAATAAAGAAAAAGAAAAACTGCAAGCTCCAGAGATTTCAGATTTAAAAAATGCTGGAAGTTCCTCTGGAACAAAAATAGGAAAGATGAATTAGTGTTTCATTTAAAGATCTTTTGCCAGAACCAATACAGTAATTTACCCGAAGATGCTTATGAAGATTAAGAATTATGGAATGATTATGGAATGAACCAAAGTAATAGAAAAGGCATTGGTTTCTGAAGAGATATTTTATTCAAACTCCCACTGTTGTATTGGTGGTGACAGGTAAAGCCTTAGAGTATCATGTGCCTCAATGGAGGTTGGAGGTTGTTGATAATGAAATTGAATATAAATAGCTGGAGCAGAGGAAAATCCTTGCTGACTATGCTTCCTTTTGTTTGCCAATGAACCCTTGACAGAAGGTCAGAACTGACGTCTGTGAACTGAAAGTAGGTATCTATCTTCTGATGAAGGTTATTTGTCCGACTACATAAAAAATTGTTCTATTAACTACAACTATATCTCAAGCAGCACTAACGTAACAAGACCACGACCCGGATTTAACCCAACTATTCAACACAGTGACTGAGTAACTATATTTGCAAAGATAGTCTTGGGCGAAATTCTCCGGTATCGGCGCGATGTCCGCCGACTGGCGCCCAAAACGGCGCAAATCAGTCGGTCATCGGGCCGCCCCAAAGGTGCGGAATGCTCCACATCTTGGGGGGCCGAGCCCCAACCTTAAGGGGCTAGGCCTGCGGCGGACTAATTTCCGCCCCGCCAGCTGACGGAAAAGGCCTTTGGTGCCCCGCCAGCTGGCGCAGAAATGACATCTCCGGGCGGCGCATGCGCGGGACCGTTAGCGGCCACTGACGGCATTCCCGCGCATGCGCAGTGGAGGGAGTCTCTTCCACCTCCGCCATGGTGGAGACCGTGGCGAAGGCGGAAGGAAAAGAGTGCCCCCACGCACAGGCCCGCCCGTGGATCGGTGGGCCCCGATCGCGGGCCAGGCCACCATGGGGGCACCCCCCAGGGCCAAATCATCCCGCCCCCCCCCCCCAGGACCCCGGAGCCTGCCCGCGTCGCCTTGTCCCGCCGGTAAGGTAGGTGGTTTAATCTACGCCGGCGGGACAGGCATTTTAGCAGCGGGACTTCGGCCCAACCGGGCCGGAGAATCGCGCGGGGGGGGGGGGGGGGGGGGGGCCCTGCCAACCGGCGCGGTGCGATTCCCGCCCCCGCCCCCGCCGAATATCCGGTGCCGGAGAATTCGGCAAGCGGCGGGGGCGGGATTCACGCCAGCCCCCGGCGATTCTCCGACCCCTCGCCCCTTATCACAATTTTCCTGCCAGAAACTGTAAGGACTTAGACCAGGCCTTTGAGATTGGGCAATTGGAATACGAGTTCCCTGATTAGTGGGCCAATCAGGAAACCGCTTCTTTGTATATAACAGGGAGTGTCCAATTCTCTGCACTCCCAGTGTAGATAGCAAGCTGAATGCACATGGTCATACTTGTAATAATATGCAGACATGTAACCAATGGATAATCAGAACAAGGCACAACTAATGGGTAATCAGAACACATATGTTGTTATGTTACTTTGAGTAATATAAGCCACTACTTGGTGCAGGCGCTGTTGAAGAATACTCCAGACCTCCAGGTAAGTTGAGTGTATTTATTGAGCAATTAACAAAACTCCTAAATGAGTTTTATACTCTACTGATCTGACTCTAGTAACACAGTACACTCTACTAACTATATGAACTTACTCTGGACCACATGTGGTGATGTGACGGTGCTGCTTACTACACACGTCTTGCTCTCTAGGTTTCTGCCAGTGGAAGGGGCAGAGGGCCTGTGTGTCTTGTCTCATGTGATGCCCTCTTGTGGTGATGCCACAACTGGGTGTTCTGATTACCCACTGGTTGTGTCTTTTTCTGATTACCCATTGGTTACATGTCTGCATATCATTACAGTACTGCGGTTGGTTTTGTTAATAAAAGGGATTCTAGTGAAGACTTCTGCCTCTGTGGACTTATTACAGAAACAGACAAACCTGACAGGCTCCCTTGTTCTGGGGCAAATACCACGTGAACATGACTACAAAAATAAATGAAAGGGACCATTTACTTTTGTTTTAAAAGAGGCGAGGCGCATAGCAACTAAATTTTAAAGGGAGCGTAAGGAGTAAACAGTAAAACTTGTAAATGATGGCGAACAGTTCAACTTGTCTGAATTTTTCTTTGGTACCTTAAAATGGAACTCCAGTAGTACTGGTGCCAATATTACTGATTTTTACTGGGATTTGAGAATATTGAACTGTTTCTTCCATCAGCACTCCATTAACATTTTTTCAAGGCATTTTCTATTATCAATACGTATCAAGTCATGGTGCATCAATATTTTAGAAATCACTAAGAACTGCAGAAAACATATTTAAATCTGGTCCTTAACATATAACAAGCTTATATTTTAAATTAAATTTTTATTAATCAATTTCAAGATGCTTATTGAATCTGGATAAATAGTTTGAACATCCTTTCTGCACTTAACAATTGGACAATCATTTCCAAATAGTGATTTAAAAAGCTATTGCTTTGAACATTATTAAACTGAGGCTCCATCTGTTCTTCCAGGTGAACTCCAGAATGACTTGGATCAGAAACATACCTGACTTTTGGGGCAGCCTGAGGTTGGAAAAGGCATCATATAAATCCAGTTCTTTTTTCATTAATCTGAATGATACAAAGTTGTGGAAAAGTTAACAAGGTCTTCATGTTAGGTTAAATCAATACGCAGTCAGCCCAGCCATTATTCTCTGACCTTGGTCTATCAAAGTTAATAGCAATATAATTCAAATCTGACTCAATAAACAAGAGCAAAAAGGGTTCACAAGTGGAAAGAAATTCTGTGGGCTGGATTCTCCGTTTCAGTGGCTAAGTGCCAGCTGAGACGGAGAATTTGCAGGTGTTATACGATGCCAAAATCGACGCTGAACCCTCACCGATTCCAGGACGGGTGAGGGGCTAGCAGCGGCGCCCGGTGAAACTCCTGGTTCCCGTGCAAAAAACAGCTGGAGAATGGCCGGGTCCCTGGCTGCGCATCCGCATGGTGATGACCTGCAGCGGTCGTGCCATACAACATAGCGCTGGCCATGCGCGGACCCGACCCGCCATTCGCGACCCCACAGGACACTCCCTGGCCACCCCCCCACCAGTCCCCCCAGCCCTCGCAGAAGTCCCCCAGGCCAGCGGCACGGATCTCGGTCAAGTGCGGCAGCGCTGGACACAGTCCGCAGCCGCCACGTCGGGTTCCCGACTGCTGTGACCATGCGTCAACTGCGCGTTTGGGAACTCAGCCCATCGGGCCGGAAAGTCTGGGTGTAATAACCTGCACGTGACACACGGGGCGGGGTCAATTGTTTTCTCCTTGTGGCTCGAGGAGTGTGAGCTCTCCCACTAACTACGGGGGTGATAATCGTGTTGTATAAAAGGTTGGCCACTCAGGAACTGACCAACACAGAGAGAACATGGTAAGGTACAACCGGGCCCCATGTAAATAGCTGTTCTTATTAATAAGCATCTTGTTTTCTCATCGGCCTCCCCTCGTCTTTATTAAACTGGTGACAAGGATAAACTGGAGCTGTTGACGTGCATCACTGCTGACTGAGCCACCTCTCTGTGACTTTGCTTCTCACTTGGACTAAGGTTTGGCATTCAGTGCTTCACTATGCTTTTGTTTGGTCGATTGGATGCTTTTGACCCTGCTGTTGAATCTTGGATCAGTACGCGTAACGCCTGTGTTACTTTTTCAGAGCAAACAACATTACCAAAAACGAGCTCCAGCCAGTGATTCTATTGAAAATGGCCCCAGAACAAGGTAGCCTGCCTCAATGACTCCCTGTGACTGCGTGCGTTTCCTCCGGGTGATTGGTTTCCTCCCTCAGTCCAAAGGTGTGCACATTTGGTGGATTGGCCATGCTAAATGGTCCCTTAGTGCCAAAAGGATTTTCAGGTTAGGTGTGATTACAGGGTTATGGGATATGGTGGGGCAGTAGGCCTAGGTCAGGTTCTCTTTTGGAGGGTTGGTGCAGACCCAATGAGCCAAATATCCTCCTTCTGCACTGTAGGGATGCTCTGGATAAAGGGGAATCACTTCTCTCTGAAGATTGTGAATCTTGGCAATTCTCTTTCCCAGAGAACCGCCGAGGCTACTGCATTGAATATATTCAAGGTTAAGATAGACAGGTTCTTCAGTCACTAGAGAGTCAAGGTTTACAGGGAACAGGCAGGAAAATGGAGTTTAGGTCGAGATCAGATAAGCCATGGTTTCATTGAATGGTGGAGCATTCCCGCTGAGCTGCGTGACCCCCTCTTGCTCCTACGTCTATTGTTTTCATGTTTTTATGCAGTGAAGTGATGTTTCCCACGGATGAGTGGAAGAGGTGAGCCATCCAGTGATAGTCACCTTTGATGTCCACTGACAGTTCATATCCACCTGGTCTACTAGTGTTGTTCCAGAAAGCTGCAGATATCAGCAACAACTTGCCATGAAAGCCTAAGCATCCATTGACACTGGTTCCTTGCCAAAGCTAATCCTCTGCCTGTAGATCCTGTTTTACGGGTCCCAGCTCTCTCGAGCTTGATGTCCATTCCTTTTGCCCTATGGAGTGGCATGTGAGTTGGGAGAAGGCAACTGTTGCTGCCGTTGTTGTTCCCTAGTGCTGTTGGTATTGCTGCTCTTCTTGTTCCTCATCAGAAGTCCAAGATCGAGCTGCATAAGTTGTCGCAATGTTAAGTGATAACAGAGAGGCTCAGTTGAAGGTGACAAAAATCTAAGGTAGGTGCAATAACTTCAAAAAAGCTGAAGTCACTTGTGAAGCTGGAAAATCAAGTTTTCAGATCTCCTGCCGTGAGTGCAATGCTGGAGGGAGTATGTTTCACTATGTAAATCATTTCCAGGCTGCTAATTTCATAGCTCAATTGCTTCCCACTGTCTTTTTGTCTTTTTGACCGTGGCAAGTTTCAGGCAGTTTGGGAAGCCCTGGCTGCTGTGACTGTCTGAACCAGAACAGAGGATCTAACACTCCCTGTTATATACAGAGAAAGGGGTTCCCTGAGTGGGCCACCAATCAGGGAACACATATTCTAATCAGCCAATTGCAAAGGTCTGGCCTAAGTCATTACAAAAGCATAATCAATATTTGAATTACTTATCCAACAGATTCATGGAGGTTTCCTGCTCACCTCCAAAGCTGTCGCGGGAAACCCAGAACCATTTTGGGTTTCCAACCCCGTGCCACTGTTCAGGGATTTCCCGCCAGTATTGCACTCACGGCAGGAGATCTGAAAGCTTGATTTCCCAGCTTCACAAATGACTTCAGCTTTTTGGAAGTTATTGCACCTGCCTTAGATTTTTGTCACCTTCACCTGACCCTCCCTGTTATCAGTCCCCACTCCTGCATGCATTCAAACCCGCTCTCCCCCCGCTGCGGATAAAATTCTGCCCCTGGCTTCTGACACTGTCCTAATGCTACCCCAGTTTCAGATGATGCCCTGGTTTAGAGTTACTGCTAATCCAAGTCAGCTACCTGCTTTTCACTGGAAATGTATTGATCTAATTGCTATGCATATTTTAACTCTTACACTGATTCAAAAGTACAAGGCATATTTGGTCTTTTTGTTTTGTAACATTCTCTCTCTCCAGACCAATTTTATTACCTCTCATCTTGGGCGTCATTCTCCGCCCCCCCGCCGGGTCGGAGAATGGCCGTTGGCCGCCGTGAATCCCGCCCCCGCCCCCGCCGAAGTCTCCGCTCCCGGAGATTGGGCGGGGGCGGGAATCCGGCCGCGCCGGTTGGCGGGACCCCCCGCTGGATTCTCCAGCCCGGATGGGCCGAAGTCCCGCCCAGGAATTGCTTGTCCCGCCGACGTAAATCAAACCTGGTATTTACCGGCGGGACCAGGCGGCGTGGGCGGGCTCCGGGGTCCTGGGGGGGGGCGCGGGGCGATCTGACCCCGGGGGGTGCCCCCACGGTGGCCTGGCCCGCGATCGGGGCCCACCGATCCGCGGGCGGGCCTGTGCCGTGGGGGCACTCTTTCCCTTCCGCCTCCGCTACGGCCTCCACCATGGCGGAGGCGGAAGAGACTCTCCCCACTGCGCATGCGCGGGAAACTGACAGCGGCCGCTGACACTCCCGCGCATGCGCTGGGAAACTGACAGCGGCCGCTGACGCTCCCGCGCATGCGCCGCATTTCCGCGCCAGCTGGCGGGGAAACAAATGCCATTTCCGCCAGCTGGCGGGGCGGAAATCCCTCCGGCGTCGGCCTAGCCCCTCAATATTGGGGCTAGGCCGCCAAAGATGCGGAGCCTTCCGCACCTTTGGGCCGGCGCGATGCCCGTCTGATTGGCGCCGGCTTTGGCGCCAGTCGGCGGACATCCCGCCGTTGGGGGAGAATTTCGCCCCACAACTCCAACCATGTCATTCATTGACATCTCAAGCTGCATGTGATAGTTTGGAATATTGATATATTTACATGAGCCAGGGCTTTGATTTCCTCACGATATCTATTCCATCACAAAGACTGCCTTTGTCACCTTCAAAACATGATTAACCTCTACCCCAGTGCTGTAAAATCTCTAATCTAAATTTATATTATTTGAAGGTTTGGATTCTCCAATGATCTCCTAGCCAGTCTCCCTGCTTCCAGTATCTATAAATTACAATTCATTGTTGCCTGAATCCTAGTTCAAAGCGCAACATTTCCTTTATTTTAGCTTTTATTGAGTTCCATTGCTTCTCTTTAATATCCTTACCCCTGCCTTCCAATTCTTCTGCCATCTTCTCCCACACTACATCCATCTTCAGTAATATATTCTCAGTGTTCTTCTGACACATGTGCAATCTTTATCCCCACACTCTTATGTTCCACTAGTTGTAGCGACTCTTCAGCCACCATGCCCCTCTCCTCAAGAACTCCCTCTCCAGGTCTCTGCCTTATTTCCTTCCTTGCTGTTTTCAAAAGCCTTTCAAAAGGCGGCACGGGCTCTTATACCCCGTCTTGCAGGGCAGAGCTACCATACAGCTTGACCAATAGGAAACATACAATATCTACCAATGGTGTTCCAGCTTTGCCAGGTACCATAATACCTCTACACAGACTACCACATTCACCCCCTGTTAAAAAGGAGTCCGGCAGGGGTGGTGGCTTAATATTACAACATGGTAACGTGGTAGAAATTATAGTTATGGAGATACCGTAATACTTCCACAGAGCGTTTTGTAACTATTTACAGATTCATAATTAACTATACACATTAAAATAAAGCAATCAGTCGATCGGGGACCCTGGTCGTCCTCTCTGATCGTCAAAGCTTCGGTGGTGACTCCGGTGGAGGCTCGGGCGTCTGTGACTCCGGGAGCTTGGCCTCGATCTCTGTGGCAGCTTCAACACCCCTAGATGGCGCTGGTGGGGAAAACGGTTGACCTGGGAAAGGAGCGTCTGTGGGGTGTGTCGCTGGGTGGGGGGGGCCTAGACGGGGCTGTCGGAAGGACCGATCCTCCAGTAAGGTGCACTGGTGGGAGGGAGGGTGGGACTGGTGGCTGGGGTGTGCGTGGGGATCCGGCGGGTACCAGGTCTTGTAGGGAGACCGTATATTGTCGGCCGTCGGGGTACGCCACGTAAGCGTACTGGGGGTTAGCGTGGAGAAGATGGACCCTCTCGACCAACGGGTCCGACTTGTGCGCCCGCACATGTTTTCGGAGCACGATGGGTCCGGGAGCTGCCAGCCAGGTCGGGAGCGAGGTCCCAGAAGAGGACTACCTGGGGAAGACAAGGAGGCGTTTGTGAGGTGTTTGGTTGGTCGTGGTACAAAGCAGCGACCAGATGGAGTGGAGGGCATCCGGGAGGACTTCCTGCCAGCGGGAGACTGGGAGATTCCTGGACCGTAGGGCCATTAGGACAGTCTTCCAGACCGTTCCAGTCTCCCTCTCTACCTGTCCGTTACCCTGGGGGTTGTAACTGGTCGTCCTGCTCAAGGCGATGCCCTTGCTGAGCAGGAATTGACGCAGTTCGTCGCTCATAAAGGAGGACGTCCTATCACTATGTATGTAAGCGGGGAACCCGAACAGTGCAAAGATGCTATGGAGGTCCTTGATGACCATGGTTGCGGTCATGTCGGGGCAGGGGATGGCGAATGGGAACCTGGAATACTCGTCAATCACATTCAGGAAGTACGTGTTGCGGTCGGTGGAGGGGAGGGGGCCTTTGAAGTCCATACTGAGGCGTTCAAAGGGACGGGAAGCCTTTATCAGATGCGCTTTCTCTGGCCGGTAGAAGTGCGGTTTTCCCTCCGCGCAGATTTGGCAGTCCCTGGTGGCTGTCCTGACCTCCTCGATGGAGGAGGGCAGGTTGCGGGTCTTGATAAAGTGGAAAAAGCGAGTGACCCCCGGGTGGCAGAGGTCCTTGTGGTGGGCTCGGAGGCGGTCCATTTGGCACATGTGCCGCGGGACAGGGCATCAGGAGGCTCGTTTAGCTTCCCGGGGCGATACAAGATCTCGTAGTTGTAGGGTGAGAGTTCGATCCTCCACCGCAAGATCTTATCATTTTTTATCTTGACCCGCTGTGCATTATCGAACATGAAAGCAACCGACCGTTGGTCAGTGAGGAGAGTGAATCTCCTGCCGGCAAGGTAATGCCTCCAATGTCGCACAGCTTCTACTATGGCCTGGGCCTCCTTTTCGACTGAGGAGTGGCGGATTTCGGAAGCATGGCGGGTACGTGAGAAGAAGGCCACGGGTCTGCCAGCTTGGTTGAGGGTGGCCGCCAGAGCTACGTCAGACGCGTCGCTCTCGACCTGGAAGGGGAGGGACTCGACGATGGCGTGCATCTTGGCCTTTGCAATGTCTGCTTTGATGCGGCTGAAGGCCTGGCGGGCCTCTATCGACAGAGGAAAAACTGTGGATTGGATCAGGGGAAGGGCCTTGTCCGCATAGTTGGGGACCCACTGGGCATAGTAAGAGAAAAACCCTAGGCAGTGCTTCAGGGCCTTGGAGCAGTGAAGGAGGGGGAACTCCATAAGGGGGTGCATGCGTTCAGGGTCGGGGACTATAACTACGTAGCCGAGGATGGCTAGGCGGTCGGTGCTAAACACGCATTTATCCTTGTTATATGTAAGGTTAAGGATCTTTGCGGTCTGGAGGAATTTTCGGAGGTTGGTGTTGTGGTCCTGCTGGTCGTGGCCGCAGATGGTGACATTATCGAGATACGGGAATGTTGCCCATAAACCGTACCGGTCAACCATTCAGCCCATTTCGCGCTGGAAGACCAAGCGCGAATTGACGAACTGCGTCAATTCCTGCTCAGCAAGGGCATCGCCTTGAGCAGGACGACCAGTTACAACCCCCAGGGTAACGGACAGGTAGAGAGGGAGACTGGAACGGTCTGGAAGACTGTCCTAATGGCCCTACGGTCCAGGAATCTCCCGATGTAACTGGTGACACCGAAGGGAACCCTTAAGAAGCAATAGAGCCGCCCATCTGCCTTGAAGGCAGTGTATTTGCGGTTACTAGTGCGGATGGGGAGCTGGTGGTCGGCGGACTTAAGATCCACCGTGGAGAAGACCTTGTAATGCGCGATCCTGTTTACTAGGTCGGATATGCGGGCGCGAGGGTTCGCATCCAGCTGCGTAAACCTGTTGATGGTGTAACTGTAGTCGATGACCATCCTATGTTTCTCCCCGGTCTTTACCACCACTACTTGAGCTCTCCAGGGACTGTTGCTAGCTTTCTTCAGTTGGACTACAACCTCGCTTTAATGGTCATTGATCGTGCATCAATTTAATAAGCTAAATGTTTCTCCCAGCAGCTCAGGTACAGAATGAAGGCTGCTGGGGTGGCACGGGCTCTTATACCCCACCTTGCAGGGCGGAGCTACCATACAGCTTGACCAATAGGAAACATGCAATATCTACCAATACCAGCATTACCAGGTACCGTAATACCTCTATACAGACTACCACACAGCTTTTCTGTTTTCATCCGTTGATTCAAACAACCAGTTCTTTCCTGTTGCTTTTGTTCTACTTTTCCTACTTGGTTAATTGTTCTGACATCCCTTAATAATGTGTGGAATTAAAGATTAAGGGTGCAATTTAATGGAAAAATTTCGAAGTGTCATTTTGGGCGCGATTGGCAGGGTGTTTCTCGACGGCCGTGTTGGCGAGATCATGGCCCATGTTTAACAGCACTTAGTGCTGGAATGGAGCCCCAGGGTGGCAGCCCGGTGGCGCAGTGGTTAGTGCTGCTGCCTCGCAGTACCGAGGTCCCAGGTTCGATCCCGGCTCTGGGTCACTGTCTGTGTGGAGTTTGCACTTTTTCCCCATGTCTGTGTGGGTTTCACTCCCACAACGCAAAAGATGTGCAGGTTAGGTGAATTGGCCACACTAAATTGCCCCTTAATTGGAAAAAATGAATTGGGTACTCTAAATTTAACAAAAAAGGAAATGAGCCCCAGGAGCTTCTTGTCATTACTGGCTGTCTTGCCATTTGATTCGGCAGACTCACACAAAGGACCTGCCACAAAGGAGCCAACAGCGGTCTCCAGTTCTTTTGAATCCTGCCTTCCTGACACCAGCGCGTCTCAAAGGCAGGTGGCAGTACAGGGTGGCATGGCAATGCCAGTGACACCAGCAAGTCAGCCAGTGCCCTCCGGCTTCAGGTCCTCCAGAGGATGTCTGCCAAGAGCATCAAAGGCCACAAGGCATGGGAAGCAGCAGGCTGTGCCACCTCTGATGTGCATCATGGGGACACACCTAGATGTAACAGTAAACCACAAAAGATCAAGAAGAGTGAGGATTACTGAGTGGGCACGGGGGTAGGGGGTCACAATATGTAGTTAAGGGGGCTGAAAATGTCCAATATTCACTATTAAAACATATCACACCTGATACATTAGATTGGATTTGATTTATTGTCACGTGTGATATGTTAGGCAGGTCGGTTTGGTGTGGACTGCACTTGATGCAGCGATGCGAGAAACAGACCTCTAACACTGCAGAAGATCAAAGGTAATCAAAAGCCTGCACGTTTTTATTGAACGATAGAACTGATATACATATTTAACTGTGGGTCGACACTATACTGAACTGACTGGAGACCTTGTAGTAGCCTGACCAGACTTACTAGCTACCGCATGGTGTTTGCACTGTGCTAGCTCGTGGACTCTGACTGTCTCAGTGGCTGGATCCTGAGAGAGCGGGAAACCTAGTGCCCTCTGGCTTTATAGTGGTGGTGTCCTGTCTGGGGATTGGCTGCACTGTGTTGTGTGCTTACTGGTCATCCTGTGTGTCAATCACTGCCTGTCTGCACTTCATTATATACATGCGCGGATATTATGACATCACCCCCCCTTTTTTTTAATTAAAAAAAAATAAATACTAAGGTGTGGATGCTTATAAATATATATACATATATGTATGTGCCTGACGATATACAGAAAGATGTCTAAACGAACGTATATACATAGGAAGGTTGCGATAGTGCAAATACATGGCAAACGAAATGATATTTATAGAGGTCCAATTGGTGAAGTCACAAAAATGTACAAAAGCTCAGTCTATAGATTTATAGATCGCCGCAGAGGCAGATTAGGAGCCGCCTGTGCTTGGAGAGGCGGGATCGCTGGCATCGCGGTGGGAGCGTGGACCAGCAGGATTGCTGGTAGATCGGTGGCCTCGTGGTCGGGTACATCCGGAGGAGGCACGTAGGCGGCGGGGCACTACAGTCAGGTAGCGGGCGTGGAACTCTTCGCAGTGCCCGTCTGTTGCACCGTAGCAGGGAGCCATCAGCCATGCGGACAAGGAATGATCTTGGGGCCACTTGTTTGATCACAACAGCTGTGGCTGACCAGCCGACCTCAGGCAACTGTACGCGAACATGATCAGTTGAGGCCAGCTCGGGCAGATCCGTCGCATGGGCATCGTACGTGGTTTCTGTTGGGCCCGTGACTGCTGCATTTCCTGTAGGACTGTGAGGTGGTCAAGGTCGGGAACGTGGATGGCTGGAACTGTGGTCCTCAGAGTGCAATTCATGTGCATCTGGGCTGGAGACAATCCAGTGGACAGTGGGATCGCCCTGTATGCCAGCATCGGCAGGTTAAAATCGCAGCCTGAATCTGCAGCTTTGCACAGCAGCCGCTTTACAATATGGACCCCTTTCTCGGCCTTCCCATTTGACTGCGGGTAGTGGGGACTGGAGGTAACGTGACAGAAGTTGTAGGACTGTGCAAAGTCAGACCATTCCTGGCTGTAAAAGCAAGGACCGTTGTCGCTCATTACCGTGAGCGGTATCCCATGCCTGGCGAACGTTTCTTTGCAGGCTTTGATTACCGCCTTCGTCGTGAGGTCGGACAGTTACACTACTTCTGGGTAACTGGAGAAGTAGTCGACCATGAGTACGTAGTCACGCCCCTTGGCATGGAAAAGGTCTACACCGACTTTGGACCACGGAGAGGTCACAATCTCGTGCTGCTGCAACGTTTCTTTGGGTTGAGCTGGCTGAAATTTCTGACAGGTAGGGCAATTGAGGATTGTGTCGGAAATGTCCTGGCTGATGCCCGGCCAATAGACTACCTCCCGAGCTCTGCGTCGGCATTTCTCGACCCCAAGGTGACCCTCATGGAGTTGGCCCAGCACCATAGCACACATACTCTGAGGAATTACGATCCTGTCGAGTTTCAGAAGGATTCCCTCCACCACCGTCAGGTGTTCTTTTACGTTATAGAACTGGGGACATTGTCCCTTCTGCCAGCCATTGGTAAGGTGCTGCATCACGCGCTGCAGTAGAGGATTCTTGGCTGTCTTCTCACGAATTTGGACCACCCGTTATTCGGAGGCCGCAAGGTTCGAGGCACACAACTGCACTTGGGCTTCTATATGGCAGATGAAGTCACTTTGTTCATGCGGTGTGGTAATGGACCTGGACAGGGCATCTGCAACGATCAGCTCTTTACCTGGCGTGTAGACCAGTTCGAAGTCGTAGCGGCGTAGCTTTAGAAGAATACACTGTAACCGAGGTGTCATGTTGTTTAAATCCGTCTGGATTATGTGGGCTAGAAGCCTGTGGTCCGTCTCTACCGTGAATTTCGGCAGGCCATAAACATAGTCGTGGAACTTGACTATCCCTGTTAGGAGGCCCAGACACTCCTTCTCAATCTGAGCGTACCGTTGCTCAGTAGGCGTCATGGCCCTGGAGGCATACGCCACTGGAGCCCAGGACGCGGAGTCATCCCGCTGAAGGAGCACCGCCCCAATGCCGTCCCGGCTTGCATCAGTTGATATCTTAGTTTCCTTGGTTGGGTCGAAGAACGCTAGGGCCGGGGCTGTCGTGAGTTTTGCTTTCAGCTCACGCCATTCCTCTTCATGCGTGGGCAGCCACTGGAATTCCGTTGACTTTTTGACGAGATGGCGGAGGGCCGTGGTGTGGGATGCCATATTGGGAATGAATTTCCCGAGGAAGTTGACCATTCCGAGAAAGCGGAGGACAGCCTTCTTGTCCTCTGGGGTCTTCATGGCGTTGATCTTGTCGGCGTCTGGCCGTACGCCCTGCTGCGAGATTTGGTCACCTTGGAATTTGATTTCCGATTGACCAAATGAACACTTGGCCCTGTTGAGCTGAAGACCATGTTCATGGATTCTTTGGAATACCTGCTTGAGGCGAGCGATGTATTCCTGGGGCGTTGTGGACCAGATAATGACATCGGCAACGTACACTCGCACTCCCTCGATGCCCTCCATCATCTGTTCCATGATGCAATGAAATACTTCGGAGGCAGATATGATGCCAAAAGGCATCCGGTTGCAGCAGTAACGACCAAACGGGGTGTTGAACGTGCACAACTTGCGACTGGACGCGTCCAGACGTATTTACCAAAATCTCTTGGAGGCGTTGAGCTTAGTAAAGAATTTGGCATGAGCCATTTCACTGGTCAACTCTTCACATTTTGGTATCGGGTAATGCTCCCGCATGATGTTTCGGTTTAGATCCTGAGGGTCAATGCAAATGCGAAGCTCCCCTGACGGCTTCTTGACGCAGACCATGTAGCTGACCCAGTCTGTGGGCTCTGTAACCTTTGATATGATATCCTGGTCTTGGAGGTCCTGTAATTGCTTCTTCAGACGATCGTTGAGGGGCGCCGGCACCCTGCGTGGTGCATGAATTACACGGGTGGCGTTCGGCTTGAGCAGGATTTTATATCGGTATGGGAGCGTGCCCGTTCCATCGAATACGCTGTGGTACTGCGTGATGATGTCATCTATGTCGGCTTGCAAGTTTCCATCGGGCGAGGCCGTCGCTGGTGATGATGACATGGTGTGGACGCGTTGAACAAGGTTCAGGAGCTTGCAGGCACGAGCACCGAGCAGAGATGCTCTGTCAGGCCCGACGATTTCAAACCGCAGCGTCGCCTTGATCGCCTTATTGGATACCCCCAGTTGACATGAGCCACTGGCAGCTATGGCATTGCCATTGCAGTCAAGGATCTGGCAGGCAGGTGGAAAAATGCTTGGTTTCGCGCGGATAGTGTCGAGGTCGGATTTTGAGATGAGGTTTGCCGATGCGGCGGTGTCCAGTTTGAACCAGATGCGGGCCTTGTTCACTGTGAGGACAGCACACCACTAGTCGTCGGGATCCACACTGAGGATAGAGAGGCGTTGCGTAGGTGTGGTGGAAGGCAGCGCATGTGTAGTTATGATGCCCACCCGGTATGGGGACTTAAGGCACTCAGCATCAGGGTCCGTTGGGCTGTCGGGATCGTAATCTGGCATGCCTTGTTGTATTGAGTGGGCACTTCTGCGCTGCAGCTGGGATCACTGGCTGCTGAGCGGTGGAGCAGATCTGCAAAGGGCTACGTAGTGGCCAAGCTTGCCACACTGTAGACACCGCCGTCCTTTTGCCGGACATTGCCGCTTTAAATGGGCGGAGCCACAATTTGGACACGTCATGACACCAACGTCAGCGCATTCCATGCGCCATCGCGCATGCGCAGTGCGGTCGGCTGACGTACGCACCTGCACAGTCGGGTTGTCGGGCTCGTCGTCCACTCGGTCGTGGCGCGCATGCGCAGGGACCCGGGAAAAGCGTGCGAAACGGCCACTCTCCTCGATGCTCAGGCCCTGCATTTGTGCAATGGCCTGCACCCATTCTGCCTCGTGGGAGGTCAGCTTCGCAGTTTCTGCCGCCCTGATGTGGGAGTAACAATTCTCAGCATGCTCATTGGTCCAATTTGCGCCGAGGTTGCCGGAGATGCGGAGCTGCGGAGGAGGCTGGATGTTTTCCATGTCACCGAGTGGCTGCTTGCTGGTCAATGCTGATTCACTCGAGGTAGTTTTGTCAATTTTCAGTATCACTCCGTGGTACCATGATGTGTTCGGCAGGTCGGTTCGGTGTGGACTGCACTTGATGCAGCGATGCGAGAAACAGACCTCTAACACTGTAGAAGATCCAACACAGTTTTATTGAATGATAGAACTAACATGCATATTTAACTGTGGGTCGACACTATACTGAACTGACTGGAGACCTTGTACTAGCCTGACCAGACTTACTAGCTACCGCATGGTGTTTGCACTTGCTAGCTCGTGGACTCTGACTGTCTCAGTGGCTGGGTCCCGAGAGAGCGGGAAGCCTAGTGCCCTCTGGCTTTATAGTGGTGGTGTCCTGTCTGGTGATTGGCTGCACTGTGCTGTGTGCTTACTGGTCATTGTGTGTGTCAATCACTGCCTGTCTGCACTTCATTATATACATGAGTGGATATTATGACAATGTGTACCAAGATACAGTGAAAAGTATTGTTCTGCATACAGTCCAGACAGATCATTCTGTACATGAAAAATAAATGACATACAATAAATACACAATATAAATATACAGACATAGACATCGAGTGAAGCATACGGAGTGTAGTACTACTCGTAGAGAAGATGTGTGGAGAGATCAGTTCAGTCCATAAGTGGGTCATTCAGGAGTCCGGTAACATGGGGAAGAAGCTGTTTTTGAACCTGTTACTGTGTGTTCTCAGACTTTTGTGTGTCCTGCCCATGGAAGAGAAAGCAGGGTGGGAGAGGTCTTTGATTATGCTGCCCACTTTCCCAAGGTAGCGGGAGGTGTAGATCGAGTCAATGGATGGGAGGCGGTTTCTGAGATGGACTGGGCTGTGTTCACGACTCTATATTGTTTTTTATGATTTTGGGCTGAGCAGCTGCCATTGGTACACATGACAATAAATCAAATCCAATCTAATGCTGTGATGCAGCCAGATAGGATGCACCTGCAAAGGTTTCTATGGTGCACCTGCAAAGGTTGGCAAGAGTCAATGTGGACATGCCGAATTTCCTTAGTTTCCGGAGGAAGTAAAGGTGCTGTTGCGCTTTCTTGGTCGTAGCGTCGACATGGGTGTAGCAGGACGGATTGTTGGTGATATGCACACCTCGGAATTTGAAGCAGTCAACTACCTCCACCTCGGCACCATTGATGCAGACAGGGGTATGTACGATTGATAAAATCCTCAGTGCTAAACTCTGTTATCTTTGTTGTGAAAGCCTTCAAGTCGTCTGGCAAAACATGGCGTGGGTCTCCGAATGAGATGATGTACCGGACACGAGCTAACTGTGGATCCGTCTGGTCCAGGCTTGGACTCAGGATGCCGAGACAGACAACGTGTCCACAAAATGCCAGGTGTCTATGACTTCACTGGTGGAAGTGGGTGTCGGTGGTCTGGTCCAGAGGGGAAAGCAGCTTCATGTGTCTGATGAGGGATCCTCGCTCCAGGGCAGTGTTCCATCCCACATATTCATTGGACGCTAACAGCAATGCCCAGTGTTGAGTTACGTGGACGCGACAGGAGGAACTACCCTGTCCTTAACAACCCCAGCAAGTGCTTGTGGCCTGTCACCATCGTAAAAGCGTGGCCAGAGACGTACTGATGGAATTTCTTTACCGCAAAAACACGGCTAAACCCTCCTTCTCAATCTGGGCATTGTACCACTCAGCCATGGCGAGCATCTGAGAAGCAAATGCAATGGGCCATTCCGTGCCGTCATCTATTTTGTGGGTCAAAACCACCCCAATACCATAAGGCCAGATGTCACAGGTCAGTGGCAGTAATTTGGCTTTGTCGAAATGGGTCAGCAACTGTGAGGATGAGAGTTGCTTTTTCACCTCCATTGAGGATGGTTAGTAAAATTAGAGTGCATAGGATTGGGAAAATATACTAGTATAGATTGAGAATTGATTACCAGACAGAAGCAGAGAGTAGGAATAAACAGATCATTCTCAGGATGGCAGACTGTTATTGGTCACAATAACAAGGATTAGTGCGAGGTCCACAGCTGTTCACAATCTATATAAATGATTTGGATGTGTGAACCAGTTGTATTATTTCTAAATTTGCTGATGGCACCAAACTGGGTGGGAAGATAAATTGTGAGGAGTAGGCACGGAGGTTTCAAGAGGACTTGGACAGGCTAAGAGAATGGGCTAGAATATGGCAGATCAAATATAATGTGAATAATTGTGAAGTTATTGGGTGGGATCTCCATTCCTGAGAGTAAGTGTTGATGCCAGTGCAGGATTTGTAAAGTTCCACGACAGCAAAACTGGCACCGCACCTGGATCAATTCAGCTACTGTTGAGGTGTTAGAATCGGCATTATGTGGAACACAATCGAATCCAATGAGAAACGGTGCTGGATTCGCCGGTTTCGAGATTGACACTCAGAAGGCTGACATGCCCAGATTATACGTCAGCTCCCTGGGACGACGGTTGTACCTGACGGGATGGCGGGAGGGTGGCCCTCTCTCAAGCACCTTTGAGCCTAGTCTGGGCAGTCATATGCGTACCTGTTCCTGCAATCCGGTTCCTCTAGGTTGGGGGAAAATGTCTGTCATGCCTCTGGGCCCCGCCGGCGATAGCCTTGCCCTCGGCAGTAATGGTTCCATGGTCGAGGGCCCAAGTCTTTGGTCCTGGAAAGCAGTGCTCGGCTTGTGGTTGGGTGTCCCAGACAGAGGACCTCCATCTCTTGCAGCTCCTGTACCCTTTGTTCCGCACACTGAATAGTCTCTGTGATTTCAACGGCCCTCTGCAGGTACAAGCACGGTTCGGCCAGTATTTGGGTTGCCACACCACGGATCCCTCAAACCAATCTTTCTGACTAAAAAGCGGCCCTAAATCTTGATCACGGACCCCCCCCCCCCCCCCCCCCCCCCGAGGTATGAAAATGGAAACGTTGAACTATTACGGCAGCTTGGGGTTGAAATGCTCGCCTCCTAACGCTACCAAAAGCGGCAAAAGACCGCGTATCCAGTGCGCAGGGTAAGTGAGAGTCTTAATTACACTGTAAGTGGCGGCTCCACAAGCCGCCACTTACAGGAAGATAACAGTCTGGAGTTTGTCCCTGATAATGGCGTTCATTTGGAAAAAATACTGCATTTGTTCCACATATTGGGACCAGTAATCCGTATTTGCTGCGAAGGGTTCGAACTTCCCAATGTGTGGCATCCCTGCTGTTGGTAAGTGGCCTCCTGAGGCCTTTGCAAAGTGGGCTTAGTTCAAAGGAATTGGCACCGTCGGCAGCTCCACTTTACCCTTGTCGCCAGTGTTGGATCTGAGCAGAGTGGCACAAGGAACAAATGTTTGGAGGCAAAGTAAAAGGTTAATCAATTACACAACTACACTCTCCACACCCCGAAGGGTACTCTTGCCATACCCGGGTCGGGGTTTTTGTACCGGTCAATCTTCCTTTGTTAAGGGAAGCCCCGCCCCTTTACCAGGTAAGTTCATATTGTGCTGCGTGATGTGTTGGGTACTCTGCTACACAGATGAACCAACACGGTTGCGAATGGTACAACTCAGTTTTATTGCTAACATTTATTTACAGTGGTAAACTGGTTACTGAGGTTCGATCATAACCCTAGAATCTGTGGACCTATTCCTAATACTATCTTGTAGTGGCAGTCAGCACATGGTGGATGTCTGAATGGCTTGCTATGAGCTCTGTGCCCTGAGCTGTCTCCTGCTGGAAATGCTCAGGAAGTGTTGTGTTCTCTGTTTTGTACTGTGTATGTTCTTGCCTGTGATTGGCTGTGGTGTTGTGTGTGTGTTGATTGGTCCGTTGATCTGTCCATCAGTAAGTATGTGCTATGATGTTTACCTGAATATCATGACATCCCCCCTTTTGTATAAGAACATGTGCCTATGTGGTTATAAATAGAGATGTGTACTGAGTGCAGCTGAATGTCTGTGTGTGCAATATCTACAGCATGTACATGGGGCTAAACTATATACAAGGGGCGATGTCGGGTGCGACATAACAACGAGGTTGTACCATAAACAAAGAACAGGGAAATGCTGAATGACAAAAACGAACTCCTGTAACGACAAGGAAGAACAGAAACATATTAACACAGGGGTATTATGAGTTCAATGTACAAACAGGCTCATAGGTCCAGTCTAATAGGTGGGCTACGAATTCGGGTTGACCGTTAGGGTGGCACATCATTCATCACCCAGATTGACAGTGTTCACTTGCAACGGCTGGTGGGCCCTGGCTGGAGACATCCGGTTCCCATCAATGACCGCAACACGGAAGGCATCCCGGTCGTCTGTGTCACTGGTCTGCATATCGTCTGGGCACGACTCGTAGTAAGGAGGCTGAATGGTCCGCACGTCCCTGCGAGGTTGTCGGAATTGGGGAACATTGGCAGATTGAGCTGCTCGACAGCAGGCAGCGTAGTGGCCCATCTTGCCACAGCAGAGGCATTGTCGGTTTCTTGCGGGACATTGCCGCTTTAAATGTGCGGCTCCGCAGTAGCCGCACGTCATGACGTCATGGCGTTCATTGCGCCACCGCGCATGCGCAGTTCGGTCTTGCGTCAAGCGCGCCTGCGCATCACGTCCCTCTGTGTCGACGTCGTTTTTGGCGCGCACAAACGCGGGAGGCCTCGAAAAGCGCGCGAAATGGCCGCCCTCGTCCGGGCCGCGGGCCGGGAGGAACTCGATTGCCTGGACCCGTTCGGCCTCGTAGGACGCCTGACTCACCAATCCGGCCACGTAGGACCCCTGCCGCGCCGATTAGGCCGCCTGAAATTGGAGTAGCGGCTACTCACGTTTTCATGCAAGACACAGGCTTCGATTGCGGAGGCTAGGGTGAGGCCTTTTATTTTAAGAGCTGCTGGCGTAGGTTGCCCCGAGGTGACCCCAAAAACGATCTGGTCCCAAATCATGGAATCGGAGGTGGTGTCGTAACCGCAGGACTGCGCGAGGATACAGAGATGCGTAAGGAAGGATTGAAAGGGCTCATCCTTACCCTGCAGGCGCTGCTGGAAGAGATACCTCTCAAAACTCTCGTTGGCCTCGACGTTGAAGTTTTGGTCAAGTTTGAGAAGGACCGTCTTGTACCTGGTCTTGTCCTCACCTTCCGCGAACACCAGGGAGTTGTAGACATGGATGGCGTGTTGACCTGCCGTGGTGAGGAGGATGGCGATCTTTCTGGTGTCCGAAGCGCTCTCCTTTTCGTTTGCTTCCAGGAAGAGCTGGAAGCGCTGTTTGAACAGCTTCCAATTAACGCCGAGGTTTCCAGCGACTTGTAGCGGCTGCGGCGTGCTGACGGTGTCCATGGCGCAGGATGGCAAATTCCGGAGGATCTGTAGGTAGGTTCCACAGTTACTCCTGGTACTATGATGTGTTGGGTACTCTGCTACACAGACGAACCAACACGGTTGCGAATGGTACAACTCAGTTTTATTGCTAACATTTATTTACAGTGGTAAACTGGTTCCTGAGGTTCGATCATAACCCTAGAATCTGTGGACCTATTCCTAATACTATCTTGTAGTGACACTCAGCACATGGTGGATGTCTGAGTGGCTTGCTATGAGCTCTGTGCCCTGAGCTGTCTCCTGCTGGACATGCTCAGGAAGTGTTGTGTTCTCTGCTTTGTACTGTGTATGCTCTTGCCTGTGATTGCTGTGGTGCTGTGTGTGTGTTGATTGGTCCGTTGATCTGTCCATCAGTATGTATGTGCTATGATGTCTACCTGAATATCATGACACTGCGGTCACGGGGAACCGAATAGTCCATACCCGTGTCATCTGAGTGGATTATAACAATTGGTGTATCAGGCTTTTTACCATGTCCCTATGTTTTACAGTTTTTCCACCGTCAGAACGTTGGCATCACTCGCTTCCCGCTTTACAGTTTCTTTAAATTTCTTCAACAAAATTCTCCACATAAAATGGTCCCTCCTCTTTAAAGGTTCAGCAGAATTTATATGGGGCGAAATTCTCCGTTATCGGCGGAAAGTCCGCCGATCGGCGCAAAAAACGGCGCAAATCCCACTTGCGTCACGTCATAAAAATGGGCCGATAGTCTGCGGCCCGAAATGGGCTAGCAGCGACGTAACGGGATCCGCGCTTGCGCAGTGGTTCACGCCGTGCAGCGTCATACGCGCTGCACGGCGTGACGGCTCATAAGGCCGCGCAGCTCCCCCCCACCCGACCGGAACAGCCGACCGCAACACCCGACTTGATGGCTGGCCGTCGCTCAGCCCCGAGGTTCGAGTCACGCGATGTGGAGGCGCTCCTGGATGCGGTGGAGCAGAGGAGGGACGCCCTGTATCCCGGGCACGGCCGCAGAGTTGCCCCACGCCACAGCCGGCGTCTGTGGAGGAGGTGGCAGAGGCCGTCACCGCTGTGGCCCTGACACCACGGACAGGCACCCAGTGCCACAAGAAGGTGAACGACCTCGTCAGAGCAGGCAGGGTGAGCGTCCCCCATATCCCCCCATATCCCCTCTCCCCCAAATCCCCCCCTCCCCCATATCCCCCCTCCCCCATATCCCCCCCCTCCCCCATATCCCCCCCTCCCCCATATCCCCATATCCCCCCTCCCCCATATCCCCCCCTCCCCCATATCCCCCCTCCCCCATATCCCCCATATCCCCCCTCCCCCATATCCCCCCCTCCCCCATATCCCCCATATCCCCCATATCCCCCATATTCCCCCCTCCCCCATATTCCCCCCTCCCCCATATCCCCCCTCCCCCATATCCCCCCTCCCCCATATCCCCCCTCCCCCATATCCCCCATATTCCCCCCTCCCCCATATTCCCCCTCCCCCATATCCCCCCTCCCCCATATCCCCCCTCCCCCATATCCCCCCTCCCCCATATCCCCCATATCCCCCTCCCCCATATCCCCCCCTCCCCCATATCCCCCATATCCCCATATTCTCCCCCTCCCCCATATCCCCCATATCCCCCCTCCCCCATATCCCCCCTCCCCCATATCCCCCCCCTCCCCCATATCCCCCATATCCCCCATATCCCCCCTCCCCCATATCCCCCCCCTCCCCCATATCCCCCCTCCCCCATATCCCCCATATCCCCCATATCCCCCCTCCCCCATATCCCCCCCTCCCCCATATCCCCCATATCCCCCATATTCCCCCCTCCCCCATATCCCCCCCTCCCCCATATCCCCCATATCCCCCATATCCCCCCTCCCCCATATCCCCCATATCCCCCTCCCCCATATCCCCCCTCCCCCATATCCCCCATATCCCCAAGTGAATCCAGCCCTAACCTTAACCTCTGCAATGCACGCGCAACCGATGGCGTGCATTCATATACCTGCCTAACACTGTTGCCTTTTACCCCTGCCACCCCCCCCCCCCCCCCCCAGGAGAAGCGCGCACACAACAATAGGGAGCATGTGAGGACTGGAGGAGGGCCCGCTGATGAGAGGCCACTGACCGTACACGAGGAAAGGGCCCTGGAACTGGCTGGCGGACCTGACGACCGGGAGGTTGCTGATGCAGAGGTCGGGGCCCCACGAGCAAGTGAGCCACCAACAGCCCGTCCCCATATCCCCCCTCCCCTACATCCCCCTCTCCCGTATCACCTGATCACTGCCTGATGTCTAACCATGCATGCTTCATTGTGTATCGCAGGACCAAACGTCCAGGCACCCATCCCCGCAGATGCAGACCGCCCGCAGGATGCCCCTCCGAGACCACGGGAGACGGAGAGACCCGAACCCTCCAGCATGCGACGCCCGCAGGATGCCCCTCGGAGACCACGGGAGACGGAGAGACCCGAACCCTCCAGCATGCGACGCCCGCAGGATGCCCCTCGGAGACCACGGGAGACGGAGAGACCCGAACCCTCCAGCATGCGACGCCCGCAGGATGCCCCTCGGAGACCACGGGAGACGGAGAGACCCGGAGCAACAGGGAGACGACACCCCCGTCACGTGCGGGAGCGACCACCCAGCGATGAGGGGGGCAGCCACAGGCCCCCGTCACATCCGAGCCAGGACACCACTACCCAGGACACCACTATCCAGGACACCCCTACCCGGGAAGACGAAATACCGGACAGTGACTCAGAGTGGATGGGTGGAGACGAACCCCCACCCCAAAGTGCCATGGACTCAGAGTGGGACGAAGAGCACGACACAACGCCACTGCTGTCACCAACACCCTCCACCATCGCAGAAACACTCACCACGGTTGGGCACTTTAGTGATGAGGCGTCTGGTACACTCACTGGTGCGCACAACACAGCCGTCCCGGTACAGCAGGTGGAGGTAGGAGCAGCAGAGGGACCGGGCGGTCGGAGGGCAGCCCAGGCCAAGCGAACATCTGCCGCCCAGATGGATCCCGGGTTCCTGCAGTTACCACACCCACACATAGATCCGATGCAACCACCGACACGGAGACGAGCGAATAGGGTGACGGGTGGCTTGCGGCGGCTGCGGTCGCAGGTGGAGGAGTCCACCCGCGTCCAGGAGCTGGGAGTGGTCCCGGTCATGCGTGCCACCCAGGCTGACACCGCACGGGTGGCGTCCGCGGTGGAGGCAATGGGTGCGACGGTGTCAGACATGGGGAACGGTTTGCGAGGCCTGGGGCCTTCCGTGCAGGCGGCGTCTGTGGCCCAGGAAATGGCTGCCCTCTCACAGGAGGCAATGAGCCAGTGCCAGCGCCAGATGGCAGAGGCGCTCAACGCCATAGCCCAGTCTCAGCAGGCCATGGCCCAGTCTCAGCAGGCCATAGCCCAGTCTCTGCAGGCCATGGCCCAGTCTCTGCAGGCCATGGCCCAGTCTCAGCAGGCCATCGCTGAGGGCATCGGCGCCAGTGGCCATGTGCGAGCTGGCGTCGCACTGTCGCAGACAGGGTTCGACAACCCCCTGGGCTCCATGGCTGCAAACCTGCAGACCCCTGTCGATACCAGCACGGGCCTCCAGGACTGGCAGCGCCAGATGTCGGGGGCGCGTCGGATGGCCAGTCCGTTCGCATCCCCCACCCATGTAGAGGCCTGGGGGCCATCGGGCACCCCGAGGGAGGAGGAGGTGGTGTGGTCCGTCCCGGCTCCCTCTGTAGGGGAGGTCCCGGTACACCGCGACACCTCGGACTCCCCCCCTTCCGTCCCAGGTGCATCGGGTGGGCAACGGGCAGGACAGGCTGGCAGCTCGCCATCCCAGTCGCCCGGGCCGCAGCCTGGCACATCTAGGCCAGGACGCCCCAGGAAACGGCCGCCAAAGGGATCCAGTGTCAGAGGGCAGGAATCACAGGAGTCCACCTCCAGTTCTGCTGTACCGTCTGGGGAACCACGTAGACGTAGTCAAAGGGCCCGTAAGGCCAAACAATTAGACACTGAGTAAGTTGGCACGGGTGCAGGGCACAGATGAGTTTTAGGCGCTAGGGCACGTGCATGAACTCCTTTGGTTATTAAAGTCAATGTTACACCTACCGAAGCTGCCTTTGTGCTCTGTCCAAAGTGTGCGGGGGTGTCATGTACGTTGAGCGCAAGTGTGTGTGTGAGGGGTGGTCTTACCTCAGCCCCAGGTGAGTCTGCCCCCTTCCCCCTGGGCCGCCATCAACATCCCCCGGGCAGAGGACGGGACCGTGCGCTGCAGTGTCACAGCCGCATGCAGGGATGGTCCGGGTGGATGGTGGTACTGTGGCCATGGGTCAGACATAGTCCAACGATGTAGAGCCAGGAGCTCATCGGAGGCGGGCTGTCATCATTCTCCATGGCCTGCGATAGACACGCGTCCACCCGCAACTGGGTGAGCCCGGCCCGTTGTGCCGCCGGTGGATCGGCAATTGGGAGTGGGGGGGTGGTGTGCATGCGGGTGGGGTGTGTGGGGTTGGGGAGGGGGGTGATGGTGCTGGGTGGATGGATGGGTGGGGGGTGTGGGTGGTCGGCTGTTGTCATGGTGTGCGGTCTGTGGCCATACTACCCGATTCCCACGCCCATCTAGTCAGTGAAGCGGGCGTCTATCAGTCTGTCCCGTGCCCGCTGGGCCAGCCGGTAACGGTGGACAGCCACCCGTCTGTGTCTACCCCGTCTGCCCTGACCATTGCCCCCATCCCCCTCATCTGGGGAGGACTGGGCCTCTTCCTGCTGCTCCTCCACTCCGCCCTCCTCTGCCTGCGGCACATCGCCCCTCTGCTGGGCTATGTTGTGCAGGACGCAGCACACCACAATGATGCGGCCGACCCTATCTGACCGATACTGGAGGGCGCCCCCAGAGAGGTCCAGGCACCTGAAACGCATCTTCAGCACGCCAAAGCACCTCTCGATCACTCCCCTTGTCGCTACATGGGCATCATTGTAGCGGTTCTCCGCCTCATTGCGTGGCCTCCGTATAGGCGTCATCAGCCACGATCGCAATGGGTAGCCCCTGTCGCCCAGCAACCAGCCCCTCAGCCGGGGATGGCGTCCCTCGTACATGCCGGGGATGGATGACCGCGACAACACGAATGAGTCGTGTACACTGCCTGGGTAACGGGCGCAGACGTGCAGGATCATCATGCGGTGGTCGCAGACCACCTGTACGTTCATCGAATAGGTCCCCTTCCTATTAGTGAACACGGCCCTGTTATCTGCAGGTGGCCGCACGGCGACGTGCATCCCATCGATCGCGCCCTGGACCATGGGGAACCCGGCAATGGCAGAGAAGCCCACGGCCCGGGCATCTTGGCTGGCCCGGTCCACGGGGAAGCGGATGTAGCGGTGCGCCATGGCATAAAGGGCATCTGTCACTGCCCGGATGCACCGATGCACCGATGTCTGCGATATGCCAGACAGGTCCCCACTCGGTGCCTGGAATGACCCCGTTGCATAAAAGTTCAGGGCCACCGTAACCTTGACGGACACGGGGAGAGGGTGTCCCCCGCCAGTGCCACGCGGTGACAGGTGTGCCAGCAGGTGGCAGATGTGTGCCACGGTTTCCCGGCTCATCCGGAGTCTCCTCCTGCATTCCCGGTCCGTGAGGTCCTGGTATGACTGCCGGGGCCGGTACACACGGGGCGCCCTCGGGTGCCTCCGTTGCCGTGGGGCCGCGACGTCCTCCTCCCCCTCCTCGTCCTGTCGGTCAGGTGTCCCTCCAGCCTGGGCGGCTGCCGCCTGCCCCTCTGCGGCAGCCTGCGCCGCCTCTCTGGCACGCTCCTCCTCCTCCTCCTCCTCCTCCTCATCCAGGGCAACATAGACATGAGCGGCTGCCACCACGGCGGCCAACATCGCTGGATGATCTGAAAACATGACGACCTGGTGGGGGGGAGGGGAACGACGACATGTCATCATTGCCCATATCCCCTCCTCCCCCCAGCCAGGTGGCATGGACCGCATGGGTCCAACTGTTGGAGGCTGGCACCTGGCCAGGTGGACCAACTCATTTGCCCTCCCATCACCCACCCCGGCACGGACCCCCTCCCCAACCCCCAACCTCCACCCCGGCACGGAACCCCTCCCCAACCCCCAACCTCCACCCCAGCACGGACCCCCTCCCCAACCCCCAACCTCCACCCCGGCACGGACCCCCTCCACAACCCCCAACCTCCACCCCGGCACGGACCCCCTCCCCAACCCCCAACCTCCACCCCGGCACGGACCCCCTCCACAACCCCCAACCTCCACCCCGGCACGGACCCCCTCCACAACCCCCAACCTCCACCCCGGCACGGACCCCCTCCCCAACCCCCAACCTCCACCCCGGCACGGACCCCCTCCCCAACCTCCACCCCGGCACGGACCCCCTCCCCAACCCCCAACCTCCACCCCGGCACGGACCCCCTCCCCAACCCCCAACCTCCACCCCGGCACGGAACCCCTCCCCAACCCCCAACCTCCACCCCAGCACGGACCCCCTCCCCAACCCCCAACCTCCACCCCGGCACGGACCCCCTCCACAACCCCCAACCTCCACCCCGGCACGGA